>NW_020874384.1:19093598-20521098 GCF_003935025.1 Abrus precatorius
ATGCCTTGGCCCTCATTCACACACTTACCATCTACATCCAACGCAATCTCTTTTAACCCTACCCCAATAGCGCTTCAAGAACAAGGTCAAGAACAAACCCCAAGAAACGAAGATAAGCGAAACTCGATGGCGGCGATGAGGGAGATGATATTCAGGATTGCAGCCATGCAGCCAATACACATAGACCCAGAGTCGGTGAAACCACCGAAGCGAAGGAACGTGAAGATTTCAAAGGACCCTCAGAGCGTTGCGGCAAGGCACCGCAGAGAGAGAATCAGCGAGAGAATAAGGATACTGCAGAGATTGGTCCCTGGAGGGACTAAGATGGACACTGCGTCTATGTTAGATGAAGCTATTCATTACGTTAAGTTTCTCAAAACCCAGGTTCAGTCTCTCGAACGAGCTTCCGTTAACAACACTAGCCTACTTGCTGCTAATTCGGGAATAGGGTTCCCTGTTGCTATGTCTACTAGGACTCCTCCCACGGCCACCCCTTATTTTCCTCCACCTAAACCTTACCAACCTCGGAATGTTGAGCGTTATGGAGATGCATGATAGATATGAAATTATTAAGGTTTAGAATGAACCATTAGCTAATTAATCAAATAAATAGTACTCTTATATTTTTAAGGTTTAGTTTGTCTGGATTCTGTGTTGGTACCAATAAATATTGTATGGTGTTCGTCATGCATGCGAGCTCATTAACCTGCCCCTGTGGCCTGTTCATCTCAATTCAGGCTTCTAGATTTTGAAATCCAGTTGTAGTAATTTGCCATCAATAATAAAAAAACATTATGGCAAGAAATATTCCCAACCCAATTGGTGTTAGGATCCAATATCTAATGTTAATTTCCCCTTCCTCTTTGTAAAGCGTGAATTTTTATTCTGCAGTTTCTTAAGCGCAATAAAACTCGGCCAAGTTGTATAATTTACAAACTCATTGTTTATAATTTAATTAACTAACTCTAAAAAATGCATATTTATTTTAATGAGGTAATTATAAAAATTTTCTCTAATTTCTTGTGTGAGCAAATGTATACGGTAGACCGAAAAAAAACTGAAGACAGAGGAAGAGGGTACAGCTCCAACAGCAACATGTAGATATCAATTAATTTGATTTGTTAAATAAAGTGAGGGATAATTTTTTATTATGTTATAGATTGGTACATTTAAGACCAAATTTTACTTAAAAATGAATTTAATGACACAGAGAATTAGAATTCCACGTGTTATATTTTGATTAGCTTGGAGGAGAGGGAGCAATGGGAGTTGGCAAGGAAATATTAAGCTGCTGCGGTTTGGGACACCTGTACGGCCATAATGGGAGGGTGGGTGGTCTGGGTTTCCGAGGCTGAAAAGTTGAAGACGACAAATGGTTGACACGGTGGATATAGTTGTAAAAGAGAATAATGCCAGCTGTAAGATGTAGCAGTGTTAGTGCTGATTACAATTCAAAATATTAGTCAAATAACTATTAAATATTTTTTATTAAAATAATATTCTCATCCTACACCCGCACAAATTTTATTTATGTTCTAATAATTTACATTTTGTTGAATTAAGTGAATATGTGTTTTATATTTTGATTTGCTTTAAAAAGAAAATGATAGGGAAACCCGAATGCGCAGCAGCGAAAGTGTGAATGCGAGGTGTCTGTGCATAGAGTTGTGTGTGAGAATAGAGAGGATGCATGAGAAATCCACGTGATATTCTGACACGATTGCGGTGGTTGCGTTTACGATCCGACACGGTCATGACGTCGTTCCACGTCATCTCCCTGACACGTGATCTCCATCTTCTTGGTCAACTACTGCATCTCACGTGGTTTATCCACGTCGGAAATTCGAAAATGAAGTTGGTTTAATAGAGCAGATAAATATAGTATTTTTTGGACGTGTTTTGAATTCCAACCTCTTTTATTTCTTCATTTTGTGCACTACTTTTTCATTCTAAAAATAAATTATATAAAACAATGCTATTTTATTTATCTTTTTATCACAAAAAATATTTTTATGTTAATTATTACTCCTTTTTGTGACACATTAAAATATGATTTATATTCTTATTTGTTTTGCAATTATATTTATTTTTGTAATAGAACGTTTATATCTTTTTCATTATAACTATAATAGTTTTTACAGCATCACTCCTCTATTTTTCTTAATAAATATAAAGATAAGGATATAATTGAAAAAAATATTACTTAATAGTGAAATAAAAAGATAGCAGAGTGTGCATGTGGCCTTCTTGCCGCGAAGCCAACATCCTTCATCTTGTAATGTTTGGTTCTCCTGATGGGAAGCCAAGTTGTCTGTAATTCAAGGGCATAAAGTGTAAATCCTTCCCCTCACTCAGACATCTCTTCAATTAAATATCCAAAATATCACGTGAAATTAACTCAAAAACATCTCTGTAGCCTGTTGCATTAGATTTCTTGGAGACAATCTCATTTGACCCCATAGTAAGACTCATTTTTTGCTTCTATCTTTTCCCTGTATGAAACAAGTTTTATATATATAAGGAAATGGCCAAACCGAAAGTAAATGATAATAAACAATGTATAAAATATAGTTATCGCTGAGTAGGATTGGATTCTGTAGCGTATCTTGGTTAGAAGGACATGACACATTGACACAATCTAATCTTTTGGTTCAATGTTCATATTCTTGATTTGTTCCCGTCGAATATATGAAACGTGTTATAGACGCCCCTAAAACGTTCATCCAATTTCTTTCTCTAGATTGGCGAGGATGAAGGTTCAACGTTCAGCGACAATTTTAAGGTCTGGAAGAAAATACGTGTGGTGAAAAGAAAGTGTACAAAACATGTTCACGTTCTTAGTTCTTTGATAAGGGGTTGACATGAGTCAATAATGAAACTTGAAAAACTAATTATTAAACAGAAAGGTTAATAAAATTAACTATTGAAGACAAGAACATCATTAATTTTTAATCTAAAAGTAGTACGGTTTTAAAAGTTAAAAGATAAAATAATGAATTATTAAAAAATAATAGGGGAAAAAATAAAAAATTTACTTTCAAGTTATAACTAATACTTTAAAAAATACTAATAATTTTAGCTACAATAGTTATTTCGGGTGGGGAATGAGGATAGGACCATACATGTCGGTTGCCTGCAGCAATGGGAGTAAGCGGCTGCTCAATCTATCTATGAAAATAGAAATTCCTGAAATAGGCAGTCAGTGTGGTTTTAGCCCATACCATCAAAAGGTAATTGAAAATAAAAGCCCGTCATAGGGCAGCATCCGAAGGCTTCTGGATTCGAAACAGAAATTTTTATAGCCCAAACTTTCTTTTCTCTTTTTCTCATAAAATAATAATATATTTTGCAAGGCAAACAAAGTAGCTTCTACTTTATTTGACTAGTTTTAAGGTAATAATCAAGGTATCCTCAAATCGTATAGTTAGTTTTCAGCTTTCAAATTCTAGGTTTCATCTAATTTTCAACTCATTTATCCACTAGTTTTACTAAACACGTCTTAAATTGCATTTGGTCAATTCACACAACAGGGCCAAATGATACTTAGTGGTACTTTATTGATAACCACAAAGTACTAAAAATTTATTTCAAATTAAAATTTAAAAATAATTAGGAAACTATTGATTGGTGAAAAAAGAAGGGAACAAGAGAACGGTCAAAATTAACACTTCAACAATTACCAAAGGCAGATATACAAAATGTGAATGAATTCTGTACTCCAATGTAAACAGCTCATTCATCCAGGTTGTAGAGGAGTAGCCAACAAGAATTACGTCTCCAGTTCCCCTTGCGGACAATACCAAATATCTTAATCGCAGTTACTAAAATCGGGAAAGTCTCCCTATGACCTTATCCAATTTGTAGTGGACAGGAGTAAGTATGGAGAGATGGTTGGTTTCCGAATTACACAAAATTTCAAAACCAAGTAATGCCATGCCACATTACCAGAAAGGAATACTTTAACAGATTTCGCTTCCGTGACTCTTAACCTCAACATTATTGAATAATTAGTTTAACATGTTTGCTGGACACCAACGAAGTAATTATCAGTTGGACGTGATTATAAAATTCTGTACCCCATATATGCTCATCTTTGTTTCCTTCCATAAGTCATGACCAATGGCAAGAACCGAATATTCTAGTTTATGCAACCCGTATAACAAAGTAATAACTCGAGCAAATACAAGCAGCAGTAAATGCATACCACAAACGGAAATTGGTATCAGTAAGGAAAAATTAGCAAGAATTAGAAAATAATAAAATATATGAAAGGAAGGGGGGAAAATGGTGGGTGCAAACCTTAAGCATAAAAAGATATTGTGGTTACTTTTATAGCTCTATAGATAGATTACATTTTAAGTTTTGAACAGCATACTGTCATGTAGGGAGAAAAGATACAAAAAGATTTTATTTCTAAAATTCGGCCTACTTACACATATTTTTACCCGTTGAAAATCCCAATCTCCAAGGGTGACGGAACATGATGCTTAGATTTCATCTGAGACCCGCAAAGAAGGTCCCGGTACTTCATGGATTGAAAAACAGCGTCAACACCAATTTACTGTCAACACAGTATGCTGCTTGTGGTTCTGCCCTTTCCTTCATCAACATGGGGTGTGGCACATTTAAATTCTTCTGAAACTTGGTCAGGGACACAAGTCTTTATCAAAATGCACAAGGATGAACAAGGATGTTATTCCTGCAAATTTTCCTGGCAAGTAGCAACATAGTAAACTTGACCCTTTCAAAATTCTCGGAAAGAGCTAGAGCTGGAATGTTAGAGAAGGAAGAATGAGCATGTCTATTTCTAAAAACACGATTAATAACTGAAAAGATTGCTGTATGACTAGCAATCGAACATTTTCACTTATCATAAATCTTAATTACAGTAACGAAAATCAGAACTTCCTAAATTCCAAAAATAAGTAGAAAATTGTGTGGGAGAGCATGCGACTTTATGAGCTTTAAAAGCCAAATCCAAAACTTACCAGAGGTTATTTCTAATGAAGGACAAGGGGTACCAAGAAACTTACCCGGCACCATTCAAACTTGAAAGATTACTTAGAAGGCATGGCAAGTGAAACAACCGCTTAAAGAAGGCATCTGGCTGGTTTTGAGAAATGATGAAGCCTTGTGGGAAGTCCTCACAACCCCATTGGTTTGGTTGGGAGAAACTGAAGTTCTCATTTCCTCAGCTTTTTTCTGGGCCAATCTAAGCTTGTTCATAATCTTGTCCATAGAGGATGCTCGCCTCTTTTCCAATTTCATCTGAAATAGAAAAAAGTAATAATCACGATCATGATCCATTAGTTTCTGCTCCATCTCCACTTTTAGTCTTCTCTTTAGTTTTGAATAAATTGACAGTAATATGATCTGCATAATGTTTGATTTGTACATCATAATGAAAAACACAAAACTTAGATACAATAAAATAGGTACTGTTGATACTATTTTTTAATCAAAATCGACATTTCATCTCAATAACATTGCCTCAGTCTCGGTAACTTAAATCCACAGCAGTTACTAAGATAAAATGTCAGTTTTGAATGGATAATAGCACCATCATTAATAGCCATACAATATCCAAGTTTTGTCCAACAAAAAAGACTCTCTTTCCACATTTAAGATAATCTCACAGATATACAGCTGAGGATGACCAAAATGAAAATGAGTGACAAGGGAAATATTTCAGCAACTCGAATTGAAGAAAAAGAAAGAAGAGCGAATTTCAAAAACAAAAGTCCTCAATGAAAATAGTTACCATGAAGGGACAATAGCCACTCAAATTATTGAAATGGTTATTTCTCTACACGGTTAATATTTTTAACAAGTTCCTGGTTTGGAATTCTCCAAATAAAGTAACTACTGGGAAGTAACCTCTAGTTTCCGTATTGCTGCCTCAGCTTTTGCCTTTTGCAAGTTCTCCCAAGCAGTGATTTTGGCTTCCTCACTTTTTGCCCTGGACACACAAAAGTATCTGGCACTTTAGAAACAATATGAAGTTTGGGCAAAGATTTCTACGTCAGCAAACTATAATCTTCCTCAGAGATAAAAATGATCATGTCAGGTCTAGTCATGAATACGATTGAAGTATAAGTAAAATATTTGACTTCAAAGAGAAAGCGTCATTACTTAGGACAAATCCTTGATATCATCTCATTAGTTTCAGATTTTCAATGCAAAGTTGTCCTGAATCAGTATCTCCTTAGTTTACCAGTTAAATTGAATAGAATTGACACAAAGTCAAAGTAGACATACTTGGAAACAGTTTTTGACGTTTCAGAAATGTCCCAAGCTGAAGATTGAGTGCTTATTTCCTTCTTTTTCCAGCTTTCAGCATATTCTAAGCCCCTGCCAGAGAATAGAGCTCTATGTTTCTTGGACCATCTTGTCAAGGTTACGTGTTCATCTACCTGCACATCCCTGATATCCACTTTAGAGGAAGCAACAGTCCGCAATTCCACGACAGGCAATGTAGATGGAGTGGAGGCAGAGAAAGAAGGCCTCAAATCGGGAGAGGAGCGTGAGCTACCCTGTGGACTCATCTGGGTTGCCATGTCCCTTCTTGAAACAGCACGAGAAACATTGGTGCCCACATCCTTGAAGCCACCAAACTTATCCTCTGTGAGTTAGAACGAAAAAGAATACAAGATCGGACTCAGATGAATAGAAGCATTTAAACATAATTTCTTAATCATATAAGCAGACCATTATCTATTCTTGGGATGACACCATAACACATAAAAAGGTTTATAACCTCACTTAATTTCAACTATCAGCCAATCATTAGTGTCTAAATAAAATCATCTGTTCCATCCATACAACCTTGTAACAAGGGCCAAATACACAACCACGGTACGTATAGTCTGCAAAATACAATAAGGTTAATTGAAAACTTAAGCTGTTCGAATTCATTTAAATTTCCCCCTAGCCAATCCCTTTGGGTCACCCTCTCAACATGTGATCTTTCAAAAACAAGTTCGCATAGATGAACAGGTCATAGAGGAATATGTTGAAATTGGATATCATGGAAATCTAAAGGAAGTCTAGGACCAAACAATGGACGCGAAAATAATAATAACCTTGGGGGGGCACTGATGATGACTGACTCTGCATCTTTGAGCATCCGTGGACACTAGCTGAGCGGGCCATGCAAGGTTCTGTTCTGTTGGAAAAATCTCCACCATGACCACCCGAACGGTTTGTCAATCCATCAGCTGAAAACGGAGAAGCTACCATAAAACTCCCTCCATTCCCTTCAAACACCGGTGCCACTGGGGAATACATAGAGTGGTAGGCAACACCGGGGGGTCCAAGAGGACCACTCTTGGACTTTGGCTTCCTCTGGGGTTGGTGAAGCGAAGCCCTTCCTATGCCATCTCCTGAAACAGGGCTGAGAATCCATCTCTCAGCATCTTCCCACTTGGAAGGCAATGCTCTTCCGTTGGTGAATGGCAAAACGTGCTTCCGGGTACCACTAGCATGCAAGGGGACTCTCTCGGAGCTCCATCCCTTTTGCATTGCAACGCGATAATTGGGTGTTCCGGGACTGGGGAAAGTAGCAGTGCCACACCTTTGAGAAGAAAGTGAGCTCTTTTTCACAGCTTGAAAGCGCGGCGAAGATCCAGAGGCAGTGTTCAGATCTAACGAAGCAACCTTCTTCAACAAGGCTTCAGATCTTAATTTCCTATCTTGACATTCTTTGTGGACAACGAAAAAGCGGTAAATACAATGGGATTAAAAATTAAATAGTAAAAGTAGTGGTGATGATGGTACCTTTTAGGGCTAGAGAGAAAGAGCTTCTCGCTGAATCCAATTCCACGGGTTCTTGAACATCAACGTCGCTGTCTTCATCTACAGGGTCAATTTTTGAAATTACGAGTCGAGCTTGTAACCTTTATAAAAAAAAAACAAAAGAGAAAATGAGGTGTACCTTTTGCCTTCTCTCTCTTTCTGCCAAAACGACTGTGTTTCTTCTTGTTGCGTTCTGCAGCTTCGTTCCGATTTGAACCTGGACCACTCCACCTCTCGTTGTTACCAAAATCACCCTCACGCCCTGCCAAATGCTGCTGCAACAAATTCCATAACTGTTTAGTAAACCATACAGCAACCTCCAATGAATCATTCCTAAACAGTACTCGATTACGAACCAGGGAGATTTCAGAGGCGAAAGAATCATGCTCGTGAGAGTCTGACGCAAACGAGCATCGATCAACGCTCGCAGACGCAGAGGAGAAGAGGCTGAGATTTGATTCAAGAGTGAAGACGACGGAATCGGGACTGCTATCGCGAGCCCTTAGCCCCATTCTCCACGAGCTTCGTTCTGGAAACCCTAACTCCGCCATTGTCAAACTCACTAGCTTATGTTCCTCACATTGACATAAATCAGAATGGGTGCAGTGAAGTAGACGAGATTGGATTTAGTCATTAAGAAGAAGACAGTGACAAAAACATTAACGATTTGGCGGTTACTATCTCTAATCACTTTATGGCCAATGCTAAACAACCATTACAACTACAACAATAGAGTATGGACCATAGAAAAGGACAAGTACTCGATGGTTTTTAAAAAAACTGAAGAAAGAAAGGTCTACGACTATAGGATACCTACGCTGTGTCACAGATTATTAATTGCTGGGAATTTTAAAATGAAAATAAAAATAATTGTTACAGATTTGAATGTGGATTTGATTGGTTACGGAAAGAGCATAGCACCTGAGTGAGAGTACGCCTCTGTCGGAGTAGTGTGTCGTGTGGAGGGTGGAATGGAATTGCATTTGCTGCTCGATAATAACCAGTACGGACCAGGTACCACCCTCCCGCCAAAATTCCTTTTTTTTTATATTTATTTATAGATTTATAAATTAACATATATATAAATTTTAAAATAATATTTTTTAATTATATATCAGTTTTATTATGTGTTCTTTAAATCATGTTAAAAAATATATTTGAAAAATGAAGTCTGTGTTCCCATTGACATACTTCGCATATAGCATTGCTGCGGGAGTGGCACATGTGCCGCCCGAGTCCCACTCTGACTTTGTTTTATAAATTTTGAATTCAGCTTTGTCATATTTACAACCTTTTGTCATGTTTGAAAGACAAAAAAGAGAAAGGGAAGAAAAAAATTTAAAATCTGAAACGAAGAAAAATTCTTGTTTTTTATATTCTTAATTCTCATTTTATTAAACAGTTAAATTTTAAAAAAATTTCTTCCTCTCTTCCAAAAAAATGATATTGATTTTACATTGACTTTTATTAGAAAGATAGATGCACCTTAGAGAGCTGCTCCAGAGTAAATTTACGTTAACCGTTTTTTCCACAAATGTTTATCGGAAAAAGAGACCCCAGTTGTTGTCGGTGCATGGCCCACGGGAGAGTAAAACGTTCATCTAAGGGAATAAATTGAGGGAGATACAATGGGAGTTTGCATGTACGCTAGAGTAAAGGTTATAAGTGAAATGGGAGTTAGAATGAGTTTATTTCTATTCTTGTTCAATTCAAAATTTTGATAAATTCATCTTTTGTTTAGTCTCTATTTGATTTGATTAAAACTAGATAATATTAAAAATAAACTAATTTGATTTACAAACAAAATATATAAATTTTAACATTATGCATAACTAAGTTATAGAATTAATAAAGCATTCAATCAAGATATATTTTTTAGTATGTAATTTTGAATAAATAACACAAATATAATATCATATATGAAATATTATCTATAATAAAATTAAATTCTTATTATCAACATATAATTTCTTTAAAAATTTAACTTTTATTTGTTAATGGCATTGGATTAAGTTAAGCTGACTCAAACTATAATTTCACTTGTCTTCAAAACATACCAGGTCTAATTTGAAATAATTTAATCCATCAAAATTAACATAGTACAAGATGGGTCAACGAGAGAAAAGGTCTGATATACCTCTATGTCAGTTATTAAGTTTATGTTAAAAAAGATCTACATGGTTTTTTAAATAAAATAAAATTTTCTTCAAATTTTAAGTTTTGTTAAAAACCCGTTATTATATGTACTTTATTGTAATTTTTTTTAGGTTTTTAAAACGAATTAAAAATCATTAAAGAAGATAACTTAGATGGACATTGTGTGATTTCTCAATATATTCATTAATTTTTTTTAAAAATAGGTATTAAATTTATTTATGTTAACATTAAATCTTAAATTTAAACATTTAGACGATTTAATAATTCGCCATTTAATATATTTTTTTAATTTAACCATTTATTTAAAATTTGTTACTAAATCTAAAAACGTTATAAATTTATACATTAAAACTTTTCATTACATTTCTTTAATTTAACGTGGGTGTGTCATTAAAATACAAATAAATATTAACTTTTAAATAACATATTTATAAATTTTTAAATTAAATAAAATTTGATATATATAATTAAAAAAATTATAATTTGATGATTGCAGTAATAAATTTTATTATGTATAGAAATTTATTAAGTGAAGTAAATTAGGAAAGTCTTATTTTTAGAATAACTTTTTTTTTAAGATTCAAGCAAATATTTATTTTTAAAATTTAAAAAAATTGTTTAAATTTATGTTAAGTTTGAGCGATAGAAATAATATTTGCATAATATTAGAAATTGATTTAAAAAATAAAAGTTAACAATCAAGAAGGATTGTTTTAAAATGTATTTTACCATTATAAAATTAATTATCAAAATTGTTACTCTGATTTTGAAAAAGTGGTTATAATTAAAAATTTTAAATTTAACTAAATTTCAAAACTCAAAATTCATTTCAGATTTCATTAGTAAAATAAGTATTAAAAAGTTCTTTAATTAATGTAATGCGTGCTTGATTTAGTTTAAACTAAAAATAATAATAAAATATTTTCAATATTTTACATTTCGTAAAATTAAAAAAATAAACGACCTAGAATTGTAATCTGCAACTGCACTGTGCTTCCACACCACTCCACTCTCCACCGTTCTCCCACCATTGCAATCCACTTTTGAAAATTTACAAACCAAAACACTTAAAATTCCTTTCCTATTAAAAACGTATACATTATTAAGGATTTAGGGAAACAATAGTTACAAATTTGTTGTTGGTTCCTCAGAAACAGAGAAGAGAGAAAAATCAATGGAAGACGGTGAGATAGAAGAGGGATCAGTGGGTGGGGCAGAGGAAGATGAACAAGGCTTCGCTCACTCCTCAGACAATTCCGAGGAATCACCCTATCAAACATTGCATAACAGCAAAGCTTCCGTTGAGAACATCGTAGCTGAGATTCTCTCCATCAAGAAAGAGGGTAAACCCAAACACCTCCTTCGAGACCTCGTTACTCAGATGTTCCTACACTTCATCACTCTCCGCCAGGTCCTCTATACCCCACTCATTCGTTCCCCATTTTCTAGGGTTTTTTACTCACTTCATTTATTTTCAGGCGAATCGCGCTATCTTGCTCGAGGAAGACCGCGTCAAATCCGAAACCGAACGCGCCAAGCCACCGGTGGATTTCACGACCTTGCAGCTTCATAACCTCATGTACGAGAAAAGCCACTATGTCAAAGCGATTAAGGCCTGCAAGGACTTCAAGTCTAAATATCCTGACATTGATCTCGTTCCTGAGGAAGAGTTTCTCTGCAACGCTCCCCTAGATATCAAGGACTCTGTTCTGTCCAACGACACTGCTCACAATTTCATGCTCAAGAGGCTCAATTTTGAGCTGTTCCAGGTGACATCATCGTGTGGTCTTGCAAATATCCTAAACTAGCGTATTTAACGTTTTGCAATTGCGATTAGGTTGATTGATGAAATGAATTATCAAAGAGAAAGAAGATTGCATTATGATTATATATTTTCATTATATTGGATTTTAGCAAAGTGAAAAAAAATGTATATTCTCTTCATAAAGGGTGCTTCTGCCCTATAAGCTAGAAGTTGCTGCTCTTATTGTAAAATAGGATTGTACAACAATCACAAGGAGGCTTTTGTTGTTTCATCTCTATGTTTTCTTCGACATGCATAAATTTGGTTCTATATGGAACCCTGTATGTTATGCTTGCCTGTTAAATGACTATTATTTATCTCTATGTTGTGCGTAAGTGTTAAATTTTTCTTCTGATTTTGTATCAGCGCAAAGAGCTCTGTAAACATCATGCGAAACTGGAACAACAAAAGAAAATCCTTTTGGAGACTATTGCCAACCGAAAGAAGTTCCTGACAAGTCTCCCTTCACATCTCAAGTCTCTCAAGAAAGTCTCCCTGCCTGTACAAAATCAACTAGGGCTTCTGCATACGAAGAGACTAAAGCAACATCATTCGGCAGAGTTGCTTCCTCCAGCTCTGTACGTGATTTACTCACAGCTGTTGGCTCAAAAGGAGGCCTTTGGAGAACCCATTGATCTGGAGATTATAGGGAGCCTGAAAGATGCTCAAGCTTTTGCTCGTCAAAGAGCTCACAAGGACCCTGGTAATTGGGAGTTGATACGTGAATTTTAGCATTATATCGACAGAATCTATTTTATCAGTACAATAGCAGCTGCCGGCATATCTCAACTGACACTGGATCATATTATCATTTTTATGATTCAACTTTAAAACAGACCTTCACTCCAATGATATTGTTCAGGGCATTGTTTCAACTTGAAATTTTTTTATTATTTTAGTATTAACTATATGATAACAAGTAAAGGAAAGGAAGCTTATTACCAGTATTAGCATTGAAATACTGCCATGAATGTCATGCTTATTATTGGTCTTCAATTCATGCTTCCTTATCTTAATTAAATGGATGATTAAATGTTGCAATATTTCTATGCTTGTACCTGACATTTGAATATTTAATAACAAATCCTCAAATTGGTTTCTGTTATTTTTGCTGAACCAAAATAAAAAAATTTAAGGATTTACTATGATGTGGTTTTCATACTCAGACATTTCCACTGCCATGGAGAGTTCCAAAGTGGAAGATGATGTTCCTGATGAAGAAGAAGATGGTCAAAGACGGAGAAAAAGGCCAAGGAGGGTTCAAGTCAAGGAGAGCCCTGACCAGGGGGGAATATTTCAAGTTCACCCACTTAAAATCATTATGCACTTGTATGAAGATGAGGCTTCTGGTCCCAAATCTGCCAAACTCATTACTCTTAGGTTTGAGTACTCGGTGAAGTTGAATGTTGTATGTGTTGGAATCGAAGGATCTAATGATGGTCCCGAGAGTGACATCTTATGCAATTTATTCCCCAATGATACAGGACTTGAGCTTCCTCACCAGGTTTTGGTGTCTTCTTTACACAGTTCTTGGCACATTCTTTTTTCTTTCCACATCTTTCATTTATTCTCCAACTTATTATGCATATGCCATTTCTCTCTCTTTGAATGGTATTGCAGTCCGCAAAGCTCTTTGTTCAGGATGCTATGACATTCAATACTCAGAGAACTTCACGTCCTTACAAATGGGCTCAGCACCTGGCAGGGATTGATTTCTTGCCTGAGTTATCTCCCTTGCTTCTTACTGACAATAGTGGAGAAGTCAAGAATGAAAATGTTATATCCGGTCTTTCACTATATCGGCAGCAGAACCGAGTGCAGACTGTTCTCCAGAGAATTCGTGCAAGAAGAAAAGCTCAAATAGCTCTTCTGTGAGTCACTGCTCTAGTATGTTTAATTTTAGAATGTGAAGGACCTTATATTCAATGAAGAAAAATACCATAATTTGATCAACTAAAAGTTTGTTATTGGGCCTTGCTTTGAGTGTGTTGTTGTTATTGAAATCTTAGTATTGTTTCTTTGTTTGCCTCCCCGTTGAAATTCTTGTAGTGTGTATCCTGCATTTAGTAAGATTCCATTGTGTTTTGAAGATCTCTAGTTATCTTGCTTATCAATGTGGTTGGACACACTTTGGTTAAAATTTGTGGAATTCTTTCACTGGTTTACAGGGAACAACTAGAATCTCTTAAAAAGCTTGAGTGGCCTTGTCTGTCTTGCAAAAGTGTTCCATGGGCTTTGCACACTCCTTTGTGCAATTTGGATAGTTGGTCACCAATAAGAGTTCCATCTGTCGCTAGAGAGTCCTCATGTCCTGCTGTCATAGATACAGAGGAGCATGTTCAGGAACCAATGGATGTTGATGTAAATGAACGTTCTGGTGCCACAAAAGAGGAACCAGAGAGTATAACAGAAGATGGGGAGCTTCCAACTTTACTTCCTAACATGTCAAAGCTTGACCACTCCAAGCAACTGAACTTAATTTCTAAAAGTATCATTCCTCCACTCAATAAAATCAGGTCACGGAGTTTCAAAAAATTTGATGACATTTCTGATTTCTTGCTGGATACTGAAAGTGATCTTGATGAGCCAGCACAGATTGAACAAGAACATGAAAATATAGTATCCAATTTCTGTGCCAGAAAGTCTGTATCATGGATGGAAAATGGGCTCAAGGAATTTTGCCTTGTTCTTTGTAGAAAAATCAGTGCAGATGAAAGGAGTGTGAATTTAGAAGCTAAGGTATAGAAAACCCTCTGTTTATCTACTCAATTGAATTCAATGAGCTGTTGGCATTTTCATTTAGTTTTTATTTTTTATTTTTTGACAGATCAAGATCAGTATGGAATATCCTCTAAGGCCTCCTCTTTTTACATTGAGTCTTTGCTGTTTATCTTCTGGGGAACACCATGATCATGATGAGATTAATGGATTGGAGTGGTACAATGAACTACGGGCAATGGAAGCGGAGGTGAGTAACTGATTGCTCAAGATGTTACTGCAGTAAAATCATTAGATAGTATCTTGTGGATTCGTGCTTCAAGGAATTGGAATCGTGGGACAGTAAGACATAGCAATAATTTAGCTTCTTAGAATCACACATTGCTAAATGTTTTTGATAGAACCCCAAAAAAAAGTTCAAAAGAGGAGAAAAACTCCTAATGTCTCTGTAGTTCAGCATCATCCAATTGTTAACTATATCTTGATTTTTCTCTCCTACTCATGGTGCCTATTATTTTTCCCTTTCAAAATTGTAGGTCAATTTACACATACTAAAGACGCTACCTGTCAATCAACAAAATTACGTATTGGCTCATCAAGTGAGTTGCCTTGCAATGTTGTTCGACTACTATTTGGATGATGCATCCCCATCAGCTGAAAGGATAAATTGTACGTCAGTGGTTGATGTTGGCTTATGCAAGCCTGTTAGTGGTAGATTCCTGGGTAGATCATTTAGAGGAAGGGATCGCAGGAAGATGATCTCCTGGAAAGATATGAAATTCAATTCCAACTGTCACTAATAGTGGTTGGTTCCTGTCTGGATCTTTTAGACGGAAGGATCACAATAATGATCTATGTGAAGACCTCCAAATTGTCCCAAGTAGTAATATTCAGCTCTGGAGGTGACAAATGGATGTTATGGAATATGATGCTCATCTTTACTGTTGCAAGGATAAGGACATTGTAACTCTAGGGTGCACTCGGACAACCATGGAACGTCATTGTTTTTTTTTACTTTATAACCTAAAAACTGGCTGAGATACTCTGGGGGATTTGAAGGTTTCATTTCAGCCATTGATTATTTGTTATGATTTATTTTCTAGCAAATGATGCTACTGGGGTTTCAGTTTAGGAGCTGGCATCATGGGTAGAATTCTAAGGATTGTACTTTGCTGAGGTCTTCTGGATAATGGCCAAAGTATTTTAGTATTTTCTTTTATCAGTTATACTGGATTCTTTCCATTCTGAATCTGTCATTCCCTAGCAAAGACGAAGTGTTTTTCCTATAACTGGATTTTTTTAAGAATAATTCTAGTCGATTGCGTTGAACCACGGGGTCGGGGAGATAATTTTTATTCGATTAATTTATGTTGATTGCTTTCAAATATAACTTGCATGTAATGAGGATCAAAATATACAATTTACAAAATATACTCATTAAATATATATTTTTTAAAATAAGGATAAAAATATTAACACTAGTAATAATAGCCTTATTTTATCTTTGACTACCTTCAGACGTGCATTTTACAAATTTCATGGACTGTTGGCACTATCACAGTAAAACAACTGCTAAAGCTGATCTCTCCAACGTATTTTCCCTTGCAAGTTTTGTTCCCACAATCCTGATTTTAAAATATTTATAAAATGTATTTTGAATTGAAGAGATATAAAAGACATTTAGTTTGTTTATCAATTGGTCAAATTAAGCTTTACATCAAAATTTTACTCTAATAATTAACAAAATATTCATATAACATTATTAATTTGTATAAATTAGTATCGGAAACTTAACAATTTTCCAGTGCTTGTTGAAGATATAATATAGATTAGTGGAACGCGTATCGATGGAAATGACAAAATGGGAGGTATAATAACTCCCAAGGCACTGGACTAAACTATTCGGAGTGAATGAACGACCCACAAAAATAAAAAAAAAAGGAGTCGTGAATGAAGAGGAGTGCGTATATGAGACATACAAAACTAGTCTCACCTAATCAAATTCAGCGAAAGCGCTACTGCACAAGATTGTCTAACCAATGGTGGCATGAAATTGGACGTGTGCTGAAACATATTCTCATGATACTGTGCATACCCTCCCTAACTACATGGTGTTCAAAAGAGAAGAGTAAGACATAAGTTTTCAAATGCTAATCTAAAAACTACACGAGCCTCAAATCTACAGCAGAATACGTTTTCATATTTATATACATATATTTTAACGGAGCAATCATACTCCAATCTTCACTCTACCATGGACCAGTTTGTGTTCGTCTTAATCGTCTTCTCTTGACTTCTCGTTGCAAATTCATCATTTCCTTAACCTGCGATATTACCAAATGCCAGGCAATTCAGTACTAAGGTTGCATCAATTTGTAACCGTTCACAGGTATACTTTGATCAGTGATTACGCAATAAGGGGAGCCAAGAGAGAGTGAGTTTCGAAGTTAATCCTAGCATATTACAGAAATATCACAAATTCTGACAGGAAGAACAGAGATGCAATCTAACGCATTACAGGTTTGTAGTAAGGAAGTAACATAAGTACACAACAATGTCCACAACAGAATTTCATGCAAAATCTTTCCTTACGAGAGAAAATAGTCCTAACATATATTGACACAATGACGCAGATACGAAAACATTTATCTAAAAAGAATTTTCCAATATCACATGCTAGTTCATAACCAAGCGTACTGTTCTCACACAAAAGAATTCCAAATTGGATGCCTATCAGGCTAATATGATGAACAATTAGAACTATGTGATAGTTGGATACAGAAATCCAGCAAGGAATATAAAACACAAGTACATGGATGATGCCCACTGTATGTAGGGATTTCTCTTATAAGTTCCAGAAATACTGGGAGCTCTAAGTTCTGGAAATCCCAATAGCCCTCTTTCACAAAGCAGTTACAGTTACAAAGGACAAAAGAAATGTAGCAACCCTGTCACACGTTAGTCCAAAATTTTTTTAGGCATAATAAGAACTGGTCTCTGAACTAATAATTTATATGGTTGAAAATCGATGAGCTTGAAAAGGCACATACATTAACGATGTGTTGCTGTTGTCTAGTTTTCTTTTGTAGCCTTTAAAACATGTCTTATTAACGTTACGTAAAATGATTATTAAATCATTTCAACAGCCATCCAGGAAATGCAATACTGAAGATAAAAATATGTCATGAGGGACAACGGCTCAAAACTAGAGAAAAAGACTACATATAGCCATAATCACGGAAAATACTTATGCTGATAGATATTTAATAAAATAAAAAATAACTAAAATATTTGTTAAATAAATGTTGGCATAATATAAACTAACGGAAGAACCTAAATTAGGTGGTAGCTCAAAGGACGTATATTATTATATCTTCGCTTTGCACCAAGCCGACCTTCTTATTCATCCCACGTTTAACGTGACAAGAATACTAACTCATGCTGATTGACATACTCTGTGTGACCAAATATTGTCTTCACATTGACCTTACCATGATTCAAGATTTATTGACCAATTTAGTCATGAAATGGAGCATAAGGTTATGGATCTTGATCCTAGGAAAAGTAGTTACTTGTTTATAATTAAGGTCAAAACAAATACATGCAATGACTGAAAAAAAGAAACGAGCAAAGATTCCTGTAACAAGGAAACTGAACTAAAAGCCCAACTTACTTGATTTTTCTGAATTTCCATGATTTCTGCCTGCAGTATCCAAATAATTGTCGATTAGGGAAAATTTTAATGTAAGTGAACTTAAGCCATAAATTCATGTACATAAGCGTGCCTGCATCTGTGACACACGGTGATAGCAAAGTTACCTGTTTTTGCTGAAGCTCTTGGTTCTCCTCTTTTAACTTTGCAACTTCTGCTTCCAATTCCATGGTATAAGCCTGAAATAAATAAAAGAATATGTGAGACTTAACTTGCAGCAGATAATACATTTTATAAATTTCCATCTGCACTTCCTTCCCACGCCATGTCCCCACTAAAATCCATTTTATGAGGTAAGATAATACGTATTTACTTGTTACATGTTTTCATGGATTTTATGATGATCCAACTGTTAGTGATGTTCCCCAATCAGCTGTTCCATTGCCTAGTACTAACCCGGAATTTACAACTTCTATCTTGACAGTAAATTCCGAAAATCTTTCACCTTTCATCAAGTCAGATCCCTATCACACTACCATTCTGCTGCATAATCTCTCATTGTATAAAGCATGTTCTCAGAGGATAGAAGCAGTACGTTAGCAACAACATAGCAAATCATCATCATATTCTTTTTATTTTTTAAATGATTGCATATATCATTATTCCCCGTTAATGACCCTCCCCAAGCTCCTTTTAGCCTTTTTATACATAAGCTTCAGGGGGAACACTGTCAACATAAGTTGATTGAATTAAGCGCTATTCTTATGTGACAAGCTTTGCCTTAAATCTTTTTGCTCGAACATGCCCTTGTACAAGATAAAAACAATTGCATCAATCACCGGATGTTCTCATGTTCTAACTAGAGAAATTAAATCTGATTTCATCCAAGCAAGTGCTCACATAAATAAGCAAATGCAACAGAACTGTATGATTGCTAACTATAGCAGAAAAATCTTACACCATAGTAACAAGGCAGTAGAACAAAAATTCACCTGCTTGCGAGCCCGCGATCTAGCAGCTGACTCTCTATTCTTTATCATTCTCCTCTGCCTCCTCTCAATCACCTTCTCCACAGCTCCCCCACTCTTCCTCCCTCGCAGGCCACCATTGAAGACATAAGGAACCGGCGACACGGAAGAAGTATCACCATTGCTCTTCCCAATTTTATCACTGGACATTTGGTTAGCAGCAGGTGACCCAGTAGTAACATGAACCGGTCCAGGTGCCAAACCAACCATACCAATCCCACCACCTTGCACAAGATTCCCATTCAGACCCTGATCAGCAGCAAGCCCCACCATTCCACCCCTTATTCCTTGAGGCATCTGAGCTGCATAAGACATAGCAGTCTGCTTAGGAAATATCTGCTGCTGTTGATGCTGATGCTGATGCTGTGGACTCTGCAGCTGTTGCTGCTGATTGGATGATCTCACCCCATTAACATTCAAAGGCAAATTAGCAGCAGAAGATTGAAGACCCACCAATGGATCATTATTCACAGGCAACCTGTTACCCATCAAACCGGTAACCTTGTTCAATTGCTGGGCCTGAGCCTGAAACCCCAACCCTAAACCACTGTTATTGACAGCACGAGACAGATCAACAAACACAGCATTATTAGGTTTCGCATCATCCCTGGTAACACCAGCTCTCGCCAAGAACTCCTCCAACGTCATCTCTCCCAACGTTGGTTGCCTTTGCGTCTGCGCCAAATTAGGACCTCCCTCGTTCCCATACTCTTTCGAGATATCCTTCCAAACCTCATCCACGGTTTTCTGGCTTAGGGTTCGTGGCAGCGTCAACGACCCTTGCTTCTGCAAATGGCTAACTCCAACGCCGCCGTCTAAGCCAGTGGCACTCCCCGACGCCATTGTCTGAACCTCTTCGGCGCTCCAAATGTTCTTCAGCAACTCGTCCATGTTCATCGATCCGAAGTCCTTCCCCGACCCTCCCATGCTGCTCATGAACTCGTCGAACGTCAACGAGTACACCGACGGTTGCCGCGCCAGGGAGAAGTTCCCCACCGGCCTCCCTCCGCCGCCGTCGCCGCCGGCCGCCTCATTTCCAAAGCTCTTGAAGTTCATTCCTCAAATCTGACGAAGGGAAACACTATCACAACGTGATCCAAATCGCAAATCTCAATTCCTCCCACTTTCAAGTTCAAACTTCGGAACCAAACTTATCAACAATACGGTTCTTATTTCTCTATCTACAAACACACATCCATAGACGATCGATTATGTTACACAGTATTTACATCCGAAATTAACTAAAAAAAAAACTAAGCTGAGCTTATAAGAATCGTCAAGGTAAAAACTAAGAACAGAAAAAAACATTAAAAAAAAAAAAAGTTGAATCTATGGTAAGTGTGGTTATTAAGTTGGAGAGTGCATTTTAAACTTGCATTTTGGTGTGGTAACCTGTTTCATTCTATAGTGGTTTCAAACTGAAATTCCAACTGCGATAGTACTAAGATACCATGTAATAACATCCTAATAATAATATGACTTAAGATCCTAATTAAAATAGCCCTAATTAAAATAGCCCCAATTTCAACGCTAGTACTATCAACGATGATTCATAATAGCTAAAGCTCACAGTTACAAGTTTACAACTAAGTGTGTGTTTATTTAAATGAAAAATAAAAAAGAAGATAAAAGCGGAATAAGAATTGAACAAGGAAGAAGAGAAATCTGAAGAAGGAGGGGTAGAATAGATAGATAGAATGAATTACCTGTGGAATTTGGTATTTATTTTATGATTTAATGAAATTTGGGTATTCCTGATTTGGTATGTTTTTGGTGTCTGATGGAGAGTTGGTTGGCTGCGTTCCTCCTTCCTCGGCTACAAAGGCTTGGTGGTTGCGCCAAGTGTCCAATGTCTGTTCACACTAACACTCCCCTTTTCGTTCTCGCTTTTCAACACCTCTCCCTTGTTTTTTTTAACACCAAATTTATTCTACTATTAGTCCAAAATTAATCTCTTCAATATTAGATTCTCCCTGCTTTTAATTAATTAAACGACTGAATTATCTTTTCATTATACTGACTTTTGTTGGCCGTGCTTTAATAGGTGATAGCTTTTTTAATTATTTTTTTAATATCATAGTAATATTTTTGCTTAGATTTAACTGTTGCGGTTTTTGTAAGAATTATAAAGTTGCATCATATTTTAACTTTTTTTTTAAAAATTAATAAAAACAACGTTTTGTTTTGTTTTACAATTTTGGCTGTTTCCACAAACGCTTCTTCAAAATATATTATTTTATTAAAAAAAAAGTAATCCAACACTTTTGCTGTCCTTCTCGGTTATTGCTTAATATAACGAATTTTTGCTTTATAATTTATTTTTATATATTATAATTATTTCATATAAAAAAATTAAATCTAAAATAACAAGATAACTTCAATTTCCCTCTTTACAATACGTCTCTTGTAGTTCTAAATCTTAGTTTTATTATGATATATGAACACACAATGACTAAAACAGTGTAATTTTAAGTGCCCTTGAAATAATAATTAATAAATAATTTTTATTAAAATAATAATAAAAGTGATACCATCAATGATATATTTTCCATAAAAATCTTAAATCATAAAATAAAAAATATTAACTTTTATAGTAAGATATTTCTAATGTTTGTTCTTGTAACCTCTTTTAATATTTCAACCTCAAATTTTAATAAAAGATTCGTTTACTTATTTTTTGGTAATCAAAATCTACAAACTCTTAAGCAATATGAGCTTACAATTTAATTTTAATTTTTTTAATAAATATTATTAAAATATTTGCTATATTTTTAATTAATATAATTAATATGGGGAGTAATATATTATATTAAGAGAAAGACATAATAATGGAGGGTTGCAGACTGCCGACTTGGAGACGTGTACCAATGAAAAAGGATTGGGAATTGGGTGTGTGTGATGTGACAGTGACACCAACCAATAACATTGTAATTTCTGTGAGAATCTGAGCCGTACACGTTTCTGTTAAAGGTATGGTCAGCATTTCCTGCTTTCTTTTCACAAAACACTGTCCCCTCCATCTAGGTTGAAAAAAAAAAAAAAAAAGTGCGTGAAATAAGACCATGTTTGTTTGGTATCTCAGAAAAAAGAATAATATGCCATAAAAGTAATCAAAGAAGAAAAAAGAGATAGGAAAATGGACACCAACTTACCATGCACAAGAAGTATATTTGTTCACCGATGTGTCAATTTTTTTCATAAATAAATTATAAAAATATTAATATTTCCTTAAATATTCTAAAAAATATATAAAAATATTTTAAAGATACATATAATAGAAGTCAATTTTAATTGACTTTTATTAATCATAAAAATCAATTTAAATTAATTTTTGTATAAAATTTAAAAAGAAAAGATTTTCATTTAAATTAAATTCTGTATAAAAAAATTTAAAACAATTATAAAAAATTTTAAAATTAAAATAAAACTTGACTTAAATCTATTTTTATGTTATTAAATTTTTAAAATTTTAACAAAAGTTGATTAAAATTAACTTTTATTATATGTATTTTTAAAGATACTTACGTAAATTTTTATTTTTAGAATATTTAAGGAATAACTAATATTTTTTAATTTATTTATAAAAAAAGCTGTCATTTAATAAACTATTTATTTAAATCATGTTATAATGAAAGGTCTATTTTGTTCACTAGCAACTTCATAAACTACTTAATTTCTTGTAAAATATTTTCTCTTCTTTAATTTTTTTATCTACTTTAACTCAACTTTGTAAGTGTAGTAAAAAACAAATCTTAATGACTAAATAAAAATTTGAATAACCAATAGATGTTTTGTGTCTTTTATTTGTTATCACATGGTGAAATAGATAAATTTTTATTTAGTTTTGTTAAAAAAAAATACAAATGCGTAAAATAAATACTTGATGTAATTTATAAAGATTTGTTCCTTCTTTCTTACATATTACAATTGAGGAATAGGCCTAAAAGATCGTATCTACCCACTCCTTTCTCTTCCCAAAGTCTTATCCATTGTGTTATTTGATGTAAATTATGCTTTTTTTCTCTTGATAAAATATTGTTGAATATGTGTATATTTGAGAATAAATCATTTAAAAATTATAATTTTTAAAATTTTTCGACATGACTCTTGATGACAAACTATTTTTTAACATATATATATATATATATATATATATATATATATAATATTGATTTTTCAATTATCCATTTAAAGAAAAATAAAAAATATATCTTAAAATTTTCTTCCATTATAATAAAATAAATAAATTTTAAAGTTTTTGCTTTCACTTTTTTTTCATTCTATTCACATAAACAGGATGAGATATTGTGAAGGACATGAGATCTTTATCAGGCTAGGCGACCAAATGCCCGTGTCTCTCAGTTTGATGCACGTGAAAGCTTTTTTGTAATTGGAGTGCTCTAATTGTGGGGTTATTATAGTATGAAGAATAACGATTGTTATAATTAATTTAAAAACTAATCATATATTTTAATTAATTAATAATGTAAAAATATTTATATTAACAGTGTATTAAAATATTTTATACAATAATAAATAAGCATGTAACTCTATATTTTTATATTATACATCATGCGTTGGTCTATTTATAAAATTAATAATATTGGAATCATTTTCTTAATATTTTTAAAAGTTACTTTATTCATATCAATATATTATCGTATACCGCTATGTCATATTTCGTATACAGGTGAAAGGCTTTGAAAATCATGAAATAGTTTAATGAATTTTTGCCCATCGTGTGGTAAAGTTATTTACAAAACACTTTTTAAACTGACATGGAGGATTATACATTTCAAAATTCAACAATTATTTTCTTTCAGTTCATATTTTTTTCTCTTTTGGAATGTTTCAACCCTGAAAATGATGTATGGGTTCTTTTAATATTACGTGTCGAAATAGAATTGTCCATTACCTTTGTGTTAGACTTAGATCCAATCCAAACTTCAGAACAAATTGAAAATGAATTGGAATGGCTAACTATCAACTAGGGCAACGGTTTTAGGCTATCTGGATAGGATAATATCCTGTCCACTAAACATTATGTTTCAATCTTTGGTGAGTGTATCGACACTTTAACCTGTTTATCATCACTTTCATTTGAAACATTGATTAACATAAAAAATATATATTTAATTAAATTAAAACATATTTAAGTAAAATAAATAGTAATAAAAAGTATATAAAAATAATAATAAACACTTCCTTCAAAATTAGTGGAGGATGTTTTCATTTCCGTACATGTTAATCCTGAACAGTCCTGCCTCATTTCTAACGCGTGTCAACTCCTCCCTTATCCAATTTTTTCACATTTCAAAATTCAAACATCATTAACTGAAAAAGAAAAGAAAAGCATGCACGCATTGTCTGATTTACTCATAGGGTTCAATGTAATTAAATAATGATGTTTCTATTTTTACTTTCTTCTGTTAAATAATTAAAAGTTGACTTAGATGGGAAGAGAACAGAGTAATTAAATAAATGAATGAAGAGAAATAAAAAAAATTATTGTAAAAATAAGCTTTTTATATATTCAATATCATTGTTCATTGACCAGCCACGTTGTGCCTTTCTCAATTCAGCAACAGCTTCTGCATGACATTCTAATTTTGTGCGTTGTTCCAAATGCAGTTTAAATATTACCATAAACAAATAAAACAACATTGAAATAATTAAAATAGTATTGCTTTATATTTTTTTATTAATTAACGCGAGTCTATGTTTACACTGGCAACAAACCTTGAATTAGTAACAATGAGATAAGGATTTCCTGATTCATTTAGTCAAACAAGAGAAACAAGTCATCAATAATCTCATCCGCACAAATTTTATATCTATTTCTATGGCTCGTTGCTTCTAAAAAAAGTGGGTTTTAAGATGTTTTTGGTCCTCAAGTCTCAAAATTCCAATTTACACCTCTTTTCTTACATATACAAGAGAATTGAACCAAGTTATTGCTCTCACGAGTACCTTTTAAAAAGTCCACACATGCTACTATTTAAACATTAACATAATTAATAAATAGTGGAGTCTTTAAACATATTAATTAAGGTGCCCAATTTTATAGTGTGCATGAAAAAATTAGTTTATTGGATGATTACGTATCCATTTCAAAAGAATTATTAATTATTTGTTAGATATATTGTAATTAATTACTCTCAATTCTATATAAACTAACTTTTACGTGTCACATTTGTTTCATTCCATTAATTTTCAGTTTTCAGTGTGTACCATGCTAAATTTGGAGTCCAAGCCACAGAGAGATATTTGTACTCTAAAAAAAATTAAGTACTTTGATAATAATAATAATAATAATAATTTGTATTTGATAACGGCATATCATGTCAAGAATTTGTATTTTTATCGTAGTAATACAAGTTTATTAATAAATTCAGAAAATCATTTAATGAATAAAAGTAAATAAAGCTTGTAGTTTTCTTTATTTAAGGAATAACTAAATCTCCCATCTCATCATAGATACATGGGGTTGTTGCATTGACAAGGGGCATATGCAAAAGGACAAGCACCATTGCTATTTCCGCGTGAAAAAGGGCACTAACACCAATCTTTAGCTCAAGTCATGCAGCAGTGGGGTTTACTATGATTAGTACAGGTCTCAAAACTCAAAATTTAGCTTTCAAATAACTTGTCATTCAAACTCAAGGCAGAAAAACGCAAAGATTGCTCCCAACAAGACTACAATGAAATGGAAAAGAAAATTAAAAAGGTACTGTCATAATATTAAATTTGCAGGTTATATCCATCCTGTTTAATTATTTCCACGTATCATCGATATTCATAAATTATAAATGTATTGTAGAAAACACAAATTAAAATTAAAATTTAAGTATTTTTTATTCTCTATAAATTTTTTAAAACATTTAAAAAAATTCATATTATGATTTTATAATAACATGGTATGCATATGATAACGTCACGTCAACAATTATTATAAGATAACAAGTGACATGTCTAAATATAGTTAGATTATAAGTAATTTTATAGTAATAAACATTATTTTAAAAAATTAAAATTTATAAAAATTAAGACTGATAAAATTAATTTTTAGAAGATTAAAATCAAATTTAATCATATTTACAGAAATGAAAAAATACATTTTATCCTAAAATTATTGATATAATTATGCTTTTTAAAAATGATGTATGATACAGTGGTCAATCCCCATCACTCCAATTTTACATCAACCTGAGAAGATACCGATGACTGTTCTATTCCATTTGGTTTTGAAAAGGAATATAACCAGAAAAGGGGCATTTTTCGATGATGGGCAATAATTTTTTTAGTTTTGGCCGTAAATTTCAAGCGAGAGACTGAGACATACCAGGTTGTAGCTGACTGTTGAAGTATTTGTTTGCTTGCGCTAATAAAGTGAGACACTTTTTTTTGTCGTTAAATAACATCTAAGTTTATGCATTTCAAAAAAAAAAAAGAAGAAGAAAATACAAGTTCAATGCACCATGCTAGATTTATATTCAATTTGTTTTATAGTCAATATTTACATCCTCTAGTATTTTTTTTTAATGATGTTAAAATATTATTTAAATTTTCATGAAGTTGAATATTTACGGTTAATCTATTTCTCATACCAACAGTGAGTCGTATCTGATTTCACAAAAAATCATATAAATTTTATTGTTTAAGGAAGCAAAGAGTCCTGAGCATGAAGTTCCCTGGTGACCAAGCGACCAACTCTGGAAAAGTCCAAATTAGTTAGGACAGCTCAGCACATTTCCCCCAATGGAGAGAAAGGATAAGAAGTTGATAACATGAAGGGAACAGGTGTTGCAAAGAGAAGGAAGAGACAGGCACTGTCAAACATAGTCCACTTTCAAAAAAGGCACCAAAACATTATTATATAACATATATAATAGTTTTGTTGTGGCCAACAAAATGGGAGAGCACACACGTGTCTAACCTACACACCTCGCTATCTGAGCCCATAAGTGCGCGCCACATGCACATTCAAGACAAGGAACCTCCATACTAATAAATTTGGTCCTCGCCATTTCCCTTCCTTGTTAACATCAGCATATCATCAGTTGAGTGCGGTTATATTCTCTACATTAATTAATTTAATTATATAAAAGTTGGGTGGGTGACTAAAGTTAAAGACCAATCACAAGCTGACACTTCCATTTTTCAACAAATTTTACTTGTTTCAATGGGTAAGAAGTGCTGAGGTACTTCTCTAGAAGACATGTATTTCTCTGCAGGCAATTCTCTATTTCTATTGTGGGTAACTTGTATGTGCAGAATCTATTTAAAGCTGCCACTCAGTCTGTTGATGTTTGTGTTACATTAAAGAACTTTTGAGGTGACATGAATCTCTTTAAACAGTTTAGTTAAAGTGGTTTGAGCATTTTGACTGAGTATATTTTTGAGAGATTACTCTCAAAAAGGAACGGATTATTTGCTAATTTAGATTTTAAATTGCAAAGGCATTAAGTTTTTTTTTTTTGGGTGTTGATCTATTAAATTTTAGAATTTTGACTAAACTTGAATGCATGTGTCAGTTGTGTTTCAAATTGTTCTTATAGGAGTGCATCAACAGACCATGACTGACAAGACATGCTCTGCCTGGAAGAGAAGGAAAAAATATATACATCAGATGCTTCATTGAAATTTTATATCAAATTAGTAAAATTTATGTTGGGTTCAAATATAAATATTAACAAAATGAGAAACCTAAATTAGCAGGTAAATTTTTGTGGTGCAGCAGTACACCACATGTCCATGTGCTGATCGATAGTAGCAACCGGAGTCTATGACATGTTTTGGAATTAAAATAGGATTACATCTCTCCCTAAGCGGCTAAACGACAAGGCCATGCAAATAAAATAAGCTTTAATTCCTTCATATTGAAAGTTACTTAAACTGAAAGCTACATTATCATCGGTCTATATACACAATCTACATTCTTATGTTTTAAAAATCACTACAAATATCATCAATAATAAAATGGAGTCGATTTCTAGCATCGATGGCAACCTTTTGTAGTGACTCGTTAAATGCTAACCACTCTTCCAGCTCCAGAAATTTCGGCGTTCATTTTTTTCAGGCCATTAAAATAGCATGCTACAAGCAATAGGAGAACATGAAAATCAAAAGGGACAAAGAAAAAGAATATAAAAGAAGCAGCAAATTCTAATATGAAAAGGTCCAACCCGCAAAAGGTAGTGCAAACTTCACAAATTGCGACTTTTCTTCCTGAAATGTCTGAGAATGAAACTGTCTGCATACAATGGATAATTCTTTCGGATCAAACCCTTTATGCATTTCCAGTATGAAAAGTCAATCAGTTCTCCATCTTGTCGTACTATGAACAAACACCTAGAGTGTTGAAAATCAGGATGATATCCTATCTGCCGTTGGACGAGAGCAATCAAATTTTCAGCAACATACAAAGATAGCAAACCAAGTGTTAATAACCACCACCAAGAAAGAGCAGATTGGATAGAATTTAAGAGACAATGAAGTCAATTAAATGTATATTTCATTGTTTTTTATTTAGTTATTTTTTTAAAAAAAGAAAAGCCTAATGTAAGTAACTGAAGACAGTTAGAGAGCAGAAGCCAACGTTTGCACTACTCTTTCTTTAGCCCAACAAGGGAAAAGTGGATGCAATCATATCACAACCTTGCATCAACTAAGACGAGTATAAGATTGCTACATAAGAAGGTAACAACATGGCTAAAAGCCATTTTTGGCTAGCTGCAAAAGATTTTACAGGGGCTAAACATTACTAAATGCTTTTGCTATGTGAATTCATCAACATCATGCGACGAGAATAAGATCAAGTAAAGTAGTTGGATTTAGATTTTGGAACATTAAATGAATTGACTGACTAAAGATGGCACGATGAGGACAACTTCAAGACAATAATCCAGAAAGGACCTTCTGTACCTTCTGTAATAAATTGTAAATCTGAGCAACACACAAGATTACTTAAGTTCAGCTATTAACAAAACAGGGGGTGTAAAAAATAGCCATTTAGGTTACCAATATTAAGGATTCGAGTTCTGTAAGTGTTAGGTGCATTTTGCTAAGTGAAGTGTGAAGTGGATTCCTGATGATGAGCAAATCAATGGCATAAATTTTCATAAAATGAAAGTAATCAGATAGCACTCAATGAATTAACAAAAACTAATTGCCTTGATTTCCACATCAATAGCTACCAACTTGCCCTATAATCAGTAAACTGGGCCCTGCACTTCAGAGGAGACAAATCCTATTACCATTTACCAGAGTCATGTTAATTATATAATGGATAAAGGGTAAATCTTAGCTCTAGGCAAAACTGGCTTAAGATGACATGGCTATATATATAAAAGAATGCTAAACCTATAAAATTTATAATTATTGGACTCAAACTAAAAAAGTAATATTGCAAAAGCCTTTTGTCAACAAAAGCAATGGCATGTGCTGAGTGTAAAAGAAAGAGAGTGAGAGAGAGAGAGATACCGTGATATGATCAATTCCACACCCAATCTTCTTCTCAAATTCTGGATGAAAGGGAAGCAGCTTCTCAAGAATAGTTTTCTCGTGATCTGGATTTAGTCTATCTCCACTTTCATATCTATGGTATTGATTTACAGCAACGTATATCAGAATTCCGAGAGAAACGAAAACAGAAGATGCACATCCATGAAAACAATTATCATTTAATTTTCTTCACGAGACCAGATATTTTGTGTATAAAGGCTGATTACTAGTAAGTTACATTGAATTTAGTTCCCTCTTCCCCATCTCTACTGAAATTCCAAAAAACCAGACCTCCAAGGTTAAAGGATTGCATTAATTAATTGTCCATGAAATTGCCAGAGTTCATGGCAATGGGGTTTGGATGAAAAAATAGTCTTTCTTGTCTTGCCCTTTTCAGTATTGTCCAGGTATTGGTATGCAACAAGAGAAATATTGAAAATGGCAGAACACTTAAAACCCAACCTTAAAATTTAGGCTACATGAGAATATTTTTCATCTGACACGTAACACAATGTCAATCCTATCATCAGAGAGGGCATTGTAGCAATATTGTTATGCACAGAACCCTAGATGTATGCAGTAATGGGTCTCATCAGTTCAAACACAGATTTAAATTAAAGGCAAGAGGTAACAAGGAATTAAGTTTTGGAATTATTTTGTTCTATTAGAAGTTTTGAAATGAAATTGAAGGCTCCAATAATACATGATACTCGCAACTTGCTAAGATACAATGTCCATACCATGTATATTGAGCTTAAAAGTACTTATGTATTTTTATACTCTTTCTCAATATATAGTTCTGAGATCATATTTCAGGAAGTAATGCAAAACTTTAGTGCAGATTATTACATTTTGTTATTGACAAATATATTGATGATTTAAGTGTTTAGTGTCATGTCTTGAGATTGACACATTTGGATGTTATAGTTCGTATAAGAACTGCATTAGGTTGTTTTACATATTGTTTTATTTGCATAATACTCCCATTCTATAATATATTTAATATATGCAATGTGATGGCACATGCTTAAACAATGCCCATTGCAATGCAAAATGGTGCCATGAGTCATAAGCACAATAAGGAACAAGCAACGGAAACCTTGATGCTTGGAAATTGAGATTTCTAAGACCATACAACAAGCAACAATAAAAACTTTATTTTATTAGGTGAGGTTACATAGATCACAATGTCACTGAACTCGATCAAAAACTTATTCTCAGAAATATTATTTACTATAATTTTTTTAATAATTTTCTCTAAAGGTTATTTTAATCTTCTTCTATCCTTTTTCACAGGATTAAAAATCATGCAATCCATTCTTTTTATTAGTGCTTTTAATAGTCTTTTTCTTTCCACATATTTAAATAATCTTAAATACTTAAGCTATTTTTTTATCATACTCGCTTCAAAAAGTGCTACTCTAATACTTTCTTCTGCAATGCCAACATCATCACCTGTGCCACTTGTTTGTAACTAGGAGACATGGTGGAAAGCTCAAATACCAATTGCTATGAATTTTGAAAGAACTACACCACAAAAGCCAATTTGTTATAATTGGAGAACCTAAGACCTTATAAACCCTACATTATACATTAGAATCTCATACCTTGCAATTAAATCCTAATATCTCCCCACACTCTGCAACTCTACCGATATATCCTAACATACCTTGCAAGGGATTTTCTATCATATTCTTAATTTGACCCTGTCTTGTTTAGCTGCACATCCATCTTAACTTTTTCGATTAAACTAATCACACTTTTTTTTTTGTTGCATTATTCCTTTAAAGTTGATCATTCACTATCATGGAAAATAGCTAGTCATATAACTTTACTATTACAAATAACTTTTCATACATTTCGCCATTCTAAGTTGTGTTTAATATTTTCACTAATTTCTTTGTCATTATGTAAAACTGAACTCCAATTCCAACCTCTAAATTATTTCATCTTACTTTTTCACTAAACTGCAGTACATAAATTTTATTTCACTTCTACTCAAATGAAAATTCTTTAATTCCTAAGTCTGGGATCAAAGAAGCTATGCAGAGAACGACTACATTTTGAGAAGCACGCTCACCCATACCCATGAATGATTTCATTGGAGTATAGCGCAAAAGAAAAAAATACGAAAAAAAGAGAGCATTCAAACAGGGTTTAAAAAAATAAAACTTTTCATCACGACATCCCTGTACCAATAACAACTGTATACTATGCGTGTTCTTTTGGTCTGAGACATTCTCAATTTAAAAGTTACTTTGAACTCAAACTGAGTGGACACACTTTAAGGGGGGCAAAACTCGCAATTACTTTTTCCATCCTAACTACTAAACCCTAGACTTTACTTATGGAAAATCGAATTCATTGACACTTAGACCAACAGGTGTTGCTGGTTACTCTGTGTATGATTATGAATCTAGTCTACACTGTACTAAAACGGAGTAGAAAAACAAACTTACTGTCCAGAATGAAGAATCATCCTAACAAAACCAACCAAAGGAACGGTATCCTCCAAAATCTGGTCCTCCCAATCAACCATTTTCTCTTCCTCTTCTTCTTCATCTTCTTCATCTTCATAGGCATAACCATGTTCCTCCAAAATTCCCTTTCCCTGAGAAACGAGGGGCTTTCCGTGCAAACTATCAGCGTCAGAAGAGGAGGCTACTTTGAGGGGAAAGAGAATGGGGCGAGGCAACGATGCATTAAGGCAGTGGAAACGGAAAGGGAAGAAAGCATTGACGGGAGAAGAAGGGTTTGCGAGGGGATGGACATGCGGTGCCGTTTTGGGTAGTAAAGAAGCCATGCTTGTAGCTATAATCATTAAACGCTCTCACTTATGAAACATGCTGTCGTTTTCCCTCCTTCCCTCGCTTGCGTTAACGTTATCTAATTCGGCAATCTCCTCTCTGCAAATCTCCCGAGGATAAAGAAAACAAACCAACTCGGCTCCCTCAGTCCTCATATTTCACCATTTTATGTTTATCTAATAAATAATATTATCGTTTATATTTTATATTAAAGGAATTAAATTTGTAAATAAGTATTTTAAATATATTTTAGTTTACAGTCTCTGTGCGTGTGTGATCAAAATGTTTTTTAATCAATATTTGAACAAACTTTTGTAATTATATTTTAAATAAATTTGGTTATAAAATATATAACATATTCTTTTCAAATGTAATGTACGACAATTTTTTATAATCATAACTCATCTTTTTATTTTTAATAAAAAATTTATATTAAAAAATTACACTTTCACTTGATTAATTTACCATTTTGTTAATTTTCACTTCTAAACTAATTTTAAATGTAAATAGTATTTTATTAAAAATTAGTATTTATTATATTTTTATATAATACATATTTTTTAATCAAAATATGTCATCACTTATTACTGAAAATTGGTTTTTTAGAGTTGAAGTCCAGCTTAAAAATAGTTTAAAGTATCTAGAAAAAAAATTTAATAAAAAATGACAATAATTTTATTCTCGAGGTAACAATTCTTAATTAACAAAATAGATGTAAAAAAGTACATGAAATTGTGAGTTAAATGCATAGTTTTATATAGCCTAAAGTAATTGAAAACAAATTATTAATAAATAACTACAATAAAACGGTTATAATCTTAAAGAAATATACAATACTACAGCAAAGGCATAAAACAATTCTTAATAAGGTAAAAAAATCATTTTTTTTTGTTTTGTTTTTTTTTTAACATTTCACGAATAATATAATAATATTATTCATTTGTCATCTTAATCATTTGCATAATTTCTATAGCACCGGGAAATTAAAAAAAACATATGAAATTTTACACTTAAAATATGACTACAAAAACTAAATTATGAAAATAAAAGTTGTAAAGGAAAAAAAAATATAAATGAAGAGATTTCTTAAAAAAAAATAAAATCAATGTGAACTGTCTTTTCGAAAAGAAAAATTGAATTCCAAATGCTTATAAAAGATTTACCAGCTTTGTCATTGAGTCCATTAAAAAAAAGTACAAGTTAAAAGGATTAAAGAAGTATTGTTTGAACTTGTAAAATAATTATTTAAGGATTATAATTACGCAGCATGGCTCTGTAACATTTTGCATATTTTATTTTCTGACCTTAATAGGATTGTCTGTGATTTAAGATTCTGTGAAAGTTTTGATTAGGATTGAATGCATTCTACTGATAAATCTAATTAAGAATGCGCAGAACAACTTTTATTAGTTAATATTTTCAGGACTATAAAACTGTTTTAGAAATTGATATATATACATGTAATGAACCATGCAGATGCCAAAGATAAAGCGAATAAACTATTCTTTCGTGTGATATAAAATGTGTACGATTCTTTAAACATTACAAACTTGTATGGTTTATTTGGGTGTGCTTATTAACTAATCAAATTTGTAATCTATTTGGTTATGCTGCTAGCTATCTGCTTTCTATAACAACACAAATAATAAATCATAGTTGACATAAACTTAGATTCTTACTTTGTTAAGCAGTAAGTAACAATAAAAGTGCATAAAAGATTTTGTTAGACAAGTAATTGGCTAAAAGCAGAAAAGGCAGAGGCGACGAAGTTGAGGCGCGGAAGACGGAGTTGGCGACAATGTCCACGTGTTTGGTCAACTAAAAACGGCGTCGCATGGCATGGCGATTCACTTTGATATGTGAATTGTAAAGAAAGAACTAAAATGGCCTAAACAACCACGTGGCCGTTACATGTTTGAACCGTTAAAGAAACAAAGAACCCGCAAACCCTTCAATTTTGTATTTGTACTCCTTCCACCAAATTTCCCCTTCAATTTTGCACTTTGTACACACCAAATCCACTAACCTATCCCGCTTGTTCTTTTTCTCTCGATTTCGCATCTCATCCCATTAGAATAATCTTCCGATCGATTACATTTCGCATCCCAGGGTTTCTCATTCTTCTGATTTTGCATCCCAATCGGTGATTCTCATCGTGTTAGGTATTCTATTTTTTCAGATAATTCTGACAAGCTGTGGTTCTTGCTGCACGTGTATTGTAACTGTGAAAAGTGCGCTCAGTTCTGATTTTCTCCCCGTTCGAAAATTTTATTAGATTAGTTATCCCTAATTTTTTTCGGAGCTACGATGCCGCCATTTTTGTCGACCTCAAAGGCACTTTGCTCCTTGGCATCGCGTAAGAGTGGAGTCAGTCATTTGATTAGGTCTAGCAAGAGCAAGAGCAGTGGGAAACTCTATGGGTGCAGATGCATTAATGCCATTGCCGGCAAGGCCACCAATCACATTCAGCCTTTCGGTTCTCGTACCGTTTTTTCTCCTTTCTTGGGAACACTGTGCAATAATAATTATTATAATGGCGTCCAATCGAGACAGTTTCTTGGATGTGGAGATGGTGAAGAAGGTGTTCTATCCAAAACTTACGAAGAGAGGCGCGTTTTGGGGTAACAGGATTCTCCACTCTCTTTGTTTTTGGTCGTTGATTTTTTTCAATTTTAATCTTGTATGCACATTTAGAATAGGTGGCATTGCTGTTTTGCAAATATTCTCAAGTGTGCTTATATGGTGTCTTCTGTTATGTTAATCGAAGCTTTTCTTGATAAGAGTTTCATTTGGTAATTCTGCTGACTGTTGAATCCTTTCTGTCATAATTATTAGTCCTCTCTACTTATACGATTTATTTCAATCCTTGGGAAAAGTTTTTGTGATGTCTAACTAGTTTTATGGTGTTAGGATATATTCTAGTACTTCTCTGAAGTTTGTTTCAAACCTCGTACTTTGTGTAAATAGTAATCCAGATTAATATCCACCTATGTTTGAATTATAAAAGAAGCTTTATAAATTTGAGCATACAAATCTTCATCTTATTTTGGGATCTTCTAAGCATTACTGTTGGATTCACAATATTTATACTTTGTCATTGTTTTCATTCTTTCATTTGTAAACTGATATACTTATCTGTTATTAGGTACTCTCCAGAGCAATTATTCAACGTTGTTGCAGCTGTTGACTTCTATCATGGTTTTGTTCCGTGGTGTCAAAGGTCGGAGATACTTAGGCACTATCCTGATGGATCATTTGATGCTGAGTTGGAAATTGGATTTAAATTCCTTGTTGAAAGTTATGTTTCTCATGTTGAATTGGACAGACCAAAGCGTATAAAGGTATTCAATCTCCAGCAGTAGTAGTTGCCTTTTGCTTGCATTTGGGATGGTCACAGTTGTCTCAGTTTTTTCTTTATTTCTTTATTTTCATTAGTGCATGACTTAAAATTTCTGAAAGTAACGAGATCTATTGGAATATTCAAGCCAAATTTTGTTGTTGGCTATTACCTTCTATTTAGCTTCCATCTTATTCAGAAATTTGTAACTTAGGTGTTCAGTGAAAATTTTCATGCTTATAGAAATATTGATGGCTGATATTGTTATTGGGTACAAACTCCACATGTCTATTTTTCTTTTTTTGTTTCAACTTAGACTTAATTGCACATATGGTCATCTTATAGCATAAATGAAAAAAGTTGCATTCTGAATGTTACTCTGTTATTGTTTAAACAAATGTAATTAAGTCCCTTCACTGATATAAATGACGCGGAGATGTTGAACAGTCCCTCATAAACAATAAAATTGCTCTTCAAGCATCGCTCTGATGTGCAGAGTTAGTTGCTTCAATTTGACATATAAATGGAAAAATGCAACCTTTTAAAGTTAGACTAGAAGAAGAAAAACTGTCACTATTTCTTTGTATTTGGAATTTCTTTATTTTTCTAGGGTTGGTCAGGCCTTCAATCCCAGTTCATCCCTAGCATGCTGAGGCAGCTCATTTGAAAGAAGTTGCGCAGGCTCAACCTATTCTTAATGAGCCAAAAATTGAGCTTAATCTCAGTCAGTTTGCTTGCTATACTTAGTGCAGACTCCATATAAATAAGTCCAAGCCTAAATGTGCCCAAGGAAATTAAAACAAGATTCAAATGAATGCCTACAAAAAATGTAAAATGATATGACAACAAGAGAATTGAGGGATGGTGTGTATGAGCTGCATACTTGATCTCTTATTTATTACTTGAGTACAACAATTGAATAGTCAATTGGGTAGTCAATAATTAATTAAAAGTTAACCTAAATCCTAGTATTCATTAGTTATCTTGTAGCCCAATCACTTGCTAATCAACATAATTATGGTTGACTATATTTTACATAAATATTACCCTCTTTGTCTCTTAATCTGTCGTTTTAGAGGAAGATTTTTGTTTGTATTTATCTATCATTTAAAAGTTCATGATAGCATGAATTATTATCTTCTCAATTATACTCGTATATTTGTACTTATCCAGAAAGGAATAAATAAGAGGGATAAAGGGCATATTAAGAAAATACAAATAATTTTGATACAAGTAAGAATATTAATTATATTTTTTAATTTGTGTGCTATAACCTTAAACTATAGATAAAAAGAACCAGATGTAGTAATATGTAATTAACACAAATGATAACTTGTAGCCTGATCATTATATAACATATATATTGTTCTTGCTTTGTTTTCACATGATCAATTAATGAGCCAAGTATTTGAACTATCCAGTTTGGCTTGTTCACTAAATGAACTTCTCACTTGTCTCAAATTCAGATTGTTTATTACCAAATGAGGCAAACGAAGCATGAACATTTCTCCCTTAGCGGTATCTGTTAGTACCTTTTCTCTGTAGTGTATGTTCTTTTGTCTTATTATCGTGCAAGTGTGTTGCTTGAGTGTCACGTGGTCAGTCCATCATGTATGGTATGCACTAAATACTTGTGGAGTGTTAAATCCTTTGGCGTAAACTTGTATAACCAAGCCACCATGATATATGTGCTGAAATGGGTATCGGCAGATGAGATGCAGATTAGCATTCCTTAGTGTTATTCCTTAATATTTATGATTTATTCTCATATCAAATATTTATAATTGCTAGAGTCATGATTGGCTTTGATCCTATCTAATAGAATTGAATGTTGTACACATGAGTTTTATATTCTTTACTCGGGGTGCATTGTTCAAACTGGTTGATCATGAACATGGATCTTCAATTATTGTATTACTCTTCATCTCTCTCTCTTTCTGTAAATTTTTTGATAGCAGAATTTTGCTTTTCATTTCTACTGATTGCTATATTGTTGTGCTTATACCATATTTTTTTATGCTTCCAGACAGCTGTGTCACAAAGTACTCTGTTTGACCATTTGATAAACCTATGGGAATTTAACCCTGGTCCAGTTCCGGGAAGTTGCAACCTTTATTTCCTGGTAGATTTTAAGTTTCAGTCTCCACTTTACAGACAGGTATAGTTCTGTTGTAACACTGGTCCTATGCACCTGCATTTGTATTCATATACTTGCGTACACAACTCACTTCATAATAATACTACCAAGATTACAAACGCTGTGGTTATACAAGTTTTATTTTGTATTTTTTTCTGTACTGATCATTGAAGTATTCTTTTGTGGTGATCAGATTGCATCAATGTTCTTTAAGGAGGTAGCCTCTAGGATGGTTGGTTCATTTACTGAGCGTTGCCGTTTGATATATGGACCAGAAATGCGGGTCCTTGAAAACTCATATGGAGAAAGGGCATGAAGTAGTTTTTCTGCACCAGAGTCTTGTCTTGGAAATAGTTTTAAGGTCAATCTGCATTTTCTGCATCAATTGAGCGGGATTTTATTGTTTGCTGCTCAATGCTAAACGATTGATCGTTTCTCTTTCTAAACCCCAGTGATCTTTGTAATTTATGTACATGATTTCGACAATATACTCTGTACAATCTTGAAAGTGACGTGAAGTTAACATGATTTTTTAAGAAGTGACTTCTCGTGTTATACACCCAATCCCAAAATAAAGAAAAACACGGTTAGCGCACATTCTGAAAAGAAGACAGTATATTTCAGAAATTATTAATAAAGTGCGTTAAGAATTGTAGACATTTTTTTTTAATCGCCAACCAAGTTCATTACTTTCTTCTTTTTCGGTCTTTGATCTGGAATTATCACTTATTTAATCCACATCATTGCTTTCTGTTGTTAAGTGTAATTTGGACCTATTTTCACAGAACATCGAAGAGATGTAAAGAAATCCCAAATCTCAACGTTCAGGTTGTAACTGAATACAGAACATGAATTAATGATATCATATTGATCGCCGTTTTACGATTCATAATACTTTCATAGCAGGGAACGGTTGACTTATATGTTATTCTATAGGTATTGTTTATTTACTAATTAAAATTAAGAGTTTTATTTTAACAAAAAATTATATTTAATGTTATTGCAGATTAGCAAAATACTTCAATGATTAAAGAACAGTACTAAAAATACTTCTAATACTATAGTTAAGTTTTCTCCGGAAAGTAATTTGCTTGAGGTAGTAATAGAGACAGAGGAAGGGACGTGTTCCTCATTTAGTAGGTGCGTGTTGTCCAAAAACAAAGTTTCAGTAGCTGCTGCGTTGGTGGTATGGTGCTAAGTTTCTCATTCCTTCAAACTCAAAATGATAAAAATTTTACTACAAAATGCTGCTGTACTTTCAGCCTGTGGTCTCACATCTACGGGTTCCCTCTTTCCCTTTTGATATAATATTTGACAAAACCTGCACTTACCAAGAATAATAGATCTGCAAGTTAATGTGGTAATGTCTTCCTCTTTTGGACTCCAATTTGTCAATTAGTACTTATTTTCAGTTAGGTAATGAATAATGAATGACACACCTAAGACATTGAAGTCCATTTCGAAATTTTAGACACAATAAAATTTGAAGTTATGCATACTCAATTGAGTTTTGAATCACATTCATAGGCACGGTTATCTCCCGGCTCTACTAGTATTTGGTTGCGTTAAAAGGTCTTGGTTAAATATAAAGATGCATCACAAAAGTAGAAAGTAAGATTTATTTAGTAGTTTTGATATTTGACACTGCCGTCACCAAAGGAGGCCACACCTATGGGTAAAGAGAAGGGAGGGTTCATCATGGGCATTAAACACTCCATTGGATATTTGCTTGTAGATTTCCTAACAAAATGAAATAGGCGACCAGCACTAAAGTATATTATTTTGAGAAAACAAAATGTTGTTTCATGAATTTTGTCACGTACAAACAAAGACTAATTTACCAGCACCACCGTCCCTTGGGGTGGCTAGACCTAATCCTTTATAGTTAACCCAAAATATCTTCGGCTTCAAGAGATGAGTACTTGAGGATGGCGGCAACAATCCTATCTTTGTCTCTGGTTGGGAATGCTTCCAACAGGACCCCATCTTTGTAGAAGTGGAAAAGAGGCACGGCCTGCATCAATTTGTTGTTTTCTTTTTAAAATCGACGGATCATAAAGCATGGATGCAGAAGTTTAGTTATTATATGCAGTAGCTTGTGTACAAGAAGAAGAAGATAGAATTACTCAATGAGAAGATGGAGAGAGAGAGTAGTTTGAGAGATAAATGTCAAAAGAAATAACAAGATGAACAAAAAAGAAAATGCAGTGTCCACCAATAATCGTGTAAAAGAGAAATCATGCAAGTGAAGGCACTAACCCTAAAACTTCAAAATTTTAAAGACAAGTTAGGCAACAAACATGTAAATTAGCCAGATGACCCATAGCTATCTCCCAGAGAGGCAGACCGGTTTTATATAGATCAAGTTTCATTTTATTTGTCAGAAAACAACAAAAGAGAAATACCCTGATTCTAAGTCGGTCAGCAACCTCTGATTGCTCGTCGTACTCGTTCATTACCTGCAAGCAATGTTACATATAAGAGTCTCTGTAGATAAAATTTTAATAGACTCCATGTAATGATTAATCAAATAAAACCCTTTGTATGTTAGACAATGACAAGGTAAATGTTAGTTGATCATGAGTTTCTTCTGGACAGCTAGTAGAGAACTTGCTAAGATAGAGTAAAAACGACGAGCATATGTTTTGCCGTTGGCTAATGTTTGTTTTGGGTTCTTGAAAATGTTCTACTTTCTAATTGGTTCCTATTTAAATTTCATTTGTTCATACGGACTAAAACTCAAAAACCTCTGTATTTTCAGCTAATAAAAACAAAAATATTTGTGAGAAACATAGAGGAGCTAGATAGATAGCATACTTACATTATGCTTTAGAAAGATTACTGGAGCTTCATGGTCACCAGATTTCTTGCACAATTTTGCAAAACCCTGCTCTATATACTTGCAGCTTCCACAAGAGGTGCGGAAGAAGTCAACAACGACCAAAGATCCTTTAGCCTTATCCAGAATTCTGCTGAACTCTTCATCAGTTGTGAATTCTCTCACACATTCAACGGGGCAGAGATCGTCATCTTCATCAGACAAAGCTTCTTGATCTTCATCTGCAACTCTTATCCTACTAGGGCAGAATGTGTGCCTTATTTTCGCTATAGGTTCCATTTTTGTTCCACCAAGACATATTTTTCCATGACTGTGCCCAGGAACCAAGCTAAAAACTATATGGGAAATCCTAGATTCAACTGGTTTTTGTATGTCTAATCTGACACTGGCAAAGGACTTGCCATACAGAACATCCAGCCCCTGAATGACAACCTGCGGCATCTTTTCCAGACAAAATTTCATACAGTCCGTGATCAAGAGTTTTGGCGACAAGTTTTGACAAGTTAGCTGGTAGCTGGTGGCGCCTCATATAGAAAGGAGTATTGGGTTTGAATTGACTCACGCATTTCTTAGACACTCAAATGATTTTGAGCTAAGGGATAATAAGATACCATGTACAAGCATCATCGAGTAAAATAATAAACAATGAGCAATAGGGTACCATGTAAACTACTTGGAAAATGGAAAAGAGACTATAAATGGTTGTGATTCAATGCACATTGTTGTTTATAGAAAAAGGCAGAGATTCATTGGATATAGCCACGCAGAGTAACCATTTCAAACTCTTCTAATCAGCAGAAACCAAACACAAATCCTTGAGAATCATGATCTATGATTTTGCAGAAACATTTCATTGCACATCCACTGGCAACTGCTTCTGCAGCCCTGTTTTTGAGAGTAGGCAAAAATGTTGGAAGTAAAAGGAAGGCTATTACTCATTCCATTCCAAAGTCAGAGAAAGAACATATATTATGTGGCTTATAATAAGAGCTACTAATTATTTAAACCTAAACCTTTGCATGAACATATAGTGGGGGTCAACTAAGCATTCACTATTCTTTAATTTCACGGGATACCTACGGTGTTTTACTACATAAAATTGAAATTGAATTGTAAAGAAGAAAAGCTATGATTATAAAAAAGTTGAAGCTGGGACGAAGTAGTGAAAAAAATAGTGACAGTGAAGAGGGGCAACGAAGTGATAAGTTAAGGTTTGATTTTGATAGGAAAAGAGAAGGAAGAGTAAGAGTTACCAGTTGTTGGGAAGATTGTCGAATCGGAAAAGCGCGCTTTTGCGATATCTCTGCGCAACAAACTTCAAATCAGGAGAAGACACGCACTCGCAATATCCGCACACTGTCTTTCAGATTTATTCTTTTATTATTATTATTTCCTGCTTAAAAGTAGTTTTCTTAATTAATTAATATCCACTTTAATTATTTTTTCTGTTTATTAAAAATTATAAAATTATGTAAATCTTATTATTTTAAATTAATTAATAAAAAATATATTAGAAAGATTATATTATTAGTATTCTTCAACAAGTAACATAATATAATAAACAGAGGAGTTAAAGGAAATGCTAATTCAGAAAAAGATAAGAGAAATGAGAGAAGCTAATATGCACTTGGATTTGAGTCTCATTGTTTAAACACCTGTTGCTGTTTTAAATACTTATATCTTATTATTATATTCTATTATATTTATTTTTGTATGTCTTTTTATAAAAATGGGCACATCATACATGTTTCGTACTTGTGTGTCCCTAATAAATATAAAAAAGCATTTCTGCCTAAATTTGGGCTTATTTTGTTTTGTTGCATAATTTTTCACCCACCTAGGTTTTAGAATAAAAAACAACAATTATTATTTAAGAGAAATGAGTGTTTTTTTTATTACAATAATGTCATTTAATATAAATTTTTACGTTTAAGTTTTTTCATTTTTATTTTTTTTTAAAAAATACTTGTTAATATTATTTATATTTTTATCTTTATTTTCTTAATTGATGCTTTGAGCCGTTCAATTTTTATCTAATAATTATGATTTGTGATATGGTGTGATTGCGGGATTTGGTGAGTGCTCCGAATTAATATATTCATAATTCTTATCTTTTCGTTCATTTTGTTTTCCATTCAATCAGTTTTTTTCTCTAATAACGTGAAAATTTGGGTACATAAATTTATATTTGAATGGTGATAAATTTACGTTGAAATCAACGTTTTAATTATAATTTATGTGTTAAACTTATATTTATACGTATTTTCAAACACATTGTTAGTGTATATGCTGCAACTAGTTAGATTAAAGTAAAAATGGATCATCCATCAAAAGGGGAAACCAAACACAATGTTATGCAACTGTAGTTGTAGAAGTTTCGAGGATCTTGATATTACAGCCGCAAGCATAAGAGAGCTTAAAACATTGCATGTGTGAGTTTTCTCCAGTTCTGAAAATCTGAAGGATACTAACACCCATAGTTTTTACACTTCAAGCATTCGTCATGAAATGAAGTTGGCTTCCAATCCTAATCCGTCGTCGTTTCACTCTCTGTTCCAAAATGCTAGGCATGCACTCTTCATCTTTCGACAACTTTTAGAGGCTAATGCCAATCCCAACGACGTTACTTTTTCGTTACTCATCAAAGCATGCCTTTCATCCTCTTGCGGTTCATCATCCACTGAGAGGCTACAAGTAAACCAGATTCAAACCCAGTTGTTGAAACGTGGCATTAACCAATTCCTTTATGTAAATACTGCTCTTATAGATTTCTACATGAAACTTGGGTTTTCCTCTCATGCACGCCAACTGTTTGAAGATATGGCTTTTAGAGATGTTGTTTCGTGGAACGTATTGATTTGTGGATATTCACAAAATGGGCATTCTTATGATGCTCTTCAACTCTTTGTTCAGATGCTAAGAGAGACTTTTAGACCTAACCAAACAACAATCGTTAGCTTGCTACCTTCTTGCTGTCGTCCTGAGCTGATTCTTCAAGGTAGATCCATTCATGGGTTTGGAATCAAAGCTGGCCTTGGTTGGGATCCACAATTGAAGAATGCCCTTACTTCAATGTATGCTAAATGTGATGACTTGGATGCATCACAGCTCTTATTTGAAGAGAGGGCTGAGCGGAATGTTGTCTCATGGAATACCATGATTGGTGCATATAGCCAAAAGGGATTTTTGGACAAGGCAATGTCGTGCTTTAAAGAGATGCTGAAGGAAGGTTTGCAACCAAGTCCGGTGACAATGATGAACCTTATGTCGGCAAATGTGGTTCCAGAAACTGTCCATTGCTATGTTGTCAAATGTGGCTTTACCAGTGATGCTTCTGTGGTTACGTCGCTAGTTTGTCTATATGCAAAGCAAGGGTACACAGATGCGGCAAAATTGCTTTACAGGCATTTCCCCACCAAAGACCTGGTTTCGTTAACTTCAATCATTTCTAGCTATTCTGAAAAAGGTGACGTGGAGTCTGCGGTTGAATGTTTTATCGAAACGCAGCATTTAGACATCAAGTCTGATGCAGTTGCCTTGATTAGTGTCCTTCATGGAATTAACAATCCTTCTCATTTTGCAATTGGATCTGCTTTCCATAGTTATGGGTTGAAGAAAGGGTTGACTAATGATTGCTTGGTTGCAAATGGGCTAATTAGCATGTATTCGAGATTCGATGAGATAGAAACTGCTTTGTCCTTGTTTTTTGACGTTAGTGAAAAAACACTAATCACTTGGAACTCTCTGATATCTGGCTGTGTGCAGGCTGGAAAATCAAGTGATGCCATGGAGTTGTTCTGCCAAATGAACACGTGTGGACAAAAACCGGATGCCATTACTATTGCTAGTCTACTATCGGGGTGTTGCCAAGTTGGGTACCTGCGGATTGGAGAGACACTGCATGACTATATCCTTAGGAACAATGTGAAAGTGGAAGATTTTACAGGAACTGCTCTAATAGATATGTATACTAAGTGTGGCAGATTAGATTATGCTGAAAAGGTATTTTGTAGCATCAATGCTCCATGTTTGGCAACATGGAACTCCATCATATCAGGTTATAGTTTATATGGACTTGAACACAAAGCTTTCAATGGTTTTTCTAAACTGCAAGAACAAGGGCTAGAACCGGACAAAATCACCTTCTTGGGTGTTTTAGCAGCATGCACCCATGGGGGCCTTGTCCATGTAGGAATGGAATACTTTCGAATGATGACAAAAGAGTATGGGTTGATGCCAAGTTTGCAGCATTATGCTTGCGTAGTTAGTCTCTTGGGTCGAGCAGGCTTGTTCAAGGAAGCAATTGAAATTATTAACAGAATGGAGATTCGGCCTGATTCTGCTGTCTGGGGTGCTTTGTTAAGTGCTTGTTGCATTCAACAAGAAGTTAAACTTGGGGAATGCTTGGCGAAAAAATTATTTTTATTGAATAACAAAAACGGTGGATTTTATGTATTAATGTCAAATCTTTATGCGATTGTTGGGAGGTGGGATGATGTAGCAAGGGTGAGGGGTATGATGAGAGAGAGTGGAGGAGATGGATGTTCAGGTGTTAGTGTTATTGAAGTGGCATCCGTCAAAGACACTAATAGCAACTTATGCCCGAGTGAAGTTAATTTGAATACAAACACTTGGCAGCATTTGTGTCCATACTGACTTTATAGTACATTAACTACCAAAATTTTCCCCACAAAAAATTGCAGTTTGTCTGCTGTCCAAATAGGATACTTCAAAATATGCATCAACTAAGGAATTTAAGGAGAGATGGCAATTTTGCAACCGTAGAACTGTACAAGTAAAAGTAAAATGGTAAAAAACAGAAAGTGGGAAAATGTGTTACCTTTTACTTGAGAAGATAAAAAAAGAAAAATTAAATTAAATCATGCAATTTCAATGTGTACAATATTGTATTAGAGTTTTTGTTTGTTTTGAGATAGGTCCCATAAAATTTTCATCAACTTCATTTTATACGTACTATTGATAATAAACGAGTTGTTCATGGTAGGCCTGTTTAAGATTATGGTAATTAGTGGCTAATGCCTTCATTGTGGATTGGTTTATTTTCTCATTTTAATGGTGATTTACCAACTTGTATTTGGTGGTTGAATGAATCTTTCAATCTTCACGGAAGATTCGAACTAAATGAAAACAAGTTTTTTTTTCTTCTTTTTAATGTCTGTTGGGCATTACAATAAGTATAATAAGATGTATGAATATTCGTCTTTGCTTTTATAAACTGTCTGCATAATTTTATTTATTTCCTGTGTGACGTGTTAGTTTTTAAAGCACATGTATTTCAATAGATAGAATTATCCTTTTTACAAAGCATTATCAATTTTTAAAACTTTTATAGGTAAGGAATTACGATTAGAGTTTAATTTTAATATAAAAAATTACACTATTAATTAATTAAAAATAAATTTAAATAATTTTTTAAAAATAATTATTAAAAAATAAATAGTCTTAATTATATTATCATTTATAATTAAAGGATATTATAAAATTAATATTTTTTTATTAATTTCTTCTAATTATATGGAAATTTATTAGTCGTGAGAGTCAAAGTATACATGAGAAGGAATTATTATACTATATTATCGTCAAATTCTATACAAGATTTTGTATTGTCCTGTTATTTCCGTTTTGAAATTTTCTGCACTAAAAATTGTATGTTAAAATATCATTCTAAATCAATTTTCTAAATAATACTTTGTTTATTTAATCACTTCAATTAAATAGTCTTGCTATTGAATATCGCAACAAGGGTACGTTAAGCTATAAAAAAGAATTGCATTTAGAGCATATTTTTAAATTGGAGCTTTATTCTTGAATCTTATTATCATAAATGAACTAAAACGTGGTTTTAATTTGTAAAATGGTATCTATTTGGATAGCACATTCACCGGTTTTAATTATGTTTATGAACAGTGATACGAAAACGAAACGACATGGGGTTGAATCGTTGCAACCTGTTTCTGAATCCCAAATGGCGTAGCGGTAGGTGGGTCGAGTCACACGTGTTTCCTTTCCGTTTTTAAAAACCCTACCCAATACGAAAACGCTCCGTTTTCAAATTTCGAACTTGGCGCTCTCTCTAAGCTTCTCCTCCCAATCTCTGAGATCCTCAAACAACAATGGGTGCCTCTCACAGTCGCGAAGATCTGTTGGAAAGTTCAGATTCAGAAGGTGAAGAAGAAGAAGAAGCAAATTACGAAGACGCTAATGGAGGAAGCTCTGAACGAAGAGTCAAAACTCCTTCATCCCTCGATGATGTGGAGGCCAAACTCAGAGCTCTCAAACTCAAATACTCCTCAAAAACCTCCAACGCCGTCAATAACGCCGTTAAGCTCTACCTCCACGTCGGCGGAAACACCCCCAAAGCCAAATGGGTAACCTCCGATAAACTCACTTCTTTCTCTTTCGTCAAAACCAACCGAATCGACGGTGACAGCGACGACGACGACGACGATAACGAAGACGAAGAACAAGGTTTCTGGGTTCTTAAGGTCGGTTCCAAAGTTCGATCCAAAGTGTCTCTCGATATGCAACTGAAGACCTTCGCCGACCAGCGGCGCGTCGATTTCGTCGCGCGTGCGGTGTGGGCGATGAAGTTCTTCACTGGGCAAGATTACAGCGCCTTCGTGGAGCAGTTCCAGAACTGTTTGTTCGAGAACACGCACGGCTTTGAGGCCACGGAAGCGAACAAGCTTAAGATTTACGGCAAGGACTTCATTGGGTGGGCGAGACCTGAAGCTGCTGATGATTCCATGTGGGAAGATGCAGAGGATAGCTTCACGAAAAGCCCCGGTTCTGCTACGCCGGTGCGAGCGAACCAGGACTTGAGGGAAGAATTTGAAGAAGCTGCAAATGGTGGCATTCAGAGTTTGGCTTTGGGTGCTTTGGATAACAGTTTCTTGGTGAGTGATAATGGCATTCAGGTTGTGAAGAATTTCGCTCATGGGATTCATGGGAAAGGTGCATTTGTCCACTTTGGTGATGGGTATCAGAATGGAGGCTCTTCGACGGTGCATTCTACCCCCAAAAAGACGCTTCTTATGAGGGCTGAGACCAACATGCTTCTGATGAGTCCAATTGGTGGGGGAAAGCTTCATTCAACGGGGCTTCATCAGCTTGATATTGAAACTGGGAAGGTTGTGACTGAGTGGAAGTTTGGGAAGGATGGTACTGAGATTACGATGAGGGATATCACCAATGATAGTAAAGGTGCTCAATTGGATCCCTCTGGGTCCACTTTTCTAGGATTGGACGATAATAGGCTCTGTAGGTGGGATATGCGTGATCGCAATGGAATGGTTCAGAATCTGGCTGATTCTAATGATTTGAATACCCCTGTGTTGAATTGGGCACATGGGCATCAGTTCTCGAGGGGGACTAACTTTCAGTGCTTTGCCACCACTGGTGATGGTTCCATTGTTGTTGGGTCGTTGGATGGAAAGATTAGGCTCTATTCGGTTAACACTATGAGGCAGGCAAAGACGGCTTTTCCTGGCCTTGGATCTCCTGTTACTCATGTGGATGTTACTTTTGATGGCAAGTGGATTGTGGGCACAACAGATACCTACTTGATTCTTATTTGTACTGTCTTTGCTGACAAAGATGGAAAAATGAAAACTGGTTTTGCCGGTCGGATGGGAAATAGGATTGCTGCTCCGAGGTTGCTGAAGCTCACCCCTCTGGACTCACATTTAGCTGGAGCAAATAACAAATTCCGCAATGCTCAGTTTTCGTGGGTAAGTATGAATTTTCATCCTGCTAGGCATGGCTTGCTTGTGATTGTTTCTGTTATTATCTTGCAAATTAAGAATCATGATATCTTCTTTTCCCTGTGAATTGTCGTAGTATCAAATGTTAATTGTTATAATTCGTTGCCTCAACTGCCCTTTATTGTAAAAAAAGTATCTTTTAAGTCACATAGTTTATGAGAGCGGGTGGAGTAAATAACAAGTAAATGGTTGACTAACTGCATTGCAATTTATCATACAAGGCTATGTCACGTTATATATTGCACAGTTGCCAGAACCGGTAGCTTGTAATATGTTTAGTTATTTGCAGATTGCAATACAAGGAGATTTTACATTATCAATATTTTCGCAAATAAATTTATTTACTATTTTTAATACAGTTAGATAAAACAATCTTGTATTGTTTCGGGAGATGGGTTTAAGTCAAAGCTATAACCTAATAACTTTTCCTTTGGTTGCATCTTTTCCATAACATGTCATACTCGTGCTTTCTTATTTTGTTTTGTGAACTATCAGTGAAGAGCGTTATTATGCATTGATAGAACTGGGCCAGAAATAGCAGAACATTACGATATCATCACTGAAATTCTGCTCTTGATATCATATGATATTACTAACAGGGGTAAGTTTGCACAGAAAATTGAAAAAAACTCACTTCCTTGCCCTCTCTGTCTCTCTGTGAATAGAACAGAAAAGAAACTACAGATGTCCCAGACTCTTGGAGAGGCGGGACTCTCCCTCCAATTCCTTCACTTGTCAATTTCCTACCTTCTCTTCCCCCCTTTCATGTAGCCCACTCAACCGAGTCCCTCCCTTTCTTCCCACCTCCCCTGATGCCACGTGTGCAATATGTTGTTAAATGACGTCACTCCCCACCTTGCTTACACATGGCTTAAATTCCCCTACCCTATAGCACATCTTTATCCCCTTCTTTTCCTAAAATACACCTTAGTTATCTTACAATACCTATCACATGTACTCTACATTAGCATCTCATTTGAATGGTTTCTTGACAAATGTATTTTTTCAAACTTCATTTTTTATATAAATAAATTCAATCTATGAGTGTATCCAGGGTTGAGATTAGCAAATTCTTAACACCTTTGTGTGTACGTGTTAATTGTTAAGTGAATGTGATGTTTGCTGTTGCTGAAAACACAGGGATTGTAGTAGCTTTGATTGGTGGTTTACCCTGAAGTTAGAAATGACTATTCTGCATCTGCTGAGAAATGGCATATCTTGGTTTTTCTTCTGTCTTTCATATTGTTTTGGAAGCATTTATTACTATAATTACAATTTCCACTTCTTGGCTGCTTAGGTTACAGAGAATGGGAAGCAGGAGCGCCATATAGTAGCCACGGTGGGGAAATTCAGCGTGATATGGAACTTTCAACAAGTCAAGGATGGTTCTCACGAGTGCTACCGAAACCAACAGGGTCTAAAGAGCTGCTACTGCTACAAGATAGTCCTCAGGGATGATTCTATTGTTGACAGCCGATTTATGCATGACAAGTTTGCAGTCTCTGAGTCTCCTGAGGCTCCATTGGTTATAGCCACCCCAATGAAAGTCAGCTCATTCAGCATATCAAGCAAACGATGACAATCTGGACGCAGTCATTGACCCAATTGTCTGCTCTTTTGGCTTAATTAATGACATTTCAGATGTTTCATTTAAAAACTTCTTAATTGTATGTAGGATGTTTTAAGGTGTTGCTGAAAGGGAATTCAGTGATGTTTGTCTAATTGTATCAGTATGTTCGATTTTCTTTAAGGAAAATATTAGTTAGTTCCAGAATTGTATAATTTTATTCTGAATTTGTATTTTCCTTATTTCCAAACCCTAATTATTTGAGCGCTTCAAATTCAGTCCGGTAGTGGCCTTCTTCGCAGCCTTTGGTTTAGATTTGCAAGTTTTGGTGTTTATGTTAGTATTGTTTGGGAGAAGAAAATTTTTCATAAGTTATGAAACTTTATTGCTACAGTTCGAGGTAGATGAATGAGTTATACTTTCTCAAAGTTCAATTACATCTCAAAAATTGTTGGTTATGAAAATATTTTGACTAAAATTGGTGTAATCCTAGGCTCTTGCATTTTGATTATTTGTTGGAGTTTTGTCGAAAGTAACCGTATTTCCACACGTTTTACAAGATTATATAGGAAAGTTTTATTTTTGGTCCAAAAAAAAAAGTAACATTTTGAGGAATTTTTAGAATTTAAATCCTAACATCGGAAGAGTCAAAATCAGTTGAAAAAAAGATTTTTTGATATATTTTCTTATAAAGTTATCAAAAAATGGAGATTAATAAAGAAGTTTTTCAAAGTCCAAGTAATAAAAAGAGGCATAAAAGATGACACTTATTTAGAAGTTATCAATAGTTATTAACAGATACTATGCAAATCATGTGCGAAAAAGCAAAAATAATTAAAAAAAATGTGTAAAAATAAGTTACAAAAAATGTTCACGTGTAAAAGTAAGTTATAAAGAATGCTGGCACAAGAAAAAAAAAACAGTTAAAATAATTTGTGTATAAATAAAATTAGGTTTTAAGTTTTAGGAATTATGACTTTTATACACATTATCAAAAAGTTTTACTAACTACTAATGTTGTCAAAAGTTGTACTTTTACATTCAATATTTCAAGTCAATTTCAGTTTATTTAATTTCTTACTTTATTGCATTGCTTTTCTTCTGTTCTTTCTGTTTTACTAGTTTAGTTCATGACTTTAATTTTACTGTCACGTTAAAGAGCACACTTGAAATAACTTTAGAAAAAAAAATTAATTCAATTCCAGATTATAAATTTATTTGTTTACTCGTCGTAAAATTCACTGTAAACAAGTATGAATTGGAAAAGTTCTGAAGAAACTAAAAAGAGCTTGGAGAGTAAAAATTGTGTGTCAAGTTCGCCTCTCTTTACTCTTATGAAAGATGATGCAGTAACATCTTACTTGGTTTATTTTAGAAATTTGGAGACCATAATGTTCTGATTTCTGGAGTGGCCTGGAAGCCGATGTCTCTAGGTTGGAGGAAAATAGCTATGCCATCATGGAACCTTACAAGCAGACGTTTGTTATCCGACTCTCCAATCTAAATGGATAAGTGGGCCCATGCGTTCTCTTTTTTTCTTTTCACTTTTCCTTAAGATTAAAACAGCTTACACCAATAATATGCATGTGTGGTTATCGAGGTAGCAAATTTGAGCACCGGAATAGGAGCAGATAATGGCCGTAGCAATAGGAAGAAGCTTCGCTTTTCGGCCACACTCTTTATTCAACAGCAAGAGCATAGATAGACCTTCACCAGCTGGAAGTTTCTCGTGGCTTGGGCATGCTGCTGCCACGCCACGTTGCAAGCGAATTCGTGTCGCAGCACAACAGCGACCCACATGGCTTCCAGGACTTGATCCACCACCTCATCTTGATGGAACGTGAGCCCTTACACCTTTCTTCACTTTGACTCTACTTTCAGTTCATATGGTCCTGCCACTTTCTCTTTCCAAGTTTTAACATAACGGTAAGCTTTTCAGTCTGGCTGGGGATTTTGGGTTCGACCCACTTGGGCTTGGAGAGGATCCCGAAAGCTTAAGGTGGTATGTACAGGCAGAGCTGGTTCATGCTCGCTTTGCAATGCTTGGGGTATTGGGAATTCTAGTGACCGATGTGAGTTCCACAACTTGTTTTTGCAAAGCGTGCTATTAGAATAGTAACACCACTTACAACTATATTTTCATCTTTAACTTGGTAATCTTTGCAGCTACTTCGCGTCACAGGACTTAGTAAGATACCAGTTTGGTTTGAAGCCGGCGCAGTAAAATACGAGCTTGCCAATACTCAGACACTCTTCATTGTTCAACTACTTCTTATGGGGTACAATTTTAGTCACTTGGGGCTTTCATAATTTCATAATCCATAATCCATGATCCATAATTTTTCATCATTTTATTTGCACAGGTTTGCCGAAACAAAAAGGTACATGGATTTCATTAGCCCTGGATCTCAAGCCAAAGAGGGGTCTTTCTTTGGATTGGAAGCTTCACTAGAAGGTTTAGAGCCAGGGTATTTGCATTTCTTTAAACTATACTGTACGGAGCATGAATTAAGTTATTCTGCCAAGACTCATTCATTCTCCTCTACAAAGGAAAAATTGTCATGGGCCATTATGATTTTAATGTACTTGCGTTGTGAGGTATTTGTTCTTGTTTAACAGGTACCCTGGGGGTCCTCTTCTAAATCCTCTTGGCCTAGCTAAAGACATTAACAATGCTCATGATTGGAAGCTTAAAGAGATAAAAAATGGTATCCCTTTTCTAATTCTTAAATTTCTTATGTATAATACTCCTAGCTTGTTTCCATGTTTGTAAATTTTATGGTTACAGGGCGACTTGCAATGGTGGCCATGCTTGGCATCTTTGTACAAGCATCAGTGACTCATGTTGGACCAATTGATAACCTTGTGGAGCATCTCTCCAATCCATGGCATAAAACTATTATTCAGACCCTTGCAAGTTCTAGCTCCTAGTTCTAAGAAGTGCCTGCATTAGTTTTATGCGACATGGACTGATCCATAAAACGAAAATACTTTTTACCCCCTCCGCCATTGTTCGGTCAAGGATTAGGTTTAGAGCCAAGGGTCTAGCAACAAATTGTATTCTTTTACATTTCCAATTGACTTATCTTAAGTCTTTGTCTCAGCTTGGGGAAATGACTAAATCCGACAATAAATGCTTTTCATTTTCGGTTTATATAATAACTTCTAAAGCATATTAAAAGAAACTTCAACCCCTACAACATAATTAACCGCCGTTGGAGTTTTTCATTTCAGTTCGCATACATTAATTAACTAATATCAAACTAATTTAAATAATAATTTCCCTACATTATAATACATAGCTTACTGTCGATAGATTATGATTTAAATTAGTTTGGTACGTGATTAATTAATATTAGAATTGAATGAAATACTTCTAGGCGAGTCGAGCAAGAGGGTCATTTACCCTTTAAGCTTCATGATGCTAACTGACAACTGATTTAACCAGAATAAACGCATAGGCACCAGTCAGCTTCAATCACTAGCTCATTGTGTGAGTGCCAGTCGCATGGTTCTCCCGGTTTTTCCCTTTCCTGTTAAATGTATGGATGAGTCTCTGGATTTATGGAATGGTTCAGCAGCAATTAGTTTCACTTCCATACAAAACCATTCTACATTTTTTCCCTATTGACTGGGATAACATTCTTGTAACGCACTGTACGTTAAATAAGTTTATCAAAGTAGATAATCGGATTATTAAAGTGATTTTTCCAAAAAATTAACGTTTAAACTTGTTAAAGCTGCATAGACGATCCAAAACAGTAAAACTGCTAGAGACCAGAAAAATGGGAGTCACAATATAAACCTTGAGATGTAACTAGCTCAGAAAAAATGGGGCTGAATCCTTAATGGCTCAATATTTGGCGAATGGTTTAGATAAATTATTAAGAAAGATGTGTGACTTTAGCCTTTTTGTGGGATATTCCATGCTTCTGAACAGAATCATCTCACCTTTTGATGGGCAGCCATTCCGATATTCGCACATCATATCATTCAAAGAGCTTCAAATCTTATACTCGGAAAACTTTTTCTTTCATTTGATTAAATCTCAAACAAATCTTTACAGGAGCCGAGGTTCAATATATCAGAAGCCTATACACAATACAAAATCATTTGATTTTCTCTTTCCCCCCAAAAGATGGACTTATTTTTATGTCCTCATAAAGCACTTAGCAGGCGACCATGTACCATCCCTTCAGAGAGAAAGAGAGAGAATATAATCCAATCAAACCATACACACAGCAATTACCAACATTTACAGGTCGGTACAATTTTTATGTTTCAAGTCACTGTGAGATCTCCAAAAGGATAAGAGCTGAGATAACTGCAGTATAGCAATGCATATAATTTCCATTTGGGATTTACCCTGACTTGGTTGAATGTGTTTTCCTTCTGGCAAAGAACATCAAAACCCGGGGGAAGAATGACCTCTTCTTCTTTTTTCCATGCTTTGTTTCTGGAGATGATCCACTTTCATCATTGTCTGCATGCCCATCAGCCTTTGGACTTGACAAGTAACGTGAAGGATTAGTTGCGTCGTTAGGCTGGTCAAAACTATTTGCTTTACTGTCCTCAAAACTACCCCTAGGGCTTTTACTCTGGTTTACCACTCCTGGGCCAGACTCACCAGCCTTTCTCCGTTGTTCATTCTCAGCTCTCCACTTTCTTAATTCTTGTTCTACGCCTAGTTTACCTTCCTTTGCCTTCTCAGCCTTTTCCATTGCCATCTTCAAAGATTCCCTTCTAGCAGCTATCTCTCTATTCACTTCATCCAACTTCTCGAAGGCTTTCAATTCAGATTCCTTAGCTTTATCAATTTCAGAATTAGCAGCTGCAACCCTCATATTGGCTCGCTCTTCTGCCTCATGAGCTCGCTTACTAAGCTCATAGTACTCCTCCAAAGAAAGTGTTACCCCAGCGGACGGGTCCATTTCATTCTTGCTTCTAGTTGATTCACTCTCTTGCAATGCTTTAATTGCTGCTATTGCCAATTTTTCAGAAGCTCTTGCAGCCTCTATCTCCTTTTGAGCTGCAAGTAACCTACTTTCCATGGTGCTCACTCCAGCCTTAGCTTGCTCTGCTTCTGCCTTCACTTTCTGTAGCTCTTCACGAGCTGCCTGAGCAAGCAAGTTGGCCTGATTAGTCTCTTCAGCTGTTACTTGTAGCTTCTTGGGAAGCTCGTTCATTTTCTCTTTAGATTCTTTCTCTTTCATCTGAACCAAAGCTATTTCTGATCTGGTCTTTTCCAATTCAGCTTCGAGAGATGCAACTGCGATAGAGGCCATTCCCTCTCTTTGCCTGATGGATGCAAGAGTTGATTTTTCTTGTTCAAGTTCCGATTTCAATGATGTAGCAGCTACCTTCAAGCAACTAACTTCATCAGTTGCTTTCTCTATATTAAGCTTTACTTCCTCAAGTTCCTTTCTGGCTGATGCCACTGCTGCTTGTATGTCAGTATGTGTCTTCTGCTCTGGTTCCTCTGTTCCTACTTTTGAGTTTCCTTCATCACCTTCCTGCTTTAACTTTGATTCCATATAAGCAGTTAATTCAGCTTTCAAATCAAGCAGCAAAGCAGAGGCTGTTTCGAGTTTAGATTTGAGTTCCTTTGCTGACAAAATTTGTTGGTTGAGCCTCTTCAGCTCCTCTTCTGCCTGTTTAAGTTCCTTCTCCCAATTGAGAGAATCTTGATCTCTTGCCATAACTGTTCCTATTCTTTGTTCCTCTGCTTCCAAATGTGTGGCATGTGCAGTCTCCAAAGACTCTTTTGAGGCAATTAGTTCAATGGTTAAATCTTCCACAGATTTCTCTACTTCTTTTGATGCAGTACCTGCCTCTTCAGCTTTCTTAATAGCTACATCTCTGTCAATCACTAAGGAAGCATATTCTTTGCGCAATGCTTCCAGCTCCTCTTTCACGGCTATCAAATCAGAAATAGCTGCTGTGTACCTGGCTTTTGCAACCTCAAGTTGTGCCTTGGCTGCAACACTAGATTCGTCAGCAATACCCTGCTCCATCTCTTCCACTCTGAGCTTTGCAAGTTCTGAGTCCTGTCTTGCTTGATGCTCTTCCGTTTGAGCCCTCTCTAGGTTAAGTTTTAATTCTTCTATTAGTCTCTTTGTGCTGTCCAACTCCTTCAGTACTTGAACCTTTTCATGCTCAGCAGTCTCTGCTTGTTTTTTGTAATCTGGGATCTCCTCTTGTGCTTTCTCAAGTTCTTGTTCTACAAGAGTGCGCCTCTGTACGTCCAGGAAAAAACTAAAGTTAACTGCAGTTCCAGCAGATAAACATGCATGGCAGGAAGCAAGCTGGGAAGAATTATCATCAGCGTCTCTATAACACTGATGATAGAGAATCAGAAAGCACATACATTAGCCAAAAAGTACTGGCAATTCATTTCCTACTTCATTTTAGTCCAAAATGAATTGATAAGGAAGGAAATCACAAAAACATGTATGAAATGAACGTGCACTGCAATTTCTTTATAATGGAAAGAAAAGCAATTCAATTGCAGGATTTCAAAATTCATATTTTCCTAGTATTACTACAACAGTTTTGCTATAGCACCACTTGTTAGGGAGTATTAAATGCATTCTAAAATGCTTTTGACTACTTTAAAATACATGAAATTATTATTGCTTTTCCAATATAATAAATGCTTTTCTTTTCATTAAATACTTTTTACTTTTATTTATTTAACCAATGACTCAAGGACACTTATTAGCATTCTCCTATTACAATTAGTATCGTCAGAGTTCAACCTTCAAGAACTTCAACCTGTTTAACACTCAAAACTGATCATAGCATAAGTAACTTCGCCTCCGTGTTAGGTGTCACATATCCCAAAATAACAGAGTTGATAATCCAGTGTCATAAACTGGAGATATGGTATACGCTCAGCTCCTAAAAAAAGTTGATGGGTAATGACTTGGAAGAAGAAAAAAGGACAATTGCATCACAAGATCCAACAAGTAAATTTTACATATACAGCAAATAAAAAGGAAAATTTGTCAACACTCCACATAAGGAACGCTGAGGGAATATGTAACAAATAAAAGTTTCATGTTTCTGCAACATGTGTGCTTGGCCCATAACGTATGATATGCCCCGTAATGTAACTTGGCTTGGCAAGTAATTTCACATTTTTATGGTCAACGTTAACATGAAAGCAGCCATCAAAGAAACCTTGTTAATCTTCCAAATTAGCGGATGTTGTGTAACTACCACAACTGCCACTGATAATCAAAACGATACTAAAACTATTGTTTTCATCTTTCTCCCTATTACAGTATTTACATCTTGCGTATCTTCAATGGAGATGGAGAAGAAACCAGAACAGTTGAAAGAATTATTTCCTTGAAAAGAAATAAGAGTAATAGAATTTGAAAGTTTAAGTAAGAAGTGTGAAGAAGATAAATTGAAAATAATGGTCATACCAAAAGATGCAGATAAAATTACAAGACAGATATACCTCCACAGTCTGGATCCTATGAGCCTTCCAGTCCACAATTCCTCCAAACTTGGAAACAGCTTCCTTGACAGATTCAAATGGAGGTGTGGTATCAATAAGGCCTCTTTTTGCATCAATCAGCTTGGTACCAGAGAGTGAGTCAACTGTTCCCATAGCCATTTTCAGTTCCTCAAGATCATTTTGCGAATATTTTGTTTCATAAGAAGAATCTGAGAGCCTAATCTCATTATCAACATCACTGTCAGCAGTGATGTTAGTAACATCAACCAGCAATTCAGGCCTGTCAGAAACATCTTCTACAGCACCTGGTTCATAATTTTCAACCAATGTTACCTGCTCCCTTTTTTCTGTTACATCAATGTCAGCATCTGGGTTTGAAGCAGAAATACATATAGATACACACTCATCTTGTATTATAGTTTGATCATCAGAGGCATTTGGCAACACTGCTGATTCAGAGAACTCATTCACTGGCAAATGAGCGCCAAACACCATTTTTCCATTACTAAGTGGTATTGATGAAGCTTCGGTGGAAGATTGATCATCTGTTGGGTTTATCACGTCAGTATTTTCTTCAGGTGGTTCTACCAGTGGCATCTCTTCAGCAATTTTTAAAGAGGATTCAGCAGGTAGCTTGTCTCCAACATGCTCAGCCAGTAGTGTCTCTTCAGCAACTTTTGAAGAGAATGCAGATGGTTGCTTGTCTCCAACATGTTCAGGCAGTGGTGTCTCTTCAATTATTTCTGAAGAGGCGTTTGACAGTAGCTTGTCTCCATGTTCTGCCAGTGGTGTCTCTTCAGAAATTTTTGGAGAAGAATCAGATGGTAGCTTGTCTCCAACATGTTCTGTCAGTGGTGTCTCTTCAGCAATTATCGGAGAAGATTCAGATGGTATCTTGTCTCCAACGTATTCTGCCATTGGTGTCCCTTCAGCACCTTTTGAAGAGGAGACGGGGGGTATCTTGTCTTCAGCATCCTCCATTGAAAGGAGCAGTGAGCAGTCAGGAGTGCTAATGGTGTCTAAACACTAAAAAACAAGTAATAGGAGATTCAATTGAGGAAAATGAAAGCAAAAACAAGAGAATTACAGCCTATATAAGCTTTCCAGAAAATACAATTGAATTTGAAATTAAAAATAACCATCCATACGTTTCAATTTAAGTGGGATTGCTACTAACAAGAACGAGTCACAAATGGAGAATTGAATTCTTTATATACCATTTAATTTCTTTTCTTTTCACAATCATCATCTCTATTGGGCAGTTAAACGATGTTGTTTCCTAAGTTTCCGAGGACAGATTGTGACTTCTTGACAGACAATTCTAATATAACAACACAAATAAATCAGCCTACGTCCATCTAAACGGTATTGAACGGAGCATTCAAACGTTAATCCCTATTTTGTCAGATGTAGAGATCTCCTTCTATTTCAAGCTCCAACCACAATTACTTGCAATTCAGAAACTATTTAGGCACCTCATACAAGTTCCTATCGGAATGCAATTTACAATGACAAAGACAAAAACAAGGTGGGATATATTGGTAAATTAAAAGAAAAATCACAATAGAAAATAAAATCTTCAATTTGAAAATAATCTTAAGCTGTACATTACGCAATCTGCGGTAGCTAACCTTTAGAAGGCGAAGACTTCAATCGTTAAGGATACTATGAGATTAGTTGCAGAGAAAATACACGGAAGTAGAAAAATCTTATGAAAGCAGAAGAACAAAAACAAAGCTAACGGAGAAGTCCATTTCGTTGGCGAAGGCAACAGATATGTGTATTCGCACGCTCTGTTTCCTTCCCTATAAGGTTGAGGGAAGTATGTAAGCGTTTGGGAAACATGTTATGTCCAGCTCTAGTAATTCATACACAAACAGTTGCATGCAACGATGTGATCATAAGCAAATTAAACGAATAAAATTGAAAGAGGAAGAAGAATAAGGAACATACCCGATTCGAATTAGGAATAATAATAATTAATAATTAGAAAACTGAAAGTTGGGAACGGCAGATACTAATGGTGTCTGGAAAATTTGAGGAGGAAATTAAAATTAGGTTGGGCAAAAATAAATGGAGGTGGAAAAATATGCAGCTAAATTTAGAACACAGAGAAATACGGAGAAATATACCAGTTAGTGGAGCCTACCTCCTCGCACAGATTAGATCCATCTGTACCGTCTTTCTCCCTCATATCCAAATATCTTCAATAATCATTCAATCAATGCCTTTATTTAAACTAACCTTTTTCTTCTGTTCACTCCTGTTAGTATCACTATTTACTACCGCTATCTACGCCATTTTGCTTCACGTCCAACGTAGAACAACACTTTTTTTATTATTAAAAATATACAACTACATATCTTTTTTTATATTTTATGTATATACGCAACCTGTAATTGATGCAGTGAATTGCTTATTACTAAATTAATCTTTCGTAGTTGGTATTGTGTTAATTCAAAACTAGCACACTAATTTTAATACTACTATATATAAGATTAATTAGAGGACAAAAGTTTTCTAAACCTAGCACACCCACCTTGCAGATCCGGGAGAGGTGGTCCAACTTTCATCTCTCTTTTCATTATTAAATGAATATTCGTACTTTTGTAATTATCAATAAATTTTTTTCGTTAATATTTGAAAATGCGTGAAAAAATATGTTTCCTCTTCCATTTGATCCCTTTTTTCTCCCAGTGATTATATAAAGATAATTGATAAAAATATTGTCCATGATAATTTGTGAAAAGGAAATGACAGTGTTAAAGTGGTGTGAAGCGAAAGGTGACTTTGAGAATTTTCAAAGTTGATGAGCAATAAAGTTGCCGGCGAAATTAAATGATGTAGATTCGGGCATGGCGGAGCGTGTAAATGAAGAGGTCGATTGCACCCCACATGAGATCCATGATACCGACACTAATGCACCGTGAATTATTAATAAACATTAATTAATTTGAGTTCTTTACTCTTTCTTTTGCAATCAACGAACATGTGATGTGGACCTCGTAATTTGTGTGTTGGGCCTAAAAGAGTCCAACGTCCTCTCATCCGTTGGATGCTGCAAATATCTAGTGATTGCCATGTAAAGTAAAGGCTTGTTTGGTTAGCTTTCACATGTCTTGATACAAAATTTGTAGTGGAAATAGACAGTGAATAATCAGTACTCAATCTTGTTGCGTAGTTGTGACTCTGATTTTGAAGTTTCGATAGATGGATCTTGAACAGTAAGTAATTGGGATGAGAAGAAACAACACACGCTTCTCATAATCTCTTGTAATTTTAGGTTCAGATAATTACTTTGGTTCAAATAAGTCATACATGAAAGCAATATTGTGAATTGATGAAGTAATTGATTTTTATTAAAAGCGTGGCTGTCAACTAAAGTTTGGGGGGCCAAAGTTTATTTTATTCTTTTGGTTTTATGGCATACCAACCCAATGGTGCCACGTCCATAGTTCCTTTGACACTAAAGTTGGATTTAATATCTGCGTAAACTTTGGCTTTTGCTGGAGAATCATTGTTTGGTGGGGTTAAAGAAGTATACGATGGCTTTTTCAAATAAATTTAAATAAAAAAATACAAAAATTGGTTGCGTGGAATATTTCGCTATTTATTTTCTATTATCACTTTCGGAATTATTTATAGTTTTTTGTGTTATCTAATTAAACTTTTAACTTTAATTTATTTTCTTTTTAAGTTATAATCTTTTAAAGCAGGGAATTTTTGTTTTATGAAGAAGACAAAGTAGAAAATTTAAAAGTTAATTATTAATTGAGATTAGAAAAAAAGATTAGTAGAGTGAATTAGCATACTTTGAGTACTGAATTGAAAGTTTAATAATTCACAGTTTGCAAGTAACAGTTTACAAATTTAAATACTTTTCACTGTTATTATTATTAGTAGTAATAATAATCGCACTAGTAACTTGGATTTTAATGAGTATTGCAGATCCTTTACTTTATTTTTGTAGTTAGTTAAGAAAAAAATAAAGAAGCCAACGATGCACTCGTTGGTCTAGTTCTGCATATGTGTACTAACAAAATTATCTATTATAGCAGATTTAGCATAGGTTTTATAATTAAATTTTTAAACGTGTTTTTAAATATATAATAAAAAATAATAAGTATATTAAATTTTGTGATATTATATATCAATTATGATTTAGTTCTTATCACGCTTTTCAAGAAAACAGTTAAAGTTATTAAAATTTTAGAATAAATTATCTGCATGAGTGAAGGTTAGTGTGTTCACCCTTCTACAGTAGAGTATAGTAAGACAGATGGGATTCCTAAAAGACCGTTGAATAGGAAAAATACAGATGCGAAACGATGGGATTCCTAAGATACAGATGGGATTACTATCTCTACTTTTGTCTTTTACTTTAGAGGTTTAAATAATGTTTTATCTCTTTACTTAACTTGAATTTATAAGATAATTTTTTTATGAAAAAAATTTATAAATTAGTTTTTATATATATATTTTATTTAATCTTTATTATTAAATTTAGAATAAACAACATTAAATAAATAAAAAATTAAATTAAAAATAAATTAATGTAAAGATTAATTTATAAATTTTTAACATATAAAGACTAACTTGTAAATTTGAGTTAAAAATATTTTTATAAATTTATAATACATCTTTGTTTTGTATCTTTCTTTTATAATTCATTTATACTCTCTTATTTGCTTCAACTTTTAATTTCATTATCTTTATTATTTATTTATTTTTTGTATAAACTTTAATAGAGTTTAGAGTCTCTTTTTTTTGTAGGTTCTTATTCCTAAAACTCAATAAACTTTTAACAATCTTTACTGAATTCTCTTCTTCTCTCAACCACTTTGCTGTTTTCTTCTTCACCTTAACTCTCACTCACGCTCATCTATCACAAACTTCAATCTCTCATTAAAACTTTTCCGTCCTTAAATGCATCTTTATCGGTGTTACTAGTAACAGAATTACTAACACGTTCATCTATGCTTTTATCTATTTTTTCAACACCATCAAAATCAAATATAAAAAAAAAGTATATTTTAAATTTACAAAAATACTTTTGATTCATATTTATAAGTTAATTTCTATATATAAAAAAATTTGTAAATTATTCATCATATTACATTTATTTTCAATTTAATCATTTATTTATTTAATGTTGTCTACTCTAAACTTAAAAGTAAGGACTAAATCAAAAATAAATATATGTATAAAAATTAATTTATAAAATTTTTATATGTAAAGAATGACTTACAAATTTGAGTCAAATATAGAAACTAAAATATTATTTAAACTTACTTTAAATTCATGTTAAGTTGATTCACATGTGAAAATTTATTTTTGGCAAGAGATAAGATTCACTGCATAGGGTTATCATTCTTCTCTTATAATGTATCTTTTCTCTCTAGGATCGCTGACTCACGCCAAACACCACTGAATATATTAGTATTTAAATAATAAAAATTATTCTTATGTTTTTGAACGTGAATGTGTTAACTCTGTATTAAGAACCTAGTCAGTTTAACTAAAAGCATATACCATTGTGTGTACGGGGAGTAAGCTTTTAATTAAATGATGCTTGGGGTTTTAGTAATTTTAAATCTTCTTATTTTTTTCCCTCTCTATTTTAACTGTAGTCTAACCACACTCTAAACCCTGAACCCTAAACAGTATTTAGCTACTTATCAGAAAAAATAAATTCCAAGTTGTGAAATATATGATATTGATTGGGACATAATATATGGCGGTGCACAGTTTGGAGGATGAAAGAAAGGAAAAGAACAGAAAATGTGAATTAATCCATAAGGAGAGAGGAAAATCGTCTAGGATCCTTGATATTGATTTTCCAGTGCCCATCGCCCAATCCCATCTTCCGAGCCTTCCTTCTCTCCCAGTTCAACTCAGTGCGACGTCGTTTCGTCAACCTACACAAACTCTGCAAGTTGACGTCCATTGCATCGTGAACTTTCCACCACCGGCGGTGAGCGACGTCACTGGCGTAGGCGCGCTGTTCCAGCGTGTCCCAGTTGCAGTCATAGTCTCTGTAGCAGTGCCAGGGCTTCCAACCCAGATAGTGAATGGCGTAAACCTTGGGAGGCTCCGCCGCAAACAACCCGTTCTTGACCCTCGCCTCCACCGTGGTGTTGGCCCAGAAATTCTTCAAGAAATTGACCCTCCGGGGCAACCGGTGCCACCACACGAACACCTCGTTCAGGAACCCCTGGTCCCCTCCGTTGTAGGAAACGATGTCGTCTCGGTGGCTCATGAGTATCCGGAAGGTGCAATTGGAGGGCTCGATCACCATGATGCCAGAGTTGAAGATGGATTGGTCGTTACCGGAGGCGGATATCTGGGGGAAGTGGAAGAGAATGTCGAGCTTACGAAGTACGATGATGTCGGAGTCAATGAAGATGATTTTGTGGTAGTCGGTGAGTTGCCAGAGACGGAACTTGCTGTAGTTGTGTTCGTTGTAGCTTCCTTTCTCTGCTTTGGGGTTTCGGATCCGGTTGATGATTCGGATCTTCCAGCCCGCTTCGGATAGGGCCTGGCGTTTGGGAAGGGAGATGAACTTGTCCGTCAGGAGGATAAGGTCGCGTTTGGTTCCTGTTTGGATGAGGCTCTGTGCGAGTGTTATTGCTCCACAGACGTAGGCTTCTGAGGAGTGCAGCACCGTCGCGTACGCTTCGCGTTTAACTCTTCCGCTGCTCGTCACTCTCTTTTCGATCTTCGACCAGTCGTACACTTTGTCAATTCCTGCAAATCTCAACTTTCTTTTTAGTTTGCATTGCATTGGGCCGCGCCACGTTTTTTTTAATTTTTGATTCAAAAAAGTCAAACCAAAAAGAGTGTTCTACAATTTTTTATTATTCTTACAATTACAATTATAGGAAATTATGTACAAAAACAAATAATATATTATGATGATTGAACGTTTTTACCGGTTCTGAAACGTGATTGGAAACTGCTAACTAACTTTGTTTGTATGCTACGGTTGAGGTTTCTTAAAAGACTATGCGAACAAAGGCAATTATGGATCCATCTAAATCTAAAATAGTGATTTGTTCATATTGCATGGAAAATGAGGTGGTTGATAGGTTGTTCACCCACAACTCTTGACCTGTAATTAATAATTTTGATTGTCATTGTCCTCCTGCTCCCACTATCAAAAATAAAAATTAAAACTTCCAAAACGATAATAAATGACATACAAAAGAAATAGAGTTAAGAGATAGACCACTTCATTGATTACTGCTATTACTATGGAATTTTAAAACTTCAAAAATTTATCATACGCACGCATTTATTTTTTGTTTGTTCATCTTTTTATGAAACATAACTTGACGGACATAAAATCTTTTTATGAAACATTTGCGGATGGCATTTTTTTTATTTTTATCATCACACCGAATTTATTATTATTTTTTTGCTCGTTTAAAATTTTAGAGAATTAAAACGTTTCCATCGGTAGAATAAAAAGATTGCAATGAAAAGCATATGTCCGAATGTCTTCACCTCCCCTACGCTCCCCTCTGGGGAACAAACGGAGAAGTTCTTTGATAGAATTAAAAAGAAAAACGAAATTGATATTCACTCGTTAAGTTTTGTAAATAATTTTAATGTCGGTTAACGATGAATAGATTTATGAATAATGCATATATTTTGGTCAATAGGACGAGTAATCAATCACTATCGCATTAATTAAAGTTTTGGATTATAAATTTAAGTATAAATAATTAGTATAAAAATAATATATAGAAAAAGTGTGACAACATTTCTACAGATTTTATTTGACCTTACAAAGTAGTTTACGATCTCATTATAATTTCTAACATTTATTTTAATAAATAGATTTGTCTAAGTTATTTTAGAGGATAAATTAACGACATCTTAGATGAACTAATGAAATTAAGGTATTTTATAAACTTTTATTTAATTTTTTGCTGACACAATTTCATTACTCTATTTAAGACCATGATGTAAGTTATCTTATAGAGAAACTCTTAATCATTTTGCTAATTAAGAAAAAGGAAAAGCACAGTAGGTAAACAAAGAGAGGAAAAGTGCGCGCGTGTGTGTGTGTGTGTGCGCGCGCGCGCGCGCGTGTGGGTGACATACCTTGTTCCCAGAGAGGCAAGGCCAACTTGCAGGAGCCAACGGGCAAAGAGACCTTGAGTTCCAACCTATTAACGTCAGCTTGATAATACCACCATTGACCTTCGCGGGTAACCAAGTGGGCGCATGGAAACAGCTCAAGCATTGGTCTACACTTGCTCCAAAATACCACTCTTGTCTTCCCACTCCAGTCCTTCTTCCCCTTCTTCATGGCTACATTTGCCACTATTAGATGAACTTGCAACCGAAAAACGTCCCTCCCCCACCCTTCTTCAGGATACCTGCATGGAAGCTTAGCCACGATCACGTCCATGCTTCCGTATTTTGCATAATCTGGCATTGATATATCCGGGCATGATGGCACGTCATTCTCTTCCTCCTCGTCTATCCATTCAGGAAACAAGTCCGTCCAATTGAGAGACTGTGATACCCTTTCAAAATAAACTGTTGTCGTTTCCCCATGTATGCTCCATTCACTCACATCCTCTTCTTCCATGTTCACCATTCCGATCTTCATTCCTTTCCCCAACTCGCGAAAGAAGCTAGGTACTCCATTCCCTTGCATTGCTCTCAGATTCTCTTGCCTCTGCGGTTTTGCTTGAGGTTCCTCAAACACTGCTTTCATTTTGAAGCTCTACAAATTTGAAGATCAGACAAATAATGGCCGATCAAAACACATGCTTCATTTTTCACATCAACTTAAGTTTGAATTCGACACATACACAAAAACCAAAGATAGGTAGGCTCACCTTACCCTGTGATGACATTCGTGCAGGGAGCACCTCACTAAGGAGGCTGCATTCTCGAAGTAGTCTGAAGAAGACGGAAGGAGAAGAAAGGTTGCATAAACAACTAGAAAGACGGCAAGGAAGACCAACTTGACTCTGGTAATTAAAGCTTTAGATGGCACCGTCTTCACCATCTTTTGAAGACTCGAACCTTTCATCCCTTGATAAGAAGTATTAACAGGAATGCCCGAGTAGAGGACTAGATTATATGTCTAAATAAATTAACTCCACACTCATCAACTTAGATGTGAGTTGTGTAGTAGTTAAATATAATCAAGAGAATGAGGATTAAGGATTCCAAGTAGTAGTTAGAGAATTAGAGTAAATCTCAAATCAATGCAGTCCATTTACGTAGCTCCAGGTGTCCTTTCCTTGCTTTATATTTCCCTCGAATGAGACGAGATCGAAACAAAACTGCTTTTGCCTAATATTTCAGGTCGAGTCAACTAAAAATTCTAAACAAAATTGGAAATTACCTATACATCATTATGTGATTACTGTAGCTAAATCAGTTTAGACCTAGCTGGAGGGGTATATAAGTAAAAACATCGAGTCCATTAGCATTAGAAAATAGTATACAAACGGAAACGTGCAAGAGCAGGATAGCAAGCTTGCCAACTTGTTTGGTTGATCCGTCAACCTCTTGCATGCAAAGAAGGATTGCTATTATATTTTCATATTGCGAGGATCCGCCATATCTTGATAGTTTATATCTCTTGAAAAATTCGCTTAGCTTATTTTATTCAAAATTGATAAAAAAAAAATGTTTGCAGGTTGCGGGTCCGCACATCATAAATAAGTAAATAACCAAAAATGATTTCAGGGCAAGTTCTGCACGGCTACATCCCAAGAGATGGTAAACTATCACATCACCCCACATCCATCGATGATTAGACTAAGTGAGAGTGGGGACAACATATGAAACCAATGGGATGCTCCCCGTTTCAATCATACAATGAAATGACGACCGGCAGTAGCTCAACTGTGTCTTTTAGGACTAAGGTAAATCACTACTTCAGGTTGTGAATAAACCAATTATGTATCCAAAACACCAAAAAGGGTGATCATCAATTGTGATAACATCCTTCAATCCGTAGCACAGCGGCCTGCCCAACCATCCCCATCATAATAAAACCAAAATTTTCTAGATCTCATCTTCAAAAACAGAATGGATATCAAATGTAAATGAAGATCATTCTCTCCCTGAACTCATAAAAGTAGAACTCAAGGAATAAAATTACAACTTCTGTCAAAATAAATAAACTGTACATATGTATGAGTAAGAACACCCCTCATACATTTGGTATTTAGCATACTCAACAATGGTGGTTCCACGGACCTCTTAATTGAAATGGACGTTAGCGGTTATGTCCTCTCACATACACATATACCTTATATCCACTGAAAAATTTTAAAGCAGTATCTGCATCAGAAGGAATTTTTTTATTGATAAGAGAAGGAAGAACAACACAATTGTTGGAAGGCAGAGGTCCTGACATCTCACCAGCCCAGTGGAATGTGACAACAATAGCATCCAATTTGCTCAAGAAAACCATATAAAACTATGGTTAGCTTAAGTTCGTACCCAGGAATCATTCGTTAATTTCTTGTATGTGTTGAGAGTGACTTTTTCCTGGTGGAATAAAAATTAAATCCTCCCATCCTGAGTTCCTTTCACTCATCTGTACCATCAGAGAGGGAGAGAACTAGTCACAATTCAAACTACTGCCCAGATTATAAGCTATTGAATTGAACCTGTAAGCAGACTTAATTACCTCCATTTTTTTCAATACATCTTCCAAGCTACCAACCTGTTTTTGTTTCATAATGAAGGGAAAAGAAAACGAGAAACATAAGCAAACTTCAAACAAATAATAAATTGAAAAAACAAATCTAGTGCCTATTTATCCCAAATGTGGAATCGATTCCTGCAAATTTGGCTATTTCGCAATCATGTACATCAACAATGTTAATACAAACGGGCCACTGCTCTAGCATGGAAATATTTTTTTATTTGTTGAAAAACTCACAATCACTAGATATCTAGCAGAATATCAGGACTGAAATTTGCAGACAGGGAACATGTGGTTACTCAAATCCACACACACAAATTACATCCTGTTTATTTGTGAATGACAAGTTTCTCCCTTTCCCCCTAACCTTTTCCATGCAAGACAAATAACAAGAGTTTATGAATGAACTAAAATCTCACACGGGGAGAACTTCAAGTCCCGTTTTGTTTGAAAAAATGTTTTTTATTTTCATTTCCTGCTATCACTAATGATTACTACTAGAATATGATTACTATTAGAATATACGAAAATATACGAAAATTCCCATTTCCTCTTTCTCTCTTAGGATTGACAACCGTATTTCCTTATCACATTGATTTGTTTCCTATTAATTTAAGATTATGATTAGTAATAGAATAAATAAGGATTAATGGTCTAGGTTTATCAACAATATATCACATTATAATGCATTAATCAAAATACTCAATAGAATATCAAAGTCTTTCTTCTCTCCAATTTTCTCCCATAATCCCTTAAACTTCATAATTTCAATACTATAAAAATGTAACCTTATTTTTGTTTGATTTCCTATTTCTAAAAATTTACACAAACGATGGTGAAAACAAATCTTTGATCTTTTTACTAAAACCTTTCACCATTTCCTATACAAGACCTGTGAAAACAGGAAAGTGTGAAACTAACATGGCAGTTATTGTAATTGTTAAGAGAAATTGTCTTCTCTACCCAAACATGCCCTTAGAATGCTATTTTCACATTGAAGCAACCATACAACAGATAATTTGTTTACCATGAAAATAGAGAAAACGTTTAAAAAAAATCATTTAGAGAACCAAAATTAACTATTCCATCAACATAACTGTTTTCAAGTTATAGTTTGGTTCAAAGCGAAATTTAAATAACACAAGCATTTCTTACCTAAATTGATGTAATGGTTATCTAGAAAATATATTACACAGACCACTATAATTCAACCAACTTTTCAGAAAGTTTTCAGGTTGATCATACAGGTAGTTAGATGTTGATGTTTATTTAAGATGAGTCTTGCACAAAACATTGGGCAAACACAAAATCAGCTTTTTCAGAGTTCAATAAAATATGCTACCACTTGTGATGACTAAAAAGATTGTGAAACTAGTAAGTAGCTTTGACAAATAAATTAGAATGTCAAAAGTATAAGAATTTAAACCAAACTTCATTTACAAACATGATTCTGAGTTTCTGACAGAAACAAGTGCAAACAAGAACAAGAAATGACAGATTTTGTACCGCTATATTCTGAGAAACACCGGGTCCCCTGGATGCCCTGGAAACCTTGGACAACTCCTGCTCAATATCCTCCTGTCCATTTAACCAGCATATTATAAAAAAAAAACCCATATAATTATATTCTACCAAGCAACATGCCTAATAATGCCTTAATAGTGTAAGTGAAGTATGAGTAGATCAATGAGTCAGCCAAACCTTTGAGAAATACACAGGGCAATAACGTTTGTTCTTCTTCTTCACAACCAAAAGTTCTGACTGTAAGCACATATGATTAAGCTATCAGCTATTAGCCAGTCTCTAATATTTATATATCAAACATCGTATACCACAAATCAGCTGCACTTAAATGGCAATACTAAAACAGTTCCAATCTACCACATAGACAGAGAAATACTAAAATAGTTAATGAATTTAAGCCATCAGCCAGTCTCTAAAATTTATATATCAAAACATCATATACCACAAATCAGCTGCAGTTAATTAGTTCAGTGGAAAAAAAATGTTATGATGTTTGTACCGGTAGTAATACACTGATACTAGCCTTGCTATACCGATAAATACACAAAACAAAAGACAAGCTCATACCAATTTGTAACTGCCACCCACAAAATATCATTTACCCAAAAGGCCTCTTCACAACTAAAGTTTGTGAACAAAAAAGAAAGCATACCTGAAAAACAGGAACTCCATCAAAGCCTCCCTTGTTGGCTGGTTTGAGCTGATAAATGTGAAATGGAAACGAAATTAAACACAATATAATGGCTCAGTGGTGGTTCTTCAATATGTATGCTACATATTTATTGTCGTAAAACTAATGCCCACACTGCAACTACCATGTATATTTTCAAAGCTTCTTTCTCTCATTATCATCACAGTTATTAGACTCAGATGATGAAAAATAATGGTGCAGATTAAGTGATGTGTTGTGCGCAGACACTGCAGAGTGCAGGAAATATAATAAATGCTCACCTCCAAAGCATTCTTTATTTGAACTGGATCAGGTAAGAATCGGAAAGCAATTCCTTCAACCTTCAACATATATACCTGTAGCAGAAAAGTAGTCATATGTAAAAGGTGCAGCATAAACACCATAACTGATGTGCTTCAATACCCAGTTGCAGTCAGTACTCAGTAGCATGTTCTCTCCCCATTAATAGGAAAGATGGACAACAAGATGCATGGTTGTAAAGCTCCTGCTAAGTGTCCGTGGAACATTAGTCATGATTATAAATGCTGACGGTTGCATAGCCATTCCAAAGCAAATTCAAAGTGGAAAATTTTTTTTTGGATTGTTTCACTTATATCAAGCCTCAAGGGTAAACAGTAATTCAACTTCATGACAAATAATATTTCCTATCATAATTAAATCAATCCCCACGTGACTTTCCATATGATAGAAGCCAAACCACAACTCTATCGCGTGTAAAACAGGGATTAGTCAATTAAAAGCATTTGACAGATACATGTATGAGAAACAGAGTCAACATTGGCAAAATAAGTAATAAGAATAATGCAGAATCTAAGAATAAAGATAAAATATATATTTATCAAGTAACAACTTCTATAATGTTGTTAATACATATAATTTAACCACCCAATACAGTAAAGGTAGAAACAGATAATAAAATAGTCATGCATCACTTCAAGCCGATTAAAACTAGACAGCACTGACTCAAGATAAAAATACAGTCATGCAACATCGGTAAGAAATCCACATTAGCAATTATCATGTGGATTATAAACCAATGTATTCACTTTTCGGAGCAATAACTACTTCAGAAAGTCAGCATTATGACGAGAGTTAAGAAACGGACCTGGTCAAGAGTAATTGGTACAACCCTAGCCTTGCCTCGAAGTTCTCTTCTCCGCGATCGAACCTAGAAGAAACCAGCAGGTGCAATTAAGAGGAAGAAAATAAGATGAGGGAATTTGGAACGAAGAATTATTTGAAAGAAAAAACCTGAGCAAGGAAGGCTTCGGCGTCCTCTTGACGAAAGCAAAGCAATCCAATGGACTTAGCTCCGTCGGCGTCCGAAATAAGAACGAACTCATTATTGGAATTGCTGACGGTGTAAACAGAGGTGCCGACGAGGGACTTAGCCACATGCTGGGAACCCAAAGTAGCAGTAGCGGCGAGGGCGTGTTTGGGGAGTGACAGATGATGATGAGCTTGAGCTAGGGTTCGCTTGGCGTCATCCAAACGCGTCGCAAGGTGAGAGCCTAGACGGACGCAGTTTTGATGGATGAAGCTCGAAAATGACAGAAGCGGGTTAGAGTGTCCGCGCGACTCCATCTTAAGCTTTCGTGACTTCGTCTTCACCCCATCCCTCCACATTTACCATAAATATCCCCATTTCCATCCTCTCTAAACTAACTTTAATTGCGCCTTATTTCTTCATCGGCCCATTATTTTTTAATCTCAGGCCCAAACCTGTTTAACATGTGAGTTTCGCCTCCAATTAAACAAATCAGAATTATGTTCCTATGCTCGTGTTATCTGTAAATTAATATATACCACCGATGCTGCTGCTGGCTTGTTATCCAAATTGATGCTAATACGAGTTTGATTAGAAAAGGTGGTCTGTATTTGAATTTAACTATAAAAAAATATTAAATTTAACTATAAAATAAAGGTTTATTCATTTATTTGCTAATGAATGATTGAGATAATTTTCTTATAATCTGAAAAAAATATAATTTTAAAAAATAGTTACTGAAGTTTAAAAAAAAAACAAAACAAAACGTGTTTAATGCATGTTTAAGGTGTACAAAATTGTATTTTAAAATAGTTCTCAAATCCTTCTCGTTCTTCCTTGGTGTCCATAATTTATTATGAACAATACGCTTGGCAGCATAGACGGGATACATACGTCTTTTGAAATGGTGTGGCTTTTATATACCAATTTGCAAAGAGAATATACCCAGCAACATTTATGCTTATATACCAAATTATAAAAGAAATACATAGAAAGGCTAAAGGCACAACAGCAACCATATTGTTAATTGAAATAAGAAAAATAATATTGTAGCCACTCACCAGCCAAAATCAGGGTTCTCTGTATAAATACAAGGTGCGTGTACGTAGCGATAGAGGAGACAATTTTATATATAGAGTGTGTCCCGTACATGCATCCTTTAAGCAGCAGCTGCCAAACTGCAAGGAAAACGATTCTTATTCTTCCACAAAGGATGCAAATTAATATATTGAATATACTCCAATTCATATACCCTATAAATTTGTAAATAATAATAATCATTAATTGGTGCTTTAAGAAAATACGAAAACAAATGCACGTGGCAATATAAATACAGAGCCCACGCTCGGAAGATGATCGTGAGAGGTTGAATAGCAGGAGCATATATAGCGAAATTAAGGTTATGGCGTTCGTCGTGCATAATGTGTCGAGCGATGGGAAGCGTGTGATGACGGTGGAGCAGTTTAAGCGGTGGTTGAAAACGGCATTTGACACCGACGGAGATGGCAGAATCAGCAAAGCCGAACTGCGCCGTGCCGTGCGCCTCACCGGAGGGCTCTTTGCCTCCTTGAGTAGTGGCCGAGCCTTCAAGTCTGCAGACGCCGATCATAATGGTTTCATTGATGAAAACGAATTCAGAAACCTTGCGCAGATCGCTGACAAGCATTTCAATGTCAGGATCACTCGCTAATTTTTCACTTCTTCTTGCATGCTTACTTTTTCATTTGTATCTTTGAAGGATTGAAGCATTGATAAAACAGCTCATAATTATTGTACGGTATTATGAGATTATTGATTCCATTTTTTTCCTTGAGAAGAGGGGACGAAGACATGCTTCTTATAACTTTCTTTTTCGATAAAGGGGATTAGGAATATCCCCATACTTTTTCTGTTAACATAAATAGTTAAATACATATATTAGCAAAGTATAGCTAAATGTATCTTTTGCAAGGAATAATCCTGCATAAATGCATAAGCTAAGAACATCTATAATATAGTAAAACTAATTGTCATAACAAATGTTTCTTTATACATAAAATTATACTCAAAACCTTGCCCAACTTAAATTAACTTCTATTGATGATTGTTCTAATAAGTTAGGTCTATTATTTTATTTATTGCTCTTCTTTCATGTCCCTCCTTAATTTCTTGTTATGAGTGTTTGGATAAAGAATTTAAAATACGTAAGGATTTAATACCTTCAATTAACTGCCAGTCATTTCTAAGCACCAGGTATAGCTTAATATTTTGATTATTTGTTCCTTCTTAAGCCTATCACTCGTCACCTTCGTTGTTTTAGTTGCTTGGCTTTTCCTAGTTCCTCAATTTTCCACATCGTGATCACTCCAGTATATAAGAACATTTGGATGATGGAAATTGTTCTGAAGCAGTAAAACTTACATGGGTGGTGCGTAAAGGATGATTGAAACACGTAAAAATAAGAATCATAAAAATGAATGCGAGCATAAACTTTTCTATATGGCAAAATAATAAAACTGAAGTGGACGAGTTACTCAAGTACAGTTACTTACAGTTATACAATTAAATGAAAAGGACTTAACGAACTAATCTATCGATAATCAAGAAATGATAACAAATGCGTGAGATTCCATGACTTTAGTGGTGATGGGTTAACACCAAACCAACCAAGGACAAAAATGGATCTGATATCTTTTATCAAACTGGGGAAGAATTTCCATCATACTCTTTCAGGAGAATCCCATCCATCAACTTATGAGTTCCGATAAATCAATCCAGAGTACATATGTCAACAACATAACGAAGTTGTTCTCTTCGGGCTTAGATGCATGTCACCTGTATTAGCAAAACATTAACAAAACGAAATAGCATGCACAATTGCACATATACATAGTGGTACAAACATACACAACCTTAATATACAAGCATAAGATAAAATTAATCACGTTAATATTCCCTCCGCTCAAATTAATTTTTAAAAACAGAAAACTATTTTAAAAACAGAAATCAAACATACTCTAAATTTTTTTATACTACTATTTATTATGAAATTTATGTTAACAATATATTTATTCTTTACTCATATACATGTACGGAAATATATTTATTCATTTAATATGAGACATCAATTTAATCATTTATTACAATAGATATTTTTTAATTCACTATATATTTATGACATATAATTACTTTCTTTTGATCTTCATGAATTGCTTATTTGTATTTTATTAAAAAAAATAGGAGGGAGCAACTTCCATACTTCCAGTTCCAGGAGAATATTGAACACATTATACAAGAAAAATATAAAGATATTTCCCGAAAAAGTTCCTGATTAAATTAATGGAAACATTTTAGTTGAAAACCCATTAAAATATTTCAAGTATCTAATAACTAAAATTAAATCCTGGAGTGAGGACAGATTATGCTGACCTGATAAAATTAAAACCCATGTAATGCTTGGAGCAGCAAAGCCTGCACCATCCATGTCCAGATCAACATAATTGAGCCCAAAAAGCCGCGGGGCCCTTTCAAATATCTACTGCAAGAGGGGGTAGCTTCCAGAAATTCCATGAATTAAAGTCCTCCTGCAACCAAAAATTCAGCAAGAAGACGGACAAAATTAAGTTACATATGTTGCATTACAAATATATCCTTAACAGAATGAAACTAAAAACATTCAAAGAATAATAATATAACCAGGATCTATTATTCGCTTGTTTGGTTTCATGTTAGAATGCAGGTAAATCCATGTTTAGTTCAATGCTGCTAATTGTAGCTTTTGCATTGGATCCCTGATTACAGGCTTTCTAACATGTTTCAAAACACACACTATATAACACAGCAGATAAAATATAAAAAGACCTACCAGAGTTCTCGCTCACACCTAGCATGCTTTGGAATTTAAAATTTTGGGAAGACCACAATTAAATATGTGGAACACAATTCCCAAGACTAGCATTATGAACAAGGAAAAAAAAAACACAAAGTTCTAAAAGATTAAAACCTGCTCAGAAGAGTTCATAGGGGGGAACATTCCATTCACGAGAGCATGCAGAGAAGTATATGATTTTGTGTCAACACGGTTTACAACAATCTCTCCCTGCAAACTTAAAAATAAGAAAGGTTTGACTAACTTCAAACATTTTAGGAACTTTTTGCAAATTTTTACTCTCTTAAAAAAATAAGAAGGATTTAATTACCTTGGGATTAATAATGAAGATTTTTCCTTTGGGAATTCCAACCTTAAGGTAGCTGATTTCATCGGTATCCCTATTTCCGAAACCAGCATAGAACGGATTGCAATCAGAAGGAAAAAGTGCTTTGATGTCCTGATGACATGAAAATTCAAATTGACTTTAATAACATGATGCGCACACTGAAAAATATTAAAATATGTTAATTTTAATAGGTGGCAGTGGGAAACTAACCTCTAAGCATGCAATTTTGAATTCATGGGGAACCCTCCTAATAACTGGAAATAGAAAACAAAAGAAGTTTCTTAATTCAGATTATTTTAACAGAAAGACCTGGGCATTTCATACTCAGACTTGAATTTTGATGAATCCCATACTCCCATTCAAATTAATTGGTCAATTAATCATGTAAAATTCAAAAAATGAGCCCTACATATATGTTGGTCACACCTCCACATGGCAGTGTCTTATGTGAACTAAGATTCAAAAAATAAAAAATCATGCAGAAAAAAAAAAATTCAAAAGTTAGTCATTTATGAATCCTGTTAACAAACACAGCCAGCACTGCATGTGTGTCTTCCCGTGAAATAAGGGAATAAAAATTTAAAGTGACACGTTTTCAATTTATTCAACTTCGCCCTTCTATACCATTCAGAGGTTCCTAGCACAATAGTATAGCCTCCCTAGCCCTATTATACAAAAGCTATCCATTGGTTAAGGTCAAAGAAGGCACAAGACTCCAGATCCAGGTTTTGTTTCAGGCTTTGGAGACTGCATTAGCTAAATCGCTAGAATTTTATCAATAAACTTATCCATTCTTCAAGAAGACACTAAACATAGAAAATTTTATTTAATTGTGCAAGATTTCTTTCATGTAAGTTGAATCTGTACTGAAAGGAAAAAAAATAACTTAAGAGACAGTAAGGTGTTAGATTGTTCAAAAATATTTTTTTTAAAATTTAATTACCTAGGTCCTTTTTCTTGTTCCGTCTCTGAAATATAAGTTCAAAAAGACAATCTACATCCATGTAAAAAAGAAAGCTTTTACAAGTACGTTATGATAAAGGTAGTCCCTTTACATGCCCCCATTCAAAACAGAAGTAATAATAATTAGAAGAAAGGAAAAAAAACGAAGCAAAAAAGAAAGATAAGCAGGCTTGTTACCTTCTCGATATAGAGAGGGGAAAAGTCCGTCTGGGGAAATAACAACAGGACCGTCTGGTAAAACTTTCCCATCCTGCAATGTAGAAAATAAATATGAAAATGTAAATTGCTTCTTTTTTTCCCCATTGTAGGGAATGGAAACTGATTGCTAAATTTTATACATCACCTGTTTAAGGTTAACTAGGAATTGCCGTGTAAGATAGGCCTGAGAAATTGAACGAGCACTGAGGAAAAGCAGTTGGTAACCATTTTCCTGAAAATGTGAAGTTGACAAGGGAAAAAGATCATTGAAGACCTCCAAACCAGGTGAAAAGAGATTTAAAGATAGCTGTTGTAGGTGGGATATAGGTACAGTTTTCATCTTAAAACTTCCTAGAAAATTAATCATATTAGAATGATAAAATATTTAAAATACAAGTAAGCTATTTTGTGGTTATAACAGACAAAGCAACCGATTATTTGTTTTGAGCATACCTACCCAAAAACTGCCCATATGCATGATCACTATCCAGTTTATCCAAGATTTACCACATTATCACATTGTAGTAATCTCAGAACATCTAAACACATGGACAAGATAAACAAACCTTGATAGCAGAGAATAAATGGGCAACACCTGTCTGTGACCAGTCAATACCAACCAAAGGCATGAACTGACCAAGAACATCTGACCTGTAAGACATGAAGCAAGATGAAGAAATTACCATTGTCACACTAAAGAGTTAGAAATTTCAAAAATAACAACAGAAGAGAAGCAGAAGACATGGACACTAATAGGTAAAAGCTTATCAGAATGTTGAAAATCCTTGCAAAAAGAAGGAAAGGAAATTAAAACAGCTTCTACAACTTTATTTTCTGTCCTCCATATAGTATTATCCTTGTGTACTATATTCATGATGTAGTTGGCATTCCAATCCCACTTAAAATTGCAAACTCTACCTTATCATCTCAAAATTGACCAAGATATTACCACAATGCACAAATTTTCTCGTAAAAATATCACCACAAACTGCCAATCAATTAAACTTCAAAAGTATAATGATAATTGTGAAACTACTTAGATCTGATAACTTTACAATGATCATGACAAGAATAATGGGCCAAACAAGGTCTTCTATTACCTAAAAATTTTACATCCAATTGGTTGGTGTCGTTGAACGGCAGCTGGCCAACCTAGGTTGTCCAGCCCCATTATCCAATAAGTAGTAAGTAGTTCATAAGCCTGATTGGGTTTATCAACTAAATAGCGTATATTAAGGTCAAATGTCTTTCATAAAATCCTAATACACATCGAAGTGTTGCCTCAGAAAAATTTTCTTCACTAGAAACGTCTAACTTCTGAACAAGTTTTTAAATTAAAAGCTCAGTATATGAGAGAATGAGTCTATGCACTAGGTAAACAAGCCTGTGTATACAGACTCAACTGCTGAGAAGCAAGTATGAACAGAAACTCTAGATGCCCCACAATCACCATGACACAGTGTTCTAATGTTTCTTTGTAATTGTTCCAAGTACAACCAACAACAAGCACCCCCATAATGATACTAAATCTTGAATTTATACTCCAAGCTTTGATAAGATTTATACTTGTATTGTGTTTACATTAGATATTTCAGCATGGTAAGAGCACACAAATTCTGAAAACCATAGGACAATAAATAAAAAAAAAAAAAGGCAACTAAATGATAAAGCAAAAATAGCATGAAATAAGATTCATATGATTTTTTATGAGTAAACAACTGAACAGGCTGAACAAGCAGATGAATTCTGATAATGGTATACCATTAACACTCTAAACTGAAAACAAGCTTGGAAGGTCCATGTCTAGTTTTTTTTAAATGATAACAGGAGAGGGAAAAGTACCACTCTTGCTCAAAAGAAACTAGATACTTAGAGAATCTAATTGTTCACCCTCATAAAATCATCATATAGTATAAGTTTACTAATACACAGCAGAATTGATCTAATCCAGACACATATGTGAAGAAATTTGGGGTGACATGTTTTATCTTTGGTCTGAGAAGTATGGATTGTGAAGCTCATGGAGGAATACAGCATATCATGCATATGTTTTTACTTGATAGAGGCAAAAAGTACATATTTCGGTTGAACCCAAAAAAAAAAAAGTAAAAAAAAAAAATTGCACTGAGATTTAATGAGATTGTAGAAGTGCATATGGTAGGTAACATCAAATTAACAATAAGATAGAAAACAACTTTTAAATGAATGAGCATAAACCAGAGTTTTGTCAGAGTGCATTATCTGTTGTAAAACACAGTTTTATTTTCCAAAAGGTATATCCTTACCTTGTAATTGTACCATCCACATCTGAGATCACTATACGAGTGTTCCATTTCCACAAATATATTCGAGCATCAACCTGTTAGTCAAACATAAAATATAAAAATTAAGAAATAATAGTATATGAGAAATTTCAATTAAAGAAACATACATAAAAGGAAAGGAGGAGTTAACTTCATGCTCATAGAATAGAACTATAGAAACTCATTATTAATGACCTGCTGCTTCCCCAGCACAGCTGTAGAGAAAGTGAAGGTTACAGTATTCATCCCATCCTTCAGATTCAAGGATGCTAGCTGTTCAGAAGTTGGAGTTGTTACCCTAACTTTCTTTTTCAGTATATTGGCTGTCAGCTCTTTTTTGTTCATATCTGCAGTAATCGTATGCTCTGGAGAAATACCAAAAGTGTTATTTTTGGCACCCCTTGGACTTGGAGTAGGCGGCAGCATAGGATTTCTAGATTCTGTTCTCCTCAAAGAGAAAGGCCAAAGTCTCCAATTTCCACCAGGGGAAGGCATGTGTGTTGATGGATCTCCTGTACGATTTTTGTTAACTTAGTCAACAGATTCAAGCCTTTCAGTTTAAATATTTGTGGACTTCAAAAGAAGCCATGCTTAAATCCCATGGAAAACCAATCTTAATAACAAGCATAGAGAAGTAAATTTATTTACCACCCAGATATTCAGCATTCAATGCTTTAGAATGATAAATCAGTATAGTAACTACCTACAGGCTACAGCATAATGTTTGAGAAGCTTCTTTCAATGCTAAAACAATGACAATATCCTTTCATTTTTGTCTGACAAAATACACAAGACAAGTCTGCTCAACTAAATCCTGTTCATAGTAGAATCCACAGGGAAATTTAAAGATTGTTTGCTATTACATGTATAACAATTAATCATTCCATAAACACAGTATGTTCAGTACCCTGCTAGAATTAGATAAAATATTTTTTAAAGAAGTGGAGTGTTTTCAACTCACTGGGCAGACAACTAATACAAGTTCTCTTACCAAAGGGAAGCTTCAGAAACTGACCTTCGAATTCCCCAGAATCATGGTAATCCTTGGCACCTGGCTCCTCATGTGATAACTGGTTTTCTTTGTCCTCATCTGATTTTAGACAGTTCAAGTCATCTTTTCCAGCAAGTTCCCACTGTAAGGATGAGGATTTTGAGTCTAGCGACTGACTTAAAGGATAAAAAACATCTCGTTGGGCAATGCTGTTAGTACTAGAAGAAATATTTGGCAAGGATCCAATGTGCTGCCCAACTTCCTCCGCAGCAGCCTCGTTTCTTGGAATAGCTATGGGAGTGGATATTGCTGTTAACTTTTCAATGCCATTCTCATGAGAAATATGATCTTCTTTATCTACATGTTCATGGGAGAATGATCTCTCAAATCGATCAGTGTTTCCAGTTTCATCAAGGTCACTAAAAAGGAAATTGTCTTCCCCCAAACTTGTTGATGGTGATATCCTTGATGCTTTTCTGGGCAAACAATCACGAATAGAGTTTAGAGGAGATGATAATGTGCTAGAGACATCTTTGCCCTTCGTTTCATCCAAGCTGCTGGAACTGGAAGATTTGGTAACACTATTTGACTCAACTTTCTCACTTGTAGAATGTCCGAGACCCATATCAACAGTATGAGATTTTGGAAATGTTTGCTCTTCAACAACCACCTCATTGTAAATACCAACATCAGAATCAGAACAATTTGTTTGCCGAACCAGAGACTGAAACTCAGATAATTCCAATATCGGCATCCCAAGATCAGCATTCTTAGTAACTTCCTCAGTTTCTGTACCCTAAAGGATAGCTTTAACTTGTCAGGGTCAACCAAAACATAGTAAATGTTCACTTGATTTAATTATAAATAAAGCTATATTGGTATATCCTTCTACAAGATCCTCCAATCAATCCTTCTAATACCTTGTAAAAGAAATACTAAATAAAAAAGTAAACGTATTTAAAACCTATAGAACATAAAAAACATTCAAAACTCTATTTACTAAGTACGATGTAGAGTGACTAGCAAAAATATGTTGTAAGAAAATTTCGAATTGTTCTTTAATTATCCATGTTGATATCTAAATTGGCCAAGTATTACATTTTATCTTGGTAATTACTGTTAACTTTCAAAGTAGCTATGAGTTTACCTCAGATATCAATACAGTTGCACTATGCAAGACTTCATCATGAAAATTGACATGGACTCTATCAACTGAAATGTCCTCATCATTATCATTACCAGTGTTCCCATCAGAAATTTCTTCTCCATTCAATAGGTTTTCCATGCAAGTTTCAAGCTTCATCTCCACACATGCAACTTGTACATCAGATTGTGCAACATCAAAACAAACATCCTCGTTCAATTCAGGAGGCGAGGTATCAAGAACATTCTGATCACGTTGTCCAGAAAGATTCGTGGACCACTTGAGGTCCAACAAGTTAGCGGCAATCTCAGCACGCTCCAACGAATCAACCCTGTTTTCAATTCCATCATCATCTCCACGTTCCGGCTTCATAGACTTTCGCCCAAACATAAGCCCAAGTATTCGTGAACGCCGAGAACCACTCCTATCCACAATATTGCCACCATCATTTGCATCAAAGTTACAACTTTTTGACCTCAGAGAACGAGGGTGATCGTCCACGTCATCACCAAAGTACCCAGATTCTTGCGCTTCTTGTGCATCAATTTCCCTGAGAAAAAAAGCTTCCCCTTTATGATCAAGATGCATTTGGAAACCAGCTTTCACATCATTCACACGAATATCCACCACTTTTTCCCTGGCCTTCAAAACCCCTTGAAATTTTCCGAATCGTACGTACCAAGGCGAAGACTTGTAGCTCCCATCTTCTTGTTCCACCACCACAATATCGACGGCGCCACCGAACGGATGAAAGGGCCCTGAAACGGTGTACACGCCCTGACTAATGTAGCTCCCCAACCTCCCTACCGCTTGCATCCTCCACCGTTATTCTAATTCTTATCATAAATTCAATCTTTGATTTTCTTAACGCTCAAATTGAACCGCAATTTAATCAAGAACCGAATTGGGTTCAATAATTAAATTCAAAAAGAATCGACGCGTAATATGAACAGATATTCTGTTTGAAATGAAAATATAATTAAAAATACCCGAATTTGGAAATGTTGAATATTAGAGTTTGCGATGAGAGAGAGAGAGAGAGAGAGGGGAGTGTCTCGCGTTGTGGCGGTGGGAAGAGGGAGAAGTTGATGCTGTTGGTGAAGGCCAAGAATGAAGAGTTACGTGGGTGATTGTGGGTCCCGCTTTTCAGATTGATTGGCTTCTTCTACACCGTTGGATCAATCAATCCATCCTGCTTGCTTCACGCTTCGTCGTTCTCATTATTTCAGACGCAAAACTCATTCTTCCTGTAATTTATTCCGTAATCCACTTCCATATCAATCATAAAACTATTGTTTAGGAGAAGTGTCACGTAACTTGTACCTGTAAATATTTTTAAGTCAATATAAATGGGGTAAAGATTTTTATATATACTGATAAAAAAGTTTGATACTGTTCAAATATACTAATCATGATCCAATTTTCAAATGTAAATATAAGAAAGGTTTTTATAGAAGAGATGCATTTTACTTCAATAATTATTGTGCTCTAAAATATATTAATTTACGTCTATCAAATGGGAAATATTCAATACACACTAAAAAGTTCTTTATAAAAATTAAGAAAATGCTTTGGTATTTTTATAAAAATATATTACTATTGTAATTGGATTATGTTCTCCTTCTGTTATAAGTGGAATAGATGTACAGCCATCAATTGGGATATCCAAGTATTATACTAGACAAAAAAAACTATTTTAAAATAGAACGTCAGCGTAAACTATATTGTTTTTATTATTGTACATGTGTGCAAATTAAATTGTTTTAAAGAAGAGAATTATTCAAAGGCTAAGTTGGAATCTTAAAAAAACATAGACTTATGTGTTGATTTAGAATGTTTCTGTGATGAATTTTATTTATAATGTCCAAACTTGGGAATTTTTTTGTAAGAGGGTGTTCTTAAACAATGATTAATCTAACATTTAAACAGAAAAAAAAAACTTCTGAAAAACAGTTTTGTCATGTATTTAAAAAACATTTAAAACAAACTATGCTCTTTTTAATTATCTTTTTATATATTTTTTATTATGGAATGATCGTTATATTTTAAAAGTTAGTTAACGAATGCTTTTAGACTAATATAAATAATATTTTTTTTCAATATATACCTAAAGATATATAATAAAAATAAATAAATAATAAGAGAATACAAAATATAGAGAGAAAAATGATTAAGCTAAGGTAGGCCAAGGTCAAGGTGAGAAAATTAAAGAGTAAGACAACTGGTTGAAGGGAGTTACTGTTTACGTCACCTCTTTTATATATTGACATGTCCTTCAATAATTTTTGTAACTTTTATTCTAAATATATTTCATGCATAAAGAAGCTATGTTTAGATGCTCCTCTTTTCTTTTGTGATAAATGTCCATTTTTTACGGAAAAAATGGCAATACAATTAAGTTTAAATATAAAGAATAAAGTTTCATTTTCTCTGCATGCTAAAAATTGTGGACTCAACTTGATTTACTCTCCAAACACTTTATCAATTTTATGAAGTGGGTGTTTGATCATAACAAAAAAAAAGGAAAAAAAAAAAAGAAGCTTTACAATTGCCTGCAACTTATAAACTTGAGTATGGCATAGTAGTTATTTCCCTTTAAATATTAGAAAATGATTGATTAACCTTTGAAAGTTTAGTTACATGTGCACACTTGTGTTGGTGGGCTTATTGGAATTGGGCCAGCTTACTAGGTTTTCTTTATTACTCATCTCATTTGGACCCCGCAAAAACATCCAATTCAGCTACAATACCTCACGTCAGGAGTATTCTAGACCCCCCAAAAAAAAAAGTGTAAGGAGCATTATTCTATATTGTATAATTTTGTAGAAAAAAGAAAGATGTTATTCTCTTTTTCCCCTCATTTCCACTGACAAAAATTTATAATTTTATTTAAATTTAGATTACTTGTTTACATAATTGAAATTTGACTCATTTTTATATTGGGTGCAGAAAGTTTATTTAGTTGATAATAAGTGCGTTCTGATGCACTCCGCATAGAAGGGAAAGTGCAGAGCTTATCCTTAACGCAATTACGAGATACATGAACGGTTACTCCGTGACCCCTATGTTGTGCCATTCAGCATAGTGGAGTGGTCAAATATAATTCATGCATCGTATGGAATGGGATTTTGTTTCAATTTGACTGATAGTACAACACCCATCACTCATGCTGGTCCTTTTTAGACTTTCATAAAGCCAACATTTTCTAACGCATAGCTAAGCTCCTCATTATGTTTATCATTATTTGTTTATATACCTCCTTATGACTTTCATCACTAACTGTCTCTCCTCATAACTACATGTTTGGAATATGTATATTTTGTGTGCATTATATATGACCATCGTATAAATCTCGTACTGAGCTTTCCCTTTTTGCAACTTTAATTAATAATTAGTTTGCTAGCGATTTCGATTCTATTGCTAGTGTAACGTGAACTCATTTTCTTTTGACAAGTGTAAGATACTTATAAAAGGAACTCTTGTTTACACGAAAATTCCTAATAAATCATATCTAATTTTTAAAATTGCTCTTAATTATTCTGCGGCCATGACATGCATCTCTAATTTCATTATTCTTACGATTAAAAAAATGGTAAAGCTTTCAATTCCCTTTTCATTGCCGTCGTGTGTAGAGGGGGCTAACAAAAAGGTGATTTGACCTTTATGACTTTATAAATTGGTGCCAAGAAATGTATTTTAATTAGTTAAATTCGAAACAATAATCGCATACGGATGTAATTTGCCTTGTTCTGAATAGAGGGTTTGGCTGATTTAGATTGCGCTTTCCTAACTGTTAAGGCTGTAAAGAACATGTTCCCACCCTTTATGTACATATTTGTCATTGACAGTTGTAACCTTACCTTGATGGTTCCATGAATACAGTCTTTCTCGCAATGCAGACATGATTGTGACAGGGTAGAACCGATTATTTGGCGAGGGAATCTAGTATATCGGGTCCAAATATATTTCGGTTGGACTTGTGTTGGATATGATTTTAAAGGGAAACTTCAATAAAATAACCACGACAGAGGAAAATGAAAATGAATAACAGATGCACAAACACTCTGGTCATTAAGGAATATGGATCTGCAAGGAGAATGTCAGAGAAAACACAGCCAATTAAAGTTCAATATTTCTGACGCGTCTCTAGCTGCTACATATATGCTTATCATTGGTATGTCAGAACTGAGAATTCCCATACATAGATTGATCTGTACATTTTCTATTAAAAAATTATAAATAAATTCACTCATTTTTATTCTATTTTCTGGTTTAGTGTAGTCTTATTGTTTTTTCTTCGTGGCATTCTTAGTATCAAAAAGTTATTCTAAGTTTTGACTAATCTAGTTAACCACGATAAATTTATTCAATGAATAAAATTATTTCATTGTCAATTTTTTTAGTTCATAATATAACACTCTAATATAAAATATTTTTTTTAAAAAAATTACCGCTTTCAGCAAAAGCCTTAGTAAAAGACGGTTGTTTTTATCACCTAATGAAACAGATATAGATTCGCTTGCTTGAGTTTCTAGAATTTTAATTATGAGATATACTACATGCTAGAAGACGTGAATTACTAATCTTCTGTACCTAATTAATTGAAATATTAATTCTAAAATATTATACTCATTACCTACATCTAAAAATCCACATTAGAGTTGTATTTTGTTATTAACAATGTGTTAATTATTGATATTAATAATGTTTTTCAGGTAATTAACATATATTATAAAAAATAAATAAATTGCTAGCGGGTCAATCATTTGAGAAATGTTAGCAACAACAATTAACATATATATCGGTAATCAAGTGTAATAACCTGCAGGTGTAAATTTTTCAGACGTAGATTTAACATTACCAAAACATAAAATATGAAAACTATGACAGTAATAAGTACAACTAGGAAAAAAAAAATTATCTAGCACGTCTCTATCAGCAATTGAGTTTCTCTTCCTTAGCAATAGAATTTTTGCAATGAGCAATTGCAGCTTGAATAGCAGCTTGCAACTCTTCCATGGTGCTGTCATTAGCAGGAGGAAGAGTGGCAGTTGCAAGCAAAAGGCCACTGTTTGTTGGAGAAGTCCTCATAGATGCTGGTGCTGAATACTCTCCTCTTCTTCCTCTCAATTCAGGCTTATTTCTCCGAATCAAGTTCCCTGAATGAGAATAAGCTTGTCCATGGAACCGGACTTTTTCTCTTTTCCCTCTGAAAAGCACTAGTGGCTGCACCATTCTTAGGTACTTTTTTAGTGCATGGATCACATCATAACCTAGATTCTTCTTATGTTTATTTTCTTTATCTTCCTTGTCTCTAACCTGACACCCTTTACGCCCTTTTGTTAATCCAAACAATGAAAAAGTAGGCTTGGACTTACTTTCTTCCTTTGTCCCTCTATTGTTGTAGTACTCTTCTTTGTTGATGATGCTGTTGCTATTGCAATTGCTAATGCTATCTATGGTGATGTTGCTCCTGTTGCTGCTGTTGCAACTGCCACTGTCCTTAGTGGGTTTTTTCTCATCTTCTAAGAATTCTCTGATAGGGAGTGTGAAACTGTCCATCGAATTGGTGGAAAAACGGGGTGATGAAGAGAAGTGAGATAGGAGGTGAAGAGGGAGCAAGTGACCATGGAAGAAAATGTCATCAGCAGGAGTTAAATCAACTGCAAGAGAAGGTGGGGCTTTGGATTTATCATGGATTGTGGTGTTAGAAGAGTGAAGAGAGATTGTGAAGGAGAACTCATGAGAAGGGGAAGAGGATGGTGAAGGTGGTTGTTGCTTTGCTTCTCCTTCAGTTTGTTGCTTTTCCACATCGTTTTCTGTGTTCTTTTGGGGTAGATGTGTTTCCATTATTACAGTTGAGGATGTCTTGAAGAGTAACAAGATTCGATGCAGTATATGAAGTTCTCACTCTATAATCTTTTTTTCTTTTTGGTGGGGAGAGAGAGAGAGAGAGTATTAGAAAAGGGTTGTGATCTTTTCTTTGTTATATGGATGTTAACAAAGCTTTATGAGGGATAAGGGAACCGAAAAACATGGAAAGAAAGAGAGGGTCATTGTCAAAACGCTGTTGGACTTGGTCTGTCTTCTTTTATAACTTTTTCATAAGACATTAACTGTGTGTGTGCGTATTATTTACGTGATTATTAAGCATTATCAATGATGGATATTTTTTCCCCCTTGGATAGAAGGGTGCTATGGAATGAGATAAGATGATATATTTACATAAATATATTTATATTTTATTTTTTTCTCGTGTGTTGAAAAGGTTGGTGCTTTGTTTCGTTGGGTCCCTATCAAGTCCAACAGCAATTGTTGTGCTGGTTTTGGGAATGAGGTCACAAACATCCAAATTTGGCCACTAAAGGAAGATGGGATTGGCATGGCGGATTTCACTCGAAAAATTTGGACTTTGTTTTCCAATCAGTGTGAAGGTTCCCAGAGAAAGAAATCAATCAATTCCATGTACATTTACAAGAGCAAAAATATTGTACCTAACTCAAGGGTTTATCTAGTAGTTTAGGAGCCCAAAAGGAAAAAAATAAAGTTTTAGAACATACTTTTTGGTACGAATTTAGATTAGTTTACTTTCAAATATTCTTTTACTAATTTAATGTTAGTCCTACAACCCAATCATAATGCATCTTGCAACTTAGAACTTCAAAATATTATACTACTTTGAATCTCAGGTTCTAACATGCAGTTATTTACAAATTACATGGATGGTTTTCTGTCAACTAGCAACCAACGTTTATGCATTGTTTTTATTGATATTTTTTATATTTACCTCCTCTAAATTAAGATATTCATTTTAGTGAGTACAACATGGTATTATAATCATTAATGTAAACTTTTAAAATGTATTTTTATGCGTGGCAAAATAAACTATAGATTGTTAAAATTAACTTGCAATTGGAATCTTTCAAATTTTATATTTATTTATTTTTGGATATCTTATACAAAGTGACTCTTCAAAATATTCCTTGACAATAAATACTTAAATTTATGCTAACTTTCATATGTTAATTTATGCAATGCAAAAAAATGTGTTTAATAGTAACTAACCAATATATATATATATATATAGACTACATAATAATAAAAGTTCATTCTTCCAATTTAAAATATATAACCATTATAAAAAAACATATATCCCAAAAAAATTCGATCAAAACTAAAGTTCATACCATCACTATTATCATTCATGACTAATAATTTTTTTATATTTATTTTAAATCTTTCAATTAATAAACAATTTACCTTGTTATATGTTTTATATTATTTTTACAAATTTAAATAAGTAACTAATCACTGTAGTTTAAAGTGATTAATATTAAGTACCAAAATTTAAAAAAAAACATTATAGATAAAAATAATTCACAAATTTTTTTTTTTACTTAGCTAATAAATATCCAAATACTCGTTGATTTCATTTTTTTTTGTTACGAGAAAAAAAATTATAAGATGTTACGGCCTAAGAAATAAAACAGCACTAGAATCATCCAACAGCCAAAATTGAACTTGGCAACAGGGACTATCTAAAAAAACAACAAGCTCAAATTGAGAAGCACTCATTTTTGCAAGCTTATTTGCAAAAAACTTTTCTTCCCTTTAAAGGGTGCTTTAAACTAACTTGTCAATGTCTTCTACGAAGCACTCTTTTAAAATATAATTGATTTCATTTGCAATTGCAAAGCATGATAAAGGATGAAAAAATAATAATTAATGTTATTATAACATTAATTAAAAAATAAAAGTAAAAAAATTACAACTTTTTAAACTTTAATTCCAAGAAGTAGAACCGAGGTTATTAAAGATATATATGTATAAAGTTTTTATTGAAAAAAATGAAATAAATAACTTTTGGGTTTTTAACATAATATATACCTTTTAATAGAAATTTTTTATTTTTAGACTCTTAATAACATTTTTTTTTAAGAAAAATATTGTATAAAAAAATAATACATGCATTATTTAAGATTATATATTAGCAACCATTATTAGAAGTAATGGATGCTGATAAAATTAAGTAGTATATTTTTGAATTAAAAATTTAGTTGTAATTTCTTAATTATTATCCGAAAATATTAAATCAAAGGTTAATATAACTATTTGAAATGATAAAAATAAATTAGATTATCTTTGACTATTGATAATGAGATAAAGAATGGAAATAGTTAGTTGAAAAGGGGAGGGGAAGGGGCATGATCACAGCCAGCTGTGGGGAATGATCCATTCATTCATTGATGAACACGAAAGCTCAGAGAAACAGAATGAGCAATGTCGTTTAGGGAAGGGAGGTCATGTGAGTGTGAGCCCCCTTATCTAACGGTGCCCAACACTGCGTAGTGTGTGTGTGTGAGTCCACAATCATACATTGACTGCTACATATATACCCTATAATCATATATATAGACACATGAAGAAGAAGAAGATGAAGAAGAGAATTACTAATAAAAAAAAGAAACATAGTTAGGTGGTGGTGGGGTGAGGATCATAGACCCACACACACGTGCATGCAGTGGTGGTCCATCCAACAAGCATAAAGGAATTTTGTATGCATGGTTAAGGTCAACATCTTAATCATGGAGGCATTATTTGGTTGGACTGAACCATCCTCACCACTTTCACCACTCAATTTTATATTCTATATTTCTCATCTTTTCTTTTTGAGATAAGAGAGAGAAAACTTAGCATAAAACAAATGCTTCACCATCCAAACAACATAGAGATCCTTTTGTGGGGGAAAAACTTCTGCTTTTCGGCCTCTCATATTAGCCATTCAAGATCCTCAATTAATCATCCCTTTTCCATAATATGAAACAGCACACCAACAACCAAACCTTGGATCAGATTATGGATCACCTCACAGCTTCCCTTCCTAACATTTGTTTTCGTTTCAACTAGTCATAAAAGTTGGATCTTTTTCAAAAATCCCCAAGAAAACGGATCATGTTCAGCTTCATTCCTTTTAAGGTTGAATGAGATTAATTTTTGTTGAAGTTAAATAAATTTTTGTAATAAACTTGATTTTAAATTATTAAATAAAATTGAGATATGCATCAAATTTCATTTTGATTGCAATTTTATATAAAACAACTTTAGGGTCTTTTGTATCCTAATTATAAAAAAATAAAGATTTATGGAATTAATGTTTCCAAGCATATACATATGGAATTAATGTACATTCTGAATAGCGAATATCCGTGAAATTGGGATTCAAATTCTGACACGGAATTAATCAGATTGTTTGTATTCCGTATACGAAGATTCGCTATATAGATTGGGTCATTTGTAACCCCCTAGTCCCCTACCTATTCGATAGTTAAGTGAATGGTTCAAATAGGAAATACTGTGAACTTTTAATTAACCTATTTATACTTGTTTGGGCTGACTACTTTTGTTACCAACATGCTTACTCAGGTAGGAGCCTAAGCCTTTGTCCTCTTCCAAATATTTAAGACACGCAAATGGATTATGTTTTAAGTGTCGAAATCTAGCAAGTTACATGTAAGATTATTAGAGTTCAAATTTTGAGTCTTAAAATTTTTCACAGATTAATCCTCCTTCCTTGATCCTCTCCCCAATTTATTAAAAAAAGAAAAAAAAATACATGCAAACGAACCACTGTCGAATTCCAACCCATAATTTTTTGAATCAATCTAGTTTCATTATACCAGTTATATCAACTTCTCGTTTGATTATTATTATTTTATTCGTTTGATCCCCATGTCAGTAAGATAATTGTGGAATTTAGTCTTAGGATTACTGAATTCTGTTTTCGAGTTTTTTATTTTTCCTGAGTTGAGTATAATAATAATAATAATAATGGAGCAAACTTACGATAAATAAGTGCAACTCTAACATTAATTTGACATTCTAAAGGGGTTTTGCACATGAAATCTGATAATCAAAACTCATGTAAAAGCCCTTTTATAACTAACATAAATTAATAAAAGAGAAATAGATAATGACGAGATTAAAAGATTCTGCTTCCACGCCCTTGGCTCCTCATTACTGGTAGATATCGATTGAAGAATATAGATTACAAACAAAAGTACTTCAGTTAATATGGAAAGGGAGATACATAGTCATTTGGGTAGTCAATTGAGCATATGAGAAAATGGTGTGTGGGTTTATTGCGAAAGAACTATGTAAATTCATAAACAAAAGAAGTTGATAGCAAAACATGGTAAAATTTATATTAAGGTGAATTTCAGTTACTTGACATTTAAATTTTATATTTTCACATTCGCTTCCTGTTACATGTAATTTTCATCATCTTTTTTTTTTCTATCACATTATTAATTATTTTTTTTTATTCTTTTCATCCTTCTCTTCCCTCCAACCATTTTACACTCCAAAAATGGATGTTAATGCATATTTTTCATCTAAACTATTCGGTCTTTCAATTTCCTAGATAGTTTAAGAGATAGTTGTATATAAGTTTTGAATAATTTCACTATGCTTGAGTATCTCTTTTATATCTACAAGATGTGAGGAAACCTCCTATGAACTCAGTGCAAAAAGATATTTTTAAAATTATTTATAATTATTTTTATATTCAATATTAATTAGTCTGATAATTAATTGGAATCTTAAGATGTGAGAGTGGTAACATACTACAAGTTTAACATAACTTTTAAATTAGGGATATTTTAGATAAATAAAGATAAAAATAGTTGAAAAAAGTAAAAATAAAAAATAAAGAATGAAAACAGACACTCGAATTGTTACTATAATAACTATTTATAGCGACTTATTTTCAGTTTTATTGATATGAAAAATATTTATTCTCAAGTATAGAAATTTATAGTAAAATTTGCATTTGATAAGAACTGCAGGAGAACTCACTTGTCGACCAACTTTTATGGGAAGTATTTAATAAAGGTGTAAGAATAACGACAAAAGAAATTGAGATTTTTTACAAGCATTTAGGACTAAACATACCTGTTCACGTCATACATCTATTATAATTTTTATTTAAAATGTTTTTTTTCTTTTATAATTATATTAGTATAGAGATATTTTACATAATTTTTTAAAAATTAAATTGAGAATATACACGAGTGTTAATAAAAACTTTCTATTGTTGATTGGTAGAAGTATTTGCTTGCAGAAGCATCGGTCTATTAGACAGAGGTATGTCAAAACTCTGTTATCTGGTATTATTGGTAGCTCCAGAATAGAATTACACAATCTTGGTAATAACTAACAATTCATTATTTCACAGTATCTTTCGTTCAATATCTATTAGTAAGTCAACAGAATATCCTCGCTTGGTTCGTAGGCTTTCAATTAGATTTAGCAGTTGAAGTGACTACTGAATTATCTTTATCAATTATCTCAAATTCCGTCCCAACAATAGAATAATATATATATATAACTTGCTGGTCAATCAAGTCAAAATCATTGCCCACATTATATAAAAACAGCACAAATTTGCAGCCATTTTTTTAGGTCTATGACATAATAGTAACCTTGTAGAAATAACCCACGCCTATGTTCACGATCATGCACCTAACGGGCGTAAAAAACAACGAAATGGGTTGAAAGAAAGTAAGAAACAGGTGCTTGGAAGGGTGTTCTATTTTTTTTTGTGTTCGGGGGGTGCGGGTTTACTCCTACTATTTCTGACTAAAGTTATTTTTTGCTTGGTAAAAGGAGTTATCACAATCGAATGCTACAAGAATAATAATCATTCAGCAGGCTTAACGCACGTTTATTCTATAGAGGAATTGATCGATTTCTAAATAACCCTTGCCCGAAAAAAGAACACTCCCTGTACCACAATAACAACAAAGACCACTTTCATTAGAGGTTGATTTCGTGATTCCAAAGACCTATATACAAATAAACGGACACACGGAGAAAAAGGAATTATAGAACCAAGAAAAAAGAATAAATCACCTCCGACATCCTGTTATACATTCCCTTTCTCTTGGCAGAACCTTTCACAACACTTGAGTGGTTCATATTCCTCTCATCAAAGACAGAATTCTTCAATAAGCTGCTATTGTTTGTTAGTGTCCTGACTCTCATGCATTGAAAAACACGATTTTCATGTGGATTTCCAAAATAGATCCATATTCTGATAAAGAAGCCTCCGTCGTAATTGAAGGGAGTCAAATGTTGATTGGAAGTTTGACCTTCCCTTTATATGAACAATCTTTATCACTCTCAAAATGCTAATGTACATGATAATTCATTAGTCACTTCCGCTGCTAAGTCTATCTGCCAGCAAAAGGTTGAATGAAAGAATTATGGACACGTATAAGTACAACTTAAGGAATCGATGGATTATAAAAATGAGGAAGAGTTATCCAAACACCTGATGTTCGTTTCCCTTCCATGGCTTCTTTCTTTTCTTGGCAACTTAAGCAAAGGAAAGGTCCATCCCAGGGGCGCAATCTTCCTGGGTTAGGTGCGCCCTCGTGTATTGAAATACCCTCCCCTGGTTTAATCTCTACTTGACACACTGCACAGATAAACAACTTGAACATGTTGCAGAGTGGATATTTTGTTTCTAACCTGCATCTCAGACAAAGATGTTTCCATGTCAAGAGAGACAACTAGAAAGACGTTAACAATAAAAGCAATCGTTACTAAACCATACCTCTCTGAAAGCATAGCTGACCCTTCCTCATATAGTTCTTGTACCACATCTGGCTCCATGTATTCCTTGTCAATATAAGATGATTCAGAGGACTTTTTGCGAAAAAATGACTTGAGCATTTTTTTTACTGGTTTCTTTTGTGTTGGCATAGAAGTAGGTGGCTTCTCCTGAGGTAATATATCAATAACAATGCAGGTCGTGTCATCTCTAAGTCCCTTTGCTTGCAAAGCTTCCTGAAGGAAGAAAAGTGACAGGAATAAATGGTAGAAACAGAAATAAGTAATGCATACCAGAAAATGACACACAATTTACAAGGTGAAACTAGAGCATTGAAAAATTATGCAAAAGATGTGCATACTTTCACAATATGTGGTGCTGCAGCCTCCGCTGACATGCCACGACAGCAATTTAAGGCCATTTCTGCAGTTAGAGCATCCCAGACACCGTCACTGCTGATAACAACCCTACCTCCAGCAGTAGAAAGCTGCAAAAACAGAAGAGGGAAAAAGGAATGAATTAAAACACTCGAGGGACAAAAAAGTACAAAGGAATTTACAGCAACATAGCAAGAAAAATTCATTTTGACTTTTGAAGTACAATATATAGTCTTAGGAAAACAAATGAAAATTCAGCTGTTCATTATAAATGGGAACAAAATCATGCTATGAAGACTCTGTTTGTACCTATGGGGCAGAGATGGAAAACAATGTAGAACTAAACTTGAGCAGATAAAGAAATTACCCACTACAGTAAAGAAGGGTAGCAAGAGAAGAACAATTAATCAACATAAACACAGGAAAGCCTTGACCAACCTTCACTTGCTTTACATATGGTACAGGGACAATAAATTCACCAACATCCATATCACCAATGGACCGTGAGAGACACAAGCCACCAGGCCAACATCTCAAAGGACCAACCTACAAAAATCATTAACCTAATCAGGCATAATACAACTCAAACGTAATTTTTTTCTATAGAGCATATTGATATATCACATCGGAAGATAATCTAAATATCATCACATATGGGAGTATAACACCAAAAATGTAAATAACAGTTTCTCCAAAAGATTATCAAAATTTAATGACATGTGTGATGAGTAATGTTAAGTGAAAGACATGACCTATGACTAGCATCAATTATCTTGCCTCTCAAAATCTCCATGGTATGATTGACCTAGATTACCCTTTATCTCTGCTTATGCAGTTTTAACTGGTTAAGCATTATGCATAAAAGAGTAGTATTGCTAGAGTCTTCAGATCCATTTGACAAGCAGCCACACTGCTTCGTTTTTACCATATGAATTCAAATAAGGATCACAATGAAAAGAAAATATACCTCTGCACCTCCACCCGTATTTAGACGACCCACCTCACCCCCGCTAGAAGTGATTCGGACCCTCCTGACGAAAGGAAAAGAAAGGGTGAGACTGTGCTGCAATGTAATGGAGCAATTCCAAGCAGTTGTTCAAACAAAAACACTCCAATAACAACTTACTCCTCTTCATTGCTTTCGAGTCTATGATCTGCTGACAAGTAATAAACTCCACCTTCAAAAGTTTCAAGTATGCAACGGGAATCACCTACTGATGCAACTGTTATAAAACATCCTTCTATAATCACAAAGGTTACAGTTGTTCCTGATGATTGTGCTGTACAAGCAAAGATACTAATCAATGTAAATAAACATATAACTTAAGAAAAATATAACAAAAACTCAGTAATTCAGAAGTATAAGAACTATCAGCCATAGCTCAGTTACAAATGCTTGATATTTTTTGTTAGAAAATGCATGTTCTCCAGCAACTATATGTGTGAGTGTGAGTAAAAAATAGCTAACTCTACTGTTCTTACGGCTAAATATAATTGACTTCTAGTGTGCGTTGACAATGTTAAGCTCCAGCTGCAGAAAATATCAGAGCTTTATAAAATTTTCTTGACATGGCCAATTAGAGAGCTTAAAAAGCTGGGGGCATGTAGCAATGTACCAACAGAGGTTAGAAAATATTACCAAGGTTTCCAGATACTGTCAAAATTTTCATTATGTATTTTGCCTAATTCAATTTTTCCCTTATTTTTTCTTTAATTTTTTTTAACTTCGAGAATTGCAAATATTTACACGTTATTTTGGTAACATTACATGCAAATTTAGCTCCTCTAAAGTGAGATGTGTAAAGTAAGAAAGTGGGGATCAACCTACTATTAATTTTAATTCAAGTATTTTGTAACCATAACTAATTTCAAATCAATGGTGAATAAACATTCACTTTCTCACTTTACATTTCTCCTTACTATAGAAGAGTTAAATCTATTACATTGTTACCATGAAGATTTCAGATGGTGAACATGAACTTGCCGCAACCTAATAATGAATAGAATAGATTAGAAGCAAGAACAAACTCTACAAGGAAGTAAGTAGTCATGCCTTTCTGTTGAAAATCTTTGTCAGTTTTTACAAAGCCTGCGACCAAAGCCCTAGGCAAAGCTGATATCCACTCATCTCTGTTAAGATCGGCAGGAATTGCACTTAAAACATTGTTTAAAAGATTCTCCTTGGCATAAATAGCGGCAGCAGATCCGTTGTGTCCATCAAATAGCTGTAAAACTTGTACATCAGAGAGTGCAAATGCAACAAGAACCAAAAAAATACTAAAAAAAAAAGAAACCAAGAATAGAAAGACATAGTTATATTAAGTTATAACACAACACATCCATTGAATAAACGGCTAAAATATTCATGTCATCCAACTAATACAAGTGAATTAAAAAAACAAGACAGTTTAGTTGTTTTCACATACATACAAGCAAAAGCTATCTATCGGAGAAGAAAATCATTTCTGGGGCAAAAACTCAAAAAAGCCTTGGCACTGAATCATAACGTCAGAAATTTGCTCCTCCATGTGGACAGAGACATCACACGCAATTTGCTAAAACTCATTCGAGCTTTGATAGTCTAAATCAGCAATGAACTAAACACGAAGCTCATTTAAATACAAGCAAAATTACAATAGATTTGGTTTTAAATTCTAAGTAACTAAAGAAACAAGCTAAATTCATGGCACTCACTGACATATCTCTTCACTTCTCACACACATTAACTTCTGATGCATAACAACCACGTTAAAATCCGTTGACGAGTTACAATCCATCAAATCCGAATATATACACAAATAAGAAAGGAATGCTGTGTTGTGATATGAAACAAAATTTACATACCGCAAAAACGGAATAGGTAGACACTCCATCTCCCACCACCCTTTGGCATTCCGTTTTTAGCATCGTGAAATCTTCTCCTTTCTTACACTCGCTAGCTTCCCCGTGCACGACCGCAACCTCCGGCTTCTCGCTTTTCTCGTTTACCAATTCACGGCGCAGAAGCACCGAAAGGGGAATCGTTTGGTGTTCGCTCTGAGCAGACATTGTTCACGGCGATCAATCTCAATTCTCAAGTTCTTGGATACAGCCACAACAACGCGTTCTGTTTAAATCCAAAATTAGGAAACAATCTCACACATTAACGAAACATCTCAAAGCTAAACCGCCATTTATTATGAGAAGATCGCAATGTACATATTATCATGCGGTATGTATCTGGAAATCGAGAAAGCAAAACGTGGAATCCTAAATCATAATCATAACGGATTAAAAGAATGAGAAGTTGGATGTGAAGGATAAGAAAGGGAAGTTTTGAGACAGGTTGAAATGGAGTGCTCGAAAAATGTGGATCCCTGCGTTCTGCAAAATTTGCATTGTTGTTTCAAACATAACATTTCATACACAGCACATATCAATGAACCGAACCGTTTGTTTTTCTTTCTCTTCCCCCAAAGACGGTAAAATTATATGACATGGCAAAAAGCACTGTTTCTTTCGCTAGGCTCGGCTCCAGCCATTTTCGTTTGGAGCCAGCCGAGGCTAGGTCAATGTCAACGTTCTTTTGACTCTTTGGGCTATTCTTCGTTCTATGCTATAATTTAATTTGGAATTTGTATTTTTGGGGGTGAAGGTTTCCAAATCCTTCTTTTATAAACACTATTTTTTACTTACCAAACACAGTTAATATATAATTATATTTTTTAAAGTATACTACTGCGGATATTCACGCCTTGAAAGTTAGTAGTATGAATTTTTTACAGTCAGTTAGCTGGAAATTTTTTTTAATGCTCACAAAATAATAGTAATTTTCACTTGCATCAAAAAGCATTAATAGTTAAGAATCTTTCTATTCTAGTCTACGTTTACACACAAATAATACATTGGTAAATGAACATCCTTATTCGCCCACATTTTATTTTTGGAAGTTGCTTCCCATTTGTTTATTATATATATTTTTAAAATTGGTGTATATCGTAAAATAAATAAAGAATTTTATATATATGATATAAATTTTCAACTGTTAAAATAAAGGAATTGTTTATCCGTAGAGACAAGGTAATTTGGCTTCATTTTTTTTTTCACCTAATATCGGTGGTCCTATATACAGGCAAATGGAATATTTCTCTAAATAAGAAATTGCCTATGGTTTCTCATATTAGTGAAAATATTTTATCTTGATTAGATTTTTAGCTATGCAATCAATTTTTAACTTAAAAAAACAAAGAGACAGAAAAGGTACAAGTGATTTATAATTCCGAACTAAATCTTTGATGTGAAGAACCCGCAATTATCGGCGCCTGATGGTATCGCCGAAAACAAAACAAATCCCGTGTCGCACACTCGCACAGGCGCGTGCGTCCACACCGACCCCGAAGGAAAGGAACCTTTCTTTTCTTGTTAGGCTATCGGGCTTGGGTTTGGGTCGAACCCAGCCCAATTACCAATATATTAACCAATGCTTTATGCAGGCGCGTGAGGGCTTGAAAGCAGTTAAACATGGTGGTTATGGAAAAAAAACAAAATCCGCGTGAAAGGAGCCAATTATGCATAATCTAATATAACTTTTGATGGCTCATAGTGATGGCTGAACGAGTGGCTTCCATGAGAAAGAGATTGATAAGATGTGATGTTAACAAGTAAATTACGAAGGTAGGAGGAGTTGTTCTTGTTGTACATGCTTTTGCAAGCTGTAAACACCCCACCTGGCCTTTCCAAGCAAGTGTTGCTATCAAATATATATTATCAAAATTCCAATACGCGTAGCCATTCACATGCGCTACTTAGAAGCATCACCTTGCCCAAAATCAATAATGCATAGTCTTCCTATTACAAGTTCAGTTAATTCTTGTCTTCCAAGAAAACAAAATAGCAACTTCCCATGCAGGGAGGTAAAGTTTGTTGCCACTTGCTTTGCCAGTGACCTTTTCAAAGACATTAATTCATTAATGATATGTCCACTCAACTTGTACAAGATTTATATTAGATTAGAAAACACATGATCGTGACATGTTTGCCCATGGCCCCATGTGCCACCAGATTACAAAATTTGTTCTCATCAAACATTTACCACAGCCCAGGAAACATCAAAAGATAATATACGCATATTGAAGATGGAGCATTGGATTCAAGAAAGTCCCCTCATGGGATCGGTTCTATTCCTTTACATGTATGTATGTGCAGACGATTCACTTCACATGTAGGACCTCAAAAGAGGTGACAACAACAAATAACACAAGATAGACTCCAAACGCCAGCCGAACTACAAGTCCTAAACTTCTTCAAAAACAGCCACATTAAAACCTGCAAAAGAAAAATTAAATAAATATAAATATAGCGCATTCATGAGAGCACTCAGATAAAGTTGAACTCTGATGCTACGCTGGCACCCAAATAATTGAATAAAATAAGGCTGAAATAAAAAAGCAAACTTTCAGGCTGAAATAAGAACAACGTTAATAGAAGACAAATGGAACCAACTATCCCTTTGACACACGCTCGAGACCCACATGTCTCTTTAAGACTACATGCATTAAGTTTTAATATTTTTGTAATCGCATCAGGAATCAGACAGAATGTGATAGGAAAGTTGGAATGAAGCCTCGGAAGCAACTAAGAAACTCAGTATTTTATTACCACAAATCTACAATAAATTATGAAAACCCATCCCCCTGTTGTAATAAACTCCTCCTCTTAAATGAAGTATATATACTTCAAAAACTATGTTGACTACAATCTTAATGCTTTCAAGTATTGAGTAAGCCTTGTTGTTGAGGTGTGTGTTAAATAAATATAAGCGTACCCATCTCCCATGACATGTTCTCACCTAAGGCGTTAGTAGGCATCACTTTACCTTGTAACATTTTAAAATGGCCGTGATTTCTTTCATAACTTTATATGCCATTAGTTTGAAGATACACATTCGGACGGACCTGTATTTGATGATCATACATAACCATAAGTGACCCAAGTTGTTATGCTTATGAAGAAAATAATACCTGCACTACATTAGTTTAACTGGCTCCAAACTCCAGCTGAATTCATTTAAGCTGTTCACCCTCTGGAGGACTATTCACTCTAACAATGTACACCTGAAAGAAAAAATTAGCAACCACAGTATGTGTCATGATCAATGAATTCTAATAATAGTACACCATTGCAAAGAGAAATGCTAAATTCATGGATTCTAATTGCAGAAAATAGCAATACTGATAACTCATCTGGGACCAAGTAAAACAGCAAAAAAAAAAAAAAAAACTAAATGACTATAAAAAATAATTAGAATGTCTCAACAATGTAAAAAGAATTACACTGTCATTCATATAATTAATAATTGTTAAATTATGTAATAATTACTTCAAAAGTGATTTTTAATTAATTGTCAGTTTTACACTGACAGCCTGACTATTAGTCACTCTCACAAGTAGTAACCACAGGGCATGAACTGAAATATGCCAGCACATTTTTAAGATTACAAAAAGATCAACGACTCCATTATTAGTCTCTCACATCACACTTTTCCTTATTTTTAACATTCATAAATACTATTCACTTAATTAAATATGATGAATGTGTTACACACAAGGGCGTGAATGAGCGAACATAATCAATATTTAATCACCTTGAATGTGGTGCGCTTAATCAATTGAAAGATCAAAGCGTCCCCATCAGCCAGGTTATGAGCAACAGCAAAACCTTTCCATCCACCACTAAGTCCTGTTTTTCGGGCCAAATATATTGTTGGATACTCATTCCCATCTTCATCAATCAAAGTAAACACTTCGTCCCCTTTTGGAAGATTTGCCTTGCAGAACTGGACCGGAAGGCCCTTGTATGTTTTGAGAAATACTTGTTAATGACAAAAATAATATATATATATATATATATATATATATGACAAAAATAATATATATATATATATATATATATATACATGAAAGTATCTTCTTGCACCAAAAGTAATAACCTTAACTTAAATATAAAGTTAATAAAGTAATAAATAATAATTTAATTTAAATTAAAATCTCTATATCAGGTGTTTATATATATATATATAAGTAAAAAATACGTCTACACATGTATGATTCAAAAGGAATCACCAGAGAAAAAGTTAACAAAAGAAAAAGGAGGAGGAAAGTTTGAAATTACCAGCCAGAATCCCCCGCTGACGTGGGACTGAAGCATTGACTTTATGAAGGTTGGATATTCAGATTGTAATTCCGACAATAACTCATCTGCTTTCTCCAGAGCTTCCTCTCTGGCTTCTTCTGAAGCATACACCCGATTCGAAAAATCCCTATGCCTATTGTAACTTCTACATTTACAAACATTATGATTAAGATATGGAACAGATAACAACATGTCATGTCGTCTAACAGAAGAATAAAATAAAATGAAAGTTTGGGAGAGAGAGGGAGAGAACCTTCTGGGTATCGTGACGCGATCAATAACGACCTGATTGAAAAATAAAATGGAAGATGAAGAAAAAAGGCAAACCCAATAGTGATTGAAGGAAGAAAAGAAGGAAAACTCACTTCTTTGTAAACGGGAATGGGCATGTTGGCAACACGACTGGACCTTCTTACCACAACAACCTCTCTGTGGAGTGTGCGAGATTTGGGGTGCTTCGACGGAGAGGATTTGGGAGAAAGTGAGTTGTGAAGAGCTTGAGAAAGATGGGGCAGATTGAGGGCTTCCATTCTCTTCCTGTTCTCTTCCAATCTCTTCCTCCGACTCTCCTCGTATGTTGCCACCATTTTTTTCCAACACCACGATTCCAATGCTTCTGCGTATGTCCGCTGTTTTTCTCAAGTTACTGTTTATCAAATCAAATGAAATGGCATTGCACTGTCTCTCAGTCGACCGTTGCATTCCCACTTCCCAATGTATTCTATCTTTTCCTCCCTTTGGTAATTTTTATTTTTAAAAATACATTTATGATATTGAAATTATAATGCATATTTTTTATTAAAATTCTATTATTGTTTATTGTTTAAATTTTATTGTAAGGGTAAGATTGACAGTTCTTTTCTTATGAGGTAATGAAATTTTATGTAAATTTAACAAAAAATTAAGTTAAATTTACTTTTAACTAATACGTGGTTTATGAAATTTTATTTGATGATGAAATAATATTATAAAGGAGAAGTCACCAACAAAAATGCACATTCATTTTCACCCTTTATATCAAATTATCCGCCTCTTTCTCCTCTGTATGTAGCTTTTAGTGGTTTTGGGAAGTGTGTCTAAACTTGCTTTGAAATGAATTTCATCATGTAGAATTGATTTTATTTAAAAGTGAGTTCAAATTGATGTAATTTATATTTTAATTTTTTATTAAAAGTAAACTTATCATAAAATTAGTATAAATTATTCAATTTATGTAAAGGCTACAGATTACCACATTAGTTCAAATGAGTTTTAGACAATAAATTTTAACATTCAAATTTTTTGTTGTTATAATGAAACAAACATAATTCTGCATGAACTTGCATTCAAACTTACATATACAAAATCTAAATGAAGTTCTTTATAAATTAAAATTAAAATTTTATTTTAATAACATGTATAATAAAAATTATTAAATATCAACAAATATTAAAATTTGATATATATTATTTAAATAAAAATTTAATTTAATTAAAAAATATCATTAATAATACTGATAATGTATTTAATTTTTTCTTTTATTTTTATTATATTTTTTAATATTAGAAATATATTAATATTTATATCTATTTTTTCAGAGATTGTTTGGAAAAGAGTTTTAGAGGAGATGAAAAATTTATATTTTAAATAAATATATTTAAAATTAATATTTTTTAATATATTAAAAGAAATACTTTTTATTATAAATAATATATAAATTTTTAATTTAAAATTAAAAAATATTTTATCCTCTTTCTTCTCTTCCAAAAATATTCTCTAAAACATAACTTTGATGGTTTTAAAGAGTGTGTATAATACCGTTCAAAAACTATTTTTAAAATAATCACCTTCTTGGTGAGTTTGAGAGGAGGAAAAAATAAAAATCAAATTAAAAAAAAAGTATAATACATTTTGTATTTTTCAATTAAACAATAAATACATTGCTAGTTATGATTTTGTCATCCAAATAAACCACAATTACTGTAAGAATATTTAAGCAAATAGTTGTAGTTTAATAATTTTAAAATTTATTGTGGCTGTAATTATATTATAAGTGATTTGTTTTATATCCGTAAGTTTAAATTGAAAATATGTAAATAATTAATATTTTGATCTCCATTTTAAAAAACTATATTAAAAAAATTATTGAAACTATTTACACTGTTTATTATAACAATAATATATTTCAAATAAAGGTTTCTTTGCATAAATTATCTGAACATTTTGAAATTATTTCATTAATAATTACATCAATGCGCCTAGGATTACAATTGCTAGTTTGCCACTGAATCGAGAATCAGTCACAAGTCTAAACAACTTACAAAGTCAGTGAAATAGATAACCGGTTTAATACTAGCCAAATACAATATTAAGAACCAGTGCACAAAATTAGGCTAAATCAGTCTTTTCATATATATTTTTTAAAGTAAATAGTTACTTGTACATGATATTTACATATAAAATATTATTATTTAATTGTTTATGACATTCTTATTCTATAAAACATATAATGTGATATGTTATATTATTTTAAAATGTGTTATATAATACTACTTTTTATATTTTATTATTATTAGTTTGACCTCAATTAAAGTACACTGGATACAACCAATTGCAAATCAATATCTTCACTTGTTCATGTCCATTGGATTTTAAAAAAATTGATTTTGAACTTTATAATTTTTATGTGTATCTTGTATAACAAAAAAGTTCTTATAATTAAAATCATCAAAACATCGGCAAACCTTTATAGACTCTATTTGGAAGAGAGATAAAATAGGATAAAAAATAAAGAAGTAAAAAAATGAAAAAATAGAAAAAAAAAATGTGTTATTTAGAAAAATAAAATAAAAAATGACACAAAGGTGAAATAAATCAAAATAGAATTTCAGAAACGCGCGATGTTAAACCCATAAAGCCTTTTGGTCTGTTTTATTCATATTGCACAAGGTCAAGCCCTAGCAAGTTATGTTGTCGCTAATATCTTATCAACCCCGAATCCTTCATCCAGAGCAGTACCCCAGCGAGTCCTTCTCGAAGGTTTCTGGGCCTATAATCTAGCTCCCTTTTCGCTTTTTCACAGGAATACTCCCATTGATGTCTTAAAACATGAACTGTCTGTTCCAATATTAAAGCACAGGAATAAGAACAGTAAATTAGGTTTGTTCCAAATAAAGTTAAAAATATCCCTTGATTTCCCATAAAAGGAATGGGTGTAAGTACATCATTTTTTTGTCAGAATAAATTTTAATAGAAATTTTAGTTTATCATAAAAAAATTACCTCTATGTTTTCTCTTTCACAATACATATAATTTCTAATGAATAATCAATTTAGCTAAAGAAAAACTTCTCTTTCTTATATTGTGCATTTTTTTAAGTAAATTTTTTTAAAAAATTATAATTATTTTTTATAAACAAGTAAAAAAATAAGTGAATTAAATGAAAAAATAAAATTAAAATCAATTTAAGAATATGAATAATTCACATATAGGAGAGAAAAATAACTAACAGATTTAAAAATCACAAGATAAAGATGTTTAACATTTATTTCTAAAAAAAATACAAAGTTAAGTAGTGAATAGCCGTGAAGCTGTTTATCACAAAGGAAACAGAATAAAAAATGAAAATAAAAACTAATATTTGAAAGTTGATTGATGTTAGAAATGATCTAATATATTTTTGAAAACTGTTTATTTGCCACAAGCTGAACACGATGGAGGAATGGAACTTTGGATCTAAAACAGTTATTAAAAACAAACCTTCTTTTTTAATATATACAATTATACCTTAAAAACATTTTTGTTTACAATCTAATATAATTATATAAACCTTTTTTTTTTAACTATTCTCTTGGAGCCTTTAGCATTAGCAAGGGGATTATAATTTACCATTTTAGCAAGGGGAAAATTGAAAGTTATATTTTTCAATTATTTTTAAAAATTTGTATTCAGTCAAACATAAGATATCATGTTTTTACTAAGCAGAAATCTAAGAAGCCCCTGCGAAAATACAAAAACAATTTAATCTATCCAGCTTTAATTTTGCTAGCAAACTCCTGTACAAGCAAGTTATATAGGTTGTGCCATATGGTTTGGATACATCAAAACTACAGGTTTTATTACCGATGTTGAAAACGTATAAGTAAAACATATTAATTAAAAACAATAAATATTTTTTATAATTTTAATATAATAATATTATTTATTTATTTATTTTAGAAGATGTGAAGTCCTGAAATTAATAATTATACGCATTCAAAAGGTGGTAAAAGAAGGGAGCTTACCGGTGGACTAATGAGAGGTAGCTTTCCAGTGATTCGAGAGTATAGAACTGACAGCCACCCATATGCTTCAATGACCCACAAAGGGATGCTAAGTATCGGTTTCGCGGTGTCAGTAATAACAGCAGCCATATCAAACACATACTTGAACGACGCATTTTCTCCTGTCAGAAGATACCTGTTCCCTGCTTCTCCCTTTTTCATCGCAGCAATGTGCCCCTCCACCACATCCTCCACATGACTGAACGAAAACTTATCGTTTCCATACCCTATGTAACCCGGCAATCTACCACTGAACCGTTCTACTATCTACCAAACCAAACACACATATTATTCACCATGACAAAATTAACATTACAAATTCGAACGGCAAAACCATATTTCCCATCAATTTATACCATACGAAACAACAAAGAGAATAAAAGATAACAATGCATAACAGCCTTAGTAACACAGTACCATCCGTGCAACAACGTTTCCAGCAGTGACCTTGCCAGAACCATATATTACTCCAGGATAAAGCAACACTATCGGCACCCCGTCCGATGCAGCTTGCATAGCAATCTTATCGGCAGCAACCTTTGATCTCTCATATTCGGTACAGAAATATTTCTCGTGATGCACCTGTAATTGAAATTGGAATCGGATTTGAGAGAACAAGAAAAAATTATAAATAGAGAAGCAAAAATATAAATCCGAATTGTACTTGATTTTCGTCTGCGAGGCCTCCGTCGGTTGGTCCTAAGGCGAAAAACGACGACGTATATATGAGCTTCTCCACTGTGTGGCCCTCCTTCACCGCCTTCAACACATTTTTCAATCCTCCGACGTTGACCTAATTAAAAAAGAAAAAAGTGATTGGAAATTTAGTTATGTCGGATTAGTGAAAATTGTGAGGACTTACGGAGAAGAATCTAGAAGGATCGGGAAGCCAGGGCTCGACGAGAGCGGCGACGTGGAAGACGACGGAACAGGAGGAGCAGGCAGCGAGAAGAGAGGCGTAGTCGGTGATGTCGCCGCAAACGATTTCGAGATGCGGAGGAAGGCCGGAGATATCGCTAGTGGATCGAACGAGGGCTCTGACGGAGTAACCTTGGCGTAGCAGAGCATGGCAGAGCCTTCCACCGAGGTAACCGGATGCACCAGTCACCAATATCTTCATTGTTTCTCTTACTCTCTCTGCTACACCATCCACCACTATAGAGTCTAGTCAATGTTGTAGTTCGAGAAATTCAGATTCCCTTGTTAAGTTTGATTCAACTACAAAAAATAATTCCCAGATGTCTTTTGGTTCTTTTTTTTTTTTTTTAAAGCTTTATATATATATATATATATATATATATATATTAAAATTAAAGAAAAAATTAACCCAAAAATCCTTTTAAAAAATTTATATTAAAACAGACGTTTATACTAAATTATGTATAATTTTATACATTATCTTGCAATTAAAACATCAGTTTCACTCCCCAAAAGTGCTATAATATGTTAATTAAATTTTTCATATTATAAGAAATTAAATTTAGTTACAACTTTAATAATTATTAGTTTGTTTAATATTTAATATCACAAAAAAAATCAGTTAATATTGGACTTTAACAACGATTAGTCAATTTAATTCCTTAATTTAATATACATTACTCAAATTAATTTCCAATACGAAGAAATAAATTAAAAATGGTTATTAAATTTAAAAACTAAAGTAACTAATTTAACTATATCAAATTTAAGGGTCAATTTGTCGATTATAAATAAATTTAGGATAAAATTGCGACACAAATCTTTAAACTATTTTAGTGATGTTTTGCCTTGCCATCAAATTTTAAAATTTCACCTTAATAACTAACATAATAAAAATTAGCATTTAATACAAATATTGATATTATATGAAACTCTTGTTTTGATTAAAAAAATACTAATAAAATACCCAAACTTTACTACTTGAATTTTGTTCTTAAATTTATTTTTTATGATATTCATGATGAAATAAATTAAGTCAATCTCTGAATTAAATTCCTTCTCTTGTTGACTTCATTCTTTTTCTTTCAGTCAAATGTCGACTTCTTTCTTGATGTTCATAGAATTGTACGTCTCTAGTTCGACGGCTGGGTTTTGGTCCTTTTTTAAGTTTTTTGGCTCAACATGTCTTAGGCTTATACGACCCATATATATTTTATTCTCATCTCCTCATCACGAATGTGAGAACTCGGACCCAAAAAAATAAATATAATCATAAATGTGAGCACAAGGAACACCGGTTGCAGGACAAAAACATTTAGGAATATTTTCTTTATGAACAGAATTTCGGACTACAATCACAATTGCCCCCTTATTCTTGTCTCGGTGATCTCAGTCAAAACATCTTTTTCCTCCATTGAAGTAGCTGTACAAGTTACATAAAGAAAAAGGCAAGCTGCTCAATCACATTACTTAGTCCACAGTGCTTAAAGAACAGCTGAGGTGGCAATTTATTAGCCCTTTTTGCCTCTTATTTCAGGTTCTACCACCACACATCTCTGGTGCCTATTAGATCTCCCCAAATTTTGAACCTTGAAGAAAACATCAACCTTAGCAGAATTCACCTGATGCTTTTGTAGGTCAACAATCTTACAACCTTGAGCGCCGAATGCATTTTATAGGATTAAATGGAGCATGCCTCCTTGTACCTGCTAATAGTCGTGCATTCTTGGAATTCAACCTGATATCCCAATCCTCAACATTCTTGGGCACACAGACATCAAACAGTATTTGGCCAAGAACCCCATGCGCATTGATGCTTGGACGACTTGGGAGATGGATAAAACCTCCCTTACGTTCATCCGCAATGGTGCCAACATGTTTACCCTCGTAATACTCCATTGAATTAGAAGACAAATTATCACTTGGGGCAAGAGCAAAACCCTGAAAACTTGTTGAGGCCATTGCTGCTTTCCTTAATTCAGAGAACGGATCTGCGATCTCATCTTTTGTTCCTTCTATGCCCAGTTTCTCATCTTCAATTCGTCTATTTTTGTGACAATGAATTGCAACTGCCTTGCCAAGGATCTCAGTAATAGCAGCCTTGTAATCAATTGGATGATGCCGAAAATGACCTGTGACAAATTCAATTCAAATTCAATACATTAATCCCTGATCTACAGACAATTTAAATATTACCTGGAATTGCACTAAAAATGGTCACAATGCTCATTTCAGTTATACAGAATTACTAATTTTTTCCCTTTGTACATCATACATGCAACGGAAATAATCACATATCTGTCAGCTTGCGAAAAGGAAACAAAATATTCATAATGTTTGCATGGTTGCATACTTAAGTATTTGGAACTTCAGATGTGCCATAGCATGCAAACAAGAGTTGGAATGTAAATGTAAAATGTAGATCTTAAGATTCCTGAAAAAATGCTTATGTAAACAAGCTTTGCTGTAACAGATTCAAAGAAACAAGTTGCCTTACACAGAAGGCATGCGCCCATAGTTTACAGCAGAAGAATCACATGGACATCCTCACAATGAATAGTCGTCATGTTGACCATGAAAAATAGCTTGAACAAAGTACAATCGTGGTAGTACAAAATCATAATAGAAGCTACTAGATATCTTTTTGTCAAGCACAATCTTATTATCTTACTCATGCATCATTATGTAAAAAATTAGTCAAGATACTGACCAACATGAGGTGAATCACTCCATTTTAACAGTTTGACATCTCCACCAAGGTCTTTTAGTCTCTGGGAAAAATTGGAAATAACTTGAAAAGGAGCAAGGTCGTCGTTTTCTGAACATAAAACGAGATATGGGACCTGCATATTCTGCAAAAATAATTACTTGATAAGCAGATAACTCAAGAGACCTAAAAAAAGAAAGAGCTAATTTGCTGGTTGATTCTTAGCTGCTTACAACAGTGGAGTAGAGTGTTCGCCAATATTCTGCACGATCTGATTCAAATCTGCTGAGGAAAAGAGAATCAAGACCCGATGCTATGCCATTGGCAACCCATGAAGCAAATCTTGGTGGATGGGACAATTTTAAAACAGTTGGGTGCAGAAGAAATCGAACACCCAAATCACTGGTAAAATCAACTGGACTGGAATCATAAATATAGCCAGAAATACATTTCCTAACTAGCTGGTAGTCATCCTGTGCCATGAAAATAGTTTAGGAGCAGCGCAAAACATAAAACTAGCAGTGAACAGTTTTATTTTTGTGTGTGTGAACAGGTAGGTTACAAGGACAAAATCATTGCACAATACACATTAAATCAATGTTACAAGAACTTGACCAAAATACTTGGTAGAAGGGAATATATGATCAATTACATCATGAAACGTGGCATTCAGGCAAGGGATTCAACACTGGACCTCATTTCTCACATTGACATGATTTAAGAAAACTTAAGACAATTATGAGATAATCAATTATACTATCCATGTAACTCAACCATCCTTTGAACAGCTAATGGCAGAAAACATACCATATTATGATCTTCAGAGTTCCCACAAATTATCTGGATGAAAGGAACACAGGGTCATCAGACATAAGAACTAAAAGATTTTATAGCATGATGGTCAAAACATAAAAATCAGTCTGGAATAAAATACCTGAAGAACCTTGTACATACAAGCTTTTGCACCACCTGAAAATGATGCAAAGACGATGGGACAAGGCCTAATTTTCAGCACCTGTATATAGAATAAAAAGCAGCATTCGTAAGCTTGAAACTATGGATCAACTTTGGACAAAATTAAAAAAAAAAAAATTTCCAAATTCAACAGTAAGATAATCAATTTACTTCACTTTAGACTGGTTTACATGGGTTCTACACAACGGGATATGAAACAACAGATGATACAATTGTGCTTTTTATTCCATTCAGACTCACATTGTCTTTAATTTTAATACAAGATCATACAGAAAAGCTACACCAGATTAATTGAAAAGGAGGGTTTAAGCTAACTTAAATTCAAGCTGACTGACCAACAAAATAGAGAACTACAGTAAAACTTACCTCAACAAGTTCATTAAGAATGTCAACAGCAAGAGTTGTCGCTTTTTCAGGGAAGAACCTGCAAGTAATAGCAATGTTATAATCACCATCCAGTATGTATTAGATGTGCAAAGAACCACAGCATCGATGGCCTCATCTCTCGTGGAAAATAAATAAAATACCAACGCATCTGGAGGTCATTTTACCAAATAACTAGATACAGACTTGATTAAAATAATTTAGCAAACTTATAATTACTTAACATGTCCCCAATAAACCCATTGCAAAAGAGGTTTGAACATTTGAAGATTAATTACTTGAGCTTATGCCATCAACATTCTAAATAATACAAGCAAAAATTATAACCCAAAGTTTTCATGCATCCACTAAAAAAGAAGGACAACTAAAATGAAAATAAGCAGCTACTACTTTGGGCTTATGTGATTCGTCAAACAAATACTAAGGTTTTAACATAATAATTAATTCACCAAGCTTTCAACAGCTGAAACGTCCTTCCATCCAAACTGCTTTAATTTATAAAGCGTGATTCCATTTATAGAAACATAAAATTGAAAGAAACTTCACCTGATTTGCTGATCATGATAACCATATTGATCAATTCAAGGCAAGGTTAGCTGCTAATGACAACAGTCACATATATGGGTAAGATTATATCTATTTTGGAGCTCTAGAAGACAAAGGCACTACTCCTATTGGTTACACTTCATGAAGCTAATATGTGATGGCTCTGTCAGGCTGTTAGCAAACAAAGAGCAGTTACACTGAACAGAGGGAACCCTCCCAGTTCCCCCCTCAATTTTTTTGAATGAATAAAACTGTTATCAGGCTCCAGCCTTCAATTATACCTGTAAACCTTAAGGGCAGGTACTTATAGTTCATATGAATAATTCTTAGTTTGGAATGAGTCATTCCTCTTCTACTTTGAAATCATTTGGCTTGAATTCTTGAAATGTAGCACCCTCCCCTTCATATTCACTACTGCTCACAATTGAACTAGAAATAAGTAAGTTGATTACATACGACACTGTATTACGGTAAAACCTTGTCATCGCGTATTTGACTCTTCTTAAGTACACTTTAGAGGGCAAAACGCAAAGTGATAGCCATTGGTTGAAAAATCAACATTTGAGGTTGTGATAAAATACATGCACAAAAATGACAAATAATGAAGTTATTAAAATTTTAATAGTTGATTGAAGAGCTATCATTAATATTAAAAATATTCAAAGGGAATCTAAGATCCAATCAAGTTTAGAACTCACATATTGAGAAATTGAGAATGGCAAACGAGAGAATTCCATCCGACAGAGGAATAGAGGTCCACGTATTTCATCAAGTGCTTCTCCTCGCTCGACATCCATGCAAACACCACAACTACCCCATCAGCTTTTTCACCAGCTACGTTTCTTCCCCAGTAGTATCTACCACCAAATCCCCACATTCTCCCTCTTCTTCTACTTCTTATTCTACCACAACAAAAACCGCAGAGCTCAAAGCATTTAATTTCCAGAGAACTAACAAGGGGGAACTTAAATTGAAAATTAGCAGAAGATCAAAGAAGAAGTGGAGAAATTTTACTCGTGCAATTTGAGCTCGCTCTCTCTGTTCTGTCAGACTGTCACCCACGCGTGGCTTTCAACGGTTGGAAAGAATTGAAGAGGGAAAGGAACTGGAGCTGAAGGTTGTGTCCACCAGAGGCTGGTATTGTTGTGCGTTTGAGCTCACGCTCCACCTTCACAGTCACAGATCGCAACCCGTAAAAGGTTTATAAGATATATATATATATATATATATATATATGTATATATTAAAGTTATAAAATTATAATATATATTTTTTTTTAAAAATTTACTATTATTAATTACTTATCTTCAATTTTAAGAATTGAATAAACATTTTTAATTATTCATGCTCATATTTTTCTAATGTATTAATATTGTTTTAATTTAATTAAATCATCAATTGATACATGAGGTTATTAAACAAGGGGTAAAACTTATTTAACTTTTAACAAAATATAAATAATAATAAAGTGTATTAAAAATGGTTAAAATATATTACTTATCTTATTGTACAATGCTTAAAAAAAATTGACCTCGATTATTCTATTTGATGTTTAATCTGAATTTATTTTGGATAAAGTTTAAGTATAATATTATGTTCTTTTTTTAAAAATTAAGATCAGAATTTTATTTTAAAAATTTATACAACAAAGGTGAATTTAATGTATGAGATGAGGATAACTGAAGATAAATACTGGTCGAGTCGAGTCTTATGATTTTGTCCTTATCTTTCACCACTCCTTCTCCATTCGATTGGTTGCTGCTCCACGGAAGGTTTATGCTTTAATAATTCACGTAAAGCCATTGTTATTGTAGAACAAATTTTAGTTTAGGGACTGCGGTGTGAAAGAATTATCACAATCGAATGCTATAAGAATAATCATTCAGAAGACTTTTCTACGGTGGAATTGGTCTTTGACATTTACCCTTCGGATGACCAGAATGGGAAGGCAAGCAACTGATACATAATCAAACCCATCATCAATTCTTTCTGACATTCACATTTTAATTTACGTTCAGAATTGTGTTTACTTTAATATTATTATCAAAGGGAAATCTAAATATAATATTATAAATATTTTAAAATTTTTTGTAACCAAATTATTTTATTAAATAATAACACTAAAAATGCCTATAATGTTCTAATTGAATTTTATTTATTTATTAATTTTAATTTCTTGCAAAACACCCAAACGAATGGATCATTCCATATGCAATGGCTTATGGCCATTCCAAAAATTGTCACGAGAAGCTACCGCGAACAACAATCTTCCACGACTTCTCCATAGCCTCGTGTAAATATTTACAGATGAAAAATTAATATTTTTTATAAATAAATTATAATATATGACAATCCTATGATTTATTAACTTTAAACGATTAATGTTGTAAAAGTAGGATGGTTGTACGAATACATTACACAATAAATGTAAAAAGAAAATAACAGCTAAAATTGTGCCTTGTGTAAAAAAACATTTCAAGCTTTCATCTTAATGCAGTCTGATACTCTAAGGATTGCTTTTATTTTTCTAATGTTGAAATCTATTTACTATTTGCAACTTAACTTTAAATCAATAGAAGAATTTATTTTAATTATTATTGCTGTTATTTACGAAAGGAAAATTATATGATTTTTCCACAACCCAGGAAAATAGTTTAGTTTAATTATACTTGTAGGTTTTTTTTTTTAAAATTTGGATATTGTGTGATTTTGGTCATAATTATTTTATGTTGCTTTTTTCTTAATATTTTTTTCTTAAATTTATCAATTTATACGAATTGATTTGATTAGACTATCTTTTATTATAAATTAATCAAGTAAAATATCAAATTTCACTTTTTTTTTATCAAATCCTAATTGCATATCTTATAAAATTCATTAGATTTTATAAAATTTTTACCAATTTTTTTACAAACTTACAAAATTATTTCATATCTCAACATCGTAATAAATTCTTAAACGTTTAGATAAAATAATAATTTATAATTTTCAATAAAAATGAATAATTAAAAAAACAATTTAAATGTTTATTTTATAAAAAAGCTAAAATCATAGGTAACTTCAATCAAGACAAAAGTGCAATTAAATAAAAGTTTAACATTGAAAGAAGCGGCGCACAATAGACTTAATTAAGATGGGAAGCGCAGTATAGCACGACCACCATCAATAATGGTGGAATGAGCGAAATGATTAGGTGTTCCGTCTAATTCCCACCTCACCCAACCTCCTCAGACAAAAAGCGTTCTATTGAAATTAGAGCCAAACCCAAAACCAAAACCAAAAGCAAAACCGGTTCCATTTCTGAACACTCAAGCTTAGGGTGGGCGATCACTATTCACCACTGCACAAAACCCTCTAATCTTTAGAAAAAGAAAAAAAATCATTGGTCATCGAATAACAATACAAAACGAAATCACAAATTGGCGGTGTAAGCTTCGATCTTAGATTAAAGTAGGAGTTAGGAGGCTTTACGTGCAGTGCAATGTTGGAATGAGGAGATGGCGAGAGGGAAGTTGGTTTGTTCTTACAAGAAAACCACTCTCTTAGTTTGCTTTCTCAACATTGCCGTTGCTCTCTACGTTCTTCGCTCTCTTTATGCTTCTCTTTATATCTACTCCGGTAACGTTTCCCGCAACGGTAAGTAGCATCAATCTCTTATTAATGCCCTTTTCCTACTTCTTCTTTTCTTTTTCTCTGCTTCAACTTTTCCTTTTGTGTTTTCAGTTGCGTTGTATAACCCAGATCAGATTCGGAAAATGGAAGAATCAATCCAAATCCGTAAAGCATTTAAACCGGTCCAGTTAATTAAGTGGGTAAGAACTGTGAACTATGAATGAACCCTTTTTATATCTGCCTCAATTTCATGCTATGCAACCGTTCTGCAAATAGGTGAAGGCTTTAGAAGGGGAACTTTCCAGAGAGAATGTGGCGGTAGAGTTGCCCTCGCATTTGAAACAGAATATAATTGATGAGATCTTGCAGAGACTAAGGAACTTGAATTCGAGTAGCACGGATATTGCTAAGGAACAAGGTGAATGTATGCTTGTAAATTTTGTCGAATATGAATCTTATTCGTTCTACGAAAATTGTTAAGCATCTTGTATATCAGTAACACAATGTGTTTACATTAAAGCTAAGCTTATATAGAGTACGTCTCATTACAACTCTGGCATTAGGTTTTTCAGTAATAAAAGAGTGTTTTCAGCCACCTTACTAAAATTGTTAGGTTTTAGTGTTGTACACTCACCCCATTACTATCAGAAAATTGCACCGACTGCTGGTCTTATAGCTGTTTCTCACCTCTTATTCCTGATTAAGAGTTCCATGAAAAAAAAAAGGAATTGCATTTAAGCCTTTGTTGTTTTCTCCTATTAACCTAGATCATTCCATCTGATGATGCATCTCTCTCTGCTAAATTATAATTGACTGAGTAAGAAGTTCAGACATTGATTGGGTTTTCAGTTACTCAGATTGAAAGTATGCAATGCTCATCGTGTATTAATTAATATGTGTCTCAATAATAATTCATCTGTTTTTATGTTTAGTAAGAAAGTCTGTGGATTAACTGATTTTTCACTTTTAAGTCACTCAGGTTGAAAGTCTGAAATGCTTTTTATGCAACTTGGTTTGTGAGATGACAAAATTAGTGAAGATAGTTTGAATTTTTATTTATTTTGAGGACTAAATAATTTAGACTGATGATAGACCGAGCAGATTACTGAACATTTGTTTGCATTTAATTGGCCAAATCGTTGGACATATTACATCACTTTATTCTATTTCAAATATGTGATTTGTCTCCTGAATCATGAAGAGGGTAGAGAACACTAGCTTGCATGATGTGGTGTGGTGTTAAAATGTAAAATGGGGTTTGTATTGTTTGGCCTGCAAATCAACTGCTGAAAATATCTTGATTGCATTGGGTGTATAATGTTTGATTTACTCCTTTTCTTACCCTGGAGGGTGGGAGGCAGAAAACAAATTTTCCATCTGGAATGGTTTTACACTTTTATCTGTTGTCCTGTAACTTTTCCATTTCTGATGATGGTGGATCTAAGGTCCTGATCCCAGCCTCCAATTTAATTGTTTTTTAAATGAAAACAAGGCATAGCTACATAAATAAGGCTCATATCTATTCAGGTTAACCTATATTCTAAATTGTTGTAGTGAAGAATGAAGAGATTACCATTGTACTTTCAAGAGCACATAATCAGTCATTTCTTTAATGTGGCCGGGGTGGGTGGGCAGGGTGGAAAAGGTCCATCCCAAGAATGGGGAGTCTAGCTTAATTGTTTAATGATTTACTGTAAGCTACACTATTTTAGACATTAAATTTGGCAGTGATTTTTCAATGACAAGTTTAAATGATTTGGAAGTACTCTTATTCCTGTCTTATCCATAGCATATCTCATTTTGGTGATATTTTTCAAAATTACAGAAGTAGTTGAGAGTTGGCGCAAGGAAAAACTGAAAGAGGTCAAGTTGGCTCTTGTGAAGGGGACTTCCAACTCAACCATCTCCCATGAAGAAGCTGGTATGAACTTTGATTTTCTGTTGTCTGTGACAGATGAGTCGATTGTATGATGCTTTAAGATCATGCTCTCTGAAAAATGGTAATGTGTGCTTTACAAATCTTAGACACCTTATACATATGTTATTTCAACGTCCTAGGTATGCTAGCAAGAGCTTTGGAGTCTGATTGGGCTGTGGTCTGTGAAGAGATTGGGCTCTGGATACCTGTTCAAGTTGCAAATGAAGAACATGATGACAAACCTGAGGGCGCAGAGGAGTTTGGTATTATCAGTTTCTTCAGTTTTTTCTACCATCTTCCTATTGTAGTGTCTTCATTATGCACCGTCTGCAATATTGATTTGCAGAAAATTCATCACTTGAATGGTTTCCAGGAATCAGTTAAAAATGCACACACTAAATGATAGAATGTGGAAGTGGTTTACGTATATACTCATTTCTTTCAGAAATCTATTCTTTGAATTTACCATGTATACATTTTCTCCAGAGGAGGAGGTTCTTCCTGGCAGGCCCCTTTCACCAGAGTGCCATGCTGAACTTCATACAGATTATGATGGCGCTGCAGTAAGATGGGGTCTTACCCACCACAAAGATAGTGCAGCTGATTGTTGTCAGGCTTGCTTGGACCATGCAAGACGTGCCAAAGAAGGCGAAAAGAAATGTAACATTTGGGTTTATTGCCCATCTGAGTTTGGGTGTCATTCTCCAGATATATATCAGCACAAACATCAGGAATGCTGGCTGAAATATGTAAGTTCCCCCCCCATGATTCACTAGTTTAGGTCTTTTGTATGTATTTGCTTAATGACTTTTGATACTTCTATTCACTGAGTTCTGAGAAAATACTACTGTGTTTTTCATACATTGTCTGGTTTGAAAATTTCCCTCTTGATCATGTATTTTTCCTCCCCATGGCTAATAATATACTGTAATTGATATTTTGAATCCAGGCTGAGAAACCTCGACTAAATTTTAAGGATAAGTATCCTGAATCATATCGAAATTCACACCCTTCTGCACCAGTGATTGTTCCATGGGTCTCTGGAGTTACTAGTTCATGAGTCAAATAACAAACATCAAAGGTAACATAATGATCAACCAGAGCTACCTTGTAGACTACGAGAGCGCAAAGCTAGTGCAGGCAAAGGCTTTGCATACTACTGTTCTTCAACATGTTTTTTTTTTTTCTTTTTTTTTTTATGTAAAAGAAATGAAGTGGGGAGCAAAAAGTTTTCCCAATGGTCATTTAGGACTTGATTTCGATCAAAATACGGTTTTTGACAAACTCACCTTCTCAGTGCCAAGGATTTTTCACCGAGGTCGGGTCTAACACTGAGGAAAGGTAACTTTTAACTGATGAGAAAGTTGTTTTGTTGTAAGCTATCTGATAACATAATTCATTGTATCTGTGGGACTTAGAATCCTACTCATAGAATCATTCTTGTTCGTGATGTTGATGATGATCATTATCAATCTCTGTCGCTCCGGCTTCCTTTTATCCATCATAACCACCATACTTAATTTATACGCGTGTAATAAAACGTATTTGTGCGTCACAAGTGGTAGTTATGTTTCGAAGCTTATTTTGTTTACACAATCCTCGAGATTTTCCACATAAGATATGAACACTACCAAGCACAATAGGTAATTAACAAATTATATTTTTCATCTGTTATTTTTAATCTAATAAAAACCGATTTAGTTTTAATATTTGCCAAGTATAATCCATAAAAGAGAGAAGTATTTTACACGGTAAGAGTTCACCAGCGAAACCCCAAAATTGTTTTCCAAACTACAAGGGATCTGCTTCCAGTTTCCGGTGGACGCTTTGTCTCTATCCGTGAAAAACGTGATAAAGGTTAATTTAATTATCGGGAAGGACTGCATAATTCAATTTCTTAAATCTCTGCAGCTCTTAAAACATGCTGTGTTGTAAAAATTAAAAGAAAATTGGTAGTTTGGTACATGCCAAATGATAGTGTTCTTAAGGATTAATTTGCCACACTAACAGATTTTATTATTGTAAAAAAAATTCAGGATATAAGAGGCTCTTGACATAAAATAAGAAATATAATAGTGGAAGTTTTACTTTTATTAACATAACTCACGAGTAGAAAGAGGAGGAAAAAAGACGTTGGGAAAAATGCGAGTTAAAAGAAAGGGGAAAGAGTAGAGAAATAGTCTGTATTAAAAAAAAAAGGTTAGACCAAGTAAAATCGGAAGTCTAAGTTTAAAACTTATCCAAAAAATTTTTAAATTAAATACTTTTTTTGGTTTAAAAAAATAAAACTTTTTTTTTCTAATTTAGTCAATGTGTGGGACATTAGACTTTTGAAATATCCGCAAAATATTCAACGTTATGCTGATCGCTTGAAGTTAACTTTTTGAGGCAAAAACTCGTGGAAGTAAACCAACAACTAGAGGGAATAGCTTGACTCTTTTTTCTTTTTGGGTCGTCGAATAGCTTGAGTAATGACGAGGGAATATGTAACCTCTTGGCTCATATTCAAGGTAGGCAACACAGAATTTGAGTTCAGGCTGAGCTATGCATCTTTAGGCCCATACTATCTTGGCTGAACAGAGTTCATCTCAAAACCCATCGAATTGTTGACCCAAAACACAAAGTCATAAAGCAGTGAATGAGTCTTAATCTTCTCTAAATAAGGGATCACATTATTATAATCAGATTCCCTTTTAAGCTAACAGAGAAAGATGTTTAGTTGTCGCACCACTTTTCTCTAATTGATAGGATTAGACCAAACATCTATGTAGTCTTAACTAGGTCTTCGAAAAATTTACATGAGCATAATCGTAAAAAATTATCACTATGTGCACGTGAATCTGAATCCTAATTAGTTGTAAATTTATCCATTGCAATGAACTAAATTCTTGACATAATTTTCCTTTTACTCGAAATCCTTTTTGACTAACATTATCCCCCCAATTATACCATGTGAGTCAATTTCAAGGCACACCACAAGGGATCATTTAGCCTAACATGTCTCGAAGCTCTTGTCCCTTTCTGCGTTTTATCCCGATATAACTTCAATTGGTGGATAGCCAAATCCAATTAGATTTATCAAATAGCAGTATTTATTGGGTGGCACGTCCCATTAACGATAACTTTAACTTAAAGTGTAACACTGACTAAGAACTACCTCTACGCACAAAAAAATAAACAAATCGCTGAAGGTTACCTGGTGGAGACACAAACGTTAATTCTTATGTGTACTAACAAGCATAACACGCCCAAAAACAAAGACGTCACATGTCATGTTCATATTGATCCGATGCATTCATTACTCATATTGCACTAAAAAATTTCTCAACCGAAGTACTTACGGCTGTCAAACTAACATTTGAATCCTTAATTGAATATTGTTGCCATTAGTTAAAATGTCTCTAGGCCATTTTAACTTTGTCTTTACCTTAAAGAACAGAAAACTTTTTATTGTTCTAGGTACGCTGCAGGGCCACTATCAATAAAGGACGTCAATTCGAACATCAACACTAGAGAATAGATGGTACCCTAAAGATATATATATTAGTACACCAATCTTACAATTTTGATGATTAAATTTCCAGATGGGTGTCTTCTACCATGAAGAACCACCAAACCATCCCAAAAGATGCAAATGCCTTGTAGCAACATATCTTAAGGAAGCATTTTCACGTTGCCAAAGTTTAGGTGCACGGTTTTCAACTTCAACTTTCGAGGATGAGTACCCAATGAGCGATTTTGACGAGGAACAGGAAGTAAATTCACCTCACTACTCAATCTTAATCAAATATATAGTTTTAGAATATTAAGTTTCATGTTTTTTTAATGTTATCATGATTATTACTTTCCTGCTTCCTAAGGTGTTTATCTCAGCTGTAATAAGCCGAACCATGGAAAAACAAAAGCACAAGCCAAGTGTTTTGAGACATAGCTTTTCCTGGGTATACTCTCCTGCAACAAAAGAACTTTTTGTGACTGAAGCAATGGGAGCACAAGAAAAGTTGAAGGGTGATGAAGAAGTTGATGAAAGAGAAGATTTTTTGTCCGTTAAGAGCTGTTTCTCACGCTGTTCGAGTTCTCTAAGTGGAGAAGCATTTTATTCTGTGAAGACAAAGCTTTCACGATGTTCAAGCTTGAACGAAATTGACATGTCAAAATATTGGAAGCGCTCTGTGATTGAGGAGTTTTGTCATTGCGAGGGATGGCCTTTTGGTCTTTGCCGCAGAGCTGTGTTGCTTCCTCCATTGCCTAAGTCACCTTCTGAGTCATGGTTGTCGCGTAAAATACAACCTAGTATTAAGAAACCCTGAATTTGTTCAGCTGTTACTTGTTTTCATCTTTGTTTTCTCAGGAAATGCATTAGTCTAAAGAGTTGAAAGCGTAATGAATATGGAAAGCATAATTAAGCTTCATCATCACATATGGTAATACACATTTAAAATAAAAGAATAATTGTATTATAATTATTTGCTTTCTTAGTTTCTTTAGCCGAAGTTATCGGCTAAAATACAAGGAATGTTGTGTTGCAGTTCTGCAATAAAAGGAGAGATGACAAATTTTGACATGAACTACTTTTTTAATCACCTCACTTCAATTCAGAATACTAGCGTTAAAGGGAGATTTATCGAGGATACAAAAGTTGGGTTTTAAAGAGAAGAATAATATAAAATAATTAGGTAATAAATTCATATATATTTAATGTTTCAGTTTTTTTTAAGAACTTAATTTGCATATATATAATATCTATATACACACACGTGTGTGGGTGTGTTTTTTCTTAAAATTAAATCAGACAAACAGTACCTTTGATTGATTTCTCGATATATATAATCAGGCAGACAGCGTCCCTGTAAACTTGTACAATCATCAAAAGTTGCCATTTATCTCACAACTAACAAAAGGGAAGCTGGTTTAATAATTAATAAAAAACTAATTGAATTGAATGTAGTCTTTTTTATTATAAATTATGAGAGACGAATATTAATATAACTTTTTAATAACAAAATTTCACTCTCAAGTTTTAGAATATTAATTAGCATTTCTTTTTATTTTAAAATTAAATATAATTAATTTTAAATTACTAAAATTTAGTTTTAAAATGTACATTGTAAAATGTGTCTTAATTTTAATTTTATGGTTTAATTGTGTATATTATTAAGGTTAATATAATATATTAATAATTTGGGTGATTCAATTTTATCTGGGGTTACATTTTGCACCTCCTATTTTACTTTCTATACCCCTTTTATTTCTTTTTTAAAACTTTTATTTAAAAAATACCCTACAAAAGTCGGGAAGTGAAATTTGTGAAATCAGATATATGAGTGATGATGATAGATCATAGAATCACTAAAATTCTCTTTCAATTCAACAAAAACCGAAAATTTTCAGTATTTTTTTTCCTTTCTTCCCTCCCCACATCTTCACGGGTCCAATTATCCTTTCAAATGTCCCATTCCCCAATGCATGTATTTACTTCACCCCATCATTAAATCAATAATGACGACAGTAAGTAAATAGATGATAACATTCATGCAAGGTTTGGAGATATTTGATATATTGTATGGAAGGGATTTTAATTAAAGGGTATTATAGGAATAAAATATTTAAAAAATCTTAATGGAGTGTGATATAAAAAGGGGGGGGGGGGGTAAAAAAGAACTTCCAACTAGTGTATTATGTGGTTTTAATCTAATTGAATTTAAATTTAAATAAATGATCCTATCATGTAAAAGAAAGATAAGCTTGTTTCAATCAATCATAAACAGCACTAGTATTTATTATTGTTTCCTCTTTTTCTCGTTGCATATTTATTTTGCATCCGCTGTTTAGTGTTTACTTTTTGTGCAGAGTTAGGTGAGCGTATTTATAGAATCAAATTTCATTATAAAAGAGCCCAAGCAATACTATACAATGCCCAAACAAAAGCCAAGATTTGAAATAAGGAAAAGTAGATTTGATTTGGCGAAGAACTACAATGCCCAAACAAACTAGACTCTGTTTTTCAGCAGAGGGAGCTTATTTCATCACGCAGAGAGTAAAAGCTTTCACCTTTTTCGTTTGGGTCCATGGATCTAGAATGGGCCTACCTTACAGTGAGTAAGAACAAATAAATAATGAAGCATGCTTAATCATTCTAATTACTTTTATGGCCACAATAATACCCATGTATAATCATTCATAAACCTTCTGTATTTTCGATGCCCAGTTCTTTGTTCTTTCCTTCCTTTTTCCACACTTGCAAATATTTTTTTAATCTGTGTGGGGCTCTGTTTTGTTTCTTATCAATTATTTAAATTACTTTTTTTATTTGAAATTAATAATAGTCAGGGTTGACAGACGCATCCCATTTTGCATATTATTTTTCATGTTAATTTTTTATTTAGTTTTCTTATAATTTCATATTAATTTATTATATAATGTTTTAAAATATAATTTGATTATTACTCTTTTCATTCTAACTTATAGTTAAATTGTTGAACCTTGAACTTACATCGATTTAATTACTGCTCTACTTTTAAAAATATTTAAAAATATCAGTATATATATTGGATAAAATTGGTTTACAGTATGTTACTAGTTTCTAAATTTCTATATATTTAGAAAGAAAATTAAATTTACAAACTAAGGAATTTTATTATTTATTAGTGGATTTTTTTTACCTTTGAGTTATTCAGATAGTATAAATATTTTATCTATTATATTTAAAAAGGTTATATAAATAAAATCTTAATTAGAGATAATAATTAATAATATCCTAATTTTATTAGAAACAAATTTATTTTAATTGTTTCACAGATAAATAAAAATAGAGATATAATTTTAATAAATTTAATTTAAATACACTAATAATATAAGTCTTTTATACTGTTATTCAATTACTGATTATCATATTAACAATAATTATTAATTTTTATAATAATTAATATAAAAATCATATTAAATTATAATTATGCTAAAGTTGAACTCGTTATTAATATTTTATTTTTGGTTGAATGATGAATATGATTTGACTGGATCAACTTAATATTTCTGCTTCTCTGTCATCAAAATTTAATAGGGAAGCTAGGAAATCCATTAAATGCGATGTGGACTGTTGTAATGTTTTCAACGCACATGATAACTTTTTAATTTATATATTAGTAATGTTGTATGATTATATCCACTTTATTAGCTTCCATTCTATGAATTAGGTTTAAGTAATCAACAATAATTTATTTATGATATATTTATATTTAAATATAGTGATTTTTTAATATTTTTTATTTTTAGATGCTTAAACGTAATTTTAAAAATTTAAACTTAACGAGGTTGTTACTATATTTATCTGTATTATTTATCTATGCAGAGGTTTAAAGTAATACTGTTAATTTCAGGTAACATATTTAAATTATTTTAGTTATTTAAGATTAAAAAAAAGAGTAACTAATAAAGGATAACAGCGTAGAGGTTCAAGTTTGTATTTTTAAATAATTTTTATAATATTTTAACATAATTAAATTTATCAAAAAATTTGCATAAAGTTTATCTATTATTTATTATAAAATAAATTTCACTTACTTAAATTACAAAATAAAAAATGTTTAATAATTTTAAGAATGAATTATATCTTATTCCTCAATAAATGTTTCAATCATATTATCTGCTTTTTGTTTTAATTTTTTTCCTCTACGAAATGAACGTGTTATTTCGGTTATTTTAACCTATAACAGACCCATGTTTCTCTCGTTTCATGACTATTAATAACTAGTTTTTAACTCTCATGAACTTTGAGATTTCAGACAATGGAATGAATAGTAAATATAAAATCTTAAATTTGACAATACGAGCATGTAAAATATAGATTATTACAAACTTAAGATTAATAATGTAGTATTTAAAAATAGTTGTCGGCAATTTTAGAAGTTAAAAAAAGATTTAGTAAGTTAATTTTTTTTTATCGTTATAGTTGATAAAATGAATTAGTCTAACCAGCAAATTTGAATTTATTTGATAAAATGTAAGATTAAAAATATAAAATATGAATTTGAATTTATTTATTTTCAATATAATTCAATTAAATTTGATGTGAGGTTAGCTTGCAAATTAAAACGTAATTTTTTTTAAAAGCTTTTACCGAAGTTATGCGTCATTCTGTGATATTGACTTGAAAATGATTTTTTTAACATAATTAATTAAAATTTGTCACGGACGATGAACTAATTTGAATGGTCAGATTACACGTTTTATTGACTTTATTTATCTTATCAATTGACTGGTTTACATTAATATAAATATATATAATAAAATGATACGATGGAGTAACATAATAATATTTTAAAGATGAAGTGTATTTTACTTTTTTTTTAAAATATGCAATTAAATGATATTACTTTCTTAATTAATTAATATTTTCTCATTAAATTTAATGACAATATTGGAAGGTAATACTATGTCAGAAATAGGTTTTTAGAATGCTAACTTGAATAGCGATTACTAAAAATTGTTCTATAACAATACATTTAAAAAATAGTTAGCGTTGAACTGTTCTCAGATCTATACTTCTAAAAACAGTTATTTATTAACTGTTCACTAAAGTTACTCTTTGAGAGCGACCACTTTCTGAAATATTTAATTTTTAAAAATAAAACTAATTCAACTCATAAATTTATTAGTTCTTTATTTTGCAAGTTGTTCTCTTTTACTTTTGTAAGTTATTTTCATCTTTTTTTTACGTAGTATGTTCTCTTCGTCTTTCTATGTTTTCTTTATCTTCTTTTCATTAATAAATTGTTATTTTTTTATATCTACATGTTAGTCTCTTTTATGTATGTAGATTTTCTTCATTTTTTATGCTTTCTTCATCTTCTCTGAACATAAATTTTAATTGTTACACAAATATTATCTAATTGAATATCTTATCCATATATAATAAATATACTACAAGAAATTTTCTAAAAATTCTCATGCTTCTCCTTTTTAATAGATTAAATAGAAAATAAAAAATTAACATAACATGTCACGTGCTTTCCTAAACGTGCAATAAAGTAATAAAGATATTTATCTATTTATAAATAGATAGATATAGTTGGAGTTAGATCTGCTTATGTTTAATAAATACAAGTCTTATTACACACTCTAATCGTATTCTCCTGTTATAAAAAAATAGGTAAAAATATATTTTTTTCTGCAAATTTAAATTCTTTTTTAAACAATTAAAAATGTTAAGTGCTAAAAAAATCATTCTATATTATTTCTAATTTTTTGATAAGGTCTTTATCTCAGCCAGCAAAGCAAATCTTGAATTGATTTTTTTTTGGGTATCAAATTAAATTGCGGTAATAAATTATTCTTTTTCATAGTTCTCTTTATTCTTTATTTCTTTCTTTTTCTATTTATTAACAATGAATCATCCTACTAATTTATTTTTTTTCTCTGCTTACTTGTGTTTAGTTAACACACTGTATAAACTTAAGATTCAATTTTAGTTTATAATAAAAATGAAGAAATTTTAAATGTCAGATCTATAAATTAAAATTTAAACATAATAATAAATTAATTTTAGTTTGCAATATATCTAGAAATCTCAAAAAAAATAAATTTTAAATTTGCAGTTTACATTCATATTTTAGAGAGTAATTCTGTGTAAAATCACTTTCTAATCTTAACATTTAAGAATGGTTTAAATAACGTTATCTTGAATCTAACATATTAAATAGTACAAGATTTTACAACAATTATAAATATTTTCTAATTTAAAATGGAATTGCTCTCATAACTTTTTTTATGTAACGTAATAGTAAAATAAAAATCGAAGTCTTTTCTATTTTAAAAAGACAAGTTATTTAAAATATATCAAAGCTTATTTTAATGAAAACGTAATTTTCTTGGTCCATAAAATAGAATACTCGTTCACAAGCTAAGAAAAATGTGGCAATGGTTTGCTCCTTTGAACTTTGAAGTCTAAGGAAATAAAAAAAAAAAGTCTTTGAAGCTGTTTCCAGTCAATGCCCCAAAATTCAAACTACAGAGAAACAGAAAATATTGGGGTGGCATGACACTTTGAACAACTAATGTGTAATAAAGAACTAGGGAAGATAACGTGCAATTGCAATCTATATTCATAAAAGCAAGTGTTGTCTTCTGTGAGTGGACACTATAGAAACAGCCAGGTCTCCCCCTTATATATATATATATATATATATATAGACACGTGTATAAAAAAAAACAGACAAGTGGTAAAAACATTATTATTTTCCTGAAAATGATCAGTTCACCTTCAAATGAGTGGAGGGAAAGTGATAAAAAAAATAATGAACTGATTAAAAAAAACTAATAAATAAATATAAAGTAGTTATAAAAACATAATTGTGTTATTTTCCTGATTAATAATATACGTATTTTAAGATTGTCTGTATAAGGTAAGTTTATAATTTATTTAAGATTTTGTAGTTTAATTTAAAAATATATATAAATTTAAAGAATTATTTAATTAGAATAAAATAAAAAAGATTTATACATTTTAAAAGTTAATCTTAAAAAAATATTCAAAACATATTTTATTTATAGTTATTATAAAAATATTGAAATTATTATATATTTATTTTAATAATTTAATATATGTTAGTTAATCTTACTAAATAACTTTGAATTCACCGAGCCATAAATTATAAGTTATAAATTTTCAGGTTGAATGGTGTGTTTTGCAAGTCCCAAATGGAGGATAGAAGCAACCCTGAAATTTCTCTCGAGGTTCCTCCTTACCTTCGAGTATACAAGGATGGAACCATAGAGAGAATAGCCGGAAAACAAGTTGCTCCTGCGGGCATCGATTCCGACACCAACGTTGTTTCCAAAGACATCCTCGTCGTCCCAGAAAGAGGTGTCACGGCCAGGCTGTATCTTCCCAATTCCACCGCCAAAACCACCAAGCTTCCTTTACTTCTCTACTTTCATGGTGGGGCCTTTTGCATCTCTTCAGCCTCCGACCCCCTTTACCATAATTCCCTCAACAAAATCGTTGCCGAAGCTAACGTTGTTGCTCTCTCCATCAATTATAGGTTAGCACCAGAACATCCACTTCCAACCGCGTACGATGATTCTTGGGCTGCGATTCAATGGGTTGCTTCTCATGCTGCGGGTCAGCATGAAGAAGATAATGAAAATTGGCTCAGGGACAACGTTGACTATGACAGGGTGTTCTTGTCTGGTGACAGCGCAGGTGCTAACATTGGACACTACATGGCTTTAAGGTTACATGCTCTTAACTCTTGTCATACAAAGGATTTCAAGGTTCCCGGTCTTATCATGGTGAATCCTTATTTCTGGGGGAAGGAACCCATTGGCGTGGAGATCAGTAATACAGAGAGTAAGAAAATGGTGGACTTGTGGTGGGATTTTGTTTGTCCCTCTGATAAAGGGTGTGATGATCCTCTAATCAACCCCTTTGTGGAGGAAGCTCCGAGTTTTGAAGGGATGGGTTGCAACAAGGTTCTTGTTATCATTGCCGAGAAAGACATATTGAAGGAAAGAGGGAAGCTTTATCATAAAAAATTGGTGAACAGTGATTGGAAAGGAACGGCTGAGTTTTATGAGACTCTTGGAGAGGATCATGTCTTTCATATCTTCAATCCCAATTGTGACAAAGCCAAGAGCTTGTTTAAACGCATTGCTAGTTTCATTAATGAACAATGAAGCATTAGAATGATAGTGTTGTCGCTGCTGCTGTGTTGTTTGTGTGTGGATGCATAATGTTTAATAAGAATGAACAAAGGTTATGAAGCTGTTCCGTGTTTAATTGAAGTCGAATCATGGTTACTTTTACTCGTCAATAGTTCTATAAATTTGCGCAATTGAGTTACTCATGTTTCATGTTAGAAATCCATGAATCTTGTTTTGTTTGCCTGTTTCTTATTACGGTCTTATGCTTTATTACCTAGCTATGTATATTCTATGAACGAGTTTTATGAAGGATTCGTACCTTATTAAATATTATCCGGGGTTCACCTTTCTACCGAATTTACAGATTCATATATATTATGATTTAGTGGCCAGTGGAACTGTAGCATGCAACTCACATTATGAAGGAAAAAGTTACGATAAACGCATTTTCTGTTTACAAACAAGTCAAACATTTCCAGCAAAAGAACATAAGGCATGCATACACTGTGCCCGCAATATCCTCATTCGTAAGAAAGAGACAAAGAAAAGCCAGAAAGTAACACGAAGAGAGAATCAATCAGCAGAGTATATTTCCAGATTTTATTAAAATCCATATGAGGAGAATTTGAAATTGACTACGGGCGTTAATACTTGTTTGTTTCACTGGAACAGAGATACATGCACCCATGTTCGGAAAGGAAATGTAAAATTTATGGATAAAATTTAACTGCAGTAGTTGGAGTATTTTGAGTACTATTTTTTTTATCTACTTAACTAATATCAACATTTTAATTGCAGTAGTTGGAGTATTTTTGAAGTATTATTTTTTTCTTATAAAAATTGGAATTTTATCTTGTTAAATAATATCAACATTTAACAGATCAATGGAGTAGAAGTTATCAAGATAAAATTCTATGACACCATAAGTACCAAAGGTCATGATCTAAGTTTTGTTTAAAATTTAAAGAAAAGAGAAAGATAGAGCCAGATTGAGGGAAAGAGAATAGAAAATAAGAAAAGATAGATCTATACTTCCATTGAAGAATCTAAACTAACCTGAACATCTCATTACTTATTGAATGCGCATAAATAATCCAGTGTGTCAAACATTCACTCCATTTTTTCTTGAGGAAGTAAAGCAACGCCTTCTCTTCAAGCTCCTTCCTGTAATCAATTGCAATGATGTAATGATGTTGATTAAAGCCATATATGGATCAGAATTTAGAGCCTAAAATGCGGACAAGATAAAGATGGAGTTAAAATAAAGTTATAAAAAAAAGGACAGAAAACAGCGCAAAAGCTATGCTTCAGAATGCAAAATCTGCACGAAACTTGCTTCTATAGATAGTTTATTCATATGGCCAAGGTTCTAAGATGTGTGGCGTGTTTCCTGACCCAGCACCTTAGTTTGTGTATTAGTGATTAATCAACCGAAAGGCATCAATGCTATCTTGCTTTTAGCTCTATGAATAGCTTCCACCACAACTGCCACAAGCCAGAGGACTTTGTTTTAAATTTAAAGCTTCAAAACTCTGCAACACACAAAAGAAGCAAGCACATATGTATATGATTTTAATATAAAACAGAATTTAGTATAGTACCTGTTAGTGCCCTTGAAGTTTTTACTTCGGTGACATGTGTCCACTTTAGTGACAAAATACTGATATTTAATGTTTTATTTTTATTATAGAAACTGTTAAAGTAAAAATATACGGCCCACTTCGGGCCCATAAATAACGAGCCCAATCTACGGTCTGCAGAGGTTACAACTTACAAGTACTTTCTCTTTATGGCCAAATTTACTTACATCCTCTCCTAACAAATAGGCTTTAGAAATAAAATAGACAAAGAAATAACAGAAAGTGCATGTTTGGTATAAGTTATTTTTTAAAAAGGAACTTATTTAATTTTTCAAATATTTCCAAAAAATTAAAAATATATTTAATTATTACTTTAAAATAAAATGAATTAAACACTCATCAAAATTTTATTTAAATAATATTAAACCGCTACCACTAACTTCCGCTAATAAAACAATTCATAATTATTTTAAAATAATTAAAACTATTAAATAAAATACATTCAACAATTTTTAACTAGTTCCCATATAATATTTATTAGCCACCTAATAACAATGTCTACGAAATTTGTTCAGTTTTCTACTCAATTTTGTATGCGAGTTTCAAATTTTATTGATTTATAAATTAAATTTTGTATAAAAACAATGTAATTTTATAATTTATAAATATAATTATGTAATTTTTAAATTATATTTTATTTAATATTATAGATAAATACATCAATAACTACTATAATTATGGTTTTTATTTATATCATTTCTTTTTTTTCACCTATAAAATAATGTCAATTGTGAAACATTGAAGAAAAATAATTGAAAGAGGTAAAGAATAAATAAAAATATTTTAGTCAATATTTAATAAAATTATACATCAGAATAGAATCGAATACAAACGCTAAAAAAAGAAAGAACTCGTGAAATTGACAATTAAATTAAATGAATAACATTAGATAGAAGAACTCTCGATCCCAGCTTAAGAAAGGAAATCAGAATTCATGAACAACGTCTCACTGTAGTAGAGCCTTTTTAGTGTGAGGGGATTTCAATTCTCGAAGCCTCCTCTCTTTAATAAGAATTTTTGCGAACCTGCAAAGATTAACACCAATCTTTTACTTACTAAAAATATGTATAATATGACTCGTCTGCCAAAGAACGTCACTATATATAAAATAAAACATTATGTAGCTTTTAGTCTTACCTTCTGAGAGCATCTTCGTTGGTCTCTCCATTTTGCATGGGCTCAAACAAACCAGACTCCAAATTCATCTTAGAGACTGGTTTCTTCAACAATTTTTCACCAATTTGGCTGAGTTTTTCCAAATTCTCTTTCGTGGCAATGTCAACTGATGAGTACGTACCGGTCAATGTGTCATCCTGCACAATGCTTGGATTTCATAAAAGGTGTTTGTTTACACGAAAGCCTTTTCTAATTAAATATTGTATGAATTTACCAAACTATTTATACAATATATATATATATATAGATAATAAATAAGATTAAAATAAAATATATAATATACAGAACAATATTATATAAATTGTTGTTGTAAGTAAAAATCTTCTGAATATACGTTGATCAATGTGGACGTACAATTACTTATAATTTTTTTCACCTTTCATCCATTTTTGTCTCTTCACCAAATGATTAGTTTAATTATAATCAACTTAAAATTTGTTTGTACATCATTAGCATTTAACTTAAATTATTTATAAAAAGAAGTGCAGAGGAGAAAGATATCAGAGCTATATCATATTGATTACCTGTATCCGAAGGTAATTATCTTCTGAATGAAGCGCTTGAGTGACAGTAGCAAGATGAAAATCAACCATATCATCGCTAGATTGAGTAAACACATCGATTAAAGGAGTAGAACCACTGTAAGTTAACCAATCCAATAGACCCCATTTGGCTGCCATTTTTGCATTGAATTTCTGTTCATTCTTGGGTGTCCCAGTGCCCAGTGAGATTATCAGGAAGCGACCATATTCCATGGGCTTGATGGCGAAGAAATCAGGATTTTCATTCATGATCTGCTTGGTTACTTGATTCATGGCCACTAGAGTCTGGATCATCAATACCCCGAAAACAATTAAGTAATGTTAATTAATTACAATGTATATATTTACACACACAAAGTAATCTCCATGCATAAAATTCCAAAAACAATTTATTTAGAGAGTATTTACACATACCGGATTATTAGCACAAACGCCACCATCAACAAGGTTGAATTCGTGTACGTTCCCTTCTGTGTCCTCGTTCTTGAAGTTGTGGGCTGGAAGATAAGTAGGTGCAGCGGAGGTGCCGATGCATATGTCAGAGAGTCTTGCATCCAAGCTAGGAGTATTCTTGATTTGATAAGAAGAGAAAACGATTGGTTGCAATGCCTTGATGTCAAAGGTGGGAATCACAATGTTGGTCAGCGTTTCATGCACACGAGTTTCCCCTAGCTTCTCCCTCAGGACCTCATGAAGGTATTTCCCATCGTATTTTGGTCCTCTTAATGATCTCAACAATTTTCTTATGGATCCCCAAAGGCCACTGTGTTCAATTCGTACAAATTAAGCTCTTCAATATAATTTATAAATACACAAAGAGAGTGAGAGAGAGACATAATCAATTGTATTTGTATTCGTAAGGATCAATATATGTATACCTGTATTGTGGGAAGATCTTTGGACTATGATCCAAGTAGAAGGGCTTTATATCCTTGGCGGCAAAAAGTGGACGCTGCTTATCATTTGGAGCACTTAACATGGCGGTAACAAGTCCACCTGTGCTTGTTCCTGCAATCACGTCAAAGTAGTCTGCGAGCCTTGCAGATTCACCATCCAACTCCTGCACATACAGATCGTTGTTACTTTTTAGTACACTATATTAAGTTATAATTAACCTTAAGATAATGTAGTTTATATATCCTTGATCTTTTTCTTTTCAAGGAAAATGCTAGTAAGTACACCTCTTTTTTTTCAAATTGTTTAGGAACTTCTATATGGTAGAATGAAATTGGGGGTTTACTTGTTTTTTAGACTATTTTTTACATTTAATTATCACCCATATGTGCATATGTACTTCATTTTTTTGCAATGAATTTCGCAAAACCTTTTTTGGGCATTGTTATATATATAAAGATATGAGTGTCATAACAAAAACATTTATTGAGACTCCTATATGTAGACACACACCCATTAATGTAAGTAGATCCATATACCTGAAGCTGCTCTTCAAGGAAAGCAAGAATAGTTGCAGGGATAATGCCCCTAATACCACCCCCATCGATGCTGAGAATAGTGACTAAGTTTCCATAGGTTGGAGGCTGAATTTGTAGAAGGGCTGACTTTGTTCTCTCCATATGTATATATATTTATTGATCACAAAGTTATATTAACTGAATATTTAGAAAGTTGAAGTTTGTCTAGAACGTGATTGATCAACTTGTTCCAAGGAATACCAAAGAAAAGACCAAAGCTAATGAATTATTTGCACAATGGAAAATTCGAGATTATAATAGAAGAACGTTAAAGAAAACTAGATTCAGATTTTGGTTGGTTGTTTGATATTGCTATCCTTAACTTGCTATTTATAGGGGAGTTAAGATGTCATGCGTGCAAAGGGTAAAGTCCAAACTGAGGCAAGGCAGAGTTATGTTCAGTGTCTGGCCTGGTAAAAGTGTTGAATGACTCCCACATCCAATCCATTTACACCAATGGAGGTCCCGTGTTGAATATTCGATGGTCCAAACATCGTCTTAATTAAAGTTGGACTTATAGGGCAAAACAATAAGAAAAAAAACCAGTTCCACAGGTTTGCCCGTTTAATCGATCGGACACAGATAAAGCATTATTATTATTATTCCACGAATATAATTTCTACGTAATACATAGCTACACAAACCATTGCATTTGGCTTCTCTTCACGTAAAATCTAACAATATTATTTAGTCTAATTAAATAAAATTAAAGAATATCACTGTTTAAAATACCTTAACACTTGTAAGTTTTAATTTCTAAAAAAAGCTTTCTTGACACCCTGTGGCTGGGCCACTTTGGGTTACAAATAAATTTCATAATAACTTATTTTCATCTTAAATTTAAAATATCTTTATTGTTCCTCTCTTTGTCTTGAAGTTGAGCATAGCCTTTTGTTTATAAAACCCAGTGTTATCGTTTATCCCTACGATACAACTATTTTCTTGGTTGCTGAATTCCATTGCGGAAGACATCAGTGATTAAAGAGTGAAGTGATGAGCCTATCTCAGGGTGTTCTCACTGTAAGTCAATTCTTCACTAAGCTCAGAAGTTTTTGGGAAGAACTATGTGAATACAAGCCGATCCAAGCTGCTGTACATGTGGAGGTGTAAAAGAAGGATTATTTGAACCAATCAACTTAAAGTCTGCTACTTTACTTTCCAGGATAAAAAAATATCAACCTGAACTAAAACAACTTATTGTTCATTAAGTTTGTTTGGTGACAAAAGTTATAAAATTGAACCAAACCATCCTTGAATGCCCGGGCTTTCTGAGAAATGAGATGGATAAAATTGTGTTTGGAACCCATTTGGGGTTTAAGACCAAGTCAATCATTGTATACTTATTCCCATTAATGTCTATTGTAAAGTTTGTAAAAGTAAATAGTGTCACAGGAAAGGAGAGACTCCGACTCCCATAAAACAAAACAGATAAATAAGTAGAAAATTCAAAACATTTATTTTATGCCAACATCTTGTTCACAACTATTTTATTTAGTCTTCACGAGAATCATTTATAATCTTATCCTTTAAAACAGGACGTGAGTACTAGAAAAGTTCAATATTTGATAATATCAAATCAAACATTTTTTTAATCTAGTAAGAAGATTAAAAAAAATATTATTCTCATTTTTCTTATATTATGCTTGGCATTTCCAGAAAGCAGTCAAATAGTTGTAATAATCTTCTGCCTAGCCATAAAATCTTTCATATGTACAAACTATAAATATAATCTCGAGACAAAATTTGCTACATTTGACTAGTCTTTGGAGAGAAACCGCTGGTATGGTGTCCCTGTCAACGCTTCCTGGACTTCCTCCCAGTTCTCAATTTGTCTTGACAATGGGGCAGTATGAATCCTCACCTGACCGCTCTCCAGTTGTCTGTATGACACCATTAGAAATTCTTGAACATCCTTCATTGACAATAAAAAGAAAGTAAAATTTACCCGTTAACTTCATTGACAATTCAATTTTTTTATGCATTAACAATTAATGATGATAATGAAAGTTAATTGAATCTCTATATTTTTTCAACTTATTTAAATTTTATTTATCTGTCGGTCAGTGTTATACAATAGTTTTTTCCATTGTTATTTTTTACTCACAACTAACTTATCACATTCTGAAGTTTCTGTATGTTAAATAACCTCAAGGAATGCATAAATATTATTAAAAAATTCATTTGCTAAAAAAATATCAAACATTATAATACTTTTTGTAAAAATAGTTTTATTTTATAAAAATTAAATTAATAATTATCTTAAGCTCTATACTAATAAACAATGTAATGTATAAACATGTGAATATTAATAATATATATTAATGTATTACTAAAATTATTTATTAGTAAAAGATATATTGTATTTTAAACTTTGCTAACCAGCATCTTAAAGATATTAATTAAGAAATTAATAAGTAAATTTTTTTATTGAAATTTTTATTAAAATATACTTAAAAATATAAAAATATGTATTTTTTTGTGGTTTTTAATAAAAATAATTTTAATTTTTTAACCATAAGACATTAATGGCTGCTTTCTTTATATGATTAGTACGGACGTTATGAGCTGACACTCCACAAGAATATAAGGTGGCCTTGGATCTTGACGAAGATAGTTTGGCGGCCAGAATTATTATAATGGGCAACGTGGAGGGCAGCATATATATATATATATATATATATATATATATATATATATATTATAATGCACACTGGTACTTTTTTCCAACATGCTTAAAAGAATAATAAATATAATAACTGATCTTCTCTTGTTTGGGCCTTCCACGGAAATGATCTTCGTAAAATATGGTGACTGATTTTTGGTCAATCAATTGTAATATCCTGATTAGACGGAGAAATCCTCTAATATATAGGAGGTTCAAAGTTGGAAGTTTTTGAATTCAATGATAAGAAAGATAAATTATGTTCAAGAGAGAAAGAAGAAAACTTGTTGATGATTTGATAGTGCCGATCCAGCATGGCAAGTTACATGCGCTGAAGTGTACAATTGTTTGCACATCCACCAAGTGCTACATATTCCATTTCTTGGCTCTTTCTTTTAATCTCTTTGAAGTAGGAACTGCTCGTGACATTAATTATTTACATGCAGTACATTAGAGTCGGTACATGTATGTTGGTTTGGTTGATCACACTTAAAGACGTTAAAAAGCAGTTTTATGTTCTTTTGGATGAAGTTTAAACTACTCTCCAAATATTCTATCCATAAATCATTATTATTATAATGTAAATTACCATGACTTATCTTTCAAATCATACTATTATTATGTAGGTAATTATTTTTGTTATAAGCATAAAAATTTTATTAATTAAGTATTAGGAGTGTTTAGCCCATATTTATAAGTACTGAGATCAACTCAAAACAAATTATAAGTTCTAATTATATTGTTGTGTATAATAACAATCAAAAGAACGAACCTGTAATTTATCACTACATCATTTTTTATCATCACACATCTTAAAAAATATTTAAAATGGAACATTGGTTGTAGTATGTCAAAATTTTTCCTTCTAGCTAATACCACTGAGATGTACGAAAGAAGACCGAGTACTGAAAAGGCAGAACCATATATCACGGTAAAATATTATTTGGTTGAAATAAAAAATTGAACTAGAACGGTCAATTGAGTGCATGCATACATGTCATGAATGAAGGTTTTTTTTTTTTTTTTTTCAATCTGAGAGGCTTACAAATAACTGCGGGTATAAATGACGTTGTGACATGAAATGCATGTTCTTGTTTGGTTAATTTCTAAATTTGACAGCCCCAATGCCAACCTTAATCTTCATGTCATGTGTATATCATATGCTATTGGTAATAAGTTAAATGTTTACGTGGCGAGTGAAGCCTTGTTAATTTGAAATAACCGAAGTGTCTAGTCTAAACCTAATGACATAAATTTAACAGTACAACACAGAAAATGCTAATTCCTAATCCTTTTTAAGGGAGCTATGCAAAAATGTTTCTAACTTGCAAAAGGGAGGAAAGTTCGTTCGAATAAACTACGTCTTATTGCACTCTCTCTGTCTAGAATTGGGACTTTTGAAGGAAAAGAGAAAAGGTCAAAGCACTCAACCAGAGAGCTTTAATTGGAGAGTTAAAGCAAATTTTGGGGTATGGCTAATTGAAGGGGAGGATTTGGTCTCTTGTTGATGCGCTCAAAATCAAATTAGGAACGCTCTGACTTACACGCTTAATACATAATTTAATGTATGCAGTATGTTCTCAGCTAGCTGAATTTCCTATCTAACTCCTCCAACCATTATGAATTTATTATTTTATTAATCAACTATACGTCATCCTAATTACTTTTCTTGGAGTAACAGTGTATACTACAACTTGAACTAGAAATTAATCATTGAGGATAAGTATTCTGACGCTTTTGGTACGTCCAAATCCATATCTTTTCCCATGCAATTTGCTGAAGCTGACGAAAGAGTCTTGTCTTCACACTCAAATCAATTCACGCCCACCAAACTTCATTAATTTTGAGGTTTCTTGAGGTGAAATGTGAAATCAAACTTGTGGCTTAAAATTATCTGAGAGCTTCCGTATCATGTGCCACATCTCTATATCTTGTATGCATGTGAGAACAACTCAACAGTGCATCACATATTATCGACAGTTTTAAATGTATGATTCACTGAACTAACTACATTAATATGAAAGGTTAATTAACTCTAACTGTACTCACTAGTACACTGGTCAAGTGATGGCTCCTATATTAGGAAATAACAAACGTGAATGTCTAATATTTTTAGCTTGGAATTAACATGCAATAAGGGTCTAGGCGCTAATGACTTTGTAAGAATATTGGCAACTTGGACCTAAGCGTGGGGATGGGAGTAAATGAAATATTCTAGCATGCACCTTTTCATGAATAACACGATAAGTTGAAGATACGTGTATTAATTCCTCAACATGGAAAGGGTTAAGCCAGAGTTTTTCTTTCTACTCAAACTAGTATGAGTTCACCCTATGTATTGGTTAGTGTCGAAAGTAAAATTAAATAAGTAGACATACACAACACAATCAAATTATAATTTATTTCAATAGAAATTGGTTGTGGTGAAAATAACTTGAGACTAAATCTGCAACAAACTTTACTCACAATTCTTTGAGTATATTTAATTAAACAATTTAATTAAGTATATGTTTTATAACATGTTATTATATGAGAGTTCATATCATAAATTTAATTATAAAACTTATTTAAATAAGTTAGAAAAAAATTATAAGAGTCATGTAATTTTTATAAAATGAAACAAGCTTTATATATGTTTTTCTAAACCCTCTAGATCCTATTTGGTCAAATACAAATTTTTTATTATTATTATTTTGTATTAAAAGATGAATGGTAGATACTTTCATTTTAAATAGAAAGCAATTACTAATTAAGTTAAATATGTAATTTAAAATTAACTAAGCACATGTTTTTTTTTAAAAATTACACCCAATTTGAATTAAAAAATTTGATAAGGAAAAATTATATTCTTTTAAGATAAATTATATTAAGTATTCAAATTTAAATATAATATAAAATTAGATAAAAGATAATCATGATAAAAAAAAAATCGATACCATGCATGTGGTAGTCTTGTTGGAATAGATTCGTGTGTGCAAAAAAAAAAAAAAAAAAAAAACACAGTTAAGAGGAATTCTCATTTTAGCATTGATCATATTTAGAAATATTAATCTCTAATCTATAAAGTGAGACAGGATACTCTAAAATGAATATAATGGAAAAAAAAATTCACAATACTCTACCAAAGTTATCGTATGCCAAATGGGTGATGACTAAAGCAAATCATGACAAAAGTATAATATTTTGGACTTCTAATTTCAGGAAGTCGCTCAGTACTTATATCATATCCATCGTCAAACTGGTTTTTCTTTCAAGTTTCTTATATTCTCTATTTGCTTATGTTTTCCTGCATTAAGGTAATTGCATTACAGAAAAACATTAGCTCGTCTCTAGAAAAGGGCTATTTTTAGGATCTTTTTATAGTTGTTTTGTATTGTTATTGATCCTTGTTTTCTTCTTCAACTTCTATTTCAGGAAATCTTCTAATTCGCGAACTGCTAAAACTTCTAACAATAATAAACGTGTACACTTTATATATATAATGCATATATATTTACTCTTGGAAATACATTACTTTCTTTTTAACTAAAATCATTGATACATTGTTGCATAGATGCTTGCGATGCTAATCTTTTTTATGAGCATAATTAGACAGCTAAACCCTTGACCCCTTCTCTCGCCATGTATATCTCAAGCTTTCAAACAGCCTTTATGAAACCAAATGCCCTTCAATATACTCTTCTTTTCTTTGGATCTTTTGTGTTTTCTTTATGGAGATCTTAGATGGAAACCAAAGTAAGCTCCGTCATCTCTTTTACATGTTGTTTTCTTGCACCTTTGTCAAAAGTTACCTCTGCATGGTTTATATTAGACAATGATGATTGCATATTCCTTGAATGACATTTGTTAATTCTTTTGTTTCAGGACTCTCTGGATATAAAATATTTCAAAACATTTCCATTAACATTGAGGTTAGTAGTCTTAGTTATCGTTGTCGCTTGTGGAATATACATTAGCTCAATTTCTTTAGTGCAAAAAGGTATACACACTAGAACCAGATTGCTAGACATCTCTGTCATCAATCAGCCATGTCATCATCCTTCTAGTGTGGAAGAATGGGAACTGCCTTACTTGCATTATCCAGAACCAAAAACCTATAGCAGGTACCAACACACACACACTTGATTTGAATCCAATAATTATTATATGGGTTGGATTATTAATGTATATAGAATGGTTGGTGAATGTGTAGAAAGGAGTGTGCTTGCAATCCTGTTAGGTTCTTTTGCATCGTGTCAATGCAAAGATCCGGGAGTGGTTGGTTTGAAACATTCTTGAACAGTCACATAAATGTAAGTTCCAATGGAGAAATATTTTCAATAGGCAAAAGAAGGGCCAACGCTTCTTCAATTTTGAAGACAATGGATAAAGTATATAATCTTGATTGGTTCACTAGTGCTTCTAAGAATGAGTGCTCTGCAGCTGTTGGCTTCAAGTGGATGCTTAATCAGGTAGGAACCATTATGAAATAAAATTACTCATAGCAAGTAGAAGTTTAATTTCAAAGTTTCATGAGCCATCAGTGAACATTGACTAAATGTTTTGTTGTGTCCAAAAAAATAAGTACATCATAGTTAATGGTTTAGTTAGCAAGTTCATCATGTGGTATTAAAGGATTTGTGTTATGAAGATGTAAGTTTTTAAATTTCCAAATTTCTCATCACTTCTCTGAATGCAGGGTTTAATGGAGTATCATACGGAAATTGTGGAATACTTTGAACGGAGACAAGTTTCTGCAATATTCCTATTCAGAAGGAATTTGCTTCGTAGAATAGTATCAGTGCTAGCAAATTCCTATGACAAAAGTGCCAAGCCCTTGAATGGAACCCACAAGTCTCACGTGCACTCTCCATTGGAGGTCTTTCTTTACCTTTTCCTTCCTTCCTATAATTAGTGTTGAATTCAAAATTGATTTAGTTCTGCTTGTGTAGGCTAAAATTCTTGCCAATTATAGGCCACATATCAATGTCACGTTACTGATATCAGAGCTAAAGCTAACAGAGGAGACAGCTGCAAAAGCAATTGCATACTTCAAGAACACTCGCCATATTGTTCTCTACTACGAGGATCTTGTCAACAACCGCACTGTAAGGCTAGCTAGATTATGTGTATATATATATACATACCTACTTACGTCCATAATCAAGAGTTTTTATTATAATAACTAATAAGTAGAGAAATGAATTTTCCACACCCCTTTAAGGAGGGAAATGGATGTGAAGACAGGAGAGATAAAAAAAAAATGAATTGTAATAGGTGATGTTATAAAAAAAAAAACAAAAGAAAGAATAGGTGGAAACGAGGTTTAAGAAAAATGGGGGTGTGAAAATATTATTATTGATGAGTGTTCTTGTTTTATGTGTGTCCCCCTCCTTTTGACCAAGTAGGTCCTAGATGATGATGTTTCTATGCATATCAATTTCAACATTTCATCTTGCAGAAACTGAAGGATGTTCAAGAATTTCTAAGGGTGCCATACAGACAACTGGAGAGCCGTCAAGTGAGGATTCATACTGCCCCATTGTCAAGACAAATTGAGAACTGGGAGGAAGTCCAGGAAGCGTTGACAGGGACACCATACCAGCGGTTTCTCTCCAAAGACTAGTCAAATGTAGCAAATTTTGTCTCGAGATTATATTTATAGTTTGTACATATGAAAGATTTTATGGCTAGGCAGAAGATTATTACAACTATTTGACTGCTTTCTGGAAATGCCAAGCATAATATAAGAAAAATGAGAATAATATTTTTTTTAATCTTCTTACTAGATTAAAAAAATGTTTGATTTGATATTATCAAATATTGAACTTTTCTAGTACTCACGTCCTGTTTTAAAGGATAAGATTATAAATGATTCTCGTGAAGACTAAATAAAATAGTTGTGAACAAGATGTTGGCATAAAATAAATGTTTTGAATTTTCTACTTATTTATCTGTTTTGTTTTATGGGAGTCGGAGTCTCTCCTTTCCTGTGACACTATTTACTTTTACAAACTTTACAATAGACATTAATGGGAATAAGTATACAATGATTGACTTGGTCTTAAACCCCAAATGGGTTCCAAACACAATTTTATCCATCTCATTTCTCAGAAAGCCCGGGCATTCAAGGATGGTTTGGTTCAATTTTATAACTTTTGTCACCAAACAAACTTAATGAACAATAAGTTGTTTTAGTTCAGGTTGATATTTTTTTATCCTGGAAAGTTAAGTAGCAGACTTTAAGTTGATTGGTTCAAATAATCCTTCTTTTACACCTCCACACGTACAGCAGCTTGGATCGGCTTGTATTCACATAGTTCTTCCCAAAAACTTCTGAGCTTAGTGAAGAATTGACTTACAGTGAGAACACCCTGAGATAGGCTCATCACTTCACTCTTTAATCACTGATGTCTTCCGCAATGGAATTCAGCAACCAAGAAAATAGTTGTATCGTAGGGATAAACGATAACACTGGGTTTTATAAACAAAAGGCTATGCTCATTCTTCACGACAAAGAGAGCAAGAATGAAAATGCCTCAAAAAGTGCCAATTATCATTCAGAGCACATATACTAATCTAAAAATTATTAGCAAAGGAAAGGATGAACACATTATTAATAAAATAATATAATGCCATCAATAAATCAAAGTGCTAGTGCTTCTTTAGAAAATATTTCTCGATGCAAATGTATCATATTGAAAACACTGGCCCCGTGGCTATATCTAAACGGCATGCAAGGTATCAACAATACTGTCTTTTTAGGATTCAAGAAACATGTTACAAGAATGACCAAGATCATTGGTCACTTTCCAGCCACACGCAGAGCATGGGAAATATACCAGAGGCCAAGAAACATAATTTGGAAGCCAATAAGAAACAAGATAGAAGAGACATATAATGTCAGCAACAGAGAAAGATATATCCTCATAGATACCTTTATTGACTGAAAGTGAAAACTAGGAAAATGTACCTGCCCGGTGATTCATAAGTTATTCCTCATCTCATAATAATGTTGATTCATAAACATTATAACATTATGAATGTCTAATTTTTTTCTCACTCTTTCTTATCAAATCGCATCACTTATCACATCTATCATTTACATTCAGAGATGTGTCTTGATACATTTTTCTATCTCATAAAGATACATAATAACACGTGTTCATACACACAGCCTTACATTTGTTTTAAAGACTGAAAAAATAATACGTTAAGTCAGATTTAAGAAACTCACCATCGATTGAAATTTGAATAGCTTGCCTTGATGGTCTTGCTACAAAGGATGATTAAACAGGCACATAGGTTACCACTTAGACGGAATTCATGGCATGGCGATTAGATGTAACACAAACTACATTTGAACTGTGTCAAGAAAAGCAGAAAACTGCATTTTGGAACCATCCCAAACTTCAAAAAAAGAATTTAGTAGTGTATTGAAATTCTTGCAGTGAAGTCCACTTCAGGATCAAGTGGTGTTTAAGGACAATAGGCAAGAGGATCACATCATTCAAACCAAGAACAACAATAATACCATGAGATAAGCTAACTGTCAATTTGCACTCCATTAGTATTTGGCAACGCAAAGGACATTGAACAAAGACAACAAATGAAGAAAAGAAAAAAGAGGTGCTAATTTGTAATCATTCAGGGCTAATTACAGGAATCTTTTGCCCGATCTTTAGTGTATGATAGAGTATCTATAAAATATCTCAGTTGGTCTTGAAAATACATTATGAAATCTATTAGTTATGTAATTGAGGAAACAACAATATCTCTATAGGACCACTGAATTAATATTTTTGCGTCAAATCATACCTACCATATCAGTCTAATTTCTCAGTTTCCTCTTCGCTTACCTAAGTATCGTCTAAATTCACAATGTCCATCCCTTGAGAAATTTTTTTTTAGCCTTTACTACTCATTCATGGTCTTCACCCTTTCTCTGACTTGCTTTAATGTCTTTTTTTTCCTCTTCTGGCAAACGAAGAAAGCGTTCTGTTGGAAACGAAATCTTGCAAACCTAACATACCGCACGAATAAAAAACTCATTCAGGATAAGCAATCATATAAAACGAAAATAAAATTAAAATAACCCTGAGAAAGGTTGGAATCAAACGGCAAATGCGCACAAACACGAACTCAACATTTTCCATACCAATTAATCCCACCATTTACTAAAGTTATAATAAAATTAGAATATTTTTCATATAAGATCAAAATGAAAAAGCATATATTATGGATAAAATTAAAATATATCTTTTATTGTATGGAGACACCAAAATAAAATACAATATAAAGGTTTAGTTATTTTAAAGTGAAATGTGTACAATAAAAAAAAAAAGCATGAGTAGATTTATTAATTTGAAGTAAAATATTTTATAAAAATAATCAACTTTAAATCAATTGTTGATAGAATCTTATTTACATATTTACTTTAAAGAATATGGATCTCATTTTTCATACAAGTTTAAAATAAAAAACGATACCAAATATATAGGTTAAATTTAACACTATTATAACTTCAATAATTGATAGAGAAACTAATTTATAATAAGGTTTTGTAAGATTTTGCTGGAGACACTATATTCTAATAAAAAATGCTTTATTTTTTAAGAAAATATATATTTATATTTTTGTATATAGAGACAAAAATGTAATTTTTTAAAAAAAAAATACACAGAAATTAAAATATTGAAACCAATCTTATAGCAATTAAAAGAGGAGAATGGAAAGCATAAAAGCGCGCGTGTGCTCAAATTTGTCCCTGGGAATGTGGTGCTCAAGTTATGCGAATGATTTGATATGCAGTATGGATTGATGAAGACCGAAAGAAGGAGAGAGAGAGAGATTGATTGAGAAGTGAGAATGGGATTTGTCGACAGAGTGGAGTATTGAATCGAAGCGCACAAGTTGGAAGAATGTTAATGTTGTTGGACTTGAACAATGATTTTGTTGGGTGAAACAACCTCAAAGACAGCCCAGCCATCTTACACTCCTTTTCTGGGCTCAGTGTCTTCCACGTCACTCAACTGCCTTCTACTCACTTTTCGGCCCAAATCATAAGTACGTGGATCCCTGCAAGTTTTATATTAAACTGCACTAATCGAGATTAAGAACCGTGCAGTTTATATGCTCATAATTATCGAGAGAGAGAGAGAGAGAGAGAGAGAGAGAGAGGGAGAACAAATGTAGCTTCTAATCTGCATTTTAGAAGGAATATAATTTGGGTACAGTATTTTAGTACTTTTTAAAATTTTAAATTTAAATTTACCTAATAAATTAATTAATAAATATTAACATTAAAATTTGATCTAAATTTTTAGATAATTTTTTATGTTAATTAAAATTAATGATTGAAATGCATAAGTGTAATATCTAGAAATTATCATTTGCTTTAGATTATATCAATAAATGATATAACAAATATGTTAATAACTTTATCTGTTTTGTAAATTTTTTACTAATTTCTTTACTTTCTCAATGAGTACAACTTAAATTTTTTTAATATTTTAATGTATTAAATATATTTAATTTTTAATATTTACTAAATTTAGTATTAGGAGATGAATTGGAAAGTAATATAAGTAAATATAATATTATTGATTAAGATAAAAGTAAATTTTCACCCAAAAAATTTGTGTAATTTATTCGTAAATACCTATAAACTTGTTAAAAAAAATTATGACAAAACTTAAATATAAAATAAATAATACTAAAATTACTCTTCAATTAAAATCAATATTTCATCATTACCATTACCATCGATTTAAATTATTAAGATAAAGGCAGCAATTCCAAGGTGAAAATGTCAAATTTAATTACAAAAATAACACTATGGCAATATATAATATTGTGTATAAATTTTATTATTCTTTTTAAATAAAAAATAAAATAATTAATTATCTCTGTTTAAAATATCAAAATAAAAATGTGTGTTGTTCTTAAATGGATAAATTCTTTAAAAAAATTTAGATAATTATATTTTAATGTTTAATATATTTTTAAAAATATAAATAAATATTAATTATGAAACTATTTATTGATTATGTTTAATTTATCTACAATTTTTTATTGATAAAATTATTTACGAGGAAACATGATACGATACTTAAATTTTTATTTTATAAAATATTGTACAAATTAAAATACTTATATGCATATTGTTTTGTTGAGGAAAAATTAATAGAAACAGCATTTTGTAAAATTAAAGACTAAAATAGAAACTTTACAAAAATAAATATTAAAGTGATAAATATATATTTAGCCGTTTTTCTTTGTACCTTGAATAAACTAATACACGACCGGAAAAAAAAATGAAAAAAAGAAAAAAAGCTCTTTGGTGGGGCCAGATCCTTTAGCCAGTAGGTGGTCACCGACTTCCCCGGTTTGAGGAGCCAACCCATATTTTCAACAACCTTTGATGCAGGTTCAGAACTTGAAATTATCATCTTCGTTTGACAATAGTTTTCATTCATGTCACATTATTTTCAATTGAAACAACGAAAGGGTCCATAGGGAGCTAAGTGGAGTTCAAATTGTTCTGCACCTTTCTTTTACTAACAACAACAATTGATTTCCGGTTTTAGTGCGCTGTTTAGTCAAGATCCCTTACACTTTTAATAACATATCTAAACATAACGTAGGGAGAAGCAGTGGGGCTGTCTAGTGCGTTCTTTCAAAATTAATACGTATCCTTACCAGTATTCATTCAAAGATATTCAATATATCTTTCAATTTTGAACTATAATAACAATAAATATATATATTTTGGATTGACAAAAGACATTAGTCCAATTGAATTTGAGTTGAGATGTATTTCATTGCATTAAGATTCATTTCTTTACATTATCAGTAAAATTGGATTGGTTAAATTAGAACTTGTAATAGCCTGTTTCAACCATTTAAACTCCATAAATTATACGATCTGAACTTTTTATTTTTTTAGTTCAACCTATTCAGATTTTTTCTCCATCAAGGTTCAAACTATTTTGATTGACTTAGGCTTTTATTTTAAGCTTAAAATAACTTTTAAAAAAATTCAAATAAAAAAATTGACCCAATTCAATAAAACTTAAAACTCAAATTGGATCACCTTGATGTAAATTAAGTAACCTATTTTGCCAACTTTGGTTAAAAATTAAGAACTTGCAATAAGTCGCATTAATTGGGCACCCCTTTTTCTAAAACATTTCACCTTCTTACCTAAAGACTTTATAGTGTTAAGAGGTCTTGGCATCTCGTGGAAAGCTGAAGGTGATCATGGAGTTTGGCTACAAGCATGTTATTCATCAACATCCTAACTCTATAAATTCACGAGATGATGTTGTTTCTATCTCGTGTTGTTATTATGTTGAAATATTTCAATTCAGACTTTGGAATGCTTTTGTGGGTACTTACTCCCCGTAAATTATAAAGGAAGAAATTCAACTCATAGTTAGAGTTTGATGAGCACACTGCACACTATTCTGTCATGTTAATTTTTCATATAATTTTATCACTTGATATGTTTATTTTCTTTTAATAAATATCCACAAGTGAATTTTGATCAGTAGTAAAGATGTATAAGAAAAAATGTTGTGTTCTCTTACAACGGTTTATTAATTTTCATAAATATATAAAACATTCGTTTTTTTATTTAGTAAAAGATAATTAAAAAAGATCTTTAAAACAATTTACAAACATCTTTATATTAATAAATATTATAAGGTTATTTATATTTAGTTTGTATTTTGTTAATATTAATTTTCAGAGTAAATTTTAAACACTTCAAAATATTTTTTATTGTAAAAAATATCATACTTTAATATTTTTAATAATAATTTTTAGGAAGATTTAAAAAAAGAAAAAGAAAAAAGAGAGGGTGCATTGCCTTAATAGTAGCACTGTGACTTCCATTAACTTTGATGAGAGTTTGGAATCTAGGCAGGCGTAGGTCACCAAGTCAGCTGGATTCGTACCAGAAACGTCTAATCGGAATAGGCATAGTGGGTATAGTATTTGTTTCGCACACCACATATTTTTAAAACAACGTGAAAATTAGTTCATAAACATACTAGGGACGTATATATATATATTTTCAGAAAAATAAAAAGAAATATGTATTAAATATTATTATGAGTGATATGATATAATTAAAAAATAAAAAGTGATGAATACTGAATCTGTTTAAGTTATTTTATACATTAAATAATTATATCTTAAATAAAATATAATAAAGTTAAAATGTTGTATCAAAATTACATATTTTTATTTAATTTTTTAAAACTGAATATTATTATACTATTTATATGATGACCAAAAAAGTATGAAAATAAAAAAAATTAAAAAAATAACATAATTAAAAATATATGATTTCTTTTAAAAAATATTAACAATACATTGATTCGCACTTTTAAAAGAAAAAAGCTGATAAAATTTATGTTAAATATATTAAAAAAATATCTAAATTATTTGATAAAATCAACATAAAATTTTATTGAATAATTAAAAAATTAAAATCATATTACTAACCATTCGCATACTCGATGAATCAAATTTTCCCAACCGTCCGTAGAAACATACAAGAGAGCACGCCGAAAAATAGTTGCATGAACATGCAAAACATAGTAGTAGAAAAATTCAAAAGCAACAGTAGGTCAGAATAGGTACTCGATTCCTTTAAAGACCACAAATTTTTTTATGCAAAATAATTTTTTTCCTTATAAATATTTATATTTATTATAGTAATTAAAATTGAAGTCTTCAAATATTTTTTACACACAAGATATTTATTTAGAAAATTAAAATATAAGACTTGAATTAACCGTTGATAAAAGATGCTTTAATTTCTCACGTTGGTATCCAAAAGAGAATCTTGGTGAGGCATAATCATGACTAAAGTTTACACTCACCATTAACATTTCTTCACATTCTCGTTAAAATTAGATATTTGAGTTTAACCCGTGGTCCCTTCCCTCGTGGCCTATATATATACTCACCGCACACTCAACATTTTCCCAAGCACCACTTCATAGCTAGATCTCAGTTCTCCCACTCCACACATCCAAAATTTCCAGCTCTCAAAGCATAGTCTCTAAATATAATGGCCAGTTCGAAGCTTGTGTTCATAGTCAGTTCTATTCTTCTAACCATAATGTTTTCTCATGGAACCATTTCAGCTGTAGGAAGGCCATTGAAATTGGAGAACAAGGCTCAAGTCACAACCTATAAAAACAGTATCGAAGAAATGGCTACAGTGGCAGAAAACACTGTCATGTGGCGCCGCCACACCTTAGAATTTGAAACTGCGACCGCACCTGACCCCAGGAATCACGTCGACGATTTCCGACCGACGGATCCAGGGCACAGTCCCGGTGCCGGCCATTCCTTCCCTTACGCCAGCGTTGTTCCAAAGCCATAGACATACATTATTATCATATGTGCATATAGTTGATAATTTGTTATATGCATGATATATATTTAAAACGTTACTCCTATATTTAAATCCTAACACCTCTCTATGTACTTATCACTTTCGGAGAGAAAAAAGAAGAGTGGAAAGAGGGTGGAAGTGAGGTTGCATTGAAAAATTTTCCAGAGGTGATGAGCACAAAAAAAAGGTGTTATATAACAAAGTTGTTTAGATATGTATAGCTAGCTATCCCATGCATATAGAATGTAAACATAGTTTATGCTTTGGGTGTTAATTCATACCCTTAAACATGTGCATCTGTAATTGTAAACATCATATCTCTATTTCTTGTGTAGCTGCATCGATTTTTTTTTTAACTCCCTTCCCTTCATATCTTCTGGTTAATCTATGTAAACAGCAGGCATGGTTATAAATAATGGCAAATGATAATTTGATGCATATTTAATATTCTTTAGACATAATTTTTTGTGTGTGGCACGGGACAAATAAAAAATAATTAATGGCATTAATTTTGGGAGCTAAATAAATAAAATAATATATAGTCACAAAGTTTAAATTTTGGTACGAATCCACAAAAATATTTAATATTCTTTTATTTTTTATTTTTTACTCCATCTTGTGAAATAATAAGGCGTGATTTATTGTTACATTTCGGCCTGTTCATATAAATAAATCTCGAAAATGCATAACGTAAAAAGCAACAGTGGAAAAAGTGTACAGAACCATTGAATTAAAAATAATATTAAAATTGAAAGAAAAAATTAATGTGAAAAATGATATAAAATAATTTTTTATTAAAAATTATAATATAATATATAATACATGCCCTGTATGGGGATAAACGAAGAGCAAACACGATAGCGTAAAAAGTAATTCCCTCATATGCACTGTATTTAAGATTGGAAATGAAACAAGTTTCAGCGAGGTTGGCCTAGCTAATTCAATTGCTTGGCGCCTATAAAAAATAAATAAAAAAATTCAATTACTTGACTTGACAAAAAAAAAAAAAAAACTCATTATTTATTACTCAAGCTAATGTTAACCTCGTGACCTATTAGAGTTTAATAAACCAATATTAGGTCATATCTTAATTAAATATTACAAGTTCAATGATTTATCTCAATTTTTTAACTTCTAACCATAATTAAGAAGCTTCTTGTCTTTACAAATTACCGTAACTAAGGCCATGGTGGGTCCAAGAGCTAGGCCACTAAATTTTTTATTTTAGTCCTCTAAAAGAATATTTATTAATAATATATTACTTCAACAAATTGGTTATTTAATAGATAATATTATTTTATTAAGTATAATTAAACACTTTTAATAGAAAAAACTTCATATTTTATAATTTACCTCTTTTAAAACAAAAAGTTATAGTCACTGGTTAGATATATAATATAAATTTGTTATTACAACTTTTTTATGTACATTTTGATAATAAAACTAGTTAGAATAAACTTAAAGAAGACTTATTTAAATAATATATATAGTAAAAGGTTTGTAAAAATCAATAAGGTGCAAAAATTTAAATAAATTATAAGTATTTTTTATAAATTTTTCACACATTCTTTAAATGGATTGATTTTTTTAGTGATTGCAAAAATGTTAAAAAAAATTAATTAATTATTTTACTTTAATAAATAATTGTACATTCTAAGATTTTAAAAGATTAAATCTGCAAAAAAATTACAATACTAATCAAATATTTGTAATCTTGTAAATATTAAATTTACTATTAAAGCTGGCTTTAAACATCTCTAATACTAATTACAAAGTAGTGTCATGATATTCTAAACAAATTATTAACCGAGACAAAGGCTAAAATATATATTTTTAATTATAACAATTTTTATACTCATAAAGTAAAGTGTTATGGTCTTACACGTGTTCATACTTACACTTAATATCGATACCTATAACATGTGTCATCATGGTCTTGTCCGTGTTCATTGTGCTAAGTGCGATACAAGAGAGCCCAAAATAAACTTAAGAATTACGATACATATTCCTTCATTCCTTTTTAAATCTTAATTATATTATATACATGTCAATCGAAAACCTGTCAATCAATTTTCCAATATATGTTGTAAACAAGGGGGTAATAAAAAGAGTATCAAAATCACTTTATCAATAATTTTATAATGGGTCCAATATTATATTATATTATACTAAGCAAAAAAAATCATACCATTAATCCTTCGAGTATTGATGAATATGAATTCAAGTATATATACTAGATAATTTTTTAAAAAATTTATGAATACGAGTATTATATTACTCAGCTGTATTAATATTCTCATAATATTTTTTTTTCATGTTCAATAATTTTTTTTTAAGTTTTAAATTAAAAATTAATCATCTTTAATTTTTTTTCGTTTAAATCACGTGTCTTTTGTTTTTACTAAATACTCTTTTTATAATTTTTCATTGTTAATATTAGTATTAAAATTATATTATATTTTAAAAAAAACTAACATTTTTATTTTATTAATTTATCAGATAAATATATAATAAAAAAATACGTTTGATTTAATTAAAATAACAGGAACGAGGTTTTTTTTTTTTTAAAAAAGAAATAATGAGTTTGATTCCGTATGTATAAGCACTCAGTGAATAAAAAATTTAAATTTAAGATTACAACCACACAAATATAAATTAAAATATAAGTGTTTTTCTAAATACGAATATGGAGGGAGATAATATATACTCATTATCATCGTTACGTTTCAGTTTTCACTACTTCGACAGAGTTATGGTTTCTTATTCATGACTTCAATAAGGGTTGTAGTCAAACGTTGATTTAGGACTTTGTTGACGTGTCCGTTCTTTTTATAGTAATGTTTTGGTTTGAGGCCACAATTCTTTTAGTAATTATTAATACATTGAAATTTTAACAAACTTGAGTCGAGTCGTTTTTGGTTTTTTCAAATTACTCCCTTAATTTTATATTAAGTTAGTTTTAGTGAACAAAATATGATATTAATTAAGTGATATTTTAAGATATTAACGAAACTTTATTTTTTATTTTAATTTTACCTCAAATAAATATCGAATGTAACAATTTGTTAATACTGTGCGAGTCAATCTTTCAACAAATAAGAATGAATAATAAGAATGACATGATAAAATCATTTTACTAATTAAAATATTTATTCTTTTTTTAAATTTGTGTACAAAAATCTTCAAGGTCAATTAATTTAAAATAGGAAATAATTATATTAATTTTTTTTCAAAAATAAGAATATGATAAAAGTACTGATTAAAGAGTCAAAAGTAAAAATATTTTATTAAAAAATATTAAAAAATGTACTGACTTTAATGTATTTTAATGTATTTGTTTTTAATAAAAAATATTACGTATTAATTTATAACCATTGCTTTAAGAGAGTTGATTAACAACGTCTAATTTGTAATTCCTCCATTTTAAAATGTAATTATTATCCCACTACGTAAAATTAGTCTAGTATCTATTTGGGACAACCTAATAAGAGCGCAAAGGTTAAAGTTCCCCCAATATAGTCCCTTTTTTTTTTTTCACCTTCCCCTGCCTGCACTGTGTGAGACTCCTTGCCTTACCTTAAAAAGAAAAAAAAATAGAATAAAACTAGTATTAGATTTTGATGATCACAATTAAATATACTTGCAGTTGTTATCATTCTCATTCTTCTTATCACTTCATTTTCATCCCAATCCATTAATTGATCTAATTAATCAAACGTTAACGTTACGTAACATTTAAAAAAAAAAAATTGTCCGCAAATTTTGCTCATATTAAAGTTGTAAACAAAACTTCACATACATAGGATTGAAAATAAACTAACGTCATCAAATTTGCTTTAAAACAAAGTTAAAGACGATAATATAATAACATATTTTAAAAGTTTACAACAAGTAATCTCTTATAGGTAGTAAGCTATTTTTTAACAGTGACTGTTTATATTATTTTTTGAGTAGAAATTGAAAATACATATATTCATAAATCCCGTGCAAGGGGGCAAGGGCCTTCCACTCACGGACTAGGAATGGGCTCTTTATCAGGTCAAGTATATTTCTCAGTCCCTTGCTCTTATATTAACTTTAACATGGAGTAATTTTATATTTTTTAAAATAAAATGTCGAAAAATATATTTAACACGTTAAAAACATTAAGATTAGTAAAAAAAAAAACAATATATTATTTTCTGCAAATGATATAGCAACAAAATTGTGCAGAAAGATAGAGAAATTCCTAGTACACGGGGGCTGATGATATAGATCTGAATCCTAGGCAATCTCCAATTTCGTTATTATTTTTGACTGCCACGTAAACTTCCAGCGTCACTCACTGAGCGCTGTAAAAAAAAAAAAGAAAGTAACGCGAGGTTAAAGTGAAACTGTTAAAGTGGCAGGGTGCGCAGAGGAAGGAATAAAGAAAATAAAAATAAAAATAAAAATAGAAAAGAGTGAGGAGTGAGGGAAGAAAAGGAAGAGGTGGCGGCGGATCCTGGAGAGAGAGGGAAGCGAAGGCTACTAGTGTTATGCATATCCCTCATTAAAATATCCAACGGTTAAGATGGAATATGAAAACCTAATCGAACGGTAGAAACGAGAACCGCGTTCGCGAAGGCAACCCAAGAATCCGTCATCCTCATCATAAATCATCCCCTTAGACCCTTGCCGCGACCTCTCTCAAAATCCAGATTCAACACAATCCCTTCTCTTTCTCTCTCACACGCGTAACTAACTTTTCTCCTTTTCCCTTTCTTTTTCATTTTTTCTGTTTGAGCTTTCATTATTCCGGACTAAAACAGCAAAGCCACGCGCCGTAACCATTATTCTACGCGAAGATGCAATCTTCTAACGGCCCTGATTCACAACCCGCGGACCAGAACTCGCAGCAGCAACGACAACAGCAAACACCGCCGCAGCCACTCCCAGTGCCGCCGCAGTGGATGCCGATGCAGTACCCCGCCGCCGCCATGGTAATGCAGCATCACATGTTGCCGCCTCAACATTACGCGCCGCCGCCTCCGCCGCCGCAGCCCTACATGGCTTACCACCAGTACCAGCAACCGGTGCCGCACGTGTCTCACCCTCACCATCAGGGATCCACCGCCGAGAACAAAACCATCTGGGTCGGCGATTTGCATCATTGGATGGACGAAAACTATCTCCACCGCTGTTTCGCTTCCACTGGCGAGGTACTATTTTCATTCCAATATATATATATATGTAGACACGTTAACACACAGTAATAGTAGTTCCTTTTTATGATGGTTTTTTTATTGATTGCTTGAACGTAAAAACTGTTCCGTTTCTCTTTTCTTTTCTTCTCATTTGTTGTTGTTGGGGGGTTATTTTATCTGTAAGTGTAGTTTTATTCAGGAAGGTTGAGTTCTGATCAATGTTGTTGTGAGCTGAAGTTAGACGTGGTTTTGATAGCTGGATTCGTGTTTGTGTTATAATGATAGTGGTATGAGGCTGCATGCTTCTTCTTTAGCTTGTGCCCACGTACCTCAGCAATGCATAAGGAGGGGATATATATATTCCTTTGGTAATTGTGTAATTAAAAGGTGAATGATGTGAAAATCAATTCTTGATTAATTGGTTGGGAATTAAAGATTGAAGAATGGAAAGGGAATTGAGGATGCCAACCTTAGCATTTTTCCTTATGAGTTATGGCTAATTTTTTTTAAACTTTGGTAACTGAAGTTCGGAAAATAAATATTTGAAGTCCATCAAATAAGTTGGTTTTGTGATACTTGAAATTGTGTTCGAAATGTTAAACATAGGGATAAAATGTTATATTAAAAAATAAGTATTGGTTAGTAGTGAGCGGGTTAGGTGGTTTGGATAACGTTATAAAATGTTAAAGTCCCGAGTGTTACCTTTGTTACAAAAAAAGTAAGAGAAATAAGTTTCGTTCATCTAACTTTAAGCTTGAATTGAGCAATTAAGATAACTAATTTTTCAGTTTTATTTTCTGCATCGTTCATAATCAAACTGTTCTTCCCAAATTTAATATTCTGACTTTTCATGCTCTGATTCAATTTAGGTGGCAGTGTGGCATCACTTGATTCAATTTAAATTAAAATAGATGGGAAATCTGAGGGATTGAGTGTGTGTCTGCACGAGTCAGTGCTCTTTGGTGTGATAAAATTTTGCCTTTGTATCATTTTAAGTATGAATAGTTTAGGATTAAAGAGCAGGTGGAGGTTTTTGCCCTTATGACTTGGGCTTAAGTGGTGAAATTTTCGGGTATAGCTGTTTCCGGTAGCTAGTTTTAACTAAAAATGGTGACTTTAGTGCTATTCCTCTACTGTTCGAGTTTGATGAAAAAAATAATTTGGTTTTTTAAAGCTCGTGGTGTGTTTGGATCTACGTTCCTGTGAGATAAATGCGCGTCAATTCCAACACAAGAAAGAGCACCTTCTATGTTATAGACGTGCATTTGATGCCATTCATCATAAATCTAAACACACATTTAGTTTGTTTTGATGGAATATGGTTCCTGAGATTTTCATATTGCTTAAGACTGGTCATCTTACCATCATTAATTTTTTTTGCAGATTTCCTCAATTAAGGTTATTCGCAATAAGCAGACTGGTCTATCAGAGGGTTATGGATTTGTGGAGTTCTATTCACATGGGACCGCTGAGAAAGTTTTGCAGAATTATGCTGGAATATTGATGCCTAACACAGAGCAACCTTTCCGGCTGAACTGGGCAACATTTAGCACAGGGGACAAGCGTTCAGATAATGTTCCTGATCTTTCTATTTTTGTAGGAGATTTAGCAGCAGATGTTACAGATAGCATGTTGCATGAAACTTTTTCTAATAGATACCCTTCTGTTAAAGCTGCAAAAGTTGTTTTTGATGCCAACACTGGTCGTTCAAAGGGTTATGGTTTCGTCAGGTTTGGCGATGATAGTGAGAGGTCCCAGGCTATGACTGAAATGAATGGTGTTTACTGTTCTAGCAGGCCTATGCGTATTGGTGCTGCAACTCCTAGGAAATCATCTGGCTATCAACAAGGTGCGCCAAATCACATAACTTGCTTCTAATATCTGAAATTATATTCTTTAAAAAGAAGACAATAAAAGGATATTATACAGGCAATTGAAAGAAAACATTTTACGACACGGTTTTTATCCACAAATTTCACTTGTTCTGTGTCATGTTGTTGCTGATAAACTCTGGAACTGCATTTTTATTGCTCGTATAAACTGTATGCATGACATGGGATGCCATGTCTTTTTAGATGAATTTTGCTTGAAATAACAACATATGACTTTTCATTTTATCGATTGGTGTGTGGCATGATGGTTTTTGTTCTTGAGTAGGCAAGTACCTGTTTTAGAGAACTCTTCATCTGTTTATTCGTTCTTTTTCCCTTATCGCAGTTTTTGAGCCGTTAAGATTTTTTTTTTTTGGTAATTGTCTCCCAAATTTAACTTTTGCATTTGTTTTTCATAGTTGGATATTGATTTTGTCTGTTTCTTTGTGTAGGAGGTCAGTCAAATGGCATAACCAGCCAATCTGAAACTGATTCTACAAACACAACTGTACGCTTTTCAGCTTTTTTATTAGTTTGTATCAACCAAAAAATCTATTGGTCACTATTTTTCTGTGGATGATTCATTATAGATATTTGTTGGAGGACTTGACCCTAATGTTACAGCTGAAGATCTTAGGCAGCCATTCTCTCAGTATGGTGAGATAGTCTCTGTTAAGATACCTGCCGGAAAAGGATGTGGTTTTGTACAGTTTGCAAACAGGTACTAGATCTGGCCCTGTCAAATGCTTGCATATTCTCAGATAACATAGTTTTTAATCTCAGTGTATCCACTACATCATTCTGAACAATCTTTCCAGAAATAATGCTGAAGAGGCGTTGCAGAAGCTAAATGGGACAACGATAGGCAAGCAAACGGTTCGTCTTTCATGGGGTCGCAATCCAGCAAATAAGCAGGTAATCTCTCATACATGCAGAGACATACATTCTCGTCACCATTTTATAAGGTCTAATAAAATCTACAGAAACGAGTTGCATTAAATGACAAATGACTCGCCTAATATAATTAATTTCTTGATGACTAGCTTTTTCCAAACCCCATTTTAAAATTGTTCTATTTGGTATCCTCACTACTAAAATCAGTAAAGCATAATAACATCAAATATATTTATTTTTAAATTAGTAGAACTAGAGTTATTATAAGATGTAAAATTGCCTTTTATACGCTGTCAGTCATCACATTGTTAAAATGAATTTACTGTAATAATAAATTTCCGAACGTCAATAGTTATCTTTGGCCGGTATTTCACTGTTTCCGTACCTGGCGTGGGATTAATCATGTGTCAACAAATTCAGATTGATTGTACCCAAAAGAAGAAAAATTATTTGTTTTACTAGTTTTGTTAATAGTAGATACTGGAGAAAGAGAATATAATATATTTTATCAATTTAATAATTTTAAATATGAAAAATATTTGTTAAAAATATTTATTTTGTTTTAACGATCAACGCTCAAAGCTTTGTCCTGTTTATTGTCGATTAAAAATTGATCTAGTAATAAATTGGAGTGTGTATTGTATTGTTACTTTAATATAGCTAAAATTTATAAAATTTCTTTAATAATAGTTTGATTAACAGCTAAGGGTATTCTTAATAAAAATATTTGAATAAGTGTGACACTAATATTCACAGTAAAATGTCTTGGACAAAACTTGCGTTTTTCATTACTTTGTTTGCTCCCAAAAAATAGAAACTTTCTAGTAACTGCTAGAACTCCAGATTGTCTACGTGCTGTCTGACATTAAATTCTATGTCGTCATATGGTAGCAGTTTAGAGTGGATTTCAGCAATCCCTGGAGTGGGGCGTATTATGGGGGGCCTATTTATGATGGTTATGGATATGCTTTGCCACCTCCTCATGACCCAAGCATATATGCTGCTGCTTATGGAGCCTACCCCATTTATGGAGGACACCAACAGCAAGTAAGTTGAACGAAGTGCAGTGCAGGAGTAGTACTCACATGCGAATTAACTTATCTTCTTGTAACTGGCTTCATCGGTTGAATTCTGAAGAATCCCTCCTAATTGTGGAGTGGAGTTGAATTTTGATAACGTGAGGTAGCACTATAGGAATTCAATTTAATCATTCGTTTAGACTCGTAGGGGTAATGAGGATTTAAACTTGTTTATTGGAATAATTAAGTATGCTAGCGTTTGCTCTCTTGCTTGCATTTTAATTGTTTTTGGCGCTTCACATTTCAAGGGTCCTTGGCTCCTTTTGTTTCTTCTGTGCCAATACTTCAATTGCATTGCATTCGTGGTTAAAATAGTATAATTTGATTTTGGCTGAAATCAGTTGCCGAGAAAGCTACATGGCACTTTAAATAATTTACCATTCCAGTTTGTATTGGCTTTTTTTTTTTTTACTATGGAGCAATTGGCACCACGATATTTTTTATGATTCATGGCCAGAGAATTGTCTAAACAATCTATGTGAAAAAGCGCACTAAAACATATTGATAGTATGATAATTTTTGAACTGGGAGGTTGGGGTGATCATGGATTTAGGTTGGTTCAATCATCTGAGTAAATTTAATTTGAAAAAAAAATCATAAAATGTAATTTTTGTCACAAAGGCTGGTTAATCTTGCTTTAATCTGATTTAATTTATGGAATGTTTGGATGTGAGATGAAATAGAAGAAAAAGAAATAAGCGGATAGAAATAAAATGAAAATAAAATAGAAAATATTTAATATTTGAATAGATTGAAATAAGATAAAAGGAAATAATAAATAATTCTTTCCACTTATTTGAATGAATAAAAAAAGTGAAAGAAAATTATTAAATTGTATTAAAAATATTTTTAAAAAAACCTAAATGAATAAAAAAATATTTTTTATATTACCTTTATGTTAAATAAATAAATAAAAATTCTCAGCCCATGGGATCCACCCTCCTCTGTCTTGATCATTTCTTTCTGTGTCTTGATCATTTCTTTAGAAGTTTGGGTTTTTTAGTGGGACTAAATTATAAAAAAGGAAAAAAAAAAAACACCTTTCTTTCTGTCTCATCCAATTTTTTATTTTTTTACCACCTCCTTCCTTATTTCTTAATTTTTCTACATTCAAACATCCTTAAAACTCAATTGGTGTGAATATGTGATTTTTTTTATAGCTTGGTTAAATTTCGATTGATCTTATAGTCTTATTTTAATAATTTAAAGAGCAAAATGGTGAAGAGTACAAATCTCGTTTTTGACAAAAGCTGCACAATACTATTGGCTCCTTTTTTTTCCGTAGATGTTTACTTTTTTTTAATTTATTATTTAAAATAAGTTCGTGCTAAAAGTGTTCATAACATATAGAATCATTACTTAAAATTATTTTAATATAAAACTCTTTTTTTCTAATATTCATTCCATCTTTTCGTAACCTTCCAAATTGTCTGTGTACATAAATTTGACTAAGGACCATTATTCTTAAAACAACTTACATGCATTAATTTTTAAAATGTGAAATTATTAATATTTTATAAACTTAACACACACAAAAAAAACATTTAAACTCAACGGAGTTTTCATTTTTGGACAGTCCGTATAGAACATATACAATTGTTATAATTTTAATATTGTCAGGCAGTTTGGTTTCCTAAATGGAAAAGCAAATGACGAGTCACAGGGAGAACTGAGGTTGGGCAGAGAATGAGATTTCTATATTAAGAGTATTATGGAATCTATGATGGTTGCTATCTTAAGGAAAACAATGTTAGCTCTTTCCACTTTAAGCAATTTTTTAATTATTATCATAACATGGGAGCCAGCCTACAATATGGAAAGGTTTGTGCTTTCTTTAATTCATAGCAATATAATATTGTCTTAGAACAATTGTATAAGGGACTGCATCATGCGAAGTTGCGGCTCCATTTTCCATACTTTTCAGCCTTTTTTTTTATTCATTTCAAAATAATTAACTTTTGTCTTCGTCAATAGTAATTTCAATTATATTGCATTTCAATTTTTATATTTTTCTATTTCAGAGAAGAGTAAGATTTTTGAAAAGTTGATTAGTTGTCTTCTTGGTTTTGAAAGTGACAACAAAATTAAGCAAACAAAACATTGGAATTAAAAATTTATTTTAAAAAAGAAGAAACTAATAATAATGTAATTGCGCAGTGCAGAAATGAAAAAGCTGATTAAAAGAGTCATGCTGATGAATGGCATGTGAGTATTTGTTAAAAAATGAAAAAAAGATAGAGATTTTTAATATGAAATACAATATATTTAAACTTGGTGCTTTGGATTTTTCTAAAATTAATGATAAATGTTCTAAAACTACCCATTGACTTTTGCATAAAATTAAAACCGAGAATAACGTCGTTCTATGCAAGTTAAAGTAACTACTAAAAAAACTATGCTCTCTCATGGAAATAAAAGAAAAAAAAATGTTTGTCCAAAGATGTTTTGCACATTTTTTTTACTGAATAAAAGTTTACATTTATTAAAAAATTAATAAAAAATATTTTAAATTCTTTCAGTGGTACTCTGTGTACTGTTATCATTTTGCTTTTTTAGATACTCTTAATCGTTTAAGAGTATATTTTATGTTCATGAATAAGATTTTTTATTGTATATTTAATAGTTTACTATTTATTTTTATATAAAAAAACCTGATTTTATAAATTTTGTAGAATTAGAAAAAATGTTAATTAGTACTAACAAATAAATAGATTAATAAAATGAAATCAAATATGAATTTTCTCCCGGTAGTGTTGTTGGGGGGTAGGGCACAGATCAGGGTATCCACGTCGCAAGCAAGTTAGGGTCGAGTTGGGCAATTGGGACGCAAATCCCCACCGTTAATCATCATTACCATTCCACGACTCACACACCAAATACAATTAATGTGAACAAGCATTTCAACACCTTCCAACTAGATTATGCCACGTGTCATTATATCAACAAATAATAATCCTTATTTAACAACCTTAATCATCATCATCTAATTTAAAAAGTTTTTGTCGGCAGATATTTCATGTAATTTCATAATAAAATAAAGCAAGGGCAACGGGGCACTACCATTCCTATAAATGATGTGATAACAGCTGTACCAAGAACAAGGTTCCTTTGTCTAACACGTTTCAATGGCCCAGGTTTCTGTCTCTCCTCTTCCTTCTTCTGCAACTTCGCCTCTTCCACTACACCGCCGAATCTTTCTCCGTCTTCAACGAACCGCCACCGCTTCCGCCACCGACTCCGTTTCCACGTCCACTTCCTCTTCCACTTCTAATTTCAAGCCTAAAGTGGTTGTCACCAGAGAACGCGGCAAGAACGCCAAGCTTATCACCGCTCTGGTACTCACTCAACCTTTTCACTTGGACGATTCGTTTTCACTGCATTGCTATGTGCTTGATCTTAGAGGCTCAAACTCGAACTAGTTAGTTTTGACGTGTTTTCTTATGCTCGTTCTCATTTCTCTGCTGTTTTTTCCCGCAATCTTGACCCTTTTTTTGTCGTTTTCCATCTCTCACTTGTTCGGAGTGTGTATTTTACGTGATTCTAGGAACTGAACGCCATTCCGTCGTATAGGTGTTTGATTAAAGGTTGAAATGAATGTGAATATGCAATGCTTTTATTGATTTTGCTTTCCTTTTTTTATTTTTCAGAGTTTCTGTAGCTTATTACTATTTTATTATATCTTTAAACCATGTTTCTGTTCAAACAAGAAAGTATTAATTATTAACTGTAAAGGGAAATGTTCACACAATGGTTTAGATTGCTAAATTTCCATGTTCATAATTTGCAAAGATCAATATATTTTACGTAGCAAATTTAATGTCATCTGTTTAGATCACAATAGGCTGTTCAAATTTAGATGCGTTTAGGGATCCGTTGAAGACAGTCGACTTAACATTCTCCTGTCTGAAGCTTTTATATGACCGAGCAGCAACTGATTCTTGATCTATTAGTTTATGCAAAAGTAGCACCTTCTATTTTTGATGGTTTGGCATTTCCTTCATCCTTCACAAATCTTCTTAAACGGTCTAGGAGCTTCAGTTAGTTGAGGAACACTTACTGTTGCTTTTCATCGTTTTCCTTTCTTACATGAAAGACGTCAATTTTACATGCTCTTTTTTTCATGTAACTACTTCAGTAAGTTTGTTTCTTTCATCATCCATTTTTAAATTCAAGAAATAAAACGCTCATTTTTATTTTATCGTTCCAATGTTTACTTTTGTCCCCGATTATCTTACCGAGTCTGTACTCTATTCATATTAAATTGAAGTTACATCAGGGTGGCTGTATCATGCCGTGATCAAATCATTGTATGATCCAAATTGATGTGGCACATGCTGTATTTATTTTCTTTATTTTTCTATCTTCTACCATTGAGAACCTGACAGGCTGACACAGAAATTCTCCCAACTTCCCCCAGTGAACAGAAAAGATGAGGTTTTACCAGAACCCGCTGCAATATAGTCCATGCACTAAGTGTGTTATATATATATATATATATATATATATTGTGTTGCTTTAAACAATATAATCAACAAGAGCTTGTTTTCTTTTTCCTTCTGAAGTAACTAAAATCAGCTCTAAGATTATTAATTAGGTTTATAGCCCAGGTCATGTCAATAAAATGAAAAGGATCCTCAAATGATGACTTCAGCTATAAGCTGGCCCATGTGAGCTTTGTGGTAGACATGAGGTTTGACTAACCACATGTACTTAAGCTATTCTGGTAATTTCAATGTTGAATGTAGGCTAAACATGAAATCAATTGTTTGGAGCTTCCACTCATTGAGCACACGCGGGGACCTGATTTAGACAGGCTTCCATCTGTATTAAGTGGTAAGTTTTAGTGAAAGACTATGTCAATGAAAATTTAAATATTTTGATTTTTGGTCTTAATATTTTGCAAGGTTTGAGTCACGTGTTTTTTGTCCAGTAAAGATACTTATATGTGAATTGATTATCTTTTATTAGGCCAGTTCTTAGAATAAAATTTATGTGTGATTAATGTGAAGAAGGATGCAGTGGTAACCAAGGAACCATAGACACTTCAAGACAACGGCATTATGTGTGGTGTTGGACCAGTATCCATGTTGGACATTTTGAATACTTTTAGTTGCATTTTTACACTTTTTTCCTTTTTGTTTTAAACTCTTATGTCAGTACAATTGATAATATCACCACACAATAATTGGAATTATAGCATTTTATTATGTCGATAATGGTGTATGCTCATTTTTACCGCATTCTTTTGATTTAAGAGTTTTGTTCTTGATTTTATACATTGCAACATAACAGTGTCTTTGTCCTATAATTTCAAAATATGCTCTATCCCGTGTCCTTGTCATATGCATGCATTTTAGGTGGTGATATTTCTAATGTAAAATTGATGGTACAAATTACTGTGCCATTGATTTCCTATAACTTCAAATGTAGTCTTTCATTCAATTTTCATGGGTTTTGTTGGCATCTGTGCCATGATGATGCTTATATTGTCTCATACCCCACTGTTATATTGGAAGTGTTCATCTGAACTTCTTCACGAAAGATTTTCTTCTATTTAACCTTTCTAGCCTTTTTTTAAGAATAGATGCCAAGCTAGAGATGCAGATCATGTTTAATCCTTCTATTTAATTTTCTTCTTTGAGAAAGATTTTCATCTTCTATTTAATCTTTCTAGCTTGTTTTTATGAATAGATGTCGTGCTAGAGTTGCAGATCATGTTCACATTATTTAATGTCAATTTGGTTTTATTTGGCTAGACTAATTTGTAAAAATTGTATATCAATAGGCTGTGTTGAATTTGGCCTAATGTAGAGCTGTCATTGATTTTATTTGTTACATTGATTTAAAGTCAGCTGATAGTTCATGATATGATCTGTAAGAAATTGGGTTCTGGTGCCTTTATATGGATGCATTATCTAGAATCTAAGTAGTATGGTGAAATTTGGTATTTATGAATGTCAGATGGTTTTGTCAAATTAAATTTATTTTCAATTTTGCATATATTCTATCTTAGGTATCATCTTTGATACACATGACAACACATGTCATGCAGTCAATGACTTTCTTACGAGCATGTCATCATTTTTCGTTGATTCATTTCTTCCCACGGTCCTTGATATGTGCAGATAATGCATTTGATTGGGTTGTCATAACTTCGCCTGAGGCAGGTTCAGTCTTTCTAGAAGCATGGAGGTAAGGTTTTAGAGCTTGTTGTGCACAATTGCTCAAGTATAATTTATTTTAGATGAATTATTTTTAAAAATTTTATTTTGAATTGAAGTGAAACATTTAGGAAGAAGTAACTTTTAGTTACTATCAAATGATTTTGAAAATTTATGGAAACCTCATTTTTCCCTCCAAACTATATTTTGGGTCATTGTCATTTTTCTTTAATTATGGTATTGTCATTTGGGCAGAATACTTGAAATATCTTTTATCATGCAACATGTTATCCAATTTTTTGTGATCTAGAATCCTAATTGCGCCCAGTTGTCGAAGCTGCATCTGTAAATTTGTCAGAGATTTGAAAGCTTTTTATCATTTTGGTCTGTAAATATGACAAAGTTGATACATTTTATAGTTCATTAGATGCAATGGTATAAAAAACTAGCATTCCTCGTGTTTTGTTCTTACATACTGTTTTTTGTCTGTGCAATTTGTAAGATTTTTGTGAGAACTTTATATTTTCTAACAAATGATTATCTTAGTCTTGATTGTTGTCCCTAGAGCTTCGGGGATGCCTCATGTCAAAGTAGGCGTTGTTGGGGCAGGCACTGCAAGCATTTTCAAGGAAGCTTCACAGTCGTTAAGCCAATCACTTGATATTGCTTTTACACCATCGAAAGGTATCCATGTGTGCACTTTAAATGGTTCTTGCATGGTACTGTCCCCTATTTCGTTTCTTTTCCTTGATGGATGATTGACTAAAGAAATATAAAGTAATAACCTGAGTCTTACAAATATTTTGGGCTATTCAAGAACAATATGCCATAACAGTAATAGTTCCAAGATATGCACCTAGATAGGGGGTACTGGCACTTTGCTTTACTTTAAATATTACGTTACTTCTGTGCATGATTGGTTTAACTGCTAGGGATGAAAATTCTCCGCATTGGCTTAGGATACCTGAAGGGACTACCCTATTTAGGACCCCGAGTTTGAGTTTATTTATTTATTTTGTGGGGATTAGGATGGGGAGGAAAAAATCCCCTCAAATAGATTTAGGGATTGGAATGAGGATCATACTGTGCCTTGTGAGGGTCTCCTCTATAGATTGAAAGTAATAAAATTAACTTCAATTTTATATACATGTACATACACATATAAATGATTTTATATTTTAAAATTTTCCTTAATAATTAATATATAAGCATATTTTTAGTCTTTTCTTGAACATAATTTAGTGTATTAGTTTATATTTTTACAATTTAAAATTTTTTAAAAGATGTTTAAATTTGTTGAATACCCTTTTTTTTTAATTTTTTCAAATCTTTTGCTTATATTATTTTCACAATGTTGGGGACCTCATGGATAACCCATTGTGAATTGGGGAATGAGAATGGGGAGGCACTTCTCGCCCCCACCTTGCACGGTAGTGCAGGTGCCATCCCAAGTAATTACATGCATTTTACTTTGGAGAAAATGAACTGAGTTTAACTAAACAGTAGGTTTTATATAATTATAAATAGATGGAATTGAAGCTTGTTCTTTTGCATCATCATTGTAATTTAAAGCTTTTAAAGCTCTTTAACATCTGAAAATGAAGCTTATTATGGATTTGATAATTTTCAGCAACAGGAAAGGTTTTGGCTACAGAGCTTCCTAAGGTTGGAAATAAATGCACAGTTCTGTATCCTGCTTCTGCAAAAGCTAGCAAGGAGATTGGTACATGAGTTATCTTGTTCCTTTAATAAATAATCACTATTTTTAAATTTTAATTTTAATTACTAAATTTAAAGGCAATGATATGCTAATTGTCTGTGTGATATTTATAAAACCAGAGGAAGGGCTTTCAAATCGTGGATTTGAGGTTACTAGGATGAATACATATACAACGGTAAAGTGTTTTAACTACGCTTCTCTTTTCAACCACTGCATATTCTTTTTGTGTTTCATATGATTAGTCTAACTTGTTCTAATATTCAATGGTAATTTCCCGGTAATCTGTTTCACGGTCTTCTGCTAGAATGTATTTTGTACATGTGCCATTTTGTGTTTTGGACAAAAAGATTACAAAAGCATGGAATTGTGTCATTTTCTTACAATATTCCTCTAGCTATTTACAAAGGCTTATGTTTTATTGTTATTTCTGAAAATTTTAGATTAATATTGGTTTTTCTTACAATAGTCCTCTTACTATCAACCATTTCTTGAACTTGGAACAAATTCTACACTGGGCTATGTATAGTATCTATCTCTGAGAGATTCATTGCTGCCTTTAATTCTGACTTATTTGTCAGGTTCCAGTTCAACATGTTGACCATGTGGTTCTAAAGCAAGCACTTGCTGCTCCTGTTGTTACCGTAGCTTCACCATCTGCAATTCGGTGAATATATTTTTTCTTCTTCCTCTTTTTTTCTCCTGTTTAATTTTCAAATAATTTCTTATCTGTTTCAAATCTAATGGGGGTTAAATTATATTTGGATTTGACATTTCATTTCATTTAAATTGTTTCATACTGTTTAAGTGGGATGCTGTTTTTCTCCCTTTGTTTATCACGTGTCCTAGTGACTCCTGATATTGTATGAATCACGGAAAAGTTGCTTTATCTTCTTATTTGTGCTGTAGAAATAGGTAGAATATTTTCTTAGGAAGTTCTATATTATTTAGCATTTACTTGTTATTTTTGAGACATTTTACTTAGTTCATGCAATCTGCCGAACAGTGCTTGGAAGATTCTTCTTTCAGATTCAGAGTGGAGCAATTCCATTGCATGCATTGGTGAGACAACTGCTGCAATGGCAAGAAGTTTAGGCTTCACAAATGTGTACTACCCAGCACAACCAGGCCTTGAAGGGTAATAAAAATTCCCCGTTTTTAGAAATGCTTTTTTGGGATTTTTCTCTTTAAATTTCTCTTAATAAAGTATCCATTAGGCTGCTCTATATCTATCTGGTCACATGGAAAAGGTTTACATGATAGTCTCTCATTTCTTAACATATTTTTAGAAAAATATTGAAAGAAGTTTATTGGCCTTTTAATTTAATTTTGTTGTATTGTATTTTTCATTTTTTTTATTATAGCAATTAAATTAATTACACATGCTAGTCTCCTCTCCTATTTGACAACATATTATTCTTAAATTTTTATTTATTTATTTTTTTTTTACAAAAGTCCTGACAAAAATATAAACTGACAATTTTGTAATTCATCCTAAAATATTGCGGTGATTTTGTGTGAAAATGTATTTTTTGCTCTTCATCAATGTTGATCTAGTTAACTTTGATATCTTATTGCTATTTAGATTGGAGTAATATATTAAATTAGCATCAAAATTTGCATTCATTCATTAATTTGGACTCTGAAATTAAAAAATGTCATTACTGTTTAGTCTTTATTTTGTAATTTCATGAACTGAAATACCATCATTTAGTGATGTACTAATGTTAGTAAATTAAACGACTGTTAGATGGTAATTTCAGGGAGCAATACTCTTGATTTCAGGACTAATTTCGTTTATTTTACTAACTTAGACTGCTATAAAATTCTGCTAACATCATCTGTTTTTGACAACCCTCTTCTGACAGCTGGGTAGAAAGCATTATTGAAGCATTAGGATCCTATGATGAATTGTTGAAGTAATCCTCTGCCTTTTATTGCAACCTGGAGATGTTTTCAGCTGTTTCACATGCACTAAGATTAGTATAATGATTTGGCATCATGGATGGATATACTCGCTGTTCAGTAATATTTTTAGGAATACTGAAGAGCCTATCATGAGAAAGTGGTAAATAGTTTCCATCATGTAAATAGCAATGCCAAATTTTCATCTATCACTAATTGAGCACTCAATTTGTCCTAAACATTGTGGATGCACTTGAAATTAAGAATGATTATTTACATTGAATTACGATTTTCATGTTTTTATGAAAGTTTATAGTCAAGAAAAGCTACCCAGAGCATTAATATCCTTCGTTCAAACACGACGCTGTTTTAGAATGTAACTGAGTGTGTGGGATCTGAGACCTTTTTTTTTTTTTTTTTCTGTCCGGGTCAGGCAAATAATTTTGTTTGGGCTTTTAGCATTTTCTTTAATCTCTCTCATGGTGTGGGGGATGATTTTGGTTCTGTAATAATCTTTTGTTCCAACTAGAGCTAAATCTTATACATCAGTTTGATATAATTTAATTATTAATGAAAATTTAACATGTCACGATTTTTATTTAAATTTTTTAGATATAGTATAATATGTTACTGACCTGAGCATCTAAAAGAATGCAATGACATATCAGATTAAAATGAATTAAATAATTTAATATAAATACAAAAATATTGGATAATGCATTGATATTCATTTTAATCTTGTACATCAATTTTTATTATTATTATTGATCAGCTCATATTACGCTACATTCGGAAATTATGCGGTATAACAATTATTTGTGAAAGAAGTATAATAAACTGAGGATTTTTTTTTTCAACGAAAAACTGACTAAAGGATTCAATGTTTAATTAGAAAAATTGAGAAATTTGATTGGAGAAACTATTTTGAGGATTAAAATTTTGTATAAACTGTATAGAAGAATTGAAAGTGTACTTAATATTTTCGTTTAAAATCTGACTTGTTTAAGGAGAACGTGATAGAAGATCTGTGCTGGTTAAAAATTTAAAATGGAACATGATTTTCCGTCTCGATTCTGGAATATGTTGGGGATGTTATCAGGTCAAATTCATTTGATTTTTAATTCTTTTATTTTTGGCTTGCATTTAGTTTGAGATGATGGCTCCAAATTACAGTTTAATGTTAATTGGGAGACCCAAGAAGTATAAGGAAGATGTGGGGTTGACATCTTAGTTTCAACTAGACCTATCAAAACCTACCCAGCTCGATTAGGAGTTTTGTCCTGTTTAAAAAAATTGCGTTCTTTTTTTTTTTGGATTGTAAAATGAAAGCAAAAGCATGTCTTAAGTTCACAATTTTTTTACTTAAATACATTGGCCTAATTCGTGTTCGATCAAAGGCAATTTAGATAAGTGGGATAAGAAAAATATTGAACTTGAAGTTAAAAAAATGATTAATAAAAGTTAAACATATCTTCTGTTTTTACGAATTTCATCAAATCAATCTAATTAGACTAGTTTCAACTCTCCATCACCAACATAGTATAGATGTAAACGAAAGTATGACAAAAAGTCTAGGAGTTTCTAGAGAAATAAAATAGTTTTAGGTTAAATATATTTTTAGTTCTCATAAAATAGCCAAATTTAATTTTAGTCTCTATTTTTTTTTTCTTTTTGACCTCTCATGAGATATTTTCGTACTTTCAGTGTATGTGATAATTACCGCATAGTATCTGGTAGTGGCCTTGGCCGCAAGTATTTCACAGTTCTTTTTCAAATGTGCTGCTAGCAAGTTTTACTTTCATGGTAATTCTGGTCGTTTATTAGGCCACACCTCATGTTAAAATCGTAGGCAATGTACCTAATAAATATATGAGGTAAATGCATTTTTTATAATTAAACATTGGTCAACGCAATTTTATTGCGTCTATTAGGTTCTATTTTAACGGAAAATTCAAACTTACACAAACTCATTCGCCTGAAGAAACAAGCCAATTTGTGCTAAATGATAGCCTTTTGCAAGGAAGAAGATCCTCTCCAGTGAATGGACCACTGAATAAAATTAAGACCATCAAATATTTAATTTACTTTATTAAAACATTAATAAATATAATATTTAAATAAAATGAATGGCTAAATGTTTACTGGATTGAAAGCAGTGAAATTCTTCCCTTGAGGTTCCATCCTGCTTTTGCAATTTTTAAGTCCCCAGACAAACAATAGAGTGGGGAGGGGTAGATTATCATCATATAACGATGTAAAAATTAATGTTTTTTAAAATGATGACAAACTTTTGTTTTTGCGTTTTATTTTGTCCTTTCCCTAGCAAGAACCGGCAATATTCAAGGTAAAGGTATATACATGCTGACAAGTGGTGTGGATTAATTGCTATCAGCACAAACGACCAAGTTTTGTTCCTGTTTAATGTGTGGCATTATTATTACCCTTTATTCAACACCATTACTATTGATCTATATATGGTGGATGCAACTTCCGGGTTATGTGTTTGTTGAGCTGTTTTTTATCAGAACTCAAAGGGAAGGTCCACTATTTTGGTTATACTTTTTATCGGCCCCTATCCTACATTTCTTTTGCTTCTGTAGCAAGCGGGAGGTAACCTGTCAAACTACATTAACTCTGTGTCATGTCTTGTAATTACAAGACATTGAAGACAAACATTGTTTGAGAAAGCCAGATGATTTCTTCATTCACTACCCATTACCAATTCTTGAAAACCACAACAAAATTTTATTCTTCTTGCTTGCTATTATACTATTTACTTTCTAATTGATCATCAAAAAGATTACCCCTTTAACAGTGACGGTGAATTTCAGAATTGATTTTTTTTGGCAGGGGACAAGACAAAGCTTATTGCAGCCACAAAACAAAAGTAAGAATAGAAAAAGATGTGGTTTCTAGGATATAGCTGCTTTTTAACTTTTATCAGTGGTTACAGAAAGTTTCAGTATTCCTGTTTCCCTTATCAACCTAGCAGAAGAATCTAATGGAAGACTCGGAAACTCATGGCAATTGACGTACAATGGGTACGACCACTCGGACCCCTCTCCACCATTTTGTTCTTTTACCAAGGACAAAAGTTAAGATTTAATTATTTTTGGTATTTCTAGTTAAAATTTTAAATAAAATATCAATGTTAACCTCGTAATTAACTTTTATTACGCTAAAATTTTAATTTTGATTAATAAAAATATTTGAAATACTTAAGGAACTATGTTGAAGTTTTATCCATTATCTATCTGTGATGACCATCCATCACAGTGAACCGCCACCACCATCAAGCAAAATTTCTAATGCAAACCCTTACCACGTGATCAAGGAAAGATGATGAGTCGATGGATGCGTGCATGTACTATTTGGCTAACAAAACGGTACACACGCATGATTTGGTTATGAAACTGAAAAGGCACTACAACTTGAGAATATAATAATAATAGTAATAATAGAAAAGCATAGAGAAGGTGACATGAGAACCGTGGATAAGAGTGATGAGGACAGGTGCATTTGGAGCACGACAATCCAACTCTACTTCATCATCAAACGAGTCGCTCGCACTGAAAAGCTTTAAAAGTGAAAAGTAAAATGATTCCCTTTATTTGTGGATCACAGACCATTAGGAGTAGCACATCTTTTACTGTTTATGCGTGCGTGAGAGAGTGAAAACATTCACTTAAACTCAATTCAAGATAAAATACTAAGCTGGAACAATTTCATTTAATTGTTTCACATCTTCGGTGGTTATTATTGGTATTTTAGTAATCCTTATGAAATATGTAACATTTTTTAAAATTTTAAATACTTAGGTGTTAATATTTGTTTAACATTTTCTATTTATATCAATTACATCATCTATCATTCTTGTTTTCTTTTCTTCCTAGACCCTCTTAAGCGTATAACATTTTCTACTAGGGTACCATCAACATGTTCACCAATAACCACTGCCAAGGACAAGTTGGAATCACTTCGTACAAAGGTCAAAAAGTACTGGCAAACCCCTTCCAGCATTTTGGCATTGTAAAACTTATGATTTGGTGAATTATTTTCATTGTTTCACATACATTCAAGGCCCAAGATTAATACTAAATGAATTAAACGCTGATCAAATATTAAAATAATTTGTTTAATTCGTGAAACATTGCATATGATAAAAACTCATATATGATAAATTTTTATTAAAAATTAGAAATACATTAATATTATTAAATATTATATTTTTTATAAAAGTTTTCTATATATAACTTTTATCCCGTGTAATGTTCTACAATTTAGGAAAATCAATATTAAAACTGTTACTTGTTGATGCATGCTGAATTAATGTTACGTGATTAGACACAGACAATCGTGGGTTTTGTAGTGTCAGAGGTTCCGCAAAGATGAAAGAAAAGTAGTGACGTTAGTGGGTCTGAGTATGTATTATTCGTGTAAAGGAAATAACAGGACATTGCTCCTGTGTATGGATTCTGGTTATGCTTTCAAGCACAAAGTGGAAACTTTCACGAGTCTTCTTCCATGAAACTGTCATATAACGAACAGTGTCGGTGAATTATTGGCTTCAACAGAACCAGACTTGTATTTCCAATACATGATTATGTATGTGACCTATATATGGTGTCCCTCAATCTCACAGGGCAGGGCACAACCTTTATTTCGTCTTAACTTTTTTTCTTATTTTGTGCCTCAACTATAACCAATTCGCACAAAATCTTTGACCAAGAAAAAAAAATAGTATTATTCACACAATTATGTATAATTGTACAATGTCTCCATCTAATTTAATTGAGTTGAGTTCGGTGACCCGCCTTAAACTGTTCTTGTGTTAAGCTCGATGAAATCGCATATAAAACTTTGCAATGTATAGAAAACGTAAAGACAACTGATTACAAAAAAGGTGAATTTGTCGAAATTATTATGAAAATTTGTTATACAAATGTCATGAGTAAACATAATACAAGTAGAATGGGGCCAATAATATATAGTTGGCAATAAAAATGGCATTATCGGCAACTAGAAAATTTTACTCATTCCAAATAATAAGCTTCGCCTTCTAATAAATTTTATACAGAAATGCATGGCTTCTTGGATCTGGTTTAGTTACAGGGCTTGACCAAATATGTTTAGAATGATATGTAATTGTTTTATCAAGAAAAAATACATAAAATCACACTCATACATACATATATTAAAAAAGGGGGGGGGGGGGGGGGGGAGCATGGCTTTTTATAGCATATGTATATGTAGTATGTTGCATTTATTAAGAGGAGAAATTGTATATGCACAACTTCTGAGTATAACTTTTTGTATACGAGAGAGATGAAAAGTGAAAAAGAGAAATTTAAGGTAAAATTGTTAATGTGATAGAAAGAGATAAAAGAAAAGAAGTAACAATAAAGAGTTGAAAAGAGCATGTCACTTTCATCTCATCTTAAATAGTTGAAAGATAGCTTCTGTGAATAGTTTGTTTTACTAGAAAAAATATATTTTCTATGTACAAAAGATGGCATGATACAGAGGCATGGCTTTGCTTCTCATTGCAAATGTATTCTACGAGATCTTGTTTTCTGTCCTGCAGTCAGTGATATCATTATTAGGTACGAAGCTCTTTTCAATAGTATACTACAATAGATCAATGCGGCAACCTCCATTGTCGCGTGAACTGAAAGCAACAATATATGATTACAATAAATTACTCTAATGCCATATTGTTTCCCACTAGGTATGGCTTATTGAAAGGGTTAAATGTACACGCCTTAGAGTACTTTTATATATCCTTTTAATTTCAGAAATGCATGTACATGAGTCTCACTTTTTTTAATATGCAGTAATTGTTTATTTAAGTAACTTTCCCCCTTTTAATGGTATTTTCTTTCTTTCGTGTTCACAACTTTGATCATGTAACTCATTAGTATGCAGTATTTGATTATTTTTAAGAAAATTAGTGTATGGTTGAGACTTTGGTTCAACGGTGAAAATGAGGAAGAAAAACAATATTCCCTTCATTTCAAAACTAGAACACTCTTTAAAAAATCATTAATTGATATAAATTTGTATTATGTTTTAACTAAAATAACCTCATTTAAGAGAGAAGGAGGAAAAAATAAGACTAATAAAAGAGAAAGATCATAGGTACAACGAAGAAGTGAAGAGATAGAATTTCAAATCAATTAATTTTATAGTTTTTATGATAAATTTTTCATTTCTCTTTAAATTTCAAAGTTTATTTATTTTAAAATTAGTTTCACAATATTAATTAAAGTATAATTTATTAGAATGGTCTCTTAGTATAATAGCCCGTGTCATTATTTAGAAAATTATATAATTTTATATTAACTATAAATATGTGTGTCTACATATATATATTATAGTTTTAAAATGTTTTATATTTTTAAAAAATAAATAAATTTTTATAATTTTATATACCTTTTTATCTTTAAAATTGATTTATATTTTTAATGTACTTAAAATGAAATACTTTCATGCCATGCAATATTTATTTAATTAATAGCATTATTTACATGAAAGAATTATAAATTAAACAAATGAGAAATCGATATGGAATTATTTACTTGTATTACATTTTTAAAAAGTTAGTAATTTAACTGAATTAGGCATTTGTTCATGTGATATTTAAAATGTTGAGAAATTTTATATTAATTAAAAATACGGTCTGAATAAATTAGTTTGTGAGAATAAATTAAACTTGGTCTATTTCTAATATAGTTTCAAAGAATATATATTATTAATACTGCATTTCTCACAAAAGTTTAATCTTACAAATTCCATGTATCACATGTTTGATTTTGGAAATGAGGAGGTGTTAAATACTTTACTAATTAAAAATATGGTCAAAATATTTTTTTATTTTTTTATATAAAATTTAGACAAATTTCCTCATTTAAGTTAGGTTTTGAAAGTGTATTAAACTCTATTTATAATATAAATATTGAAATTTCTGAAAATATAATCATTATTTATTTATGGAATTCACGACTCCAACTTGTCAGACTAAATTTAGACAATTGAGTATGGAGGGGTGTTTTGCTGGTCTGCAGCTACAAAGTTTATCTTCAACAATCTTCTTCCATCGTGGAATGGGCTGTTTCATTTTTCTTGTCATTCTTTTTCTTGGCCATAATCTTCTAATGTATGATAATTGTTTCTACAAATGTTACATAGAACAATTACACGCCCCTGCACTGCTGCACCCATCCAACATACCCTTTTAGATAATCTGTAATTATAGTTATTTGTTACCAAAAATAATATTTAATATTTTAGCAATTTTATAATCTATTGTATGTATGTATTTCATCACAACATTAATTATAATCTATTGTTAACATTAGTCTTAAAAGTTTATTTATAGTATTAAAAAATATTTATTGTATTTTTAAAATAATAAATCATTTTTTTAATAAACAAGTATCAATCAATACAAAGAATTTATGATAATAAAATCATTTAATAAATATAAATTTTAAAAAATTAGCTATTGAATATCGCGATATTATCAAATTTTAGATAAATTAAGCATTTATAATAATCTAATTTTATAGTTAAATTTTTTTTATATTTTCGGATTTTTATTAATTTTAACTTTTAAGATTGAATTAAAGTGATAAAAGTGAAATAATTATTTATTTTTAATAAAAATTTACTGTTATTAGTTATTTAAACTCAATTCCAAAACTTAAGTTAACATTTTCTTAATATTTTAAAGGTATTGTATATATATAAATAAAGTTAGTTGATGACATTTTAACATTATTTTTAAATTATATAAAGTTTATAAACTAGGTTTATTTAATGAGAATTTCTAATCTAATCATTGAATTAATAAAAACAAATATTTATAACAATATTATATAGAGAAAGACGTAAACATGATATCTAACATGTATATAATTCTGACTTAATGGTTAACATTGTGAGAATTTATTTATTAACTTAATGTTAAATATTCTGCTTAATCAATACTAATTAAGGACGGTTCAATTTTATTTAAAATTTGCTAAATTTGAATCATATCAATTTAATTTTAAATCTGAATTATTTATGTTGTTCAAACTGCTTACCCGACGGGTTTCGAATTTAAAAACACTAAATTCAATTGAATCAATACGGCATTCTTCAATTACTTGATTTGGGTGTACGTCAATCTCTAATTTATAATAAGAGAAGACTCTTTTAAATATTTATTTTTTAACTGGTGAGTTTTTTATATTAAAATATTTTTTTACAAAAATAATTGTTTTTACTTTTTAAAAATAAAATTTTATATAATGTTTCAAAAAGTGTTTTATTAACATTTTTCTATACAACAAATAGATGGATCAAATTATATTTAATAATTAAACTATATAATAATACAAGTAAATTAGTTAGATTCCTATAAATTGAATTGATTATTGAAAAATGCTTATTTAATTAATATAATTGGGTTGAGAATTAGTATAACTAATAAATTCGATTACTCAACGGTTCGACAATATTATAGCGAATAAAGTAAAGCTTAATTATCCGATCTAATTTGATGGAAAGTTGTATGACAACTGAAAAGTTAAAATTACATTATCAGAAGACAAAGGGTGCTTTCAAGGACTTTAAAGAGATGACATGCTCCTTCCACGAAGATTAGCTTCCATGTTAAATTACAATTAGCAATAATTAATCTCCTTTTCTTGAAATTAAAAAGAAAGATACGTTCAGGTCGTGATTTGGAGTCACCGTCACGTGGTTTTTGGATGGTGACATGAAGGGGTGGATAACCCTTATTGTCTGAAACACAAGCTTTTTCTTCTTACCCACCCATCATCATCTATTTGCCGTTTCATCTGCGATTCCATTTCTTCATGTTATGCAAAAAAAAATAGTTATGTTCTAAACAATTCAGCTATTTTATGTTTGGTGCTTGTTAGCACGTCAAATAAACATTTAATTAGTGTATGATAACGACTTGTTAGTTGTGAGTTGTGATAATTAATAGAGTCCACTACAGACCCTTTCTCTCTTTATTATTTGATTTAACATTCCATTTTTATTTTGTTTAAGAAATAAATGGAAAGAACATCAATCCATAGGTATAATAGAAAGAACCAAGAACACAAGGTTGCCACATGCCAGCTTGCAGATGTTGTAAAATGACGTGGGTTTATTTTTTTATTTTTTAAAAAGGAGGTGGTTTTACGATGTTTCACCTGCCACATAATTTATACCAATAAAATTAAAAAGGAAAAAGAATATTGCTGTAAGTATCTAGAATAAAATGCCGTTGAATTCATTAATTAATCAGAAAAGGAGGAAAAAAAAATGGTTTAGTTGGCAAAGCATGTGAACTGTGCAGCCTTTGCCTGATAAAAGCCCTTCTTTAGTTCCTTAATCTGATTTTCATTTAATTAAGGAATCCGCTGCATAAAAACCACCAACCCGCATCAAAAATTCACTTTTGTTGGAATTTAGAAAGAGAACAAAAGAATAATACGAGGAAAAGGGAAAACAAAAACCGGGGAGGAGCGTTGCTTTGGGGTTAAAGTAAAATTTATATGAACTCAAATGAAAAGCACACGTTGATTCATAATTACTTAGCCCCTTTGATTGGAGCCTTCCACACTAAGTGTACGTTGGTCTCCTCATAACATGAATTGCAAGTTTAAAATTTCAATATAGTGTTACTGTTAAGTAGCATAGAATGTTAAATTCAATATAAAAATTAGCGCACGAGAGCATATGATAGTGGAGTGAAATAAAATGTTTTCAATTTTTGCCCCTTTTTATTTATTTTTTATTAAAGTTATTTTTATTGTTATAGTAATTATTTTTCAGTTAAAAACTGGGAAAAAAATTATCAGAAACTAGAATTTTAGTTTTAATTCTTGAACATGTGCCTTTGTTAATAGAACCGTTCTTTAAATGCTCTTTTCATGATCTGAAGCGGTTAAAAGGCAAGTGGTGGGATTGGACTCGCCCCCACTCTCATTGTCTTTTTCTCTTCAACATTTATGCTTCTGCCTATTGAATTTTAAGACTTTCAATCTGGGCACTTATGCTTTTCTTCATGCTGACTGCCAAGTACATGAGCTAGTTGTGGACTACGATTGTAAGACATTTTTTCTTTCATGACCGATCATACTTCATTTCTTGTCTAGTTTCAGTTTGAGTCTCTTCCTTCATCACCGTTTCACTTAACTTGTTCTCTTGCAAGTTGATGTTGCCTATTACAAAAGTTGACAACTGAGTTTTTAGTGGCGGGTGGATGCACTTGCAGATTTAGAAGTGGGAAAGATGAACACAAGCGTCACGACAAGGCTGCAACATAGAAAAGCTCCAATTGCACATGAAAAAGTAATTAAACTTGCTATAACGTCACAACTCAAAACCTGGTTTAGTATTTTTGTCGAATGCATTTTTGAAAAACGGTTGGTACAGTGAACCAAGTTCAAGATTATTATTGAATTATGGATATAATAGTGTAACAGTTCTCTTCATAAGCTATAGATTTCAGTTGATCCCAGAAATTCTCAGAAGTCAGCATTTTTTTATTAGCAAAATACCATACCTTAAAAGGGAATGAATTGAGGAAAATAAAAGATACCCTTTTTTTTTTCTTTCATTATTCATGATTGAGTTGGGTTCTATAAATCTCAAGCTTTCAAACTTTTTTCCATTTTTAGTAGCATAGGTTGATTCTAACCTCTTTAGCCTTGAACGAAAAGGCAGAGATGCGGGGAAGCTTGCAAGAGGGAGCAAAAACAGAGAATACAGTTAAAGGTGGAAAAACATCGAGCAAAGACAGAAAATTGGCTTTGCAACAAGATGTAATGGCATAATTTCTTCTTCAATTTCTTATCTGAATTTTCATATTTTTCTTGCTTCTAATTGGCAACTTAGATGAAGTCTCCATCCAATTTCAGGTTGACAGGTTGAAGAAGAAGCTAAGGCGTGAGGAAAACATCCACAGGGCATTGGAGAGAGCTTTCAATAGGCCTTTGGGAGCTCTACCTCGTCTTCCTCCATATCTCCCTTCCCATGTTAGTAATCTCTCTCCCTCCTTTTATTGTTTAGTCATTTTCTTAACTAGTATTTTCCTAAGGAAAGAATTCACTTACAATCACAAGTTAGAAAAGGCTTATAAGAGGAAAAAACGAAATCATTTGAATGAAATTTCGAAGGGTTTTATAGAGGAGGTTATCATATATTCTATTTAATCTTGAAAATCTAGACACTAGGACTTCTGGCCGAGGTAGCAGTACTGGAAGAAGAAATTGTTAGGCTTGAAGAACAGGTTGTGCATTTCAGACAGGACTTGTACCAGGAAGCTGTCTACATGTCATCCTCTAAGATGAAACTTGAGCATTCAGAATGTGTGAACAATGCAAGCTCAAATCATAGTGCCAAACTGGGTAAATTGAAGTCCCTTTCCCAGAGGATGGATAATGCTGCCACATCTGTAACGAGGACTACAACACCACTTCCAGGTGAGTAATTGGCCATTATTATGTGCCACCAATTGAGGGTAAGCTGTTTCAAAATTGAGCAATGAGCACTAATTTCACCAATTGATGGCATATCACTCTTGTTTGTATTGCCAGAGGATAGAAGAGGAAAAGAGAATCAATCGTGCACTAATTCTTACAAGAGCAGCAAACAATCCATATGTAAAGGCCAAATTACAAAATCTCCAACTAAGAAACTTCCTATTGACAGTAAATCATTGAAAAAACGTTGGGATCCTCCAAAAAAGCAGGTGAGTCATGTGATAAAATAGTTTTTGTGTGATTGGAGTTGTAAGTCAAAAAAATGGAGAACTTTTTTGAAGTCATGAATTTGAGCTTTACAAACTGTGCAGCAAGAACTAAGGCTGAACAACCAGCCAACTGCAGAAGTAAGAAAGCATAGTCTACGCAAAACGCCACCAGGGGATGAAAGCCCAAATATAATCTCTGAAAATATTCTGAAGTGTTTATCAAGTATTCTCTTGAGAATGAGTACAGCAAAGAAACCGGCTTCTGCAGGTGATCTACCACCCTTATGGACTCCAAAATCTGAAAACTGCATTGAAGGACCAGAATCTTGGGATCCTTATGGTATCTGCTTGGAATTTGGAAAGGTAGATATTGTTCCATACAAGCAGTTACGTGCAATTGAAGCTAAATCATTCGATCCAAAACGAACTGCAAAATCTTTGATTTTACTGCGCCGGTTGAAGTATGTCGTATTCTTTTCAAACTAGAATACTAATTTTCTTTACATTGACACTTATCAATCGTGTCTCTAAGATGATACAATATTCTACTTTTCCAAAATTTACAGACTTCTTCTGAGAAAACTAGCCCGTGTCAATTTTAAGAACCTCAACCACCAAGAGAAGCTTGCATTCTGGATCAACATCTACAACTCATGTATGATGAACGTAAGTCAATTTTGTCCATCAAAATAACATATAGCATCATCTGACGACAATTTCTTTTCGCTGATTTTTGTTATTTTTCTATTTAATGTCAGTAATAACTTTATTTAAAGTTCTGCTTTGCTTCAGGCATTCTTAGAAAATGACATACCAGACAGTCCTGATATGGTTGTCACGCTGATGCAGAAGGTATGAATATGATCAACTGGAAAGCTTTGTTTCTTCTAGTAAGGAAGGAAATGCTTTTAGTTTGTGCCCCGAGTTTGGTGTAATAGCATTAGTATGCTCAAGAATTTATGCTTTTTTCTTGTACCCAGGCAACAATAAATGTGGGTGGACACTTGCTAAGTGCAACAACCATAGAACATTGCATTTTAAGACTTCCATATCACCGGAAATTTGTAAGTTGTGTGTCCATTTCAAATCTAGCTTTTTGGTGAGTGGAAATATGTTAAAAATTACTAAGCTTTACAGCTAAATTCTAAACAGACATTATCAAAGGGAGCGAAAAATCATGAAACTTATGGACTGGAATTGTCAGAACCCCTAGTGACATTTGCTCTCTCTTGTGGAACTTGGTCCTCTCCTGCAGTAAGTTGATGCTTAATTTACGTTGACTTTTTACTCTCCTTTAACCAATATCTCGGTTGTAAACATCACACAATTAGTTCAATAATTTCATGATTTGCATATTCTTGTTACTGATTCATGAACTTTGCCAATTTCAGGTGAGAGTTTACACTGCATCTCAGGTTGAGAACGAACTTGAAATGGCCAAAAGAGAATATTTACAGGCTGCAGTTGGAATTTCAACATCGAAGTTTGTTATCCCAAAGTTGCTGGATTGGTATTTACTGGACTTTGCAAAAGACTTGGAATCATTGCTGGATTGGATATGCCTCCAATTACCAAGTGATGTGGGTAAAGAAGCCATTAAGTTCCTTGAGAAAAGAAAAACCGAGCCCCTCTCACAATTTGTACAGATTATGCCATATGAGTTCAATTTTAGATACTTGCTGTGCACATAGTTTTGCTTCTGTTTTTTGTATATGATTTTATTGGTGCTGGGGATACAATTTGTAATTTTAAGCAGCTCTAGATTATACATATAAGAATGTAGATTTCATCTGTTCTTTTCTCCCTTTGAATAGAATTGAGTATCATAAATCTCATTTTACAATTCAAACCTTCCATGTTATCAGTGCTCAACCGTTGCAACTTCAATTTAAATTAAGGATGATAGGATGCTGATTCAAATTCCAGTCTTCCTTGGACTGAAAAGCTTATATTCTGAATATTTTCTATATATACAAAAAATGGATCTAACTACGTTTAGGAGCAAAGTAAGTAATGAGAGTCAATTAATATTTGTTGTATATTTCTTAAAACTTGTGTTGTTGTTAGTAGGTCACTGAACAAATAGTGCATTACAGAAGATTGTTGATAGTACGAGTGCTGCAGGACATCCATATATGAACCAACATTCAAAGCACGACTGATACTGCAATTCTCTAATTAATGGCACTGGCAGTGAGAATTGACTTGTGGAGGTGGTCCATCTCATCCCATCATTCTGGTGGCAAGACACTTTTTGGTGTTGCAGAGATGCTTCTTTAATTACTATATTTCACATAACAAAAGTAAGTTTGATTTGTCAAAATGTTTTTACTGATAGTTGCAAAATATTCTTTTTCTTTTTACTTTATATTCTGTTTTCAAATATTTTTATATATGTATAAAAAAACACAACATTGTAATTATTATTGAAAATTAAAAAATATGTTTTTACAAACCAAACGCACCTCTCTTTTAATTTTTTTGGTCCAACACGTTATATTACTGTTTTAAAAGTAAATTTTGACATACTAATGGTACAACTTGACTATTTTATTTGTTTTCCAAGGTTAAATCCGTAAAAAAAAAAAAAAGTAGAATTCGTATGCCTAAGGTTAAAAAAAAATAGTCTCACAAATATTTGTCCCCAAAAAATAGAATAAGATAAAGACAAAAGATAAATTTCTTTAGTATTTAAGATGTTAAGAATGCAGCTTAATTGAATATTTACTTAATAATTTTTATATATAAACTTTTGAGATTTAGAATTTATAGTTGAAGATAAAACTTATTATGATAAGTTTTGTTAAAAAGATACTTTTAAAAACACAACTCAATTAGATTATTATTTAATAAATACTTTTTATATAAGGGTTTATTCTATAAATTAGTTGAAAGGAAATTATTTAGATAAGTTATATCAAAAAATTATTAAAATTAATTTTAAAATATAAAAAAAGTATATAAATTATTTCTAAATTTTTTTTCTAAATGTCTCCTTAACCTGTGTCTTTTACTTAATAATTTGTTTAATGTATATTTAACAATATACAACAAAAGTTTAAAGATAATATTTTTTTATTAAAAATTACAAAATTTTAATGCACTGGTAACGTTAAATACTACAAATTTTAATAAAAAGTTAGTATTAATATAAAAATTTATACTATCAACTAATTAAAATACATAATAAATAAGTCTTTAAAATTATTTATTACTAAAACCAACAAATTTTGCTAGTATGATAATTTGCAGTCGGTATATTTTAATTAAATTCTTTAAAATGTATATTATAATAAAATAATTATTTTGGGATAAAAAGCAATCTGGTTTATATATCAATGTGTACTTTAAAAAATAAAATAAAATAAATAAACTAATACCTGCATGCCCGCACAGATTGGAAATTGGTAAGGAGGTTGTGGGAATTTGTTAAAGAAGATATTCAAATGGCTCGAAACGAAGTTTTGTAACTGCGAATTTTGTCTCGTTAGAAATCTTTAAAATGGACCCCCAATTGGGCCGAATATTGGGCTGTTCAAAACACGAAGTCCTGTGACCAAAAAAAAAAGAACCACGTGCTGTCCTATGTATACGCCATTGCCAATGGAATGAGAATTGGAAATGACTAAAATGACTGCGGCTCATGATTTTCCTGAACCCAAGCAAACCCAATTATTTCATTGGTCCAAATGGGTTATAATATCAGGAATATAATTCCTTGTCAATGTGATTATAAAATAATATTATTTACTTATAGTCTTTATAAGCGTAATTATTGTCTAACAACAATTGAAAAAAATTAAAGACGCGTACTAATAAACAATGTACTGTATTAATGTTCTGTACTAATCAAAATTATTTGTTAATACAATATATCATATTGTACAAAGTACCTGTATTATAAAAAATAAAAAATAAACTAACAAAAGCCGATTCACTATTAAATCGTTAGTAAATGATTATTTCTCATAAAACACTTTGAAGGAAAAAAACCTAGCTGTGCAAACTACGAGTGAAATTGCTTACGATGAGTGATTCAAGCCGTAAATCAAATTGAACTCTCTCTATCATAACTTAAATACAGAAGAATTAAACGAAATAAAATTTAAAATAACATTAAAGAAAAATGTTAACTATTTCCAACATTGTCTGAATAAATAAATGAGTGAAATAAAATCATGAATGGTGTTTCAAATATATTTTTGCATATTATTTTTTTATCATGTCAGGTAATTTGTTTATATAATGCATATTTTAAATATTAATTTCTTAAAATATTTTTTAATATAATAAAATATTTATTATTGATACTTATAATTTTTAATTTTAAAAATTTATAGATTTAAATCTATTCATATAATATATACTAAATTATTTATTGAATAAAAGTAATTTAATTTGACAATACTGGTGCAGTACAAAGAAAATGATAGTTAGTTCTCAAACATCCCGATTCACTGTTCAGAGTAGAACAAAAAAGTCAAAAGGGGTAATTTTGAAAATGACATTAAATATTTAAAATTAATTATTGCATAAAACAATTAAAACATGGTTCTTTCATTATTATTATTTTATTCAATTACTCTCCTTATCAGTGTCCGAATACAATGCTTTCTCTCTTCATTAATAAAAGATTTTGAATTATTAAATTTACCTTCGTAAAATAATTTAAAACATCATTTATCATCATTTTTAATATCTTTAAATAAAAAATTTAAATCTGTTAAGGTAATATTTAAATTAATTTCTTTAAAAGGCGTACCTATCATCCTTTCAAAATATCATTTGTACGCTTAGTTTTATTGTTTCCGCGTCTTATTTGTTTATGATTCAATTAATTCCTTTCAAAACCATATTTCACATAAAAAATATTTTTTTATTTTTTTGATTGATTTATTTATTAAAGTTAATTGTGTAAATTTACTTTATAATTTAAATACTTTTCTCTCATTTTTTTATTTATATTTTAAAATTAATTTTTAAAAACTCACAAACTTTTTTTTTTGTAAGAACAAATAGTGATGCTCATAAGATAGTACGATACAAGTTTAACACTTACTGTCATGTAAAACACGATTTTTGGTTCTAATTGAGAGAGAGAGAGTACGTTACTCTCCATTTATTAATAATGTGTTCAATTAATTTTTAAACAAAAATACATGTCTTAAGGATTTATTTATTTATTTTACAATAAGAAAGAGTTAATTTTGTTATTTCGTTACATTTCAATATAACATTTTTGAGAAATATGTATATAAAAAAAGAAAAAGAAAAACAATTGTATATTGTATTAAATACGATACAAGGCACCCAATATTCAAAAACAAAAACTCATATTTTATCACACCTTATGACTTTGTTTCTTTTAATATATAAAATATTTTGTACAAATACAAAAAAAGGCTTGTTCCCTTGACTTTCTTTACCCGAAATAAGTGAAGCATGAAGCAAAGGACATTATAGTTTAGAAAACGTAGACTTTGTTGTGTTAGGAAGGAAAGAGCCAGATAAAAAAGCACTCTCTACGACTTTCATCGTTGCAAGGGGCTTAAAGTTGGTTTAATCACAAACTTGATTTAATCATGACCTAACTACTGAAGAAATGAAGCCCAAATTAATATTAAATTAAGATAAAATGTATAAAATTAACTATTTTTATAATTAAATTAGAAAATCGTGAGAAAAGAATAGAAGTTAGAAATATTGGAATAATATCGTGGAGATCCAAGTGCCCAAGAAGCAAACGTGTAGGGGGTTTGAATGATTAATATTTATGTAATATAAGGAAGGGTCATTCTCTTCTAGAATCAAAGTTTATCCTTTGCTTACCGCCACCGAAATTGATAAGTATGAAAGGGTGCATATATTTTAATGGCAGGTCCTAATTGACCAAATTATAAGAAGTCAGGTAAGTAAGACACGCAGATGGGGTGATGACTGCCATTGCGCATACGCACACGTTCATTCATTGAGCATATAACACCATCCATCATCATGATCCATCTAGAAGCAGCCAAATAAGTTAATTAAAAGCGCCGTCCATTTCAATCCGTTGCCTCACGTAAAATCCACACGTTGGTGGGTTAACTTAGCCAGAAGCTTAAAGCTATAAAATTATTACATCCTCTTTTACCAAACTACATATTGAAACTGGGCCATATGGCGTGAGAAATTCACTTTAGCAACAAATCACGAGTGGTATTAAAAGGCGGCTAGGACGAGGACGAGGACTCTCTTGTCAGTGGTCAACAAAACAATCTCATCCCCTTTCTCATCTCATTAGGTGATCCTTCCAACCACTTTCCCTTTTACATATGTATCTATAAATATTTCACAACCACCAAACATATCTCTTTGCTAGTCACCTGAGCCAATTCAACCACGAAGCAGCAATATGGAAGTGGTGTTACCTAGTCCCAATGGAAGTCCCACTAAGGATCCTTTCGATTTCAACCGTGCAAGGATTTCACCCTATCTCAGCGCTCCCTCTTCGCCCAAACGCTTCGGAGAATATTACTATTTAAGTGCTCCCACAAGCCCATCAAGATTCTACTCCGAATTCGACTACTTTTCGGCTACCCCTTTTGATTGGGAAGAACACAAGCCCGACACCCCAAAAGATAACGGTGACGATGGCTTCGCGTTTTTCGTTAGTGGGGAATCGGGGAACTCCTCTCGTTCGGCGGAAGAGCTTTTTGACGGTGGCAAGATAAAGCCTTTGAACGAGGAGGAACTGTTGGAATCGGCTAAAAGCCCGCTTTTGTCTAAGGGCCAGCCCAGAAGATCTTCTCCAATAGCGCAAGGTAAGAAGGCGATTCGCGAAGCCCTCTCACCCAGAAAGAAGAAAGAGTCTAGTGATGAGGGTTTGAGTGGAGAGAGAAGAGGCAGAGAAAGGAGTGTTAATTCTTCGAATTCGGGTCGCAGAGTGGCGCGTTCCCTCTCTCCATACAGAATATCTCACTACACGTGGGACGAAGAAACACACCAAGCGCAGACCAACAAAGAGGATTCAGTTCCTGTTCCAAACGCGCCTTCGCTTTCGTCCACATCTTCGAAGAGTTCGAGGAAATGGAGACTGAGGGACTTGTTGTTGTTCCGCAGTGCCTCCGAAGGACGAGGTTCCAGCAAGGACCCTTTCAGGAAGTTCTCTGCTATGTACAAAAAACCTGAAGAAGCAAAAGCATCGACCACAAGATTACCCTCTGACATCCCCAAAGTGAGAAGGAAGGAACCCGTTTCCGCACATGAATTGCACTACGCAAGGAAGAAAGCGGAATCTGAGGATTTGAAGAAGAGAACCTTCTTGCCTTACAAACAGGGGATTTTGGGAAGGTTGGCTGGCTTCGGAAGATGATTTATTTTATTTTTTTAATTTGCCTAAAGAAACTGTATTCTTTTGTTGAAATTTTACTATCATCTTTTTTTGTTTTTCTCTATTTAAGTTGCAAATAGAACTGAAATCACTGATCAGCATTTTAACAATGGTTATTTATTTTTATAGCATTTATTCATGTTTAATGTTATACACCGACTCTTTCCCAGACATATACTTGAGTTCTGTGTAATATTAGTCTGTAACGATTGTTTATTTATGTTTTATTTTATATCCCGAGCCTTGCTCAGACAAAAGCATGTGCTGCTAGCGATGAAGACAAATCAATGTGTGTATGGGCCTAATGACATTTCATTGTACCAAAGTCGGTTTGGTAAAAATCCTCCATTGTTTCACTCGTTACATACCGGCAAACAAATATTAATCGGTCAGTGAGAAAAATAACTTCAATCGGTATCAGATGAGTTCGGGTTACATGTAATTCACTATCACTAGATCAAGGTGTTCGTTAAGTCATACACAAATACACATCTCTTCTCATTTTTCAAAGAATACAGTATGGGCTGTGATGAATGTTGGTCACATACAGCGTCCTAATTGTTAGTATAACTTCAGTATGTTTGTTTTAAGTTTTTAATAGCCGTAATGCGATGACATGGTCAAGGATAGCGGTTTCAACAAAAAGAACAAAAATGTCATTTATCGAGCGACTTTTATTTAATAAAAAATCAATTATTAATATAAATTTTAATGGTATACTAACGAAAATGTTTTTTAGTATAATATAATATACTATTAATATAATTTAATAATATTTACAGTAATAATCTATTTTAAAAAAGTTATACTAAAAAGGTAATTTAATACTAAATCATGATAAAGAAAGTTGTAGTAAATATGAATCAATCATGTTATTAGTAAACTATTCGAATTCCTAGTTTTAAATGCTTTATTAAATTTTATGTTTTGTTGAACATATAAGTTTAAGGTTAAGAACTAATGTTTTATGTATGAACTTAATATTAAAAGATCATGAATAATTTGCATTTACGGGTAAAACCGTCTGAAGATGTTCCTGCAAAGGTTGTTTCCGACTGCACAATTCAGGCGAAATGCCATATCATGTGCCCTTCCTTTTGTGGCAATGCATGACAGTCTCTTTCTATATAAATAATATAAAAGCGAACGAAGTTAGTGATATGTGGACTCTTTCATGTAACAAAGTTAGTTTAATTATTTAAAAATAAAATATATTACTTTTTAATAAAAAAATATTTATATCTTCAAAAGTGAAATCAAAATACAATAATATAATTCCAGCAAACTGAGGGAAATGAACTTTTTTTTTATATATACATAGTGACGAATTATTAAAATCTCTGGAAAATGCTTTCATTTAAAGCTTAACCATCTTTCAAATAGAATTATATGACAAACGATGAGCATTAGGTGAGAAAAAATAAATTTTATTTATCAATTAAATTCAGTTAATATTATTTATCAATTAAAATTAAGTTTTCATCTCAATAATCTATTATAATATTGAGTATAAATGTTTTGTTAAAATACAATTTACTTTTAATTGATAAATAGTAACACGTATAAAATAATACATAAATTTTATCTAAACAATATTTGATTATAATATTAAGGTCGACGATGAAAAATGTAAGTCACAAAGTCAATCCATAAAGGCCAAAGCTTGGGAATTTGTGTACGAAGACTTACTATAAACAAGGTTGGTAATCTGCCCAAAGCCACGCAAACTATCAATCACCGCATGTGGTATGTCCCCGCCACGGTAATGTTTTTCTTGCTTATCTGGTGCACGTGGAAAACAAAATTCATAATTCTATTTATCACCGCATATAAAATTGTTAAGGAAATTAAAATTGATTCGATTTCAGTAAAATTAACTTAATCTGAATATTACTTTAAATATTTGAAACTTATAGTAGAAAATGTAATATGGATTAAATGTTTAAAATGAAATTTATTTGATTCTCTGCCTAGAAGCGGGCACTATTCTCTTCCCATAAAACTTCTCTGTGCCCAAAAATATTGTTTATTTACCTTATTAAAATCAAACTTATCCAAATAAATAAGATTTTAATTGATTTATGCGTGTGAATACCTAAATCAAAAAGGTTTTAAAATTAATGAATTTTTTTCTTTTTTTATCTGTTTGAAGTAACGATGCATAAATTATAAATATACTTAAAATATTTGTTTATCTTTTAAAAAAAATCAATTTTTTACTATATATTTTTATCTCTCTACTATTATCTTATTTATTAGTTAATTTATTTCTTATGTAATTATCTAAAATTTCCTATAGCATTGTAATAAAATTCATTATCAAATATAAAAAATTGAAATTGAGAATATAATTAAAAAATGTCTAATTAAAAAATTATAATTAATATAATTTTTCATTTTAAAATAATAAATAAATACCGTTAAATATTTTATTGTAAAATGACAGATAAAAATAAGTACACGGATTATTTCATAACTTTTAGTTTGTTACATGAAATATTTCAGTTATGAATATTGCAAACATGTGTCGTATATTAATTGAGAAGTATTTATTACACATTATTACGTATTTTTAATTAAAAATATTAATATGTATTTTATATTTCTAAAATAATAAATGAAATGTTCAATAAATTTAATTTATTTAAATAATATTTTAAGAACGTTCATAACATTTTTCCTTATGTTTAACTTAAATCAAATTTTAAACTATTGACTAATGGAAAATGTATAAAAAAAAATTCTTTAAATGAATATGTTCATATTAATGCAGAAAAATTATTTGTTTTCGTTTGGGTCTCTATCCATGATGGTTTTTTTTTTTAACAGACCATGATTTTGCTATTTTCACTGGTAATTGCAAAATTTTCATGGCGTGTTCTTGGCTGTTCCTGGTCCGTGTTGTGTGTAATGTGCTCTCTTACGATTATGTTTTAATTTTATGTTATTACCGACACTTTCACAGACAATAACATGTGTCATGTGCTGCTAGAGACCAAGACAAATCGGTATGAATCTGGGGCCTAACGACATTACATTGTACCAAATGCAGCTTCGTCGTAATCATTGAGTGTTAAGAATTTTTCATTACTTACGGCAATTTGGCAAACAAAGAAACATAACTAAAATTTGTATTAGATGACTAGGTGAAGGTGTTCGTTATCTCTTGCACCACTTCAGCTCTTTTCATTTTTAGAAGGACACGGGTGATGTAATTTTGTAACTCAACGGGATCTTCTGCATTCAAAGATTTTACATTCATTATTCAATAATACATTACTTAGGAAATATTTAATATAAACTATAAAATGTATTTAAAAGTGTAGTTTTGGATTTATATATTAAGATATTTGGATTCACTCCTTAATCTTTTGTAATGCTACAATTGTAATAAGAGAGTTCCGTTAAAACTAAAATAATGATCTTTTGTATATTATTATTATTTAGCAGAGTAAATTATTTTTAAGTATTCTTCATAATTATTTTATGTATACTTTCATTCACGTCTATGAATTACAATAGACGGTCGGAGTGTATTTAACTTTAATTTCTTAACACATTTAATCACAAATTGTCACATTAATAAAATATATTATTTTTTGTAATAACTAATTTAAAAATCATATATATTTGTATATTTTAATTAATTGACAGTATAAATTTTATATTATGTTAACAATGCCTAAAAATAAATTTTATTTATAAATTAGGCCCATTTTTTACAATTGTAATTACGGATATTGTCTATAAAATATCGCAATCCATTCAATATAAATGGAATTTTCTCTGGGTCTTTGTTCATCCACGTTGGTTCCCTTGACGGGCCGAGAATTGGGCTTTAAATTTCAAAAAGAAACGGTAATATTGTAGCTGGCCTTACTTAAATTAGCGTTCGGATCACCGAAAGCCCAAATCAACGAGGCCGACAACAATGTTGCAAAAAAGATTGTTTTTTCAAAGGCTAAAGAAAAAGTTTGTGGTTGCTAACTATCAATGGGAGAATTCCTCAGCTTAATTCCTTCATTTTAGCTAATGTTGTTGGTATAACTAAGATTAGTTTATGGTCCCTTTCTTGTTTACTGACAAGAACTATCAATCTGCAGTTATTTTATAACTACAGGCAATCTTGACCGTCAATTAAATTTGATTCATATATAAAAATAACTACGTACATAGCTTGCAGTTGTTTCCTTAACTCCGGAGGATCCCCATCCAACTTTCACCGTTATTCTTACTATTGTTTTTAACACTTTTAAGATAAAATAAAGTTTGAACAACGTTAACACTTAAAATCTTTATTTTATCATTAACAGTAAAAAAGAAAGAGGATAAATTGTTTTAAAGAGGATAAATTATATGAAAAATAAACGAAATGCAATACATTATATATTTAATGTGTTGAACTAAAGATTATTCTAATTTCAATTTCTTTGAATATGAATTTATAATATATATAGTTTTATATAGACAAAGATTTAATTTCGAAGACGAATTTTTAGGTTTTGTTTGGATTTTATGATTAAGAGGGAAGAGAAAGAGAAAAGAAGAGTTAGTTATCATTAATTCTTATTTGAAAGTTAACTAAGTAAGAGAGAGAGAATTAAAAAAAAATTTAAACGCATTTTTTTAGAAAAAAATTGTTACGAAAAATTTTAGTGACTCATGTGAGATTTGTCATCTATATTTCTATTTATTACATTAAATATTTAACATGATTTTGAGAAGATTAATATGAAAATAAAAAATTAAAAAATATCTTTTTTTCACCAAAATGTTAGTCTTTAGAGTATTTTTTTGAAATTATAAAAAATAAAAATTTAAAAATATTAATTTTTAGAGAGATAAAATATTTAATTTTTGTAACTTTTGAATAAAATAAAAAAGGCAAAAAAATATATAAATAAAAAATTTTAAAATATAATAATATCATGCACATGTTAAACTATCTATTATCATATCATATTGATGCTAAACATTTGGACAAGCTAAAAATTTAACCCTACTTTCTCTCCTCCCGTGAAGCCTTAAATCTTTTCACAAGCAAAACCTAAAAAAAATACGATAAACATGACTTGTAAGTTCATCGATGCTAACATAAAATAAAAATTGCAATTATGTAAAAGAGTTGTACTTTTTCTTAAAACAATAATTAAAGTTGCATTACATGATTTATAAATGTTATAAATTTCATTTTCTACTTACATATTTTTAATAATGGTATTTACGGCACAACAAAGGTACTGGAAGGCGCTTTCCTCACTTTGTTGTTGAATGGAAAATTTTCTTATTGGTATTATTTTATACGTGAAAAATTGAATGACAAGTTTTGATTGGGTTTTGGGGAAACTGTACGTTAACAACACATAATTTGGATTGGTAATTTTGGCAAGCTGTTATAGTCAAATCTGACGTGCAACATTGTCCACTAAAGCTTCTCGCTATCTCCAGAAAGTGTATTTTCTGGTAAAATGTTTCTGTTATGTCTATCTTTCCCAAATGAACAACAACAGGCAATTCAATCTGTCACATAATACAAGCTAAAAGAAAAGTAATGTACAATCATCAATCCCATCACTACCCCCAATAATTCCAAGGCAATGACAATGCTACTTTGATTTGAGAATAATTTATTTTAGGCTTATTCATTGATTCCAAACTGCCGCTCTTCCGCTCATAATAATGTCAAAGTTTAGCCTAACTCGATGTTTCACTTGGAAAGAAAATCAAATCCAAAAACAATACAAGGGAGCAAGTGTAAGGCAGAAAATAAACATTTCATTGTTTGCTCCAAGTAAGGACATACTTAGAAAATAGTGGCTGGTAATCCGTCACTGTTCTTCAACAGTACACCAAGGTTTGTAGTGTTTTAGGTCCAGTAAAGCTAGGATTATCAAATCCATGCCATAGCTGGCTTCAATTCTTTTATTGGTCACATTTGAAATCCATCTACATCCACTCAAACCCACCATAATTTTCTACAGTATCCTCCACTTGATACAACCCCATGAATTTTGATTATGATATGTGAACTTGATTAAGCTCCAAAATTTATTTTATTTTATTTTTCTTTAGCATTTATTATACTAGAATATATACCTAGCTCATGAATGATGCAAACATACAGAAGCACATGAGAGGCAGAAAAATTAGGAATGCCCAAATCATATTGCTATGCGCCATACGTAAAAGGAACTTTATTTCCAATGCTACTTGTCAACCTTTCATGGTACCAGGCTGATGCGGACGTTGCTTCTTCCTTTTTCATTAGTCGCGTGAAAGGTCCCCACTTTGGACACTAACCCCAATTTGTTAATTCTAGACATTAATGTTTACTATGCGCCAGTTTGATTTCCCGTACCGGTGGTGTGTTTTTATTTTTTTCTTCCATTTATTTTACTACGGGGTGATATAAATATTAGTGAAGGTATATTATCATAATTTCATTGATGTGAAGTTTAATGAGACGTTTAGAGTATGTAGGTGTAGGTAGGAGTTGGGGGTGGAGAACGAGGTATGTGCAAAAGGCATTAGTTTGGAATGGAAATAATACGAAAAAAGGCATTAAAGGAAAGAAAGAGTCGGCTCGGTACGACCGGGCCTCTTGATAATTTCTACTGCCTAACACACCTTTGCTGAATATGACCTATGGTCTGACACATTTAAAAAAAGTAGCAACTAAATAAAGAGGGGATGGAAAGAGAGAGTCACTTACAAGCAAAAGCAAACTTGCATGTACACACAGCAGAAATGTTAGGGGGGGAAGGATGAGCTTCATCTCAATAATTATTAGTGAAGGTTTGAGAGAGAGCTTTGATAAAGCATAAAGCAATTGATGTTGATACTCTATGTAATGATCAGAGAGGCACATGCCAGTCCAACATTACCACAATCCCTTTCCTCACCCCTTCACCTTTTCTAAATTTTGCGTTATTTTTCTTCCTCAATAACCCCACATCCCGTGGTCCAGCCTGCCCTTATCTTATCACATTCAAGCCCCTATCTATTTCACAAACTTGGTCACATCAAACTTTAATCTCGGTTTTTCCTTCACTCAAGCAAATTGAAAGGATCTCTCTCACTTGCCACTATAAAGATTCCAAGACAACCCGATTTAGTGACCAACTAACTTCCTAATCCTCTTTTACATCCTATTAGCTCGGTAGACCCTATAGTTAGTCACACCTTCCTTTCTCTATATCTATGATCCATCCATCCTGTGAGCTGTAAACTGCACCCATCTCTCTCTCTCTCTCTTTTCCTCTTATTTTTGTTATCTTACCTCAGTTCATTACTTATTAACACAACATATATCATTATTAACATGCAATAATGCCATCTGTGCATTCTAGCCCGTGCTACCCTATGGAAAATCCGGCACTAGCATCCTTACTCCGCCACACATCAGGGGAGAAACGTAGTAAGTTCTCCACTGGAGGCCTCTTGAAGATGTTCAAGCTGTTTCCTATGTTGACCTCAGGCTGCAAAATGGTGGCACTTTTGGGAAGACCCCGCAAGCCTATGCTTAAGGACAGTGCCACCACTGGGACAATCTTTGGTTACCGCAAAGGGAGAGTGAGTCTTGCCATACAAGAGGACACGCGTCAAATGCCAATCTTTCTCATAGAGCTACCAATGCTTACAAGCGCTTTGAACAAAGAAATGGCCTCTGATATAGTGAGAATCGCGCTAGAGAGTGAGACCAAAACCAACAAGAAGAAGTTGCTCGAGGAGTTTGTGTGGGCAGTGTATTGCAATGGGAGAAAAGTTGGGTACTCAATAAGGAGGAAACAGATGAGTGATGATGAACTCCATGTAATGCAGCATTTGAGAGGGGTGTCCATGGGAGCTGGGGTGCTCCCTGGCACATCTGATAAAGATTCTTCAGATGGAGAAATGACGTATATGAGGGCTAGATTTGAAAGGGTCGTTGGTTCCAAGGATTCAGAAGCCTTGTACATGATAAATCCAGATGGTGCTCAAGGCCCGGAATTGAGTATTTTCTTTGTTAGAGCTCACTAGAATGAACCAATATCTCTCTTTATATATGTATATGTACCTTGTACCTAGCTTACATTGTCTCATTATTATTGTAAGAATGTAAGCTCAAGCTTTTTGATTAATTAAATGAATCGCGCCACACTCTCAACTCGCTAATATACTATGCTTTGTTCCCCTTTCAATTGTTCATGTTGATTGCTATTTGTATGATCGATTCTGTAACCCAAAGTGGCTTCTCGTGTGTCTTGCTTTTCTCTGTGCATGTCTTTGTCTGCAGTTTGCAACTGCAGATTATTAGACAGTTCATTTTCTTTTCTTTTCTTTTTTTTATCTCCGTCATCTCTTTATTCTGCAAGCTACTACGTGTTTTTTATATATTCTGACACTAGAAAGTTCATGGTCATATGATCTAGCCAATTAATCCTGAAGCCGCCTTGGTTTGGGCTCCCCCGAAATCATAAACTAAATTCTCAAGTCGATTCTTTCAGAAAGGAAAAATCCAGCTTAAGCTATAGGATAAAGCTATAAACGATAAATTATAACGTTTAATCACAGGTTTGAGATAACATTTTTTATTTCATTTGTTTCTTGTCTTTCTACTCTCTCCGTTTGTCCATTAGTAGTTTTGTCAAGGTTGACAAGATTTTCGATGGTGATCAAAGCCGGATAAATTGTACGGAGAAGAAATATCAGGGCAATTTTAGCAGGAACGGCTAATGTAAATTAGATAATTTAAGGATAATTCAATTTTTACGTAACATTTTCATAAGAGATTCACGAGCTCGAACACCAAGTAACAACATGGCTGTAAATAATACATACATGCAGTTATTTTTAAACATTTTTATTTTGATCACTTGTATATTTGTATGCATTTTTTTCATGATAAAAAATCTGCAATTTACTGCCTCATAATAAATTAAAATGCTCAGATAATAACTGAAGAATTCTTGCAGTAGTTTCAAAGAATTTATGAGGCACTGTACCGCTAATTTTATTTGATATTCATTTTGCTAAGTACATATATAATCTATAAAAATAAAATCACATTACTTTTTATGACTTGTTTTATTCTTGTTATAAGGCTTTTTATTTTTTTTACAACTTGTTACTGATTTATTATCTATTTGTTTTTGGTTCTATTGTTGTAATTTTTCTTTTTAAAACCTTTTTTAATCTAGCGAATTAAGGTCTCTTCTAAGTTTTTTACGCTTTTATGGTTTAAAAAATTGATTTCTCTAATAATATATAATAATCTGGTAATAAATCGGGTAGTTTATTTAATATAGATTTTATGAGATTTGTAGGTCATGACCTGACACCACTTAGGTATTTGGTTGCAGCGCTCTGTCCTTTCCCCTGCGTTCTTAGAGAATATATGTATATATATTATCGATATTATTAAATTAAATAATTTAAAAATGATATAATAACTATATTATGTAATTGTTTTTAAAATTTATAAATTAAAAATAAAATGTCCAATATAAAAAATTTGACATGATAAAAAAATTAACTCTTTAAAATATTTTTATTTAAAAAAGTTAAAAACGTTTTGTTGAAAAAATAGTACTCAGAATATGTGATTTTTTTAAAAAAGAATTTGACCCTTTAATGAAATTCCATAATTTATATTTATTATTTTCATTCTTATAATAAGTTAAATTGTTTTATTTTAGTTATTTCATAGGTGTGTGTGGTTAGGACTGAAAAATGTTGAAAACAAGACGAGGCATACTTTTATAATTAGTCAAAACCTAATAAAAAATGATTATATATATTTTTATTTATCAATTCAATAAAGTATACCCAAGGTTTAGAGTTTATGCTATTAGTGAGAGACTTGGAGTACTTTACATAAAATCATAGGTTAACATCAAGAGTTATGATAACATCTTTTTCTCGCAATTGATGGAAAACATCAAAAAAGATCTGTATAAGAAATTTATGTGTAGCGCGTTGTTTATAGAGCATGATGTCATTGTCATATCATACAACTAAAAAATATTCATAGACATTGATCATGATTCATGGGGACAATGGTAGGTATATATGATGCTTATCCTTAATCCAGCAATTACGCGGCTTTGTTTCCATGAGGTGTAGTAAGGGAGATATACGCAAAATTGGTTATTATTTTTTTTTTTCTTTTAAAAAGGCCATAAATTTTCAATTTTCTTTAAAATTGGAGTCCTGATGTCATGTAAAAACATAAGAGCAAGTTATCTTAACTTTAATAATTTATTTATTTATTTATTTATTAATATTTAGTTTGTATATCTTTTAATTTGTTATTAACTGATTAGCGTAAGAATTTATTATTTAATAATTATATATGTATATATATATATATATCTATATATATGTCATATGACTTACACATTAAATGATTAACCTTTTTAATGTATTTTTGTTGTTTAATAAAAAGCTGTTGAGACCTATTAAGGATGTGTGCGCTCTACATTTGGATAGCTATATTTTTGTTTGGCATATATATTTCAATTTTGATATTGGGATGAAGGTGATATTTCTCTTGTGAGTTGGCGTTTCACAAACTGTAATAGAAATCAAATATGAATCGTCTATTTCACTATCTCTGTGTATTAGATCTCGGATTATAGTTAATTGCATGTTTCACCTTTCATGTTTTAATTTATGTGTTGTTTTCAACTTATTCTAATAGTTTTCATGATGAAACTTAAAGTATAAAAAGTATTAGATAAATACTTAACTAAACCATATACTCAAACACACCTTCAATCTCAAATAATTGAACTATTCCAAAAGAGCACGAAACCGATGTTAAGAAAATGCTTAAATTGAAGTAGAGGAAATAGCAAATATGCAGTATATAAGCTTGGGCTGGAAAGGAAAAGCCACACTTACATAACACTGGCAATGGGCCCATTCATTTTAAGATAAAGAAATATTTAATAATCAAACATTCCAAGACTTGCAGAAAACTAGAGTTTCGAAAAAGCCCTCCCAATTAAGGCTTCTGATTTGCTGGGTTGATCGTTTTCAGTTCAGAACAAGTGACACGTTCCGGTCCACACTGCATGGGCCAAGACTTAATAGGTCCAAGTGAACCCTTGCTGTTTTGGGCCTCTGGTCGGGTTGTTTAATTACCCACAACTAGAAAAAACACTGAGCATTTATTTTTAATAGAAAATAATAATGCATTTTTTTCAAGGATTGTTAAATTATTCTGGAATAAATAAACTTTAGGGTATAATATTTTCATATTTGATATGGCATCTAAAAATATTTTTTAGGATAATTCATTTAGAACAGAATATTGTTTATTACATGCCACGAGAATGAAAGTTGCCATTGTTGAAAATATTAAATACCATCAGATGTGTTGTAAAATTATTGTCATCATATACATGAATATTTCTTTGTTAAAAACATAACATTGTTCCTTTGAATATAACTTATCTGGTGCATCCTGTTCTATTTCTTCATCTGAATATTTTGATTGAACTGTTTTGATACGGGATTATAAAAAAAAGGAAATTGAAATAATTTTTTTTAAATATCCTAAACGTGCTAATAAAAGTTAAAGATGTCAATATTACTGTTTCAATAATAATAATAATAACATAAGGATGTAAGCACAATACATTTGTCAATCAATTGTTATATATTAGACAATTGATAACACACATATAAAAACCAAGTAATATAAGTTTATGGATTAAATACTTTCAAATTTTCTAATCCTTTAAACAAGCATACTCAATGTTAATTTAGTGTTTTAAAAATATTGAGGTGATATTTTTTCATTCTTGCAATAAATTTGTTGTTACAATACAATTTGAAATAAACAAAAACATATATTACAATTTTTATTATTATGTTTGAAATTAATAACAACGTAAATTAATATTGTTTACTTGATAAAATCACGTATGGAATGGTACGAATAGTCATTCAAAATAAAGCATTTAGATATTTTTATACAAGGTAAATAGTTCACATAAATTTTTGGAAATTTATTCAATATACACGCATTCTAAGGAAAATATTAAGAGACATGGAACAAACATTGAGAAAAAGTTGACAAGTTTTGATAAAACGATAATAACATAAAAATGAACAGGGTAATTATAAAATGAGAAAGAAATTGTCAGTATTATATAAATATTGTTGATAAAGAGGTGATGGTGTAGATTAAAAAAAATGTTAGTGCAATAATAAAGTTTGGATTAATTTGGTAAAGATTGAGGCACAGGATGAAGGATCTTAAGAAGAGTAAGACAAGAAGGAGGGATGTGTGACAAGGAAAGAGGGGAGAGATGATGAGGCAACATTAAACGAGCGGTTGACCATTCCATGAAGTGGGCCCAATTCCTACCGGCAAATGGGTTGGAAGGGAGCACCCACGGGCCCATTTGAGAGCAACCTCTCACACTCCTCAGTCATCAACCTCTTCTTCCAGGAATTAAAATTCTGCATGAAACATTCATCCTCTAATTCCAGGTCCCACTTTGCAACTGCCTCTGTGCCCCCACGTACAAGTCTCAATTATTATGCTCCCACCCGACCCGACCCGACCCATTCTCTCTCTACACTCTTGTTGGTGTGCTGCTCCATTCAATTCCAATTCCAATTCCAATGTAACTTAACGAATCACAAGATAAGTCGGTGCGTTAGAGTTTGTTGCCAGCTGTTTATATCAACTGCCCAACTGCTTCCCTCCTTTAGATCACCCACAACACTCCAAAACCCATTTATTTATGCCACGTGGGCGGCTTCTTTGTCATCATTCCATCCTTCCCTCATCCTAACTCCTTTTAGGCGCGTGCTTTAACATATTCCCCTCATTTTAATATATTAACCTTTTATCATCGCTTCTACGAGTTTAAACATTTATTCAACAAATAATGCAAAACGACACAGTACTCACCATTTGTTCATATTTATTTGTTATTGGTAAGTGGTAACTTAACTTCGAATGAACAGAAACATCCATTATAATAATAAAAATTGAGACAGTATACAAGTTCAAAATATCTACTCATAACATTAAAATCATTATATTTTTTTTAATATAAACATTTGCCTATTAAAAGTTATACTGTTGTTAAAAAGAGTAGCTTAAATAATTTATGACATATCAGTTAAGGGAAGAAAACTATATCAACATATTGATTTTGTTTTAATCATTGACACATATCTTAACAACCTTAGTAAACCTCTACTTAATGACTGTTTAAATGCATTTTATGATAATAAGCAATTCGTTAAACAGTATGTGTTCAGTCTTATCGATTTTGTTAAAATTGGTTTTTGATTTTCATAAAAAATTAATATTTATTTTGTCAAACATCTAAAAATAATATAATTTTTAAAAATAAAATATTTATTACATTAAAAGCACATTAAATATTTTTAATGAAACTTATTTTTTAATTATTTAAAATAATTCTAAGAACCGATATTAACATTTTTAATTAATAAAATGATCTAAAACTTACAAAAAGTATTGAAAAAAGTCCTACTACTTACAAATAAGGATAGGGCTGGTTATGGAAACATGAAGGTGGGAACAGGTTGAGAGTTGGGGGATTGATAGAAGTTGGTGTGTGAGGTGACGCTGAAGGAGAAAATTGTGGGGCCGGAACAAATGGTAGATTTAGAGGGAAAAAAGTCAAAGAGATTAAACTTGAATCTCGTGAGATTCTTACAGGCTGGAAGTGGGGCCTTCCTACGTGGAGGACGTTGAAGTCATCTTGGAAGCGTATATATATATATATATGTTTTTTTTCCATGGCTTTCTTTCAAACAGTGAAATTTTTGAATATTGGTTTTGCAGCTTATGGCCTGGTAATATAACTGATTGCTGCACAGCACTGAGCACTCTCACAGTCCCACTCCTTTCCTTTGGGGGTGACGATAGATAGGGTTAGGAAGATAAAATATGAGTTTCACTTTTACATTACAGCTGTATGTGTATGCCCGGCAAACAAAAGTAGTCAAAAAGGCTTTGGACCCCACTCACAGCCCTTTTTAGTAATATTTGTATTCTATATTAACATTTTAAAAAACGTTTGTTGTGTGTTAAACAGCTCGACTTTTCCTGTCATGTTTTAAACGCACCCAACTAAGAGTCAATTAACTACTTGTGCCCCTAACAATACTATTATATCCAGTTACCATCCCAATTTCCATACCTTACCTATTCAGTACGAGAATGATTTTATAATTCATACCCTCTTATTTCTAGTTTCATGTGTGTATATATAATATCATACTACTACTGTCTAGTGCCTACTCTCTACAGCTGTTCAATGGGAATACCAATCTATACTCGGGTCTCAATTTGGATTATTTATTTGGACTACATACGTGTGAACTCGAATTAGTCTGAATTTTATTCTATCCTGAGTATACCCAAATGCAGTCTAACTGTTATCAATTACAATAAGCCAAAATAGTAAGGAGAAGAGGACGGAAGAATAACTAGAATAAAGCTTGAACCTGAATCCATATACGCAAAGAAAGAAACAAAAACCAGGAGCTGCCAAAAATGATAATAAATAAAAGGGCAATGAAGGTGACCAGGAAATTTCAAAGGGGACAAAATGGTCAAAGAAAATAAGGAAGACAAACCTGGATGAGGGTGTGCCAGCCATAAAGCTCGCTCTCTCATAAGCGTAAATCAAATCAAATCGCATCTGCAGAGTCATTGTAGTTAGACTCCCCACACCCACCAACTATACAAAAGCCCAATTTCCTGGAAGTAACCCATTCCCTCCCTCCCTCGCGCTCGCAACCTTTCATTACTATTCGCCATCATATTTATTATAATACTACGCTGCATGCACCTTTAACCGATCACTCTCTCTCTCTCCGTATATACACCCAAACCACACTCCCTCTGTCCATTGCCACGTTCAATCTCAAAATGGAAGCAATGAACAGAAGCTCCTCCTCCACTGCGTCTTCCTCCGACTCTTCCTCTTCCGACTCCAATCAGAGGAATCCCAACAAACCCGACCGAATCAAAGGCCCGTGGAGCGCCGAAGAGGATCGGATCCTCACCCGACTCGTCGAGCGATACGGACCCAGAAACTGGTCCTTGATCAGCCGCTACATAAAGGGCAGGTCCGGCAAGTCCTGCCGGCTACGGTGGTGCAACCAGCTCAGCCCCACCGTGGAGCACCGTCCCTTCTCAGCGCAAGAGGACGAGACCATCATAGCGGCGCATGCACAGTACGGTAACCGGTGGGCCACCATTGCCCGGTTACTACCGGGTCGAACCGATAACGCCGTGAAGAACCATTGGAACTCCACGCTCAAGCGCAGACCCAAGGGTGGCTCTCTTATTGTAAATCCCAACGACGGAGGCGCTTCTTCTTCTACTCCTTGCCCCTTGGAAGACGACCCGTTGACCGCGTTGACTCTGGCTCCCCCCGGGGTTCGTAACGGTGGTGTGGTCGAGGAGGCCGTGGCCGACCACCGACCCTCGCCGGAGAATGTGCCGACGGGGTTTTGGGATATGATGAGAGATGTGATTGCGAGGGAAGTGAGGGAATATGTGTCGTCTAATTTTTCTGACAACTCGGGTTTTCATTGAATGAATTATAATCATAATCGTTTTTATGTTTTGTTGTTTTTCAAGTAAACTATTCTGCACTTCGATATTGCCTTGCTTAGGTTCAGAATCGTTTCGGGGAATCAAACTCTTGTGCTGTTAATAACAAATTTCTTTTTCTGTTTTATTTTTCTTGCGAACCATCGTTTTCTATTAGCTCTTTTTTCTTTCCTTTTTTTTTTAAGGAAACACAAATCCGTCGGGGGAAAAACATGACGTATTCGCTTGCCAATTACTTACTGAGTGGAATGTTTGAAGATGAATGTTGATTTTGGCAGGTGGAAAGTTGTGACCTGCCTGGGTGATAATATCATCTTTGAGAAAACGCAATTTAATAGAAACCCCAAACCCTACTCCTTAAAATTATTTTATGCTTTATTTTATTTTCAAATTTTGATTAAGCTTTAGTATTTTTGTTATCAGACCAGACCTGCAAAGGTTTTGAGAAGAATCTATCCCTACAGAAATGTTTGAAGGAATTGAGACATTAGTATTGAATGTTAAATGGGTGTCTGTTGTTAGCCTTTTTTTTTTTTTGGGTACAATGATAACAGACTCACCGTTAAATATGAATTTGCACATTATGTAATTTTGAGAATTTTATATAGTTCATTCTACATAATTAATTAAAATTACTTCAATTAGGTTTGAAAGCAATCACTCAAATGCATACCAGATAAATTGTAAATAGAGTTTTGAGTTGTATAAATGTTAATATTAAAATATTTTTATCATATTTGATAATTCTAGCACACTTAATAGCAAATCTAAGAAACAGTAATCACAAGAAGTCGTTATTCATGGAATAATAAAAATGCAAATATGTTTTTTGTTTGAAAATTTAAAGTAAAAATATTTTAGAACCAGTTTAAAAATATAACAATTGTACCAGAAAATCTTTAAAAGCAAATCAAATTTTCAATAGCATAAAAAACTATTGTCTTCTATAAATTGATGAACATTTTTGAAAATTATTTTTGTTAATAAACAATGATATAATAATTTTGAAAATATATGATTTTTACAAAAAAAAATACTTTAATTGTTTCAAAATTTTATTAATTGAAATTGACAAAAATTATACTTTTTTTTTTCTTTAATATAGAGTTATATTTTATTACTCTGTTCATTGACTGTAGGTAACCAATCGGGACAGCAATCAGATAAAAGCACAGGCAGTACCTTATCCAAATAAATGTATATATTATTACCCTATTTCTGACTGCAGATTAGGGTCATGCGCTACTCGATATTCGAGATTAATGGACTAGTTTTTTGTATCCGACAACATTTTCAGTGACGGTGAGCATATTGTTATTGACAATTTTTTAATTAAGAAAACTTTGTGGAGAAACTATTTGGTGTTAATTATTTGCTTTTAAGAAAATATAATATCGATCCAGATAAAAAAAAATAGTGAATAATAATTTAATGTTCCTGCCACGCAGACACATGTGATATTATTTCCTACCATATGCAGCCAAAGGCTTAGGTAAAAGGTCGTATATTCTTGATCCTGGAACTAGTTCATTATTTGATGATGGACCCTATGATTCTAACCAAAAATGGACAAACTTCGTAAAAGCATTTAAAACGCAGCAAGCTATAGCTAGGGGCAGAGGGGCCGCTGGTTTAACTTGCACTTGAAGACTCATTAAAGTTTCGTTGAGATGGATTACAATGCATAATAAGCTTATTCATATTTTTTTATTGGATAAGTTGCATTTGATCACTGATTAAACTTCAATACACAATATGATTATGTTAAACTTTACATCACTGTTAACTAGAAAAACTTTTGGTCCTTTTAGATTCGTTGTTCGAGACATGGGTTATTTGTGATATCACATGCCTCTGTTGTCCAATATAGTATCCCAACTAGCTACTATGAGCATCTTTTAATGATGACTTGCTTCGGGGCAATTGAACACCAAGTTTAGATCTTAAATCTTATTAACGCGTAAGTGTAATGATGAAACCGTAGAGTCGCGCTACTTTTACGGAATCATGAGACTGCAGTGTGTAAAATTTTCCATGCCAACAGTTAAAATAGTAAAAATAAGTAGAAAAACGCGAACTCTCTTACTCGAAGAAAAACTATTAGGTTACGCAATCAAACATAAAGTTGACTCTGCGTTTCAGTCGGTGATAATAAACTTGATTTGAATAATCTTAACTTGTAAATTAGTTTAAGTTAAATCGATTCTTTTAAAGTTATTTTTAATATATTTTTTACTTGCAAATATTTTAATTCCATTTTTGACAAACAAATCTGCATGGCAAATTGTTTTAATTAGCTTACCCTGTGGTTGGTCAGACCAAACAAACAATAATGGGCCTGAAATGTGTGCCTAAGCATGATTTCTCAATATAGACTGCTCAGACACAAATGAAAAATGATAACGGGCTTTCATAGTGAAGCCCGTGAACACAGAGAGACAAAAACAGTAGTCTTATTAAAAAACCGAGACAAAAATACAACATGATATCGAATATCCACAAACCAAACAAGGTAGAGGATTTGTTTTTGGGAGATACATGAAAGGAAAACACAACAGGACAGAGGGTGCATTAACACCCTTACAATGAGCTAAAAGCAGTGTGTGTGTTTGGCTAAGAGGGGTGCATTTATTTATAGTTGGAATTCAAATATTCAATAATGATAAATGGAAATGGCTTAATTTGGGTGATGCGTGAAGGAGAGGGAGCGTGTAGATGGAACAGCGATGAACTTGGTGAGGCCAGCAATGCAATCATAGGCGTTTCCCTCTGCAGAGGCAAAATAGTAAGGCCTCCATTGATTGAGATCAACCGTAAAGCCCTCACCAGCCCCTTCATTTGCACTCCCCAATAGCTTTGCCCCTCTGAATTCGCAGGTTATGTAACTCCAGAGGTTTGGTAGTAAGTAAACACTCTGAGCAACAGTTGAATTTCCTGGTGGCGGATACTTGAACACTGCACCTCCCAAAATCACCGCATCAATCAATCCAATACTTTATATATTAATTAGACAACGGATAAAATTAACTAGTGGTGTTTGGAGAATTTTTATGAGAAAATGTAACATTTAAAGTGACTAGAAACCAATGCTATTAGTTAATTGATATTGATGTTGATATGGATTGTGGTACTTGTACTTACCAAGTGTGTCATTTATGTGGAAGGGACTATTTTGGATAGCCCATTGAGTGTAGTTAGTGCCCGCACGCCAACCTTGAGAGTCACCAACCAAAATGCTTCTTCCCTCGCTTCCTGCAGCCACACACGTGATCACAAGAAGGAACACAAGTACTCCTCGTCCCAAATGCTTCTGCATGTTTTATTGATTATTGGATTTGTGGCTCAATTCTGTTTAGGGTTACATACCCTGGCTTGGTGCTAGGGTTAATATAGAATCTGATTCAACATTAATCAATCAATCTATCGCCCACGAATTTCAATTAAATTCTGTTATTTTGGCACACGGTCGGTATGTGCGACTTGAACAAAAAATCAGAATCTCACACATTTTCATACTTACAAGTCAACATGCTCCCAATGACTTTTTGTTCGCTTATTATTATTTTTTACTGATTATTGAAATTTACAAGTTTTCAATTTGTCATAAGAGATCGATACAAATATTTATATTGCTCTCGTTAGGTGAACAAATGAGTGAAGAAAAGGAAGCTATGTTAGTTTGGTATTAAAGTGACGCGCATCTAGAAGAGGATTTGTTGGTGTGTAGTTTGGCAAAAGTGCACAAAATTGGGACACAAGGTCGTGAGACGACAATTACAGTGTCTGAGATTAAGACTAGTAATGTGGGTTGGTGCTCGCTGATGTTTGACTCAAACATCAGCGTGCTGTTTGGTCTTTCATGTCGCCAGTGTCATACAAAATTGAAGATTCAACACAAACTCAGTTTATTAAGCCTGCAGTCTTTTTCTCTTGATATTCTTCATTTGTTCAACATTGGGCTGAACTACCCAATCCCATCACTCTGGGCCCAATTCATGATCATATTATATCACAGAAAGTATCCAATCCCTTAATTACTCTTTTTTTTTTTCTCTTCTTAAACAATCCTTAATACAAATATTGTGTTTTGTTTGAGATCTATTGCCACTATTTTAAATATATAATTAGTAGGATTAGGAATGTACTTAAACAGATTCAATTTGTTATGGGCGTGTGTACACGGAAGCTAATTAAAGTGCTGCTCACTACTCCTCCTTCTTTTCTTTTGTATTAATTCTTTAGATATTTGATCTCCTAGATTGGGACCTTAATCTTGTTTATGTTGTTTAGATTTATTTAGCTCCTTTAAATAATTAAAAAATATTTTAGTAATTATACTAATATATATTAAATTGTATTTCTTTTTTTTTTAATTTGAGGCCAAAATAGGATTGATTGTATTAATTATAACTTCAAATATAAGAAATACTATTTTTCAATAAAAGAATAAAAAATTATTATTTAAAAATTAAATTCTTAATTTAAATATGAAGTCTATAGAAGTTTTTTAAAATATAAAATTATTATGTCATTGATTCTTAAATGTTCAAACATTTTTTTAAGCCATTTTTTTACATTTTAAATAAAAAGTAAAAAATATATAATTAGCAAGTATAATGGTAGGTTTATGATATATATGTCTAGGTTAGTCATGCATGAACCACAATAAACACACAATTGCACCATCACTTATAAATATAAATAATAGCAAGTTTTATTGTTGTCCATACACAACATACACAACGTCTCTAAAAATAGAAAAAAAAAACTATTTACATTTGATTTTGATATTAATGTTAATTACTCTAATTATTAATTATATTTTTGAAAATATAAAAGTAAATATAGAATTACCAATACAAATACAAATAAGTATAAATTTAAGATGATAAAGATAAGAATAGTATCAGTTAACATGAGAGTATATAATAGTCATTCGGCTGGGAAAAAGCTAATTAGCATGTGGTTAGCAGAAGTAGAAGCCTAGTTAGTTTGCTTTTCTCTATAATTTTTTTGGGAGTATCTATAGTTTATCTATCCCATAAACACACAATTGCACCAGTAATATTATCTTTATTCATTTTAAATGAGTTATTTCTATAAACTTCTTTCTTAAGTAATTGTTTTTGAAAATCATTCTTTGATCTCTCCAACCTGAGATTACTTGCATTCTTCATCCAAATTTAACACCTCAACTCAAATATCTGATAAATAGTTGAAAATTTTCATCTTATAATTCACATCTGGTACTAGTTGCATAGCTCCACGGCATGTTCACGTGCCTGCATACAAGAATTTATGGGTAATGAGGTCAGGTATACGGTCCCACTCAATCTGAATGTATGTCAGGTAGCCATGTCCAGAGATCTATCCGAGTAGCTACATTAATTGAAACAATCCAAAATTAAAACATTAATAAAAGATAATAATAACAACATAATAATATGCTTATAAAATGATTCTACTGAGACGAGAAAATGTCTCAAAATTAGGTTAAGTTTGGAAGCAGAAGCAGCATGGTTGGGGTAGCGGTAGGTTGTGCTAAAGGAACAACTGAACCCGCCATGTCAGTAACAGTGTGTGGAATCGAATATCTGATCGCAGCGTGTCCTCACTCCTGAAGTCACTGAGCTGCTTTGATTCTTTCTCTATCTTCAAGGAGTGGTCCATTTTTAACCGTGATTGAGACAAAGACCTACATGCATGTCCATGTCATGACATTGTTAATGTCTCTGTGTCTACTATGCCTCATTAATCATAACGATTCTTTCTTACGGTCGCATGTTGGAGAAAATGAGATATCTGCATAGTTATAATTTTCATGAAGTGATTAAATAATTTTTAAAGGTTGTTTTATAACATGAAGAGAAATAGATAATTATTTTTTAAATTAAATTGCTGAGCTTTGTCATTTCTAATTTGTATTGATTAATGACGAGCTGGAAACACGACACAACAAGTGTTATGTAATAGAGCCATAGCGATAAGTATTTACCAACAGTGATTGGAGAGAAGAGCAACTTGTGTAAGGACTTTTTTTTTTTTGAGTAATCTAATTTAATTTTCAGGTTTATTAGTCGACTAATTATCACGTGACAAAGTCATACTTTTTTAATTGATAATAAAATATTAAAATTTAATCACAGATCACAAAATGATTGACTGAAACCACATACACATGATGATCCTAGACAGTCCAATAATTAACCCTTGTGCAAGACACAACAAAAATTGGTGAGGTGCGGTTGTCTCTTCCTTTTGCATACATCTTTTTTGACGAAACGTGATCTGTACAAACTCACAGAAACCTTACTACTTAGCCATCTAAAATAATTCTCATTTACTATATCATTAACTTTGTTAAATAATCTTTTCCTTCTCATTTACTATATCATTAGCACTCATCTGGTAAGGAATGCATAATACATGTAAATGATACAGATTCTCACCATTATAAAAAAAATAAAATTGGACAGTGTAGTTACAAAATCTCCACTTTTATCATTTAAACCTTATTTTTTAAATAAAAATATATTATATTTATAAGATATATTGAGTGCATGTTTATATTTACATTTAAATAAATATAGATTTATATATGGTCATTTTAAAACTATTAATTATAATTTCATAATTTTATATTAAATTTATGTTTACATTATTTTTAACGTATTTTTAAGTATGGGTGAGTAGGATCTCACAGAATCACTATGTCATTTCAGTACATATATTCCCAAAGAGGCACCATTCTAGGGCTATGATTAAACACAATAGATCGTTTTGGAGGTGATAGTTAGTTCCTTTTTTCCTTAATAATATTCTGTACTGTTAATCATCAATGTAACATTAGTATTTATTTTATATTCAAAATATTTTAATTAAAAATTTATTAAAAGAATCTCTAAAAAAATTATTTTCTAGAAAATAATTAAGGTGAACTAGGCCAGAGTCTCTTCATTTTTCAAAATTACTAGTACTCCTTCCCAACGAACAACTGACCCAAAACATAAGCCTTTTTAAGTATGATGGCTGCAAATTGCAATCTTGCTCTTGACTGCATGTTATCTTTCACTCAGATTCTGCCAGTTATGTGCACTCTGTTAGAGTAAATGCCATCACAAAATAAAAGAATTTTGAACAATTAATTTTACCATTTGTAAGGTCTTGTTAAAAAGATAATAAATATGACTTAAGAAGAAATAAATGAGCAATGTTACTTGTGAAACCAGTATTTTTTCCTCTTACAAATCAGTCCTATAAAACAGTTGTGGTGTGATGTTTTGAAAGTTTGTTTATCCTGACAAGAATATTAGAATATTATATGAAGGAAAAGAAATAAAGTGAGTGAACAGAAAAAAGCATTGATAAAGGAAGGGAGGTGGCTCTGCCTGCTGGTATCTCTTCTTTCCTTCTTCGTCCTTGCAAGATACAGCTGAGAAAGTAACCATGTAAAACCCAGTATGACCTATGTTACGGTAAAAGTAATCACGTCTTAAAGTTCATTGTTTTGCTCATGTCATGTCATATTATAGTATGAATAAATCTAGATTCAATTTTGATTTTTTAATAATTAAATGAAAAATTAATTTTTTTTATATTTAAAGATAATATATATATATATATATATATATATATAATTTTTAAAAAATGTGCAATATTGTACATGATAAAAAATCATATATAAATTTTTTGATTAAAAATATAAAAATTAATATAATTTAATAGATTAATAATATAAATATTATAAATTTTTATATAACTATGTTATACAACTTAAAAAAATTACTTTTTTAATACTTTATTTTAATATAAAATTTTTATGCAATAGGCAATTACCATTATACTTGCTCTAAGTGGGTTTTATATTACGATTACCAGAGACTAATGCGTCATTGGTTAAATGTATTCAAAACTTATCCTTTTGTAGTGTTATATAACTATAGTTTCATGCTAGCCTTACATAGTGTGGGAATTTACCATTTCCGTATAATTTTAGAATTAATTCATTACTCTTTAAATTTTAACTTATCACTAATAAATTTAAAAATTAAAATGAACAGTAAACACTGTCAAACACTATCGTTAATGGTATGAAAACAGGTAATAACTTTTTTTTATTAATATAAAAATGACTTATTTGAAGATATCATACATAGACCTTTAAATTATTTAATAAGCTACTTTTTGATGAAATAGTACTAAGGTTAAGGAGTGCCTTTAATTATTAGTTAAATTTTTTGACTAAATAAAAATTGTAAAAAAAATAAAAAATAACAATAGTTAAAATTAACAATTATTGCCTTTAACACGTTTGACACAATAATATATTATAGGATACATGATTAAACTATCTCTGTAAATTGAAAATGAATCCAGGGATAATGCATGAACTAGTAGTGCAGCCTTATATGTTGCATATAGAAATTAGATCTGAAGGCTGACACTAAATTTTGATAACTAGTTGATGAGGATGATGCAATAGGACAAAGGATGAAAATTGAAACAAAAACAGGACAACAAAATATGGTTAAGAAAGCAACATAGAAATAATTCAATGGTTTGGTGTTGAGGTCTGAGAAGGCTGGTCTGCTGGTTGCTTGGTATCTTGAGAGGTGTGGATTGGTGTTGGAGGAAGCGAGGTACTTGACTCACCAGGTCTGGCTATTGAGAGGTTAATTCTGCCATCGATGCAAGTGGAGCATTTCCTCTCTGCCCAGCTTTCTACATCGTACTGGCCATGACCCATTATTCTTCTTCCTGAACAGAGCCTTCCAATCATAACCGCAATTACCCCCAACACAATTACAACCACCATAACTCCAACCACGGGACCCACAGACTCGTGTTGTGATTGCTGTGCCACATTCATTGGAGGAGGTTGTTCTTGCTGTTGATACATTGGCATTGACATTTTTACCACTTGCTACTTGCTTCCTACTACCAAACCGAAATTACCTCTGCAATGGTTAATTGCTTTCTTGGGGTGGAGTGATGTGCAAGGACTTTACTCAGTGTAAGCTTCTAAGGTGTAAGATGAAGATAATTAGGAAAGGATATTTGGTTGGTCGAGAGCGTAAAAGAAAAGAAAGTCATAGATGGATGCTTGAGATGTTGTGACACATTCTCATTCTGAAATTCTTTTTGCAAAGGATGACCGGACCAGAGTTATATTGTAGATAAAGAGAGATCTTTGTTCTGTGTGGAAAGAGAAAGAAGGAGGGAGGGAGTTTAATATTATTACCGAGTTATATTGTTGTCTAATATTTATCTATTTTACTATCCCTCTGGGTCTGGTTTTGATTAGAGAGGGAGGGAGTTTAAATGGAAGGACAGGAAGGCTTGTTTTGCAAGGGTTACCAAATTGTTAAAATTATTATTACCGAGTTGAGGAACCCCGAGGGACAGTAAAAGGACGAAAGGAAAGGCGAAAGAAATCAGAAAAGTGGAATCTTTGGAGAGAAAAGTGCTTACCCTTTTCTCGAGAAGCCCTTTTCAAAACAACATCGACGAGCTTTTTCAGGAGTTTGGGTACTGTATGAAGCATGAGTGAACAACCTTAACAACACGGGAGAAACTTTTTTTTTTTTAAATTCCTAGTGCGTGAACATCTGATTCTGGTATACTTTTTAGGCTCAGGTAGGGTTCTAAGGATTGTCCACATCTAATTCAAGAGTCCTATTGTCACTCTTATTTATTATTTCTGCTGTCAGTCTTATACCCTTATATTAATTTGAATAACCAAAAAAATGTTATGACAAACAATATAATGTGCATAAAAGTAATAATAAACAAAATAGAGTAACAATACTCACTCACACTTCAAATGGCTGAACCTTCCAAATATAGTTCAAGAAGTGACAATTAACAAGTTATATGTAAGATGATTCTTGGGTGTTAAAATTTTCACATATCTTTCCCCCTCTTCCAATGCCAAATAAATAAAATTCAAATGGCTGAAGAACCATGGTCATACATCTTTTATTTGCCATCATTCATTTGTCTTGACGAGTACTAGTAAATAAATCAGTGGACGATTCCCAGCACCCCAAACCAAGTTTTTACTTCTTTCCCCATTTTTAATTATTTTTCATGTTTGTTCCATTTAAATGGCAAGAAATGACAATTTTTAAACAATGTGAATGATAAAATCAAACTATTTTTTCAAATATTTTAAAATTTCTAATTATTTATATTTATGTGCAACAATCACTAGCAAAAATATTCAGAGATCTATCTAGAGCATCATGCGTGTGTTTTGTTTTTAGGGGATTATAACGGCCAAGAACCATTCCACCATTGTCTTATTCCATGGAAATGTCATGACATTGCTGTCTTCCATTTCTTGTGTTTAGTCATGATCTATTTCTTCTACTGAATTGGTGCCACTTATTCAAGGTCAGAATTGTGTTCCTTACAGTTTTATAGCAGAGGAATTCATTCCAGGTATACCCTGGACCACTGTTTTAGATGAAACCGACCATGATGTCCATCAAGAGTCAAGCACTTGTCATCCTTTAATATTGGTGTGTTGCATCTTGTGGCAAAACATGTTTTGGGTAAAGATTATTTTTAAGAAAATATTACATACTTTGCAAAAAAAAAAAGAATTAAAAGTTGACATATTTTCTAAATTGAACTGCACTAAACATGCACTATGGGGAGACATTTTGCTTGTCTGCCTAAATAACACTAAAACATTCATAGCTTATTGGCTGGTTGTAGGAATCAGAAACCAAAACAACCTTAACCAGAGAAAAACTAGTCATCATATTTCCAAAATCAGGGCTCTCCTACCCCGTAGTGCATGTTTCATTTAATTTAGTCATCACATTTACAACTTAAAATGACTAAATTACACACACATCTCATGAAGTTTAATAGAATTTCACCGGATAATTTTTTTCACCTTACACAAGTTTCATTTAATTTATGTAATAATATAACATCACACACCATTCTAGATTACATAAACTATCCCTGATTTCTTATACAATTATATAAATTAGGTCATATATGTAAAAATAAATAAGGAGGGGTATCAGAGAAAATTCTGTTAAACCTTAGGAGGTGTGAATGTAATTTACCCATTTTAAATTAATTCATGAAGCCCATCTATGTACAGCTAATACTGTGTAGGACATGGAAAAAAAAAGTAGAGCAAAAGAAAATCCAGCACAAACTAACATGCAGACAAAAAATGAGTTGATCAAATGTAGCTGACATATAACCAATACCCAATACAACTTACATCTTACTATGCACTCTTGCAACCGTAAGCACATGCCGCCCTGCAGTTACTGGCAACACAGTAACAACAGCCTTCAACTTTCCTCCTTCACTAAGCCAAAAGATCAAGCAAATGAATATACTCTCAAAAAACTGTACAACACGAAAGCAGGTGCAGAACTATTCTCATATTCAGATTAAAGTTATGACAATCCACCTTCGATCAAACAATCTACCCAGGGGCCTTCCCCATCCTTGAAGTAACACTTCCAGAACCGGAGGCAGTCATCAAATTTCCATTAGGGGACATGTAGAAATAGTTGTGGTTAATTCGGGTCACCAAATCAGCCAAATGAGGGAAGTGCCCAACATTTAGTTTGAAAGATAAGACCTGAAAAGCCAGAATAAGAATAACACTGTTAACCCTTTTTTTTTCTCTGGAAGATGGTGGAGGGGAAGAGAAAGGGAAAGGATATGACCAGATTCCTCTGGTAGAGTTAAACTCTCAGTGTTAAATTTCACATACTAAGAGTGCACAATCTTAAATGTAAAATGCTATCACAATAGCATTGAGGGAATTATTCCTCAGTGCTATTTGATGCCATCATATTCCATTTTGCTGCAACCTTTTCTTTTCTATATAAAAAGTCCTACTGAATAACCACCTTCCATGACAAAACATATCGCTAGTTGTAAAAAGTGATTAGATGAAGGCAAATTTCAGAAAAGAAATAGTTGCATGTCAAATCAAGCACCAAACTGAACCATGGTGTTTGATTGGGTAGTCAACTATGAATATGATTCCTCAATAATATTTTTTCCCACAAGTATTTTCTCTAATAGACATTTTATACAGACATGAACTTTAACTGTCAACTAGTGCATTTCAATCAACTCGGGTAAGCCAATCAAATAAATTCAAACCCTGATATTATTTATGGACTATGTACTGCAAATTTGAGGGCATAAAACAATCACTAAAACCTTTTCCCATTATGTGGGGTCAGCTACCTGGTTTAAATAACACCATTCTCTTTCAAAAACAAATTCTTCAGACAGGCCATTTAGATCTGATCCATTTTCAGGGTTTACATATATTTTTCTTATTCTTTTTCTACTTCTAATTATTCCACTATCATCTGTCAATTGGGCTTCTATTGATCCAAATTTTTTCCTTTCTAACTTGAGGGCATCTTAATTATAAAATCAACATGCCGCACATATCAGACTATAATATGATTGAGTTTGTGACACTCAATAGCAGCATAGAATCCCCGAGAGCATTTTGTTGTATGGTCACATACATCTGTAAATTTCTCCAGTGCTCAGTTTTATACAAACAACTTCATGAGGAAAATGATGATGCACATGTATTCTAGTCAAAGTATAAAGAATCCATTATTTTCATCAAGATCAAGTTGAACTGGCAGTCACACAGTATCAGCATAGTTAAATAAATTCTTAGAAGGATACCCTGAGTAAGAAAGCAATGCACTCATCAAACTGTTTTTCTATCCGGTCCACTTCCATCTCACACCTTGCCTTGATTGCAGAAACAGCTCCACCACTACTTAATGTCTGTTGTATGATATAAAAGTCTAAAGCTATTCCAAGGATGCTGTTAATGCGGCTGGCAATCAGAGCCCCCTGAATGCAATAAACATTACTGAAACTACTCAAGCTTTGCTCTATTATAAATTATAAATATGCCAGTCAAAACATTGATAAAATAAATGCCCAAATCAAGAGATACAATAAATCACCAGCTTATCAGGAACCACAAAGCACTGCCTCTGAATTGATAAAATGTAAGCTTCATGGACTTCAATGACTTCATCCAGTGATTTAGCTGCAGTCATACCTTCACATAGTTCACGCCAAGCACTGTGATATACCTGCATAGAAATTGTAGTGACAGGTTCCATTGACAAAATGACAAACCATGAAAGCATGAGTGTAATGGGAAGATTCCATAGAGTGATTAGCAAATACCATAAAATGAATTAGAAGGCATTAAAAGCAATTACCACTAGCCATTCTATTGGTAGGTTACACGTCAATGATTATATTCCCTCTTTTTTTTTCTCATCCAAAATCTAGCAGAAAAAGTTATAATAGCAGCTCTTATGTTATGTCGGTTTATGCTAGATCATTACTTCAATGGAATTAATCATGTCCTATATATATTGTGTCACAGATAAATATTTTCTTGGAACAATTATTTTTGCAATTATCTTAGTGTAATGTGTACTGTGTATACCCGATCCATCACATATTGGTGAAAAGCATCCACAAAATGAAGGAGTTTCTGCTCCACTAACCAATGATGCTTTCGGTCGTTTGTAATAGATCCCCTATCCTGCAAATTGTGATTTCAATTTCCAACCTTACAGTAAATACTCAGAATGTAGTAAAATACAAAACTAGATTCTCGAGTTTAGTTCATGAAAGAAGCACCTTCCACATCCATCTCCGCACTTTATCTAACACAAATTTTGCACGCTTGACCTTCAATAAGAACCGCATCACCTAATTTTTTTTTTTAATAAAGGAACAGAATATGGTAAGCAAAAAGAACGAACCAGATAGAAGGGACAAATATCATAATCTAAATGATGAAAAAAATTATAAGGCTACCGTAAAGAGAGAAAAAATCCCAAAAACAAGCTAGGCACCTGGTTGTACTTCTTAATTGCCTCTGTATTTGCAATGAGTTCAAGGGGCCAAGGGACCTGCCAGTTCCCAATTTCCATATACCTTTATTCATAATTTTAATTACAGAAACCCATACTAAACAGGAATTCAGTTAGAAAGGCAGAATAAATTGACTAAAGAATGACCTTATACGTGAACTTGAGCATATCAAGGCCGTTAATTCCAAAGCTACTGATATGACTCTTATGAGTACTCAAAACAACACCAGATGTGCTAGCTTCCTCATCACTGTCAACAAGACTTTTGGTTATTGACACTACCAATGAATCAGGAGCACTTAACAGCATACAATCAGCAGAATTTCTGATTGATTCCTGTAATTGACATGCATAGATGGATTATGATCAGAAAATTGTATAAAAAATAAGGGCATATAAATACTCATAAATTTATTAAATAAACTGAAGCACACAATAGAATCCATCATTATACTATAGCTAATCTCTTTTGCATTATACACAGCAATAGTGACTAATCACATGATTGCTTTACTACCAATTTGCCAAACTAGTATAGGAGGTAGAATCCACAATTTGACATCATCATCCATTTTTTATGGTGATTAGTGTAATACAACCTCGTCCCATCATTTTCCCATTGAGTCAATATGTCTAAATAATAATACCAGTAACTAAATGGACTATAAGAAAATCCACAAGAACAAACCATTACAGGTGGGTAGTAATTTTAATCCTCATAACTGTACCCTTTGGATATCCATATACCCATACCTTTTATATATCCACATACACATACTCACCTCTATTACCTACGCTTGTCTAAGAAAAAAAATACTTATATAATTTTACACAAGTAGCATGATAATACAAAAATTTGATACGTAACTTTTGAACAAAGTTTAAGCATAGATAGAAAACAAATATTCAAAGATAACAAGTGCTAAGTGCATTTTAATACATTAACTTTCTAAACTAAAGTACTTAGAAACTATAAACAAAATTTCACACATAATCTTCAAGACATCTAAAACAACCAATTCATGAACTTGAGAGTCATGTATTGTCACTCTCTAAGACCTAAAAAAAAGAATATTAGTTAATTATTTATTATAAAATCAAAATAATAGATATAATTAGGCTATTTTGCCTTTTCATCAAAACTAAATAATCTAAATTAGAGCAAACACTTATCTTTTAGGTTTACATATTGCTTTGGTTTAGGAATACTAAAAAAAACTAGAACATACAAGTATTTAATAAGAATTAATTTTTATATCAACCATGTAATAATTAAATTATACTAGCCTAATTAAATAATATAAAATAATAAATGAATTTTTCTATTAAAAATATGAAAAAAATTATTTTTATGGTTTAGTTTATTGGTAAATATATTTTTATGTTAGTCTTATTAAACAAACTTAATTAGATAAATTTTTATATCTTTAAATATACATTTTTTTATTTGAGTAACATAAATATTTATGTTAAATTTTTCAACCTTTTATTTTGCATAGAAAAAATTTTAAAAACAGAAAATTATAAATTGAAAAATAATTACTCAAAAATTCAAAATAAAAAATTTGTCCATTCAAAAAAATAAAATAATAATGGCCTTCTCAAAGAATTTTGAACTGAGTAAAAAATATAAGACATGAAATTACATAAAATAAATAGTAAAATCTTTATATTGACCAAAATTTTATAAATATATTCACAAAAACTTCCTAAAAACTAAAAATGAGTTATGTTATTGTTTTCTTAAATTCTTAGTTACTCTATTGTAAGTAAAAAATTATTCAAACAACAAAGATAATTAGAAATACTAATAATAATAATAATTATTATTATTATTATAATAGAGTTTTCAACTTACTTATTAAAAACTAATTTAATATGAAAATTGTCAAACTTGATCTCTCAATCCTATAAAAAGTGATAGATTAGATATTTATCTGTAAATCAAACTTCGAAAATATAACTCTCGATAGGGTAAGTTGTAAAGTAACTTATATGATTATATAATTGGTAACGATTATAGAGAAAACTTAGCCCTATAAAATATTAAATATTAACTCTAATTTTCTCCCATAATAGATTTTTGGGTCAAGACTTCTCTCTCACATAAGTAACATAATTAATATATATATTAGTATATGCGGATATGAGGCGTGTTGGATACTTAGGTATCTATACTCGCACTCATCCCCATTAAAATTTGTAGGTATTTTTTCATACTCATACTTGTACCCATTTAGTATGTAAATACCCTACTCATTGAGGGTAAATTTTACAGGTACCCATTAAGTATTTTACCCATTACCATTCCTAAGTGGAATAGTTTACTGTGGTTCAATTCTTGCATTCCTCGGTAGCATTTGAATCTAGAAATGACAGCACAACAATTAATTCCAAACCATTAATAGTTAATAATGGGCATGAAAATTGCAAGAGTTATACAATAACATAAGATCCACAAACAAGCTCAATTCAACAGTGCAACACACCAATGATCCCTCAAAATCATTTCACAGAGAAATGAGGAAAAATGTGAAATTCAAATAATCATACCATCAAGTGACCAATTGGTACTTACTCCTTGTTGAGCAGTAATATTTCGATAAGACAGAGTCACATGCACAGGGAACAGTACAACCATTAAAAAGTTCAAAAGTCTATGAAGTTAGCCAGAAATAGATAGGTACTGAGGTCCTTTCTAGTGGCCTTACACACTATATAAATTTACTCTTTCTAGATGGAATTAGCCAAAGATCTTATGAGTTATGACCTTTCTATCACTAATCAAGCATTTCAATGATAACCCATGCCATTAATCCTCAAACCTTTAAATAAATTTAATTTAATACAAGAAATTATAATTTAGATGCAACTTTCTAGTCTAACTTGAAGAAAAATTGCAGCAGATGTTAGATGGACTCAAAATAAAGTAGAACAAAAATGTATACTAGAGCAAATAACAAGAACATCTACCTGTAATATTGTGTTTAATTCAAAATCATCATCCCATGTTTCACCCTTATCCAACTTGTTGAAAATTACAGTCAAAAAGTGTTGCAGCAAATCACCTGCACAAGACAAATTATCAGTGCAGAAGACAAAGAAACCAAGATGACTCCACTCCTACCCTATAAAGCTCAATATACAACATAGAAAAAGTATAAAACAATTAAAATAATAAGCAAATACCTGAACCTAGCAAGTATATAGCACGCAACACTGCAAGCTCATCCATCAACCTCCATTCGTTCATCAACTTTAACAACATATTCACTCCAATATATTCTACCTGTTCAATTCAAAATAGAGCTATTGTATATTGCCATACTCTTAAATCCTGGATGTCAGATGGTTTAATTTAATTCACCTGTTTCTGAATGTAGACAGTTAGACAGTACTGCATAATAACTAGTGGAAGTGGAGTAGTTCTTAGGTCAACATTTTGCATCCAACGAAGAACTCTTGAAGGAAGACTGCTGTTCCTCTGAAAAGGCAAGAGCTCTGACACAGGAAGATCATTCTGTTTCAAATCAAATATTTGTTCAATATACTAAAGTACTGCACCCTGCATCTAAAGCTGCTCAGTCTACCGGTACCTAGTAGAAATACCTGAAACAAAGGCAAAATAGTGGGAAAAGGAAACAACATTCCTAACAGATTTCTCTCATCCTGTGAGCGAAGGTATTCAGATTCACCAAACTGAAAGCCAAAAGTATAGTTTGTTCCCTCGCTATCAGAAAATGCTGTACTTTCTCCACCAAATATTGCCTTTCTTAAACCCTCATCATTTAATGAAGGCAAGCAGAATTTCTGAGACAAATTCAATGTTTTTAAGGCATCCCCATTCTTTCCAAGGTTCATTTGACATACAGTAATAACCGGATTTTCTACATATGATCTCAAGAGAATCACTTCATCTTGAACAACTCTGGCCCCTCTCAGGTCTCTTGTGTCACTGTTTATGCCTTTGTATTTTAGCTTCAAATCAGTTGATCCTTTCAGAAATAATGTATCGATCAAGAACTTATACCAAGTCTTCTCTGAGTAAGGTGGAGGAGATGATTTATTATTATTGTCATTCTCTGTGCTTTCCTCATTTACATGAGATACAACAGAAGAAACAGATACAGATTTGTACCAGTCATTTTGCCAAAAGTACTTAAAAACATGGTCACCATGACCAACAAGTCCAGCAAGTGATACGGAAAAAACTTCTGACAACGTTAGCCCAGACAATCTCTGAGAAGGATATAAACCATCGTTCAAATATTTGGTACTTCCAGTCTCACAATTACTTCCCTTGCTACATGCTGCTGAGGAATTGGGGACATGACACATTAACTGCAAAGATTTACCAGCAGAGACTATTGATTTAGCTAAATCCTTAATAAAAAAAGGACAAGCTGGATGGCCTCTAGTGTTCTGCTCTTTTCCTTTAGTTGTACTTGACAAAGGGATGGAATCCCTTCTGTCCATTTCCTTCTTGTCATTTGATGCTGACACAGAATCACTGGCATAATTCATGGAAGAGAACTCTGAATCAAACTTAACATGCTGTAGCATTCTTAATAAATAACTCCTCTCCCAGAACTCAGCCTCATCAACTGACACTTCTTTATTAGTAAAAAAGAACATCTGAAAAGAGAGATGATACAATCAATATAGCATTTTAATACACAGTAAGATTAATTTATTTTATGTTTAGAAAGTTTATGGTCAAAGTTGAAAGTTCTACATAAGGATGTTGGCTGAAAAGTTTTCTTAGTATGAGTGGAAGTGTAAAGATTAAATAAAACCATATATGTTCTTAACAGTATGTGTCAACCACAAATACTCACAGCATCAATACAACCTACTTAAATCTCAAATTGCTTAGGACAAATTGAAAATTATGCACTCAAATGATTCTCTTGAGTGTCATGCAAAACCATCATAACCACTTCAAGAATGCAACAGGAGGAAATAAAGGCATTCCTCAGCAATTCTAGCACCAAAAGAATCTTGAGAGTATTTCTTGGGACCCTATTTGGTTTAGGGTTGAGAAGAATCAATTTTAATAGAATTAATTTTGAAGTTTAAACCATTGAACATAATTGGAATATGCACCAAAATTGATCTTAGCTATAGATTTTATTGAAACACATGATATTCAATGGAAAGTACAATAATTGCTTTTTAAACAGTACCAAGCAATGACTTGGTTGGACAACATAACATACTTATTTCTACAACATTCTTTAGCACAACATAGAGAAAGAACTTCTTCCCCCTCCAGCAATTGAGAGATTCAATAACCATTACCTCTTCAGAAGGATCATTAAGAATTCCTTCAAAAAGCCAGGAATCAAGACCCTCAATATATGGTAATAAGCTTCCAAAATACATATAAAGCACCATCTGATAAGCTTCCTCCTGTGATTAGGAAAGTTTCTAAAGTTTGACAACACGAACCAAGAAAAACATTTTAAAGATACGTAACATGCTGCAGGAAAAAATAGTTACGACCTCACCACCTTCAACAAGACACATTTCATCAAGCTTTTTATGAAGATAGTCAAGCACATGAACAGCCAGTTCTGCCGCCGGTACAGATGCACCAACCTCAAAGTATACCGCAGGGATGGCCTCATGAACTATTCGCAATAGGAACCCAGCCCCTGAGCAGAGACTGTAGTCAACAAATGACCATCAGATACTATCACAAACTTCACAACCCCCAGAAACAAACTTAACTTGTAGAGATGATTCAAAAGAACAATTCAGGAAGATTCCAAATGTGAACTCACTTTCCTAAAATCAAATTCTTGTGACACAATAGACAGAAAACTACCAGCCTACATGCAAAATAACCCTAACTCCGCTACAGATCAAAATTTAAAGAAAGCAGAAACCTCGATAAAGAATTAGCTAATCCTAACAAGGTTGGAGTGGTTATGCCATCTGCATTGCTCGTGGACACTTCCTCCTTCAACGCAATATTCCGTAAACGCTGCGTGACAGCAAAAGTAGACTCAGATTTAAAAAAGAGAACAGAGAAAAGTCGATACAGAATAACATGTATAAATTTTGGATTCTATGAGAATAAAAAAGAAACCTTAAGCCACGCGGAAGCAGAGGACGCAAAAGCCTTCAAAGTTGGAGGAGGTTTTGGCACCGCAGTTTCAACTCTATTGAGTGTAATATCTACCAATTGGAGACAAGTTGCTGCGTGGATAAATTGATTGAGAAGAGAGTGGAGACTATTCTGGGAGAGATGACTAACGTATATTCCACTCTTGGCACGAAAACGGTTTCCACTGTTATCCCAAGAGAATAAAGAACCGGAAAACCCTTGCAGCATTCGTAAAACACCTCGCACCTTTAATCAGATTAACGAGGTGGATGAGGAAAAGCACCAACGAATTGACACATTAGTTAAAGGATAATGCAAATCAAGAATGAATGAATGAGAGAGAGAGAGAGAGAGAAGAGAAGCATACAAGGTCAAGTTCATTTGTTCGCAAGGAGGAGAGAGGAGTTGCAAAATGAAATTCATTAGCCAATGGAGCATAGATTCTGTTGATTAAGCTTCGGGAAATTTGTGCCTCTGCACCCATCTTCTTCTGCAGAATTATTAGCGAACACTCATGGATTGGTCCGCAGAGAGGGGAGGAAAATAAGAGTTAGTAAGAAACAAAAGTGTAGACTGTGGAGATCGGAACGGAACAGGCTTATAGGCTTGGCTTTCAAATGTTAATGGCGGAGCCATTACTGATACTCAGACTTAGTGGACCCCCTGGCACCTGGGTCTGCCCGAGATAACGCACCTTAATTGGGCTGCGAATGGGCTGATGGATAAGTAGTTTCAACCCATGTTGAACGACCTTTTTTTAAACTTGACAATCTGACAAAAAAACGTTGTTATGTTGCCTCTCGTTCGTATCTTTTTCTATTGGCTTATTCAATTTTAGTTTCTTTAGCTTGAATTATATAATCTTTTAGCTAATTAAACATTTTTTTTAAATTTAGCAAAATTGGTTTTATTTATTGATATTTTATATTTAAATTCCTCAAATTATTTTTTTTTATCCAAATGTTTGAGATTTACAAAAAAAAAATATTGTATAGAATAATTTTAAATGTTTAGAAGTCAAAAAGTTCAGTAAAATTTAATATATTTAGTTTATAAATATTTTAATGAAAAGCTAAAAGTTTCTGGCAGAATAAATTGATAAAGGGACAAAAATTATTTATTTTTAAGAGAAGAGAGACTTAATTAACTTATAATTTTGATAGAAAACTTATAATCCATATTTAATATCATGAAATAAAAACAACACTTCTTAAGTCAATGACTCACGGTAAAAAAAAAATATAATAAACATTTTATAAATAAAATATCATGATCCACTAGATTGACAATATTAAATACTATAATTTCAATAAAATATTATTTATTAATTTATTGTTTCCTTAAACAATTAAAAATAATTAGAATAATTCATTATAAGATTTTTTTTCCGTTTGGTATTACATTTCTCTTTCTAATATTGAATTTTATGTGTGACGGGTGATATTGGAAATTCAAAAAGGCATCTGCACCTTCTCAACCATAAAGTCTAGTTGTACGTGTCAACAGATCAAAGATGAAGGATACGACGGAGGATGTAAAATTGTAATGTAAAAGAACAAATAATGATTATTCCTAAAAGATTATATAATCAATTAAATTTACATGTGAACTTCTCGCGTGGGAATAGGTTCAACTAACCTAGACTTGTTATTATGTACATAATAACTGCAAATGAATGTGAATTTATCATTTCTTTTACCACTTCGGGTTGATATATTTTTTTAACAGCACGAATAATGCCTAGTTTCCAAATCCCTGCAACGATAATTGTCCTTTACCCAGTGAGAGTACTGACTGTGACAAGCTTCAAATGTGCCTGATGATTCTCATAACGGTGAAGGGTATGTTGCCGGAATTAGTAACAGTCATGTAATTGAGTGCGTTAGATCTCAAGGGAGATTGAGGACTGTTTACTTCTGTCAGTGAGCAAGGAGAGTCGCGAGAAGATGTCATATGATTAGATTCAGTATCATATTTTTTGGAAGTGTCACTGTCAACAACAAAAACAACAAAGAAAATTATTCCGATAAGGTAGCCAGAAGCATATTTCCAAATTTAACATATATGTAAGAAATACCAACAGCAAATAATGACGAACACATACCCTATTAAATTATTAATTTTATTAAAAATTCGTGTGCGAAAGGCTGGCACTAGACCACGGCTATTTTTTGAAGTGTGACCGGGACTATGCTTACGTGAATAATCCTACAAGCACAAACAATTGGACAAGTTAGCAGCGAGTTATGTCTTCCAAACAGGTTAGCACAAACCTATAAACCCAAGCAAGTATTGGGTTATAATTCACAATGATTGATCTCCTTGGACCATTGGACATGATCAAGGAGTTCAAATGTAAATAGCACTTACTCCTGGTCCAGGGTCTCCTCTGGGATGGCCATGTGAATGAACTACAACATCTTGATCATGCAAATTTTGTACAAAGACATGCGTAAGAAGTGTTGCCGCCGATGGTCGATCAGCAGGATTCCTTCTGAAACACTGCTGAAGGAAATCCTGTCCCTCTGATGACAAAGTTTCGGGTATATCTGGAGATTTGTGAAGTACCTTGAACATGGCTTGAGGCTAGTAGACAGAATTCAATCAGGCCATTATGTTCACCAAGTAACAAAAAATGAGAAAACCAATGCCAATAATAGTAATATCAAAGGGGAGCAAGGATATTCAAATTCCTTGCTTAGACATATGTGAAAGCAAAATCAAATCAACATGTATTAATATAAAAAAACAAAAAGGAATCAGTAAATGGTCAATCTAAAGGGCCATTTGGTTTGCAAAATCTTTTTTTATGTTCTAGGAATTGTTACTTAAGAATCATTATTTTGAGATTGCTATAAATATGATTGTTATGCCAAAAAAGAATTTTAGACAATGTTTCATGCCATGAGTATGCAAAAAAAATTTCCACCTTCATAGAAATCATACATTCTCACCCCATCGCTAGGAAATGTCTGTCGGAAAACATGTACCGAACTTATAAATTTAAGCTACACGGGAAACTTGAAAGAACTCCCTTTTGTGTTGGGGGGGTGGTGAATAACTGGTACCGAGATGTTTGTTTTACATATTTACCCTGCTGCCACCCAGCCGAGGTGGAGGGATTATTGATCTTATATTAAACCAACCAACTAATATGCAAAATCCTTGACTATAATGAGTTAAAATGCTTAAAGTGCTCACCCCTTCAAATTCACTCCAAGGAGGTTTTCCTGTCAGCATTTCGATGATAGTACACCCTAAGCTCCATATATCAATGGCCATGGCAATGTCAGGATTGGATTCTTTCTTTATGGCAGCCTTCATGAGCTTCAACGAACAAATTACAGTAAAAGAAGGGCATGTCATTACTCATTACCCATCAAAAGTACCATAGATTATACATTTAATAAATTACCTCAGGAGCCATCCAGTAGGGACTGCCCTTCAATGAAAGTTCATATGATTTTTCTGTCAGCTGAAAGGAGCAGATTGTACAAATTACACGACCTCCAGAAAAAGAGATAAGAGAGGGGGGGGGGGGGGGACAAAACAAAAGATTGGCAAGCAAACTCTCTCTCTAGACACACATGCAAAAGCACACATTGATTATTACATAATTAAAAGTAAATAGAAGAAAATAACTTCAAAACTTACAATTTTTGATACCCCAAAATCTGCAAGCTTAACTATGCCTGATGCATCAACTAGCAAGTTTGCACCTTTGATATCCCTAAAAAGCAAAAATTCAGAGTAAAAAAAAATTCTTCCTGATCAAGAACAAATTCAATATGTTCTTCTTTATTTAAGAGTTATGATTTTAGCTAGAATAAGCTTTATCCTCAGATGCCAATAGATTGTTCACAAAATATAAAAAGTCATCAATCAGAGAAATACCTATGGATAGTCTTGGTACTATGTAAGTATGCCAATCCGGAGAGAATATGCCGTGTAAAATTGCGAACTACAGATTCTGTCATAGCTCCACAATGTTCATGCATAAACTTATGAAGTGATCCAGGATGAACATACTCCATATATATGTACAGTCGATCGCCAACCTGAAAACAAATGTTCCACAAATTCAATCTTAATTCACAGCCATAAAGATCCTTAAACTTTTCATTTCGTATAGTATAACTGGAACAAGAACCAACAATTAACTCACTATTTCACTGCCATAATACTGCACAATGTTGGGGTGGTGTAGTTGACGGAGAATCCTGATTTCCTGAAATAATGGACTATTCAGAACAACGGGCTAAACACCAACAAATTGGCAAATGTGAACAAACAATTATAGGGTACATAAGAAAAGATATCATGGAATGGAAAATAATAATAATAATGATAATCAAGTATTATTATTATTATCTACTAAAGAGAAATATGAACTGCAAATCAACACTGACAGCATAATTGACCAGTACAACAATTTGGCTTCTATAATTGGAAGCAAGTCTTAGTACTAAGAGGCTCTCCGTGAAAACCTCTCCTTGTTTGTGTGAAATGTACTAACAGGGTAATTGATTGATACCTCATGCATTTCAAGAAGTGGTAATGTGGTTAAATCCAACAGTAGAGCAATAGCAATATATGTAGCCAATCAAATTGTGCTATGGAGTTGGGTTGACCATGTTGTAAACATTTTTTTACTATGAGGAATGTTAACAATACATTCTCTAACACTTTTTGTTATTAGTTAAAATTAATAGAAAATTATAAAAGTATGAGAGAGAAATATAAAATTAATAGTAAAAAAGAGTGGGATCCATGTGGTTTTTATAGTTTTCAATATATTTTAGCCAATAACAAAAAGTGTATTAGAAAAAGTGTGTTAAAGATTGTGTTGCTAACATTCTTTTTTTCACTGTTAGCATAACATTGTTCTCTCTAATAGAGGTATTCTTAATTTAGAACATGATAAAATAAAAGACTTGAGCAAAGAACCTGCTCTAGTTGCTTAATGCAGTCAGCAGATTTAGGATCATCAGGGAACAGATCCACCTCTTTCATTGCACAAGAGGCGCCAGTCTCTCTGTGACACAAACAGGAACACAAGTGAGTAACTACTGAAAATGTAAACTGTAAAACAGATAACAGCCAATGAAAAGAAAAAAAAAAAGGAGTGCATACAAATTGGTCGCATGATAAACACTTCCATACGATCCACGTCCAATAAGTTTTCCTTTCTGCCATTGACCTTTCAAGGAAGGTGAGTTTTCTGTGGTGTGATGCACGATGACAGGTTGATGCTGTGAACATGACTGTGCAGGCAGTGAAGCTCTAGGAGGAAGAGGAAGCGGATGTGCATCGACATGATTACTTTCAGGCCACACTCTGGAGCAAAATTTATGGAGCTGAGACCCCTCTTGAATATTAGGATTAAGGTAAGGACTGTGCAGAGGAGACCGGTCTGGACTCTGAGTAGTTTTAGGCAGTGAAACTTTCAAAATATCATGAAAATCTTGAGGAAAATTGAGGGAAGGATCGTGTAAATCTACATTACTGGACCTACGTGGACTAGTAACAGGACTGGAGAATATACTGGTTGGGGCACTCTTAGCAGAAGAACGCAATCTCAAGTTGGAAATATTCTCAGAATCATTATCATGAGAAACCTCTTTGTGAACTTTACATGAACTAGTATTACCTGTATGAACGAGGAGACATAATAAAAAACATAGTAAAACCTAAATTTAATTGACAACAAGAACGCATAACTCACCCGCCAAGACTCTCGCGTGCGGAATATTCACTCTCAAATCATATTTGGCATTAGCAGTAGCCTGGTCAAACGACGGTCTTCCTAAATTGCTCGAAGATCGTAAACTTTTCACCGCATCATGATCCACCGACTTTCTGAAACGTAAAAATGAATTCACAAACGGATCAACACATGCTTGAATTGAAAATCAAAGGAAAAAACACAAGAGTTGGGTTTACCTGGGAAAAGCGAAGGGAGGGTGTTCGAACGGAGGAGATCCAAGATCAGGTCTGCGAGTCAACGGGGAATCGGGACGTGGAAGGGGTTGAGGAATAGCAGAGGAAGACCAGTGGTCTGAAGATTTAACGAAGGAGGGAAGAGGAGAAGCAGGTAAAGAAGAAGAGGTTGGATGTAACCCTAACCCAGCGTCTTGGTCGCTCATGTAACGAAGCCTTCTCTGTCTCGTAAGCCTGCGTTGCTGAATGGTAGGTGAAGGAGACGTTGGTTTGTTGGAGTTATTAGAATTAGAAAAACTCATTGGAGATGTTGCAGTGTTCATTGCTGGTTATTGAACTTGAAGTCGTCATGTGAGAGTGGTGCTTTCTTTGTTTTTTGGTAATTGGTGTGGCATGGAAAGTGGCAGCGAGCACCAGAGGAAGGAAACACCTACGTTGTTTCTTACCTTTGCTCGCTGTTTTTTCCAATTCAAATTGCCTCTTGGGTTGAATAGCCAATATTTTGGTTTTCATGGTCAGCACTTCTGACTTTGGATTTAATTTAATTCAATTTAATTCAATTCAATTCAATTCAAGGAAATTGGAGGAGAGAGCAACGCTGGTGAGTCTTGCCTCTTGACTTGGGCTTCTCAGGTCTAAACTCAAACCTAACATCTACTCCACCTATTCACCTTATCTCAATATATTTTGATTTAATACTTTTAATTTTATTGTCTTTACTTGTACATATTCATTCAAGTAAGTACATCTTGCAGCCTAATTATTTTGGTATTGATAACAGGAATTAAAATTTATATTTTTAAAATTGTAAATATTAAAAGTTAAACTTTGGAATTAAAGTTGAAGCAATTTTTAAGACAAAGGTGTACCAAGTTAAGATTATAAAACACGTGACGTAACCCACGGAAGAAGAAGAAGGAATAGAAAAGCACGATGAGGATAAAGTAAAAGAAAAATGAATAGAAATGTTACCCACATACAGAAATACTGAAATTGTCAGAGGACCGGGTTGACATTTCCGCCTACAATGCGTTCCTGACAGCTTGAAGTGTTTTCAACTTTTTTAGTATGTATTCAAACATGTTTATTTATATTAATTTTATTATAAAATATTTTATTTAATTTTTGCAAATGTGTGTCTATCATATTCTTTTTTGTATTTTTAACTTTAAAAATCATGTTTTCTTCACAGTTTATATCACTGTTTAAGCGAGACTGGATTGAAGCGAGAGGCTCCATTTTGTTTCTTCTACATTTGCAACATCTGTTGGTCGAAACACAATATTTTATTTTATTTTTTGCTTTGATGAAATTTCTTCCATCAATTGATCAAGTTTTATCTATTCTATTACTTGATGTTTTTCATTTCTATTCCGTTAAACCGTTTAACATTATTAAAAGTATATTAATATTATAAAATAAATGTAGTTGTGGAAACATACTAACTGTCTAAAAAAAAACGAGAACCAATCCACTTATTTCACAAACAAGTGTTGTTAATTTACTCTTTTAATAATTGTTTACATGAAATTTTCATTAATCTAATTATTAAATTATGTAATATTATCTTTATAACAATGCATAACAAATTTTAAATAAATTAAACAATTATAAAATTATAGTATTATAACTAACATCAGTTTATATTTTAAAGATTATATTATACGTTAAAATAAATTTTTTTAATAAAATTTATTTTTTGTAAAATTATCTATTTATTAATAATTTAAAAATAAATTATTAAACTAAATAAATTTATTATATATAAAAAATTATTAAGAAAAATAAGTTAGTCAATAATTATCATTAAAGTTGTTACAACATAATTATATATGCTATTTAAAAAATATGTTGTGTTTGTCATTCATTATTTTCTTAATTGTTTATTCTTTTTAGGTCTATATCATGTGTATTCTTGATAAGAGTTAAATTTATCTGAGTTGAAAACTTTCACAACATAATAAAAGTCAACTCTCCCAATATTTTTATTTTTTTTTATAATTATGTTACGATTTTATTAAAACTTTTATACATTAACATGTTCAGCATTATTAAATAGGTTAATAAAATAGAAAATGAAGAAAGTAAGTTAATGAGTTAATCAATAGAACCAAATGACATCAGATATTAAATAAAATAAAATATCATCTTTAATAACTTCATTATTAAAAGTTAATTTTATTAATCTAACTCTTAAATTTTTTAATGTTATACTGAGGACTACACACAGGCACACGCAATTTGTATAAAATTTTGTATACTTGATTTATTTTGTAAACATATTGAGTTAAATAATTAATTTTATTAATTTTATTTTTAATAAAAAATTGTCACAGGTGTTATTGTCTTAAGTTTGACACCTTTTTCACCTGATTCTGATATTTATTTTAAGAAAATCAAATATTGTTTAAATTTTTATAAAATTTTACAAATTTAAACTACTCTTAAAATGATGGTTGGATTCATAAATTTCAATATGTATAAATTAAGCATAATAAATTAACCAAAGCCTCCTCTTAAAATAAGTGAATCGATCAAATATTAACACGAATAATCAAAACAATGTACAGTTATAATTCAACTATTAGATTTATAAAAATTGCATCCTATTAACAATTTAACTATTGATATTATATTTTAAAATATTTCCGTTTAAATTCAATAATGAATTCATTAAAAAATTTGATAAATACGAGAGGGGGAGAGACCGACCAAGTAAAAAGATTGATTGGTAAGGTGGAAAACCAGATAATGTGCAAACGAGAAGCGGAGAGAACGCATTAACACTAACAGATCGCAAATTTTTCCTGATGTCAAGTCACACTGTTAATTTCAATACCCCTTTCCTATCCATTAAAGTATGAATATTTGAAAATTCGCAGCACCCCTCGAACACGTAACTACATAAGTGATAACTAATAACTTTCAGCAACTAAAAATATAAAAACGCCGGTCCATAAATATGTACTCTCTCCACCCCTAATTCACGAGTCAAATGGTAACAAATTGCGGACCCATAAGAAAAACAAGATAGCAGAATAAAAATGGTTCACGTTTTGCTACCAATGTTGTCCAGTGTATGGGAGCTATTATCAAACAGCAACAGGATTGAGAAGCTGCCCAATAAAGAGTACTGTTCCAGTTACGTCTTCTCTGATGAGGAACAAGAACGGATGATCAGCAACAAAGTCTATTTCAGTCATAATTGACGCACTCCTCAATCGCACAGTTGCAGCGGTGGCCGCTGCTGCTTCAGTGCCCTCTTCATTTACTTGAACAAAAGTTTTGTGGAAAACGTTGGAAACGTATAGGTTTCGTCCCACAGGAGAGTCCACCATTTTTGTCAAATATCCACCAGCGAAAGGCAGAACCACTCCCAGCTCTTTCAGCACATTAGATGCTTCAAACCCAAAAGAAATATTGAATCTTGGGATCCTGAAATCTCCTACTTTCACTTTTTGATGAGGAAGCTTGCGTTCCATGAACCCAGATTCAGAAGCCAACTTCTCAGCCAAAGCTGACAACCCATCTTTTTCATCTGGAAGAAAAATGTACATAGAGAATTGACGCTTATCTTGGCCTTGTTTATAGGGAAGGCCAAGGACTTTGAAACCATCAAAAGCCCTAACGAACTGCTCCTTCTTGCTTGTCATGAAGGGAACCTTGACTAAGCTGCCATTAAGAAGGTGAAAATCGTAGTCTTTAGTTGTTGAAGCATCAAACTTCTCATTCCATGCTCCTTTAAAGTACAGTGCATTTGCAAAGATGAGCCTGGTTGAACTGTCCACTGATCCAGCAGGAAGAAGCTCTTTAACGAGGCCATTTGTCTCTTTTTCAGACCATGAATTAACTTCATTGGTCACTTCAACAGCCTTAAAACCATCACCGCATTTAAAATCAAATGCGTAAATATCTCAGTTGATCTTTTTTTTGGGTAAGCATTTTAAGAAGAATTTAACTTTCTGCTAATCTTATTTTAGCATATTTATGTTAACAAATTAGTTAGACACAGTACAGATCAAGTATGGGAAGAGTTACAAAATAGACCATCTAGTTGCCAAGAAACTCAACACTTATGCTGTTCTAAACCATTTCAGTGGTATGTTAAAGGGATCTGGGGAGTCACTAAAGGATATGCCACCAAGAGCCAGAGCCTAGAAGCTTACTGTGGCAAGGTAGTACTGCACTTGTTTGGTATCTCATTTACACTCTTTTTTCACTTGATGACACACTCAAAAAGAAAAGATTAACAGGACTAGCCTAACATTTGAACAACGTATGGTATCCATCAATGCTTGGATCATTATTAAATTGGTGATGACTTCAAAGATGAAGTTCGGTGAGGGGTGGGGCGGTCCACGAAGGAGACGAAATAATACATCAAGTGGAAGATTTATTTTACATTTTTCAAAATTGCGTCTAAATTAGACGGTTATCTGTTAGGAAAATTTAATTGTTTGTATGAAATAAATAACATTTGTTCTAAATTAGGTTAAGAAGTAAAAAAAAATAAAAATGCATATATGTGAAGGTAAATTAATAGCTAACAAAACAGGGCAAGGAAGGATTGTGATGAAAAAGATGGAGAGTTATTTACCTTGGTCTGGAAATCAACGGAAGCCAGAGTGGCCTTATAATCAGTTTCGACAAGTTGTTTGAAGGAAGGGTGAAGAGAAAGAGTCTGTTCAATCCACACGCCATCTGCGAAAGAGAGGCGAGGCCCGCCGGCGGGAGCACCGTCGGAGAGGACGACGGAGACGAGCTGAGAGGCGAAGGAGTTGAGATGGTCTGTGGATTGAGATCGGAGAAAGGAGAGAAGTTGATTGAGTGTAGGACCCTCAGAGCCAGCAGCGACGATGCTGAGCACAACATGGAGCGACAGGGGCGAAAATACGAGGTTCTTGTCGGAACCTTCTTTCGAGAACAAGAGTTTGGCTATGCTCAGAGAAACGTCGGTTTGGTTGCTGATTGATTCACGGAGATCCATTGTTGTTTCGATTTCCAAACACACTCAAGAGTCGACGCCCGAATTTAATTCAGGACAACCGTGTCGCGCTCCCACTTTGACATTTCTCACTCTCTGCCTACGTGGCCACGCCGATGCTTCGGGATTAAGTTTGGAATTTGGAGCTTTTTGTTATTGAATTTGGAGTTTAGAAACTTTTTAGCCCGTTTTTTGGGGTCGTGTGGCTGATCTTGTCCAATAAAAAAACCAAGCCCATGAACTAAAAGCTTACCCATTACTGAGATCCTCTGTTCCTCAATGTTGTCTTCTCCTGGGCCAATCTTAAGAGATGCTTTTTGCTGCTTCTTTTTTTAACACGTTATTAATATTTTTTGTATTTTTTAATTCTTTTAATAATAATTTAATTTTTTATTTTTATTGAATAGTTTTTTTTTCTTCTTTAAAAATTCACTCTTTGTCTCTTCTAACATTTCAATTTTTACTTTCAACTTTTTCAAGTTTCATTGCTGATTTTAAGCATGTTACACTTTAAATATGTCAATTGTTTTCAATACATTATATAATAACTAGTTTATCGTAAAGAAAAAAGTTTTTTATTTAGTTTCGTTAACTATGTTAATACTCTTTCATTTCAAAAATAATTTTCATATATTTTTATAAATAAATTTTTGAAATTAAATTTTATACTTCTAAAAATTAATTTTCAGAATTATTAACCATTTTCAAAAAAAAGTTTTATAATTAAAATTTTACACTCCCAAAAATTAATTATTGAAACTATAAAATCTTAATTATGAAAACTTATTTCTTGAAGTGTAAAATTATAAATTTGAAATTTTATTTTGGGAAATTTAATTTTTAAATGAAAAATATAATTTAAAATAATTATTTAAGAAAATCCTTTTATTATTATAAAGAGTATTTAAACAAAAATTGAATAGAGGTACAAGAAAAGTACAAAAATAACCCCAACAATCTTCTGTGTGAGACAGGTCAATATACTTTGAAGAAAAAGAAAAAAAAGATGAAGTTGAGTATAGTATCGACCAAGAAAAAAAAGGTATCTTCCAACTTCTTCAATTTTCTCTATTAAAATCGGATAGTTGGATAAAATAAGTTAAAACCCTGAATGGACAACAAAACCTGGGTTTGGAAGAAGGGAAGAACGAAATCAAATTCTCAATCAGACAAATTTCATAATTTTTAAATCAAATCTCGTACGACTAAACTTGATTGAGGAATGATCTAATATTCTAATGGCGATAAAGGACCCTTTTTTTCGGTACATTAAGTTAGTTTCTTTTGCCGCTGCTTTTGCAAATCCTTTACCAAATGGATCCCACTCTCCATACTTATATGCTTGTGGCTGGAGAAGATAGTGTTCCGCCTTCACATGACGACTTTTGGGTTAAGTCATAAATTGTGTAGTGGCAGATAATAATAATAATAATAATAATATCTTAAAGTTATATATTTATTATTTTATATAAAGGTTTTTTTCATTAATTTATTTGGAGAGATGGGTTTATTTTTGTATTTAAAGAGTTTCAATGAAAAAAAATGTTTTAAAGGTAAAATAGAATTTTAAAGTGATTACATAAGCTTTTAAAAATATTATATTAAGTCAACAAGTTAGATTTAAATTTTAAATTTAAAAAATAAATTACAATTATTTAAAATTAGTCTAACCTTACTTCTAGTTTTTATCCGTATTAATATATTATAATTTTAATTTTTTTTATTTAATTTAGATTTGATTTGAATCATACACTCGAATGTACTGAATTAGTTTATTACTAAAAATATTTTATATATACATAGACTTAAATTCAAAATTTTAGTTAAGCCACTTGAATTATTTTAATTTTTTAGTCTGATACAGCTGTCCTCCTTCTTAACATGAGATATTCATCGATTATGATACTTGCGAATTGAAATTTGGTGTAAATTTAAAGGTAAACATTTAGTGGTAGAAGCCCTCTCTCTCTCTTGAATGTAGGTGGTATACACATCAGTTTATTAAATAATTCTCATATGGAGTCAAGAACTTTCTAACCATTTTATAACAATACACGAGACTTGTTAGTTGTTATTCTGGAATCAATTTTGTAAAGGTAGCCCAACACTACAATTTTTCGCCAATCGCAACCTTGCGAGTACCTCGGGCTTTTTCACGTACTACGTGTCGTTTGTAAGTATCACAAACAAGAGACTAGAAAGATGCTCCTCAAAGTTTGCTTACTTACGCAAGTGGCTGGAAATTCATTCGTCATGTGATGGAAAAGTGGTGTCCTATTAAGTGCGTGGTTAGTAATATACGCGTTGCTATTTGGCTATATTTGTTTAGGTATTCCATAATAAATCATCAAGTACTTTTTAAGATATTTGGAATTAGAAAGGGTTTGTCACTCAACTTGTTACTAAATATTTAGTTATTAGAAAGTGTCGAGCTAGATGCTGACAAAGATGCTGATAAGCAGAAACGATGAAGGACGCATACGAAGTTAGTGTTTGGAGCAAACGTTCAAGATGACAAGCAATTCAAATTTTAAAATACTGTGGAAACTTTGTATCTACCTTTAAACAAACCCTACCCACATATTTAGCAATATTATCTTCCAAGGGAAACCAAAGGAAAAATGAATATACATTAATATGTATTATGTGAAATATATTAATTTAATATATAAAAAATTATCACAATTATTAATTATAGAAACAATTGTGTTTTAAAATATTATGTGACATCAGACATTGTTAAGACAAATTAAAGCATTATAATATTTATAGAGTTCAGTTTTTTTTTATTTCAATCATCTATCAAACAGGCATTTAACTATGATAACCGTACTTTTTCTTCTGTAATTAGGATAAAGAAATATATAATAAATTCATATTAAATAACCATGTAAATCTTTGTCATACGATAATGTGCTGATTACTAATTAATTTATTTCTTCGGCCTGAGTAAACACCATTTGTGTATTGTTTCAAGCTACAATAAACACGTTCTACTGTCCCTGTGATAGGCCACAGTTGCTTATACTGCGGATCTCAACTTGTTCGTTAAAACCTTTGTCTTAATTAACTCGAATTGATTCACGCAATAAAACAATAGGCTTACGTTGGTTGGATGTGGAATATGTTGAGCTGTGATGCTGGTTTAATTGTTAACACATTTATTTCTATTGCTAATTCCCACGGACATGCAAATACTGTAGTTGAGATACATATTTTGTAGTTATGACAATAATCACACCACGTCCTTATATTATATACAAATTTAATGATGCTTTTAAATTGACACACACATATATAAGAGGATTTGTTAATACATTTCTATATTTTAGAAGAGTATAAAAATAAATTGTAATTAATTCTATTATTATATTTTTAAGTATATAACTTGTAAATATATTTTTTAAATAAAATAAGTGAGAGGATAGTAATATTTATGGTTGTTAACATATTACTATTTATTGTAAAAATATATGTCGCTCAGTAAATTAGGCATTTATACGCATAATTTTATTATTGATATTTTTAAATATATTGTAATTTAGAGTAAAATTATATAACGAAGCATTAAAATAGTTTTAAAATTATATAAAATTTTATAAATTTAATTTACAAGTGTTTAATTTAACAGTTAATTTGTTAAATTATATATATGTTGGGCCTAGCCTAGCCCTTACCGGTTAAGTGCATAGCACGTAATGGAGTTCAATCATTGCACGCAGCATTTGTTACAAATAGTTTTGAAGTTTAATGCATGTGTATCGGATAGGGTGGTAAATTAAATTAAAATTAAAATTAAAATTATTAAATAAAATTAAAATTTACATATTTTAATATTTTTAATTAATAACTAAAAAATAATAATTAATTTTTTACTACCATTTTTCAATAACATAATATTATAGTCATTTGTGACTACTGTTATTGAATGATGGCTGTCTTCATTTTAAGAATAAGCCAAACTGCTAATCTAACCAAAATCATAAATTTCTGAATCCAAATTCAAGTTCTATTGTTGAGATGAACTGAAAATTTATCAGAGTTAATCTTGTTAACATGTGTTTCGATTTAATGCCTTTCATTTTCTAAGTAAATATTTAAATACAGAAAATAAAATTAAAATAATGTGGTTTTTTAAAATAAAATATAAAAATTTTAAAATTAAAAAAAATGTTAGCAACATACCCTTTTTAACACCTTCAAAACTAAATTATATTCCAAATTATAAAAATTATATAAATCTAATTCTTTTTTACTTTTATATTAATATTTTTTAAAAAACATTACACACAATCATATAGAGATATTATATTACATACGATCTAAAACTTTAAAATATTAAATTATAGGTGTCAGCTTGTTTCTTTTTATTTTAACCAAGATTTCTTTGCTTCTACTTGCTATTTCATAACAAACAAAATTTGAAGAATCTTTAATAATATTAGGAAAAATTATACAAAAGGAGTGGGAGCATAAGCAGCATCAAACAACAGAAGAGGCAAAAACAAAATCCAAACAGAAACGAAAATGTACACTCTAGCCATAATGTACAAAAGAGCAAAACGCTAACCTCAAATATAAAACGGAATTGACCCTTAGCATAGTTGCTGTCGGGCGAAGTTCTAATTGCAGAAAAAAGAGGTTTTTTAGTTTATGCTTCTGCATGAAGTGAACTATAGACTATGCGAAATGATGCCTTAATTATAAATGATATCAATAAACAAATCATTAACCTCTAAATCTTCTAAAACATTGACCTTCAAATGTAAGTACCCGTTATATTCAAATTTCAATGATTACCTAATTTGATTTTTGAAGAAAGTAAATGTATAAGAGACCGGTTAAAGAAACAAAATTATAAAGTTATTATTAAAAGATATTATTAATATATTTCTTTCCTAATTTTTTATGCTTCTAAACATAAATAAACAGTATAGAGACTCTTTTGTTTATAGACCTAGTAACTCTAGTTTAAAAATTATTTTTAACTTATAAAAAACATTTATTCATTATATATATATTTTAATTTATCCACAAGTTCATTCAAACATATCACAGTTTTTTTTGTCACCCTTAGTTTTTTTTTGCTGTAGGATTAATCTCCCACTACTTTGTAGTCTCAACAACAACGTTGCAACTATAAGATACTAAGATTATTTTGTTAAACCAAAGTCATGCGTGTTGCCAAATTAGAAATACGGCTATTACAGCATTCGGACGAGGAGACTTGTTTATCGTGGTTGCATAATAATCCTTAGCACAATTTTTTATTCTTGTCAGATTCATAAAAATTGGTTTTTTTTTTGGTCAAATTAGGAATTGACTCACAACTATGTATTGTAAGTTTGGAAGCCATTGCCAGATATCAGGATGGAACTCCAAAATTTTCCCAACAAGGTCCATACAGGTATATACGCATTGATACATCATACATGCATGAACAAAGTAGTTCAGAGATGCCAATCAATTCCATTAACTAACGTGGTATTCAACTGTATCAGCATTTAATTAATTCGTTCAAGTCATAAAAAAATAATTAAGTCAATTAATATGTTCAAATCATCCGCATTATGGGGTTGGGTAGGAGAACAGGAATAGAGCTAAGCTTACAAAATGTGACCAAAATTATTTTTCTAATGCCAAGTTGACATTCGATTTTCTTATGGCTTACTTCAACTGCAACTTGGTTCCTATAAATTTATGTTGAATGAACCACTAATTCCTTAAGAAGCGGGAGTTTCTGTCCTTCGTATCAAAGAAGGCACTAACAATGGTAATTAATCCTCTCGTTTTTCTTACATGACATTTTTTAATGTTATTCTAATTAGACCAATCATGTTCTACAAAGGTTTCCTTAATCAAGCTCAATACCACTTGTCCTTAGTGATCATGATTCTTGAACCTCCATATTTAAGTTTAACCTCGCGCATTTAGTGTCATATTTTGGTTTATTGAATTTTGTTTGATCACTCACCAGGGAATCTGCAGAAACATGGATACACAACCTAGGCTACAAAGAAGGCTAGGAGGAAGCAGAGCTGTACTTTTTGTATATGGTAACAGCATGCAAAAACCTAACTCCATGTACCCTTTTATGTGTGGAGGTACTTATTTTGTGTTTCTCTGATAAATTGAAATTAAAAATTGTGCATGCAGCTATGGAAGGGCTAGAGAACATGGCTTTTGTTGCCAATGCAGTGAGCCTGGTAACTTACTTCTTTGGGTACATGAACTTCAACTTAACAAAATCCGCCACAACCCTCACCAACTTTATGGGAACTGCATTTTTACTAGCACTTGTTGGAGGATTAATCAGTGATACCTATCTTTCTAGGTTCAAGACGTGTGTTATGTTTGCTTGCATGGAATTGCTGGTAAGTTGAACTAATTTCTCTCACAAGTGCATTGCCCATCAAAGATCGAAAAAAAGAGAACCCTTTCAGCATCGTTAAATAGTTGTGATTAAAACGATTAGGGAAGAATCATATGAATAATAATAAGCATCTCTTAAATCTTGTTGAACACTTTAGATTAGAACCTCATAACCATAGTGCTCAATTATTGAAGCACAGCTTGTTCCTTGACTAGCATGTTTTTCGGTAAACACCAACCAACAACCAATAATATGGCGATGGGCACGTCCCAAAATTTTATTAGAAAGTTTAGCGCCATCTGAAGAGCAGGATGCCGACACCAAAAGACATCAATTATTACAACAAAAATGCTATTTTAATTGAGGTCAACATCGTACTTTATCGTTAGTGAAAATCCAAAGAGACCATTTTACCCGGAAACTTTTTTCTTTTCCCTTTTATCAGAAATATAAAAATTTTAAAGTTTTCCACTGGTTTAGTTCTTAAGTATGTAATACATGGGAAAAAAAAACCTTATAAAATTAAATTTAAGATAATTTATACCTAAATTCAAACATACTCTTAAGTTTCCTTGTCCCAACTTAATAATCCATCGATCGTTCATCAAATTTCAAGGAGAATGTTCACGCAAACATTCCTGATTCTTTCACGTCAAATTTTTACATTTATCTTATTTTTTCTCTATTTCTTTCTCCCAAGATGTATTCGAGAAATGTTAAAAAAAAAAAAAAAACATTATATCAAGAAAGGGCAAAAGGATAACATGAATGACCAAAAATCTTAGGAGACAACTGTAATTTATCTTCTTTATTTTTAAGATGTGTGTATATTTTAAAAAATTATATACAATATTACGTACAATACTACTATGTTAATTATTTAAACAACAGAATTTATCAATGAATAAGTCCAACCCATCTATACTTGGGAGGAGGAATAGAATCCTTTAGAACTAATTATTTTAATTGTAGGGATATGGAATTCTCACAGTTCAAGCACGTTTCCACCAATTAAGACCCATTCCATGCAAAGATTTAGCACCAACCCAAATGAGCCAATGTAAGGCTGCCGAAGGTGGCCAGGCTGCAGTGCTTTATATTGGTTTATATCTTGTTGCATTAGGAACCGGTGGTATTAAGGCAGCTTTACCAGCATTGGGTGCTGACCAGTTTGATGATAAAGATCCCAAGGAAGCAGCTCAACTATCAAGCTTTTTCAACTGGTTCTTGTTCAGCCTTACCATGGGATCCATAGTTGGTGTTACTTTCCTTGTTTGGATTGGTGCCAACCTAGGATGGGATTGGAGTTTCACTGTATGCACTTTAATAGTTATATTTGCAATTTTGTTCATATGCATGGGCAAGTCATTGTACCGAAACAATATCCCAAAGGGAAGCCCTCTAATTCGAATCATACAGGTAAATAAAGTTATTTTCATTTATTTTTATGCTCACTTATATATTTTAACATGTTCTTGTATTTTGAAAGTAAATTTTTTGACACTTGTCGGACTACTATATTTACTTCGTTGTACTATCAGGTGTTGGTTGCAGCTTTCAGAAACCGAAAACTTGAAATTCCAGAGAATGCAGACCAACTACACGAGATTCATGAAAAAGAAAGAGGGGACAACCATGAAATCCTTAAGAGGACAGATCAGTTCAGGTTATAAGATAGGACAGATCAACATTTTGAGCATCTAAAAATTATAATTTTTATTAAAAATTATATAAATATAAAATTACGATTTTATTATGCTCAACTTTAAAAGTTGAGTTGAAGTATTAAAAAAGAAATATTTATTACACTTATGTATCATCAGTATAATAAATATTTTTAATAAAAAAATTATTATTTTAAGAGATTTAAACTTAGTGTAGAGACTGAGGTTCATAAAATTGTAATGTATGGTGCTCTAACTCTAATGTCCAGTAATCTTTGATTAGAAATAAATGTTGATTTGTTCCTCATTTGGTGTTCTTCGAAAAATGGTTAATTTCCCAGATTCTTGGACCGGGCAGCAATTGCTAGAAGCGGCGCAGGTGCTGAAGCAACATCAGGACCTTGGAGTCTCTGCACAGTAACACAAGTAGAAGAAACCAAGATCCTAATCCGCATGCTACCAATAATATTTAGCACCATATTTATGAACACATGTTTGGCTCAACTTCAGACTTTCTCTATTCAACAAAGCACCACCATGAACACCACAATCCTGGGGTTCAAAATGCCAGGACCCTCTCTCCCTGTCATCCCTCTATTGTTCATGTTTGTCCTAATACCTTTATACGACCGTTTATTTGTCCCACTTGCTCGAAGAATCACAGGGATTCCCACTGGAATTCGACACCTTCAGAGGATTGGAATTGGGTTGGTTCTCTCAGCTATTTCGATGGCAGTTGCTGGTTTTGTGGAGACACGCCGCAAGTCTGTGGCCATCCAACACAACATGGTAGATACCACACAACCTTTGCCAATAAGTGTGTTCTGGCTGGGTTACCAATATGCTATTTTTGGAGCTGCAGACATGTTTACCCTCATTGGCCTTCTCGAGTTTTTCTATGCAGAAAGTTCAGCTGGAATGAAGTCACTTGGCACAGCAATTTCTTGGAGTTCTGTGGCATTCGGTTACTTTACAAGCACAGTGGTAGTTGAGGTGGTTAACAAAGTTAGTGGTGGGTGGCTGGCAAGCAATAACTTGAATAGAGACAAGCTCAATTACTTTTACTGGTTACTGTCCGTGATAAGTGTAGTCAACTTTGGCTTTTACTTGGTTTGTTCTTCTTGGTATAGATACAAAACAGTGGAAGACAAGCATGGTGATTCAAAAGACAATGTTGATATCCCCAAGGTTTAGATTATTAGGCCTACAAGACGTTCACTGTAACTTTTACGTTACTGTTCCACTATGTACAAGCTAGCTAAATCTGCATAAATAGAAAAAAGGGTTATTATTATTATAATAATATGGCGGAAACGGTAGTTATCTTCTGTTCTAATTCTAATTTCTAAATTTTTTTTCCTTCTGCTGTGAAACAACCAACAGAGATCATTTGCAGAACAGTGCTGACCGGAAGCAACTTGTCAGCGGCTCAAGAAACTCTGTTAGAATCGCTATGATTGATTGTTATGGTGACAAGGTCGCATGATAAATCAAATGCAATGCTTGGATAGGATAGGAGAGCTTGACCATGAAACAGTTATTATTGATTTGTTTGTTTTACGGATATCAGTTTAAACCTAATTAAACTAAAAACATGGCTGGTCAATTTTATGCACAAAACAAGCACGAACAATTACGATTGATTGCAATAGGTTAAGTTCGGGCTCCATAAAGCTTAAAAATAAACCGAAGCTTGGTCCAGTAGGATTGAGGCAAATAATAATAATAATAAATAAATAAATATATTAAATAAATAACAAAGATTAATGCTGGTCGTATCAAATCTGGAAATAAAAATGAAGGATTGAAAAACGAATTCGGGTTTGTGACTTTGTCTAAAATGTTCTCACCATAACACGTTTTGAGATGCTTCAGTATCGATAAAACCTTTATCTTATTAGATGACATCGGCAAATGATTCATGTTATTAGACTGAGATGTAATTTACCATCCTCACTTGTGCTTCTAAGTGATTTTCTTTTACTTGGGGCCAATATACTGCAATAGATTTTCTATCATCTTCCCTTTGCCAAGAGTTACTCCAATATCCCATCAAATATAATCGTTTTGTATCTTATCCTTTGTATGGATACATTCATTTTATCATTCTTATTTTTCCTATATCTTATCGTTCTTATTCTTCCTATTTCTACTTTTTCCCATACACTGACTCTCAAACATTCACTACCATAAAAGATATGTAATCACATCAATTCCATAAAATTTTCCTTTAATCAGATCAATTTTATGTATGATTAAGTGGCATTACAGAGTCAAATTAGGAGGCTGTTGGCCAAAATAAGAAAAAAAGACTGAAAAGAAAGTGCGAAAATGCATTCTTGATTTTTAGAATTGGCAACCATAATCGTGCCCATACAATTTCATGCATGACTGAATGGCATTACAGATTCAAATTGGGAGGAGGCTTTATCATGGAACTTACAGGAAGTCAAGTAGCTCCTTATCAAAGCTTTCCACCAGTTTCTATCATTCAGACACTTGCATATATGAAAGGATACAAAGCAAAAACAATCATGGTGTTTCATTTTTTGGGGTAATATCATCATGTTTCTTCAATTCTTTTTTGTTTTTGCCCCGAACTTTGGCAAGAGAATACATCTCAGGAAAGCATTAAAGAACGCATAATGAATGTATTATTAGGTCATTGACAAATGCGCATCAATGAATAAGATATTCATCCCAAACTGTATTCAAGATAAGCTGGCTCTTCTTGGAGAATCGTTGAATATCAACTCTCCCGGGCCAAAATGAGAGAAGCCATCGATTTAGAACGTATGAAAATATCTCAAACCCTTCATCGCGAAGCAGTGGGAATCATGTCAAGAAATTGCCACAGGACTGTTTCCAGATGGGAGTTTACGAGGGGTATCAATGTCAGATACCTTGGATGGAGGCCAGTACCGAAACATGGATCTACCAACAATGTTCTCAATTGGGAGGGGACCCCTGATAGACACAAAAAAAGTAAAACGGTTCAGTCACACATCATAATTCAAATGTACATATACAAATATATATTTGGAACTTCAGAGATCTGATAGTAGCAAGTTTACGTAAGCTATAGATGTTTTGAGAAGAACAGCATCAACAAATGGGCCGAAATCTGTCTTCGACCTAGAGCAAATATCCTCCAACAGAAACAGAGAAAAGTCATCAGTAGGACTGAAAAATTACCAGTTATGAGAATCAAAGCTGTTATTACGATTGTCTCCCATTACAAAAACATATCCTTCGGGCACAACCTGCAACAAGAAAACAAAATTACCATTAACCCTGTTGCCAAGCCCCACCCCAAAATCAAATAACAAAACACCATTAACACGGCAAATTATAAACATTACCACTGGATCCATCTCATATGCAAGAGGCTCTAAAACAAATTCCTCTTCTTCACCAGCACCATTCACTAGTAGTTTCCCACCACGAACCTACCACAAACCAAAACAAATATAAGCTGAAAAGATCAAGGCACAACACATTGAAAGAGATCAATTAATCACTCAAAAAAAAATAAGTAAATAACTTACTTCAACAGTGTCCCCAGCCTTAGCTACAATCCTTTTAATAAAAACATCAGATGAACTAAAACCAAATTCCTACACAAGAAAAACGAATCAATGAACATCACAAATTCATCATCACCTTAACATTTAACGAGAAGAAAGGCCTTCGAAAGATACCTGCAAACTAGGAGGCGCTTTAAAAATCACAATATCAGAAACATCAGGCTTTCTAAAGAAGAAAGAAACCTGTTACACCATCAACAATCTTAATCAGTTAAAAAGTGTGAAATGTCTCACATAAGAAAACGAAAACTGCATACAACTAGTAACTAACCTTCTCCGTTAGAACACGGTCACCCACTTCAAGAGTAGGGTACATAGAAGCAGAGGGAATGGATCTAGGTTCAGCCAAGAAAGACTTGAATAGCAAACTAACGGTAACAGCGGTGAACGCAGCTTTCGCATCTTCGGAACAAACGTTCATCAACCGCGAAAGCCAACTAGTCTTCTCAAAATCATTGGGGTTGAAATTCGGTTCCACACTCGCAACAACGCGGCGCGTGCCTCCTTTGTCCACCTCCCACGTGGTAGGGTCAGGAATGGACTCGTTGCAAGGAAGCCACTTCGAACCCTGCAAAAAGGGCATGATGGAAGTTGTTTTGAAGGGCGAAATACCCAAAATACCCATAGCCGCCGCGGATGACCCAGAAACGCCAACCGTTGACTTCATCAACGAAATCAAGCCCAAGATGATCGGGTTCTTGCAGCCGTCGCCGATAATATCTCCGGTGAGGGTGGAGTAGGCGCAAGCAGAGGTGTTGGGCCAGCAATTGGGCTTGGGCTTTCTGAGATCGGAATGGAAACTGCGGACTCCGCCGGCGGAGGAATCTAAGTCGTGTTTCTGGTTAATTCCGAAGATGCGAGAGCGGATCCAGCATTCTTGGACGCAACGAGAATTGGCGACCCGGACGCCGGCGGAGGAAACGAGATTTTGGGCGACATAGCCGGAGAAGGAAAAGGTTACACGAATTGCCATAACAACGAAATTGAATAGTCGGAGGAAGAAAAGGTACAGTGTGGTGTCGGGGAGGGAGGTTGGGGAGTGGGGAAACCCTAGCAAGCGATAAGATGCATTTTGAAAGAAGGAATCAGTGAGACGAAAGCGGAAAAGTCGAATTGAAGAGTGGAGAGGTGGGGAAGGGAGGGAATCGCCGGCGATGCGACCCCCTGAACGCCGGAAGAAGGAGTTGAATGTAAGGGTGATTTGGTTTGGTTCGGTTGGGAGAGGGAAGAAGCTTGAGAAAGAAGAAAAATGAAAAAGAAGCAGAGAAAGAGGGTTTTAATATATGGCGGCTTCCACTCTTTGCTTTTAATCATCGGATTCGGACTTGTTTCATTATCGATTTACGATTTTGCCTGTAGTTGACTCAAGATAGTAAATCGATAAAGTGAAAACAAAAAACACATTTTTTTTTTTATTTTGAATTTCAAAATTCTTTCTTTTTTATTTTTTATTTTGATTATAATTTTTATTTTATTTTTTAAATTTTGTAAAAAAATAAAAAATTATTTTCAGTGTTTTATCTATTATTTTTTTAAAAAAATAAAAAAAAATACTTCATAAAACTAAACAACTCCTAACATTTTGCACTTTGAATTTAAATTAAATATTTTTTAATGTTGTATAAAAAATTATATGATAAAAATAACAAATATTAAACTTAATTGAAAATTTTTAATATTTTATTTTATTAATATAATGATTATTATAATATTTTACTATTTTAATAAAAAAATTTAAATATAAATTTTTATTGTGTATTTTCAAAATTTGTAAATTAAAAAATAAAAATAATTAAATTAAAATCTATGAAAAATAAAATCTCAATATTTTCACTTTACATGTTTTTTCCTTTAAATCAATCGAAATTTCGTATAATATATACGTGATAAACTAGTTAAAAGACTATATGTTAAATGAGTTAAAATTTTTAATTGAATTAAAATTAGTCATATAAAATGATTACAGGATATATATAATATTATATTATATTAATATTAAAATAAAAATAAAAATATTATTTTTTATTTATTTATGTATTTTTAATAATTTAATTAATTAAATATTTAATGTCATCCATTTATATGAATGTAAATTATTAAAAATAAAAAATGAAATGAAGTATTAGCAGGTAACCTTCAATAAGATAAATGATATATAAGTTTTTTTAATTCACAGTACAAATTGATCATTTATTAATAAAAGAATTAACAAACCTTAAATAAATTATAAATTTATACTATCAAATACATTCGACTGATTAAGAACTAAAAAAGTTCAGTTATAATTTTACTTAATGAATATTTTTTATTTTTTTTAAGTTTTTACATGGAGGAAATTTTAATGTTTATTAAAAACAATACTATTTTTGTTATTAATATATTTTAATAAATTTTAATAAAAAATATATTATTTATTAATTCTGTAATCCGTGGGCTTAACCCATGTTAGTAGGTCTTGTTAAATAAAGATATAAATGCTGGAAACATTGATTAAGAAATATAAATATTTTTTAACATAATATATTATCAATGTATTTTAACATATTTTATTTTGTAATTCACACTTTAAAGATACTAAATAATAAAATTTCTAAAATAAGATTTATAGATGCGTCATCACGTGGGTTTCATAAAATGGGAAGTTATAAAATATATAATTTAGTTGCGATATTAAAATTGCTTAGTAAATAAAAAGAATGCTTAGTAAATGGCCTCCTACTTTATAAGGGACGTAAGCGCGTGTGTCATCTAACATTAAAATACACGGTCAAATTTTTGAGCTAGTACAAGTCAAAGGGTACACAAAATTAAAATAATCCCAATTCCGAAGTTGAAAAGTGCAAGAATGATCATGGGTCAGATCACTTGCGCCCCTTAAAAGAAATTAATTTTTTATTAAGGATGACTAATATTTCAAATTAGTTTAATCATTTAAAATACTAAATTTTGATATTGTATATAATATTATATATATAATAGGCGTTGGAAACTAAAGTAAAAAATAAAAATAAAAAACTCATGTGAAACTTGCAGAACTAAAAAAAGCAAACATAAATTAGATTTCACATAATGCGTAAAAAATGTATGAAGTTCAAAGTAATAAGGGTTGTTCGATGGATATAATAAAAAAAATATAAGATAATTTTGTTTAAATATGTCTTATTCTTTATTTTTAATTAATTATATGTAATAAGTCTATTTTATATATTTTTAATTAATCATACGTAATAAGTCTATTTTATTTTACTTTGCCGGTTAACATCAAACTTTAGTATCGAAGATAAGAAATATAAACAATAATTTTTCACTATAAAAATATTTTTATTATATCTAAGAATATAAAAAATAAACATTATATTTCAATAAAACAATTATATTTAAATATTTAAAATCAGTCTTAAAAATCAAACTTAATAAAATTGTATTTTTATTATAGTTTAAGTTTAATCCATTGTTGATATAATTTTCTATATTATTTATTTATTAATCACATTAATATATGATAGATATAATTTCAAAATTAATTTTATAAAAATTAACAATTTGTTAGTATGATAATATTATTTGTTTATGAAGAATAGTATTTGATGTTTTGGCCTATGATTTTATTGTAATTTTGGCGATTTATATGCTTGGTAATTGGTATCCAATATACAGGTCAACTGGAAAACAATATAAAATATTTAGAGCATATTTAATATTTTTTAAATAATTTTATGTTTTTAAAAATAAAATACAGTACAAATTTAGTACTATATTTTATTTTTAAAAATAGAACAAACATGCTCTTAATTAACTTATAAGTTATGCTTTGTTAAACGTAAAAAAGATGTTTACAAATCTTGATTAAGTCTCAATACATTTTCATTAGCCAAACTCATTGACTACGACTAATTAGTTGGCAATTTGAACGCAGCTCCACGTCTCGGCTTAGGGAGCTTGGATGGTGCCCAATTCCATTATAGTATTAGACTTATAAATTTTTTACCTTTTCTCTCAAACAACAGTATCATAAATTCTAAATTTTCAATGTTAAACATTTTAATAATGTAATGATATCACATAAAAAGGATCGGCTCAATGTTTTTAAGTTTAAAACAATTTTTAAAATGATTTTTTTAAAAATTAATAACATAGTATATTAAAATTATTATAATTTTATTTAAAATATATATTTTTAAATATTTGCAATGTAAAATTACTTATTAAACGTCGTAATTAATCTTGTTTAATTTTTTTAATCTTTAAAAATAAAGTGTAAGCTTTTTACCAAATAAGAAGAAGAAGAAAACAAATATTACAATATGTCGATGGGACATTACATATGAAGAGAAGATCGATAGAACGACGTTAGTACGGGAAGAGAATGAAATAATATATATAATTTTTTTATCGAGTAAGAAAAAATAACAACAATAAAATGATTTTTTTTAAAGAAAAATAATTATTCTCAATAAATCAATGTTTATTAAATAATCAATTTTTTTTTATACATGCACAAATAATTATATTATTTAAAAATTAGAACTCTAAAACGAAAACTTTACCTACTTTCAGGTCGAGTTCACCCAAAAATAAAACTTAAAAATTATATTTTGATATATATATTATGCATACTAATAATTTAAATTTAAACTAATTTTTGTTAATATAATTTTTTAATAAAAATAATTTATTAATACAAATATCATCAACCTATAATATTTTGATTTGCTTCATAAACTTAGTTTCTTTTAGTACTTACTTATTCTTCTCTCTCGATTCCTATGCTTAATAATTTATTTATATAATATGATATTGACAAATTTGACTCTGAAAATTTTTATATTATCTTTATAATTATATATATATATATATATATATATTTTTATCATTTAATAATTTTATATAAAATATTATTTTGTTCATTTCACTGTTAAATTATAAATATGTATTACTTTTATTATCTATATAAAATTTTATTAAAATTAAATAATCATAGAAATATAATTAAATCATTTATTTTTATATTTTTAAAAATATATATTGCATTAATTTTAGTATACATAAATAAGATATTAAATATCTTTATATTAAATTAAAATTTTACAAATAAAATTTCTGCGATAAAAACTTTTAACATTAATGATTAATTTTATAATAAAATTATTTAATAAAAAATAAATATAGATTGATATAATTTAATCATTTCACTCAATATATAATTCAAACTCAAGCTTAGATAAAGTAAAGTATTTGTTCTATTAATTTAAAAGAAAAAAATTATTAGTTAAATAGAATATGTGCTTTTTAATTAACAGAGAGAAAGTAAATTGTTTTTAATTGTAATACCGATACATTTAATCATAGTATCATATTTTTAATTTTTCTGTGTTTATTTTCTTCCCATCTCTCTTTTCTTTTACCCTTTTTTATACATTACACACTCCATTCTAAGGTTTTCAGCATATCATTTTCCTTTTGGTCAAGAGATAAGGTGGAGAAGCAAAATATAATACATTATAAATTTTCCTTCATATAATCTTTAATTTGCCCTTTCAGTTAAACTGAATACAAGATATTTCGTGAGGGAAAGAAAGGCAAAAAGATGTTAGTTGGTCAATGTAGGCTGTGATGCAGGTTTGAAGCTAGGAACTACTAAAAGTGGGAGTAAGGTGTTGAGCCCTTTTAGTAGCCGCTGATGACAGGTGGAGGGGGCGAAGCATAAGAAGAGCCAAAGTGAGGGGGAAGAATGACGTCTTCTTCTGGAGGAGGAGCTGAAACCGATGATGTTGGGGGTGGTGGAGAGTGGACCGGCGGCGGTGGAGAGTAGACAGGTGGTGGTGGAGGGGAATGAACTGTTGGTGGTGGAGAATGAACCGGTGGTGGAGGGGAGTAAACTGGTGGGGGTGGTGGAGAGTAAACTGGTGGTGGAGGAGAGAATACGGGTGGCGGTGGAGAATGGACTGGTGGTGGAGGAGAGTATACAGGTGGTGGTGGAGAATGGACGGGTGGTGGAGGAGAGTATACGGGTGGTGGTGGAGAATGGACTGGGGGTGGAGGAGAGTGAACTGGTGGTGGAGGGTAAACCGGTGGAGGAGGGGAATGTACTATTGGTGGTGGTGGGGAGTGAACAGGTGGAGGTGGAGGAGAGTGGACAGGGGGTGGTGGGGAGTGAACTGGTGGAGGGGGAGAGTGGATACGGGGTGGTGGGGAGTGGACTGGTGGAGGGGGAGACTGGACAGGTGGCGGTGGGGAGTGAACTGGTGGAGGAGGAGAATGGACAGGTGGCGGTGGAGAGTGGACAGGTGGTGGTGGAGAGTGTGGAGGCCTTTGTCTTCGCTTAGGTGATTCCCTATGAGGATCATCATCTGGGGGTGTTTGCTTCTCATGTGAAGGGTTAGAGGGAGAAGGGGTAGGTTGGGGTTGGGGCTTTGGTGTTGGCTGTTCATGAGTTGGGGGAGAAGGGGTAGGTTGAGGTTGTGGCTTCGGTGATGGCTTCTCAGTGGGAGAAGGGGTAGGTTTTGGTGTAGATGGAGATGGTGTTTGTTTGTGAGTAGGAGGATTGGAGGGAATAGGGTTAGATTTTGGTGTAGATGGAGATGGTGTTGACTTCTCAGTTGGAGGATTGGAATGATGAGATGGGTTGCCACTGCCACATTGTGCCTTGCTACAATCTACAGGCTTGCTTATCACATCATTGCATGCATTTGCACTCTTCTGCTTTGGCCTGTCTGGTATGCAGTTGCTCTCATCATCCAATTCTATTTCCTTTCTAGGAGGCACACAACCTTCTTCCTCACCATTGAAATAGTTATCTGAGAACGTGAAATTGACCAAGCTAGGCAAGCTACAAACACCACGTGGCACAAAACCTGTGAGCTTGTTATGTGCAATGGACAATTGTTCCACCTTTTTGAGTTCCTTCAAGGTCCTAGGCAACACGCCAACAAAAAGGTTTTGGCTTACGTCAAAGACAGAAACTTCGTGAAGCTTTCCAATGTCTTCGGGCAAGCAACCGGTAATTTTGTTGTTGATCAAAACAAACTCGTTCAATGTCTTTTTCATGTCACCAATGCTTGAAGGAACACACCCAGAAAGATGGTTATGGGCCAAAACCACAACAGAGGCTGTAGAAGAGCCAAGATTCTCGGGAATTGTGGAAGTGAATCGATTATTGTTCAAAAAGATAGCATCAAGTGTTTTGTTGAAAAGCTCATAAGGCAATTCCCCTTCGAAGTCATTGTACCTAAGATCAAGGTATTTGATATCTGGGATTGAAAGGATATGTGTAGGGAATTTGCCAACAAAACGGTTGTTGCTAATATCTAGCTCGTGCAAAAGCTTTAGCTTGGAAAAGCTTTTTGGGAGAATACCACAAAACCTATTTGAGTTTATATGCAAAAGAGCAAGGTCAGTTAACAAACCGAACTCGGGAGGAATATAACCTGCGATGTCTGCATGGTTAAGATCAATCCCAGCCACAACCTCAATCTTAGAATCATCAAGAGCCTCAGCACAGAAAACTCCATTATAAGAGCAAACATCTGGGCCAACCCAATTTCCTGTGAAGTTTGTTGGGTCTGAATAGATTGCCTTTTTCCATGCTTCAAATGCAATGTATGCACTTTTGACTCTTGAGTTGGAGAAAGTTAGATCTGTAACGTAGTTATCTGCATAGTTGTCGGGTAAATCATTGTTCTCACGAAGGTGTAACAATTGGCGACGAGCAATGAAAGCGGCTTCAACATTGGAAAGTGCATAAGAAAATGAGGATGAGAAGAGAAATAATGAAAGTAACAAGAAGCAGCCCGAGGCCCGCATTTTATGAAAACGCACAACCTTGGAAAGCCCCAAGCTGCTTATAAGAGTTAAGGGATATGAAAATGTTACAAAGGGTTATATTGAGAGATGCAGAGATGCGTTACAAGCCATATGAATGATTTTGCTATTTCCTATGATTTCTGAAGCCACAATGGGAACGTCCTTTATACAAACGTTGTAGTCATAAAAATAGATGGTGCTTGTTTCTATTTTTATTTTCCAAGCTCTCAATGCCCTCTAATATTGGATGGTGCTTTCAACCATGGAATCACTTATCTTAATTAGGCAAATTAACCCTCCTCATTGTCTTAATTAGTCATAAATTTGTGCTTTCAACCAGAGTCAATTACATGTCTGGTTTAATTTTCTATCTTTGGACGCCCTTTCCAAACTTCTATTTTCCCAATTTCTCTTAAGTGAACCTTCGATTGGTCTTCCTTAAGAAGTTCTCCTTCGTTGAATCATACCCATGCCTTCAAATGTGCACCATGAATTATTCTTCAATAGACTTTATTTATGTTGCTCCTACGCATATCATTAGCATCATGATAAACATTTAAATGCATAATATATTTATTTATGTTAAAGACCAAAATTACGTTTTGCTTTTATTTTTAATAATCGGATATCTGGGTTTCAATATTCCAAAGGAAAATATTTCTTAAACATTTAAATATGAAGTACTAGTAATTTTTCCATACACTGCACATGTATCATTAAACTAAATTTTATAAATTTAAAAAGTAAACATTATAATTATTAATAATAAATGTTATATTAAACAAAATTTAAAATAAATTATAAAAACTAAAATTAAAATTAATATTAAATTAAAAATAAATACATATGTGAAAACTTCGCATAATGAAAAGATTAATCAATAAAAATGCTTTTGTTTAAGAATTAGTACTCACAAATTATACATAAAATTAATATTTTTAATATATATATATATATATTATAAAAATTAAAAATAATTATATAATATCTTATGAATTTTTAACATATAAATGTCTAAATTTAAATAGCAAAATATAGCAAGTGAAATGAGAAAGGTGGACATGGGGAGTTGTGGCCCACCTTTCCATATTTGAAGCATCTAATCTTGATTCATCGTTGCTGGCCTATCAACCAATCAATTTGAGAGTCCCTTATCCAAATAAATACTCGCTTTCCCTGCCATTAGATCTTGGTCGTTTAAACTCCTCTCCACACCACAGGTAAGTGATCCTTGAGCCATTTAACTTCACTCTGCAAGTTTGGTTCATCAACATTCGTTGCTGGGTCATCATCAATAAGGATCAAATGGCCATGGCCACCGCAATCCTCTCTCCTCAGAGCATCACCGGAGCCATCGTGAGCTCAACCAGCAAGACCAAGAAGAGAATGAACAAAGTAGTACCCATAAAAGGCCTAAATTCATATGGGGGACTAAAGGCTACCAATGGCGTTCTCTCGTTGGGGCTTCCTTTGAGCACTGAGAAGTGCTTTGCTAAGATCGTGAGCTCAGTGAAAGCCAGTGGGAAAGGAAAGGGAGGAGGGGGACTCTCGTCCACGGGCAATGCCGCGGGTGAGATATTCACCATTGCTGCTATCATGAATGGCCTTGTTCTCGTTGGGGTTGCAATTGGCTTCGTCCTCCTACGAATTGAAGCGTGGGTGGAGGAGTCCGAGACAGAGTGAAAGCCTAATCAGATAAGCATGTAATATTCGGAATAGTTCTATGTTTGTATATCGAATGTTGTCGCTGTTTCTGCTTTCATCGTGACTAAATTTATTTGTTAAGGTTCTTCGTTTTTCTGTTGTCGTAATTGGATCTCTCGTCAATCCGCGAGAAATCACTTGCAATTCTTACATAATAACTAGTAACTGCAAGAAACTAGTTCATATTAATTAAACATATGTCTAGCTTGACACAGCGATTGTTTCGAGAGGACTACTCCGTGACAATGTCAATGGTATGAGAAATGAGAATAAAGAAGAAACTATAAGAATAATGTTGTAAATCGTCCTAAATGGGGTCTTAAAACCTTTTAGATTAATGAGGTGTGCGTTTAAAGTTGAATGAAATTAATTTGAATTATTAAACATAATTCAAATGGATACATAAATTAACACGATTCACATATATTTTTCAAAACGTGTAATTTTTTTTAATAATAATAATAATAATAATTAATTCTGCGAGTGAAAAAAATCACTGCCTACATTGCCCACCTTCCACTTCAGTTTCAGAGCACAGACTCGTATTTCACTCAAAATTCTATTTTTGTTGTTGTTATTTATCTATTTAGAGATAACAAAATTCATTTTATTTATTTGTCTATACAATTTTTTTTAAAAAAGTATTAATTATTATTTTTAACACTTTTTCATTCATTTAAATTCTATGTACAATTAATAAAGTATTTATACTGATTAAATAGTCCAATGGTAAAAAAAGAAAAAAAGAAAAAAATCAACAAATCTATCAAATAATTCTAACAAAATAATTAAAACTTTCTAAACAAATAAATAAGAACTGAAGCAATATCATGTTATCACAAAAAAAGATTGATGCAGATCAATCTCACACCCTCAAATTTCGATCCTCTAGAGTTACTTTCCAAACATGCATGAATTCCATTCATACAATTTATTTCATTACATAATAAATTAATTCCTCCAAATTAAATTTTATAAACTTCAATTGTTAGATCGACAACTTCACAACTGCACACCCTGCAGTGTCAGTTTCAACCGAAACTATAGAGGATCATAGCCCCAATCCCTCATTAACGAGGTGCTTAAATCATTGTAGGGATGCGTAAAAATTTCAGGGATGCAAACCATACAGATTTGAAATTATAAGCAGAAATATGCAGGCATCACTCCCGTGTTACCAAAGAGAAAAATCAATAATTGCAGAATTAGCTTCTTGGGCCATTTCATGCTTAAATCATTGATGAATTGTTGCCAGCATTCTGAAGTCTGGGTAAGTTGTAGCATCTAATTGGCGATGGGCGTGACGTCGATTAATAATGGACGGGTCGTGGATTAATAAAAAAATCCAATGGTCTCAAAGAAGAGAAATGATTTGCAACAAATCATCCCAGATATATCATAGCTCTCATTTTCTGATAAACAAAATTTTCTAATGAATTGCAGCCAAAATTCTACCGCAAGATACATAAATAAGCGTGTTAGATAAAATCAAACTATCAAGAAACTACATTTGATAAAACAGTTTTGTGAAATTTAAACAAACAGCATAGAAGCTGCCAAAAGAAGCAGAAGACTCTGGATAAAAAATCTAGCCAGAAAATAGTTAAGCAGGATGCTATCATTGTGTAATGGGCTTTCTCACACTGAAGGTCTCTGACATGCAGCAAACAGTTGCCAACTTATGAAAGCCATCACCAAGGATGTGAAGAGCTCAAACCCTACCACTTTGGGAAAATGCCACCCCAATCCACGCCTCAGATAGCTGCAGAAGACACAGTTTATCAAAAACTACACTACAGCAAATGATACGTGAAAGTCCATGTTATGATTGACTAAATAATTACTACCACTAGGCATGCAACATACCTAATACTTTAATCCAACACCGTATGGTGGGTCATCCTATTCTAAAGCACCATTTATACAGGGAGATCATGATAACCAGAGCCTGTGAAGAAAGTGAGCTAGAGCCTAGAGGTTTATTATGTTCGAAGAAAGATTTTATGATTGGTCCTTAATTCAAAACCTTGAATTGCAGAGGGAGAAGAAAAATTAAATTGAGCATGAAATTACACATTTGCATATCAACATCATAACAGCAGTTGTATTCGTAAATAGTCAAGAGAGACCTTGTGATAGATGGCATGGTTGCTACAATCCCTGCGCACAAGTATATAATGGGAATGAGGGTCTTGGGTTTATTTTTTCGAAGCCACATCAAAGATCCCAGTGCAGCTAGGGATATGCTCAACACCTGTACAGGTACAAATGCAGAAACCTTTTAAATAACAGATGACACAAATACTACAAGCTGCACACAAATTGTTGTGTTTTTACCAATAACACATTACCAACACAGACAAAATGTTTCATCATTCTAACCAATATAGAACTGAAGGAACATCCAAATTCTAGGAGAACATTACCAACCAAATGCTTTAGTATTGACCTAAAGACTGTATCAATCTTAGAAAGAACAAAAGAAAAGGCTTTTAGCATGAAAGAACCTACCAAATTTGCATTAGCTTCAAGGCCCTGCAGAATGTAATCCCAAGTAAATTCTAATCCTCTAGCACCAACCCAAAGAGGAGCCAACCGATGCAGTACAGAATCAGCAAATGCCCAACCTGCCACAAGAAAATTGCCACCAGGATCCAGGTTAAGATAAAAAATAACATGTGAAACACTGAGGGATGATCTAGGAAGGAGAACATCACTTTAAGATACACATAAAAGAAATCATCTAAAGGGATATAGCCTGCAACACATACCAAGTCCAACTGCTTGAAATTTATGATTCTGAGAGATGTTCCTGTGAGTCAACTGGGTCAAGGCAAAATAAAGCCCAGCAACATCTATAAAACCTATTAATGCCTTCAAAAATTCCTGAAAAAGAAATAAGCCTTTTGTTATCATTGAAGACAAAAAGCTTAATAAGGACTAAAAATAGACATCAAGAGTATCCAAGGGCTTCAGAGTCCAGATGATAAATTCAAAGTCAGCTATTGTTATGTGTCTTCTTTATTTTATTGTCTGATAGGAACTTAGGTTTTTCTAAGAAAATACAGAGATTAATTCCTTACGACAGAGGAATATCTCTGAAATTTCTGAAAGCAGAAGCAAAACAGCAAAAATTAAAAGAAAAGATTCCTTAAACAATGAATGCCTGCATTCCTTCTCTCCTCTCCTTGCTTTAAATCATTGTCTCTAATATAATATACACCTTCCTCACTCCTCTATCCCATGCTTCCAACATGTCTTGACAATCATGAGAAAATTTCCCATGGATATTCTCTATTACATCACCTCTTTAACCCAGTGCCTTTTTTTTTTTATTTATCCTCATATATACTCTAATAGTAGGAGGTTTATCTATGATTGACATATTCTTCACAGGCTCAATCTTACAGGACATTTGGTACGCAAAATGGTCATTTTATTGCTGTCTCTATTACCCAAGGATAAGGTAAGTCGAAGCGAAGAAGAAAAAGGGAACGAAAAATATTAAAAGTTAATAATTCAAAATAAACTTCTGAAAGATTTCGTTCCAATTAATGTAGTACAGTAATCATTAAGTAATATAATGATTTGGAACTATATTTTGTTTCGAATCGCAGTACAATATTTTAGTTTTCATTTAAGTATCTTGTATGATATTTTGCCCCCTTCCTATCCATTAGTTGGAATGAAATGGTGATTCCCTCTAGGCTGGAAGCTATAAGTGCTTGTTTTGTTACCTTGTTTATATTCATTAGCTACAATTTTGATTTTCGGTTTCGTTTTATGCAGATTCCATGTATCACATGTAAAATGGAATGAAATAACACACAACAGCAATCTTGAGCAAACCAAATACTAGAAGGGGGAATGTTTATTACTTTCCCTAAACACTTAAATACTCATCTTAACATTGGAAAAATTCACTGTGTACTAAATATGAACTTACTCTTTTGATAAATCAGTCTGAATACTAAAAAAAAAAACACCTGCCAACTTGATTTTTTTTTCATAGCATACTCTTTGTTTCACTATCTATATAGGCATGCAACTATATCCGGTACCCTCCACTGCCTGTATGTACACAGTTCAACACATGGAATGCACAACTAATGCCCGTAGCTCCAACTCAAACTACAATATTTCCACACCTTAACAATTTAAGAGTAAACCACAAATTGAGGAGTAGTCTATATAAAATTAATCATGCCAGCCATTTGCAAATTGCCAAAGCTTTCAACTATAAAATAAAAACTTGTTCTGTAAGTAAACAATATTCATTTAAGGCTTAAAAACTTGAAGTGTTATTTAGTATCACTACATGTACAAAATACATATATAAATGCAAACTTATTCATAAGCAATTCAAATGCGAACCTGGTACGGATCAAAGCTATCACTCTCTGATACCTTGAGAAAAGTAGCAAGACAGATAAGCTGCAAGATTATACAGACCAAAAAAGGAGTGATATTGTTATCAAAGTTTATGCAAAATGCATAAGAAATTGAGAATTCAAAATATTCAACAACCTTCACTAATGCTGTTGCGAGATAAACAACAGCAGCTTTGATGGAGGTGCCAAGTGTATCATACTCAGATCTGCATATTGAAACTGATTACTTTACTAACATATGAAACCAGACACAAGACCTAGTAGAAATATAACATTATAACAAACAAATATTTAGGGAAATTCCATTCAACTATATGTAGAGAGAAAAAAATGGTATTAGAAGAATTGAAGCAGGCAAAGTGGTGAGAACATGGAATTGATATATGAAAGGTTAATTATTAAAGCAATTGAAGGGGAAAATAACGTAGAAAAGAGATCTAATGTGTGAAGGAAAGAGAAAAAGATAGTTACAAGGGTGTGGCAGAATAGTAGACGGCGTGGGGGCCGAAGGTGAGAATCGCACAGTTAAAGAAGTGAAAGACCGTCATCACTTTCTCTCTCTCAGATCCAAATGACAAAACTCTTCCTCTTCGACTTCACCTTCTGAATTCTGATTCTCCCCTCACTCAACCCACTCCCACTCCACTCTCCTATTAATACTTATGACGTAATATTTCTTTTTCTGCTTCCTACACAATCAATATCTTTTTATTAATTCTTTTGAAGAAATTAAGAAACCTGTTTTAACTTCAAATTTTCATCTATCTAAATGTTTTTGGATTTTATATCTTATCCCGTATGTATAAACAATCATCCATGGGTATCCAATTTGCACACACGTTTTTTATATTTGGTTAAAATAAATAAATAATTTAATTATACAATATATATGTATATGTATAATTCATTTCAATAGAATATCAAATATATATTAAAACCAAAAAATAAATAAAAAGTTAGCAATTTTAATTTTAAATATTTTAAATTTCAGGGTCATGTGTACTATTAGTTTTTTTTATAAAATGAGTATTTTTAAATTTAAAATATATATAGTTTTTTATGCGACTTTAACAAATTTAATACAGTATGCTGATATTTAAATTTAAACAATTTAAAATAAATAAATAATATCTAAGAAGAGTCAAGTAAAAATAACTAAAAAAGTAAATATTTAATGAAGAAAAGTCATGTGATATAAAAGCAGTTTCTAAAAAGTTATAGTTTGATAATAATAATAATAATAATAATAATAATAATAATAATAATAATAATAATAATAATAAAGTTTTCATGCATTGATCAGATAGATAAAAAAAATTAATTACTTGTAAGAAAATATTTTGTATGCTAATACATGAAGATGTATTGTATGTATATTACTAGTCATGTTTGACAAAAATATATAATAAGTAAACTAAAATTAAAACAAAACTAATCAAATAAATTATTAGTTAATTGAAATGGCATGTCAAATATATTCTTATATTTGATCTTTTAAAATATTTTTTTATAATAATATTTTAGATTTAAGTAAATATGAAAAATAAAACCGTAAAGGTGACTTTAATATTATTTTTTACTAAAAATAAGATTTTAAAAATCATTTAGTTGTAATATTCTTTGTTTTTATCGTGAACCGTTGTTTGAGCGTATCCTTAGACAATTCAGGGAAGTAATTTTTCTGGAACTGAGTGTTTTTTCTTTTAATAAATGTCGATTGAGATTGAATTTGACTGTGTTAATTTTTTGGCTGAGCCAAAGGGTCAGAGACCCAAGAAAAAATGGGTAACTACAATGAATTAATCAGCAGCAGACACATCTTAGCAGAAAACTTGAAAGCCACAATCCAAAATGTGAATTGAATGAAATAATTCCTTATTAAATGATAATCTTCGTAGAAACCTTTTATACGAGATAATATTGCTCCATTAAATATGGCCCAAAAGCTCAGCATTGAGATTAGAAAAGGTACCTAAATTTACTTAAAATGCAACAATGAAGTTAACAGGACACAATTTGTTTTTTAGATGTTGGGGCAGAGAATTTGAGGCATTTGTGTGTCTTGCTTATTATTACTTCAACTCTCAATCCATTTCCACTCTTACAAAAAAAATATGTACTAGTTTTAATTTATTTTTAAAATAATAACAACCTTTCTTTTTTTCTTTTTATAATATAAGGGCTCGGCAGTTCTTTTCTGGGCTTTGATTTTAAAATCTTAAGACTCTAACAAACGACCATTCAAATTTTGCAAAGCCCGTGGTCCAGACAAAACAGGAACCGGGCTTGGACTGAAGTCCGCTGTTGACCCCAAAAAATAGAAAGTTGAACTAGAATTGTGTTTTGTGCTAAACCAAAAAAAAAATAAAAATTTCTAAAACAACAATACTTTTAGATAAAAATGATTATTATTCTCCATTTTTTAAATTAATTTTAATTTTTCAATTTAATTGTTTTTTCAGGTTAATCCTTATACTGGAAGACTCTTCAACTTTTCTGAAGATTAAATTTGTTTTTTTAATGATTATTGAAACTGATTGACCTTTTTTTTTTCAAAAAACTATATTATGACCAATATATCCAAATATTAGACCTTTTTATCAGTTTAAATGAGATGTCAAAGCATGATGGTTAGTTAGTATTTTATCAAAACCCAATAAGATTTACTAGTTTTTAATTTTTAATTATCATTAAAATTGATTTATGAAGTTTTTCAAGCATTGCAACTAATATATATCAAAATTTTGCATACTTTTATCGGTGAAAATAAAAAATAAAAGCATATCATTTTCCGATACCTATTTACTTGCTTATAAAATAATTTAGACAATTCTTTCACCCTTATGTGCAAGTTCACTATGAAATATTTAATATGATGAGCTGGATTATGTTCCGCTAGTAATGTACACAATTTAATGACAACAGATTAAACTACGATTTTCAAAACTTTAATTAAGTTAATAGTCATCCTAAATTTAAAAATAAATAATTTTAATTTATTAATATTTAATACTCTCTTTTTTCCCGTTTTGTCAAATTTATCTTATATATGTTTGGGCAGCTCGCGGGACAAACACAGATTCTTGTGAATAGTTCATCCCCACAATTAAATTAATTCGCATGCTCCTCATTATCATTTATCAAACATTGCCAAATAATAATTAATAAACAATAAATGCCATGAAACCTTATGCAGCTACGTTTGGACGTTAAATGTGATATTTGCTATGATTTCCTTCATTTCTCTTCTGAATACTAAACTGTCGAATTGCATAATAAATATTATGCAAACAAATATTTATGCTATTTTACATTAATTAAATTCAATAATTAGTTTATCAAACTTACCAAACTGATCCTGAACTCCCCATAAATGAGAGAGAAAACCCACACGCCTCCTACTGAATTTAACTTAATCAGGTAACGTACAAATGCAATCCTATATGGTACCAAAAAAGATAGGGCACAATCTATTAAACATATGCCCTTATCTACGCTTCTTTCCGTTTCTCACTTACACATACGCCTTACCATATTAAATGAGAGAGAAAAGGCAGTGGTCTCGAATTGAATTAATCTTAATCATATAGTGTTTAACTAATCATCTTAAATTATAAATATATCTCATTGTTTTTTATATACAAACCAAATTTCTTGTCTTGATTTGATCCACGGACTTTTAAGGGTTATTTGATCATTCGTTTTCATCGAAGATCAACCCACGACAAGCTACGTAACATTACTTGTTCTTATCCAAGATCACTCGTTTTATCCAATATTAAACACGTCTCACTTCAAATTATATAGTAGCATAACTCAAGTGATAATATGATATAAATTTAATTCTATAATATAACAAATGCGTCGTGTATTATGTATGTTTATTGCATTTGTGTACAAACACAATCCTAAAATTATATTATGTATCGTAACAGGAGAAATATGGAATTTGTATAATTTACTAGTAACACAATGGCTTTATATCATTTACTTCTCAGATTTATATATTTGTCTTGAAATGTAATCAAGCACACCCCAGAATTATGGGAGAGACAAACTGTAACCGGCTTTATATAATGAGTAGCCATTGGATCGATGGTGTCTTCCTCTCAATATAATTGTGTAGTTAAATTTCAAGAACCCATATACCACACTAAATCTTAATGGGTGATTTATCATTTTGTGGAGAGTCACGGATGAAAAAAAAAAGAAAATTGTAACTGGTTTGTCTCGTCTCATTTTCATTTTGTAAACTGTTAAATAGTAATTGTGAGGATCATCCAAACTCAAATTCTTTTGGATTATTAGTTTATTATTCTCCCTTTTTCCTTTGAGCAGGAGAAGCTGGAAAATGGTTTCGTGGTTTCCGAGAGTAGCAGAGGAGCTCTAGCAGGATCCAATTTTCAGTGACCACTGTCAAATGCCCAACAAAACTGATTACAGGCACATGATTTTCTGCACGAGAGTGGACCCGTGACACAAATAGCTAGATGCATTGCTTCTGCACCCACTTCATATTTGCAATTGATCGATTAGCTAAGTTGTAGAACCATTTATCTCTGCCAATACCCACAAATTGGACCTTTTCCACCTTTCAGCGCAAGAGTACACCTTTTCTACTTCTAATAATAAAGAAATAATTGTTCTTATTAATCAAGTAACTCTGACTTTCTCATATATTTTTCTACATCATATTTACACACTTATTTATTTATTTATCATTTCTTGTTTGTTTTCCTCTTCATAGTCCTTTCTCTGCACCTATTTCATATAGTGTGAGAAAAATACAATTGTTTATCGAAGTTGTCTATTTTTTAATTTTTTACTTAAAAATTAATCTAAACACATTTATGGTTTGTTAATCGAAGCTTGTCATGTACTCTTTTTATGGTGTATGAAGTGAAAAAAAAATAGAAAGAGATAACAACACTGTAAATGTGTATAGATATAATTGATGGTAGGAATATGTAAAACAAAAGACTAAATAGTAGTAAGACGTACTAGCATTTATTAGCATGGACCGTTTCAAGGTCCTTGTTGAATCATGAAAATTCAGCTAATTATTTAGCTTGCTCGTACATGGCAATAGGTTTTCTATGATTATAAGGAATCTGATCTGAAGCCATTAAGGTAACAAAAATACTTTTGAATTTTTTTACTTTTTATATCTACAAACTTTTTAATTGTTAAATGAAGAGAAAAATATATATTTTTTTATATTTTAAAATATATTATATTTATTTTATAAAATAATAGGAGAATCATTAAAAATAGACAACATAGCAAAGGTCGTACTGAAAGGCATGATGTAGTTGTCGATTTTTTTTTTTGAGAAAATATAATTGTTGAATTTCCAGGGAAAGGTTAATAAAACATAAAAAAAAGGGTTAAAAACTTCTCAATTTCAAAGTTGGAGACATCTTTGCATATTAGACATGAATTTAATTTGTACGTGTTAATTATGTTTACACTGGCTTTATTCTCATTGCTCTCTTAATCATTAGGAGAGCAACTTTTCGGTACTACTCTTGTTTAAGTCAACTGTTTGATATTCTATTTGTTTTTGGTCCACTCTTTTTGGTAAAGTATTTCGTGACCTTGTTCATTTTTGCTAGCAATGGCTATACACGTCCTTTTTGGGCCTTAGCCCAACTTTATCAGTAATACAAGGTTTCTCTTGCTCGTGGAACTTTTTCAATACTTTTAAAGCAAAGAAAACGAATTCATCTTTCACTGTGTTGGGGTTGTTCGTAATAGCAATAGTACTTAAAATAATGTCTTCATGAGGCAAATATATTTTTAAAAATGGAGATAAGTATTCTGTTAAGATATGCCGTTAAAATGCTTTTAGAATCGCCGTTAGGTGTAACTAATGGGTAGCTAGCTGGAGCAGTATCTTTTGACCTTAGTTTTCACTCATCAGCGCATAGTTATGGGTATTCTTGAATGAGAACTTGCCATTTACGAGTGGTGCTCTTGCTTGCCTAATTCCTAAAAGCTGCCACACTCGACAAAAAGGTTAAAGCTATTGAAGCTTTTGTTGAATCCGCAAAACAACTCGTAATCCGTCAGTGCCTAAAAATTGTTGTTCTTTTAATAATTACTTTTAAAATTATATTATAATAAATTTTAATTAATTAAAAAATAGTATATTAAAACTACTTTAATCTGATTAAAAATTATTGTACATGTGTATCTGGATGTTTAGTTTAATTTAGATTAAATTGATTTAAAAAATTATATCTAAAATTATATTTAATAAAAAGGTTTAGTTTTTGTGATTTTTAATTTTTTGGTTAATTTAATTTTTATGGTTTACATTAAATCACAGTAGTTTGTGTACATGTCTAATGGATGCATTATAGAATTAATTTGTTACGATTAAGGGAAGCCCAAATTTCAGCGTATCTTTAATTGTGTCACGAAATTTGGTGCATCTACTCAAATTTTTCAAACCCAATAAAGTGCTTGCCTTTCTCAATTTAGTTCTACAATCTAGGCTGCTGCTTTAGGTGTTACTAGGATTAGAACCAAATAATAAAATTATAATTTTATTACATTTATTATTAGATTAAATTTTAATAAATAAATATTATTATTAAAATTTATGAAAAATACGTATTTAGTTAAAATATATAACAATGAAAATATTTTTATACTATTATTTAATAAAAGTTTATATGCAAAATTATTTTAAAAGTTATATCGATGATAACTTTTCATTGCAATACAATTTTCATATCAATAATATATTAAAGTTAACCTCTAAAATTATATTAATAATATTGAATGCTATATTTATTAATGAATAATAACCAATGTTGATTTCTAAACTATTATCTGAAAATGAAATGATTAGTTATACACCATGTAATATCGTCGAGTATGTCAGCAGCCAAAACCCCCTCTTGATTTCCGTGTTCATCCTTTTTTTTTTCTTGTCATGTCATAGATAATATGACATTTAAAGAAGATGAGCTCATGGACAGGGTTTGATCTAAGTCATGTTTGAATGCCTGTGTATTTTTACTATGGCACTGTTAAAAATTTTGTTATCACATAAAATTTGCTTTGAAAACTCTTGTTTTAAATAGACTTTTAAGTCTTACATTTGCGAAGAATAGTTGTTAATTTTTTTATTGAGAGATTTAGAATTATCGTTATAACTTTGTTCAAAATATTTAAGATAAGTGAATTTGTATATTTTTTATAATTTTTAACTAATATGAGACTTTTTCTTCCAACATTTCTACTCAAATTTAGCTGGGTCTATTTAATCTAATTGTGACTTACATTTAATCTTCTTCCTAAATTTTTATTCCGTCGTTTTTATTCCTAAAAAACGGTCGAATATGATTGGTTGATCCTTTGAGTTTGGTTGGACATGAGGATGTTTTATTCTAAAAAAATTATTCCATATTTGAGCTATCCTCTTAATTTGAAGGATTGAAAAATATATACATTTGATTAATAATGAAACCAGCCCGTGGTCAATTGAACATAGAGGAATGAGCATGTTTAATGCCACATCGATCTGCATGAAAACAGAGAAGTTTAGAACCTGTAAATTTTGGTCTGCCACTCAGTCCTCGTTCATAATAAAATGTGAAATATTCCAATTAAAGAAATGATATTAAAAAGAGATAAACAAAACCTCGAAATAGAAACAAAAAGAGCATGGAAATTTAATGGATCATCGATCCATCAACGTTAAAGAGAGAGTCCAATTTCCATTCCAATATTCCCTTGAATAGTACTCATTTTGTTTTTCTCTAATTCCAACCATTCCTGCCAGAACCACCATTATCACTCCAACCTCATTTAAATAATAATATCTGTGTTGTACCATTTTACAAATACAGAAGAGAGAGGAACGGACCTCAGATTTCCCTTCAAATTCTCCCTTTCGTTCTCTTTCTATTTGCACAGTACTTTGAATCGATGACTAATCCTCAGCTTCCATAAATAACTACTTCCCTTTTCACTACCTTTTCGTTCAAACCACCATCCCCCAAAAAAACTCTCTTTCATTTCATATTTTTAATCTGGCTATATGACTACTGACATCTAGTCTCAGCAATTGTTTCGTCACTGCTTCAAATTAATTAAAACTTTCGCTATCTTCCTTCATCCCTAGTGGGAAGCTACTAAAAAGGCTACCACCTCCTCTCACAACAAATGCAATGCAAATCATAAGCCAGTTATGACATAATAAATAAACACATCCATTTCCATTACCATTACACTCTTTCTTCTATTCTCTTCTTCACAGCTCAGTTCCTCCTGGGGATTCTATGTCTTACTATATTTGCTTCATTAGATCCTTTTCCCATATCCTTGATTAAACTCTCATTCTTTTCCTTTCTTATGTATATTGTGCTACTGCACTGGCCCTTCTGTATCTGACCCAGATCTCTATTCTCTACCATGTCCATGTACACTTCTTCGCACACTGTGATGCCAACCTTTGCGCCTTTGCCAGAACCGGACCTCTCCTTAAACATAAGCCCACCCTTCTCTTCAGATTCTGAAACCAAACAAGTGGGAAGATACAATGGATTAACATTGACTAGAAAAACGCTTTACAACGATATGTGCTCAACCTCGGATTCTGGTAGCAGTGGAAGCGATTTAAGCCATGAAAATGGTCATCGTGAACCCACATTGAGCTTAGGCTTCGCAACGGTAGCTTTGAATCCTCATCCAGTGCAAGGACTCTCTAGAAACTTTAATCGCAGTCTCCACAACTACCAACCTCACATTTATGCTTGCGACTTCAAACGAAATGCTAGAATCATTCACGGTGTGAAAAGGACCATTAGAGCTCCTAGAATGAGATGGACTACGACCCTCCATGCTCATTTTGTTCACGCGGTTCAGCTACTTGGTGGTCATGAAAGTAAATCAATTGAAGATTCCAACTGCAGATTATGCTACATGCACGATTAGTTTTTATCGATATTCATTAGCTTCTTCATTAATTATTCTATCTCGTGAAAGTTTTATGCAGTTAATTTGCTTTGGACAGTATCAGGTTTTGCCTAATTTTGGGTTGTCACGTCTGTTTCAGGGGCAACTCCGAAGTCTGTGTTAGAGTTAATGAATGTTAAGGATCTAACTCTAGCTCACGTCAAGAGTCACTTGCAGGTGGGATTATTGTTCCTATCTCTCCATTCTTCATAATCTTTCCACTCAATTAATGAGTTTAATTTCTCTTACACTTTTTAACTCGACAAAATAAACAAATTCTATGTATATAAAGTTTCTTAGTCATTGCCTCAAGTAGTGGGGAAGGTAGAACAAGGACTAAGGACAAAGGGGTATCTAGATGGTAATCTTAGCGTTGTGGACTTTTCTTCTCATTTTATTTCATGCGGGGTGTTCATGCAGATGTATAGAACAGTGAAGAGCACTGACAAAGGCAGCACAGGTAGTTGGATGCTCCCTCTCCATGACCCCATTTTCATTTCTTCTATTATTATTATTCTCTTTGTTTGAGATCTTTGGTGATTCGAGTATGGCAGTGGCAGAAATTCTATGATTTGCTCTAGTACCGTTTCGCATTAATAAAAAACAAGATAATTTTTCTTTTTAAAATTAGTTTTTACAATTAAGAAAGGGATAAAAAAATGTACGATAACGTATGTTATTTAACTAAGAGTAAAAGAGAAAAATAAATTGTAAAAAAGGTTATAGAAGTCTAAAATAAATGTTGGTTGGGATATGAGTGAGTTTTAAGTATTGATGTGAATTATTAAGTTGGTGTCTGATAAAGCAAGAGCAATGGCTCTATCGGCGGTGAAGTTGCAGGTTATGGGCAGACAGATACGGGGTTGAGCCAAAAGCCAGGAATTGTCGATCTGCATGGAGACTCAGCTTGTGAGAGAGCCAATTTGCCACATCCACTACAAAAATACCAAAGGTATGGATTTCATTCTATCCCTCTTCTCTCCTGTAATTTTGGTTTGAGTGGATATTCTAAATTCTTTGGTTGATGGCGTCTACTCTATGCATTATTATCGTGAACGTGTTTTTTTTTTTCAATTTTTTAAACATACATTTAATGATATATAACAAAATTTTATTAAAAAAATATATCATTTATCATTTTCAATAAAATTTTAATATTTATTAATTTTTCATCACCAGGTTCTACGATGAATAGTCTACCAGCTATGAATAGGTTTAGACAAAGAAAACTTAGGGGTTTCTGTAGACAGAAATGCTTTTTTACATCTAGACAGAAACACTCTTATAGTTTGAAGTATGTTTTTTAGCATATGTATATATAAAATATTAAAGAAGCGATATAGTATTATATACAATATTAATATTTAATAATTCAATTAATAAAATTATTCTGTAGTGCATGTGTGGGTGGTCATTTATTTCATATTTGGATTGAGCAATGATTCACGATCATCTCACTTTACACGGAGTTTTTCTTTCTTCTTTTTCCTTATTATATCCTATCATCATTTTGTATTTAACTAATTTACATAGTTACAAATAAAGTGTAAAGTATAAAAGAATGTGAAAGAGTCGTTATCTACGATACAAGTATCCATATCAGTATATCGTATCTGTAACCTTTATTTATTTCCTTCTCCAAGTAGAACATAATACGCTAACGAGAAAATTTCTCTCTTTTAATTATTATTTATTGCACGCTTGATCTATTTTTAAAAAAATATTTGTTTATTTAAAAGTAAACAAGAATTTGCTTAAAAAAGCTATTCTAAACACATTTTTTGTTGCTAGTACCTTTTCCTTGTTAATTAGAGAAATTATAAAGATAATTAAAAGGGACAAGTGGTTTATATCTGCCTGAAATAATTGAGAAATTATATAATTTATTGATTTTCACCTAATCGTTTTATTAATTGGCTTTTTTTAGCTCTGATCTTACGTTGTGATTACGTTGAGTGTTAGTTAAAATGTGATTACCAGCATCACAGGCTTAGATAGTCTCTGATAATGGTGATTATTCGATGCATAGATTTTCCATTTCCCTTTCCGCCTTGATATTACTATATGCTTTTCACATCTGACTCCAAGTTCCTTGCCAAATTGAAACATTTCGATGTTGACAGTTAGTTGTCACGTTACCATCAAAAGCCAATCGTAAACAGCTAACGAATGCTTGCACGATTCATATTTTTAGCATTTGGGCACGAAGTTTTGCTTGCCTCTATAGAGTCTTAAAATAAGCTTAGCTATTGCTTTGGTTGCTTTATAACATGTTTACCTTCTTTACACACTAATTTCTTCGCTCACTTTATACATTCAGGGCGTCATCGCAATCATCAATAGGGACAAAGACAAATAACTACCTACAAAAACCCGAAATCAATTCGATGTATTCTCATCTCAAAGGAAACCAAACCATGGTAAGTTGGTAACCATAGACTCGGAACTTGACCAAACATGGCATACAATTTGGCTAGCTGTATAGTTTGCATGTACTATATAATCGAAATACTACTTTTTATTATATATTTGAGTAATAATATTTAAACAGTTGGGTGGACAGCATTATGGAGGCCTGTCGAATTGCATGAAGGAGAGGTTGGATTCTAGCTCTTTGTCACGTTCCGATGTGATGCTTGATCTAGAGTTCACCCTCGGAAGGACCACTAATTGCAAACATACCACGCGGAATCACCAACAGCATTAGCTCTTCCCCCAATTAAGTGTTAAATATATATACTAACATTTATTTTGTCCCTTAATTAAGCACTCCTCCTACTATATATGGATGAAGAGAGGAACTAGACATTCGTATGTATGAATGAATTTTATCTATGATATATATTTATTAGCTTTGTCTAGCGATGAGGGAAGAGGATGATGGATGCTTGCTAGGAAACATTTGCTTCCGTCCAAAGAATTCAGAATATCGTCTTTGAGGTCATTTTCAGTGCAAGGTATAAGAGTAAAAGAAATATAATGGATCTTTCTGACAATGGACCATGTGTTGCAATTTTTGTTCAGAGGAGGACCCATTCGCATTCGAGAATACTGGTATCCATCAGGTGGGTCAAGATTTATGCGAGACTATCATCACATAATTTTCAGATCATGTATCTACGAGATTTATGATTTTTATTTTTTTTTAAAAAGCGATAAATTTCTTCCTTTCTTTTTTACCAAAATGTTCATAGTTTTTACTTCCATTTTGTTCCAGAATTTATTTGATTTGAATTTTTTATCTACTATTTTTATAATTAATTGTAAAAACTACCACCTTATTTTACTTTTGGTTTTAATTTTTTTTTTATAGATTTATATAAGAAACGATGGAATTAAAATTTTTACATTTTCACTGTTTTTTATTTCAAATATTTTAAAATAAAAAGAAAATAATTTTTTGAAATCCTAAAGGGGGGAGGGGGTTGTAAATCTTGCAACTCGTTCATGACCGACACACGACTTGCGCCGGCCGGTTGGCTCTCTACTCATTGGGCCCATTAAGCTTTGTCATTGTGTGTAATAACTCACAAATAAAAGCCCATCCATTGACAAAAAAGCCCATCCGTTCGGGCAACCTAAACAAAATTTCTTTACCACTGTCATAGTGCATGGGGTCAAAAGCAATTTTTTCTCGAGAATTTCTAAATCGACAGAGGAAGATTTCCTTTCAAAAAAGGGAGATCACTAAGGAATGAAAACTTTTAATCATAGAAGTTAATATGCTTTGAAATGATGCTTGCACAGTAATAAACCAGTGTGGTTGATGGAATATTTATGCTTCTCCGTCAAATTTAATCAACGACTTTGATTAGTTAGCAACCTTTCGTTAAAATTTGTGCAATAAATTTCATACTCTTAACAAAATTTTTCTTATAAACTCAATACAGGCCGAGGCCGATCTTCTAAATCATTTAACACGTTACAGTAAAACCACCAAGCTATTTAATGAGTTTATTCAATAGCATGGGAGTTTTAAGAAAAATTTGTTAGGATAAAGTTGTTCAACTCACTTACATCAAAATCTCTTTTTTTAAACGTATTTTTGTTATTTTTTTTCATCCAGGGCATAAAAATATCAATCATATGATAGCTTTGTGAAAACTAACGGAACTGGTTATTGTCCGATCTCATTCTGATCATGACATCATTCTTGTCCTTTACTCAGTGTATCTATCGTTCAATTTTTGGAGCTCTGCAACACTGCCAATATTATGATGACATGAGTCAGCAATCGAAGCATAAAATAGCCATGCTATATGATCGTCAAATTTGAGCATCCTTAATTTTCAGTGAAGGTTCGTCCCTCTTTCTTAACTGATTGGGAGGGTAGATTGGACAACTTGTGGCAATGATTTTTAAGCCGAATGGCATCTCTTCCCTGTTCAAGAGTAGGGCTTTGTTTGGCATGCCATTTTAAGAAGGTAAGAATAGAAAAATATTAGATGGATAAAATCTATTTCTTGTTTTGGTTGGTAACGGATTAGCTAAAGTAATTTGGGGCGACAAAATGACAGTGAAACCAAGCCTGAAGGCTGAGAAACATATTACAAGTCAAGTTGCATCTAGATCATGTTAATTTTTCTTTAAATTTAAGCTGTTAATTTACACCTGCATGCGTTTTCGTTTAAATTGTTTTCTCTGTCATACATTATTATAAATTCCACTTTATACAACACGATTAAAACCTCTGCCATCACTTGAAACCCCAATAATTGTAAAGGGAAGAAAAAATGGTTTTGTATTCTAATGTCTACCCCACGGCATTGGCAAATGACACCGTAAAAAAATAAAAATAATATATATATATATATCAATTAAATAAAAAATTCAAATAGAATGTAAGAATTTTTTTAAATTTAAATTAGTGTAAGAAAATTTTGTCCTTATATATATACAAATAATAATGTTCTATGTATATAAAGATAATTTTTCGTCTGAGTGTTAAAACTATATATTAAGATAATTTTTTAATAATTGAGACGAATTTATTTTAATCTTTATTTGATCTGAATTTTATAAGCAAGTTATTTAAATTTAAACTCTATTTGATCAAATTAGATAATAAACAAGACGATATTAGATTAACCTAATTTATTGACATAATATATTAATTTTAACATTATAAACAATATAATTATATAAGGAGCTATATTTAAAAAAAATATTTTAAAGCATATATTTTAAAATAAAAAATTAATATAAATATAAAATTATATCATACAAAATATTATGTATCAAATTATTAACTTTTATTACCAATATATCATCATTAAAATATATAATTTTCTAAAAAAATGAAATTAAATCGGATTATAAAAGACTTGAAGCATAACTCAAATTCATAAAATACTTATAATCTGATTTCTGAAACATGAACTTGAACCTTTCATAGTTACGTTCTATTCATACCAAATTAGTGGAATAGGATGAATCTTTAACACTCCTTTTTGCTCACACCTCACCATGTGGCTTAACTAATGATTTGAAATTGCAAACAATCTGTTGTCTACTTGTACACAAGTCCTGTTCCTGTCAGCATTTACTATTTTTTGAGGAAGTTAAACATGACATTCGTTTAACTTAACATTGTTGAATTTATGTTTGAAATACTAAGATATCTAACATGTTGAATTTGTTTATTTGGCCAACATATACCCTGGTAAAGTGAAGGCTAGTCAGAAACCCCTTTCTTAAGATCCGGCATGCTTCATGATATTGAATCTAGCGCGATTTGCAATATAAAATGATTAAGCGCCATATCTATTTTGAGCAATCTGTTCTGAACCATGAATTGTTCTTTACTATTAACAATTGTAGCTACTCTAGGGTCCTCTTGTTATTTCTCTGGTACGCTTTTCTAGTAAAGAAGAGAATGAAAGGAGGTAACAAGAGTAAAGAGGCTCCAGTTCCAGCTGGTGTATGGCCAGTTATTGGTCACCTCCACCTTTTGGGTGGTGATGATCAACTTCTTTATCGAACACTTGGAGCAATGGCTGATGAACATGGGCCAGCATTCAATATTTGGCTTGGTAGTCACAGAGCATTTGTGTTGAGTGACTGGGAAGTGGCAAGAGAATGTTTCACAACTAATGACAAAGCACTTGCCTCACGTCCCACAACAGTTGCTGCAAAGCACATGGGCTACAACTATGCCGTGCTTGGTTTTGCGCCTCACAGTCCGTTTTGGTGTGAAATGAGAAAGATTGCAACTCTTGAACTTCTTTCCAACCGCAGGCTTGAAAGGCTTAAGCATGTTAGTGTCTGAGCTCAACGTGGGTATGAGGGAGTTATACAACTCTTGGGTCCACAATAGCGCTCAGTCTGTGCTTGTGGAGCTAGATAGATGGTTGGAGGATTTGATTCTTAATATGGTGGTTAGAATGGTGCCCGGGAAACGTTACTTTGGTGCCTCATCTGTGTGTGATGATGATGATGAGGCAAGGCGGTGTCAGAAGGCTATTGATCAGTTCTTTCATCTGATTGGCATTTTTGTGGTTTCAGATGCGATTCCGTTTTTGCGTTGGTTTGATGTGCAAGGGCATGAGAGGGCAATGAAGAAGCAGCTAAGGAGTTGGATGCTCTACTTGAAGGGTGGCTACAAGAGCATCGGAAGCAAAGAGTTAATGGTTAAGACGGAGGCTGAAAAGGATTTCATTGATGTCATGTTGTCACTTCAGGAGGGAGGTCATTTGTCTAATTTCCAATATGATTCGGATACAAGTATCAAATCCACATGCCTAGTAAGTGAGAAAAAAAAAGAACTTAATTTGTTCTTGTAATAATTAACTTTATATTGCCTTTATTATCTCAACAAGTACCTGAATTGATTTATGATGCTTTAGGATATGTGCTATCAGAGGAAGAATTCATAGTTAATTGCCTAGTAAGCCATAGCTACCCAAATCCCTCAAAGGTTGTTTGTGCTATCATATTTGTTATGCTTTGTCGGTGAAAATCACCAATATTCTGACGTTATTCTGCCACCTAGCTGTAGTTAAGAGCTATATGGACAAACTTCTTAAACATGAATTGACAAGAGGGAAATGAAATAAAAAAGTAAATAGAATCAAATTTCTCCGCAAGTACATGCAAATTTAATAGTGCTCAACAGTGTTATACCTTATAAAAAGTATTGTCTAACTGGATCAAGTGCTTGTAAGTTGTAATAGTTTGTATTTTTTTATGTTACTGTTGTAGTTTGATTACTATACTATTCTTGTTTTTTTCCCGGTGAACGTGTGCAGGCTCTTATAGTTGGTGGCAGTGATACCACAGCAGGCACACTTACTTGGGCCATCTCATTACTGCTCAACAATCGTCAAGCATTAAAGAAGGCACAAGAAGAATTGGACTTGAATGTTGAGAAGCATCGGCAAGTTGAGGAATCAGATATAATAAACCTTGTATATCTTCAAGCCATTATCAAGGAAACCCTGCGACTATACCCAGCTGGTCCACTCCTAGAACCAAGGGAAGTCCAAGAAGATTGTAATGTTGCTGGTTATCATGTTCCTGCTGGAACACGCTTGGTGGTTAACTTGTGGAAGATTCATAGGGATCCAAGGATTTGGCATGACCCTTCTGCTTTTCGACCAGAGAGATTTGTGACAAGCCATGCACTTGATGTTAGAGGTCAAAACTTTGAACTCATTCCCTTTGGCTCTGGTAGAAGGTCATGTCCTGGCATGTCCTTTGCACTCCTAGTTGTTAACACTTGCTCGTCTGCTTCATGCATTTGAATTTGCAACCCCATCAGATGAACCAGTTGACATGACTGAGAGTCCAGGTTACCATTCCTAGAGCAACTCCATTGGAAGTTCTTCTTACTCCTTGCCTTCCAGCCAAATTATATGCCTAATAAGTATTTAACGGATGTTCTAATAAAGTCAATTTCAATAAGGAATTGATTATGAAATTCTGTGTTTGATATAAACTTAGGCCACGAGGCCATTAGGCCCATTACAATGAGAAGTCCCGAGTCATGTCATGTGTTAAATTAACCTAGTGAAATTTATTCATATCAATATCACGAGAAAGATGTGAATTTGATTTTTATTGTTTGTAAAATTTATAAAAATAATTAAGTAAAACGTCTTTTTAATTTTCAATGTATATAATCATTAATTATTTTAGTTTTTATAACTTTAAGAATATAATCTATAATCTAAAAAATATATCATTTTACTCTCCAATACAAGTAATTGTTAGTCATTTAATTATCAATGTATTATCTAAACATTAGTTAATCTAATGAATAAGATAATTTAACATGTTAAGTGTCATGTAGACATGATACATAATATTTAATCAACTAATTTAATCTTCATAAAATTCTAAGTTTAGAGATTATTTAGAAATTAAAATAGCAAATCTTAAGAAAAATAAATTTCAAGACACCACTTTGTCATATTATTATTAAATGTTATGTGATATGATTAACTAAGTCAGCTTGTTTGTTAAAAAAATTAATATCTAAATGATGATATAGAATAAAATGATTAACAATTACATATATCAAAAAATTAAGTGATTGATGATTGCATACATTAAAGACTAAAATAATATTTTGTTCATATTATGAATTGTTTTGATAATTTTCAAAATTATATGTATTAAAATGATTCATAATTATATATGTTGAGAATTAAAATAATATTTTAATTAGTTTAAGAACTATTTTAATGAATTTTAAAAATAATAGGATAAAGATTGATAGATTACTCTTAGTGTTACTTTAGTAATTCTACATTCAAGTTTTAATTAAAAAAAAATGAAAACCATATACTGAAAATAATACTTTTTTAAAAATCTCAATGGACATGAAAAGTCAAAACAAAATAAGAGTGATAAGGAAGAATTCTTTATTATTTATTATAATGAAAAATTTTAAAAGAAGAATAAAAAAATATATCAGGAGTGGTGTTAAAAGTAAAAATGGAAAATTGTCAATTCCCAGCTGATTAAGTGTGATAGATAGATTTATTAAAGATTAAGATTTAACAACAATAAATGTAGATTTCGATATTGGATTTGAGTATCGCTCTTTTTAGTTTTAATCCAATCTTCTTTGTGCCCTTTATTTTTTGTTGTTGTTCAAAACCTTACTGGACTTGAAGCCGAAAACAAAGTCCAGTAGCTGATTTTGGTGAACTGATTCTCTATATTCAGTAGCCCAAAATTATTTTCCGACTATCCATCCAAACCAACCTATTCGTACTACTGGTCATTTTTACCATCCAAACCAAGCCCAAAATAACCATTTATGTTATAACTTTAACTATAAGATTTATTAAAATAAATTAAACTAAAGTAATTTACTAAAATGAATTAAAAATAACTTCTAAAACTCAAACTATATTTTATAGGTTATTTATAAAAAAATTCAAAACAGGTCACATGTCAATGAGCGATTTCATTAGTAAATATTTAAATAATTTTTTATTATTCAAAACATATTTGTAAATTATATATAATTTTTTATGAATTTAAATTTACAAAAAATATAAATCAATCATACTTTTTTAATATTTTTATTTATGAAGACAGGTAACAAAATTCTAAAATAAATTTAATTCATAAATTTTGAAAATATAAAAACACTCAAATAAAAGAGGAGCTTAACTTCTTCTTTTTTCTATCTTCTTAATTTCTTTAAATTATTTTCTTCCTTTTAATCTTACTGCCTCCATATTTCTTATCTCTAGGATTGTAGTTTTCATACATGATTTTGACGAAAATAATCATATCTATTAAGAGATTAGAAGGAAATAAAAAATAAAATAAAATAAACGACTTAAGAAAAGCAAAATAAAAAGTAAGTGGATCAGTGTTTTCCTTATTTCCATCAATTGACCTAATTGTTCCCAAAAAATTGTTTTATGTGTAACTGAAGGGTCCACAAACCAAATCAAATTTAAAATCTATAACAAGAAAGTCTTTACCTTTAATTTGTAAAATGAAGAACAAAATATGATTAATGACGTGATATAAAATAAATGAAGAGAGAGAAAAAGAATAAATCTAAAATAAACAAAATGAAAAAAAACACAAAAATTGCTAATAAAAAACAGAGAGTGACGAGTGAGTGTTCAATAGAATATAAACGGATAATGGTGCTAAGATTTTCATTTTTTATTTCCAAACATTGAATATAAATTAAATTTATATACTTTATAAAAAAATTATATAAATATAGGAAAACCAATTGAAATAAGCAGAGAACTTGAACTTTTAGACTTGCCTCGTTTAAAAAAATAATGTTTGTATCTATCTATTTAAATTATTTAAACACAAAGTTTAGAGTTGTTTTTTTTCAATTCAAAGGTTAAACTCTCCTCATTTAACTTTCACTGCAATAGTTACGAATTAATTAAAACATATATTCTATTTTTATATTTTTTACTTTACTAATTAATAATAATAATATCAATAACTTAACAAAAATAATAAAGTTAAAGATAAAATACTAATTTTTAGAAATTATTATTTACTGTAATTAGAAATTAAAAAAATATTATTTTCATTTTATTTCTTATTTTAAAAAAATATTTTTAAATTCTTAGTATGTAATTTAAGCACACATTAAAAAATATTTAATATTTTTATATCGCTTATCATTTTATTTATTTTCTTTTACATTTTTTAGTTGCTTAATAAAAATGTAAATGGTTTTTCTAATAATTCAAAATATATTTTAAAAGAAGTAATAAATTGTTATTACCTTTAAATTATTGAAAAACAAGTAATTAAACATATTTAAGTATTTTTATTTTATGACAACAAGTCACAAACTTATTTTCTTATTTTCCAAAACACATTTATTGTAGTATACAAAATATATTGCTCCAATTTTAAGAAAAGAAATCAAAACCGTTAGTTGAATTTAAAACGAAAACTTAAATATTCCATCAAACTGGAATAATCCACTCATCCAAAATTTCCTACTATTTATCATTTTCATTTTTAAAATCATTTTCATAACCTTCGTTGAAAATTCCATTAAGCTGTCCAAGTAATAATGCAGACGTTTTCTCTTTTCTCTGGTCGAAGCACTACAAAAGCAATAACAACCTTACATTCAGCATATACTGTCATGGACGTAGCAGCGGTTGTTGGAGTCATTGGTTTACTATTAATTTCTTACTACGTGTTCTTCTCCTTCATCAAGAGGGGTGGTGCAGGCCATGGTCGCAAGCCACCGGTAGCAGCCGGTTGCTGGCCATTGATTGGTCATCTTTATCTCTTCGGTGGTTCCACTAAGCCTCCTTACGAAACCTTAGGAGCCTTAGCAGATAAATATGGAGCAATATTCAGCATCCACATCGGTTTGCACCCTGCTGTGGTGGTTAACACTTGGGAGCTTGCCAAAGAGTGTTTCACTACTCTTGATCTCTTTGTCTCTTCTCGTCCCAAATATACCGCTACAAAAATCTTGGGATACGACTATGCTAATTTTGGGTTCTCCCCTTACGGGGATTTCTGGCGTGAGATGCATAAGATAACGGTTTCAGAGTTGCTCTCCTCTCGCCGGTTTGAACTGCTTCATGATATAAGAGATTCAGAGGTGCAGGGCTCGTTGAAAGAACTGTATAGAGCGTCGGCGGAGAAAATAGGTGGCTCTGGTGATTTGTTGGTGGAGATGAACCAGTGGTTTGGAGTCTCGAATCTGAACGTGATTCTGAGGATGATTGCAGGAAAGCGATACACAAGTGGAAATGAGCAACAGGTAAGGCGATTGCAGGGGGTTCTCAGAGAGTTCCTCCGTTTGACGGGATTATTTGTGGTTGGGGACGCGATTCCTGCTCTTGGGTGGCTTGATTTTGGAGGCCAAGTGAAAGAGATGAAGAATACGGCTATAGAAATGGACAGCATCGTTGGTGAATGGTTAGAAGAACATCGCCGGAAAAGAGAGTCCGGGGAGACTAAAACAGAACAAGACTTCATTGATGTGTTGCTGTCCGTCATCCACCACGTCCATCTTGCTGGTTATGATGCTGAAACTGTCATAAAAGCCACTTGCTCAGTTACTACGTAGTCTTACTATTTTATTACGTTCAAATATGATATAAACTTGAAGAGCTTCGTATATATACACTTTATATTTATTATTTTTAAAAGCTTGCTATTTCCTTCTTTTGAAACAATTGATGATCGAATTTATTATATCATGCAGGCGCTAATTGTTGGGGCTGCAGATACTACGATATCTGCCATGATATGGGGACTCTCGTTATTGCTGAATAATCGGCATGCTCTAAAGAAAGTTCAAGATGAATTGGATGAGCACGTTGGCAAGGAAAGACTAGTGAATGATTCAGATGTTAACAAATTAGTTTACCTTCAAGCCGTAGTTAAAGAGACACTGCGATTGTATCCACCTGCGCCACTCTCAGGTCCACGCGAATTCACGGAGGACTGTACCTTAGGTGGCTACCATATTCAAGCAAATACCCGATTAATTTTGAACCTTTGGAAATTGCATAGGGACCCACGCGTATGGTCAGAACCATTAGAGTTTCGACCAGAAAGGTTTTTGGACACTCACAAGGGTGTGGACGTGAAGGGTCGGCATTTTGAGCTTCTTCCCTTTGGTAGTGGAAGAAGGTCATGCCCTGGCTTATCATTTGGCCTTCAAATGACACACTTAGCATTAGCAACTTTTTTGCAAGCATTTGAGGTCACAACCCCGTCCAATGCCCAAGTTGATATGAGCGCCACTTTTGGACTCACAATCATGAAAGCCACTCCACTTGAGGTTTTAATCAAACCTCGTCTATCGCAGTTGTTTCTCTTTAGGGGTTAAAGTTTAAGGAAAATTCCCCTGCGTCAACCTGCGGTGTTTATCCTAATTTGATGAGTGCTTCTATATTTTTATCTTTAGTAATGTAATTTTCATATATATGTTTTTCACAATAATAATTTCATCTAGGAAGAGATGAAATACACACACACATATATGATCAGAAAGTAAAAATATATTATGAGAAACTGTTCTGAGAACTGTATTATTCTTTTACTCCGTCATCAATACTATATGATTGGTAAGTGTTTAGAAATTGATGTAAATGTGCACAATTTCATTTAAGCAGAATATGTTTTAAATGAATAATGGTTTAAAACGACTTAAATGTTTGAGAAAAAATGATAATATACTCAAATAACAAGCAATATTTTTTTATTTTTTTTTTATACGTACGTTAAATTTTTTTACACCTTATAATAAAGTTAACTTTTTTAGTAACTCACTATGGATAAAAAAGCTAATCTATTGAAATACATTTAAATTATAAAATAGAGATTCTTTCTAACAATATTAATTTTTTTATGTCTATTAATATTAAAATAACAATTAATAAACCTTTGAGTTAAAGGAATTTATCCCCACAGATCCTTACAAAATATAATATGACAAATTTTAAATTTAATTTTTTTAAAATATAGACTAAGGTTTTTTTCCTTATAAAGTTAGAGATTATACCTTTTGATGGAATAAATTGAAGGAAAAAGAAATGAACGTTTACACTTTAACCCAACGTCCTTTAATGAAGCCATATTTTGAGTGAATCACAACCTCATATCCATTGGCCATTGCCACACGTGAAAGCCAAATTTGGGAGAATTGTTTTTATACATTTACAATTTTTTTATGGTCAATTAAGTCAAATTTTAAATATAAAAGATTATTAGACACAAAAGATTAGTCATATATATCCTAACAGTTAAGATGTATAATTTTTTCCTTCTTGTTTTTTTATTGGAAATTTTCAGAAACAAAATAATAAACTTAACCCTAACGTTAGATGTAGTGGTAAGGTAAAATTTTCCCCCCCTCAAAATAGTGATTCCAAGGAAGTGATAAACTTCCTAAACTTTTTATCTTGTGCCTAAATAAAGTATCTTATAAATTAATTCTTTAACATATGCAATTGTTTTAATTTTGTGAGCGAGGTTTCTAAATTATATAAAGAATTAATGATTCATATATTTATTTTATAAAGAGGTTTTTAAAAATTTTGCGAGGTGATGATAGTTTTAACGTAACACTTCAGCCTAAAAAAAATACGAGTCTTACTAATTTGTGCTCTAACGACATACTTTTATAAAATAATGATATGAATATGCGAAAACAAATTGAAATAGGGAGATAACTTGAAATTTTAGACTTATCTCGTTAAGAGAATATTCTTCATATTTATCTCACTTAATTCAATGATTTAAACACAAAATTTAGACGTGACTTCTTAAAAAATTATAAAAACTAAGCTTACTCGTGTAATTCTTTCACTGCAACACTTATGAATAAAATGCACCATATATTTTAATTAATAATAACAACAACAATATCAGTAATTGAACAAAAAAAAAATACTAATTAAGAGAGAAAATATTACTTTTTAAAAATTATTTATTGTAATTAATTAGTAATAAAAATTATACTATGCTATTTGTTTACGATATATTTTTACAGAACTTTTTACAATATATATATATATATATATATATATATATATATTAATTTTCTGCATCGCTTTAATTATATTAGAATATATTTCTTTTCTCTTTCTGTCACTCTCTTTATTATATAAAAAAATTGTACGAACTTATTAAATAAATTCAAATTATCAAACAGATGGATTCAAAATTTTGCTACGAGCAAGCGAAGAAGGTGGAAGCTAATCCAGGCATGGGTTCGTATAGGACTAGCTAATAATGGTCATTGCACCCAAGTGGAGTCTACAAATGGCACTTTCACTCTAGCTAGCTCCCAAAGATTGTAGCAGAAAACTGATCCGGTTGTTGCCTTCAATGCTAGTCCAGCCATTGACCTAACAATCCCAGATTGACTCCAAATAACTAATAATTGGTGGATCAGTCTTGCTAAAAAGAATGTATATTTTCTGTATCGTTTTTATTGAGTGCTGATACATATATTTATATATCCAATTCACAAAGGTACTAATAAAATCGACAACTAACTAAATGAGGAAAGGACAGATATCAGTTTCTTAAGTTTATGCTAACAATTAAATAAAGGGTGATATGTTGCAGATAAAGCTAGATGTGCATCATATGTGGACATGATTCTCTGAATCATATGTGGGCGTGATTCTCTCGTTAAGTCTTTTTTTGCTTTCTGAAAAATTGTTTTATCTGTAAGCGAAGGGTCCACAAATTTATAAACGGAAGAAAATAGTGAAAGGAAGATAGAGATGAAGAAAAATAAAATAAATATAAATATATAAAAATTGCTAAGAATAGAATGAATGAATGAATGAGCGACAAGAGAAGATAAACTGATAACGTCCCCGAGATTTTGTTTTTCCAAACATTGATTGTGACGTTAAGAAATTATCTCGTGGTGATCATAAAGAATATTTACTCAAAGTAAGTTTTAAGGCTTTTCATAATATACTTTCATGAAATAACTATTTGAATATAGGAAAACAAATAGCATGAGATTTTAGCCATGTTCGCGTTAAAAAAAATTATCTTCGTATTTATTTAAGTGATTTAAAAGTCAATAATAATAATAATAATAATAATAATAATAATAATAATAATAATAATAATAATAATAATAATCAAGTTCAATAACTTAACAAAAAGATAATTCATTAATCCAAATTTTCCTGCTATTTATTAATTTCGTTTTCTAAATTATTTTCGTAACCTTGTTTTCAATTAACGGTACTTGCACGTAAGTAATAATGCGTACGATCTCCCTTGTCTCTGGTTGGCGCACTACAAAAGCAACACCAACCTTACGTTCAGCATAGACATCGAAAACTGTCATGGACGTAGCAGCCGTTGCTGGAGTTATTGGCTTACTGCTAATTTCTTGCTACGTGTTCTTCTCCTTCTTGAAGAGGGGTAGTGCAGGTCGTGCTCCCAAGCCACCGGTAGCAGCCGGTAGCTGGCCTTTGATCGGTCATCTTTACCTCTTAGGTGGTTCCTCTAAGCCTCCTTACGAAACCTTAGGAGCTTTAGCAGACAAATATGGAGCAATATTCAGCATCCGAATCGGTGTGTACCCTGCTGTGGTGGTTAACAGTTGGGAGCTTGCCAAAGAGTGTTTTACTACTCTTGATGTTATCGTCTCTTCTCGTCCCAAATTCACTGCTGCAAAAATCTTGACATACAACTATGCTAGTTTTGCGTTCTCCCCATATGGAAAATTCTGGCGTGAGATGCGTAAGATAACGGTTTCAGAGTTACTTTCCACTCGCCGGTTTGAACTGCTTCGAGATGTTAGAGATTCGGAGGTGCAGAGTTTGTTAAAAGAACTGTACAGAACATGGGTGGAGAAAAGAGGTGACTCCGATGATTTGTTGGTGGAGATGAAGCAATGGTTAGGAGACATCAATCTGAACGCGTTTCTGAGGATGATTGCGGGAAAGCGATTCTCCGCCGAAAATGAGCAACAGGCGAGGCGAGTTAGGAGGGTACTCAGAGAGTTTTTCCGTTTGATGGGATTATTTGTGGTTGGGGACGCGATTCCTGCTCTTGGGTGGCTTGATTTGGGAGGCGAAGTGAAAAATATGAAAAATACGGCTATAGAGTTGGATCGCATCGTTGTTGAATGGTTAGAAGACCATCGCCAGAAAAGAGACACTGGTGAAACTATCGCAGAACAAGACTTCATTGATGTGTTGCTTTCCGTCATTGATGGCGTCGACCTTGCTGGTTACGATGCTGACAACGTCATAAAAGCCACTTGCTCGGTACGCAGCTTTACACATTCCCATTTCCACTCTCCTCTTTTGATTATGTTCAATATCTATCTTATACCTTGCGATTTACATTAAACTTACTCGTGTACGTAAATGAATAAAATTAACTTATTATGACTACAATACATTTTGACATTTGCTTGAGAGCATATTCCAAAATAGGAATGAATTGTCAATGTTTTTCACCCTCTTTTTTGTTATGATTAAGATTAGTAAAGGACGGTCCTTTTTAATTGTTATTGTAGCGAGTGAGATTGATACAGTTGACAATGGACTTTGTGGTATCTTGCAGACCTTAATTGCAGCCTCAGTAGATACTACGACAGTTTCCACCATATGGGCACTCTCGTTATTGATGAATAATCGACATGCTCTAAAGAAAGTTCAAGATGAATTGGATGAGCACGTGGGCAAGGAAAGACTAGTGCATGATTCAGATATTAACAAATTAGTTTACCTACAAGCTGTAGTTAAAGAGACACTGCGATTGTATCCACCGCCTTTCTCAGGTCCGCGGGAATTCACACAGGACTGTATCTTAGGTGGCTACCATATTCCAGCAGGTTCCCGATTTATCTTGAACCTTTGGAAAATGCACAGAGACCCACAAGTATGGTCAGAACCATCAGAGTTTCAGCCAGAAAGGTTTTTGGGAACGCACACGGGTATGGATGTCAAGGGTAAGCATTTTGAGCTTCTTCCCTTTGGCTGTGGACGAAGGTCGTGTCCTGGCCTATCATTTGCCCTTCAAATGACACACTTGACATTAGCAGCTTTGTTGCAAGCATTTGAAGTCACTACCCCATCCAATGCCCAGGTTGATATGACTGCCACTTTTGGACTCACAGTCATCAAATCCACTCCCCTCGAGATTTTGATCAAACCTCGTTTATCACATCAGCTTCTCCTTATAGATGAAGCTAAAGAAAATTCAGTACATTAACCTTCAGCATCTATACCTAAGGTCTCTATGGTTTTACCTCTCCCTCCAACGCCGTGAATTGGTACATGTTTAAAATTAGAAGTTGATGTGCACAACTTTATTTGAGTAGAATATGCTTTAAATTAATAATTGTTCAAAAAAAGTTAAATGTTTGAGAAAAATGATAATATATATGCCCATAAATAATATTCAATAGTTATATTTGTTTATTGATTTAATTTTATATTCAAAATGTTAATAATACCTTATTACAAAGTACTAATATCTAGCCTTACGCGACACTAGCATCCACCAATCCTATGGCGTCCATCAATTCAGATCCTAAGCATCTTGTGGAGTTCTACACATCCACCCAACCTGTGGTTTTCATTTCATCCACACAAGTACTAATCAAGCTGAACATGTACGCAGCTGTGAACAATACAACCCCTCGTTGTTCCTTATTTCTTTCCTCTAACAGGTCTCGATCTGCTGCCCCTAAAACATTTACGTGCAAGCTTGAACCACATGTTCATTCTTCATTTGTTTCTAGTGCATCAAATACACAATAATAAGAAAGTTTGACATGTGACAGTATTCACTTTTGGCCTTGTTTATTTTAATCAAATGGTCAAAATTTCTACAATCTGTTTTCCTCTTTAACTTTTGGTACGCTATTGCAAGTTTGGCATGTTGGCTTTTGATTGGCTTCAAAATATGTGGTATCAGTATCCAAAGTGATAGCGCAATCCATTCCCGGACAGGTACAGGTATCCTTTCATTTTTTTAGCTTTACTGCTTTTTTATTTTATTTATTATTTAAGCAAAAAGAAATCACTTAAACAAAAGTGAAAATACACTAATAGCAGTACCCAATTACTGTAAAAGATTGTCATCCGTCCATTTTCATCTAACTTTATTGACGATTCTTAATTAGTACGTAAATTCCTACAAGAATACACAATAATTAATTCTTGGACTAAACCAATTTATACAAATGAGAAACACTTATAACTATATATACATAGTTGCATGAAATACAAAAGAATTAATGGATCAGAAATAAACAAGGTTATTTTGGTTCATTTGTGTCTGTTGCCTCTCATGATACTACGTACCTATCTCTTTTTGCCATGCACCTTTATTTTGATCAAATGTTCAACTCTACGATAAATTGTTTTCCTTTATGATTTTTTGCCCAAATTTATGTACATTTATCTGTATTATATCAATCTGAAGCATGTGTAATTAACATATTAAAAATAATAAACTCTTTTTAGTTACCCCATCATCATGCATATTGTCTCAACTTGACGACTTTTTCTTAAGTTCTTTAATTTTTTTTAATGTGTATCTAATGACACATGTTAACAAGTCTAAAATAAAAATATTTATTATCTTAAAATCATAAAAAAGCAATCAGTGTAAATTTTTTATAATAATTTAAAATATTTATTAAAATATATTGATGTTTCTTAACATGTCTTTTTAGACCCGTTAAAAAAACCATTCTTCTTTCGATATCAATTGCATTTTTTATAGGCTGGCTATCTTAATTTTTTAACTCTTAACGCCAGTTACATTCCTTTTAGACTATATATTTTTAATTGAGTTACTGTTTAAATTATTTAATTTACCTAACTCCGGCTCTAAAAATGATAGAACAAGCATCAAGAGAAAAATATTCAAACGACTGATTTTGGACATGTGCTATAAAAAATCAGACAGTTCTCCTCTTACTCTAGCGAATTTAATTTATTCTAATTTTACATTTTTATACCCCGTGCTGGTAGGAACTTTATGTAGTTTTATTTCTTGGGGCACTATTCCCTCATTAATTTAGGGAAAAAAGAGAGTCTAAAATCACTGTTTTTTGGTTCGCCTGATGCACGGGTTGATATCTTGTAGGAAGTGATAAGTAGTGAACTTTAGAAAACCAGGAAGAACGAGCAAGCTAGCTAGTCCCATGGGTTCTGGGAGGAGTGCTTTTTCATTGCGAATGATTCAATCCAATCCAGCCACATATTTTCTATGCTAGCTTATTATGACTGCACCTCAGTCCTAGTTTTCAGTTTGGCTTTAAAATGTGTCGTTTATTTCTACCCTCTTTTCCTTTTGTGTCCTGTATATGCTTAGTATACTTTACTTTAATTCGGTCAAATCAATTTAAGAATGAGAAAAGGACAACTTATTTATTAGAAGAGTAAAATGCACTGGTCTCACTTTCATTAATAGTAAGAATTTGAGCAATTATATGAAAATGAAATTAATAGTAAGAGATTGCATATATGTCAAAAAAAAGTAGAGTAGAATGATTGTGAAACTCTTCCGTGTTTACGTGTGTGTAAAAAAACCTACGTATGTCAAAATTTCTCAAGAGACGTTATTCCATTTATTGATAAATATTTTATATAACTCTTTGTTGTTTGATGCATTTTTTTTGTGTGTTCTTTTTAACATGCTAAGGCTTTGTATTTGGTTTTTGCTCTTTTTTTTTCAAAAAAAGTTTCAAACAATCTTATTAAACTTTATTTCTCGTTTCTGTTTTGTCTTTAACTTTTTTAGTCACGCCAAGTTAAACGAATTTAAACATTTTAAAAGATAACTAATGATTCAATAAAAATATTAACACAAAAATATAAAATTCGATTTTGTTTGGTAATTTGTTTTCGCAAATAAAATGTATACTTTTGTTTTCACGACAATAACATTTATGAAGTGAAATTACTCTTGCCTACTTATACGTTTTAAAATTTAATTTTGTCTAACTATTCACGTTTAGCCGGTGTCACTTTCGTCTCGATCCTTACAGGGCTGCCATTCTACAAACAAACAAATATTAAGTTACTAATCATTCAACTGAGGCAGCGCAAAGTGACATGGTTCTCACGATTCAGTATCTAGATGCAGCAGTAGCTGTAGTTATTGGCTTTCTACTGTTTGCTTACTTGCACTTCATCAAGAGGGGTAGAGCAAGTGATTCCTGTAAGCCACCCGTAGCCGCCGGTGGCTGGCCTTTGATCGGTCATCTTTACCTCTTAGCTGGTTCAGCTCAGCCTCCTCACATAACCTTAGGAGCCTTAGCAGACAAATATGGATCAATATTCAGCATCCGAATCGGTGTGCACCCTGCTGTTGTGGTCAACACTTGGGAGCTCGCCAAAGAGTGTTTCACTACTCTTGATCTCTTTGTCTCTTCTCGTCCCAAATATACCGCTGCCAAAATCTTGGGACACAACTATGCTAATTTTGGGTTCTCCCCTTACGGACACTTCTGGCGTGAGATGCGTAAGATAACCGCCTCAGAGTTACTTTCTGCTAGCCGGTTTGAACTGCTACGAGATATTAGAGATTCCGAGGTGAAAAGCTCGTTGAAAGAACTGTATAGATCATGGGTCGAAAATAGAGGAGGCTACGATGATTTTTCAGTGGAGATGAAGAAGTGGTTTGGAGACATGAATCTGAACGTGATTCTGAGGATGATTGCGGGAAAGCGATACTCCACCAAAAGTGAAGATGAGCAACAAGTTAGGCGAATTCGGGGGGTTTTCAGAGAGTTCTTCCGTTTGACGGGATTGTTTGTGGTTGGTGACGCGATTCCTGCTCTTGGGTGGCTTGATTTTGGAGGCGAAGTGAAAGAGATGAAGAATACGGCTATAGAAATGGACAGCATCGTTGGTGAATGGTTAGAAGAGCATCGCCGGAAAAGAGATAGCTCAGGTGAGAGTGCGACTAAAACAGAACAAGACTTCATTGATGTGTTGTTGTCCGTCCTTAACGGCGTTGATCTTGCTGGTTACGATGTTGATACCGTCATAAAAGGCACCTGCTCGGTACACACGCGGCACTACATCAATTCTTTAGCTTTATTATTTCAAGTATCAACTTAATTAATCAGCTTAGCTGGTTTTATTTCACCCTCTGTTTAATTATAGTTAGTACATCTCTGCTTGTTACAGACCTTAATTGCTGGGGCAACTGATACAACAACTGTTACCTTGACGTGGGGGCTCTCCTTATTGCTGAATAATCGCCATGCTTTGATCAAAATTCAAGAGGAACTGGATGAGCACGTGGGTAAGGAAAGGCTAGTGAATGAATCAGACATCAAGAAATTAGTTTATCTTCAAGCCGTAGTTAAAGAAACAATGCGATTGTATCCTGCTGGGCCATTATCAGGCCCACGTGAATTCACACAGGACTGTTCCTTGGGTGGTTATCATATTAAAGCTGGTACACGATTTATTTTGAACATTTGGAAGCTACATAGAGACCCACGAGTATGGTTGGACGCGTTGGAGTTTCAGCCCGAAAGGTTTTTGGACACCCATAAGGGTGTGGATGTCAAGGGTCAACATTTTGAGCTCCTTCCTTTTGGCGGTGGAAGAAGGGCTTGCCCTGGCATATCATTTGGTCTTCAAATGACACACTTGGCATTAGCATCTTTTCTGCAAGCATTTGAAGTTATGACTCCATCTAATGCTCAAGTTGATATGAGCGCCACTTTTGGACTCACAAACATCAAAACCACTCCACTTGATGTTTTAGTCAAGCCTCGATTATCACATCAGCTTCTCTTTGTTGACGAAGTTAGAGGAAACCCACACATTAATCAACATTCCATGCGTTGATTGTATTCCCCACTTAGATAACCACCAAGGCCTTTATGGTCTCACCTCCCCCACCATGATTTGATGTATGTTTTGAATTAGATGGTTGATGTATATCTGAATACTGTTAGTGTTTCAAAATAATACTTATATTAAAAGTTGGCTTAATTATATTTTTATCCTTATAAATATAAATTTTTTTTTGTGATTAGTCTCTATAACAAGGTCTTTCTAAAATTGATAATTAGAATTTAATTTTTACTGTTAACTTTTTTTTCATTAAACCTGCAGTTAACCAGCTCAACAATTCATGTAATACCATGTTATATAGTATGTCATTTAAATTTTTTATTAATTAAAATAAATATTTACTAAAAAGTACATAAAGATGTTTAAAAAAAAAAAAACTTCTTCCTCTTCAAACTTCTCTCCTACAATACGGCAACCCACTCCAACCTCTACTCTCATTCCTTCCTTCAAACCTCACCACTCTCACTCTAAACCTCCACCTTCCTCACCCCAACTCCAACCTCTATTCTCACCCATTCTTCCAACCCCTCCCCCACCCCTACTTTCCCTTTTCCGGCACCCTTTCTCTTTTATACATTCCTACTTTTTCCGTTATTTATTTCTCATTCTCAACGTTCTCCTACCTCCACCTACTCCCCCCTCTATCACCACTTTCCGGCACCTTTTCTACTTCCCACATGCGATAGTTGCCGTTGCTAAACGCTAATCTCGGAGTTCTAGGACTCTTCTTGAAACTATTTTTCTCCATAATTTTTTATTCAATGTTGGACGAGAGCAAGTTCGATGTCCACTTCAAACTCTAAGCTCTTCGAATACCTTGCCAATTTTGCAAGGTCGGCACGAGAATCCTCAACGGGTGTCTCTCTCTTGTCATTCTCCATTTTTCCACACGGCGATTCACCTTCTCTGATTCTAATTTTCGTTTTCATTGATTGAATGTGTAGTTACTTGCGTGACAAGCCCCGAGTTAAACCCATCTCCAATATCTAGTTCGAACTTGAATGTGTAGTTACTTGTTTAGCTAATTCCAACTTGATTTCCTTTTAGATTGCGTGTTGAGTTTGTGTGGTGGGGTCCCATTTTGGAAGGGAACATTGTTCACATCTTTTGTTTGTGTCACTGGTCAATAAATCAACTAAGGGGTTTTCATTGTTCATAACCATTGAAAGTGGCTATTCATAGGACAGTGAAAGTGCTAAAGTCAAGACCTAGTTGCTGATATGGTAGTACACAATGTCCAAAGAGAAATAATAATTGATAAAATAATTTTTTTCTAAATGATAGAACCTAACAGAAATTAGCAATTCTCACTTATAATATCGACAATAGTTCTTCCATTGCTGAAACGACCAGTGGGCATTCCAAAATCAACTCCATAAGGGTCATGATTTGCTTTGGCCAATGAAACAAAATAGTTGTTGTTCCCCACATCAAGTAGGGAATCCCCAAATACAAAAGACGCTGGAATATTCATTATGAAGTTAATCCTGAACAAGTGTTTGTGGACAATAAGGATGCGCTTGTTGAAGCTGGGAAGGGTATGGATCCGGGTTGTGGGAGAGGAGAAGAAAAGGACTGACAAGAAAGAAACAAAATTAAAAGAATTTTATGCAATTATAAAAAATTATTTTTAAGATTTATTTGTAATTATATAATTTTAAATTAAAAAAATAAAAAAAATAATGACATGACATACCACATAAGCGACTCAAATAGGCCACGTAGAATGTTGAATTAGTTATTTGTTAACCAGCTCAGCACTTAACAGAGAAAATGTTAACGGCAGGAACTAAATTCTAATTATCAACTTTAGAAAGACCACTTCTTAACAAAAATATTTGTAGAGACTAATCACAAAAAAATCTATATTTATAAGGATGAAAAACATAATTAAGCCTTAAAAGTTTTGTGTGAAAAAATGAGAGAATGTACCTCAAAAAATTAATACTTATGATTTGTTCATCGATTTAAATTAGAATGTCATTTTTTATTTTATATCAATTTTATTATTTAAATATATATTATATATACAATTGTTTTTATCTTTAATTTATTTTTAAAGTTTTTAATTCTTTAACTTATTTTTAACTCTAGATAGTATTATTATAAAATACAATCATTATTGACTTAAGTTTAAACAAAGTTTTTATTTCTTAAAATTTTGTAATTGTCTCATTTATTTTATTTTTTAAAACAAATTCTCTAATTTTTTTCTATAATTTTACTATTTGTAATTTGTTGATTTTTTATATATAATATGTAATATTCAACTTGACTTATATAAATAATGTGTAGCGGATGTAAATGATAAAGTTATATCGATTAAAAGTATTAGTTAAGTGACTAAGTAAAAATAAAAAATATTGAAAATTAAATAATCAAATAAATAATAACGAATATTAAAAAAAAAGACCTTATTTAAGCCGTGATGGACTCTCACTCTGGGCTATTTGGAATTTGGCGAGCTAAGTGACAAATGTGGAAACGTTTTATTTTTCATGGGGTAATTTATAAGTGCGAGAGCATGATTGATTGCTTGCTTGATTGATGCGCAATCATAAAATGAAAGAAGTGGCGCACTCGTTAAAGGAAAAAACAAGTACAGACTCCCACGCAGCCAAACCATGTACAACAAGGTAGCTATATCAATTATCAATTATTATTTTTTATTTTTTTAGAAAATTATATATATATATATATATATATATACTCATTAATAATTGACATTAAATAAAATTTTATTAAAAATAAAGTTATAAATAATTTATTATTTTATTTTAATGAATAATATATTTTTTCTGGAATTGAATAATGTATTTATAAATATAAATTACATCAATTTAATAAATAATTTAAAAATAATATAAAATAATCAAATGATTAAATTCATCAATCTTTTATTTTATAAAAAATTTAAAATTCGTAAGTGATAAATGTGTGTTTTAACACTCGAGTGTCGGCAACTATTAATCACTAACGCTGTGTAGTCTTTAACCATCCACCCATGATTCCATTAGCTGATAAACACGAAAATACATACAGTAGGATTTTTTACACAATAAAAAAAAATTGGCTGCATCCATGGTATACATTCCTTTAATATTATTTTCACTGGATTATAAAATAAACCCTATATATTCACTAACTTGAAATTTGAAATTATTTAATATTTTTATTTAATAATTCAGAAAATTTATAAAAATGAAAAGATAAAAAATAAAATTATTTAAAAAATCCATTAATTAACCTATTTCTTTGTCAAATTTGTGCTAGAAAGTTAAAAACAGTCCAATTAACTTTCAAGAGCCTTTCCTGACACCATGAGTACGACTTTCTTTTATCTATTAAGTCAACTTTGTGAGCGCGTACAGGAGAATTCTCAGCAAACTTTGCTTTTTCTTTTATAATTTATTATTTAGGTAAATGCTAGCTAAGTGTTTTTAAAATATTGGTGAAAAAAATAATAATGTTTATTTAAAAATATAATAAATATATCTGTTTTTATAATTTTAATGCAATTTAACGTAAATTTTATAAAAATTATTTTAATTTTTTATCCTACCTCTTAGTTAGATTTATTTAAATAATTTTATTTGTAACTAAATCTATTTTAATAAATTAATTAATAAAATTTTTATTTACAAAAAAAAACCCAGATTTTAATTTTATTAATTGATTTGAAATTAGATTTTTATCCTATATAATAACCAAGAGAAATCGTTTTAATTAAGTTGTTGACATTGACTGTCTCCTTTTATTGAAAAAGTGCTAAGCATAACTCCAATGTGATGCAAGAGAATTCTTTTTAAACTTTGGTGTTTCTCTTATTTACTTCTTAAACAAGTAATTGATTATATATTACTTTTCATTTAAACATGCAAATAGCATCTCTACATTGATATCCAATTGTTTTTAGTTTCTGTTATATATATAAGAAAGCCCGTCCCCATCAATAACCATACACAAGAAGATCTTCCAGCGACATGGACTTGGAAAATCCCTTCTCGCAATCAATAGTATCATTCACCATCTTCTTCGGGCTGCCGTTATTTCTCTTAGTTCTTTCATCCATATGGAGACGTAGAATTCGCACTGATGCAGCTAGAAAAGCAGCACCAGAAGCTAGCGGTGCATGGCCCTTGATTGGGCACCTCCATCTTTTTGGTGGCTCAAAACCACCTCACATCACCTTGGGTAACATGGCGGACAAATATGGACCCATTTTCACCTTGCGTCTCGGTGTTCACAAAACATTGATTGTGAGCGATTCAGAATTGGCCAAACAGTGCTTTACTGTAAACGACAAAGCTTTTGCTAATCGTCCGAAATCTTTAGCCTTTGAAGTATTGGGCTATAACTTTTCCATGATTGGGTTCAGTCCCTACGGTTCCTATTGGCGTCGAGTACGCAAGATAGCCACCTTAGAGCTCCTCTCCACTAACCGGATAGAGATGCTCAAGCACGTCATGGAATCGGAAGTGAAGGTGGCAATGAAAGAGAGTTACAATATTTGGTTAAAGATGAACGCGAACACGAGTGGTTCTGAAAAGGAAGCGATTGAGATGAAGAAATGGTTTGGGGACATATCCTTGAACATTTTGTTTAGAATGGTGGTAGGGAAACGTTTTGTTGCATTGGATAATTGTGATGGTGTCCTGCACGAAGAGAACGAACTGATTCGAAAGACGCTGAGAGACTTATTTGATCTTAGTGGGTCGTTTGCTGTCTCTGATGTTTTGCCGTATTTAAGGTGGTTGGATTTAGATGGACGAGAGAAGGAGATGAAGAGAACTGCAAGAGAATTAGATAGGTTTATTCAAGTTTGGCTTGAAGAACACAAACGCAACAGGAAGGGTCGTTTGGATAAATCTGATTTCATGGACACTCTTCTTACTCATGTTAAAGACGGTGAGGAATTTGATGGCAGGGATGCCGATACCACAGTCAAAGCTACATGCCTGGTATTAATTACATCGTATTTTTTTTAAAAAAATAATTATTTTTATTGCGTTATTTATAGAATTTTGTTAACATGAATGTTTAAGATTAATTTTAAATATTGAAATTAGAAGTTTTTACTTTTTATTAAGAAAAAATATTTATAACATTAAAATATAATAAACATTTTAGTTTTCAATAAATATTAATTTTATTATTTTTACATTTTAAATAGATTTTCAAAATTGATGTTAATATATATTTTTTTAATATCATTTCACATTTTTATTCTCTTTTGGAACAATCTCGCACTTAATTATGAATAATATTGTAAAAATTTTAAAAAAGAATAGGATTTTTCTAAACTCTTGCCTTGCGTGCATATTTGATTTGCCTTTGTCCTTTCAACTACATCCAAATAAAAATTAAACATTAGTTACTTTTCATTTTATAGTTTTTTTATTTTCTCTATTTTTTCGTTAAAGGAATGTAAAAACACTATTTTTTAAAAACAGAATTATAAGTCAAAATACGAAAGCACCTTAACAAATTTTCCTAAGCACATACACTAATTAAAAATTTAAAAAGTTTTACCCAGCATTTTACTGTGTTGTATTGAATTGACACATTTGTATGAGTTCATTCGGGCACTAAGTACTAATGATTGATAATATGAATGGAAGTTTAATTATTGTGCTCATAATCTTTATATATATATATACATTTCCATTTTTAAATGTATTCACTTTTAAAGAAAATTTCCATTTATTCTATTCATAAATTTTGAAACTATTCATGAAAAATACATTATCAATTTGAGTAAATGACTTTGTTAAGTTTTGTCTTTTCTTTAAAACTTTTGCATCTGTTATGAAAAATTATAACATAAAGCAGGTAATGTAACCCCTAATAAAAATAAAATTTATGTTTGGATGAAGTAATTTTATATTATTAAATTACATATATTTAGATAAAGAGAACGAATTTTTAGAATATTACAAAATTTTAATTAAATAAAAACAATTTCAAATGACACTTTTTAAGTAAAATTTAAATTTTTTTTACATTATGTTTAACTCTTTGAATTATTATTCGTAATTTTTTTTCACATTTAACTCTTTTAAATCATTTAAAATTCTATGTCCAAAGCACGGATATTTATTTTTCATTCTCTGTCAACTAAGTATACAAGAGTGTATAGAAATATAACAAGATTTATAATTATTGTAATTTGTAGACCTTAATTCTAGCTGGCACGGACACTACCGGAGGGACATTGACTTGGGCTCTGGCATTACTTCTCAACAATCGTGAAATCCTAAAAAAGGCCATCCACGAATTGGACACAGAAATTGGGAGGGAAAAGATGGTAGAGGTATCAGATTTGAAGAAGCTTGAGTATCTCCAATCCATCGTGAAGGAAACATTGCGCTTGTACCCACCTGCACCACTTAATTTGTTACACGAGTCCATGGAAGATTGCATCGTCGGTGGTTATCATGTTCCCGCCGGCACACGTCTATTAACTAACCTTTCAAAGCTTCAACGTGAACCATTGCTATATGTTGATCCTTTAGAGTTTCGCCCAGAGAGATTTCTCTCAACTCATAAGGGTGTGGACGTCAAAGGTCAACATTTTGAATTGATTCCATTTGGCGCAGGTAGAAGAATGTGTCCTGGACTCTCTTTCGGTCTTCAAGTAATGGAATTAACACTTGCTACTCTACTGCATGGATTGGAGGACCTGTCGATATGAATGAACATATTGGCATAACCAACATCAAGGCCTCTCCACTCCAAGCCATTCTTACTCCTCGTCTCTCTCCTCATATTTATGCTCAAATTTAAATGGTCAAGATAATGAAGAGTATTGAGGATCTATGTCCTCCCATTTAAGGACAACAAGCATAAACCTACTCTACTTGATGTTCTCGTTAAAGCTTTTTTCCTTCCCAGTTTTTTATGACTCCATGTAATAATATCGATCGGTATATTAACGTAGTATTTTATATCGAAATGTTGTATTAGATGCTGATTTACTAAGTTTGATATATTTTTGTTTTATTATCTTTGAAATTTTTACTAACTATTTGATTCTTTAAAAATTTTAATATATCGTTGAAAGGTCATTTTTTATTTAAATATTTTCTCAGCTAATCCATATACAAATATTTTAATTTCAGAATTTTTTTCATTACAAAAAGTAAAATAAAAAGCAATTCCTAACGCTCTCGCTACTTTGCTGAGCGATCGAGACGTCCAACCCTTGTTTTCTAGCAGTGAAATCATGTTAGGTTGTTTTTATACAGAAACATTTTTTGTTAGATATTATTGTGGTTGACATCAATACCTTCATAAATTGTTGGCAGATATCCTATACCCTAAACTTCCTACTAGTTTCAATTGTTTTACGAAACTTATTTGTAAGTACATAATATGTTTAAAAAAATGCAGAAGAAATGTTAACAGCTGTAGGCTCGTTAGAAAGTTTGAACTCAAGGTTGGGAGAGGTTCAGCCTCATCAGACAACAGTCAAATAGAAAGTGAAATTGCGTAACGCAGGAGAAATTGAATAAATAAATAAATAATTCACTTATGTAATTGTGAGATCATTAAAAATTTTTGACACATCGCTTGTGGAAATCAAAGACGTCAAAGTATTGGTTCAGGCTTTGTTGCATATTCGGTAAACTTCTGAGAATTAAAGCTTGAACTTTTGAGCAGACTTAATGAGCTAAACTCTTTGTATGTTCTTGCTTCATGTAGGTGTAGCTTCAGGGAGATGAATGCTCAAAACGTGTATGACGAGCTTCATAGTAATCTATTGATATTATATCAGAGGATACAACTCAAATGGTAAATTTCTAGTGAAAAAATAATGTGACTGAACTTGGAATACCCAAGTGCCATCGTAGAACAGTCCATTAGCTGCTGAGAGAACTGAGTTTAGAATCAAAAACTGAAAATTCAATTAATCTCAAAAAAGGCAGGAGAAGTCTTAATATTCGACTCAGTTTAGAAAACAGAAAATTGATAGAAAATACAAGATCATCAAATACACAAAGGTATGTCAGTGTAATCTGCTTTAGTTAATTGCGTCTTATCATACTGCCACAACTGTTAGCTTTTCTAGAAGGCTTATCTTCAAATTTTTAACATTAGAAAGCAAAATACAACAGCAATTAAGTTTATTCTGCTAAATATTATACAACACTGTTAAATTTGATAAAAAATAAATTATCATATAAAAAATTTAATTGTTATTTATTTAAAGAAGTCAAACAATTTATAAAATAAAAAAAACTAAAAAAGTTATTTGAAAAGAAATTTTAGAGAAAAAGCGCGAAATGATTAAATTTTTTATTTTAAATGATTATATTTAAAATTAATATTTTTAGAATAAAAAATATAAATTAATATATTAATATAAATTTAAAATACTAATCATTTATTTATCACCTTAAATAATATATAAATTTTTTAATTTAAAATTACGTTCTTTACTTCTTTTCCTTTCAAAAATCATCAATATACCTAAAAGGTTAGACTAGTGCGGTAAAACAAATATATGGTATATATTTGATTCTCCTGACTTTGGAACAAATTCTTGCCTTTTATTTTACATTTTTCATGCCATTGCAAAGTCAGTCATTAGTGGCTCTTGCCAAACAAAAGATATCAATGCTAAAATGCAATATATGATATAACACTAGAGAATAAGCATGTCGAATTATCAAAGGGTTTGGAAGAAATTAAGAGAAATGATCGTGTGTTGTAAATGGTTCTTGATTTATTGTGTAATAAATCTGATTAACAAATACAGTATTTGAGCATGCTAATGATGACTTTAACACTAAGAGAAAGTATGAGTTGGAGGAGATAGAAACTGTACGTCACCATATAATTTCCTTAACATATTCCTTATCAATTTGAAACTTACAATCGAAATTGTTGACCAAATCATTCTAATACATCAGACATTCCATACTTTGGAATTCTAGAGATGAAACTTTTCTTGCAGCTTATTAATCTGATCTTCAATTCTTCGTACCGTTACTGTCATCTGAGTTTCATGCTCATTCTTAAGCCACACAATTTTCATCAGGAAATTGTAAAAAAAATATTGGTAAATTGTGTAACATCAACAAATATTGAAAAATTTATTAAAAACTACTAATTTTTTAAATTTATTTTATTATTGTTTTTTACTCTTTGTAATTTCTATATATCTCTAATTTGTAAAAATATTTATTAGAAAAATATCATTTCTCATTTTAATAAAATAGTTTCTCTCATGATTACTGAAAGTAACTAATTTATTCTTAAATAAGATTTTTTTATAATATTTTTGAACTTCTTTTATTTTTTTGTTAACTCCTACATTTTCAAGTTTCAACTATCTTAGTATTATATCCTGTCATTAAAATATCAATTTCTACATATTTAACAATATTTTTTAATAAAAGCTCACTAGTATCTTACATATCGAAAAAAGTTTTGTTAACTTTAAGTTTAAGCACTTAAAAATAAAAAATCATTTAAATATATACATTTATTATTTTGAAGTTAGACAAATATAATAAATATTTTTATTTTTATTAAAATTTATTGTTATTAGTGACTTATTTAGTCCTGAAAATTAAGGTTAGATAAAAAACTAATTTTTAACATGATCGAGCAATAAACGTAAGTACCTCTCAATATGTTTATTGATATGGCTTATATTTACTAAGTTTGGTCTCTACAGCATAGAGAGATTTTAGCTCGACAATTAGGAGGCATTTATTCTTCCATGAAAGTAAAAGGAAGAATAATTTCTTCACATCCAATCGTATATTTGAGGATCACTTAGTGCGTAAATTAGTAATAACTTATTTTTCTGTTTCTTTAATTTTCTGATGTATATAAAAAACTTATTTTAATTTAATTAGGAATCTCGATCGAGTATGTATAAAAGAATATACAAATGTGTTAAAAATTATGTGAATTTATTTTTAGAACGTTTATCTTAGTATTGTCATTTGCAAGAACATTTCTATCCCGGTAATTTATTGAAATTGCATGAGTTATTTTACTCTCCTCCTTTTCCTTGTTATTGCACTGAGAATCTTCTGCTACTATTTGGTTTGTATTGTTCTAAAAAACGAGTAATAATGGTTTCCAAACAACTTCTATTCACTGCACCCCTTTAATAAGAAACACTATTCTTACAATCAAACATGCAAGGTAGGTCATTTGAAAAAACAACTTAACAAGCTCAAGAATAATGAAAAAATAATTAATTGCTTCAATAAATGATTATATATATCTCTGTTTTTTCTTATTATGTCATTAAAATTAATATTTTATACCCATTTTTTGTATTTATTTTTATCTTTTTTTCTGTTCCATCCTTTTATTTTCTTGGGTTCATATTAACAAAATTAATAATTTGAAAGATATTTTTAGAAAAAATATCCAATTTATTAATAAATTTAATGTCATCAATAAAAGTAATTATATTTATTAATTCCTGTAAAATAATTAAAAAGTTTTATACTTAAGACTATTAAGTAATACTATATAATTGAACTCTTATATTATATCCACTCAATCTCTATTTATTTATTTTTATTACATCAGTAATCATCTATTTAATTTTCCCTCTCTTTTTTTCCCTTAAATCATGTTACACTCACAAACTATTGACAATGACAAACCTAAAATTTCCCATGCAAATCTAGTTAAAAATAGCCAAAAGAAGCTTTAGCTGGGTAAGAATTTGGAAAGCTAAAAGCTCTCGTCCCAAAAATAATAAAAATGGATGCATAATGGATAAGATCAAGTTAGGTACACGTATGAACGCAGTAATTAGATACATAAAATTAATAAGAAACTGAACAGAATCTGATTCTTATGAAGCCGAGAAGTGATATCACGTGTCATGTGCGAGAACTTTGGTACATTGAAAAACAAGGGGAAGGACGAAACCGACCACCACAGAAACCATTGATGGCGTGTCGGATTCTCTATCGTTGTCGGTGTCAACGACACATCGAACATCGCATCCCACCGTCTTTTAATTTTCTCTATAAATAAACGAATCACCGCTACTCATCACTCATACTTGCGCTCATGCTTATGCTCTGGAGCAGTTTTCACTCTATTCAGTGATAAAGGATGTCTTCCAACTCCAAGGCGGCGAAACGGCAAGGTGCTGTGTCAAACGACAAGCAAGTGGACTTCGGTAACAGCGAGAGGAGGGGCACAGAGGAAGATGAAGGAGAGTACGAGAAGCAAGAAGCGGTGTCTGTGACGAGCCAGTTGTTCATAAAACCGATGCAGAACTCTGAGAGTCTCGATAAAGAGGTTGTTCTACGGCGGATTCGTCATCGAAAGCGTATGAATAAGGTGCGATCCGCTGTAGGAGCGTTCATACGTTCGCCTTTCTCCACCAACACAAGCGACCCATCTGTTCAGGGAAAGAGATGGGTCGATGATGCCTTTGCTGCCTTGTAAATTCAAATCCTACCCATTTCCTCTTCTAAATGTAACAAATCTTAATCATAGTTTGAGTAATGTCGTGCCCTGGAAATGGTTGTATTTGTTTTACTGGGGAATTTATAATAACTTTACTGTACCATCTTCCTCTTAGCTTCTGCTAGTTCGTTCTAGCAATTGATGTTAATTTTTATTATTTGTTCAAGATTGATTCGGCAACGGTAATATTGTATTACACTTTCACGTTTTTTAACGTACAGTTTCTTTTATTAGATGAAATTTACGTCGGTTTCGTTAAGTAATAAATTACACTCATTCAATAAAGAATGAGATTATATTATTTAGTGAAATTTGTGAAAAATAGTGAAAGAGGTTGTTACGAGTGTTAAGCGGCTCGCTTAAATAAAATCGCATGTTTGAGTTTTTGAATATATAAAAAATAAAAAAATAAAAAATTTGTGCAAAATACCTTAAACAATGTAGTATTACTGCTTTTAATTTGTTTAGCTAAAGATTTCTGTTTCGCTTTTGTTAAAGTTTCTTTTTTCGTTGCAGCCAGCCTGCACGTTTCTTTTTATTTATTTATTTATTTATCTTTTTTTATTATTATTTTGTTGCCCAGGATTTTTGGATGGCTGGGAATCGAACCCGACCCAATGTCTATATAGATTGGAATCTCTCTTTTTTCCTTTTTCTCATGAGAATCTCATAATTCTCCTTCTTCACAGCGTAGTTGGGTGTTGACGTCTGTTGGGCCTGCTCTTCTTGCAGCCCATAATGGTTACAAAAACCAGGAGAGTTTATATAGTGATAAACTGATTTTGTTGTACTTGATAGAACGATGATATATGAAATTCTAATCTTAAATGGGCCTCCATTGGTGGACTGGAAAAAAAGGTAAAAAGTAACTATGAAAAAAAAACTACAAAAATCGCAACCAAATTTTAATTGTTGATTAAATATATTTTCTCAATAATTTAATTGGAATATAAAATTTATTTTTTTATATAATTATAAATTACTATAATAATTTAATTTTTGCAATAATTAATTTAAAGGTTATATTTATCATATATTTTAATTAACTAATAATATAAAAAATTTACATTTACAGTACATTAAAATTCATTTTTTTCGACATGTCAAATTAACATTTCCACCATTACATTTTTTTTTTGTTTTATTCTTATAACCAATTCTACAAACCTTAAGATAAATTATTTTTAACGATTTATATTACATTAGCTATTCATTTGAAATTTTGTTTAATTTCCTTTTAAATTTACATTAGCTATGCTTGAAAGAATATACTTTTCATTTAAATTATTTTTATAGCTAATCCGTATACAACAATATAATTTTGTTAAAAATAAATAAATAAAAAGGCATTTACATTTAAAAACGGACAATTCTAAATCGGTGGGTAGAATGGGTTTAAATGACGAGGAACGGAACCGTCCTCCTCCCTATCCTATAAAATGGCCCAAGCGCAGCACCTTACGACGTTATTTCCAGGTGCGCTTCGAAATCAATCGCCACTTTGTTGTGCTTCTTGAATTTGATTCTCACCAGTCACTACAGGTTTTAATTGGAACTTTGTTGGTTCAAGGAAGAATTGTTATGCAGATAAACTGATATTGGAATACTCAAAGATGTCGGTGTCTAATAATGATTGCTTCCTTCTCCTTTTTTTTTTTCTTGTTTTATTTACGAAACAATTCTTTTAAGAACTTGATCGGTTCTAACTGCATCGCTTGCTTCACAATCTTCAGCTTCTTTTTTTTTTTTTCTTTACGATAAAATTCTATCAAGAACTGGCTTACTTCAAAGATTCTTGTCGTTCAGAGAAATTGATGACTGTGCATTGTGCATTGCTTACTTCATACGATTAATAAGTTTTGTTCGTATCACCGATTCATTCTTGAATAGAACTGATTAAAGAGCAAGGATGAAAGAAGACTGAAGCAGTAATCACGGCAATATCGTATGAAAGACATGAAACTCGGAAAAGAATAGGAGTTAAAATCTTGGTTTGATCAAAATTTTCGTTACTTATAGATTGTAAGTTATAAACTAATGTCAAACAAGTCGAAGATTCTTGTTCAGATAAATTGATAAGGGCAGAACCATCAGTGAAACTGAAATGTTGGTATGATATTAAGTTTAACTCTGGAAAAGATTGGCGTCTAATTTCATCGATTGTTTCCCCGACTTTATTTTCTTGTTTTTCAGGACACAGAGACTATTAGGAAGTCATTGATTTATTCTTGTACAGAAAATTTTGATAGAAGATAATGCATTATTAAAAACTAACGGAAATCTTGGTGTGATAGTTAGTATTAAGGAAGATGTGAAATTCCAGATAGAAATTGGAGTGTAAATTCACCCATGTATGATTGAAATCTTTACCTAATTCTTTTTCTTGTTTTCTTATAAGTTTCTATTGAGGAAGTTTAATTGTAATATTGACTTGTTCTCTTGCTTTAGTAAATTAATAAAATAGAAGCCTTCAGTGGAGACTGATTCAGAAATCTTGGTTTCCAAAAAGCAGAATTCAGGCTATATACTATGCCAGAGGAAATGATTAGAACTCAAATTCTGTTGTTTCTTTCAAAAAATTTGGTGAAAACAACTGGTTTGAAAAAGATTGGTTTATATCCGTAATGTTCCAATGTGTAATTAACTCAAATCCTTGTTATAGGTAGTGATACTGAGCCAGAGGGAATCAAATTTAAGAAAGAACAAAGGGAGATTTAGGCCAGACTATTGCTAATATGTACAAATGGTTGAGACTTTATGCAAAGCAACCCCTTCTGCTCAACTTTGTCCTCTCAATATTTTTTGCTGATACGTTGTATTACTTTTTCGTTGTTATGTTTTGATATGAGAAGGGGATACAATTAAATTTTTCAACCAAGTTAAAGGTCTTTTGCTCCAACTTTTTTTCTTATCTCTCAACTGTCCAGTCTATTATGTTTCTCTGCTGATGAGTGGGTGAAGGAATGGAATGTCCTCTAACCATAAGTTGTGTTGCTTTTGTTCTTCTGTTTCATATGAAGTCAGAAACCATGACTTGGGTTTGTGAGTAAGCTTTGGCCCTTAAATGTACAGGCATCCTGAACACAATCTAGAGGTATAACTAAATGTTTGGAACAAATTAAGGTTGTTTTGATTGATTATATTTTTGGTTCTCTTTTATTTAATTAACTTGGTCTCTTATTTTGGGTGATGATAAGCCAGAGGAACACATACTCAAGACAGAAAAACGGGAGAACTTTTCCAGAGATGAGGATTAGAACTATCTACCTTCTACCACAGATATGTAATTTATCTGGCTTTTCATGATTTTGAGTGTGACAATTGAGTTCAAAAGATATTTACTGCTGAGAATTCATATGGGATACCTTGCATGCATTATATATTAAGGTATGCGGAAAAATGATATATTTAAACAATTTTCAGATTAGGGGTGATTTTTGAGATTGTAGTGAATTCAGGGTGTTCCTTTGAAGTACCTGCTTCCTATAAGATCCCAGCCAATCCATTTCGTGTGCCACCAAGTCCATCAAGATTCTCAATGTCCCCAAAAGTCAGTTAGACTTATATGATTACATCACAACCTGAGCAGGTTATAAGAGCTACCCGTGATTTCCCAAAAGCTGTATAAATAGGTGTTTTTGGAAATGTCTAAAAGGCTAAGTTAGAAGATGATGGCCGAGTTGTGGCTGTAAAACGCGCAAACAAGGTGAGAGGTAACTCCCTACTATGCAGCTAAAATTATGTTGATAACTTTAAAGTCTTCTGCTTCTAGATTCTATTTTTGATAGTAATGTTAATGTGTCCACGTTGTATTAGCAACTGCTTTCACTGCTACGCATCACTCAACATGTAAGAACCAATATGCCAACCTTAAGTCGTGTCTCACGGCCCCGAATTTAGTTAAAAAATATAAAGAAATCATTCGCAACTTTTATTCAAATTATACATTAAAATTTTATTTTTTTTATAAAAAATTAATTTAAATATTTTAAAAATAAAAACAAAACTATTTAGACTATAGAAACTATAATTACAGAAAAATTGAATCACAAAACTCAAACGAATAATTGAATTTTTAATTTTATTATCCTAAAAATGATAAATATAATCTAAAGATAACATTACATCATCACTTGTGATAAGTGAAACATTTGATTTCACATTAACCTAAACATAGTCGTCTCAAGTTCTTTTTCTATATTGGCTCATATCATGACTTTCTTCGTCTACTTACGGTAGTCCTCCACACTCAAAACTTTGAGCTAAGTTTTACAATTTTTTATGTAAGTATTTATGTTAATGTTAATGACTTAACACAAATCTATTTCTCATAACAATTTTATTATCTTCCCCATGCGTGGGTGTTTCATCATTTTTACACTTACTCATCACAAATGAATCAAATACTAATATAATCAATAAATTTAACATTATTTAACTTTACTTTTTTTTTCCTTTGAACAGTAATAACGGTAAAAGATATATTCAACTTTTCAAAGTTTTTTTTTCCTCTTATGATGAAGTTCTATAAAATAAAATGTTAGAGTAAACAAATTTTATTTATACAATCTCACATATTTATGTTGAAATTAATATTATAATAACTCGTATTTCACTTAATATTTTACTTTTTACTTTGTAATAATCTCATCCTTCTTATCTTTTACCACTTAAATTGAAATTTAACTTAAATATATATAATTTTTTTATTTAGTAATAATTATTTATTAAAGTATAAAAATAAGAATATAATTTTAAAAGAATGTATGATAAAAAAATATTATAATTCAGTTTACTTTGTTTGTTATATATAATCTACTCCATCACAATATATTTAAACAATGAATTAAATTTTTTGCTTTATTCTATTTTATATTACTATATATATTTATTTTTTAATTCAGACATAACTGTAATAAATTGTAATTTAAATTATTTAAAAATTATTATTATCTTTGAGTTGAGTTCATTTATTTATTCATCGTCATTATGATTGTTTATACATTACAAATGATCATGCCATGTAAATTAAAAAGAAAAAAAAAGAGTAATCTTCCTTTTCTTCGTTTTTTTATATGATTTTAAATTTTATTTTTTAAAAAATTAAAGTAAAGATAAATTTGGAAAGTGTAAAGTAGTAATTAAAGTAGAGACTGTCCACAGGCGTATTAAAGTGTAATTACTAAATAGTCAACCCAATGATCAGACATAGTTATATAAACTTTCGTCCCGTTTATATACGCGAGGTATATTTATTTAATAAAAAAATTACCGTATTTAATATAAAAAACACCATATTATTTTAAATTTTATAATATATAATTTTTTAAAAAATCAACAAGTCTTAATCTTAAAACTTTTAGACTTAAAAACTCATCATGTTTTACTTAAAAAAACATATCAATTGTTATAACTTTTTACTCTTGCTATATTTTTTATCACAACTTTTATAAATTCAATAGAGATAGGAAGATAAGGGAAAAAAGAAAACTAAGATAAAACAAATTATATAATATAAAGTGCTCGTAAAAAAATATTCAAAAGAAATTATATATGAATAACAATTCTCAAAATCCTTCAACACCCGTTCGCCGTAAAAAATGTTGACTGGACCAGTCAACCACCCGTGAGCAAGCGGCATCGGCTCGGCATCCACCATGATTATTCAAAGCTTCATTTGGATTCCAGTTCTTTTTTTTTAATCTTTTATTTAAATTATATATAAAATATTTTCAAATATTACAGTGATAATAATAATTATTATTTAAAATATCATAGGAATTTTTTAATAGAATTTTTTTTTACTTCTGTTTTTTAAAATAAAAGTTATATTTTTTTAAAATTTGAGATGATATTAATTATTTTTATTTCCACTTCTTTGAGTTATTGTTTTAGACATTTTATGTGTTTATCATAAATAATGAAAAAAACAATAAAAGCCATACTATAACGTTAAATTTTTAATAATAAAAAATTATTAGTTGTATTTATTATTGTCTATTTAGTTCAGCTTATTTTGAATTTTTTTACTTATTTTTTAAAAACGAGATATTATTTGTTACAAATAATTTGTCCCACACAAACACTTAAAATGTAAATATAAATAATTTAGGTATTAGGTTAGGTAGAAATACTAATAAATAAAAATACTGTTGAAAAATAATTAATATATTTAATTTTTAAATGATAAACATTTTAAAAAAATAAACCCTTAAAGTAACGATTAATATAATAATAAAGAAGTAACATTTTTAAAATAGATAAATGGAAAAAAAAAATATAATGTGATAACAATACAATATTGATTATTAGCAATTTTATAAATATTTTTTTATTTCAACTCCTTAATTGATACTTGAAGACATTTGTTAATAATATTAAAGTTTTTTTTATTTGTACAATACTATACACAATAAATTTTAATGAATAATAAGTTTTTATTAAAATATATAATATTTAATAGTATAAATATTTTAAATTATACAATTTTTAATAAAAAAAATTATGTATAAATTTTGTGTATAAATTAAAAAAGTTATTAATAATAATATTATTATGTGTTTAATAGTTTTACATATTTACAATGTGGTCTCTGTTTTCTTCTTGTTGCATTATTTAATGTGATTAAACAATTGGGTGATGAATGTGAAAAGAAGACAAAGATTAAGACAGGCGTGGAAACAGAAGAAATCTCCCACCCCCTTTGGCCCCTTTGGCCAGTCTCCTTAACGGATTCCAATCAATTTACGTTTTTCCAATGAAAACCACTCCAAAATCACATGCATTTTCTCACCTTCATAGTCACACACCATCCATAAAACCTTGTCTCTTTCCCTTTCTCTTTTTGGTTTCTCCTTCAGCAATGAAAATACCCCTCCCTTAATTATTCTCTGCCATGATCACAAAACACCCACCTCTCTTCATCTTAGTTGTATTCATAATTCCCTTCCCCATAATCAACACTCAAGTGAACCACCGCGACTGCCACCAAACATGCGGTTCATCCAAACCCTTCCCTTACCCTTTCGGATTTTCCTCCGGCTGCGCCATCCGCCTCAACTGCACCCCTGACGCCGGACCCTCCGTCGGAGAATTCCCCGTCCAAACCGTAACCGCCGACAGCATAATCGTAAACATCAAAGCCCAATGCAATCGCCCATTCGATACCTTCCACCACCTCTTCAGCCACAAATACGCACCCACTTCAGAAAACGTTATCCTCTTTGACAACTGCACAGGCACCCCCTTGCCCTGCTTCATACCCGAGTCTCTCGTCCGCACTCAATTCCAATCCGACGGTTGCAGCGGCTCCGGCGGCGGCAATTTAAGCTGCTACTTCGAAAAGAGCACGAAAGGGTTCGTGAGTGACCGAATACTGGAGCAAATCGAGTGCAAGCACTTTATGTCGTCGATTTCATCCAATAATTTGAGGAACAATTCGGGTGCGGTGTCCTTGGAGGTTGCTACTGTAGAACTTGGATGGTGGCTTCAGGGAGATCAATGTCAATGTTCCGATCATGCCAATTGTACCAAACTTCAATCGCCGGTTGATGGAAAGCCAGGGTTCCGGTGTCGCTGCAACGAAGGGTTCATCGGCGATGGGTTTCTGGCCGGAACAGGTTGCCACAGAGGTTAGTAGTTCTTTCTTCTTGCTGTTTTTTTTTTTAACTTATTTTCCTCGATTTATAATCACAACTATTTTTCTATAATAATAATAACTCTTTCTATATCATTAGCGTAATAACATTTTTTAATGAAAACTTTAAAGTGGTTTTGTTGTCGATTTGACTTCCCATAATGATGTCCAATTGTCCATGTTCATTCTGCCTTGATAATAATGATTAATCCATTAGATTAGTGTTCTGTTTTCATCCATTCATGTTGATAAGATGGCATTATGTTAAAAATTAAAAACATTGCGGGGCACTAGCAAATAATAATAATAACAACAAATTTTCTGACTTGAATAATAACCGCGTTAATGCTTAATAACCAATAAATAAAGCAAAGGTTTGATTCACGCTTTTATTCCGCACATCTTTAGTCTAAGCTCTTTTTCTTCGTCTCGGTAGAATGTTTACACAAACATTAATAATTCAAATCCTTTTCTGCATATTAGTCTTGTGCTGACATGAGGAGATCATGACCTTTTCCTTCTATCCGTAGGAAATAACTCTGCTGAAAATTATTCGTTTTATACATTAAGTGGCCAACCACAATGATACACGTGTATAAGATTTTAGGCCACGTTCCTTTTGAAAAAGTGAAAAAAAAAAGAAGTTGCTTTGATCTTTTAGTTTTATTGTATGCATACTCTCCATTGCATACATCACTGATAACTACATTATACAGTTTTTTTTTTTTTTTATAGTGATAAACATAAGTTTGCATTTAAGGTTTGATAATATTTTATAACTATTTTTTAAAACAAATTTTAGTGCAAATAAACGCTTTTGTAAAAAAAAATATATTTGTGAGTGTTGAAAATAAAAAAAAATGATCTGAAACAATATTACATCATATCATAATTACCAAGTTAAAAAATAGATATTAATAATTAAATAATAATGAATGATTAAAAAAATATTTTTTTACAAGAAGGAAAATATACTAAATACCAATATAAAATAATGACTGATACCTTAGAAAAATGCTGTAAAGGAAGCAAGTGGGGCCCGGGTGCAACGAATATAGGGAGAGGAGGGAAATAGATAGTGGACCTGAAACATGCGTATCACTTAATATATTGGAGAACGCCATGATTAGGGGAATTCAGGTCAACGAGACTAATCAATTACTCAAGTGGTCAAATTTTCTTTCCATAATTCGCTCCATTCAGGGCTTTTCCTTCCTTTTTCATTTCTTTCCCTTTTTGTCTATATATGAATTTTTGAAGAGTACGTTGCCAGCAAGAAAGGGAAGTTTCACCTATAACCATATTTTTTTTAATAGGTAATTTGAATTTTTTTGCTATTTTTTTAAGGACTCGAATTTGAATACTCAATCTAACCATCAAATCAGAATCGTAGGAAGCAGGCTGAATAGCTTAAATTCTGAATTGCCTGATCTTCATCCGATTACTCCAATTTGATAGTTGCGCTAATTTTGAACTTCATTAAATCTCGGTCCATTTTTAAAATCAAAGGATAATCGTTTTTTACACGTCAAAACTCAAATGCTTTCTTGAATACTTCAATAATTTCATTTATAAAGTGAATTTTAAAACTTAAGATGTAGAAGTATTCATTCGAACAGCATAATTCGTTTAGATCGGCTCACTGTAGGTCGATAAGGTTTCAGATTGAGTTGGATTGTATGTGTATATATATATATATATATATATATATATATATAAATGTTTTCAAGCTTAGCTGAATTTATCCTATACATGAGTCTAGCGTCTAGTTATTTGGGTTATTCCATTGAGTTTCACCGATTTTGATACCCTTATTTAGCTAACAATCAATAAATTTTATAAAATTATCATTTCATATTTTGAGAAGTGTATGTTGTATACTTTTGGAAAGAAGAAAGATAAGCGTGAAAGTGAAATTAAAATATAATAAATGTTATAGATAATATGCAAATAAAAAAATATAAAAAATTGAAGAGCAAAAAAGTGGATAAATATTTTAACTAGTATTTTTAAGATATTAATTAAGGAAATAATAGATATTTTTAATTAAAAACATAGTAAAATGTGTTAATAATACTTTCATAATTTTTTATTTTAAAATATTTACCATATTTTAATATATGTTAATTTAGCATTTTTAGCTTTAATTGTTTTAACTTTTAAGACTTCCGATAATCTCGCCGCATGTCATTAACGGTACAAGGCAGGACTGAAAATTTAACTCCGTTTCACTATTTTTTATTTTTTTTGGGCACTAATTTGTGAATAGAAATCAAAGATTAAAGAAGGATAGAGACAGCTAGCTGTAACCTAGTCTTGATTATTTATTTATTGCATGAACGTATTATTGATTTGAATTTCGAGAGGTAGACTCACTAATTATTTAACCAGAAATTCTCTGATATTCCGGGATCAACAATATAATATATATTAGGTGATAAAGAGGGGCCAAAGCCCCAAGAAAAATATATTATTCGATCACATTCTCTCTCCGTTTCATATGATAGGAAATAGTACGAGGAAAGTTAGACAGAGAAATCAGAGCTCTGGACTTCTGGTTTTATTAAGAAACATTATAAATAGTGAAAAAAAAATATGGTGAAACTTCGTAAATTTTTTTTCTTCTTTGAAGAAAATATAAAGAAAAAAATATTTAGATTTTCTTTTTTATTAATCTAAATAATAAAAATCTTTATTCTCTTTATTTTATCTTCATCTTTAATTTTTCTTTTCTTTTTGTCGTTTTCAATCCGCACGTACCCAGACAAGGACATAAGGGTGTCATGCCAAATATTATTATCTGATACTTTTTTTTAATGTCGTAACTTATTTAATTGCTGTTTAACTAACAGTATGGAGCAAGGGATTTCTCCCGCTAAGAATATACCTTAATTAACTATCAAGCTGTTGCTAATTGCTGTTAAACAAATTTCTCCCTTTGAGCAATCAGAGAATGAACCATTAAATCCTTAAAAGCATAACATTCCAGTTATCTGGCTGGTTCCAAAACTCCATTCTCTGTAATAATGAAGTAATGACCTTAACAGGATCAAGTTACTAACTGTATCATGTGAATTTGGACTTGTAGAAACAGCCTCCTCACCATGCAACCCGGCAAAGTACATGTCTGGTCGATGTGGAGGGACAGCGAGATTTGTTGTCTTGATTGGAGGTAACTTGTGCTTATTTCATGTTTTGTAAACTACTAGGAATTCGGAACAATCAACCACTCATCTTGTTGCTCTTCGGTGTTCAGTTTTACTAACTTAAAATGCAAAATAACTAGGAATATTAAACTCAAGATTGAGATCTTACGGTTACTCAATTAACTTAATTTTGCAGGATTTGTTTTTGGTGTTTCACTGATGATTACTCTGGGTTCCTTATGTTGTTTCTTTCGCCGGCGCTCCAAGTTGAGAGTCACAAAGAGCACAAAAAGGCGCTTAACCGAAGCAACTTGCAATTACAGCGTTCCTATCTATCCCTATAAAGACGTCGAGAGAGCCACGAATGGCTTCTCAGAGAAACAACGACTCGGAACTGGGGCATACGGGACAGTTTATGCTGGAAAACTTCACAACGACGAATGGGTTGCCATCAAAAGGATAAAACATAGAGATACCGACAGCATTGAGCAAGTAATGAATGAGATAAAGCTCCTTTCCTCAGTTAGCCACACCAATTTAGTTCGCTTGTTGGGTTGTTCCATTGACTACGGAGAACAAATCCTGGTCTATGAGTTCATGCCCAATGGAACACTAAGTCAGCATTTACAGGGGGAGAGAGGGAGTGGACTTTCATGGCCAGTTCGACTCACAATTGCCACTGAAACAGCACAAGCCATAGCACATCTTCATTCGGCCCTTAATCCTCCCATTTACCACAGAGATATCAAGTCAAGTAACATACTTTTGGACTACAATTTTGGATCTAAAGTAGCAGATTTTGGTCTTTCTAGACTTGGGATGACCGAAATATCCCACATTTCAACTGCTCCACAGGGCACCCCTGGCTACGTTGATCCACAGTACCATCAAGACTTTCACCTTTCTGATAAGAGTGATGTGTATAGCTTCGGTGTTGTTCTTGTTGAGATCATAACGGGACTCAAAGTGGTGGACTTTTCTCGTCCTCACAATGAAGTCAACCTTGCTTCTCTTGCTGCAGACAGGATCGGGAAAGGGCTTTTGGATGAGATCATAGACCCATTCCTTGAGCCCGAAGCGAGTAATGATGCTTGGACCCTCTCTTCCATACACAAGGTTGCTGAGCTGGCATTCAGATGCCTTGCGTTCCACAGAGATATGAGGCCTTCCATGACAGAAGTGGCTTCTGAGCTTGAACAACTTAGGTTGAGTAAGTGGACAACATTCGGAGACAACAATTGTATAACTTCCACCGAGTTGTCCTCTTGTTCTTCCTCCTCAAATGAAAGTGAGAAACCACTAAGCACCACAATGACCAAGGTTGGGCCAAAGGGTAAAGACCATCTCTATCTCCAAAATGGGCCCATTACTTTGAAGCCTATACAAAAGCCTAATAGTAATTCGCCGGTCTCGGTTCAAGACCAAGACCTGTGGTTGAGTGAACAGAGCTCACCTTCGTCAAATAGTTTTCCCAGTAAGACCTTTGATTGAGCTATAAGATAGAGTAAGACAGCTCTATGTTACGTCAAATACTTTGCTTGTAAATCATTTGAATGATGACCTCGAAGGAGGGAAACACACAAACCCCAAAATATCTCATCACTAAGGTGGGATGGGAGGGACATAATTCTTTTGTGTTATAAGATGGTGATTTTTAGGACAAATATAATTTATGGGAGAAATTAACCAAATCATGATTCAAGTAATGCTAGATTAATCACCAATCACTCTTTGAACATGGATTAATGAGATCTTCTTAAATTGAAAAAATATATATTTTTGATATTGTCTCCGAAATCTTAATTCAGTCAAGCATTCCATTTCCTCGCTGTTGATAATGCGTGTTACTATAATGTGGACGCATTAAACCGTAATTTTGGACGATGTGGATGGTCTGTATCTGTTAACATTATAAGTTGAGCCATGCCAATTGCCGAACTGTCAGAGTTGGCGTGCTAGTCTTGTAGAATACTGTTGATCTGTTATACAATTTTTTGTTCCTTAGCAACCCTTTTACTTTTGGGACGCGCTATCCAATGGAATTCCTTGCCTTTATGCCTAAGATTTCTGCCCAAATCACAAACCACTTTGAATAGGAATCCTCTCCTTCTGAATTATAGTGGAATGTTTGGAGATTTTTCTTGTATTCTAAGAAATCCAAATTCAATTTACCAGAAACCAAACACGACGATAACATAATTATACATTTCATCGGATTAAATATAAGATATTGAATAATAATAAATTTAAGTTCAACTATTGAGAGTGCAACAAACATTGTTTTTCTGTCAAACTTTGAGAGAAGATTTTTTATTCTTTTAAAATGAGAAGTGATAGGCATGAATATATAATAAATTGTAAAAAATTTAACCGTTAATGTTTCAATTAACAGTTTATGCTTTATTCTATACTGTGCAATTTAACGGAGACAAATCTAAGCAAAAAAGCTTAAATTTATTAACAATATGCTTGTTTGGAATTTTATTAGTGAGAACGGGGAAAATTTGCATCCCAAACTCTTAAACAGAGAGCTAAAATTTTCTCCTTTTATCAAATGGACATCTAAATGAGGTGAACAAAATAATTGCCGAAGGCAGGAATAATTACAGACAAACAAGCATTTGAGCCCGTGAAGTTTTCTTAATCAAACTAATCAAAATTATTTTACTTCTTTAGGCATTCCAACAATTATATAAGCGTAGTTTATTTTTGTTTACGGTAAAAAAATGTTACTTTGTAAATAAATAATCCAAAATTAATCTAGGAACTAGATTTAGGTTCTCTTGAGTTCTTTTAAAGATGTTGCGATTAAAATGATTATATAGACAGTGTAAAAAGAGTATTAAACAAGATTAGTGAATAGTAAATATGTAGAACTAGATTAAACGTAGAGGATTTTACAAAAATGTGCTAAACAAGAATCAAATTGCATAAAAGGAATTGAGTTAAAACTAAAATGCAAAAACATAAATGATGCAAGAAAATAAATGAACGATTTATAGCAATGAACAACAATAGCCATATATTTCCTTGTAGCTGTTGTCTGGCACGATACATAATTTTAGCATACAGAGAATTTAGGTGCGGTATCTAAGTACAGAAAGTCGTCATCTGAAAAGTAAACTTTGATATATTTATAGACAAGTGAAACCGCCCGTTTTTCTTTTTTCATGAACACTTTTCGGTAATTACCTTTAACTATTGCCTATTATTCACAATTGGCTCTAACCGTGCTTTCAGTTGTAGTTTCTTTCGTTAAAGTTATTGCCCACAATCCTTTTTTGTGGTAAAAGCCTCTAAAATAACTTAAAATAATACCTTTTCAATAGAAACTAAAGTTCTTATCAAAAAACTTTTCAATACTTTTTTGTGTTTGGAACTATTTTTCAATAAAGAATAAGCCTCCTTCTCTAATCCTTCAGAAATTTCTCAAAATAATTTTATAACTTAAAATTTTTTTTTTACCCCAAACAATTTTATAAAAAGTACTTAAGTTATTCAAATAATTATCTAATTAACATCTGCATTACACACACCACTTGAGATGCGATGACCACTTGAGATGCGATGACCGTAATATTTCAAATAAGATTCGTTTCACATAATCCAGTGAAAAACCCAAAACTTTATTAAAAATAAAATAGACATATCAGTAATGGTATTATTCTCTAGTCAGAGTTAAAATTTTACTTTAATAATTTATATAATAAAAATAATATTGAAAGTTATCACCCTAACATAAAATAAAATAGTTATCTTTAAATTAAAAAATCATAAAAATCTCATACCTAAAAGTAAACGTGTCTCATTAAAAACTGTAAAAAAAAAAGTTCGTCATCTTTAAATTAAAACCTAATCTGACGAGTGAAACGTAGCTTAGTTGGGATTTCTATTGATCTTTATCAGGAGTCATGGTTATGTGATAAAGATCTGATTTTGGATCCCAATTTTCATTTGCTCTTGGGTCTATTTACACTTAGGGGTGGGAAGATAATGCACATCTTATTACGTAAATTGTATCGACAAGTATCACGCGGGTATTCAATAAGCATGATGTAATTAACGAGTTTGAGAAGCAAGGTAGGTAGGTTCTTCCTGTTGAAAAGTCTGCCTTTTGAAAAGCTGTGTTCGTTGAATCAATGGCGGATGAATATCCCTTTTGTAAGGGATCTCAATTTTGAAAAATGGTTTAACCTTTAATAAAATTTAAATTTAAATAATTCGTATAAGTTAATACATGTAAACCATTCAATTAACAGCTGGACATTCCTGGTTCATTGACATGAGAGACGTATTTCGCGTTATATATATATATATATATATATATATATATATATATATATATATATATATATATATATATATATATATATATATATTGACATATATATAACATGTTACTCATAAATTAATTTTATACGACAGATTTTATAATTTAATTATGAGATAGAAAAGAAAATGCTAAATAAGATAGGTATCGCGATGGAGAGATAGAGTTAGAGAATAAATAAATTATAAAAATGTTGTAAAATTTACTATAAATATATCATTACTTTTAACTAGCAAAATTTTAATGCATTGCACGTATATTTTTAAATTTAAATATAAATTACAAGTAGAAAATAAAATAAAGTACTATATTATTATTATCATTATTATTATTAATCATAATATTTTATATATTAATAAAAATTAAAGAGATGAAAAAAATTAAATAGTAACAAATTATGAGAAATAAATTATTAAAATCACGACACATATCATTTTTATTAACATGGTATATTAAAAATTAAATTTAAATTATAATAGATTAAAATAAAAATAATTTTAAAAATCAATCTATTTTTAAAAATATCTTTAAAAAATTTGGTACATAAATTAAAAAAAATATTTATTTTAAAATTAATTATTTTATATGAATAAAATTAGTGGCTAAGGGAGCCCTAGTGATGAAAGATAAGATAAAGATAGTCTAAGAAGTTAACCGACCAACATCGAGCCTCGACCATTATTTTGCTCCTCTCCTCTTATCTAGGATATGTAAAAGTGTGGATGGCAGGTTAAGGTTGATTTTGTTTAAATTGTTTATGAAAATATAATATTAAAAGAAATATTTTAAAATTCAAGTTAAACATTTAAATTTGTAGTTAAAAATGATATTTTAAAAGTAAAAATCAATTTTGTTTGATTGATTAAAAACATGTTTGGTCTGGATATTGTTCCAGTATAACAAATATAGGGTCTAATGCATTGTACAAAATGAATATGTATCCCTTTTTTTTTTTGTCAAAAGAATTCTTTTCAATATGATGAGAAAAAATAATATATTTTAATCTGAAATATAGACTTAATTTTTAACAGGGAGAATTGTTTTAAACATAAAATCAATTTTTAGAGTGTTAGTTAAAGTGTGTAATAAAAGTTGATTGTTTTAAAAATTTATTGAAATAACATTATAATCACATCAGAGAGATACAAAAAAGTAAGTCACAAATGATAATATCGTTATTCAGATTACATTAACTGTTAACGTTTATTCTTCTCCGTCACTTAAAAAGAATATTTATTTACACGACAATTTACGTAAGGGCATGCATGCATATTTTATAAAGTAAATTGTGTTATGCATATTGTAAGGAAATATGAATTTAAATTTGTCTTGTAGTATTAGGTTGGAATTTTATTGACAAAAGAATTCATGCATTTCTATCCGAAATTTAATTTTGTTGTCCTTTATTTTCCTCCTTCTAATCAAATAATATTTCACACACAACAAAATTAAAATCGCAATATATTTACTCTTGTTATTTATTTATTTTACTTAATTACATGAATACAAGAAATAAAGCACCAAACTTGATTCACTACCTCTTATATTTTCCCATGTAATTGGTCAGTGACCAATTGTCATGAAGATAATGGTTGTGTGCCAATGAACATTGCCCTATATATCCTCCCATGCATCAACCTCTATCGTCATTGGTACCGCAGCATATCCATATAAAAATCAAATACTCGGGTTCCACATTTCGTACTGTTATTTTCTTTTAGATTTTTGTTATGTTATTTATTTATTTATTTATTTTAATATTGTTTACACAATAATTAGCAATAGTTAGTGTTATATTTTGTTTTAGTTAGTTTTACACTCTATTTTCTATTAGTAGCTGAATTGTATAATGGTTAGTTAATTTTTCTGTTAATTACTTTTTTTTATTATATTCTTTGTATATATAATTCATCTTTCTATAACCTTTTTAATAAAAAAAAATACAGTTTTTCAATCTCTCTCAAGTTTTCTCTTCATGAATTCTTCTTCTTTTAATAAATATATTTTATAAAATAAATATTAAATAAAAATAGAAGAATTTATAAATTTTCACTACGTCAATGATAAAAAAAAAGTTAAATTAGTATATATATCTCTCTCACTGAAAAATTTAATATATTATTTTTTTCTTTTGAAGTAGACTATCTTATATCTAATGAGCTTTTCACACCTTATAACATTTTTTTTTGTTTATTTGAAAAGACTTATATGCTTCTACAATCAATTCTCACTAATTTAAAGGCAACAATTAAAAAAATGAGAATAATCACTGAGAATAAGATTAATGGTTAATATTACATTTATGTATAATAATATTAATATCCTATTACAGTTAGGGCTATAGCTACGCCTAAACTTGAGACTGAATCACTCACAAATCTAACAAATTTCGTGTTCTGGAGATGTTAGTCCTAAGTTTGAGATTCCACAAATGTTTGGCATAATATGATCATTATTACATGTTACGGCCACTTAAATGTTTGTAAACTTTAAACTCAATATGTCGATTCGTGAATAAAAGGAAAATGTTAAAAAAAATTTATTATAATGTCATCCTTTCAGTTTCTTTTGCGAACCATCACTCCTTACTTTTTTTTAATTTGTAAGGTACAAATCCACCAAAAAAGAGTTTTCTACTGTCAAGAAGCCTGATTTAGTACCTCTTTCGTACACGCACTTGAGAAAGAATTCACTCGATATAATTGGTCCGTGGCCGATTGGTATGCAGAGAGTACAGTGATCATTACCTTGGAATTCCAGGGTCCTACCCATCAATCCACTATATCTTGTCACTTGAACATCCAGCAAAAAATGGTAGGGTGCCGTAGTCCTCACTATCATTTTTTTTATCCCTTATGTGCTCTCCTACAAGTTGCTAGTGAACAGAACCTGTTACATCATGAGTGGGACTGTTGATGACTTTGCTTTTGTTATTAATAAAAAATCAAATTATCTAAACGTTTTTTCAATTTTGAATATTTGATAATGATACTGTAAACAGATTTACGATCTTCTAAAATAAACTCACCATTTATTAGTTTTGAAGAACCTACGTTGAGTAGGTATAAAAACTTTATCCAAACCTAATGTTGGCCACTCGTGGATGTCTTGTTTTAGAAGTTTTACGGTTCAAAATTTAAGCTTCAAGTGTGAGTGAATGTGATAAGATTCCATAAAAGTTCGTACATGACTGATCAAATCTGTAAGGCGGGGCCACTCATACACGCTTTGCGTTTGAGTTTTTCACATTCTAACATTACGTTGGGATAAAAAATTGCAAGAGAGAGATTGGATGAAAATGTACTTTTTCACTATTTATGTAGTACGAAAAATAAGGAGGAGGAAATATCTTTAGAATAACATCAATAAACTTACCCCCAAATGCAAGTGTGAACGTGAAGAAGGGAAAGTTGCTTTTATTTTTTTAGCCTTTTAAAAATCAAATGAGTTTTCTATAGCATAAAAATTGATAGACATAATAAATAATTTTACGTTAATAAAAATAATAGAGTGAAAATGTTTTAATTAAGTTAAAAGTTTTAAATATTATTTTATATTCCACTTTAACTTTTTTACTATTTTGTACCTTTTTACCATTTTTTTTACTTCTATTTATTTAAACAACCCTTTTTACTATGTTTTTTACCTGTCTTATTTTTTCCTTTATTTTCTTTCTTTCTTTTTCTTTTTTGCATTTCCCTCCTTATCCAAATAAAATATAAATATCCAATCATGTCCGGAAGAAATTTATGTTAAGATCTCACATAAATTAAGTATACATGCACGGTTAAAATACTTTTATAATGACCTGCATAATTAACAATTAATTTTTGGGAATGAGTTCTATACCATTCATTCTCAGTTTTAATAACATTCCAACATTGATATTATGTTTTATTACATTAACTGGGGCAAAAATCTTCTCATCTGACTTAAATTTAATATTTAAAATTTGTAATTCTAAAATAAAATGAGTCTCCCAAGCTCCAAATCCTACGAAAAGAATTTTCTGATTTCAACTAAACAGTGCAGCAATTTGTTACGTGAGAATCTCTCTCTACCCCTTACAGGTTTTAAACGCCAACTAAACCTTATCAAAAACACTAGGTTTTGAGTAATGCTTAAACGGATACGTAGCTGGAAAAGGGATAATCATCTTCTGCACTTCATTTTTGGGTACAGACAGAGACAAGAGAAAGAGAGAACAAATAAAATATATAATAAATGACGTTGAGAAGGGAGACCGTATATGCCAAATGGGTTAATGCAGTGCAGAGCAAACATGCTTTGTTCAGCGCTCAGTCTTAATTAATAATATCCATACAAGAATGTACTAAAAGATACTATAATTTAATCGAATCATCTGCATGGTATGACTCGTACACAAGGAAAACCCAAAAGAAAAAACCACATGCGCGAAGTCGATAAAAATATTTGAAGGCACGCTCTCTTTCAAAGATTCAAAGAGGTGAAAGTAACCATAAAAATGTTGAATACCATTCCCAACAAAAAGCCAAAAGGAAGAAGAAACATGCACAAAATATCTAAAAGCTTGCTCTCTTGAGAGAGGTGAAGGTAACGGCAGAACCCAAGGGTGACCTTTCCACTTGAATATCAAAAGAATCATAACGAAGAAACAACTCCACAACCAGAAGCCTAGAAAACAACATCACAAAATCCTTCCCAGCACATTGCTTGTTACAAACGCTGGGTTCCTCCGTCTCAGGACCGTTCGACCAAAGCACGTGCTTCAACATCTTCTCTCCTTCACCGACGAACCTATCAGCCACAAACTCATCCCCTCTCTCGAATATCTTCGGATCCTTCGTCGCAAACGGTTGAAACCCAAAAAGCATCTCCCCTTCCTTCACCAAAAACGCGTTCTCGTGGCTCTCAACCACTAAGTCCTTCTTCGCCTTCCCGTACTGCAACGGCACCGGCGGTTCGATTCGAAACGCCTCGTAAACCACCGATTTCATTAACGGCATGGCTTCCATCGCCGCCATCGAGACCTCACTTCCGTTAGATTTGACGGCGGACCTCACTTCCTCCGCTAACCGGGCATGAAGTTTAACGCCCGCTCGTGCTATCCATTTCAACACGGTGGGGAAAAAAATCTTGATGCCCCCGAACGAATTGAAGCACGTGGCGAATAACAAATTGTGGCACGCTTCTTCTTTGGAGAGGCCAAGACGCACCGCTTCGTCTAAAACAGAACCCGATGACTCGTAGAAGAAATCGTAGAGTCTCTGGTAATCTTTTTTAATGAGAAAAGGAGGGAGACGGAAGGTGTGGAAAATTGGATCCTCGATGAGTTTGGGCAGGCCCAATACCAGAATTGGGCTTAGCTGGAACAGCACCCATTTCTGAACAATGCTTGGACCGTCACGTCCCAAGTTGGTGTCAGTGGGGTTGCTCCCATAAAGGGCGCGACCGAGGAAGTTAAACGCTGCTTGATCGTTAGCTTCTGCGAAGCTAGCTTTTCCATTTGCGGCAAGTCGCTTCTCCAGCGTGTCGAAGAGGGTCGTATAGGTTGAACGGAACTCTGGGATGACGTGGCGGGTGCGAGACTTGAGGAGGGAGAACATGAGGCGCTTGAGTGGTTCGTGTTTGGGTTCGGAGGGGTCGAGGTAGGAGAGGATTCGGTAACCGCCGGTGAGATCGGTGGAGGGCATGAAGGTCCCAGTGAAGACGTCGCGCTTCTCCACTTTAGTGACGTCGAAGAGGACGGGGAAGGATTTAGCGTCGAGCAAAACGACGACGTTTGGGTTGGAGGAGATGAAGGGGCCAGGGGGCATGTTGGCGCGGAAGACGGTGGATTGGTACTTTTGGATGCGCGTTTGGAAGAAGATATCGCGGCCTTGGTTGTAGAAATAGTCGAGACGGTCTTTTATGGGTCCTACGATGGGGATGCCGTAATCTCCGGGGATCTTACGCAGAGGAAGGGTGGGGGTCTCTTCCACTGACAGCGACGTCGTTTCTGAGACTGAGGCTTTCAATCGAGTTAAAGGACGCTTGGAGGAGCGGTTTCTCTTCATTGAAAAATCTAGTTGTAGTAAAGGAGGTGCTGAGACGGTGGTAATCGATGCCATTTGGGTCTGTATTTTGACGCAGAAAGCGAGGAAGAACAATGGATGTTATTGTCACTGTTGCTCTCTCTGAGTGACTGCTGATAACCTTTCGGTCTCGTATTTATTGATAACCCATTACCACACGTGCCAATTTTTCCATACATACTATTCTCCCAACTTTTTTCTCTTACCTATGTTTTTTTAAATTATCATCTCACGTAAATTATTTTTAAATATTAAAAATAATTTGATTCGATTATTTAAAATTAACAAGATTTTAATAAACTAAAAATAAAACTTAATATTAACAATAATTTAAAATAACAGTAACACAATGTATGAGAAAAATCATATGAGATATGTCTAAGACTTATGAGTTTATTTATTACATTCTTTTATATTTTAATAATTTAATTTTGATATTAGTATTTAAATATTTAACAACTACTTATAATTAGTTTTATTAACACTAAATAATTATGCAACATCAATATTCTTTTTTCTGAGCAAACATCCTAATGATCATACAAGGTAATTAGTCGATAAAGTATGAAAATCTTATAAGTTTGTTAATTCAATAATAGTTGAAAGAAAGGAATTAAGTATGATTAACCTCTTCTTTCGTTTTATCCTATAGTTTCGTTAATTACACGTGGTACAATTGCCTACAATGCAACTAACTATGGAATGCTAAGAATGATCAAATCTTAACATACACACTATAATCCAATAGAATAAAAACTAAACATCAAAGAAAAAATAATACTAATATTAAAGTAAAAACCACATAAAGTTTGAAGTAAAATTTGTTATAACTCTAGTTATGGGTTTAGTTACTCGTAACAAAATAAAATACGAATAACATGATAAATAAATTCATAACCATAAAGGAAAATTCAAACAAAAAAATCTAAAAAGATAAAAGACAAAGAGAATTCTTGTTTTCCGAATGAGCACTCAATTACTTGTTTATATTCCAAGGAAAAACTTGTCGTCCTTGTCAATAGTATCTAATGACTCTAAAAAATGAATTTAAGTTGAACTAAGAAAGGGAATAAGGTATGTAAAGAAGTAAAAATGTCTCCAATGTAGAATATAAGGTCTTTTTATATAAGTTATGCTATGAGTTTCCGGTCGGTTAAGCTTTATCTTTTAAAATTAATTTTATCTACAATCAGAATCGCTTCAAATATCTAAGTTTAAATTTTAAATTCAAAATTTAAACTCAACTTCACATAATACAGAAATAACTAAAAGTATCTAATTTTTTCAGAATATCTCAGTAATGCACTAATAATAACTTATAACTAAACTGTAACAATTGATAACATAATTAGTATAAATATATATAAAATAAAGTTTAAGTTATAAAATATATCAAAATATGAACTTATAAAATTTTTATTACTTTATACGATATTTTATATGTCAAATGAAAAATATTTTAAAAAAGGTGTAAGAATAATATTCTAAGTATAGTTTCTATAGCATTCCATTTACCTATATTATTTTATTTACCTTTCTTAATTTTTTTATCTCTCTTTTGCTTATATCCATTTCAAATTCTTTTATGCACTATGAAAATATCATTGTTTAAAGATGTATAAATATTATGATAAACAATTAAAAAATATTGTTAAACTTTGAATTTGATATTAGTTACTTGATTTATTTTGAATAAATAATTAATGAACAATACAAGGAATGTTTCGGAAGAAACAAAAACAAATATACCGCTTATGCATGTGATGTGATAAAAAATTTAAAAAATATGTTGAATTAATGTTATTTAGATGTCTACAGAACATTTTTTTTATGGCTCGTTATTTTATGCTTCGAAATAAAACATTGCTTATAGTGGACGGTTATATGAAAAAACTTATTTACAGTATTTTAAGATAATTAATAATGACATGCTTTTTTATGTATTTATTAATTTTCAATTTAAATTAGACCTTGATTTTTTTTATATAATTGATATAAAGAAATGTATACCCCTTAATCAATTAAAATATTATATATATACACATTAATATTTATTAAAAATAATTTTTTTACTTATATCACAATTTATAATTCAGTGTCAGTGTCAGCGTGTTAGTCTATTTGAATTAAATTCTAAAAAAAAAAAATTTGAATAACTAACATTGGGTTTTTTTATAACCTAATAAATATTAGCTCTTAATGTTGAATTTTGTTAGGGGAATTATTAAATAAAATTTTAATTGTAACGAGAGATTGATGCTGTAAGCACATTCCCCTTCAAATTTTCTTTTTATTAATTAAGAAAATCAGTTAGCAAAAATTTAAAAATAGAAAATAAAATGTTCATGTTGGGCTATCAGTTTTTTTTTTTACCGACATTTCTATTTTCAACATCAATTATAAATCTTGGTGGACTGTGGCTTTCATGTTAGAGATTGTATATTGTTTGATCTTATTTTTTAAAAAATAATAATTTGTTTTTCAAGCTTCTCTCTCGAAAGTTTTGTTTGTATACTTTTCATGAGCAATGCTTTTAATTATTTTCGTGAAAAATATTATGACAGGTTTATCAAACAACCACGGACTGATCTTGTATAAGTGAACAGCGAGTGAGTAGTTTTGAGAAGGAAAATAAGTTGTTGGAAAAAATAACAATTTTGTATGTTTTGAACTTATTGATTTTATAATTGTAGAATTAATTATTGTACTATTTTATACAAATATGTATTTTAATTAATTAATATACATATTTTTATATTTTAAAAATTAAATTTATTTAAATTAATTTAATTATATTTATACCATGTAGATACAAGAAAACTGAACATATACTGCTTGTCAAGTTTTCATCTTAAATTAAAACATTTATGTTACTTGAGATGTTTTTTCGCCTATTATTACTGCGACTACTGTTGTTTACACCTTATAATGAGTGTTATGTGAAATTTACATTAAAAAATTAGTATCGATAAAAAATCTGTTTATAAGTTAATTTAAGCTCATCATATAAAATACAAGATTTATACTTCAAAATTTTATGTTTAAATTAAATTTACACTCTTTGAAGTTGGTATGACTAAACTCAATGTAAATAATGTTTTTTTTAATTACTAAACTTTAAAATATTATTCATACGTTTGAATAAATTTTTTTGTCTCATTTTATCAGCTTAATAAAAATAAGTAGTACAGATATTTATTAAAATAAATTTTTAATATATATTCAAAAACAGACAATAAAAACATATTAGCGTTTCATCATTGATAATTGTTCTTATTATTACAATCATTATTATTATAGTTAAAAATTATTATTATTATTATTTAAAAATAAAATGTATACTTTTTGTGTTGAAAATATTTTTGAGTTGAACATATCAAACATTTTACTATTTGTATAGATTATTTTGTCATATTGATAAATATAGTCTTTTTTTTTTTATAAATAGATAAACTCAGAGTTCATAAATTTAAATTTTAACCCATTGTGTTAACTTTAAAATACTTAATTTCACCATTAATTAATAACGGTGATTTCTGATTTACTTTTTAATTTTATATTTTACATTTTTCTTAATTATAGAAATACCATGCACAATTCACATATAAAACATAAATTGTTAGTAATTAACTAAAATCTTATTAGTCAGTCCGTTAAAGTATTAATTAAAAATACAAATAAATTTTTTATTAAAAATCATATTAAAATGTATTTAAAATCATAATTTTTTATTTTATTAATTTATTTTGGATTTTTTATCACACAATTCCCTTTTATGTCATGCTACTCTTTAAGCGAATATACACATTACATGCATATATACGTAAATTACCAGGGTACCCTTGTGTGGCTGTTACTGACTTGTATTGAAGGAGCTAAGCTACAAATCAAAATGAACACAGGACATTGAGGGTTTTAGGAGCAGTGGATAGGCTTCTAAGTCCATTGCTCTAAAACCCTAAATTCAAGGGATGGAACTTCAAACCCTTTGTTGCGCTCTTCCCTCTCAACCATTTCAATTCTCCAATCATCGTATGATCTCAGTGAGTAAAACTTAATCCACACCTCCCAATCAATTTCTGTGTAACTCTTCTATGCTATTCTGGAAAACTTTTCACCCACTGGTTCACGTTTATTTGCAGTCACGAGCGTTTGGAACCCACGCTCCATTCAGAAATCAAAGGCAAAGATTTCGGTTTGGAAACGCATCAAAATGTACGTTTTTGTCCCCGCTCATTGAACGTGTATTGAGCTCGCTTGTTAAGAATAACACCGTAAAATTAACAAAAAAAAAAGGAATTTGTTGTATTAGTATTTTGGGTTTCTCTGTATTCATTATGACCATTTTACGAATTGAAATTTTGATTTCAGGTTTAAAATGGGTGATTAAAGAGCCTTCACTGTTGGGGTTGAACAAATTCCAGAGGGTTGTTATTCATGCTTTTGATTCCAATGTAAATGATGGCTTGGAAGTTCATCCAAACCAAAGTTCTAGTGTGGCTGTTGCTGAGTTTGATAGGGTGGAGCCGTTTCATGGTAAATCAGGTTGTGTCTCTTTCCACGGGTTGACACACCAGTCGGTGGAAGAAGGGAAACTGGAATCTGCTCCCTTTGAAGAAAAGGGGAGCTCTTACTTCTGGGTCTTAGCTCCTGCTGCGTTCATAGCATCTTTGATTCTGCCACAGTTCTTCGTTGACAGTGTAGTTGAGGCATTCCTTAATGATTTGATTTCAATAGGTATTTTACCGAGAGAACTTTGTACATGCTCTGACTGTGTTATAGTTTCTTGCTGCTGTTGATATCAGATTAGTTGTTAGCTTAATTTTAGTCTCAGAGTGATATTCGAAATTAATTAAATAAAAATAGTATCTTTCAAGTGGTCAACAGTCTCGGTTCTAATACAATCTTATGATTCTGTCCAGACACTAATCACTATTATCCATCTAGTATTTATTTATCTATCTACTGAGAAAATGAAATTGTATAGGCATTTAATTGAGAACCTGACTATCCTACCTATCTCAAACCAAACACGGGGGAAGAAGAACAAGGTGAAAGAACTTTGACACTCATGTGAGAAGAAATTCTTTGGAAAAAAACACAACAAATTTAATTTTTGACATTGTTATCTGTGTAGAATAATAACTATGTTGTGAAATTAAGAATGACTCATGCTATTGCCCGTCCCCTTGCATTTTGCTTTTTTTCCGGAGCTTGTTGGTCGTGTGGATGTAGTCATGTATGTAGATTTCTGTAGAAGTAAAGTAATTATTAATTAGTTCAAGAACCAGTAGGTAGAATTGACACTAACAAATATGGAAGATTTAACCTTTGTTTCTTGTATAACTTTTAGCAATTTTGGCAAAATTGTGTTTCCTTGCTGTTCTTTTGGAGAAGTGTGGTGAACTACTTTTTGCCATTAAAAAAAAAGTCTAGATGTCTGGATGGAATTCTGTAATTTTTCCAGTTTTGTTTGTAAGAACCTTGTAAAATGTGGGGAAGATGTATTTCTTATGCACATTTCTATTACCAATAAAATGCAGATCTTGTGAGTTCATTCTTCCACGATGCCCTGTTCTACATTGGGCTAGCAACATTCTTGCATGTGACTGATCGTGTCCAGAGGCCATATTTGCAGTACAGCTCAAAAAGATGGGGTCTTATCACTGGCCTCAGAGGATACCTATTCTCTGCCTTCTTCACCATGGGTTTGAAGATTATTGCTCCTCTCTTTCTTTTGTATGCGACCTGGTCAACAATGCACATGGCGGCATTTGTTGCTGTAACTCCTTTTTTGGTTGGCTGTGTTGCTCAACTTGCATTTGAGAAATCTTTGGACAAGCGTGGGTCATCTTGCTGGCCTCTTGTCCCGGTTATATTTGAGGTTTGTCTATTTGTTTATTTTCGGATCGATTTAAGATTTTAATGCAGCTTGTCCTATCAGCTCACTTATAGGAGAGGTGTAGCTCTCTCTACCTGTAATTAGTTTTTTAACATTCCAAGTTCATTTTCCAGGTATACAGACTGTATCAGCTTACAAAAGCTGCTCATTTTGTTGAGAGGTTGATGTTCTCTTTTAAGGACCTGCCTGCAACCCCCGAATTGATAGATCGAAGTGGAGCTTTGTTCGCAATGCTAGTGACCTTCCAAGTACTGGGGGTTGTGTGCCTTTGGTCATTGATGACGTTTCTTTTGAGGCTATTCCCTTCTAGGCCTGTGGCAGATCATTACTGAGTTTGGCACGGATTGGGGAAGTGTTGTATATATTTGCATAATATCTGGGAAGTCATGAGCACTATTAGTTGATTGATCTTAATCCAGGCTTTTCATTAAAAAAATTTGTTCGCTCTACCCCCTGCTTCTTTAATTTCTCGATTGTAGCACCATCGTTTGTCAAGAAAACGAAGCTTGTAGTTTTGTTTGCAAGACCTGAACTTGAATGGATTTCATGCTGTGGGTAAACGGGGCATCCATTTATTATGTTCAGAAAATGTCACTGCATTGTTATTTTTCCCTTTTGGTTAGGACATTGGAGAGTTGTTTACCATGTTATCAGCTAGCTATTCATTGCAAGCAATTAGTATTCTGAAATATGAGATGGAGTAACGAGTGTGTTTGTAAAATAGATTATGTTTTCCATAGCGTATAATATGAAAAATGTGAATGATAAAGGGACTACTGCGAGCATCAGAAAATTTTCAATTATGCTGTGTTTCTTTGGTTTGACAGATTTCCCTTCCTTCCACGCAAGGGTACAGAAATAGTTTTATAATGGTACTCAAGCTGAAACGCTTGTGAGAATGCTTCAATCAAGGATCTGTGAGTAATATGATTAAGACTGGCATCGTCCAAAACTCCAAATTATGCAAACCAGCTGTTCCATGAGAAACAAGTGACTGAAATTCTCTCAGCAACCCCCTAAATGAGATAATCTATTTAAAGGGAGTCAAAACCGTCGTGACAGTAAGTGGTAAGCCATGATAGGTTATCCAAAAGGGATTAGCTCTTCATGCAATGCACCCTTTTTCCCATATGAAATAGAGGATGACTTGGAGTGGGGATGAAGAGGTTGAGGACATGATGAAATCGAACTCGAACAACGTGGATTCAACAAAATCCAACCAGAATAGAGAATAGCAAGAAGAGATTAGTGTTTTTATTTGTCACGGCCTCTATTCTAATTACAGATTCATCACCCATGAAGCCACGCCGTCTCATCCACTGTTCAGTTTTATAACTTTCGGTCTTGGGTAATGGTTATCAGCTACGTTGTTGAATACATGAATAAGGTTGTTGTATGTAGGAACGAAATACGCCAACTTCTAAAAATTTAAGTGTTATATACCGTAATATAATTTTGCATAATATAAATGAAAAAATATTTATAAAATTTTATAATTATTTAATTCATATCACACATTTCATACATATAGATGGATAGATTAATAATAAAAAATGAAAAAAAATTGAGAGAAAAATAAACCAACACAAAAATTTATTAATTTTTTTAAAAACAAAAATAAATTAATTAGTACTTAAAGTGTAACTGTTTATATAAAAAATAATTTTAATAAATGTTTAAATATATCCACTATGGATAGAGACCTGATTGGTGTCTTATATTAATAATTACATCATTAATAGTTTTATATGAAATGTAATTTTTCTTAATTCAATTGTTGAGTTAATTATATGGGTTAAACTATATTTTCTGTCTTTAAATTTAAGTGAAGTTTTGATAACTTTATTTTAATTCAATTCGATTCGCTAAGTTTAATTTAAATATCACTTTTAACTGTTTTATTTTAATCTTTTTTTGTGATAAAATTTTCTTCATCTTTCAATTTTTACTGATTAAAATGATATTTTGGCATTTGATGCAAATATAAATTCATATAAATATATGAAACTTGATTAATAACAATGAGTTGTCAATAATTGTTAGATATTTACATTAACAACTACTTCACTATTTTATACCTTACCATTTAAGGTACACATGACGATAAATCTACCTCATTTGACCTAAGAATGCTACTTCAGTACCCTATACAATTCAAGTCAAATTTCTACTGTTTTGAGTGTTAGAAGATTTCTTGTAAAAATACCACCTTTTGAAGATCAACAGAAAATGAGAAACCCTACTCAATTCCTTTTTACCGGAGTACCAAGAGCTAAGACCTCCTTTAATATTCTAGTACTAACCACATGTTATTGTCAATTTTTTTTAGTTGCGTGACTTTTCATTAATGACATGAAAGCATTACAAATTATTTAACTTTCATATTTGATAAAAGTTAAAATGAAAACATTGTTATAACCAGTAATTATATGAGGAGTGACTTGGATGAAAAAAAAGAGAATAAAATATTTAAAAGAAAAAGGAGAGATAAAAAAGAAAAATAAATAGAGAATGAATATAAAAACAAATAAATTTAAAGATGTAATTAATTTCATAAAAAATAATAAATAGTTTTCTTATACACGTGTCATAATTCATTAAGAGATTTAACATAATTTATATTTAAATAAATTTGTATTAGCATGAGTGGGATATTTTTTTTTATTTTTTAAATGAAAATATTTCTACTTTTTAAAATTTCAAAACTTATTTTATTTAACAAGTTGTATTTTTTTTAATTTTTAAATCTATCATAAAGGTACATGTTTGCAAAAAGTTTTTAACAAAAGAAAATTAATGTTTGAGAAGTCTAAAAGACTTAAATACATTCGATCTTCAAATAAATAACAATTTTCAATAATTGTTTAATTGATTTAGATTGTTAGTTTTTAAAACTTGCAAGTAAACAAGGGGTAAATACAGGCATTCGATTTGGTACTGAATTGTACAAAATACTGATGGAATCACCCTTTCAACTCTTGACCTTAATCAAATACATAAAGAATAACTATCAAACAGCCATCAAAATATTAAACTTAAGCAAGAGCTACGACAGATATTCATCACATTCATTCTATGATGCATTAAGGTGGTCGTTTCAAGTAACCAAAACCACAAAAATAAAAAATGCATTTCATTAAGTGAGTCAAATTACGTCGTGGTAAAAAGTAGTGAGGACAGTCGACAGGACAAATAGATGGAAAGAAAGTATCTAGTTAAAAAGAGAAATGGAAAGAAAGTCCAGGTACACAAATCTTTACATGGTAGCTAAAAGGTCTCGCAACTCTGCAACAGATGGGACTGACTCAGCTGGGTAAATCTTGGCGACAAGTTGGACAAAACTGTCGTACTTATCGAGAAAATCCTTCTGCCATAGTTTGTTGAAAAGAAACAATCAAATTTGTTGCAAGCAGTGAGAATTTCGCTGGTGTTCTTAGTATTAGGCAGGTAATAATAACTGAACGTTTAATTTTTTTTCATTCAAACAAAAATAAATTTGCTTAAATAAAAATATAAAAACAATAAAAAGAATTACATAAAATTCGTTTAAAAGGAGAATTGGATGGAGGAAAGGGATAAGAAAGTTGAGTATGGAGGGAAGAATACAATTGAATAGTAAGAGAGGGAGAATTGGGTAGAAGAGAAGCGGGTAGAGGGAGGTCGGAGAGTTGGAGAAGGTGGGAGAGGGAAGGATTGGTTAAGCGAAATTTGTGTAATTTTTTTTGGTGTATTTTTTATTTAAACAAATTTATTTTTTAAATACAAATAAAACAAGACGTTAATTTTTGTTATAACAGGAAAGGATCTAGATTTATGTTATTCTTATTTTACTATTTTTAATAATTTTATTTACATGAATTCTTAAAATTAATTTTAAATAAATACAAAATTTATTCAAAAATATTTATTGTTATGTTTTTAATATAATAAATATTTTTTTATTTATGAATTAAAGCAATACCAACAAATAATTGAAGAATAGTATACTTTCACTCTCTTTGGATTCCGGTGAAGAACAAATTAGATATTAGATATAAAAGAAATAAGAGTATAAATTAAGTAAAGATAACTCATAAGGTAGACTAAATACGTTATTTAAATAGATAAAAGAAAAAATATTCTCTACTATTTATATGGATAAAAAAATAAAAGCTTAAATAAATTATATAAATTAATTCTCATGATAATATTAAAATTTAATTTTTTTACCATAAATTTCTTAATTGAAGTTTTAATATTTTGTATTACACACAAAATCATTTAATGAAAAATTAAGCTTAAAAAAACATACATTCTCCCCTCCTTCCAACTGGGTTATGTTAGTTGCTCACTCCTAATACGAGCTTCAAAATTTGACGTAAGAACTATCACTTAATTATATTTAGTTTTTATATTTTATGAATTTTGTAATTTTGGTCTCTATATTTTTAATTATTCATATTTAGTCATTTATTTTTATTTGTTTAAATTAATTTTTTTAAAAATTTATCCAATAATTAAAAAATATAATAAAAATATGACATATAATAAATTAGTAACGTAGAATGTGTGAATATTAAATAAAAATAGTAAATAAATGTATAAATTATCATAGGTGTTTTTATTTTATTTAATTATTTTATATACTATTTTTTTAAAAAAAACTGTATAAACTAATGATATATTACATTTTTGTTAATTGTTAGACAAAATTTTAGAAAAATTCATTTTAAATATTTGAGAAACTAAAACAATTAAATTAGGGGACACGGTTATTAAAATATACTGTAAAAAAAAATGCAATCAAGCTTAGAAATATTTACTGTAAATAGGAGTTCGTTTTATGCCAATTGGAATAGAGTAGAGCGTACCTTGCATTTATCCCACAAGGAGGGTAGCAGTTCCTCCGAAGTCAAGTTCTTCTGCAATTTCTTATACATTGCTGCAATGGACTTGTCCACCTATACCCGGAAGCAAAGACATATATAACAATGTAAATATGCCACTGGCGAAAGGGTTCTGAAAAAATAGGCACCACCTTACCCCGGATAAGCTGGATTTTAGGGTCTTCCGAAGATCCACTTTGGACAGCCCAAGCTGGAAAGGTATCTGAAATTGATGTAGAACATTAGACAACTGTGAATGTACAAAGTGATATGTCCGGTTACAAATAAGTTTAGCTATTTAATTAGTTAACAAACACAAAAAAAATATGATACCGATTCAGTACTCTTTGAAAATAAATTTAAAATATCTTATATTGATTAGAAATATATACAAAATAATCATAATAAAACTTGGATTGTGTTTAGAAATTTAGAACCTTAGGTAAAATTTATGTTCATAATCAAATATAGTTCATTAATTTTCTTTTTGTATCCCTTTGTCCTACAATAATAAATTAATGCTAACAGGACATTTTTATAATAGATAACATATTTAATCTATTTTGTAACATAAATTATATAAGATTTAAATTTTAGTTTGTCTCAGATTGATATTTAACAACTTCAACATCTTCATAACTCTCTTAATCACTTAAAATATTCCTTTCAATTTTTCAAATGAACAAATTTCTCTTTTACATTATTCTTTTTCCACTCCTTGCTTTCACTTCATTTCTTGGGCATTTATTTGTAAAACTCCAACGCTTCCGACTTCAAGTGCACAGCTACAATTGTGAAATTCTGTAATCCTTGAAAATTAAGCTGGATATTCGGTTGCATCGGAGAATTGCTAAAAATTTTCTTTTAGAACAGTAAAAATTACCATGACACAACATTCTATGCAATTTTCTAAGACTAGATATCTAATCCTAAACAAGAAATGTCCTATATCAACTAAGAATAGTTCCTCTTTCATTAAGTTACCTTTTGAGTTGAGTAGGGCCTAACTCGTTTCTAATAAGAATAATAAATAAATAAAAAATGTGATAGATATCATGTCAATTTGAAGATCATAGCAACTGAGTAACACACGTAGATTCTTGGAAAGTGAACTCCAGCACCGTCGCAAAACCCAAAAGTAACAAGTTTAGTGGATAAAAAGGAGAGGACAATAACTCAAAGTAGGGCCTTTTAGAATCCTGTATGAAAAACAAAAAACATAAACACGGCCAAGCTGAAATGTAGTAAGAACGTAGTAAGAACAACAGCAATGCTATTTTGTACGATTATTATTTTTTGGTTAAAAGTTTATATACTGGGATTTTAATCAATCTGTGGAGGGAGATGAGTATATGAATGGATTTTAACCAAATATTAGTATAACAACCTATACATCTGTAGTTTCCCATGAATTATGCATGATGCCCAGAAAGGATTTTTAGACTTGATCTGATGTATAGTTCAATAAATCTAGGAAAAACTTTGCAATCAATTTGTTTAATAAAATAATTTCAGATATATTGAAATGTTTCACAGCAGGAGGCTATGAAAGATTAACAAACCAAAATCAGCAGCAACAAACCTCTTCAGGGGCAACATTATTGAGTATTAAGTCCTCAATCCTTCGAGCAAACTGAAAAAGGCGTTCAAATTGCTTTCCAAGGAAGAAAAAGGACAATGAGTTGTCTTACAAACTATAAATTCAAGTATGGCGGACACAAAATAGAGAATAAAATACTCACATAGTAGATAATCATACTAATATGGCGTGTGCAAGCTTGCTCATAGGCTTCACTAGCCTGATGATAAAACTTGGCTAAAGTGGGCACAACATTGGCAAGTTCATACAAACTGAGCAAACATACAAAATAGTAAGTGAAATTGAAACAGCCTTGAGCCTCCTCATGGAAGAGTGGAGGGCATGCAAAAACATTACCTATTCTGAAAAGCAGCATAGTTCTCTATAAGAAAAATATCTGCATACTTTGGATCTATCTGTGCAATTTTTTCCAAAGTTACAAACATTATGCTAACCTGTAAAGCAGCAATCCCTGGTAAACAATGTGCCATATTGGATACACGTTGCTGAAACATATACCAAGAATAACAAAGGAACAAAAAAAAATAGAATGAAACTAAAAGACAATGCAATACTTTAACTGCAGGCAAGATGGCTAAGCAGTAAACAATTGAAATCACCTGTAGTATCTATCAACATAGTGGAGATGATTTAAGACTATCAATTCTTCATTCACTAAGGATGCATCATTGTCTATAGAAAATCATGAGTACAAAAAAAATTATTTGTGGTCAAGCCAGAGAATAGGTAATCTACATGCAGGCAAAAATAATAAGGAAGTTTAGCAAAACTTGATTGAAAGCTTAATCTTTTTCTAATACTTGGTGCGAATGCAATTTATATATGAAAGAAATAAGTAAATTTTTTCCTTTTTTTTCCAGTAGATTCTTTTATCTCATTCAAATAAATTGGATCCCATACGTACTGTACCTCATACATCAAACAGCGGAGTCGCTTTCCATTCCATTTTATTTCTAATCGTACCAAATTATAGAATTAGAATTCCTATTCTAATTGGTTGATTTCTATGAAATTGCATCAAACATAGTACAAGAAGAAAGAATAATACAGAACAGGACAATCAGGAAACCTCCTAACAGCAAAAGAAACAGGGAATCCTCTAAAAAATCATTAGCATAAACCTACTTAGATGCAAGGAGACTATCCGACCTTGAAAACTCTTGCAAATCATTCTAAGCAAATGCGCTGCAATGTGTGAACATAGAACATGATTCAGCAATACCTTAACTACCTTTCTTCTCCCACAAACCGAAAAGAAAACTGCGACAGTGAGGGCAATTTGCCTTTTTTTTTCCTTCTTATAATGAAATTCTATTTATTATTGACTAAAAATATAATTTTGGGTCTAGAGGGTAAAAGAGGCAAAATAAAAATATTTATATTACCTACTTATAATTTTCTCCAACTGAGGGGTGCATTTGCCCACTTTCAATTGTATGTAGGTCCGCCTAATGCTCACAAAACTTCACTTGATCTGGAGCCAAGCCTATGCTTGATCTATGCACTTGACACTCAAAAACTACAAGGTCTAAACTCATCCATTTATTTGTCTCATCATCTTTGGAAAGCAAGTGTCAGAGAGGAATGAACTAGATTTCTCAGCTAAGTTGTATGTGAGACATCACAAAACAAGACAGTTCTTAAAAGGAGTCACTCACAAGTTTTGTGTATGCTTGGTCAACCAAATCCCTCGACTGTCCCGCAACATACTGCTCCATCCGGGTTGCAAGGGAGGCAAATCTATGTTAAAACAATTTAGACATTACTGAACACCCGACATGTATATAGACTTGAGATATTAAATACAGACAAGAAAGTAAATATTATCGCAGTTCTAACTTTTTATTTATTGCTCCCTAAAACACACCAAATAGAACGAGGAGTCAGTTTTACATCTTCAACTTTTGTCTTTGATATTTAAATATTTCCCTATGAAACATCATGTAACATAGTTAAGAGTTACACGATGCTAGTAGAGTAGGTATTTCTATAATCTGAACTCTGTATTGCTGGCTTTTGAGTTATACGATTTTTTCCTGGAAATGGTCGACGAAAAAAAAACCTACTATACTCTTTTGTTCATTACATAGATACAGTAGATATTATAACCACTACCCTCACCCCACAAATAAAATGTGATAAAAAGACCTACGATTCCATGAAAGCCATCGTGGACCCTTGCGGAATAAATGGAATATAGATAATTTCCTCAGACAAGGGAATAAACGGAAAATCAATAATTTCCTTGGACAAAGATATGTAACCCTCACCAAGATAACTGAAAACTGCAACAAATAAAAACCCTAACCTGAAAAAAAAAATGATATAGGACCAGAAGAAATTGCTTTCATTCTGAAAAGAAAAAAAAAAATCCCGATTTTCTTTGGAAAAAAGTAAATTCCGAGATCATTTCACCTGGGAATGTACGGTAGGACACCCGTTTGGCGAACATTGCGCTCATTTCTTTCAATCTGATGGCAAGCTTCATCAACAAACTGAAAGATTTCCAATTAGATGAATTGGGTTAGCATGTCAATCTTCTAAATGCATGGGGCAATTCTGATTGAAATTAGTCGCATACACGGCTGAACTGTATAGATATTCGAGACTCCAGGTCATCGAGCAAAAGGTGTACAAATCCTGCTGCATCAGCTTTCTGACCAGAGAGATAGCGTTCTGTAGTTCCATGCATTGATATGCAGCATAAGGGATCAATCTTATATGCCCAATCCACAACAGCATAGAAGTCTTCCTGAAATCATATAAATTGTAAAGCTGCACTTTAGCAGAAAAATCTTTAAGTAAATAACGTCTAGAAACTCGATACAAATTGTCCAATTATAAAGAACAAAATGTTTATCATTTACAGACATATAACATGAAACTTGGGTCAGATAAAATGTACTATGTTGCTATGGAGTATTCATAAGAGATAAACAAGATAAAGAACAACATAATTGAATTTTCATTACGAAAAGACAGAACAATCTATCTTTCCAACATGGCTATCATGTAACATGAGAGGATCTGGATAATTTCATCTCCCAAATATCGTAAGCTCAAAATTACATGAAAAGAGAGATATAGAGTTTTATTCAATGCATACTTGAATCCCATCAAGCAAATCCTGAAGTGATTCATTTAAAGCTGCAACATCCGCAGGATTTTTACCTGCAAAGATGAAGAAATGGTCAAATTATGGAAAACTGATCACAACACAGAAAAATTAAACCGTAGTAGTTCCATAATTAAACTTTTAAATATAAATTAAAAGAACAGAAAGGATATTTATTGAAAGGGATACATGTACTGGATTTACTGTCATTCTCATCAATGTCCATAATTCCCAAATCATCATTAGCATCGTCATTGTGTCCATTTTTATTACCATCAACAAGTGTAGGTACTTCGAAGCACAAGAAGTGTGCAAGAAAAGTGCTCTGAAACATAAGCCATGAATAGTTATACATTTAAAAAAGTAAACGAGTTTTGAGGCCGAGAGAATATCAAGAACTCACCTCATCCACCAGAAGTGGAATAAAAATTGTGAGCATTTTGGCATATGCATCAGTAACTGTAGAAGTGTCCGTAGAATTTACATTTTGACCAGAACCTGTGAAACTTTCAAGCCAAACAGTTGTAGATTTAGAAGTTTTAGTACTAGCACGAAGTTCATTGGCAAACTCGCGGGCCTGTAAAGGGATTAGTAAAACTTTAGACTCCGTATGCACACTATTCTACCAAAGCATAACAAACTAGAATATGTGAACTGGAGCTCAAACAACAACTATAACATAATTTCATTTGCCAAATACAAAATTGTACTAGAAGGTTATATATATCCATTCAAGTAAAGGCCAAAAGAGTAAGCAGCATCATAGTTCGAGGACACGCTATTCAATTATTTGCAAAATTACTCAAGATATTTAAAAATTCGAGACCTCTTGTCTCTCCATCTTGTTAAGTATGATAAGGTAATCTCTAATTAGTTAAGCAATGAGAAGGTGAAAAAAGCAACTTGTTCTTTGCTGATTCCTTTTCTAAAAGATAGTCTTTGAGATGTACTAAAAGATGATAGCTGTTAAGAATATAATAGATAGTTTGAACCGGTTGAAACATCAGAAGAAAAATGACATCTCTTTCCAACAGGAAGTAATATATATATATATATATATATATATATATATATATATGCAATCAGCTTCACTTTCCCATTCACAAAAGATTTCTCCTTTTTCACAAAGAGCAAAATTCAATCTCCAAATGATATAAGATAGCTATCTTCCCCTACATTCTCCTATATATTTAACTCCTTAACGAACTAACAAATTATTATAACTCTCCTAACTAATTATCCCAACTCCTACCAGTCTAGGACAATTCATTACTACCTAAATGATTTTATTTTGCAGCTTTTTTTAAAAAAATCTTGATTCTATACGAGTAATAACATCAAAGACTACATTTCCACATGCATAATGACAGCCCTCAGTTCATAAAAAAGCAAAAGTCATTATAAGAATTCTACGGCCAAATGACCAAGAAATAAAAACATAGCATCAATACAGTGCGTGAATAGGTAGTAATCTCAGACCTCCCTGCGAAGAAGCAGATTTAGAGAACTGCAATAAGATTTTCTCAGTGGGCCCAAGCAATTCTTATCAAGAATCTGCAAAAGTTTACAGGACGATAGTTAAGGAGAATAGAAAGAAATTAACACAATAAATATATGTATGCAAAACAAAACTTTGAGCAGAAATTATAACATCCATAATTAAACCTTTAAATGCTGCAGAAGGCGGGCATATGTCCTGCACTTGTACCGTAAGTCAGCATGATCTGGCCTTTTCAACTGTCCACGCTGTTTAGAGTAAGCAGACTAAGTGAAAAATGAAGATTCTAAGACTTCAAAAGTTTATAATTCCATACAGAATTGATGCAAAAAATACCTGAGAAAAGTAATTTTTGTCATTTAACATGAAGTCCACAAAAGTAGCAAAGTAACTTCTCACGTATTCAGAAGCTCTCCCAACAAAAGTAGACTTTATTATTTGAAGTTCTCCTCGCTTCTCTTTAACCTAAAGGAGTAGCAGAAACCACCGTTAAAACTGATGACTTTTAAGTCCTATATATGTTTGCCATACTGGCTGCAGCCAAGAATATTCTATTTGCTTAGCCCTAAAATCGTAGTACTGAATATAAACGGCTTTTCAGACCAATCAAAATGGTAGTAACTAAGGAATATAAATCGTTTATTGTCATCTTAAATCTATTTTCTTTATTTAACTTTCTCACAAACGAAAACAAGCAGGCATGTACCACGAACAGTTATTTCCTAAATTATCAACAGCATGCTTTATCAGCTTGAAAAGTACGGCAAAGAACATACTGCTCTCATCTTTGCATAAGTAGGATCTATGTGAGGCACTTCTAGACCACGCATTGCAGTTGTCAACCACTCACACGCTTCTATATTTTGAAGCACCGGCGCATCCTCAAATGAATCTCCTGTCAAGCACGCGGAGTACTACACCCAATGAAACATCATTAAAGTAAATACCAGGCTTAACAAGTTCATGAAACTCAAACTACACGAATTCACCACACAAAGGAATACCTCATCCGGGATACTCAATTGCTTAAGAAGCTTATCAAGCTCTTCAATGAGAGATTTGTTATTTACTGATTGCATTTCCAACTTGTTGTTGCGGGTTTCAATCTGGATAATCACAAAAGGGTTGAGACACAATAGTAAAAGAAGAAATTCATTAAGACAAAGTGGGGGCAATAATAAATGGTCAGCAGGATGAGAGATCCTCCTTTCAAACAAAGAAAACATCAATGAAGCAAAGCTATCGAGTCTCAGCATATTTATGAGAGAAAACCCCATAAAAGACCACAAATTTTACACCAAATAGATGTCAAATGCCAAATCTTATACCAAAAGAACTGCTCTTTCAAAGGAATCTTGATAAAGATTGCAAGAATTATGCTCCAACCATATCAACAAAGATTGGCAATGATTGCATATTGCCACAAAAATTTGCTTCTTTCCTTCGGAAGAGATCATTAATTTTTAATACTTAGTGTCCAAAATTACATCAAGTACTTAATCTATAAATGCAAAACTAAAAATATCGTTTAAAGCTGAAATCAACTTTAATAGCATCACAAAATGCTGGCTTCTTAGAGAAATTGAGATCATGAACAAGGCAATACCATGTCTAAATTTATAACATTTTCAAGTTTTAGAGAACGCAGAAGTGAGATTAAAAAGAAAAAAAAATGAAACCTGATTTACTTTCTTATGATTTTCAGTAAAGAGCGTGTAAAACAGTAAGAGAGGTGGAGAAGATATGCTACTTGACAAAGACACAAAAAAGAGTACAATAAGGTTCTCCAATCGCTCCCCATATCTACCACTTAATGAAGCGACGGCTAAATATCAAAGAGAAACCAAATGTACAATTGTGTCCTCTGTACAGATTCAAAGGCAGATAATATTTTTAAAATTGCAAACATTTCACTCTAACTCTGCACACTAAAAACCAGCATAAAGAGCTTTCCTTCATAAAGTTTTTCTCTCTTTAATCCTGCCAATCCTTTAAAGCTAACCAGCATAAATTGCTCCAAATAAAAGGATAGACCCTATTATTTCGGAAGAAAGTGAAACTTGATGCTAAAGGTGTACGTAACACAAATATAAGAAGATAAGGAGTTCTATTTTCATGGTTTGCTTCCCCTTCTATTTACCTTTTACATTTTAGAAAAATAATTTTAAAATAAAATAGATATGCGCAATCAATATAACATGGTAAATAAAAAACTGTTTTATTTACAATGCCATAACAGGGAGGATGTAAAAAAGAGATGTAGTGGGATTATTTAAACAATACTAGAACAACGCATGTGCAGTAGTGCTTTAGCCAAGGAACTAAGAAATTAAATTAATGAATTAAGGTTCCAGTAAACAGTGCTATAACAACAACAAAGTAAATTGTAAATAGGCAAATTATACTCCCAACTTGAATTGTACAATCCCTTACTGATTCAATATCTTCCCTCATGTGTCGGAGTTTTACATTGAACATGCCTAACCACTCATCCATGTCTTCGACACAAATAGTTGCTGCTTCAAGCCCTTGCAACACCTGCAAGGACAAATGATTAAAATGAATCACTTCAAACAAACACATTAAAATAAACTTAAACAGTTAGTGATGAGAAACATGAAGATTTGAAAAATATAGGGGTATTTCCTTATATCACAACAGCTCTAATGGTTGAAGGGACAATAATGAGATAAAACTACAGCTTAAAAAATGAGCATAAGGTTGAAGTTTCGGGGGGAGGGGGGATAGAATTAGTCCGTCATTTTAAATTCACAAGGGAAGAAAATTAAGCCACGATTAAATATATGAATCAAGGGGCCTGATTACAATAACATAAATAAGCAATAAGGTAATACCAGAAAAAGAAAGGAAATAAAGAACCGTTATACCTCATCTATCAAAGGTTCACTTTCTAAAATGGCGTGCACATTTGCTGCTTCTAGAGCCTGGAGCTCTCTTTTTAACCTTTCAGAAAATGCCTCTGCTTCTCCAATACCCATGATATAACTGCACATTCATAAACTACAGCAATTTAATTATGCACATTGGCATTGTAAAAGAAGATATCATTTAAGAAGAACATTTTTATAAAAGAATAACTGAGTTACCTATGTATCCAACCAACACAAGTAAATAAATATTTTCATTTGACCTTTTTTTTTAATAAACATGTAATGAATGATCATGTTCAGTGCCTGGTACTTTTTGTTGGAACATCATGAGTATCGTCACACTGCAGATAAGTCCACCCACATGAAACTCAGTTTACGACCTATGCTACACCTTGACTTCAGCTACTAATTTATTAATTCCCTGTATTAATATTAATCACAAAATATAGCCGAAAGTTTTATAAGGGAAGATAGAGACACACTTTCTGCGACGATGCACTAAACCTATTGCAAACAGAAGGCATTTGTTTAATCATATTTTCACTCATAAAAAATATTTAACCTCAGAATACAATTTAAGATAGCGAATGATAGCACCTACTTTCCCAAAAGAGCCTTCATGTCCTCTTCCTCTTCCTGGCTGACAAGTTCCTTCTCAACATTGACTTTCAATTCTGCATCAGTCACGGCAGATTCAACAGAAGCACCATCTTGTTGGTTACTTTGAGTGGAAACTGCAGGTTTATTTTCCTATTTCACATTGGTGAAAATAAATAAACAGAGAGAACCAACAGTCTATAATAACTAACAGCAACCAGTCACCGTGTTTATTCATTGAAGTTTAACATCCTTAACTTGAAATCAAGGAATTCAAGATAACTAATGACTAAAGAGATTGCTCAATAAATACAGAGTAACTATTAATTAAACATGTCAACAATAAAATTATCTATTACAAAATGATGAGTGCAGCTTGATTGAAAAGCAAGCTCATATTTATGTGATTAGAAGACCATTATGCACCTTAGCCCAAAGTGCCATCTCCACAACATCAATACCAACAATCTTAGGAAGGCGACCCAGGACATCTTTGCAGATATTTAAGATAGTAAGCAGGAGGCGATTCCTACAAGAGAAGTAATAGACACAATGAGCCAAATTCCACTCCCCTGACATACAACCATTAGCTATTAAATGGGTATAACCTGTCGTCAGTATTGCGCATAGTCCACTGTGGAGGAGCCACACTCTGGCTTCTAAGGTTATCAAATCCCTAATAAGATATATATTCATAAGCAAATAATAAATAAATAGAGACATTTAGAAATAAACTTCATTACAGGAAATGGTTGCTTCTTGATTTACTTTTGTTCCAGAAACTGGGAACATTATTTTCAGAACATGAAGATCTCTCAATGAGAGCAGGAAAGAATGGGACATTACCAGCGTAAATGTACATCCACTGGGATCATTTGAAACAACTTCCACTTTCGAGATGTGCTTCAGCTTGTATATCTTAGCAGGCTGCAGCAGAAATTTTTTTACAAACAAAAGAAATATGCTAAAACCTCCAAACGTGACAAATTAAAGGGGGTCAAGAAAGGGACTATGCTAACACGTACTCTGAAGTATCGATTAAGTCAGTTTTAATTTATCTGTTTTTTCAACTAACAAAGGAAAAGTGGATAATTTCTTCCCTTTAATAATAATGATTATAATTTTACCAAAACAAAATATATCAGTTAAATGCAGGACCTTTCATTTACAGGGCAACCAGCGGAGGAGAGAATACGGGAGAGGAGAAGGAAATTACCTCAAGAACTCCTCCCGATGAATACTTTAAAACTCGAAGAAAAGCTTTTGTCCGCTGAACTTTTGCTTTTGCTACACAAAATAGCATGTTGTCAGCAACAGTGCCACAAATAAAGAATTTGACAAACTATCTAACACACAATGAGGTGACCACAAACACAATCACCTACCCAGAACAGGGGTGGGGGGGAAGGATTCTCCTTTCTCCTCCCTTTCTATTCCTTTTTTGTTCAGCCCACAGAATGCTACCATTATAACAACCATTAATGGACTGGATACACACTGAGGGTGAGCTCATGTCTCAAATCCCTTTCTATTCCTTTTTCGTTTAGCCCACAGAATCCTACCATTAAAGAAACCAGTCATGGATACATTGTGAGGGTCAACTTATGTCTCAAAAAATGCTAAATCCTCCCATAACCCCATTCATACCACTATAAAAGGGGAAATCGTGCAACTACTTGTTAAAATAAGGGACGCATAGTTAGTTTCTAATTGCACCACCACTGTTAACATGAAACCGAAACCGCCTAACTGACAGGTTTCAGAACCCATCGAAATAGAATGTATAAATGCGACATCCTACAAAGTAAACCCGTGTAGCCCACAAAACAATGCGACAGTCAACAAGATTCCCTCAGAGAACGAAATGAATATTATACGTTTCTCACAAAGCATCTTGTTAATGTGTCATCATACTAAATGTTAAGATAGAGAGAAAAATGGCCCGTACTGCAGAGAGCGAGAACCCTAGGCTTAGCCATTTGACGTCCAAGCTTGGCAGATTTTCCCCAGGTGCCGTGAGTCTTCACAGTTCGGATGGAGAGAACGACCTTATGCTTAGTGCCCTCAATTGCAGCCTGGCAAGCTCGGCGGAGCTCAGCGTCATCAGCGCTTGATTTAGCCATTTTCGATCTTCTCTCTGATCTCCAAGCAAGAGCCGATCAAAACTTTGTGACGAGAGAGTGTGTGTCTATTATTTTTAGCACTATAATAATAAAGTGTCAATAACGGTTTTCTGTTGGACCTTTCTCTTTGCGTCCGTCGTGACTCGTGTCGCTTCTTTTTAACACCACGAACGGTTCGTCATAAGCATTGGCGGTCCAATGCCTGAAAGCTAATTTAATTTGCACGTTCCAAATTTCCATGCATTGCATAGCCACGTCTTTTCAGATTGGTTTCCAATTTTTATATTATTTTTACGCCTGTCAACGATATTCCACGATAAAACAGTTATAAAAACAAATTTCGGCTCTTTTTTTTTATTATGATTTTTTAAATCATCAAAATATAAGAATTTTGATAAAATTATAGAAATATAATTTTTTTTTCAAAAATCGTCATTGCCAATTTTTTACCACTTTTAATTATTCTTTTTCAAAAATAGTGTAATGGCAATTTTTAATTACTTTTTTACTTTTTTAAAATTTTATTATTTTATTATTTTATTAATTTTTTTATAATTTGTCATTAACGATTTTTTAACCTCCATTGCTTTTTTTTATTTTTTATTTCTAAACTTTTATATTTATATAAAAAATGGCAATTTTTAAACATCATATTTTTTAATTTTTTTAAAAATACTATATTTTTGTATATATAATTTCTAAATACTATATTTAAAAAAATAATCTGCAAATCTCACTAAAAAATTAACTTAAAAAATTTTCAAAATTAAACAATTTTAACAGCTTTAGCAACAAAAGAGTTAATGTATGTCGTTATCTATGCAAAGGCAAAACAAAACATAAAGTAGAATTGTAGAAGCAATAAAATAAAGTATATTTAATTTTAATCTATGTCAGTGTAAGATATTTTTACTTTAATGTCCAATTTTTGTATCATTATTATAACTGCTAACTTAGATATAATTTTTTTATGAACCTTTCTATGCCGACTCCATGGCAAAATTGGTGTGGAGTTCTCTTCCTGATGGGTTGTGGTCACTTTTGCTAATGGGGACGATGTTCTGCGTATGTTTTGCTAGTTGCTTTCTTTGTGTTTTGATGTTTTGGAATGCTTTCGATCGTCGTAAAACATGTGCGAAGCTGAGCTGATCCCTAGAAGTGAAGCGAACCACCTCATTCATGTTTCTAAATATTTTGTTTTCACTTTCACGCAAGCCATCCTTTTCATATTGGTTCAATTGCACTCGACTTCCACTGTTTGGCTTTATTTTTCTTCCCCACGGCCTTAGGAATTTTTTGCCGTTCAATCTTTGGTCGACCAAAGGATGATCCCTCATAACCACAATTCCCAATAAATCCTTTTTCTTCAATTCGGCACTCCACGAATTCCCGTGCTATTATAACCAAAGATAATCAACCCAGATTGATTTCCGGTAAAAAAATTCGATCACGTAACTTCTGTCCGACTAATGAAGATCATAAAAAAAGAAAGAAAGAATAATCACCTAGTTTAATCGATCGAGTTCGTGAGAACACTTGGCCATAACATGAAAAAGATAATTTCATCCAAAGAAAAAGGAAAGAATCATGGGAATAGTTCACTTGCTGCCAATTTCTATCAAGAATCAATCTTTTCTTCAGTGAAAACATTGTCCCTTGGGCTAAAGGTCTCTTGAACTGCATACAAGTCTTTTGTCATTGAGTTATGGTATTGATAAAATTAGTAGCTAGAGATTGACGGTATTTGAAGATGAATTTGCCAATATTTCATCCAAAGAAAAAAGAATTATGAGACCAAAAAGTTTGATTTACTTATCTTTTCAGTCTATCTTTGAACATTCAATTGCTACCAAATTGAATCAAGAATGAATCTTTTCTTGAATAGCAACATTTGCCTTGGGCTAAAGATACCTTCAAGCCCATTCAAGTCAATGTTTGTCACTGAGTGTATGTGTTAATGAAAAAATTGGCCAGTTCCTTCCTATGATTCCGTGGACATCTCTTCGCATGTTTCTTGAGGTTCCCTCTGATACGAGAGGCGAGAAGATCTTGGTCACATGCAACTGCGTGCTTATAAAAGGAAATTGCCACTTCACATTGACAATTCCACGCTAGTTAGTAGTCACAACCCGGAGCGCTGAACGTGCATTGATTATAATATTGTCAATACACAAGTTTTATTATGTGCGTTAGTTTTTGGTTTTGCCCTTATATATAGTTGCAATCCGCGGGTTAAAGGCGGCGGGGAAAATTAATATTTTTATAAATAAAATTTTAAATATAAAATATAACTTTTTTTAAATACTAAATTATTTATCTAAATCAAAATCAGAGACGAACGAATTTTGAATTCACCCTTTGATAAATAAATAAAATAACAAAATTAAATATTCGTTTTAGCATTCTATTACTTAGAAGTTATAAATTTATTCAATAATATATTTTTCAAACATAACTTATTCAAAGTAAAGATCAAAATATTTTTTTAACGTAAATTACAAGTGAAGATACAAAAAATATTTAAATTAATTATTTTTCATATTATTCGATTTGTGCATTATAAATGATAGTAATATATTTTATTAATCAATAAGTTAAAAGCTAGTCCTGTCCTATTTGGGTCTAAAAAATGTATTTAAAATTTAAAATATAAATTTAAAAGCAAAGTTAAAATGATTTATTATTTTTCTATAATTTACTAACTTAAAAGTTATTTTAATTTAAAAATTTAGTCAATACGTAATTAAAATTTGAGATTTAAAATAAAAAATAATTTATGTAAAAAAAATTTCCATTTTCTTCATTTTAAAAAACATGGATACTAAATGATACGAATTCTTACCCATCATAAATTCTGCCAAATCATAACTTTCTCCTCGACTTTAATTGACTATTTGACCAATCAAATACAAACACGTTAATTCATTTAAAAATTGTGCTATCATTCTATGTATAGTATATAGCAAAATTCTTAAACAAATTTTATTTTATTCTTAAAAGCTTTTTTCTAAAATTATGTATAATTTGACTTCTTTTTTCAAAGAGATAAAAAAGAATGAGTGAAACACTAAGTTGAATATAAAACAAAATTGAAGTTTCACAAATGCCCATAGGACATTAGTTAAATAAATATTTTATAAACTTTTTAATGGATTTTGTTAATATCAGTTCTTAGAACTAAAGATAAAAAGTTAATAATTTGTATTTTTTTATAAAAAGTTTTTATTTGTAGATGCTTAAACATAGACATAAGAATGAAGTTAATAAATTTTTTTTTTTAATTAGTGTATTGATGATACTTGTTAAAGAATCAGTAATAAATTATTTTTATTGAAGATCGTTTTGAAAATTTATTACAAATCATAGTAAAATTGCATGAATAATTATATTTTTTATTAAAATTATATTTATTTTTTATTTTTTAAAATGCCAACTAGTATTTTTAAAGCTTTTATTAATAAAATTTCACCATATTTTTAAAACATTTTTTACATAAATATTTTTTATTTTTTATTCTTTAATCAAAGGCATAAATTAACAAAACTTTCCAAGTTTACAACTAATAATTCTTTTCAGCGAAAAGGAATATATACATTATTATTTTTATAATTATTATAGCATAATTTGTGTAAACAAATTCTAATAAGTATTCTAAGATACTGGTTAAAGAACAAAATAAGAATGGTTTTATTAAAATAGTCTCCAAAGTGAGCATGGAATATTCACGTATAACTTCCAATGGCATGCATAACTTCCAATCAACAAGCATTTACTCAGTTAAGTGCGCATGGAAAATTCATGCGCGGGATTTGATTAATTCTCTTAATATCTCAGCATGCTTTTTGAGATTTTGTTCATTTCTTTGCTTTCCTTTCTCGTATTCTAAGATATTTAATTATCCTTTCTCGTATTCCGTCACACTCTCGGTTTCAGGTTAATCTTCAACGCAAAACTTTGTTTTTTCACCGACAATGCAAACAATTAAAAAAAAACTTTGAGTAGTTTCCGGATCAAATGCACTGTTGTCTGGTATTTCCACATGTATTAACCAAACAAAACTTTTCAGCTTTTAAAAAATATTTTCTGTTTTTTAAAATATAAAAAAAAAACATTTTAATATTGTTTCCAAAATTCCAGTTTTGAAAACAAGAAAAGCAAAACAGTTTAAAGTCGTTTCCATGCTTCTATATTTATATCTCGTGGTATTTTACTTTAAATGTTGAAAATGAAAATTAGAAATTGAGAATAATTATAAACAAGAAAATTCATATTTCTCTGAGAAACCACACGTGACGTCTCATTTTCACTTGATTGAATTGGATGTGTTAATTTGTTTAAATTTGACACGCGAATATCTCTGACTCTGTTCCTGAGTTTGGTTGGCACTAGCGCCAAATTTCGGAATTGATTTTATTTACAAAGAAAGACTTTTGTCCAGAAATTTATATCATATGAATTGATTTGATTTTGAAATGAAATACTTCGTTTGAAAAGTTATAAAATAGGAACTGAGATTTTATCTTGAAATCTTTATCATAGTAAGTATTAACGTTACTTCTCTTTTTGGTTGGGAGTTAATGATAACACCAATGACTTGGTGTTTTTCAATGTCTTAAACTTTGATAGCGCATGCTTCTGTGTATGTTTATTGAGCAGGAACGAATTTCACCTACTATATGAATGTATATAGCAATCTGCCTTATGGATTGGCTTTGCAAAATTTTTAAGAGATTCAAGCATAAGAAATCCAGAGTACAAAATCATGCAAATTTGCCATCAACCCCAGGGGTAATGAACTTTCAGCACTCAGTATGTAAACACATTTAAATGCTTCAGAAATTTTACCAAAGGTTGAAAATGCTAGAATTGTTTTTTTCTCTCTCATTCATTTAGAGAGTTCTACATGTCTTGCTGCCATCACCCTAGTTTGGGATTTGAATGCAGGATCTTTTGCCAGAGAACGAGAATGAAGACATAGATCGTGCTATTGCACTATCTCTGATAGAAGAAAATGAAAATGGAAATAATGTAGGTGGTGAGTGATATAGCGTTCAAACAATACTGCATATTCTTGAAGGCGCCTTTATTCTCACGTGGTGAGCATTAACTGATAATTTCCATAGTTTTGGATCAATCCTTTTCCGCTTCGTGTACCACTAATTTTGTCTAAATCGTGATTTCCTTAATAAGTTTCTGTCCATTGTATGATTGCAATTCACTAGTAGAAGATGAACAACTTCCCATAGCTATGCAAGAAAGCCTAAATTTGGGGTCCCCTCCCAGATGTGGAAATGGATATCAACGTCAACCAGTTTCATCGGGTTTTCCAATGGGATCAAGGTATGAGTAAAGGGACCCATGAAAATGTTTTTAACTTGATATTCCAAGATCTATATGCTGTCACTGCTTGATAAACATTGTCTTATATACCGTTGCTGGTTGACCATATAATATCAACTACACATGTGATGCTGACATAAAGTTGTCCAACTATTTGTTGAATAGGGTTTGTGCTGGATGCAATTCTGAGATTGTTTATGGGCGATATTTATGTTGCTTGCATGCATTCTGGCATCCTGAATGCTTCTGCTGCCGAATTTGCAACTTTCCAATATCTGATTATGAGGTGCAAGAATTTATTTGCTTGCCAAATTTGCTCAAGCTCGTGGTTTCTATTCTTGTGAATGTAACGGTTTGGTTTGTGTTTACTTATGTGTGTAAATATCCTTTCTTTTGTAGTTCTCTATATCTAAAGGAAATCCTTACCATAAATCATGCTATGAGGAAAAATTCCATCCAAAATGTGATGTATGCAAACACAGTGTAAGTACTTCACCTCAACTGCTGTAACTTCATAATTACTAAGGGATACAAGCTTAAAAGGTAGTACTTAAAGATTGTCCCCTATGAAATAGGAGTGTAAACAAGGTTTTACCTTGTTAAAGCTATGAGTTTATACTTACTTTTAGATAAATAAGTAAGTTCTAGGGAGATCGCCCTTGTTACTCAAGGGCTTGCTTTAAGGTTTAGGAAAGGTAGAGGCCTTTTCCCTCCTTAAGTCAGGAATAGATAAATCCAGTAAATCATAGTTAAGGCTAAATAATATGTAAAACTTGATGAGGAGAACCGAATATCCTATTCTCACAACAAACTTGTTGCCACAGTAAATCACGAGAGTACTAGAAGGCAAGGTAGTTAAAATTGGGATTTTACTTTAAATCGTAAAAGAGAGTGAAAATCGTAAATCGTAAAATCGTAAATTGAATCGTAAGATTTTATAAAATTCATATATATGATATAAATTCATATTATTCATATAAAATATCATAAATTAAGGAAAAAAAGCTTCAAATCAGTAAAAGTACTTAAACAACGTAGCACTCACAAATCATAATTTATTCCATAAGAATGTAATGCATTTATATGAATAAAAAATAGACTAAAACAGAAAAGATGCAAGAACAACAACAATAGATTTAGTTGCAGACCAGGTTGCACGCACTAGGAGGACTGTTGAATGTTAATAACAATGTTAGGGTTCAAAGCTGCTAGAGGCAAATTAGATTCCATAAAAAGGAGATATATGAAAGAGGCGTACGATAGGGTTCAACAAAATACTTTGCGAGAAATTTTCAAAATCGAAGTGAAATAGTAAAATCCCACAATTTGAGGGATTTTATGATTCAAATCGGGATTTTACAAGGATTTTACTCAATTAGGATTTTATCCACAATTTAAATCGGTGAGACTTCCAAAATCGTAAAATCGTAAGATTTTAAGATTCAAATCGGGATTTTAACTACCTTGCTATAAGGTGCTTCTGGCATCATCTTGTCCTCTGGTGACAGTATTTTCAGTGGTTCCTAATTTTTATAACTTTTCATATGCTATATTATCAAGTTTTCACCCTGACTTCAGTTATATTACCCAATAGCTGATAATTTTTTGAGAAACATTTACATCTTCTGACAGATTCCAACAAGCCCTGCTGGTCTTGTTGAGTATAAGACGCATCTATTCTGGAACCAGAAGTTTTGCCCATCTCATATAGTTGATGGTACTTCACACTGTTGCAGCTGTGAGCGAATGGAGGTCAGTGTGTGAATGAAGTTTTTTCATTTGATCAAATAGGATTCATTAATTGGCTTGCCAAGGAAAATGAGGTTTATCATGTACGGTGGAAATTAAAAGATAAAAAAAACGGAAAGGTAAATTGTGTAACGAAAAGATTGTGTCTCGCTGTATGCAGCCACGAGAGACAGGATATATTGCTCTTATTGATGGCCGGAAACTCTGCTTAGAGTGTCTGGAATCTGCTATTATGGATACCAATGAATATCAAACCCTTTATATTGCCATACAGAAATTTTACGAAGGTCTAGATATGAAGCTGGAAGATCATATTCCACTGTTCCAAGTTGAAAGACAAGTGCTGAATGAAGCAAGAGAGGGGGAAAAAAAGAGAGTAAGAGATAATGTATTTAAGCCAGTTGATAATTTAATCTTAATGATATTCAGCTGTTGGGACATACAAGGCTCCCTTTGTAGTGTTTGGAATTGTCGCTTTGTAAAGAAAATAATACTGCTTTGCGTTACTTTCCTCAAAAGTGATATTTTAAGCACAAACTTTTTCAAGTGAAAATTTTTTCCCTAGTTTGTTTTTGAATGAAACAAACAAGCATTGTCATGTTTGAAAGCCAAGTCTTCACAGTAAATAATTTTATCCAAGTTTAATGCTTTCAAAAATGGAGCTTGGTTTATAATCAGTTGCTGTTTGAAGCGAAATGCTTTTAATAATTTTCTTATTTGTTTGTATATCTGGGTCAGGAACACTATTATCTCATGCCTGAGACCAGAGGAGCATGCCTCTTAGAAGTACTGATTATTCGCACTGTCAGATTCTTTTTTTTGTAAATTCTGTTTTGGTGATACTTTTTCTAATTTTTTTATTAAATGATACAATTTCTTTAAGAACCTCAAATAATTAGATATCAATTGTACATTGCATTAATACTGAGTAGATCTCTAAGCGACCTCGGTTTGGGACAAGAAATAGAACAGCTGGCATAAGAACACAAACTCACAAAGATACTCGACACTCTAAGGTGACAGCAATACTCATTTTGTATGGTCTTCCAAGGTAATAATTTAATACTCTCTGTTTTTACAACTTATATCAGTTGGAGACACGCCCCAAGCTTAGTGAGTAGATAAATAATTCTACGGTATTCCGCATATGCTTGCAAGTATATCTGTGTATGTTTGCATGATTGTTAAATTTTCCTACATCCAAGAGAAAAAACTCCTTAGTCATCATCTTTAGATTAGTAGAATCACTCTAAGGGTGGATGCAATTCTGTTTAATTTACAGGTTGCTCACTGGATCAATCCTAGCTCATGAAATGATGCATGCATGGTTACGACTTCAAGGTACTCTTCTGTTGCAAGGAATTTGTTTATTCAGTTAGTGTTTATGATTGAGAAGTCCTTTGCATGTGGAGTGTATCTGCATTTTCCTAGGTTACAACATGTCAAATTAATGATTTTCATTTTTCGTATTATCTTTCAACATACTAATTATAATTATATACTATATTTATGAAGGTTACATGACCCTAAGTGAAGATGTTGAAGAAGGTTTGTGCCAGCTTATGGGTCACATGTGGCTGGAGGCAGAGCTTTCATCAGCATCAGATAACAAGTTGGAACCACCTTCATCCTTATCTACATCGAATACATCTATCAAAGGTAAAATACCTGAGTTTGAGAGGACACTTGGGGAGTTCTTCAAGCATCAGATAGAATCAGAAACGTCCCGTGTTTATGGAGATGGATTAGGAGAGGTCAAAAAGCAGTGCGCAAGTATGGTCTACCGAAGACCCTTCACCATATCCGGATGACAGGGAATTTTCCAGCTTAAATTATCGATACAAATTGCATCTCATTCTTTCCATTGAAAATGCTTTTGGCTTACTGGTTTGAGAATCAGAATTAAGGCACTTAGGCATATTAGCTTTGACAAAGTGATGATTTTTCACACTTTTAGTTAATGGATATACAATCCAGGCAGTGACAATAATTCTACGTCATTGTTGACCCAAAAAAATTATGTTATCAAAATTTTTCGTAATTGTATTTTTTCATAACCCAACATTTTTACATATTAAATTACACTAATTATTATGATCAAATAATTTTTTATTATTGTACTCTATTAAAAGAGTTGAAACATAACATAATTGTAAACTAATTAATATTTACATAAAATAATAATAATAAATAATATTATTTTTAAACTTTCCAAGCGAATTCCTCATAAGTCATCATCCGTACAGGGTTATCGAGCGAATAGTTTAAGTTGAAGAATTTTAAGTCGACTAAAGTTCAATGACAAAAATAAACTTAAAATTAAATATAAATATCCTTATAGCATCAATTAAAAATCATTATAAAATAATAATTTATTATTAAAATTTTGCATTAAGCTACTTTAAAAATTATAAAAACAAATGTATTTTTATGTTTTTCAACAAAAAAATTATATATTTTTTCAATTGTTATACAAATACCCTTAAAGTATTTAAAGTACTGGATACCATTTTTTTAAAAACCAAAGGTTCAAATTTGTTACTGTTGCCCATAAATATAGTAATTTTTTAAGGTCTGAAATGTTATTTTATTTTTATTCTTAATTTTTTAAAATTTTATTTTTAGTCTCTGTTGTTAATTTGTTATTAGTTATTAACTTGACTTACAGAAATTTAAAGTTCTGCTAAATATATCGACCCATCATAATATACGTTAAAAAAAATATACACTTATGGCAAAAATAAAAGTTTTTATCATTGAAACACGTGTAAAATCGTTTTCAAATCTCTCCTCAAATCAACTGTTTGTAAATATTTTTTTAACATATACGTTGAATTGATATACGTAACAGAGCTTAACTAATGAATAATATACTGAATTTATACTAATAAATTATTTTAAAAAATTATTGAATTAAAATATATATTTAAAATAAAAAATTTAAATATCATTCTTTTTTATTATCCCTTATTACAAACGATATATGCATAAAAAATATTTTATATCCCTTGTTGAGTAAAATAAATTTTAAAATTACAAAATATCATTCAATTTTTGAAATTATCAAACATGAGTTATTTTAGAGTATAATTTTGAAGTTAAAAAGCTAAAATGATTATCATTTGATAATATCATGACTTTAGTTGTTGTTTGAAGTTTTATGTACTAGAATAATTTTTTATATTTTTAAAAATTAAATTAATCAATACTTATAATTTTAAATGCAGGGTGTATTTTAGAACAGGTTTTATAAAGTATATTTACGTTTACTTTAACGTATAAACAATATTTGTTCAAGTTTAAGAATTTGACTAGTTGTGACCTTGTTAAAATTTCTTAAAACTTATTTCAGCAAGTTAATCAAAATAACCAAAGGCAACCATACTTGTTCTTACATTAAATTTATTTAAACTTTCTTTTCAGGAAGGAATCTTTTGTAAACTTTAACTGGACCTATAAATTTTAAACCACCTTTATATTTTTCTAAGCATTCTAAAGATCCTACGTCGATTTGGAAAGCAACTTCATCCATACAAATAAAAAAATACGAGCAAATACTATGAACAATTAAAGGACAATAGTTTGTGAACAATAAAACGTATAAAAATAATAATTTTTAACTTTAAAATAAAATGTATATAAAAATATAAAACAAAGATAAATATATACAATAATAACGTAGGGTAAAAATTTTCACATTTAAACAGGGAAACTTAAAACAAAAATCAGTAAAGTTTTCTTACTAGGGTATTAAAGAAGAGAGAAGACATATATATATTTATCACCCCTTGGCTAGAGTAAACCGTGTGTGTTACGTGAAATGTTGGTTTTACACCAACAAAGTGGAGTTGAGGGAAAACCTAAGTAGCTGGGGACATCATCTGCTGAAATTCATGAAAATCAAGGAAGCCATTGCCATCAAGATCGAAGGCTCGAATCATGGCCGCACACTCATCCTGAGATTTAACGTCACCCAGTTGGCGCAACATCTGCTGCAACCCCTTGGGCGTTATGCAACCACACCCCTTCTCAACCTCAAACATTTCAAATGCGCTTCTTAGAATATCCTCCAACTCATCGCTTTCCTCTTCTTTCATAAGTCTGACAAAGTCCGCGAAATCAAGTAACTCATCACCGTCAGAGTCGAACTCATTTATCACCCTCATCGCCACTTTATGGCTCACCGACTCACCCACCGACGCAAAATAATCCGTTAGTTCCTTGCTTGAAATTTTACCATCTTTGTCAACGTCCAAGTGATCAAAAACATCTTTGAGCCTCTCGTCGTCTTTTGGGCCGTGCTCGTTCGACGGCCCAATCAGGGGAGGCGCAGTGTCACCGTCAATAGCCGGTAATGATTTGGGCGTTGTGGAAGGAGCTAAGCACGGAAAGGTTATTATCTTGAACAAGTTCTTATAAGAGAATAACCATTTGGAAGATGCCATGCTCTACTTGTCACTGAACACTTTTAGGATTGCAAAGGGTGCTGTTGGTGTTAATTAAATATATAGAAAGGGATATTGGAGATTTTGAGTTCCAAATTGTTGCAACTTGCAAGACAAGGTGTTTGAACTTCGAATGATGATGTTGTCATTGCAAGGAAATTGCCTGAGAGACTGACCTACGGCCCCGAGACTTGACTTCTCTTTCACAAAGTTACTTCTTTAATTAATTTCAATGAAGCAGAAAGAAAAATGTTACACTATTTCTTTGCATTTTCAGGATAAAACCGTGGAAGGGGTTAAAGAACGTGGACTACCAGAAACGGGTCGTTATAACTACCGGGTATATTTATCTCCATTTTGACTACTTTAAACTCAATAAATATGTAAAATAAATTTGAAATGTTTTTAATATGTACATAGGTCCTAACTATTTCTCATTTTTTTACCCATTTCACTTGTTTGGATGAATAAATAAATAAAAACTTCAGGTTTCATATTTGCTATGATCTTTAAAAACTCATTCCCAAATATACAGGATTACACATTAATATGAACACCACCCAAGGTTTCAAGATAAACATGTAACTAATTAATAACTTTCACGAGTTATTCTATTTGCCCGCATTATTTTATACAAGCATACCATTCTCATTTTCAAAAAATTGTAAAGAATAAGATAAATAAGATCTTATTGTAAGATTTTAAAATAAAAAATTGTATGCAAATCTTTAAGTTAGAGAATAATTGTTTTTTCATAATTCACTGGGCCTTTCCATTTAGGCTCGAATCTGATAATTCTATGTTGGTTGTTGGGCTGCTTTGGTCTAATTTCACGACTAGATTACAAAGACCTTCGACCAAAAAAAAACCATATTCCATAAACTAGAGCAATTTATCAAGGTAATATCCATATGCCATTAACCCAAAATACCAATTCAATTGGCCAATGCGCATGAACCAATCCTTAAACGGTTAACCTTCTCTACCTTGTTCATGATATTCAGACAATAAAATCAAAAACAAAAACAAATTTTTTGGGTCCATTGAAATAGTTTTATTTTTTTGAAAAGATAAAAATTTTAATTTTAAATATTTAACTTTTATTTTTGTGATTTTCAAATATAAAAATGTGTTGTCAACCCTATACTTTTCCTTTTAAAATTTGCTAGTGACAATAACAATTCTGCCACAGAATATGTGTTTTTATTAGTCTCTATTTTCTAACAATAGTAATAAAAAATAACGTTGACCTTAAATATTACAATAATAAAATAATAACTACTGCTATTACATGAGCAAATACCAAAAAAAACAGAAAACAATTTTGTAACTGTATCATTTTAAAATTATTTTTAGGTATGTGCATAAGGATACACAATATCTTATTAATTTTTAGTAAGTTTAATGTTATTTGAAATATTTTGTTATAAATACTTTGAAAATTATATTTTCATTTATTAAATAAGTTACTAGTTTATTAATAAAAAATTATAATTTTTTTTATAAAAAATTATAAATGTATCTTTGACAGGGATACAGAGTCTGCGAGGACAACAATCTTTAGCTAGGTATTGTCGTCGGGATGGAAAAGGGCCCTGCCCATAAACAAAAGCTACTCGCATGGTAAATTATGGTTTTATTTGATAAAGTTAGCTTCAACGAATTTTAGTTAAAAGTTTATAATTTATAATTACTTAATTAAATAAAATGTCACTTGTGATGTTTTTAATAAACTAATTTTCAAAACATTTGAGTTCTTGTTTTTGTTAAATAAAATTATTAACTTATTAATCCAAAAATAATGTAGAAATACCTATAAATACTTTTAAAAAGTTTATATTTATTTTACACATCTGCATCGAATATGTATCTAACTGTGATTTTCTGAAACATTTCACAAATACTTATTTATGAAGTATTTGATTTTTTATTAAAAAAAAGTACAAAAATTTAAGACGACACTGAGATTTAAAAATATGTATACAATAGAAAAGTAGAAGCATCAAATATTGATGAACTAAAATTTAAACTATTCTTATTTACAGCCAATAAAACCATTACTGATGATAATAACTAATTTTACATGTTTAATAATATTAAAAAGTGTTTTAAATTTTTATATGCTGACATATGATTATATATATTTTTACTTTAAATTATCAATATTTTTTTAAAATAATTATGTTCAAATCAAATAAAAACAATATAGAAAGCATTGAACAAAAAAAAATACGCATTAAAATCAGAACACTAAACTAAAATGTCTTCGTGCTCAGTAATACTAGGATTATCTTTCTATTTTGTATGATTTTTTTATACGTATTTAAGTATGCATCGATCACATATCATATCTTATGTATCATAGGAATTATCGCATCACCGAATCATATTTATTTCATCATCGTATTGTCAGAAAGACTTTCAAGCCATTCTTCAGCCACTCACTATTCGACACGCGTCGTTATAAGAATCTTTCTTCGCCCTGCGAGATATCTTGATGTTTTCCCACGTTTCTTTCTTTCTTTCTTCCCCTACCGACACTACTTTTTCTTTTTCTCTTTTTAAATTTAATATTAATGCTAAAGTATCAGTAATAATTGGTTTATGGTCACAAAAAGGATTAAGGAATGAGAAGCGGAAATAAAATCAATATTAATAAGATCCTGCAAGTTGTGAAGTGAATAATAAAGTTATTATTTTTATTATTCAGTCATTGATCAATGATGAACTTTACAATGATCTACAATTCAAAGAATATAGAGCATAATCAGCATATAAATTTTTAAAAATGACATTTTTCAAAGAATCTTGTTATTCGAGATATTGTGCTTTTTTTTTTTTTTCCGCTTGTCAATTGCTTATTTTGCACAGTAGACTATTTTTTATACAATGGTAGGTAAGTATTTATATCATATATTAATATCAAATTTGACTTTGACCTCATGTCGATTTCTATCACTCCGATCATTATCAAATTGATGTGATATTAATTTGTTTCTAAATTAAACTAACAAATAATTATATGAAAAAAAATATTTGCTTTTATGTTTTAAATAAACGAAATAAAAAGATCAATTAACATTTACGAATCAAAAGCCTGGCAACCAGTAATATTCTAATGCAAAAATATTCAACCAAACGCACAAGTAGTTGTGAAGAAAGACAAATGCCGATCGCAAGATTGTTAAAAAATATTATTTGATTTTAGAAAATATTTATATATATATATATATATATATTATACTATATTTATTTTTATTTAGTATTTGTATAAAAATATTTTTAAATTTTTCCTATATGTTTTTTGAAAATAAGAACAAAATAATGATATTTTTTAATAAAAAATATTTTCTTAAACCATATATATTGTAAATATTTATTGAAAATAAAAAATGTTAATATTGTTAACCAAATTCTCCAATACAATTAGTTAATATTTGACAATTTGTGTTTGTTATCCATAAAAAAAATGGAGCGTCAAAGTATTTTATTCTTTTTAATATATGAGTTAAGGAAATTATGACGGAATTAAAAGTGGCGTTTATTAATTTTTTGTTAAATTATCATAAGTATTTAATGAAATTGTTAAACACTGCTAGAGTTTAAAAAATATTTATATTTTTGTTTAATTAATTTAGTCAATGTTCTGTAATATAATTTTTTTCTAGTTTTTTATACATTAGAAGTGAAATCCTTATCAATCATATATTTCCATATCTCTCAAAAAATTAAATAACAAATCGACAAAAACTATTTGAAATATTTTGTCATCCCTACAAAATTATTCTTCTCGATATCAGTTCTTATATATATATATATATATATATATATATATATATATTATTTGATTAATTATTTTAGTAAAATATGTTTTTTATCCGTATTATTAAGGTTATTTAATTAAGTGACAACGAGATACAATAGTGGAGATAAAAGCATATATTTCAAATGAATGAAAAATAATACTCCCAACATTTTTATTTGTTAAGAATAGATTTATTGTCCTTGCTTTTATTGAAATCATCATATAATTTTTATTATACTACTTTATATATTTTTTATTTTATATTAAGAGTATGATTAATAAAGAAATAATGAACATCCCCTTAAACTTTAAAAAATGATAAATAAATATAAAACATTATTTAATATTATTGTCCTTTTTACCTCAAAATTTTAAGAAATTTCGCAGTAAATCAATCATTAGAAACTGAACACGGTAACGTGTGATTCCCTGGCCTCGCTTAGGATTCAGGTTCGTAGAATAAAGTAATCGCTTCCATGTGCATGAACACATGATTATAGGAAGAAATCCCAAGCAACTCCCATCATTTATTACCATTATGGAAAACAAAAGCAAAAGAAGAACGCAATTAAAGAAGAGGATATAGTTGTGAAGTAAGAACAATCAATAATCTATACACAACTTTATTACGTTCTCATTATTAGAAACCAAAAACATAGTTCATGAATTCACGCATCCAAAACATAGAGCTAGCTATTTTGATATGCACAGTTATCTGATACAACACTTCAAAATTCATCACTTACCATCTTCGCCCTTTACATTTGAATTCGTTTTACTTCAAACTCTCCGTGAATCTACAAAAATGGATTATTCAATCTTGCCCCTTCTCCCTCCTCCGACTGTATGTATGTGCATGTATATATATATATATATATATATATATATATATATATATATATACGTATGTATGTGTGTATATATGAATCCCAAATACGTATACGAAGTGAGGTTTGTTCAAGGATCGAGAGAAAAGGGAGTTTGCAATAGATCATAGGGTGCCCAAAGAGCATCCAAAGGACAAGGCCTATTTGCGTCCAATCGAACCCACGGTTTACCTTTGCCACTCCAATGCAAGAGACTAACGGGTCCAGGGTGAAGATCTCTGCAGAGCCCACGAAAGTTATCACCGCCGAGGCCGTGCTGGTTCCACCTGTGATCCACCGGAGCAATGTTCGCAGCAAACACAAGCAAAAATGGCGGCAAAGAACCCAGGTCGTAGATTCTCATCCTCTTCTGAAGTTCCATCCACTCCTCAATCTTCTTCGTGTAATCCCCTTCTCGCCACCGTTCTAAATCGATCACCATCACCCCCGTGTTGAAATAACAGGGCTTTCTGTTTGCAAAAGTGAGGGAAAGAGATGGGTTGGACCAGAAGGTAGGGGTAAAATAGGAAGTGAAATTGGCGTTGCAGTATTCGGGTGCTGCCAACACAGATTTTTGTCCCAATGGGGTAGCTGCGAGTTTTGCAATGTCGTCGACTAGGATGAGGTCGGAGTCCAAATAGACCACGCGCCGGACGCAGAGTGGTAAGAGGTTGGGCAAATAGGAGCGCGCGTAGTTGAGGGGGCAATCGAGTGCGGAGCGAATGGAGGTGGAGATGAGGCCCGAGACTATGGAGTCATCGAAGTTGTAGAGATGGAATTTGAGGTAAGGGAATGATGTGGAGATTGCGGCGCGTAGGAGGGACGCGTTGGAGGAGCAGAGGAAGTGGAAGAATATGTTTTGCGGACAAGAAGAGTGTTGGAGGACCGAAAGTATTGCGGCCATGGATCCTCTGATGTATGTGGTGTCCAGGGTCATTGCCACGTGTACTGCTTCGTCAGAACAGATGTAGCTGTCGTTGTCGGAATTGTCGGTGATGGAAGCGCAGTCTGGGGAGTTGTAGAATTCGGGGGCTTCTTTGAATCGATGGGTGACGGTGGTTGCTTCGTTTGCCTCATTATTGGGGGTCGAAGAGGAAGAGGATGATGGAGTCGGAAGTAAGAAGAGTGATATAATGATAAAGGGTAGGAGCAGTGGTAGTTTTGGTTTTCTTGGCTTGGATTTCATAGCTTGTGTTTCTCTAAGCCGCGTGGTTCTTTTTCTCTCTCTTTTTTTTTTTTTTTGTTCACTTTGCTGTTTGAAGTGACAGAGAAGAGAGATGTGTGGGGTGGTGGCTTATAATTGGAGTTTGAGGTTTGAAACACGCTTTGGGGATAGTAAAGCTGATTAAAAAAAAAGAAGCAAAGAGAAAAGAAAGTAGCTGGATGAATGGGCTGGCCACGCTGCAAAGTGAATATATGAAGGGGAATTTGGTATAGTTCACATTGCTGCTCAACTTAATCATCGTGTATGGTTTTCTAGCGTTTTCAGGTTTGGGATTGGGACCCTCAATCCCCCTCCTTAAAGACTGAACTTCCTCCATGTCTCCATAACTTCTGCTTTGTGTCGTTTTTTGTGAGCTATTATTAATTTTCAAATTAATTCAGGAATTAGGATACTATGTTTGAGAAAGGTATTATTGTACATCTTTTCATCCTCTATTTTAATTTTTATTTATTTGGTTTCATTTATATATGTATATGTATTAGCCTTCATGAATCATGCATTACCTTCTTTCAATATATTTTAAGAATATATAAAGCATGATCCCGCGTACCATGTTTGTCATAAAGTTTTATTCTTCATACTTTTATGGGAAATTTTATTCCTTATACTTGAAAAATGGAACTTAATTAATAGTTTGAACATTGTTTTATTTAATGGTTTAATCTGCTATTATACTAACGCTAATATTGTTTTTTAAAATGATAATGATGTGGTTTTAAAAAAAATATTGGGTGAAACCAAGAGACTTTTGTTAACAAAATAATTAATATTTTGTTTACCAAACAAATTTCATAAAAAAGAGTCGTATCGATCGAATGAGTCGTTTTTCAAATTATAACATAACTGATACATTTCACATTTTAATTATGGATTACTGATTTAAAATTCATTTAAGTATTTTGCCCATTCATTTTACAGCTTTTGTTGAAATAGTTCCTTTTACGTGTAGTATTGAGTATTTTCTAACCAACAATTAACTTTTTGAGGAAAAAAAAAAAAGATTGCCTATATACACTTTACATTTATCAACGAAGTTTTTCTATGTGCATATAGTTAAGAATTAAATCTTGATTAATCTATTTAAGGAACTTAATAATTTATAAACTGTTTGAAATTTTGTTGGTGATTAAACTGTTAAACTATGCCTGTTTAACATTGTTATATATTTTTTCTTTTTATGCTTTTCGATGATTTAAAACCACAAAACTAAACTTTAATTCAATTAATTTTTTTTCTTCCAAGTACGTTAGTAAATCAACAACATTCGTAAAAGTGAAGAATGTCAGCTAAGTTAGTCAAATCAAGTTGAGATTAGTTTTTTTATATTATTATCATTAGGAAGGGGATTAGGAAGAGGAGAAAGAAGAGTGAAAAAAGAAGGAAATAAAATTCCAATCAAGCTAAATTTCTAAGTGTTAACCGTTAACGCAATTATAAATTCTTTTGTAAATGGCTGTTAAACTATAAAATATGTCCTGTGATTTTATGAGACCTTTATCCTTAATCATAAGTTTTAATATATTAAAAAACCAATCATCGAGGATGGCGCCAAAAACACACAATACATTTTTTTAATGTTATTATCAACTATTAGACACACAAGATGTTATAATCAACTGAAAAATATTTCTAATCACATTCTAAGTTTATATATATATATATTGATTTACTTTCTAATCTGGTAAAAAAAAAGGGGTAAGGGTACATTGAAATTAGGGGTTGGCGAAAATATATTCTATGTGGCCCTATCCAATATAATTTGACGCTATATGATTCCAAATTTTCAATATTATATTATAACCCATATATTACATGCTCGTTCACCATTAAAACATAATTATTCCTGGTGTGTACTTATATTCTATTTACTATTTAAGTATTATTATGTTGGCGATTTATAACTTGTTTTTCCATAGTTCTTTATAATGATTTATTTTATAATAAATATAATTAAATCGATACAAAATTTTACAATTTTTCATTTCGAATGAAGAGCATAAATTTATCTTTATTTATTTAGGGTAGTTTTATCATTAAATAGATTACATATTAGGAATGTCTTTTAGAATTGAGAGAGCCCTCTGGTCTCCAACTTTGATAAGAAGGTAGAGACTACTTTATGCTAAATTGAATGAGACAGACGACTAGAAAAGAGTGTTCGTGGTAGTGTTCTTCATATTCGCTGTGTTTCTTTATCTTAGTAAACGTTATTTTTACGGCTTTCTTTGTATTCATCTTAGCAACAGAAACAAAATATTGTTAATGGTTGATGGTCCAGCCATTTTTATTTATTTTTGTTTTCTTCCTGCAGTAAATGTTGAACTATCACCTCCTCGCCTGAAAACAATGTCCCAGCAATCGAATCTTTCATCACCTATCCCACGAAAGGATTATGAATTAAGTAATTAAGGCAAATTGACTGAAGAATTATGAAATTAGGTGTTTGGTGTTGTAAAAATAAACTAGAGAATTAGCACAAAAAAGAAAACTAGAGAGGATTTTTAAAAAAAAATTGATTTTTGCAGGATGATGGTTGTACATAAATTTGGAGGATAGAATTGAAGTGGTACAGGTCTACAGGAGGTCAACGACCAATAGATGATGGCTCTTAGCACTCCCTAGACGACCACTGAGATGGTCCATTGGTAAACAAATTGTCTAATAACTCGTATTCTAAAACTCAGCAGTTTTGCTAGAATAATCAAGATTAAGAAGTCATAATTATCGGGCCCAAAACACAATTCTAAATTCTAGTTCGAACCATGGCTCGCACTTGGGTACAATAACAGGTTAGATTGTTCATCGAAAAGCTTATTATCTATTTCACGTCATACCCAGATTAGATTAGGTCAGATTTATTTTAAAAAGAAATAGGTCAAGATTTTTAAAAAATTATTTAATTAAGAAAACAGACTTGTAAATTATTCAAAAAGTCTTTTAAACTTAAAGATCAATTTATTTGAATAAATATAATGATATTATTATGGTTATCGTTGTATTAAATTTTAAATATAATATTTTGATATTATTACTTATTAGTATATTTAAAATTTAAATTTGTTAACCTACATATAAGTGTAAACTTAGCATTCTATGTAAAGATATGATTGTAACCTTATTTAATAGGATTTTAAGTCAAACATTTAAAAAGGCTAAATTAAGTATAAAACAAAATCTATATTAGATAAATGTTAGAGTGAAAGCCTTTAAAAAATAGGGCAGCCTCCAGTCTTGTAAAGCTCAACCCAATCCAATGCATTTTGACTCGTACTCACACTCACTCCATCTGTTTAAGATTATTTAATGAGAAAAGCAGTTTGATTAAAAGTGAGTAAAAATATATATATTACCAAATGTTTGTTCCTCCCTACTCATACTATCAACTTTTGATCTCAAAGGTTATCATGAATTAGGTTCCTTAAATCTTAACTTTTTTTCCTTTGTGGGGCAACGGGTCTTGAAGCTCACTGGCTGGGATTTTGGATCGCATTCTTGTAGGAAAGGTGGTGAAGGAGGAAGGATGTGGATTTAGAATTGTCTTTGTGGAGAATGGGGTGGTGTTGTTCGTTTCGGACATGTGGGATACAGAAGAGGGTGATGGGTGTTATTGTTCCTTTGGACGTTGTTGGATTGTGAAGGGGAACAGAGGAGCAAGGAAGGCAAAGTTGACGATGAAGAAATTCGAAAGATAGAGACAAGTCCATGTTAAGAAACAGATATTTTAGAAGAGATTAGAAGTAAAACGATGAAAAGTGTGTAAGCAACACAACCAAGTTATGACCATTTAATAATTACTCCTAACTATCAAGTTTCTTTTTCAAAATTTAAATAAATAAATGGATTGAACCCCACATACGCACTATATTATGAACTAAATAAGCACGTGTCTCCCTTTGATCGAGTCGGCTATCAACAAAATTAATCCTCAGAGCACGCATTCAACTGAATTGAATTGTTTTAAACCAAATTTTTATTCATATAACACGACATCCGACTAAACTCACTCCCTGTAGTTTTTTCCTCCTTCGGTCAACTTGGTTTCCGATGGTTGAGTGTTTAGTGCTCACCTCTAACATGTTCTAGTGTTGAATGGTGTGTTATCCATTAAGGATTTCATTAGCTAGGGTTAGCGTTTAATAAAAAAATTTATATTTATTATATAAACCATTCAACGCTTAGCATTGATTACCAATTTACATACCTAAAACAAACGCAACTTCACATATTCTCCATCATCATTCTTGGCCACAACACCTTTCCACCTAAAACGGAACCCACAACAACGACTAGTGCACTAGAACAGAATCATTCAAACATTACAGCTCCAGAAGATTAAGAACTTGGGTCCCTGGACCAAACAAAGATCACCCCTTCATCTATGGCAATTGATGGCAAAAACACAGACTAACGTGGCTCCGTAAAAGAGACACATTAACGTGGCTCTTCATGGGGAGCCAATTAGATCGAGCTCAAGGAAGCACAGTGTGCAAAATGGCATAACCGGATGACATTGTTATTGGCTTAGCAGAACACAATGAACAACATTTGGCATTTACAAGCATATATATCTTATCAGTGACAAATGTACTCGGCGAGCAAATCATCTCCAGCAAAATTTCATGTTTAACGGAAAAATCATAACAGAAAAGTAGGCAGTAGATACAGTGACTTTCAGACGAGCTATTGAAATGTGGCAAGTTACAATATATTACAATGAAGATAAACAGACAAGCACTCAAGGCCAACCAGGTGATGGGCAGAAAAGCAAGTAGAGAGTAGAAACATAATGAGAAGGTAAGAAAATTTTGATATAGAGCAACATGTGTCCACCTAAAACAGCCATATCATTCTGAAAGAATTAATTTTTATTTGTCAACTAGTGCCAATTTTATAACGTACATGTCTACTACTAATGTACTACATGAAGATGCTAAACTCCTCCTACATCAAACTGAACATTATATAAAGTAAATCCACACATAGCGTGAATAGATAGGTCACCGGTATCCAGGAACCTTGTATTTCTATAGATTCGACTTTTTAAAGTAAAAAGCCATCCCTGGCCACAACAGAAAAATAGAATACAAAAACAATCTGAAAGAAAATACAGCTAAATGCGCAAAAACCATGATTTCAGATATAAATTACCATGGCGATGGGTGTGTTTGCTTCCATGCTTCTTACATACGAAATTACGCACATGGATACCATGCAATTGAATGCCACAGTAATAAGAGAGTATTATTATATGAACAATTTACTTAGTTACAAAACCAAGAGCGCAAGCAAAAGTCTGGTTCTGCTAGCAGTCTGAGCACACATTCAATCTATTGCCAAATAAAAGCAAGAACAACACAGAAAACAATAAACACAAGCAGTTTCTTCAGAAAATAATCTTGTTGCCCTTGATGTGTGTGCAGAGGATATCTATGAGCATGGACACCATGAAATGAATTGGAAAATCCATGAGGAAAACCTGCCGCTCCACCATACATAATCCCATCATGGAACCCATGCAACTGAAAGTTGAATAAGGATGGTAAAAAACCACCAAATGCTGCAGACAATGTGAAATTGCCAAATCTTGCGGACGCCATTGGCGGTGGTGCAAAGCCTCCCAACCCACCCATAAATCCAAACCCATCTTGATGAAAATGATTTGATTCAGGCGGAGGAGCAGTTTCAGGTCTTTGACCAGCCGGACGATGCGGGATGTTAACTCCCGGAATAGATTTTGATCTTGGATCAGTTGAAGTTTTTCCTCTCCCATATAAGGGAACCAACTTCTCCTCCTCGACGAGGGCCTTGCAGACTGGGCATTCTTTTGACTGGGAGTGAAAGTGAAGCCATCTGTAAAGACAAGGCCAGCAGAAAAGATGACCACACAAAGTGATTATTGGATCCTGTGCTAATTCAAAGCAAATGTTGCATTCAAAATTGCCTGCATCGTTGTTGTTGTTGTTGTTGTTGTTGGAGTAAGAAGGGCTTGGGGGTGACCTGCTTGTTGATTCCCCAAACCCACTTGCCATCTACAAAACCCTAACCTTCAGATGCTTATACAATTATCTATAATACGCAATAATGGGCTTTCATATTCTATCTTCAGACACACACTCTGGGATAAATATAATCAAGATTTTACATGTGATATTCATGAATCAAAAAGCTGTTGCATCGTTTTAAAGCAAGCAAAATTCTTTTACAAACACAAAGCCACACGTAAACCACGAAACTCAATTTTTGGCGAAATTAAGAAAACACTATGAATTGCAAAATATTAAAGAAAATGATTAGGCAGAAAGAATCAAACAAACACGAATAAGAAAAGGGGACAAAAAAATCCTAATATAAAGTCTATCTTGCATTTAAAAAAAATTCCGAATTGCTACAAATAAGAAAAAGCAGGGTTTACAGATTCGGGCAGTAACAACTAAGGAGACAAAATCCAAAACGAAAAAAGAAAGAAGAAAGGAATAGGAAGTTGGAACCTGAAGATACCGAAAAATTGAGAGAGCGAAGCTAAGAATCGATCGATTATCAAAGTCAATAGTCAAAAGCGTACAGAGAAATGAGGAGAGGGAGGCGATATCATATTTGTGCCCTGCAAAATGCAATTGGTTTAACTGCGAAGGTAAAGACGAAGAAACTTCTTTCGTTTAACATTATTGGGAACAAATCATAACTCATAAGTTCATGGAATTCGTGCGTGGTTTGATTATCATTATTAATTAGTGTGATGAGTTTTTATGGAAATATATTAAATTTTATGATTTATAATAAGTTTTTATTATATATTGTTTTATATAAATTAAAAATTTATGCTTGAAATGTATATACTCGCACGTGATAAGTATTGTAACACTGTCATTTAAGAGAACAAAAATATATAATTTAATTGATTAAAAAATATACTTTAATCAATTGTAGATTTTATTAATTAAAGTTCATAAAAAAATTATAATATAACTATTATATGTTATATAATATTATTTTTAGTTTTATTATTAAAAAATAAATTTTTCTAAACTGTAGATATTTCTGCATTTGAAGTAATTTTATTTGAATTTGATAGAATAAATGTGAATCAAGATCTCCATTTGACTATTAAAATTTATTTTTAAATATATTATTCATTTAATATATAAAATATTAATTTAAGTATTAAATATTTTATGTATTTTTAAATAATATAATTTATGACATTTATTGACATTGATGAATTATATATCTATTTTTTATAAATAAAATATGAAATAATAATATTAAAAAAATTAATTTCGTCATTTATCATTGACAATTTAAGAGTGTTAGATCAAATTATTTAATATTTTCTGTTCTTATTTATTTATTTGTTGAGAGAAAATGAGAATTATTCATTTGCGCATGTGTAAGTTTTAAAAAATATATTAATTACTATTTTTTACTAATACTTTCTATTATTGTATGATTTTATCACGTGTCTGTTATGCAAAAACTAACTTTCTAAAGTTTCTTTGAAATAAAAAATACATAAACTCTTTAAATCATATACATATATTAACTTATATATTTTGTATAATATTGTATATGATAAAAAATTTATTAAAAAAAAAAAGAGTGATACGAGTGGAATTAAACTAGTAAATTTAAGCTGCCCAGCCTAGCTTGATTTGGGCTCATGTAAGTATCAAATTTAATGGGACAGATCCACACTCAGCCTGCTTTAATTATGGGCTTAGCTAAAAAGGATCAAATTTGTTCATACTTTAAATTTTATGATTCAAAACCGACGAACTTATTCATGTTAATTCATTTTATTTTTATCGGTTCTATGTCTAGTTAAAAGAGATAAAACTCTCTCTCAAACACACATACACGCAACATCATAAAAGATTCATTTATTTCAAGAACAAGGTTTTGATTACTTAATTTGTTTAATAATATTTTATAGACATTAGATATTTATCAGCATGTAGTTTATAATTAACATTTTCTTATATGCTGAAATAATTTTAAAATTTCGAAGAGTTCAACTACTTATTAAAAAATTTTAAATTCAATGTCTACAAAAATTTATAACAAATTACAGCCATATAAAGTATACCGATTTTTTATTATTTAATAATTTTATATTTAGTATTTAAATCAATTGTTAGATTAAAAGATTATATTATATAAATTATAGTTAAAAGTTTTAAATTAATTTAAATTTCATCCCATCCCCTCAATCCATTGGACGATGAGCAAAGAACTAGAAGAAGATCGCAAAAGAGGCCGTGACGCGAACGATGAGATTGAACTGCTTAGAGGCTTCACGATTTGCATTCCTACAATATGTATCCTTCTAGACGATGATGAAGCAAAGAAAATTCGAACAACGGCAATAACCTTAGTCAAGAGAAGACCAAATAATCAATACGAATATAAAACCAAAGTCTTTGTGTACAACACACAAACACATCTTAATTTAGATTCAATTTCAACTTTGGTGGTCCAAAATTTAATCCCAATTCCACTCCCTTATATTCATATTAGCAAACCCAAAATTCATCACAGAAGAATACAAAACCGAAGGTTGCAAGAAACACCAACGTCACAAACACATTATATTCACTAATCCATCGAATATATCTTATGCAATGGAGAGCCTGAAATATTGGCTAATAGAGCACCCTTCCATCGTGTCCTTCAGGTGGAGTTCTACACAATCATATGGTGCCACGTGGTGGTTCCTCATCTCCGCCATCTCACTTTACATCGCCGCCGCCGTAACCCTTCACCTCCTCCTTATAATTCTCCGTCGCCGGCGTCCCGTTCCGCTGGGTCCCATCCCCGCACTCCACAACCTCGCCATGTCTTCAATCTCCATCGCCACATTCATCGGCATGCTCTTCTCTTCCGAAGCTGAAGCACGCGACACTCGCTGGCTATGGCAGCGTAGCAGAACAACCTCTTTCGAATGGTTGCTCTGTTTTCCACTCGGTATTCGTCCCTGCGGTCGTGTCTTCTTTTGGTCCTACGTTTTCTACCTCTCTCGTTTTCTCCACTTGTTTCGCACGTTCTTCGTCGTTCTGCGTCATCGGAGACTGTCGTTTTTTAGATTGTTTAACAACTCGGTTCTGCTGCTCATGTCGTTTCTATGGTTGGAGTTTTCGCAGTCACTTCAGGTGCTGGCGATTCTGTTTTCGACGGCGGTATATTCCGTTGTGTATGGATACCGGTTTTGGACGGAAATCGGGTTGCCAAGCACGTCGTTTAAGTTGGGCGTTAATTTTCAGATGGTGCTGTTATGTTGTAATTTGGTGTGCCACGTTTGGGTGCTTTCGTTGCATTACTCAAGAGGAGGGTGTAACGGAATCGGCGCGTGGGTTTTTAACTCCGTCTTGAATGTTGCTTTTCTTGTTCAGTTCTTGAAGTCATATGTGAAAAAAATGCGTTGGCAAAGGAAGGGTGAAGGATTATCTTCTTCAAAACGCGAGGAGGACATTGCCAAGTGAAATGTAATGTCCTTTAATTTTATTAAGTCCATCATTGGGCATGTCAAATGTAATGCCTCTCTCTGTGAATGCAGAGGTTGTAAAGCTTTCATTGACGGCTTCCAAATTGAAATTGTGCAGTGAAAAAACTAAATTTTAGAACAGAAGATAGTTGTTTTTCCATTGTCTATCAAAAAAAGAACCTTGATGGAAATGCAATTTTAATAATGTAAGAAATGTCCTCTTCTCTTTCATCAGACCATGGAATGGACTATCTAAACACGGTTCACATATTCTATTTGTTGAAAACCATTTTATTTTCCCACCATAGATAAGGGAAACCACCAACTTTGCAAGAATTGATGATTATATTACACATTTCTTAGTATGACTAGTGACCAGGTGGGGCACGTTATTAGCACTTAAAGAACTGTCTTTAGTTTTCAGTGTTGTCTATAAAAGCCACTAAATTTAAATATGGTCAATAAACAAGTGATTCCCAAATGAATACTTTCTATATATAAATAACAATAAATTATATACCAAGGAATAAAGTCAATCATTATCTAAAAGTTGGATTATAAATAATGATAATTGATAAATAATACGGAAATATCAATGTCCTTTAATAGATGTAAGCTTTCGCTGGACGAGAGGAGTTAATGAAGTATTATAGGGATGTAAATGATGGTTATGTGTTAGGTAAGCAAAACTGAAAACATTATATCATTTACCTATTTGTTTTTTAAAGCATTAATCAACCGTATTTAAACCTTAGCATTGTTAAAAATATTTTGATTTGACTTTTCTCGTGTCTTGTGGTTCTAGAAATAGTTCGTGAGGTTGATAAACAAATTAAGAGATTGCTAGCCATAGCCTCTTCTTTTTTCTTTTTTTCTTTAAGCTGTTATCAATTCATGAAGTGGTCAATATCTCTATTTTTAAAAATAAAATGATTGTAAGTTTGCATGGCAAGATTTTGATTTGTATATGTCTATCTTTACTTTATGTATATAATAGTTGAATTTAATTGAAATTAAAGGTTAGAACTTAATGTGGGAAACCCTGACACATCATTACGAACATCAGCCATCCAGAAGGAGATGCTCCTAATGTTTGTCTTTCTTGTCTCTTATTATTTATGTTTTTTGTTTCCTTTTAAAATTAAAGTTTATTACAAATAGACACGTGAAAAGTATTATTTTTTAATAGTTGTGGCCTGGTTACGTTACAATGGTCCGAACCTTATGCATCTATTAAAAATCCCATTCACCCAGCAGTTGTTTCATCGAAATATCCAAATAAAAACAATAAATTAATCAAGATTCACAGTAGTCATGGCAATGAAATGGGTAGAACTGTAGGGATTAATTACATGTAACATAAATAAACTACAAACTTATTCACATTTTGATTAAATTTAAATATCTTGTATACATAAGCAACTTTTTTTGGGGATCAATGGCCATTTTAATTGGGCCACTATAATCATTAGGCTCAGTTTGATCCATTTTAGTCCATGGATTAATGGTTTGTTTTTTGTCACGCCCGTGATCTTCTTCATGGCTCGAGAATGGTAGCTAGTGTAATGAGTCTGATGACGCAACTTACGGTGAATGTTGGCTTTAACAACGGTTAGAGTGAAGAGTAGTAAAAATTGATCTCCTAGGAAGAGCATTTTCTTATTAACGTAACATTTCTAACCATTTTACCTCAAACGTTATCCTGTTTAGTATTGTCAGGTTTATTTCGAAAGGTTTTTGTGATAAAATTTCGTCCTAAATCTCTAAATTTAAACAATGATGAATAACGATGATCTTAAAATAATTCATCCCCTCATGTGAACCAAAATCATGTTTAAAATAAGTGTTAAATGGTATGTAAAAGTAGTATCACAATATTTATATTCATACACGTATATAATTTTTTTACCTTTTCATTTTTCTTATCTCACCACATTATTTGTCATTTTTTTAATCTTCTTTTCACCTCGTACACCAGTACAATTTGTATATTATTGTTATTATATTACTTATCTTAGCGTACCTTTTTTTTTCTTCTTTGATCTCTCCTTATTATAGAAAATATTTTGAATATGACCAAACATGCAAATTCAACTTATTTAATTTTTGCACTTTAAACCAATTGTGTATGTCTTCTGTATATTCAATATAACACTTGTGTTGAGTTTTATACATGCCGTGGTTGATCATAATTGTTTAGCTTGATAGTTCATTTAAAGGTCCAATAAAAAAGCACAAATTTCACGAGTAACTCGGGAATGGGGATTCACGATAGTACTTGTTAAATCTTATACTTGATATGGAGATCAAACCCCCTTCGGAAGAGAAATGGTAATTCTATAAACAACGAATCTAACCAAAGCCAACATTTGGCAAGTCCTTCAATATAGTATAATTGTCTGACAATTCTTTTACTAAAAATTGATATTATACGTGACATTGTACATGTTAAAATTAAGTGTCTCCTATTACACAATAGGAGACAAAAATACGTGACATAGTACACAATAGCATTATTAGTATACAATTTTTGTTCTTATCTATCTATCTTGAGACAAAAATACAAAAAAAAAAAATCAATCATTTTATATTATTTAGTAAATTTCCAATATATATATACACACACATAATTTCTAAATTAATTACACATCAAAAAGATTTTTCAATTAGCTAGCACGCTTCCGCACTGTTAAAGCACTGCAAGCACAAGCATTCTTAGATATCATAAAATGTAAATTAACGTTTGTATCCAATAGCAATGTATAAAGAAATGCCTTGGTCATAATCCACAACCTTTTTCGTAGACCTTTAAATAAACGGTGGCGTATAAAAAACGCAAAATTGGAATGGTTTCAAACTACAGGAAAATAAGAGATCAAGTGATATATACAAAGCAGAGAAAGGAATGAAGCAGAATTTCTTTTTTTCCTTTTAAGGCCTTCGGCCGAACCTGACAATCAAGTCAACTACCTTTTTTTCCTTTCCCTTTTCTTCCTTACCCACTATTTTCCCTATCGCTAGATTCCCAATTTTCTCTACAACAGGCTCTCTTCTTTGAAAGCCAAATCTGCAACCTCATCCAATTTTTCCTAAACAATTTTGGATGAGTAAGCAACACCCTAAATCTAAGGATTAAAAAATTACAACCCAAAATGCCCAAAAAGAGAAAAAGAAAATGCTAAACCTGCCTATATCTTACAGATATTCCTTTCAAGGAACTGTTTCTCAAAGAAAAACTGCTTCGCAGACGATTAAACCATGACAATTTCATCTCACCAGAACCGGTGCATTGACCTTCCACATCCCCCTCACTGCTAAAAAGGGTTTGGTCAGAGCAGTCAAGTGAAGCTCCACATGCTAGATTATAAGATTGGCATGCAGAATGGCATACTCGAAGCCTGTTGTCTCCATCCTTGTCACACTTCTGGATTGAGATCTGAAAATCAAGGGTCAAGCTGTTCAGACAAATAGGCAACATTACCAACTATGAATGCTCGGGTATCTACAATGTTCGAAAGCATTACATTTCAATAAAAAAACTAGATTCTCGTGTTCTTCAGTTCTGACCAATGTAAAAAAGTATATCACTGTTTTTTTGTTGGTTGCATATATCACTCGTGTTTGGATAGTCATATCCCACAACTAATAAAAGAAAATCACATCATTGAACATCTATAGAAACAACTAAATCCAGCTTATGATATATGGTTTTTATCAGAAGAGTCACATGCGGCACTTAAATAATGTGTCGTGTGAACCAACTAGGAAAGTATATGAAGGAATGAAAACCAACAGAAACTAGATTGCAAAGCAAAATTTATAAGTTGAGCGTAACTAAAAACAACCAAATTACACCAAAACAGAAAAAGCTAAAGAATAGTTTTAGCATGAAAAGCCAACATACCCAGCAGGCAAGTCGTTTAGCAGTCTCATCACAGTAGGTGCTGCCAAATATATTAAATAATTTCCTAGCACCACCGGGGAATAATCGGTGGTAGTTGGGTATGATAACCACTTCTTCCAGCTGCTGTAGTATGCTAGGTTCACTGGGTGCACAATGCTGTCCAGAAACATCATTTCCCAGTACATTTTTGCAAACTGAAAGACTAGATAGGAGCATGGAGCTGTTCTGGCATGTGTATCCCGCATAGTCAGAACACCGGAATTCACAAACTCCATTATCACAAACCCCACCATGAAGGCTGCATTGCTCATCACACACAGCTGCACATACAGTATGAGGGACAAATCAATAACCAAATTGTATTTTAAGAACTAAATAAAAGTTGTTCCTACTTATAAAGTTGCTCGACAAGATTGATTGAATGTTTTTATCCTCTTTTCTGGGTTATCTAGGGTATCCTGACACTCAAGGTTAAAACCTCTATTTTCCCAGTATCATAGTTCACTTGTCACTATACCCATCACCTTGCAGGTGACCTCATCTGTTTTAATTAATGTAATTGTGATTCAAAAAAAAATTGGGGAATAGCATAAGCTAGAAAGTCTCAATTACATAAAAGTGATTGAGCTTAATTATCCAAAAGGAACCCCAACATATAACCTATTATCAAACACTTGATCTTTTATACCAGTTTACATTTTTCAAAAGCTCATCCTTAGCACATCCTATTACTTTGGAAGCAATGCTTTTATTAATCACGCATAAGGTTGCTGGTAAGAACTTAGTCCCTGAGAAATAAGCATGTTACCTACCCTCAACCCACTTTGTTTCATAACCAAAAAAAAAAAAAAAAAGCCACAACTAATAAATGTAGATCTCTTGTACAAAGAAATGATCTTGTAGCAAATATCTAGTCTCAAAATTGGTGAGTACCAGTGGAGCAGTCAATGCCAGTGTAGCCAGTTTTACATTCACAAATCCCATTGGAAAGGCACATTCCATTCCCGCTGCAATTGCTGGGGCAGGAGCCTGGAAAAAGAGAAAGCATTTATGTGAAAAGAAAAAAATGAAAACTACACACTTCTGCCAAACTGAAGGTAACTTATGGTAGAAGTACAATAAGTCAACAGTGAAAACAACTGTAGATGCACAATGATTACACATATTATAACATAAATAAAAGTGGAAATGAGAGCTCACGTCTACTGCAATCATCACCATGAAATCCAAGAAAGCATTGGCATCTTCCATCAACACAATCTCCATTGAAATTACACCAATTATGGCATTGACCAGACTCAACTACTGGGTCTGTGCTGCAGAGCTCAAAGTATGCAGGGCAGATTAATTCACCTGCAGGAAAATAAAGAAGGGAGTAAATTGTCTATGTAAACTATATGACAAATTTATGCAACCATGTAAACAATTAAACATAGACAAAAATAGCAGTAATATTAACCATTAAAGCCAGGGAACTGAATGGGTCCACCAGCTCCAGGACACACTTTCCAGATACCATCCACAGCAACCTGTAAAAGTGGTAACATAATGGAGCTTCATTTAGTGAATTCGGTAACCAAATAAAAGGAGGGGAGGGGTGAACATATAATTCAAATTCAGGCTTAAGAAAAAAATCTATTATTGTATAACCATTATTTCATGGCACAGGAACATATATCACATTAACTCCAAGGAGCATAAATGATACAATGTATGCACATATATACTGCTTTTGGAACAAAGAAAACTCTTCTTATTACCAAATTTTGGAGAATCAGGCAGTATTAGAGTTTCAAGTCAAAAATCCAATGAAATATAGCATTATAAAAAGGCAGAATATTTTACTTTTTATGGATTCTTAAAATCATACCTCTAAAGAATTGTTGATACATCTGTGCTGATAACAACCATTTCCCTGGGTCATAGAACCTCGTACAAACCCTGTGCGTACTAATGATGATGCCATACACCTGCATCCAAAAGGGAAAAATAGTGGGCAACTCCACATCTCCAAAAAATAAATTTAAAGCAGAGAAGGGGCATTAGTTTGCAGTCACAAATCTGACCTAGAGTTACTTCCTCTGATTTCACCTAGCATTCTATCAGGTGCTCGAGCACCGTTAGTGTCAGTGCATGATCCATCGGAATAAGCAACGAAGTAAGTGCAATAATCAGCCAATGAGGATTGTCCACCTGAAACAGCCAGTGAACACTGAAACTCCAGCCAAATAACCACTCACTGTTCAAAGACATTTATGATGTGTAATGGGACAATAAAAGCAGTGTACACATCAATCAATATGCATGAACAAATCATATCAACTAATCTGGCAAATAATGACGTAAACATAGAAAAAGCATGAACAAATCATAAATGGCTTCTTGCATAATAGAAACAAAAGCATGATTTTACATACCCTTATTAGCTTGCGGAAAATACCGAGCCCACTGAGGCAGGTCTCCATTGTAAGTTAGGATGGGGCAGTATCCCTCTGCCTCCCTGTTATATGTACAGCCCGAATATTGTGTTGTGTTGCAACGATAGGCTCCTTTCCAGAGATTGCAAGGGGATGTTACAAATTCAGTACCTTGGTTGCGACCCCACTCAAGATTGTCTGCCATACTGTAATTGGCCTTGTACCATCCACTATCTTCTAACAGTGCTAATGTCATTTTTGAAACAACAGATCTTGTATCCACAGAACCAGTCATAATCTCATTCATCAGAAGCCTTTTTTCCCAGTGAGACCCTGCAAGCCATTCAAAAATCTTGGATTAATCATATACAGTGTCTTTAAGGAGTATTAGCGGCCAAAGAATTGATATTTGACTCATTTCATTATTTTAAGCACCTCTCGGACAAGATTTTACACAAGCAGAGTTGAGGAAGGGTAATCCTCCTTTAGAATCTTACCCAGAAAGGTTAAATTAATTTATTATTACATTAAAAGGGAAAAAATGAATTACAAACCTGATGTGCCACGTCCTCCACCATCCTCCAGCTCTAAACCAGTAAAATTTCCTGAGAACGCCTGGCAATATGTCATTCATCAGTCATTTGTTGAATCTTTTGACAAAGGACATCTATGTAACAGTAAACATAACATTGAAACTATTCAAGAACATATGTTCCCAAGCAAATACCGCATAATGATATCGAGATTGCATGACAACACGAGGAAGCACTACACGTGTTACCATCCGTCGGAGCTTTTCATCCATAACTTGTTCAGTAACCTTCAAAAGCAAACAAGTAACAACAACATTATAACCATTAAGATGCCTAACATGGAAACGAATGATGAAATTAAGATTTTTCTATATACTTATTGAAAAGGCAAACGATATATGTCTGAAAATTAGACCAGAAAGACAAAAGTGCCACAAAACTTTGGTATCATTCTTCATTATTTTTCCCCTAAATATTTTTGCATTTGATACAATTCCTCAATTTTATTTAAATACAAATCAAAGAAATTGTATAGGATCGCTATTCAATCGAATTTTTTGCCTCCACCAACTTCTATCAACTTTCTCGTATATACCACTTCATTTATAAGAAACTGACCACTAGTTATTATTATTATCACAAAAAGAACATGGGGGAAATAATTATGATTCAGGACCTCATACTTTGCAAGACTATTACAATATTGAAAAAAATTAAGTTGATCTTACAGCACAAAAAGGAAGCCATACCTGATTACGCCGTCTTTTCCTCTCATCTCTAAAATGAGCAAAGGCATGTGGATCAAAACCAAGAACATGCATAACCTGAAAAAGGATCAAATGTGATGAACAGTGCCATGTATTGCCTCTCATGCATCCATATAGGTGTGTGTATATCACAGACCTCATGTATCAGGGTAGCTGACAGCAAAGTCTCTGCCTCAGCAGTCAAATGGCGAGGTGCAACATTAACATGTCCTGCAAAAAAACAAGAGTACTTTCATTTCTGAAAAATTCCAAATGCAAGATTTAAAAAGACCACCGAAATCAACATATGTTTGTAGGATAATTACCAGCTATAGCACGGCCCCATTGATCTCGTTCACATGCCACCGCCCAAGCAAGTGTATTTCCAGTTGTAGGTCTTGTAGTCACCAAAAGAACCAAGTCGGCATCAGAGACACCCTCTGGGAAAGTTGAACAAAAAGGTAATCTCTTAAATTCAGAAGTACAAATCTGATATTAAATTTTTACAATACAATGCATGCAACAAATAAAACGTACCCTCAATATATCCACGAGGAAGCTGCACACCTCCATCTTGTCCACATGCAGAATATCCACTTAAACGCAAGTTCCCCTTGACAGGTTCAACAGCTAATGCTCTCCTAAACCATTCAGCTGTCTGACCTAATGCCTGAAATAAGTCATCAAAAGTAAATATCTCTATCCAATCATATATGTGAATGAAAATTTTAATATTTATTATAGTTCTAACTTCTAACGACACAACACTTCAAAGAAACATATAAAGTTGCCATAACTGACAACGCACCAAGTAAATTTTCCAGAGAAAAAGCATTATCTGCCTAGTGATTAAAGTAACCTAAAAGGATAAAATATTTGACCTTACGAAGGCGACATTTTTTGTCCTCTCCTGAGATATCTTCAGAAGTGCAGTTATACCAACAATCACCAAAGATTGGAGGATTACCGTGAGGATTGCAAGAAGGAAAACCAAGAGAAGTCACAGGAGGCTCCCCCAGCTGTTCATATAAAGTTAAAGATTTAATTTTAATACAATACTTGAAAAATAGAATACCAATGTTTTGGGTGGGTAAAATAAATTCGAAATATTATTATTTTTTTATTCATACTAAACACTCACTTTGACAATATCACCAATTTTTCGACAATCTCTGTCAGGTGAGTGGCCAACAGCATCATAATTTAGATATATCCTAATAGGTTTCTTTGCATCCTGTAGAGGCCTTGGTGATGTTGACACGTCAAGTAAAGCCCTACCTTTATGCTGAAGGTGCTTCAAGAGACCAGGCTCGTAAACCTGCGGGGTAATTGAGTACACCTTGCGACCAGGACGCTTCCTCTGTTCTAGAATCTGGTCGTGTATGCAAGAGTGCGAGGCAATGTTCGCAGTATTCCTTTCCAAGCCTCCCCATTGAAGTTGGTGTTCGTGGGGCTTTGCATTGTAGACTTCTGCCCATGCCAATATCAATATAATCTGCAGCATGAAACAAATAGTATATATCCAACTTCAGCAACCATGGCACCTATGTCCACATATGTGTGATGTATTCAAATGCCACCTTTCTAAAAAGGTATGAAACATTTTCCTATTTTTGGGAAAAGGGGATAGTTAATCTCAACTCATCAGAGTGGCCCCCACTTACAAGACCCAAATCTTAGATCGGCAGAATTTCAAAATTAATGATGTAAAACCATACGCAAAGGGTCCCCAGAAAAGGCAGTGAATAGCCTGTAAGAAATTAGCCGCCAGAGAGGCCAGTTGAACAGCTTCCATTTAAATTTAAGGGCAGAAAAAATGCATAGAGAGCAATAAATCAAAGAGAATAAAGTCTTGTAACTAAATCAGCACCTCCAGATCAACCATTGCTCTTACAACAAAACCCTAACCTTCAGAGTTCTGTTTCAGGACAAACACAAGAAAAAATACGCAACGCGTATCAACTTCAAATATTTACTTTCTTACTACCTTCGGCAACCAATTAGAGCCCAATCACTGTTAAGCAAATAATCCACAAAGGCCCTAAACCCTTAACATCAGAGTAAAATTGAACTCGGGAAATCTAATAAATAAACAGACACAAACTCACGACCTAGTAGAGTTTACCTCGAAAACAACCACGGCGAATCGAAGCTCGCAGTGAAATCTGGACAGCGTGCACGAAGTGCGCCGAACCATTAGCTCCATGAGAAGACGAACGCTGAAACACGAACGGCACCGATTCCATCAAATCACCGGCGAAATTTCGATCGGTGTCAGAACGGACAAAAATCGTCGAGTCCTATGCATTTTGGAGATTCAACAACGCGGAGAAAGAAGCGACGTGTTTGAAAATCAGTGGTTTTGATTAATAAACAATGTTCGAAGTGAAAAGCGAGAAGTGAGGAGAACGGGATATTGGCGCGTAGAGAGATTCAGATAGAGGAAAATAAGCTTTGGACTCGTACTGTGGCTTCGCAGATGCAATAGTTATTTTCCCCTTTCTGATCTCTGGAATGAGTAAAATAGAGAGTACTGACAGTGAACGGAAGAAGAGGAAGCAGAAGAGAGGTGAGGGAAAAAAATATCAAATAGATTTGGTGGAGAGAGTGGAGAACATCTTGCTTTTTTAACCATTTTGGGCTTTTCCAATAAAATAAACCGAAAACAGCTAAATTATTTACTACAACATATCAGTGGTACTTCTGTCTTGTCATTTATTTCCATGTTCATCGTTAATATTTTTAAAAATATATTGTAATAATTTTTCCAGATACGCTAATGTGTCGATCTTTTTAATTTGATTATGAAATATTTTAATCATTGCTGTGATTAAATTTTTCTGTCAGTTTTTCCCAGCTACGTAAAAACCTTAAATTATATTTTAATAAAAATTAAATTGAAGATAAAATAATCAAGAGTTTAAAAGCGATTTAAGATTAAAAATAATCATTTTAAATTTTAAATTTCGCACCAGAATTTAAATTTTAAATAATTTTGTAACATGAAATTAAGGTTTCGAAGAAAAATAAAATGTTGAAAATTTTTACTTTCAGCGAAGTATAACACTTTGATTAGCAAATTTTATCGAAAATAATATGAATGCTTTAATTAGACTAACTTGTAAAAAATAGAAATAAAATAACAAAGAGTTTTAAATATAGTAAATTTTAGAATATAAAAATTTATTAAGAGACCAGATTTATAACCTAAAATAAAAAGTATGGCTTTTTTTACTTGTTAATCAACGTCACAAGATACCGATTACAAATAATACATTTTACGAAAAAATAAGTTAAAATGCATTAAAATTATAAATATAAGTATATTTTGAGTAAATTTTATTTTGTATGCATATAAATTTATAATGATTACTTTTAAAATAAATTACTAAATTACGTAATCTATTAAGAATCATAGTTAGGCACTGCTGGATTAAAACTTAATATTAGTTCATAATTAATATGTTCGAATACAGTATGGTAATTACTTGCTATAAAAACTAAGTTGGCAAGCAGTAATTTATTTGTAAATTATGCTTCATTAGAAAGACAAGTGACAGATCAAAATTTTGATCTGTGAGTATTGAAATAATCTAAAATAGGAAATAAAAACAGATTATTAAAAACATAATAAAAAGGTTAAACGATAACAGGTAATATATTGATCAAATAATACTACAAATAAAGAAAAAATATAACAAAATTTAAAATGATAATAAACACGTATTATCACAACCAATAATAATAATAATAATTCAGTTCTTATATTAATTTCTCTTTCTTTAACGTAATTTTAACACACTATTTAGTAATTATATAATAATTATTTAATATACACACATAATTTAGTTTGTATCACTTTATTTATAATATGTTTAAGAAAGGAGTATTAAATTTTTAAAAAAATTACTTATTTGGTCAAAAAAAAATCATGCGATAGTAAAATTAATAATAATTTAAAATATTGATGTATTTTACACACAAAAATGTGAATGGTTCTTTAATTTTTAAATAATCAAACAAATTAATTAAATATATAAATCCAAACAATGAACAACATTCATATAACTTAGATAATACCAACTTAATTAAACATACATATTAATTAATTATCATATATTTACTAAATAATGTATTAAAACTGTATAAAATAAAATTAATTTGTTTATATAATCGATACAACATCAATACAAAAAAAGTAATATAAAAAATTATCTTAAAATGACATTTTTATTTTGAATAGCCCACTCAGATAAAAATAAAACCAATCTGAAACATAAAAATGTTATTATTATTTGTATATTTAGTTATGATAATATTTATTTACTATTATTTTATTTTGTTTTTATAATATTCTTAATAAATATTATATTATTTCCCTGTTTATGATATTTTAACTCTCTACTGTATTTTTAATTTATTTTTTATTTTAATATTATCTTAATATATATATATATATATATATAATTTAGTAATCTACAGCTTATTTATTATTAAGTGTTTATGTTATAAATATATTACTATATATTAATTTGACATAATTACTAGTTTAATATTATCCCATTCTCGAAAATTTTATTAACTGTTCGTTAATCTTAAATCCAATTCAACAATATTTTTTTATAGTCCAATAATAAATAAAGGTTTTCAAATCGCAATTTGTGTCCGACAACTTGTGATTCTTATAATATATTGCAGGGCACCTGTTCACGACCGCAACTTGGATAATCGCGGACGTTGAAATCCGTTCTCGGTGCTTTTTCTACTCCTCTCATGTGTCCCATCCAAGTGTTTGCAGAGTTCATAATAAAATGATCAAAATGTAGAATCCTAAACTAGATTTCTGCAAATTTAATTTGACGCCTGTGTGTTTCAAGACACGTCAAGAATTCGAGTCATCATATTTTGGATATAAAAGGTGTGTTTCCTTCATCAAAGAAAAATTGCAATATAAAAGCTTCGTCGAAGGAAAATTTGTCAAACAGATTAAATCAGAAAACAACATACTACCTGGAAGAAAGAAGAAAATAGAGGTTTCAACTGGGGACCATTCTTACATGAAAGACGTTTACGACTACACTTAAATGTTTTTAATTATTAAAAAAACAATTTGTTATGTATCATACAATTTTTGTTATATATAAATATATAAATTTACATCACCACAATGCCAGACTGTTTAGGGACGCCAGATAAGATTGGAAATGAGATGGTCCTTTGCCTTAATAGATGCAAGTCAGGGGTCCACGCTACTAAAAAGGACTTATGATAAATATTTTTAAATATATCGGAACCTTTCGAGCGGCGTAAATAAATGTTATAAACCTCATATGTCCCACTCAGGCACTCACTAGTCATAGACAATTGTCACATCTTTGCATTTATAACCTTCATTGATTGATATTCGGTTGGAAGATATGTGATGGGTTTGTGTTAAAACGTTGCATAATAATTATAATCACGACTATAAATATATACTATTAAAATTTTAATATATATTTAAATTAAACTCATATCAAATACTTTTACCCTTTGGTTCATACTCATTCTTTGACAATAACTAAACAATGTGAAAAAATTTATTAAGAGTCATCTTAATCATTTAAACAAATTGAATGGTATCTTTTTATTTTTAATATATTAACATTTTTCTTAACATATTTCACTAAGAAACACGCTAATAAAATCTCAAAACATATTAAATTAAAAAAATACATGTAATCTTGAAAACTGATTTTATAGTATTACTTGGCATCGTGGGTTGTTGGTGTGTTGAGATCTTGGGGGTGACAAGGAGATTTGTTGTATTTGCACAATTTTTGGGGTAGGCCTTGACATTGTTTAGAGATTTAGACATAGAAATCTGATAGTAGAATGACTCTGCCTCGATTATAAACACTGTATCTTCTTCACATTTGTACTCTGACTGGTTGTACAAATGGGTCATTCAATATCTGTAATTTTTCAATGAGAAAGGAAACGAAAAATGGATAGTGTCTTCTGATACATTTTTGGACTGGGAAATGGTTACGTTGAATGTTGATTGACTAGCCAGCCAATCGCAGCCTATAGCAATTTTGTGGCCTCTCAGAGCTTTAGTCCTTTCTATTGGATCGTGGAAGACTAGTTTCTTTTTTACTTTCTCCAATTGTATACTAACAAAAATACATAATACAATACGCCACAGTACAAAATTATAAAAATTTATATAATAATCTAATTTTTATTATATAGAGATTATATTAATAAATATCATATTTAATTAATGATTTTTTTTTGGCAATGAACGAAAAATTATTTTGAACTCTAGATACAGATTGTAAACTATATATATATATATATATATATATATATATATATATATATATATATATAGTTTTTTATTTATTACAATTATTGTATTTCATACATTATTAAGAAAATAAAATAACTTTAAATATATTTAAATAGTTAAATTTAAAAACTATAATATAAAAAAATAAAAAACAAATAAATGAATCAAAATGTTTTAAGATTTTAAAAATATAAATTAAAAAATTTATTTAATGAATTACTTTTTTATATATAGTATTTAAAACTTATATATATCAAAATATAATATTTTTAAAATATGAAATTTAAAAATTGTCAATGACGATATTCAGTGTAAGTACAAAAAGTTTAAAAATAAAAAAGCAATAAAAATTCAAAAATTGCTAATGATAATTTTAAAAAATATTAAAATAATAATAAAATATTTAAAAGGTAAGAAAATAGTAAAAAATCATTATCAGCGATTTAAAAAAATCAGAAGTCCTCGATAACAATTTTTTTAAAAAAATTATATATTTGTAATTTTGTCAAAAAAACTATATTTTAATTAATTTAATAAAAAACCATATAAAAAAAAGCATAGTTTAGTAATATTTACAGTTAAAACTCTAGTGCGTTTATAGGGTTATTTTTATGGGGTAATAAGTATATGTATAAACGAAAAATATTTTTTTCATTAGCGGTGTTTGATCTTGCTAATATAGGTTAGGTGTTTCGGTAACCCATACTTTAAGCTTCATCACTTTGTATAATTGTATTTGACAAGCATAGATACATGATAAAAGCATTGTATTTAATTACGGTTGGCATATCTAATGCATTTGCTCAACTATGAAGTAGGAACTACGTCACAGCACAACTAATCTGAATGCTATTTTATCAATTCGTACTCTTTTTTTTATTTTTACTTTTAAAAATCAGCACATTATTTTAAAATCGAGGAAGGTTCGTTTGGCATGCAAGATTAGAATTAGAATTTTGTTAAAATTTAGATTGGTATAAAATTATAATTTTTACATTTAAAATGCATGAACAATCACAATGATAGTACTATTTTACTTATAACCAAGAGCAATCATACGAGATGTTTAAACAATTTTGAAAAGAAAATTGATCATTAAGCTGCAAAAATAATAATATTAGTAATGACAATTTAAAAAACGGTGACAGCAAGTAATGTGATGGCGGTTGGCGGTAGAAATGAAACAAAGGTACTGTGTCAATTTGGAGTATTCAAAATCAATATCAATCATTCTAAATAGTGAGCTGATTTAAAAAGATTGAAATTGAAAAACCACATTTCGTTTTGAATATGCTTTTATTCAAATTTTTTTAATTCAAAATTGAATCAAATTAAATAAAACTATAAATATGTAAAATCGATGTCAATTTTCATATTCTACTATTTAAAACACTAAATTAAAATAATTTTATTAAATAGATTCATATTTTAAAAACTAAAAGAGTTTAAAGGTCAACTTTTACTTTTCTACTCATTAAAATTTAAAATAAAATATATTTATAATGAATTTTTTTTCCTGTTCACTGAGTACTACTGTCAAAATAAATTATTTTCTTATTAGGTTGATTAACTCGTAAAATTACTATTTTATTATCAAGATATTAAAAATTAAATTAAATAATTGTTATTTCGGTATTTTTTTACTAAAGACTTCTAACAAATGTATCAAAAAAGAAACATTTAATAGTTATTGTATTATTGTAATTTATGGTTACTTTTGACATGATCGACCTCAAACTCTGTTTTAATAAAATATATTTATTTATATTTAAAATAAACTGCAATAAATTTTAATATTTTCTTTATAAAATCTATTATTTTATAGAATTTAAACAAATATGTATACGTTTGCTCGACTACTTTTTCCTGAAAATAGATATCTTCTATTCTTTCTAACCAAGAGAAAAGTGACGACGACAAAGGGCATTTAAAAAAAAAAACTCGTAACACATTGAATTAAGAGTGTCAACTATTATCTATTTTACACTCACATACCTCTGTGAATGAATGGAAGTGAGAATCACATAATAAACAAAAAATCTCGTATAATAGTGATATTTTCCCACTTATTTGTTGCTTCATTGATATATTTCAATTTTATGTGGGACTTCTCTCGTACTCGATATTGCAACAATAGACATGTGACATTTGTACATAATCAAATGCAATGTATATAGGACAACTCTTAAGCATTATAAGCGTTGTTTTCCTAATTAAAAATATCTTAAACTTAAGTATATTTGTATAAAGATTCGGAGAAGCATGACACTTGAAAAAAATCTCTAATTAAAATTAGTATTTGTTTGATAACTATTGCTTTCATCTCGCAACTAAAATCGTTAACAATAACAAATAAAGCAAAAAAATAAAGATAAAAATAAACAATTTTAATTTAAAAATCACATAATATAAATTATAGTTGTTTGTATATTTCAATTGAAAAATAAAGCATATAAGTGAGAAACTGTTGGATTCCACATTCAAAATATGGGACTTAATTTATCTACGATCCTTTTCTAAGACAAACTTGATAGCTTGACCAAGGTAGCTGATATTTTTTTCTCGGATGTTGTTTTTCCAAACTTCTGTGGTTTTTCTTCATACAACGTGACGTGATGATGGCAGTCGGTCAAATCCCTAAGTCCACGACTCAATTCATTAAGCTATTTGTTATGAACAATTCAGAAACAAGAAACAAGAAGAGAGGTTTACGCCGTGGGCGAATAAAAAAATTAACAAAACGACATACAAAATTGTCTGAGGCGTTGAAATACTTATCCACCATATTAACAATAATTATTGTCTTCTCTGCGGAGAGGAGAAAATGTTAGGCCAAGAAATCCTAGTATCACGATACATCGATATATGATTATCTTATGGAAGGTGGACCTCGAGGTATAGGATAGTTTCTCATGTGATGAAAGAGATATGCTACTTTATGGCCTACGGGGTATTATCGACTGAAGTGCTCAACCTTATCTATCAATTAGTGCCCCCACACCGCCCCCTTTTTTTTTTTTAAATTATTGTAAACTAAATATATCTTTTTGTTTATAATTATAAAATAAAGACTAAAGTTTTTAAGATACAAAGATAAATAAATATTGTTTTTCTCAACAATTATATATATTCAATAAAATAATTTTGCTAGGAATCACCGCACTGAATTGTGTTAATTTTTATTTTCAATTTAAGCTTTAAATAATTGCTCCTTGACCTGCATGATCATAACTAAATTGTTAGGTTGCCTACCATATCGAAGGCACCGAATCTTGCGATTGTGTGCTTTCAACTGCAACACTATTCCGTAATGGACTTGAACGTGTATTAATAGCGGTAGCTACCAAAACGGCATTAACCACTAATGTAAGGTTTCATTTGGTTGACCGAAACTTGTTTTTGTTTTTTGAGGTGTTTTAGAGGACAATGATAAATATTAAATATTAAGCACAGAGGATAATGCATGATGGGAACCATACACAGTGAGACGGAGCTAACAAGTGCTTTCAAATAGAGTCAAATTAATTATTACATAAATAAAGCTGAAGAAGTCGATGAGCTGTCTATACAGAGACGAAGGGGGAAATTGATTCAAAATCGATCTTGTTAAGCAGTGATCCTTTTTGGTTATTGGTTTTTGGTGAATGGGTATAAAAGTGCTGTGCTGTCATTTTCTTTCTTAAAAAAAGAAAACGGTGGGACTCTGAGCCGCGGTTTGGTTTAGTCCAACGCCCTTGCCACATGGAGAATGTCCCAGTTTTGCTATGCCTGGTGCCTAGTGGGGAATGGTACTCATAATTCCTCTGCAGATAAAGGTTAACCATATATACAATTTTTAATACTTTTTAATTATTAAAAAATCATATTTATTTTCATTTTTAACTCTTAATTTAATAATTCTATCTCATATTTCAATATTTTCATTAAAGTATCTTGAAAAAAATATATTTCTAATACTTTTTCTTATTCTTCGTATCTTTTATCGTATAAAACGTGTCTGTGCCCGTGTATATACATTTTTTATTTTTAATGCAATTCTTTTTATATATGGTCATCTAATGTATTGTTAAATTCTAAAAGAAAATTAAGTTAAATAACTACCGTAAATGACTTATTAAAAGTTTAAATCTCTTGAGAATGTGGCATGTACAAAACTTTATCCTAACAATTAATCAAATTTGATATCTTAAATATATATGTAGAAGGATTAACTAATACCAGCTGAAATTTGAAAGAATATAACATTGAATAATAATTATTTTAATTTTTTCTTAAAAATTATTTCATTAATAATTTAATAGTATATTAAATATTGTTTTTATAAAATTTGCTATTAGTAATAGTTTAAGCTCAATTTTAAGAGTTAAAGTTAATAAAAATTATTAAAAAATTGACCAATAATCCAATTTATATTTATTTATTTGAATATTACATATTTTTATCTTCGTTTTAAGACGTGTTATTAGACTGTAGACATTTTAATAAAAACAGTAATGCGAGGATTTCCAGTCTAATGAGTGGGTAAATGAATAAGTTACATGTACTTATGGATACGTATATAATTATAAGTTTGAATTCTGATTTGTCATTTTGTCAGTGTTAAATTATCACATTGTGAATTTCTTGATGTAAAAATTATTTTTTATCGGATGAGAATTTAAATTATTTCATCTAGGAATAAATTAACTCAAACACCACTTAATTTAATTCTTTTAAAATAACTTAATAATTAAGAAGGTATATTTCGTTTTAACTTTTTGAGTTTGAACATTGACTTAACACAAAGAAATTCCCAGATGCTGGAAGAGAAATTTATAGTGATTGAATTCATATTTGTAAACTTGATTTTGATTTTTTTTCTAAAATTCATTTAGGTTAAAATTATGTTTAAGTAAACCAAACTATGTTTGAAAACAATCAAATTTATAGTAAAAATTAGTATACAATTTTTAAACCAAGAGTAAAGTTACATATTTTCTTACTTCTAGTCAAGTGTGCATTTAAGTGTTAAAATAATTTTGGTTTGACAATATTAAATTAACATCTATCTTTTCTCAAGAATCGTTCCTTCCGGGTCTCCCAATATTTCCCTACACGTGCTATTAACCTCATGAAAATTAAGTTAAAGCTATAATAACCGTTAAAAAACCTAACAATAAACTATCTATTTTGCTAATTCCTATATCAAAGGAAAATATTGACAGAAATTGTATCGAACATTAATGCAGCGATTACGAATCTGATAGACCTAAATAACCAGTTAGTTCTGCAACAATACAGAGAATGGGGTCACGAGGAGACAGATGAGCAATAACTTTGCAACGATTGTCAAACAAACCATATATTCGATTCTACATAAGGTGATGTACAACGTAGTTGATGTAAACATCATAACTTGTTCTATGGGTGTTTATTCAATCATTAACAGGTCGAAGAACTTACATTAAAAACTCCAAATCCAAAGAACTGTTGCTCTTCAAACATTTTTATTAGTTATAATTAGTGGCTATCTTCTATACACTAGTTGCCAGCGCAGGGCTTTTGAAAACACAAAATTTTGGCTGTATTCAGCGCTGTTGCAAATAGAACCTTCCTGATATACCATGGAATCTAATATAATCTAATCATGTCAGTATCTTTGGTCCTCGTCCTAAGAAGACGTTAATTAACGTTACCGAGCGTTTAGTCTTACTGTATAGAAACCATAATAAATTTCCTTTTGTTCCCCGGAATTTTTTTAATGGTGTTTTAATATATAATCAATCCTTATTTGTGGTCAAAATGAATTTAGAAAGACTAATTTACTGTGCGAAAATCGAATTGAATGCATCTTCATCGAAAGATTCTAAAACTTCTCAAAACAATGCAATGGGCGTTGCAGAGAAGGGAAGTACTGTTTTACCCGAGGCTGTTTTAACATTCGAACTTTAAATATTTTTTTACGTTACAAACTTTATTGAAATTAATTCAATAAGAAATATTAGTCCCAACTAATGGTAAGTTCTTTAGGTGCCAGGGCACATGGCGGTGGGCCTAGGGGGAGACAATTCCTATGTAGTCTTATAAGATAAACTGGTGTCTGGATGATATCAGAGAGGTGCATGTGTTTTTGGGTTCTGACCATTTTGCTTTATTTATTAAATTTGAGACTACACCGCTGTCTTTTTCAATGAGAACATGAATAATACATTATATATCAGGTTATAAAAAGATGGTGGGTCATGGTCTAGCTACAAGTTGGTAAACTTTTTTGTTCTCTATACATGTTCATACATAGATCCCTACTGTACTGGCTATTAACTACATCTGAGCTTTACACCATTCAAGTGCCGTATTTTTATCCAGTTAGAACCGAACAATGACCCCATGACAATTATCCAATGTAAGCGAAACGAAACAAACAATGTTCATAAGGATACAGTACCTTTTGAACTATTCAATTTATTATGTATGTGTACATATATTTAGAATAATTGGAGAAACTCAATATATTGATTCCACGTGTTGATTAGTCGTAAAATTCAAAACAAGCAACGAGAGCAAGTAAATATCCGGTAGGTGTTTACTAGAAAAAAAAATAAAAATTCAGGGTAGGAACGTTCCTCTCTCTGACTCCCTTCCAAAGGACGATTTCTTATGAGACAAATATGATATTAGAATCTTGCAAAAGGTGAAAGAAAATATAGACTATAACTAACATGTAACAATTTTTAATAGGATTTATATAACTACAGTCCTTGATGCTCTGCTAGCTTATAGTATTTCCACATTTTTACTTATACAATCTATTTAACGTCACCATAAAATACACACCCACACCAGATGACGTACTATAATATATAATAGTTAAAAGTTTATAGGCTTAGGCCGCTTAGCATTGAAGAAAAGTGAAGGTTGTGCCGTCTATGTGATCACCAAACTCAAAGAAAAGGATTGTATGTCCATATTCAACTTAAATGAGCGATTCACTTTCCTTTGAAAACAAGCACCACGTAAGATTATTTTCATATATATATATAATTTCTTACATGTCAAAGTTCTAGCTGCTTTAAAAACTTGGAAGGTATATATAGGCTAGTGGCCTGATTAGGATTTGATTTTGACATTCAGTATTTTAAGAAATTTGATACTACTTGAATTAATATGTCTTACTTAGGATTATGATGGTATACTTTTTTATGTCATATATTCTCACATTTGGTCACTCAACTTTCAGTTATTTCTTTCTTAAATTAGATATTACTATAAACGATTTTGAAGGCATTGTCAGAACAATAATTAAAAATGAAAATATAAGTATAAAATACAGTGTTACCAGTATACTTTGGCCTTTATTTTTATTTAATAATAAATAACAAAACGATAATCATATAACTGGTAGAATGATTATTCTATATATTATATATGAAATTTATATTATCATTCGATTATATATTATCAAGTATTTTAAAACTAAATATCAAATGTTTGCTAGTGAATTGGTATTTTAAAAAAAATTACAGTAATAATATATTAAAATTTATATATAAATACAGATGCAGATGTATATAAATATAAATGACTAACGGAACGATTCAGAATTATTCTACACAATATGTATAAATATAAATGCTATATTCACTGGTGGTGCAACACCGACCTTGAATGGTGGTCAGGGGAATGATAATTCTTCATTTTAAGGACCCCAACTCCTGGCCCAAACACAGACAGAAAGGCAAAGAGACTGTATTTGCATTTAAAATGACCTCAAATTGTAGCCCCCAAAAAATTATCTTAAATTTACACCCGTCATCCCATGAAAAAAGTCCCAATTGTTGCTGAGTAGCCACTTAAAAAAATATAAATTAACTTAACGTATTTACGGCAATAAAAGAAAATAGTTTAAAAATTTTAAAAAAATTAATCTTATTCATTAAAATTTAGTTTAAACAATCAATAATGGTAAAATTTTATTACATTTTTACAACTTTATATAATAATTATTATATTTAGTAGATGCTTAAATTTAATTTTAAGAATAAAAATAAGAAAACTTTAAACTAGTTTACAAATCAATCTAGCATACATGTGTAATGCTACGTAATTATTGGATTTGTAATTGAAATAAATGAACAATATTAAATTTTGCGTTTGCGCTGTTCCACACGAGCAATGTTCCCCTGCAAAATCTTGGGCATTCGCAGAGGGGTCAATAATAATAATAATCAACATGCGGGGTTCTATTCCGACATCCGCTGTGCCGTCGTTTTCAATCATTATGATTGCTTTCTTGCTCGTCATTCCACATATCATCCATAAAATGCTGCTTTTATTCCACATATCATCCATAAACGTTGTTGAAGTTTATAAAAATGTATTTTATTCATATTTTAATCAATGTAAACATCTTAACTTAGCAAGTTTTTATTGAAAGTTTATAGTAATAAGTGATAGATTAGTAATTTATATATAAATAAATGCATTTATTCATTTACATGTAATGAATAAGTATATTGTTAATATAAAACTTGTATTAAATAAGGATATAAATATTATAACTGTTAGTATATTAGGCTTAACTCAACGAGCTAATCCGTTTAAAATAGTGGAACAGGGAACAAAATTTTACATCCTTTGATTTGTTCAAAATTTAGCCTGCTTTAGTTACCAAAATCCAGGTTAGGTGAATCGACCTATTAATTATTACTATAGCTCACTTTTGAACTGGCATTTGCGGGTTGCCTTATTTTACTTACCATCTTTTTATAATCTTATTTTCGAGGCAACAGAACCGTCTTTATCTTTATACATTATTGAAAGAGCTGTGAGTTCAACCGTATCATTTAAAATGAAAATCTTCTGTTTTTGAGTGTTATGTAAAGGTATTTACATCTTCGAGAAGGGGGTTTAAGTATCTTGAATCGTGAATCCTTGATCACATAATAGTCTTGCACTTAACTCTTCAACGATGCATGGCACCAAGAAGTGTCCCGTTTTCCACTATTGAAGAGGGTTGGGATTTTGCACCTTTGTAACAACTTAGATAGCATGCTTTACCAAGGCTTTTAGTTTGGCTCTGTGGAAATAGCCCATTACAAAGAGGTGACAAAAAACATATGAGCTCCATCACATCCCAGCTGAACTTTTATAAACAAAACCTCATGAACCCAAGGGTCTGAACGATCGAGAAGCCCAATTCACAATAAAGCTCCCTTCGGGCCTGGGCCTTTGCTTTATCGTCAATCACAGTGAAGTTCAGGTTTGTTTGGTGCCCATTAGAAAATTAATTACTTGACGTGGCTAGTGGCTCCATATATTATTTCGATAAGATGTTATTTAAGAGTTAACTAAAAAGTATTTATTATTTATTTATATTTATTAAAAAATTATTTTTTTAAAAAATATGAACTGACTTTGAGACTCAAACTTCTTCTTCTTTTTTTATGGAAAGAGCGACGAAGAATCTCTTTTTAGTTTTTTTTAAGCTAAAAGTTATGATTAAATTTGGTCAATCATTTGATGTATAACTGTCATTGGATTGCTTTTTTTTTTTTATTGTATAATTTTTCTTTATCTCTGCATTGTATTTTAATATATGCAGACACTAATTTTTTAAAAATTACATAAAAGACAAAGACGAACAAATGTTTTATGCACAAAAGCGAAAATAAAAAAATAAATCATGCATTAAAACCTCTCTCTTAATAATGTGAGATAACGTGAAGCATTCTTACAATTTTCTTTTCCATGACTCACTCACAAAAAAAATTCATATATGAAACAAAATATAAATATTTATAGACCAATCCCATTAGATATTAACTGTATAAATTGCATTGAAAAAATTATTTAAAAACTGAACCCCTTTGTAAAATAAATAAATAAGTAAATCTTTTAAATAAAAACGGATTTGAAACTAATTTTATAAATCGATTAAATCCAATTCAAACTAAATCTTTACACACACTCCTAAATATAAAATTAAATGTTTACTTGTATATGTTGTATATTGATATTTTTAATAATTTAAATAATATACAATGTTTTAGTAACTTTACATATATATTATAACATCATACGTTGTACGGATACGAAATATAATTTGAATCATTGTTAGATTTGCAAATAAACTCAAGTTTTGATGTTTTCCTGCAGTTGAAAGTTGACCATAGATATCGATATAGTCCTTCATAATAATAACACACAAAACAATATATATTATAATGGGGAAGCTTATTTACCACGGGAGTGAATTTAGGGCATAGACAACCAAATTTTAATTTAACAAAATTACTTCTAGACGGATAAAAAAAGTTGTGAGTAAAACAATGGAAATGCATAAATTTTGGAATCTCAAACCTGTAATATTCTATAACATTAAATTCCCAATCTTGCTCATACCAGAACCGGATACTTTTATTTCATCCTAAATAAATGATACAAATTGGACAAGATATCATTTTTGGTGTGGTGGCTATGACATAACTTCCGTTGTTTATGGGAATAAAATGACATAAAGTGGGAATGGGAGGGAAAATTCAGAGAGACAAGATTTTAAAATTTCTTTACATTCTATTTATATTTATCTTTTTTATTATATTATTTATATTTATTTTATGCTTGTTGACAACGTATAAGCATATCATTGTTTAATTTTTAAAAAATTTTATTTTTCGTTATATTCTATATCCTTAACTTCAACAGAGGAAGAGAGAGTTCACACAAAATGTGCAGCAGTAACTCCCGAAAACCACCCCCTCTAAAGGGGTATTGCATTTGATCATGTACATGCCGTAAGTTGGGCTATCTCCAAGCGCATGATGAAAGAGCCCACCCTCATGTGATGACATGGCAGTCATCCATTGGCTGGTTTGGTCTCGTCGGGATTCATACCAACACACCAATAAACAATACCAGTCACTCTCACTGCTTTTCTCTTTCTTCTTCTCTCTCTCCCATCTGTGTTTTTCTCTCTGCAGAATTTCGGAAATTTCTCAGCTACCCTATCTCATCTGCTCCTGAAAATTCCACATTCATCACCACCAATGCACGATCTTCCCTGCGAATGCAATTTTGATATTTGATTTGGGAATTTAGAAATGCTGGAAGCAATGGAAAGTTCAGTGAACGGTGGGTTTTCGCAGTTACAGAGCTGCGGAGACAGCAGCGAAGAGGAGTTATCTGTGCTTCCTCGTCACACGAAAGTGGTTGTAACCGGAAACAACCGCACCAAATCTGTCCTCGTTGGTCTCCAAGGCGTCGTTAAGAAAGCCGTTGGGTTAGGTGGCTGGCATTGGCTGGTAATTTTCTCTCCCAACTCCCTTTCCTATTAAAACCACTCTGTCTATTCTCAATTCCTTCCTTTCCATTCTCTGTTACTAATGTCGTTTATTTGCATTATTACGAAGCCAAGTCATTCTTCAAATCAGTCTTTTATGTCGGTCAATTTTTGTATTTACTATTTCTTCTATTTTTTTTTAAATTTTTTCACCGTCCAATTCTTATCAAATTTAATTGCTCTGAAGTCCCTGTTGATTGAAAAAAAAATTATTGTTCTTTTAATTAATTCGAAAGAATTTAATCCATTCTAAACCCTAACGTACTGTGGATTCTTATCCAAATCATTCACTCAGTTATTTTAATTTACAATTTCAAAATGTTGGGTTCTTATTAGTTTGCATTTGTTTCACCTCACAATTCTGAAGCATTGCTTGTGGGTATCTGTTGCATGTCTTTCTTGATTGCTGGATCTGGTGTTTTATGGGATCTTCTACAAGGATCAGTTGTGAATTGGGTCATTTCTTTCTTTTTATTTATTGACGGAAGTAAATTCATTCATCCTTGCTTTGGTTTTGGACTTGGCATTGGTAATTTCATGTCTGAGCTCTGAATTGAGTATTTTACGTTTTTTTCGCATTATTATTCCTTATTTTAAATAAATCATCTTAAATAGAGAATTTTGATGTTTCATTTGGGATTGTTGCATGTTGGCTTCCTGCATATTTTTCACTTTCCGGTGACAAGTCACATGCGTGTTCTGATTATGCATAGTTAAAGCGTGTGCTATCTAATATGGATTTTGTAATTGAATCGCACGCATACGTTTTACTCTCACTTGTGCTTCGCATATGTTTCTTTTTCCCCCAATTGCTCCTATCTCTATTTTTTTTTTGTCATACAAAGCAGAAAGTTTTGGTTATATATATATACATCTTATATGAACATTTCGCATTGAAATCAAGCTAGTCTCAGGGGTTTCTTCTGGGGAATTTGAATATTATTTATGGGCATTTGTTGATATTTTTAAAATTGGATTGGCATTTGTTGAAGGATAGATGATTATTTACCTTGTTCTTGGTATAAACAAATGCAGGTTCTTACAAATGGTATTGAAGTGAAGTTACAGAGGAATGCTCTTAGTGTGATTGAAGCACCGACAGGCAATGAGGAAGATGATGACCTTGAATTTGAAAATATGCAGTGGAATGGATCGGATATGGGTGAGTTTACGATTAACAGTTTTAAACTGTCTTTGCATTCTGACTAACTAGTACGGATTTTGTGATTCAAATATCGTGTCTTGCATGCTGGCTGGTACTGTTGTGGTGTGTGCACCCAAACTGAAAGTAGGCATATATAGGAATGCTGTGATATTTTGGTAGTTAATTAATTGTTTTGGCTTCCATGTCCGTGGATTTGCATAGCGGTAGAAGTTGGTAACATTGGATCCGTTGTGGCTTCTCCTTTTACCTTTGCTATCCCTAGTTCTAGTGTCTTATTTCTTTAATTTTTGTTGACCCCACCACTAATTTTTTTAATTATGTGTTCTGCTCTGTTTGATTTCTCAGCATCGGACGACACACATAAGTCCCATAAATCGAGGCACAGAATGCATAGATCGTTGGGATCATCTCACAAGTCCATGAGTAGGTCCTTCTCTGGCGATTCACAGTCTAAGGGGTCCGTTTCTATGTCTCATGGGGCCAGGGTATATTATCAACTTTTTTTTTTTGTTCATAATTTTCCCCCCACCCACTGACATAGTAGATGGTTTATTTCTTAATATTTTAATTATTATTGTTGTGTTTAAATATTTTCTGTAGAAGATCGACTTGAGCAAGCTTGAAGTGGCTGCACTGTGGAGATATTGGCGACATTTTAATCTAGTAAATTTCTCAAACTAACTGTTTGGTTCTGATCTGTCTCCCAAAAGATGGTTATGGCAGTGTGTGAACGTGTTCATTGTACTTCTTGAAACTGATTTGTAGGTGGATGCGGTCCCAAACCCATCAAAAGAGCAGCTAGTAGACGTTGTTCAGAGGCATTTTATGTCGCAGGTATCTAAAAATTAATGATTTCATATTTGTCTGTCTTAAATTAAATTGTAATCGTTAAAATATTTTTATCTTTCGTAAAAGAGGTTTTTGTAGTGGTGGAACATATTAGATTCGAATCTCTCCTGCGCAGTAAACTAATCTCAATTATTAAAAGATACCAAAACCATTTTTTCTAATATTTAAAATATTTATTTGATATCTCATATTTTAAAGGTTAAAATTGATATCAAATAAAAAATTTAGTTTAGTCTTTTTTGAATAGATTTTAATGCTTTATTTCTTAAATATACAATAATTTGAATAATGTCAACTTAGTAATTAATTTTAAATAATATTAGAATAATAGTAGAATTCGTACAAGTCCAAACCATGGGTTAAAAACCGAGTTTCGATTTTTATACACCTATGCAATACCTAAACCTGGCGGTCGCCTCACTTTTTCTATTTCTTTATCCAATTGCATTATTTATCACTTTTTTCATTTTTTTATTCTTCTTATCTATCATTAGTTGTACACCTGTAGTGTGTATACCAAGCTTTTCTCATCATATTTACCCTGCCATGGTTCCTAGCAAGTGATGTGTTGATGGTGCAAGCACGCCATTAAAATCTACCAAAAGAATAAGGCATTGCTTTTAAATGTATGTTGTTTTGTGTATATGCTCAAGTGTTTCGGGAAGCTTGATGAAGAACTTGAGCAATAATTTGGCTCTGAAATTGTGTTTCTTTCTTGTGAAGCAAATGGACGAGTTGCAGGTCATTGTGGGATTTGTCCACGCTGCAAAGAGGCTTAAGACTGTATGCAAATGAGGTGGAATGATCCGCAAAATGATTTAAGTTATGTTGTCTATGCTAACAAAGATAATGTATCTAATATCCACTTCCCTTCGTACAATGTAACATATTTATCAGTGACTTGTGACTGTAGTAGGTTAGTTGTTTGAGGTCATAGAGGTTCTTACTTTTTTGCAGTCACCCAGTTATGTAGATATATGTGACCTTGGAACTGGATCGTTAGGAAAGTCTCATCGCCTTTCGTTTCAGCTTGATTTAGTGTGTTGCTGACCCGGGGAAGTGGGTTTCAGAGATCTTAATGTGTATATATATATATATATATATTCTAGTTTCTTCCAACTTTGATTCATTTAGATGAATTGTTGTGTTCTACTGATCCGGTGGAGTGATGGACTGGTGCCACTACTATTCTGCCATTCTGCTACCGTATTAAAGTCCATGAAATGATTATTGAATATAGCTTGCACGAAAGAGATCGTTGAAAAGACTCGGGGATCATGTTTCTGAACACGTTTGCCTCTTTGCAATTGGACAGTCACTCGTCTCAAAGAACAAATGAAGAAGCAATAATTTGTTGTAAACTGATAACCTTACACTATTCAAGATAAGTGTAATAAAATGATTTTTTATACGATTATTTGAATAATTTTATGATAGAATGTAGCAAAGTTCTGTTTCATTGTTTTAAAAGCGAAGAAAATGACAATTAATTTCAAAAAAATAAATAGTTTCATTTCATACTATTCAGAATGTATTCAAGAAAAATAGATAATAGAACGATAAAATAAATTATGTTTAATTAAGTTTCAATTTCTTTCATACTATTAAAACTAATTCGAGTAATAATAATTAACGTCCACTTTATTGCAGTATATTCTATACAATTTCTTCTCCTTGAAGCTCAACATCTTCAAAAAACATTTATTCTCCCAAGGTTCCAAAACCATTTGATTTTCTGGTCTTAAAAACACTGTATTTCATTAGAATATTGATTTTCATTATTATTTTAATATCCTATAATAATCAACATACAATAAAAGTTTTAAAATAATATTTATTTTCAAATAATTCATTGATCTTGATATTTAAAGTTAAATTTAAATATCTGAAAATAAAAATTTCTCCAAAAAATATGATTTTTTTTATATTTTTATCATAGTAAATGTTATATTCTTATTATAATAAATATATCTCTTTTAATTAATTTTTTAAAATTATTTAATTTAAATATAAAAGAAATAAAGTTTATTTTATTAAAACATTTTCCCTTTTTTAATTCATATATTAAAAATTTTCCCTACTGCTGCTGTTAGTATCATTATAAATTATAATATAAGTTTCAACATCAAATCAAATTGACAGCTTTGCTATTATAACAGAGGGGGGAAAAGGACAATTCAGTACTGCAACTTTACTAACTGCTAAGCGTCTGACTCGTCGTACAATTTTAAACTCAAAACTTTCAAAATACGGTGGAAAAAGAGCCGTTACAATATTGAAATGAAAAGTATGCATAAATCAACGGTTTTGATAATCAATTTAAAGTTTTTTTTATAACACATACAGGATTTAAATGTAATTTTTTGCCCATATAATTTTATAAAATTCTAATTCTAATTGTTTTTCAATTCTTAATTCTTCTAAATTTAACACAAATCTAGATAATGATAAATTTCAACAAAAAAACGCAATATAATAAACAAATAGGTGACACCATCTTTTTTAATTACATTATGATTAAAGACTCAAAATTATAATCTAAAGAAATCATGAATTAAAATATTTTTATGACTAAAATAATTTTTATAAATATATTTAATATAAATAAAACATATATTGTAATTTGAAATTTTTAAAAAATTAATGAAAAGATAATTATAATATAACTTTTTTTATCATCAATCATGAATTTATTATATTAATAGAATTATTATTATAATAATAATTATTTTGAAAATATATTTATTGTATATTATAATTATAAAAATAAAAAATATACTAATAATCTATCAAAATTAAATTCTTATTGGTTATATAATTACTATTTTAGATAGTTCTATAATATTACATGTACTTTAGAATTTGATTTTATATTTGAAAGTATGTACTACTAATAATATAATCTTATTGAATTGTTTGAAAACAATACTTTTAAGTTACGTAATTTTAAAAAATAATTCTATATATTTAAAAATATCATAACATTTTTATCGGAATCCTTTCTATATTTTTACATAAATATCGTAGAAAGATATAGCATTATGGATTAAGGAAGTTGTAGATTAATTGGCATTTGTTTAAGTATTTGAGAATCTAGTTATATTTATGTTATAAATTCACCGAGTCACCCTCGAACATTTGTATCGGCGATTAATAGTTCTAAAAAAATATCACTCAATTTCAGTATAATAGCATTGTCGAACGGAATCTTCTGTCCATAGTTTCTGATGATATTTCATTTTCTAAACTTCATTCTTCGAAAGAAAAATAATAATTACAAAATTTGAAGCGTTTTCTCTAAGGCTATTGACAAAAAAGAGTGGATCAAAAGCTGAGAAGGATCGAAATGAATATCCTGAGAAAAGGGTAAACTAAGCAAGAATTAGCAGCATAGAAAGATAAAGATGGAATGGAAATAAAAAGAGAAAGCTATGAAATATGATTTTATTTTCGTGGTTTGTGGGCGAGGATGAGTGATACATCATTTTCAGACACGGACTGCAGCAGTTTTTTTTATTGTTTAAATGAAATTGTTTGTTTAAGCAAATTTTAATAAAAAGTAATTTTAATTTAAGCTTAAAAAGAATTTATTTAAGTTAATTTAACTTAAGTCATAAAAATTTGTTTAAATAAATTTAAAAAGAGTAGTAAAAAAAATTTTAAAAAAAAGTTAAAAGAGAGACAAAAACAATAGTACAAGAGAGAGGAAGAGAGAGGGGAAGGAGATTATTAGGAGAAGAAAAAAGACTAAATGAAAAAATAAAGGGAAACAGATGAGTGGAGATAAAGAGGAAGAGAGGAGAAGAAAAGAGAAAAAAGACTAGGTGACGCTGAAAGAAAAAAAAGAAAAAAAGAAAAAAAAGAAAGAGACTGAATGAAAAAAAAAGAAAAAGAGAATAACTAAATTAGAAAAAAAGAAAGGAGAGAGAATTGAAATAATAGAGGAGAAAGAAATATATATATTTTTTTGGGTATTTTTACTTAATTTGTTTAAATAAAAATATGTAAAAAATAAATAAAATACTACAGCAAATTTTTTTAATTTAAATAAAAAAAATTGTTTAAACAAACGAGAAACTACATTTACAGTTCCAGGTCCATCATTTTCATTCTTTCAAAATAATAAGATATCCATCGACAGTCATCATCACCGAGTGAGTCAAAATCAGGGGATTTTAGGATCAAAACGGGACCCATCCACACATGCGACGACAATATGCCATGCATTTGTTTGAACCTTAGTGGCCTCAACTCTTTCCAGTCTCCCCACACACTGTCAGAACAAAAATCTCAACTTCGTTTAATCTCATTCCCTCTTCCATCACACACAGGTTTCTTCAAAGTATCCAAATATACATTATAACAAAAACATATATCATTTTATTTCATGATAACATTCTACTACAATTTCTTAACTTTATCATATAATATCGTATTAATTAGTAAATTTACCGACTCATTAAATATTTAAATCGTAAAAAAATAGATTCACAGAAATTTTAAACTACCATATGTGAATTCACTCAACAATTATACATAATTAACCTATATGATGAGACAATGTCAACATACTTTAAAAAAAATAGTATAATATTTAATTTATTAATTTATTACTTGTATTAATTTTTTTTGAAAGTACTAACTATAAAGTAGTAATACTTAAATAGTATATTTTCTTTTCAATGATCTTTTAAATGATTATTTTTATTCTTATTTAAAAAAAATATTGAATCAACGTACAAACTATGTCATATCTATCAAAATCAGATTGAATTAACTAATTTGACTGGTTCACTCGAAAACTAGTTAGATAATCGGCTGAATCAGTTTAAAAAAGCAATTAAAAATGGGTCAAATTGATAAATAATTAGTCAAAATCAGTTAAAATTGAAAAAAATAAGTGTTAAAAATAACTTTAAACCGGCAAGTTTAAAAAAATGAATAAAGACTCATACATGATATTTATACATAATTTTGTTATTATTTATCTATTTATTGTATTTTTTATCTTGTAAATATATAATATAATTATTGTATGATATTTTAAGTATTTGATTAATTTAAATTTTTACAATATTATATTAATTTATTATTATATATTACATATAATACTAAAATAAATTACTATTGTTGTTATTAGTTTGACTCTAATTCAGGTACAGCTGAAACTAAAAATCTTTAACTAATGTCATTGGGAGTTCAATAACTGAACGATATAAAAAACATGGATGAGTAGCGAGATAATGTTGATGGTTGGTGTTTTCTTCAGATATGGTAGGGTCATGTCCCATAACGAGAATAGTCAAAATATGACAACAAAGTTTTAAAGCAAATTATTACACAAACTACTTTTCCTTTTTTCTTAATTATAAAATAATACTTCAGTTGTCTTAAATGCTTTTTGCTTGATTAGTGCATTTAACCGATACTTAAATCATACCGCATATGGTCCCGTGCCCAAAAGTAAGATAGAACCACCGTTCAACTTCCACAAAATCTCGATATTTAAGCGTAACTAATTAAACATGCTTGCAAACGCCGTTAAGCTTTTGAGGTTTTGGATAAAAATTATTTAATCAGTTATTAAATTTTAAAATTGAACCTTTCAATGTTATATTTTCTTTAAAAATATATTAACTAACTTATTTATAATTATTACTTTTTTCAATATTATATTTTATAAATAAAAAAGTATATAATTATTATATTGAAGTTATAAAAATATAATAAATATTTTTAATAAATTTTTACTATTATTAGTTGCTTATCCTTAATTTTAAAGACTGAAATTTAAAAAAAATTATAAAATATTAACTGATAAATTATTAATAAAAGTTGATAAATACACGAGTACCACCGTTAAGATGTTACAATATATATGACAAACATGCATATGACGTATATTTTCACAAAGAATTTGGTGAGTTGACATAATTAATTGACAATAAATGAAAGCATTTTTATAGAAATTAAACATGCAATTTAATTTGTATATTTAAGACTCCCTATCGGTGGAACGCTCGTGCATTAGTACATTACCGTCAAATTTTGTTGTGGCTATGTAATTTTGTGTCAACCACTCGCTCCAGTATGAGAGCTCAAAATTTGTTGACTTTGACTAGATTTGTCAATTTTTTCCTTTTGTCAGCAAAATTTAGTTCAACCTCAACCACTGTAAAGATCACTTAGGTGGATTTTGCTTCTTTCAACATTTTTTTTTGTGTCTAAACAACAGAACATCAAACCCTTAACACCTTGTCTAGGTCAACCTCTAAATAAACCCTATCATTATAATTTTCCCCGATTTTTATCTGTTAACAGAATGGTTCTCTTCGGACACCAATTAAAGAAAGGTTGTAGTTTGAAATCTTGGCATATAACTAACTACGCTACATTTTAGACACAATAAAAGAAAGTATTGATGTCATTGGGTACCTAATTGCTGACTTTTGTGAGAGAAAACTTAATTTGAACAAGTTCAAAGTCAAAATCAATTTTATCTTGTAATGTAACAGGCACGTAAATGGCGGAGCAGATTGGATGTAAGATTTGAACTCAATAATAGTTAAATTGTAGAATTTTATTCATATATATTTTTTTGTTGTAAACATGATTAAATCTTTAAATCTCCTTCATAATGCATATATCATTTTTTTTTGGTATTATTTAAGATAAAATGTGTTTTAATATTTGATTTATGAAAAATGATAAAATAAGGGGACACACCAAAAGAAAAGAGAGAGAGGGGGAGGCCTAACACAAATTTTTCGTCTCAAAAGATGGAGGTAGGTTTGGGTATCGACCCTTTTACTCCATTACCGTGCCTGTTATCTGTATCAAAAAAGTAAGAGTGAGATACAGAGATAGCTAGCATGATAAAGGTTTGAATGATGTTAATTAAGGTTTGTCATTGAAACAAAGATCTCTGCAAACGTTCTTTGTTTGCAAAGTTGTATAAGAATTATATAATCATTTCTTTATAAACAAATGAAAGTTCCTCATGTAAAGAACAAGGCCTGGACAAGGATGATGATTGTAAGCTATTGCGCACTTTAGCTAGCAGGATATAAAAAAAGATCGGATCGGATGAGGTAATTAATATAACAATCAAAAAATTGGTAAACTAGTCATGAGTTCCTCCAATCAATTTTCAAAACCAAATGTCTAAAAATTTGAAGAGTAGGTCAAATAGACAGAAGTATAAAAATTGTATAGGTGAAATAGATCTTCATATTAAATAAGCTAATTTGTATATTATTAAGTTAATTTTATGAATAATTTAATTTAAAAAATCGCTTTCTTTGTCGAGACTAAAAACTCACCTATATTTTCCATCATTCACACCAGGAAATCCGTCAAATTTTTTCTCTTTTGCATTTTTCAAAACACATTTTTGGAGACTCCTTGAGTCAACGGTACGGAAAATTCAGTTGAACTGATCATTTATATGTTTTTTTTTTCACCTAAATGGGATGTTAATTTTACCAAGTCAGTGTAACTTTGAAAAGAACCGTGTTAGTCATATCCAATAAATACAATTTATCCTAGTTTTTTTTTTCCCACAACGAATAAATTGTTGTGGTTCCAAAAACTTTTGTAGCAGTTAAGTAGTATTAAAATCGCCAAAAACCATTAACGCAAAGAAATTGAAGGGAAATTATCCCGTTTTGATAGAAACAAACCATCACGACCATTTTATGTATTTCGGCTTAGAACCTATCTGATAGATAAGATAAGTAAAAAAAACTATTTTATCTCATTTTATTTTTAATTTATTATTTGTTTAACTAATAAGTTATAATAAGTTTATTTTATAGGCTTATCTTATTTTAGCAGTGTAAATTTTATCATATTAAAAATTTTGAGTAAAAAATAGATAATACAAGAAATATAATATATTTAATTTATTATTTTAATATACGCTAAATATAATATAAAACAATATTTTATCTTAATTATTCAACTCTCATATTTTATACCTTTTTTTTCTGTAATATCAAACAAACGAGCCTCATATTTATTACATGTAATGTGTATAAGTCGAAGTTTAGCATTAAATAAAATAGGCAACTGCTCCTATATATGCATATATTCTTGCATTTTCGACGCAACCTTGAAAATTATATCTTGTTTCAGTTGTTTGTTTTCTTGTTATGCCAATTAATTTATTTTCCATAGAAAATTAATAACAAAAAACGAACAATGCATAATTTATAAAGAATGATTCTTTATTTTGTTTTTTAATAAAAAACAAATAATTAATTTACCAAAATCATTAAAAGTTATGTATGTATGTCGAAGTTTAGCACCGGCACGGATACCTGAGAACATAGGCAAAATTACCTTGCTGATTAGATATTAATAATTATTTATCATAAATTTAGAAGTTTATTTTAAAAATATTTATAATAATAAATAGTCAAATTTAATATTTATATAAATAATATGTAAATATTTTGTTAACACCAATCAAACAATATATATATATATATAAATCTTAGTATTTAATTCATCTAAAAGTATATCTTTTATAATTATAATATGAAGTAATAATTGTTATAAGAGGAGACGTTAAGCGACAATCAAATAAGATTCGATCTAATCTATTGTTCATTCAAGGCTACAGCAAGATTGGCTCTGGAAAAATTATGTTACACTAGAAAGGAATTACTATTAGTTAGAAATTTAGGGTATGACACGGGTAATAAATAAATTATGAAAAAAAATACAGAATAGTATTTCAAGACACAGACTAAAAAAACCAAAAAAAAAAAAAGATTTAAAAAGTAATAAATCCATTTTCGCTGTAATTTTTAATAAACACTTTATATTTTCAAATTTTTGTCAGCATTATATTTAGGACACTAATTAAAACTGATTCATAAATTAGAGGTTAAATTAACAGTTTGATCCCCTGTTGTGATGACTCCTGCTACAAATTATATGAAAATAAAAGATAAAGCACGTTAAGAAAAATAATGTGAGAGTTATTAAAAAGGAATGAAAAGAAGCAAAGAAGGTAAGAAATGAAGTAGAAAGAGGGATATGGCAGTGGAAGTGGGGACACAGAGCGGCGCCGGTGAAAACTCAACATCAATAAGGAGAAATAGATGAGACACGCCAATAAAGTTTGGTGGTCGGTTGTTGCTTTCATTGACATTCATTATTATTACTATTACTCTATTTGTTACCCACTCTCTCCAATACACACAGTGCAATATTAACTAACCCAATGTCAAGTTTCATTATTAGCCAGAAATGAATAGACTGTGTCACCACTTTTGACCAATTGCCCCTATAAGTACCATATGTCTCTGTTATTGATTCTATGTTATAACTGTAACACTTTTAAGTGCACTGTAACAAAACAAGTGAAGATAAAAAAACATGAATAGCTTTCAAATGTGGATTGTGTTTCTCTTGGCTTTGTTATTCTCCAATTCATGTGCTCCTGTCTCTTCCTACCCCACCCCAACAAGCTCTTCCTCACACCCACACCCACACCATGGTTCACACATGAGCCCTGAAGCTAAGCCACTGTCACCACCTGGGTCTGGCTGCCACCACCATACGCCGCAACTGCCTCCACCGCCGCCACCGGCAGCGTTCTACTTCTTCTCTCCACCACCTCCTAGCCCCTATTATCCTAAAACGCCAAGGTCTATGGGTACATTACGAGTGCCACCACCAAGGTACCGGCTGTCATGATTTGGCGTAACATTACTGAGTGCTTCCACTGGCTTAGGCGCAAATGAATGTTATTTAGTGCTTCACATTATCTTTGCAACTCTCGTTTCCTTTTATCTTCCACTTTGTCAGAGCGAACTGTTCTTGCAAAAAAAAAAAAATTATAGTTTGTAACCTTTATTGTTGTTAAGCTGGAAGTGACTGAACGACTTCATTTATGGTGAAATAGTTTGCCAATGTATAACAAAGGTTTTTTAATTTTGTGCTAAATGTTGGTCCTTAGATATACTCTTGATCATATATCACTTTTTAGAAAGAGTTCTTGAAGACGTACGGTGACATTTTAGGATTTTTAAGGAATTATATCAAATTTTAATCTTGTGTGAGAGAAGAATCTTGCATTAAATTTATGAATAAAATTATGATTATTTTGGTTAATTTAATTCTTCAAAAACATTTTAATTTCCAATATTACTGAATGATGAACATTTATTCTAGTCTATGTAAAAAAAATTGTCGCAAATTCACGAGCATATATGATTTTTTAATGCTCTATGTAATACATTAAACTAATTTTTTTATCATTTTAAAAAAAATATACAAACGAGCCCTTAAGAAAAATGTTTTCAAAACGATCTTTTCTGTTTTCTCCTGGTATAATGTCATCATAAAAAGTCTAACAAGGGTAACAAATTTCAAACATGCTATAATGTTTTACATTTTTTTTTCCAAATATGTTATTTTCTTAATTAATATTTTTTCTTCAATAGTTAAAAAGATATTTAATATATTAAAATAAATATCGTGATTTAATTATTTTAAAAATTTATATATAAAACAAATATAACATAATTATTGTAAAGACTTGTTCGTAAAAAAATATATTATTTAAAATTATTTAATTAAATATTTTATATAATTTTAAATTAATGTAAAATTATTTTTAACTTTGATTATATTAATGTTATCTTTTAAAATTTAATATACTCAAAATGATTTATTTTTAAAATTAGATAATTTGATTTTATTTTATATTTTTAAATTTTATATATATATATATATATATAAGTATTGTTTACCTTTTTCTCTGTTTGATTTGGTTATCGCATGCCACTTCACTCATTTACCCGTCGCAAAAAAGTACTATTTACCTTTGTTTATACTAAAGTATAGATGATCCCAAACTAAAGAAAACAAAAGAGTGCTGAAAAAGGTAGATTCTCTTCTTATATAAATGAAAAGAGAGCGGATAACAATATACAAAGTCTTCGTTATTGAATAGTAAAGTAATATGTCAATGTTTAATTGCAAGATTTTGAATAAACTCTATTTTCATTTAAAAAATTATAAATAACCATTTCAATTGTTTACTTTACAAATTTGTTATTTTAATTCCCTTTTTATAAAAAATTATTTAAAATAAATTTAATATTAAGTAAAAAATAACAGTAAAATATATAATTAATAACCAAAAAAAGTAGTATTTTGCAAATTTACATACTAAACAAAGATTTCATAAAAAAATTAAAATAATCAAGACATTTTCAAATAAAAGGAAGATTTACTCTAAAATTTTTATTCTGTAATTTTTTCACCTGCTAACATTAAATTTTCTACCTTGATAATCATACATAACCTAACAAATTAAGCTTCCATTATTTAATTCAATTTATTGTAAATTAATTGATAACATAATTTTTTTCAATCATCCAATTTTATTATTTATGCTCATTTTGTGGAATCATCCGACAACATTCTATATTCTTTTTACTATATAAATACTGATTGTCTAATTTGCAGAAAGATAAATGAAATTAATTTTAAATTGGTATTGAAAAATAAGAATGGAAATTTTAATTTTCATTTCTAAAATGTAGCAATTTTATTTTTCTAACAAAAGCATGATTTATATGCTTTTCGTTTCTATTTTCTTTCATTCAAAAAGCATGAAAATACATGGGAATATGCTTCCTATTAATTTATTGTTTTATTGTTAAAGCACTGGGCTTTATCAGGAATCGGGTTAAAGGAAGAAGAAAAAAACAATTTAAAAAAGAAATTACGTTTATTTTTCGACAAGCAGCTTGATATGACATAACAAACTTGTTGCAGACAGTGGAATAGGGGGTGTGGCTATTCATTCGAAAACAGGCAACAAGAGTCTTTAAAGTAAGGAGGTGGCAGATTGGCAGACAAGTGCGGCACCGGCTCAATCACTCCACCTAATCAGTAGAACACAAAAAATCGTCTAAATGAATCAAAGTTGAGAGAAACTAAAATATATATATACATTAAGGTCTCTGAAACCCACTTCCCAGGTCAGCAATACATTGAATCAAGCTGAAAAGAAAGCCGTGCAGACTTCCTTAACGATCCAGTTGCAAGGTCACATATATCTACATAACTGGGTGGTTACAAGAGTAAAAACCTCTAACCTCAAACTACCAACCTACTACTATATCAGAAAATTACAAATCACTGATAAATATGTTACAAAATACGACGGGAAGTGGATATTAGATACATTATCTTTGTTAGCATAGACAATTTAACTTAAATCATTTCTCGCATCATTCCATCTCATTTGCACACAGTCTTAAGCCTCTTTGCAGCTTGAACAAATCCCACAATCACCTGCAACTCGTCCATTTGCTTCACAAGAAAGAAACACAATTTCAGAGTCAAATAATTGTTCAATTTCTTCACGGAACTCCCCGAAACACTTCAGTATATAGACATACACCGTACATTTAAAAGCAACGGCTTGTTATGTAGGTCGATTTTAACGGCATGCTTGAATGCTTGCACCATCGTCACATTACTTGCTAGGAACTATAGTATGACAAATATGATAAACCGGATTCTTTTACCACATTTATGTATTCTTCTATTATTATAATATTAATTATTTAAAACTTATTAAGTTTACATTCTTCAATAATTATATATTAAAAAAAAAAAGGTATTATAATTTCTTAAGAGACTAAAGTACTTATTTAGTCACCAAAATATTTATTTGATAACAATTTAGTCCTATTAAAGATTTGAGATAATAGGTAAATCTTTAAATAATTATGATATGCTTACTGTGCAGGGGAGATTGGAGTCGGATATGCATCACCACTACAAAATCCTCATTTATAATATTATAAATATTACTATTTAAAACAGCCGAAAAAGAAATCACTGAATTTAGATACCTGAGACATGAAATGCCTTTGAACAACGTCTACTAGCTGCTCTTTTGATGGGTTTGGAACCGCATCCACCTACAAATCCATGTTAAGAAATGAGTACAACGGACGCATACACACACAGCCACAATCCCAACTTTTGTGGGACCAAAAGTTTGAGAAATTTACTAGATTAAAATGTCGCCAATATCTCCACAGTGCAGCCATTTCAAGCTTGCTCAAGTCGATCTTCTACAGAAAATATTTAAACATAACGATCATAATTAAAATATTAAGAAATAAACCATCTACTATGTCAGTGGGTGAGGGGAAAATTATGAAAAAATAAAATAAAGTTGATAATATACCCTGGCCCCATGAGGCATAGAAACGGACCCCTTAGACTGTGAATCGCCAGAGAAGGACCTACTCATGGACTTGTGAGATAATCCCAACGATCTATGCATTCTGTGCCTCGATTTGTGGGACTTCTGTGTGTCGTCCGATGCTGAGAAATCAAACAGAGCACAATACATAATTAAAAAAATAGTGGTGGGGTCAACAAAAATTAAAGAAATAAGACACTGGAACTTTAGAGATAGCAAAAGCAAAAGGAGAAAACACAACGGATCCAATGTTACCAACCTCTACCACTATGCAAATCCACGGACATGGAAGCCGAAACAATTAATTAACTAACAAAATATCACAGCATTCTCATATATGCCTACTTTCAGTGTTGGGTGCACACACAACACCCGTACTAGCCAGCAAGCAATACAGTTAGAAAAACTGTGAAATGTAAACTCACCCATATCTGATCCATTCCACTGCACATTTTCAAATTCAAGGTCATCGTCTTCCTCGTTTCCGGTGGGTGCTTCAATCACACTAAGAGCATTCCTCTGTAGCTTCACTTCAATACCATTAGTAAGAACCTGCACTTGTTCATATAAAAAACAACATAAAATAATCGCCCACCCAACAAATGCCAAATCAGTTTTAAATAATCAAGATATGCTCACAAACAGCAATATTCAAATTCAAATCTCCCGAAGAAAGTCCAGAGAATAGCTTGATTGCAATGTGAATTGTTCATATAAGATGTGAAATCAGTTTTGTATAAACACAAAACAAAAGGGGGACGGAATTGGGGGGAACAGAAACAAATACGAAGCACATCGACAATATGCAATTCAATTACAATATTAATTGCATAAGCTTTTTCTAAGAATAATCAGAACACGCAAGTGACTTGTCACCGGGAAGTAAAAAATATGCAGGAAGCCGACATGCAACAATCTATTTAAGATGATTTATTTAAAATAGGAAATAATAATGCGAAAAAAAAAAAGTAAAATACTCAATTCAGAGCTCAGACATCAAATTACCAATGCCAAGTCCAAAACCAAGTCAAAGATGAATTAATTTACTTCCGTCAATAAATAAAAAGAAAGGAAAGACCCAATTCACAACTGATCCTTATGGAAGACCCCATAAAACACCAGATCCGGCAATGAAGAAAGACATGCAACAGATACCCACAAGCAATGCTTCAGAATTGTGAGGTGAAACAAATGCAAACGAATAAGAAACCAACATTTTGAAATTGTAAATGAAAACTGAGTGAATGATTTGGACAAGAATCCAGAGTACGGTAGGGTTTATAACGGATTAAATTCTTTCGAATTAATTAAAAGATCAAGAAAAAAATTTTTCCCAATCAACAGGGACTTCAGAGCAATTAAATTTGATAAGAATTGGACGGTGAAAAAAAAAATAGAAGAAATAGTAAATACAAAAATTGACCGACATAAAAGACTGATTTGAAGAATGACATGGCTTCGTAATAATGCAAATAAACAACATTAGTAACAGAGAATGAAATAGAAGGAATTGAGAATAGACAGAGTGGTTTTGATAGGAAAGGGAATTGGGAGAGAAAATTACCAGCCAATGCCAACCACCTAACCCAACGGCTTTCTTAACGACGCCTTGGAGACCAACGAGGACAGATTTGGTGCGGTTGTTTCCGGTTACAACCACTTTCGTGTGACGAGGAAGCACAGATAACTCCTCTTCGCTGCTGTCTCCGCAGCTCTGTAACTGCGAAAACCCACCATTCACTGAACTTTCCATTGCTTCCAGCATTTCTAAATTCCCAAATCAAATATCAAAATTGCATTCGCAGGGAAGATCGTGCATTGGTGGTGATGAATGTGCAATTTTCAGGAGCAGATGAGATAGGATAGCTGAGAAATTTCCGAAATTCTGCAGAGAGAAAAACACAGATGGGAGAGAGAGAAGAAGAAAGAGAAAAGCAGTGAGAGTGACTGGTATTGTTTATTGGTGTGTTGGTATGAATCCCGACGAGACCAAACGAGCCAATGGATCACTGCCACGTCATCAGAGGAGGGTGGGCTCTTTAATCATGCGCTTGGAGAGAGCCGAGTTTACGGCATGTACATGATCAAATGCAATACCCCTTTGCGGGTTTGGTTTTGGGGAGTTACTCTCCTTCACATATTGTGACCCCTCTTCCTCTGCACTATTAACTACTCTATTCTATTAACCATAAGCAATCTATCTCCACTTTCTATCCTCTCTCTCTCTCTTCCCTTTTTTTTCTTCCTGCTGCCAATTCCTCTTTATATCATTTTATTCCAATAAACAACCAAAGTTATGTACCACCTCACCAAAAATGATATCGGGTCTAATTTGTTTTATTTGTGAATGATAAACTATAGAGTATCTGTTCACATCTAGTTTAATGAAGATTATGAATTTAATGTTATAGAAAATTTAAAGTTTGAGATTCCATAATTTCTGAATTTTCAACGCTTTACTAGCAAAATTTTTTAATCCAACAACAAGAATTTATAAAATTAAAATTTAATTGTCCATGGGATAAATTTAGTATAAGATAACTCCGCATCTCAAGTAGACTCTGCTACATGCCAATTGTGATCACCATGGAAGGAGATTTACTTACTAAATTTGTAATGTCTTGTCTGTTATTTTCATGAAGCACTGTAATGATATTTGTGGTCAACTTTCAATTACAAGAAAATATCAATCTGTGATCATATGCAAATCTAATAATGTATACAAGCACAGCAATGAAAAAAAAAAGTACAGACTTCAATGGTTGTGTATGAATTAAGCAAGGAAAAGAGAAAGCAGACAGAGTACCGGGTATTTTATAATCGGGAAATTTTATTTTTTCACTAATCTCTTTTAATAATTTTTATAAATAAATTATTCACATTTTTTCTTTTTTCTTCTTTTAAATATATTAATTGTTAAAAAATCAGTTGATAATAATTGATAAATGCTAAGAAAATTATTTATGTTAAAATAAATTAAAATTAAATATAATACATTTCATATCTTAGAAAAGAGAAAACAAAATTTATAAAATAAAAAAGCTTGTTCTTAATCGAACATACCCCAAAATTCATCCAGTGGGCCCCACTTGCACAGAAGTCTGTACCTGCCGTCGGTGTTGTCCTATCCATTCCACCACGGGAATTTTCAACTCACATTACTCGCTCATCTCATGTCCCTGCCTCCCTCTTCACAATGTCACAGAACCAAAACAAACATTATAAAATACTACTGCATATAAATAATAAACGGAACATATGATTAAAGAAAACTATGATAATAATAATGCTTGTTTTTTATGTCCCGCCTATTACCTGGACTTTTTCCCGCCACAAAGCAGCAATATGAACCGTGGATCTAAGATAAACCTTGTGGCGAATCTAGCCGTTGGATTTGCAAGAGGTAGAAATGGAATCTTAGCGGCGAGAGAAGAGAAAAGAAAAGTCGACATGTCCTCTCAACGCGTGTCATGCTCATGCTACCTTGTATTGATCATCATCGTAAAGGTGAAAAAAGGAGGAGAACTTAACCTTTTAGACACCATTTGCATCAAGGATACTACTAGGAATTTGGAAACAAAGGTAAATTCTAGGAAGGTAACCTGTTTGTGACTCGCTGTGGATCGAAGAGAACCATTCCCCGTATCATGCGGATGTTTTGCCTATTCATTTCATCGATTGAAACTGATGAAGCCCGTCTCCATGATCGCACTGAGTGAGAATCAATTAATCGACCTTCTTGTTCATCTTTGAGTTTAAATCACCTGTTGCATAATTTGAAGTTTTTTTGTTTTAAAGAAAAATTATCTCCTCCCTTTATTATGTGTATATTTTACCGATTTTTCAATCTATGCATTAAATACATAATTAGAAGTTAATAAATTTAATTTTTTTATTAAATATTATATTATTTAATATTATTAAATTTTATAGTATTTTTTTTCTAAACAACATATATCTTATTTTTTATTAAGACTAGAAAAACTAGAAAAAAAAACTCTTTACCAAATAAATATTAAAAATATGTTTGGAAAGCGCATGTTGTTATGGTTAAAAAAATATCAGTGTGATATCCAAACTCTCCTCTCCACATAATCTTTAACAATGTTTTACGGTAATAATGATGACGTAATCAGACAATATGATCACCTAAATTATCGTGATTAAGGTTATATCCATTGATTTTTTTCCTTCCACTGTGCACAGTTTTTTGTGCACCCATTGGAAGCAGAGCCTTACAAGTTACAACTTGTTTCTATCCCAAAAAAATTCAGGTATTCTTTTGTTCTTAATTGTCCTCCCTGAATTGTTTCAGATAAAGCTACCTTGCCTTCTTATATATTTAAAATACTATGCATGATTTAGTTTTGAATTATGTACAATTGGTATTGTTTATGACATTCCAAATGCTCATCAAATTATCGATATCGATAGATACAAATTAATATTCCTTTTTGTTTGATGTTTGATTTTGAGTATACAGATGTATTATCCTCTATTAACATTGTCACTGTGCACTAGAAATGTTCCCCGCAAAGCTAGTTATAAAGCTGTTTCATAGGAAAAAACTCTTTCCCACCATAGTTCTAATACAGTTTTTAAAAATAAATACATGTTAAAATGCGAGCAGTTAAAATTACATAATTTTAGACTAAAAAAATTTATCGTTTCATCAACTATCCAAAGTGTACAGTTTGATAATAGTATAATAAAACTTTTCAATCAATTATTTTGATGTTTGATTTTTAAAATAAGTTTTATATTTGGATAGGTTAAGTGAGAAGTAAATTTAGAATAGTATATGCTTGATTCATAAAATAATTAATTTTTATATCAAAATTTAAAAAAGTGTACAATTTGTGTAAAAGTTAATTTGAATTTTAATAAACAATTATCTGGACAAATAAAAAAATAAAAATTTTATGAAAATTAAGTTGAAAACTTTTAATAATAGGTTTTAAAAAATTATTTTTTTAAATAAGTTATTTCAAAAAATTAATAAAAATATAAGTTGATTTTTCAAAACTGTCATACAAAAAAAGTGTTTTTACGTTTTTTTTTAATATTCATCCAAAATAATCAAATCTAAAACATTAAGAAGATAATTTTTGTTCAATAATTACTTTTTTATTTATAATATGCAAATTCTAAACTTTACATATGTGAGAATAAATATCGTTTAAATCAACAAATATTGATAATTATAATAATATCTAGTATATTATTTTATTTAAAATATAAACAAATTAAAGAAAACAATATTTTATTAAAACAAAATAAAATAAATAAACGTAAATGTTCATCGACATATCTAATCAGATAGTTTTTCTATACAACAAAGAGATATACAAAATCTATAGAGTTTAATATTAATTTTGCTTAAAAGTCTAACAAACATATAATGGGCTTATGATTCAAGAACCTTCTATTTTCGTTGTATATAAATGAAAGATTCTTCTATTTTATTGTTTCTTCTTTTTTGTATAATTCTGCATCACATGGCCGAACAGAAAAAGTTAATTAGCAATTGATTATGGTAATGCACAGGTAAGAAAATATTTTAATACAAACACTCTTGCTAATGAACAATAGACATATGGAATTGACCATGACAGCAATTAAAAAAAAAAACAGATTTATTACAAAAACAAATTTTAGAAACAATATTATAAACACATGTGATAATATTATTTTAATTACGGAAAACAAATCAACAACTGCATGAAAAATGAAAGTAAAAACCGAAAATAAATATAATAGCTTGTCTATTTTTATCAAAAATGATACCATTAATACCGATGGCATCATATGTGAGTTTTTATTTATTATGACTGATTAATATAAATTAAAAAAAATGCTACTAGAAGTATTTATAATATTAAGTAGTTTCTGAAATTTAATGATTTATAGTTATATTTATTATTAAATATATAAATAGTCTGATTTGGAAAAAATTCAATACATACTCAAATAATTGATCTTTTAAATTTTTTTGAATAATATTAAATTCAAACATTTTTACACAACACACCGGACCAACTGATTTTAAATAAAGTATCATGATCATAAGAAGATGGTTGCAGAGTAGGTCTCAAAGTAGGAGCCGTTCCAGGCAAGTAATGGCAAAAGCGGACAAAGACGAAGGGGCTCCACCTTGTAACAACTTATTGTTGCCTCTATCTTTACCCTCACTACCCTAATACCTTCCTAATTTTTCTTCATATCCCTATAAAAAATATAATATAAATATTATTTTTTGAATTATAATTGTATAAGTTAATGTTGTATTTAAAAAAATTTCTTTAATTTTAAAATAAGTAATTTTTATTTAATATTAAATAAACTTTTAATTTATATCATAAGTATTTTCTGTTAAAGATAATATTATTTGAATAAAATAAATTATTATAAACATTAAAATAATATTTTTGAGTATTTAATATATATTATTAAAATTTGAATTGAAGAACACAGGTTAAATTAAAATATTTTTTAATAATTGATTATATGATCAATAACATTTAATATTTGATAATTTATGAGAACTTTTAGAATTTTAAAAATAATAATAAATAATAAAATTTAAAATTTTTACTAAGCTTAAGATTTAAGATGCCCAAAAAATATATTTTTTTAACAATTAAACCGCTAAAAGTTTTAAAGTCAATTAAGAAAAATATTTTATGCAATTTAATTTGATTCTCAAATTTTAAATTTATCACACAACTGTAAACATAATAATCATATTATTATTTTTATATAATCATTGATTTAGAATGTAGTTTATTTAATATATTTGTATTTTAATTGTTTAAGATCATTTAGACTTGTAACTTATAGAATGAAATTATGACTTGTTATATAAACTTTGTTGTCTTTAACTAGGGGCAGGGCATCATTTTAATTTAAGAGGACCAAAATAAATAGTATATATGACATGTGAGTGTAAAAAAAGGTGTTTAGTTTATTTAATTTCAACCTAAAAAAATATGATCGTAAAAAATGATAACATCCCATTTCACATTTTGACACATTCAACGTGAAAAAGAAAACACTATGGAAGTGCCTTAACTGTTTGTTAGATGGATAATATTTTTGTTCCTTTCTGTTGATAAGATTGAACAATAATAATAAATTCAAATTAAATTATAAATTATTTTGAAAAAGCATTTTTTCTTCATTTTTTTAATAAAAAATTTGTGATTAAAATTTTTTTTATCATTAAAATAATGTTCAACAAATTAGATTAGTCATTAAACTGGTCAAAGCGCTGATTTAAAGTTTAATGGTAAAATCATAGTTAAACCGTTTGAATTAAATAATATTTAAATACATTATAAGTAATATATTAAATAATTTTTTAAAAATTATAATAGTATAACGTTGTAACATTATAAGATAAAAATTATATATTATTTTAAAGTTTTAATAGTCAGTATTGTATATAAAAATCATTGTAAAACAAAGTTTAGTAAAACAATAAATCCACTAGTAATGATATTTAAAAATTAAAATAAATAAATAAAAACAAAAAATATTAAAAAATTTAAAAATTATAATATTTATCAACGTTGAGTCTATTAAGTGTTAATATATTAGTATTTACACTATTTTTATTTGCTTCTAAACTGAAATCTTAACATTTTCATCATCTAATTAGATAAAAAGAAACGACTGCACGGGAAGGAACTAGGCTAAACCGGTCAAGTACTGATTTTTATCAATTTCACATGTTTTACCAATTTTAATATTCAATTTACTGATTCCATTAGTATGTTTAACATTGTCTATTAAAAAAAAAAAAATCAACTTCTTCGTTATATGATTAAATACGAAAAAATAATTACACAATAAAAATTTGAATTAAGTTGGCTAATTGCTAACTTTTACCGATTTTACTAATTTTATTTGTTTTAAACCGATTTTTAAATATTTGATTTATGCTATGTTTGAAAGTTGTGTTGAGAGAAGAAAAAAATGAGAAATTAATATTTATTCGAGAGTTGCTTAATTAAGAGAAAAAAAAGAGTTTAAATTTTTTTCTAAATCCTTTAAATAACTGATTTTTTTTTAATTTCTCATTTTAAAAGTTTTATATTTTTCACTTTTTCATGATTAGAATTTTAATTTTTTATAAAAAATGATAATTTTTTCAAAAAATATATAACAAATAAAAATATTAATTTAAAAAATAATTTTTTCATACAAATAAAAAATATAATAATATTATTATTTATATAATTAAATATCATAATCTCTAACATTTTAAACTCTCTCTTCTCTTCTCCTCCTCTCTTTCTCTTTTTAAACTCATCACCTCTGTCTCCCTCTAACCTCTCAAATAATTTCTTGAACGGTGCATTCAAGTATGCTCGATATGTACATTGCCTTTCATTTTCAGCTGGACTTTCCTTTTAACCGACCAGTGCAATTTAGGCAATTAATATATGAAATTTATGAAATATTGAGAATACTGTAGATAATTTATAAAACTTATATATATGTACATATAACTTTAATTTTTTTAATTTTTGTGCTTATTTAAGTTATTATTTAAATATAATTTCAGGGTAAATAATTCCACCCACCTAAATGTCATATACTTTTTGTACAAAATCGACATAAGCCGAACGCCTTAATAAGTTGTTTCTATTTTAAACTGAACTAAGATAATCTAAACACGATAAAATAACACTCCCTCGATTCAAAATGTCAGATACAGATTAAATGCAAAAAAGAAAGAACAAGTCAATTTATTAATAATAATAATATCAAATATATATGCATACCAAATGCTTGCACACGAATGGATTAGGCTCATCAGGTATTTACACCTAATGTTTTATTTTTATAAACTCAAAACACTCATAATTTTTTTTTCCCTACTGTCTTAAAGCAATATAAAAACAAATTATGTTTGGGAAATAGGCTTCCCAAAATTGTGGTAAGCTATCCCTGCTACATGCTGGATTAAAATAACATAAAATATAACAGATTAGCATTCAAGTGTAATTTTAATATACTATTAATGTGAAAAAATATGTATTATGAATCAATTAAAACACACCATTGATATATCAATCATTAAAAAAAATTAATTTTACTACTATAGCAATGACTAATTACGCGTAAAAACTCAATATTATTTATTTAAAGGTACCTTGAGTGTTTACATAGAAGACGAATCAGTAAACCTAATATATCCAGTGTTGCAGAAGAAGAAAAATATATCATACATTAATAGTTAGACATGATATTTAGTTTCGCTGGTGTAGCATTTAATTTGTCTAATAAAATTAAGATTTTAATGAAGACATAATTGGTTGATTGTACTAACATTATATATAATTCAAATAAATGATTTTATTGGTATAAAAAATGACATATACTATTAGAATTTTTTACTTTAATAATATTAAATTAGTATAACTATTATTGCAACTTTATGATATTTACATTAATAATTTATTTTCTACTAGATAAAGGTTTTATACCGACATAAACAATTTAAATACCTAATTTCTATTGTTAATATACGGTAAATTTTGTAGTATAAAAATCCTAATAGATTAATTATCTTTAAAGTGAAACTATGATAGTCTAAAATAAAATAGAATAACTAAATAAAAATAAATAATCTGAAATTAATTAAAAAATATAAAATGGAAATATTTTCTAATAATAAAAAACAAAGTTAAATAGTCCAACCTGCGTCAGCGATCATCTGATGCTGATTATGGTTCTAAGTTCCAACCTCATAGTGGCTGATTCAAATATTTTATGAATTTATTTAGTCTTACTTATTCTTTTACATTTTGATTTTAACATCTCACAATAATACGATGAAAGGTTGGCTCATAGATTTGATCAAACATCTATCTAAGAATGTGAAAATTTGTCTTCTTTCACACACACAGTTTTCTTTCTTTATATCAATCACGATATTGTTGATTGGTAAGCCAAAAATGCCTGCTATCGATCAAAATTTCAAACTGGTGAAGCATAATAATGTGGGAATACGAGGGATGTTGAAATACGCTCAAGAAACTCCTAAATATTTTACTATAATAATTTATCAGAAGTTCATCAACGAAGTCGTTGTAGTATAGTGGTGAGTATTCCCGCCTGTCACGCGGGTGACCCAGGTTCGATCCCCGGCAGCGGCGTAGAACGTTCCAAGTTTAGCCTTTTTGTCCCTATAACAGGGTACGTAGTAAACCCCTTTAGTGCAACTGTCATGTTAGTTTTTCTTGTGGTATTATTTCACTTATTCATATTAATTATTCACCGAACTTCAAATGCAACTAAAGCACTCTGGGACGATCCATAGAAGTTAGCAGCAAATGTGACAAAAGCAAACTATGTCAGGTGGTTTTTATTAAACGGGGGAGATCTTATTCCCTCGGTGTCTGTAGTCACTGAAATTTGCATGTAGTCCTTCGAAGTAATACTTTTCATGCTATCAAGCTTGAGAGAATATAGTTTATACGCATAAATAATGCGTTTTTTGTGGAGTCATTTGATGTCAAATTTCGAAACTTATAGTTCCAGTAATAGAACACAAACTAGCTCACTAGTTTTAGGCAACGGCTGGTACAAAGGATGATTATACTGATTCTTAGTTGCAGTTTTAAGATCAATTTTAATAGATTTATAAAGATATGAAGTTCATTTTAAAATTAGGATAAATTAGTTTTAATATTATAACAAATGAAAACGCGTTTTTAAATTTTAATAGAAAAAATTTGGAATATTTTTAATTAAATTAAAATTATTACACCTTTAATTGGCAACGAAAACTCGCTTTTGGTCTTTCCAAATTGTAACTGTAGTCGTTCGTTGTCCATCTTAGAATTCCATTATGAGGTGTCTTTCTGTTGGTTTCCACCGTTATCTAATTTTCCGAGGGATAATAATGTCACAGAAATCATGTTTAAAAGGAAAAGAAACTACATACTGAGTTACCGAATGGTGCAATAATAATAATAACGAAAAAAAGATAAATTTAAGTATAAAATAACAGAATTCCTATGCCGTGGATATTATCTACACATATAATGTCGACAATTTCGATAAAATTTAAAACCTTATTTTAAGTCTATAATTCCACTAGAATAAGGTTTTGCATGTCACATCCCTACCTTCCCCAAGATTAAGAGTTTTATTTCATTTACTTATTTTTACTTTTAATTAATTTTCCTAAAAATTTAAGAGGTTTCAAAATAATATTATTTAAACGAACATGTTAAAAACTAGACAAATATAACCTCACACATTTTATGCATTACTCCAATCATTCTTTCATTGTCCTTATGGATGTTACAAAACCAAGCTCACTTTTTCCTTGAGCCGTAAACCATGTTCACATTAAAACATGTATTGTCGCATTCGGATTTCTTACAATAGTTGGTGTTTTGTCGGGATATTTACCAATATTTAAAGCAGTTTTTTTCTTTTTTATGTCACAAGCGAGCGGTAAATTTTTAAAGCATGTTTCAGAGTTAGATTTTTATTGTAATAAAATTGAAAGAATAGTTTTTGACAATTTAACATTTTCTTTATATATGTATATATTTTATTGTAACTTTAATAGTTAATTAGTTTTGAATTACCTGATACATTTAATTATCTCTTTTAAAGTGTTTTTACTGCTTTGAGTTTCTTAGCTAAAATATCTCACTGTTGTAATTATCAGATTGATCTTATATTTAAGACTGTGATCAAACGAAACAATATCTAAATTAGCGAGTTTTGCATTAAATTATTAATTTAATTATTACGTGTGGCATGCACATTTTATTTAAACAATATTAGTCTCTCTATTATGATTAGGGTGGAATTTTGATCTAGGAATATTTTTTAATTTAAAATTAGTCTTCTAAAAATTTCAATTACTACAACGAAGTAATTAAACCGTTTAAAGTTCTCTTTAGTCAATGTTTGCAAATCAAAACATCATGTTTTTCTTAAAATTAAGAAATCTAAAATCCTTCTTCTCTTGCAATACTAACTTCAACTCTTATAAAAATCTATCAAATTTTTAGCTTCAAAACTTGGTAAATTAATATCTATATCTTAAATCCATTTCAACCCATCAATAGTTACGGGTGAAAAAGTTACAAGTTTTATGTAAAAAAGAAGATTAACAAAAAAAACTTGACTGTTACAATTAAAAAAATGAAGTAAAAAAAGATTAAAAAACCAAAATAATACATTAATGAATGCAGTATCGACTTGGGAGAAGTCAATATTATTGGTTGTATGAAAATACGCCAACAGTAAAATATAAAAGATGAAAAAAAAACAAACAAAATTGGACAAAGCTTTTGTGGGTGTGGGGGACATGCATCACATCATTATATTCATGCCTGTTGCCAAACTTCTTCACGCGGAACCCGGGTCGGGTCTCCACACGATGATGTTCTGTGGGCTGAAATAAAACGTGAGGTGAGGACCCGATGCGTGGGTGTATTCAATCTGTCTGGAACGGAGTAACTAAGCTTTGGAGCTTCAAAGTTTGACCCATTAAAGTTTAAAAGATGAACTGGAAAAAGAAAAAGCTCCAACACAAACAAAAGGCAAAGGCAAAAGCGTTTTGGCATATTCCCACCCTCGAAAATCGAAGCTCAATGAATCCAGCGCGAGCCGAGCCAAGCCAAGCCGGTACGTGGGCCCCACCGCCACTAATAATTAGGTTATCAGAAGGCACTCCACATGTTATGCAAGGCCTCGGCGCGGCAAATCCCACCTCGCTTTTATTCACTTGCGTCTCCATCAATCCCGCCGTTCATCTTTTAACGGCGCTGATGATAGGCTGCCCCACGCGATTCAGTGAGGCCTCACGCAGGATATAATAACCCCTGAACTGGCTTGAATGATTGATCTGTTGTTAAACGGAGAGAGTGTTATAGAAGTAAGAAGTAGAACATCCAGCGAGGAAGCGCATTCATTCCTCGTGAGGCCATTGGTGCTGTGTTCGTCTGGGTTTTAATCAGCTGCAACGCGGCCCAGGGGAGGACGACTGAGGATGACTTCGGACGGAGCAACGTCGGCGGCCACGAATCGGAGGAAGCCGTCGTGGAGGGAGAGGGAGAACAACCGGAGGAGAGAGAGGCGGAGAAGAGCCATAGCAGCGAAGATTTACTCTGGCCTTAGGGCTCAGGGTAACTACAATTTGCCCAAACACTGTGACAACAACGAGGTCTTGAAGGCTCTCTGCGCTGAAGCTGGTTGGACCGTCGAAGACGACGGCACCACATATCGCAAGGTACCTTCTAAGTCTATCACACTTCAATGTTCTTGGAGATCTCGTTTTCCGATTTTGTATCTCGCAATTTTGTTCGCGATTCGATTCAAATCTCTTTAATTGCCTAATGCACTTCGGATCAAACTGGTTTCTATTTTCGAAATTTTCTTGTTCGAACGAATCTATGCTTGAGAGAGAGAAGAATCGAGAATCTGTTGTTATTTAGTCAATTAGTAGCTATCTAAGTATGTAACATCGATTCATTTCCTATGCAATGAAACTTTCTAGTTTCTAACAATTAAGCGTCTTTGGTAATGGTATGTGGTTTTAAGTGCTGTAATAATTGAACAAAATTGCCTCATTGCCTTTATTTCATTTAAGGCGCGTAGTCAACCAGTATTTCAATGGTTAATTAATAATTTTTTTAGTTTTAATTTTTTTAACATTTAATTCAGGATTAATTAGCATTTTTGATGTATGATATACTATCTACTAATCTGTTTTGGGACATGATGTTGTTTGTTTGTGAAATAGGGATGCAGGGCACCACCACCAGGTGATGGTGTAGGCACTTCTAACAGAAACACTCCTTTTTCTTCACAAAATCCAAGTCCTCTTTCGTCATCATTTCCGAGTCCAATTCCATCCTACCAAGTAAGCCCTTCGTCCTCCTCTTTCCCCAGCCCTTCTCGTTTGGATGCCATTGCCAACAACCCATCAAACCTCATTCCCTACATTCGTAACGTGTTCCCTGCGTCTCTCCCTCCTCTGAGGATATCAAACAGCGCCCCTGTCACCCCACCTCTCTCCTCGCCAACTTCCAGAAATCCTAAACCAATTCCCACATGGGACTCAATTGCCAAAGCATCTATGGCATCCTTCAACCACAATCACCATCACAATCACAACTACAACCACAACCACAACCACCCTTTCTTTGCAGCTTCTGCCCCTGCTAGCCCAACACACCGCCACCTTTATACCCCACCCACTATTCCCGAATGTGATGAGTCTGACACCTCCACTGTTGAGTCTGGCCAGTGGCTCAACTTCCAAGCATTTGCACCTTCTGCTTCTGCTCTGCCAATCTCTCCCACTTTGAACTTCATCAAACCTGTGAGTAAGCAGCTCAACCTCCCCGGGGATAACAGAATCCAAGAGATGAGAAGTTCAGAGGCTGAGTTTGGGGTGCAGGTGAAGCCTTGGGTTGGGGAGAGGATTCATGAAGTGGGATTGGATGATTTGGAGCTCACGCTTGGAAGTGGGAAGACGCCTAGTTAGGAAGCTAGCAAAATTGCTACTCCATGCGGGCGGGTCATGTCAGAGTGAGACCCCAACGTTGTTGGTTCAATTTCGGGTGTCGAAAAACAAAGTTAACAGTTACTAAATCGTTCACCTCTCTTGGCGCAAGTAGCTGTGATCGGCAAGTATTCAGATGTCATGGCCATTTTATGTTAATTATATCCAAAACTCTTCATTTATTCACCTTTTTTTTAACATCTCAATTTGCTTCCTATTTTAAACATCTAAACAAATAGAATAAGAATTGTTTTTTTTTTCCCTTCAATTCACTGCTTTTTCGATGCGGTTTCTTCTCTCTATCCAAAGAAGATACACCTACAGTCTACGGAGGGGAAGAGATCCTGGTGTCTACATATAAACGGCCTACCGCAATGCCGATGCTAACTAGACCAATTTAAATGTTCAGAAATTTTTGTTTAGCAAAACAATGCAATCGGATTCTGTCTTCATTGATGGATTCCTGTCTGACCGAGAAATTTTATTCTTATGACTTTTTTACAACTACGAGAGATGTTTGGAGAGAAAAAAAGGAAAGTATAAGATAAAATAAATAATATGATAACAAAATAAACAAGATAATTATAAAAGGTATGCATAGTAATAATGTAAATCTAATTTTAGTTGTCAGAATCACAAAGCCCAACTAAATATAATTTTAGCTATGATTAAGGCAGGTCAATCTTCTGAGTTATTTCGTATGTATTGTGGAGATTTGAAAAATAATAATATTTTGACACTCCTTTTTAAGATGTAAAATGGGTGAAGAATTAAAAAAAAAAGGGTAAAAAAGAAAGAAAGATAGAAATAAGGGTCAGATGATATATCATGTCAAATTTAGTAAAATTATAGTTTTAATAACATTATTATTAAAAATAAATTTTATTAATTTAATCATTATTTCTTGTAATATTATCACGAAACCCAACAATAGCTATTTACTTATATTTAAATAAAATATTATTTATTAAAATATAGTGAGAAAATAGAGTATTAATTAAAATTTAAAACAAAAAAAATTCTTTGCAAATTTGATATATTTTATAATAATCTTAAATTAAACTATTGAATTGGTAAATTTTCTTTTGATAAAAAAAAAGTTATTCAACGTATGGTTTTATTCTAACACTGGAAAGAACGAGAGGATAGAAAGTAAATTTAAGTAAAATAAATGTAAAATTACAAGAATTGATATGAAAATTTATCCATTAGAAGGCCTTTTTTGAGTTTTTTAAAATTATTTTCTCATAACAATTCATTTTAAGATGAAATCTGCCTGTGAGAGTATGGAGAAGCTAGAAAATTTCCGTGGGAAAAACCGTGATGAGCAAAGGGCAAGGCAAGGGACCCAAACGTTAGACAACCTATGCAAAAGGCCTCTTGAGACTGGAGAGACTGACGGTTCTCCCTTCTTAACAAATGGATTGTGAACTTACTATAGTAGTTTTCTAAAAAAGCTGAAGAACATATAATAGAGTGGGACATGGAACCAATGCTTTATCAATTATACAGGGAAGCATGATTAAGTTGGATATTTGTTACAGAACAGAGAAACAGAGCCGAACAATAACTTATCAACAAGTATATTAAAAGAAACATGCACCTTCACGTGGGAATACCAAAGAACAAGATGATACATATTATTTTCTGGTTAGGTTAGGTGACATACAAACAAATTAAGAAAGAATGAAATAAAATTACATAGCATACAATAATAAGAAAAGTAACACTATCGACCCCACGTCTTGGAACGTCTTCTCCAATTAAACGACCTTCAGTAATTGAATTTGTGTCAACTCCGTGGTTTCATTTTGTACCTTCTCATCATTAATCTCAGTTTTCAATTCGTTTTTGGTTGTCACATTGCATTCCTGGTACCTGTAGCATGTTAATAGGTGGTCATTAACGAGCCCTGCTACCTGCATGAACGAATAAACTACAGTCGGTCCCACACATTGGAATCCTCTGCGCATCATGTCCTTGCTAATGAGTTCCGCTTTTGGGGTCTTCACAGGTACTTGACGTCCGTATCTAAATTCATTTCTTATTGGTTTCCGGTTAACAAATCTCCAGCAGTAATTGCTGAATGAACCGAACTCCTGCTTGATCTGTAAAAGGATAAATCAATGGCCATTCTAATATCTTTGCTTAAAACACATGCATGCAGCATTAACTTTGGAGTTACCTTGAGTAGTTGTTTAGCATTTTCCACAATGGCACGGAGCTTTGGTTCTGACAACAATGAGTTGCCTTTTATTTTCAGTGTTAGCAACTTCTTTTCAGTAAACTGTGCAAGTGATGATGGTTCAAAATTTTCAAAAAGCTTCCTATCACAGATTTCAAATAGTAAGAGTCAGATAACACGTATTCATGTAAAGTGTCATGGTTTAAAAATTTGGTAGATCTATAGATCAATACTCGATAGACATGCCTGAAAATATCTCTCTGTTTAAGAATTGCTGGCCAACTGTGTTCTGCTAATGCTTGTGAAAAGACTAGAAGCTCAAATAACTTTCTATCATCGTCAACTGGAACACCCCACTCTTCATCGTGGAAAGCAATATAGAGAGGGTCTGCTTAGAATAAAATAACGTTTATTGTTAAGGTAATCTGTCGGTGGGGTTTATATGCACCCTCTAGTTAAATCTAAGTGGAAGCATCCTTTGCCAAAAATGAAGTTCCCCATCCCCTATTACAGTATTGGAAATTTGAATCTATCACAAAAGTAGATACAAACACGAAATCAAAAGCTAAAATGACATTTAAAATAAAAGAGGCAAAGAGGAAAATCAACTAGAAAGCAAAACCAAATTATGTACTCTAGTGTACGTTTAAGAGTAGAATTTTCGAAGAAAAGGATTCAAATATAATGCATTAAATTTATATCAATCTATTGTTTTATTTCTTTTATAAAAAAAATCGAATAAAAAACATTTGTTTTTAAAAATAAATAATTTGTTCTCTCTACCATCTACTCGAAAATCCAATCCTTTAGATGCCTTTCAATGCGACCCCTTTGTGGGGGCAACCTGCCTCAGATTTTTTAGCTACGAAGAAAGCACATATATGGGAAGTGAATAGACCAGAAGAATGCAAGTCCATATCTCACCGCCTTCATTAACTTGATTCATAAAGGTGGGGTATTAGGCTACAAAGCTGAAGGCAACTCTTTGATGAAACACCACCATAATCTCACTTAATGTCCATACTTAAACGGATACTTGTCATGGCAGGCCCTTCTCTATTATTAGGGCTCAATTTATGATGCGACGTGTAGAAGGCGCAGCACTATGATTGTAATCATTCAAATATTGGTAATTAGTTTAATCCAATTCATCATGCATCTCTAGAGGAAAAAAAAAAACCAAGGTATTTCGAATTTTTCAATATTATTTTTGGTACACTGTAAATAAATAACCGATCACACTTACAAAACAAAACACATTTTCGACCATAATCACCATCAGTAGCGAAGAACACAGATAGTATGCAATCCTGTTTCTTCATAAATATGGTACTATGGTATCAGCGGTCAAACATTTACAATTACATATATATATATATATATATATATATACAGATCGATTAAATATCGATAATAGTCGGTAAATATTTGTTCTGTTTCAGAAATAATTGTCACACAAAGTTTTGCATAAAAGATTAAAATATCATTAAATAACTTTAACTTAAAAATATAATTCTTTCACTTTAAATTAAACTAAAGATAACGATATATTTTTAAAAATTAAGATTCTCTTTTTTAAGTATATGTAATTTAATGAAACAATCTTTTAAAATAAAAGCCATTTAATTTTAATTACTTAAAATTAACTTTGAAGACTCACGTTAACAAAAATACTTTTTTAAGGAATAAATAATTAAAAAAAGCTAACTTCTAAATTCAATATCAGAGAAAAACTCTTCAAACTTACATGTATTACCATCACATTAAACTTTAAAATATTTTTATTATCAAATTAGTTCTTCAAAATTTTCATATATAATTCTCAAAGAGTGTAGTAGCTTAGTTTCTCAGAGATTTAATTTATCATTAAATTTGATTTTGTTAATCAATTAAGTTTAAAAGATTTTATTACTTAATTTTTCATAAGTACTACTATAACGATATTTTAACTTTAAGAAATAAATTTAATGACAAAATTTAAATCCAAAATTTTATTTTAAGGAAACTAAGAACGTACAAATGATAATATATTTGAAATAAAAAATAAGAGCTTTTTAATAATCATTTTAATATAAAAATACTATTTTACTATAATTTAAAATTGGATATCGGTACAGATAAAAACAACTTAAAATTATAAAAACAAGGGGGATTGATACTCTTTATGTCACGTTACTCGGTGAATCTATAACTCCTCGCTGTGTGTGTGTTATACGAATGGTTTTCCCCGTGAAAAATGAAAAAGTATCTGGATACTTGACACTTACCAGAATTTGGAGTGATCCATTCGCATCTCTTGGGCGGTGCCGTGGTCTTGAAAGGCGTGTTCAAGGTAGCTACATCCATGGCATCGGGCACAACCCTTACGGGCTTAAACCCGTTACGCTTCACGCTTCTCCTACTTGCAGTTCCGGAGTTTACCTTTTTGCCAGACGAATCCAAGGAACAAGTGCTGTCTAAAGACACGTTACTTTGCACAACGGAGTCAGGAATTTGCGGTGCCTCTTTTCTCGTGCGCTGCGGATTCTTCATGTTCTCCTTCTCGCGTTTCGGCTCTTCAGAAACAGCGACTCTGTTTCCGGCGGGTTTCAAAATGGCTCGCGGTTCAGAAGCGGGTTTAGCGTAAGAGCGAAGCTTAGTGGCGACGGGCATTTTGGTGTTTATTTATTTTGAAAATCTTGGAATGATAGGTGGAAGTGAAGTGAAGTGGGAAATTCTAGAGGGGGAGATAAGTAATGAAATATGGGAAGGGTTAGCTTAGCTTAGGCGAAGGGTCACACTCACACTTGTTCGGTAACGTTAAGAATTGGGTGTGGTGTGGGCATTGGCCTGTGTTTCGTTTGTTGTTTGGATGGTTGCTTACCGTTAAGAAAAAGAATCCTAAGTCTCCTCACCAAAAGGCCACGTATTCGCGTTCGGTAGACATTACCCAACGGCTATGTTATGTGACCACTCACTACCATTCAGCGCCTATATTACAACATCGCTCAACATGGCCCGGCCCGGCCCAAAATCAACCTTTCACCCCCAAACCTTTAGACTTGTTTTCCTCAAGCAGGCCCTTCGGCCTTGTTTTCTTTCTTGGGCTGTTTTCAGCCTTATTAAGAATTTTAAAAAAATGAATTTTTCTGTTCAATATCCTAAATGTATTTGTATATATAGCACATCAGATTAAAAAATTAATATATAATTTAACCTTTACGAGGAAATGCTCCAAATAATTATTCATTCAATTACACCCACGTCGTTATCATTTTTAACCTTTGTGCTTAGACACGTATAAAATATTTTTTGGATTCCCCCCTTAAACTGTAAATATCTGACTTGGAGTTCACTTTCTATCAGTAAAATCTATTACCGTAGTTAACTAGTTATTTATTTAGATCAGCTGGCTTTGTACTCTTTTTTGTTTTTTCTCTCAGCCATTGTCCACTGTTAAACCTGTAAATTTTGTTTTTTTTTTTTTTGTTTTGTTTTTCCAAACAGACCCTACATGATACAAAGCCGATCAAATTCCCAGTTTAAACCATTCGAATTTCTGTATTTTTTTTTCTTTATCATTAATCAGTGACATTTTTAATGTATTGCCAGATTTTATTGAACTAACATATTTTTTAAAATAAAAATCCAAGATATTTTATTTTTAAATTAATAAAATTTTAAAAGATATATATTAATATTGTTAACAATACATATTTTATTATATTAAAGAGAGATTTTTTTAAAATACATTATAAAAAATAAAAAATTCAATACAGAAAATAAATTCATAAAATATTTTTGTTTAAATAATTTAAAAAAATTTTAAAATAAAGATTCACATGTTTTGATAACCTTTTACTTTGCTAAACAGTGTTACTTTAATTTAAAGTGAAGACTGTAAGATATATTTTATTGAATAGATTATATAAAATTAATCTATTTAATTAAAAATGACAGTATTACCTTTTATTATTTTGAGTTAAATTTGATAGGTCTAAAACAGATAAATTTTATATTCTTATGCCCCTCCATCGGTGAATAATTGGCTATTTGTTTATATGTTTTTTTTTTCCTCAAGTCTTATAACTTTTCTTTTTTTGCTCATATTATAACTTTTCTTTTAAAATAATAATATTTAAAACAAGTTTTATTTCTATTTTAAAAACAAATTTTTAATTTAAAAAATAAAATATAATATACTTTAAAGTTTTAATTTTTAAATAAACAAAATTAACTGTATTTTTATAATTGAGAAAGTTTAATATTTTTTTATACGTAAAATAATCGTTATAAATAATAAAATTCGTGATTTAATTAAAAAAATATTAACCACCTTAAACTAGAATACCCTTTAAATTTACGTAGCAATAACCTCCTAGATATATCCCGAAGATTATATTTTGTTTTGAATGAAGAAAATGTTCAAACGTTTCATCAAAACAATAATAATAATCCCACCAGAGTGAGGATCGCGTGAGCATTATTTGCCAGATCCGCATAAACAAAAGCACGCACGCAAGCAAGCATTTCGTGTTCCTTATCTCTCTCTGCGTGTCGCTGCATTTCCCTCTCTCTCTCTTACCAAAACCCTAAATCTACCCTTTCTTATATGTATATGGAAGAGAAAGAGTAATCAGAAACAGCAATCAATCGCAGCATCGATTCAACTATGGAGTCAGAACTTAAAGACCTGAATTCGAAACCGCCGAAATCAAATGGCAATAGCAATAGCATTCGGGATGATCGTCCTCTGCTGAAGTCGGAGTCGCTCTTCTCCGACAGCGCGGTGGAACTCCAAGACCTCGAGAAGAAATTCGCCGCGTATGTTAGGCGCGACGTGTACGGAACTATGGGTCGCGGAGAGTTGCCTACAAAGGAGAAGCTCTTGCTCGGTTTCGCTTTAGTTACTCTTCTCCCTATTAGAGTCCTTCTCGCTGTCACCATCTTGCTCTTCTATTACTTCATTTGTAGGGTTTGTACACTCTTCTCTGCGCCTAATCGTGAGGACGAGCAAGAAGATTACGCTCACATGGGTGGCTGGAGGAGAACCGTTATTGTTGCCTGTGGGAGAGCTCTCTCTAGAGCCATGCTCTTCATTTTCGGCTTTTATTGGATCCCCGAATCCCGCCATGCTGTTCTCAACTCTACCTCTCAGGTATCACTTTTGTTACCTGCTTTATTACTTCATTGTTTTTCAGTGTTTTGCCTTATTCTGTTTCACAGTTTGTCGACACTGAAATCCATCTGTTTGTTATGCGATTCCTTCGAATCAATGCACAGCCATAACGTAAAATTTAGCTTATCGTTATGCTAAGAGAGTGATCTGTTGCTATGGTTTCCTCCTAATAAATATGCCTAATTAATTAAAAGAGGAATTTATTGACTGAAAAAGTCAGAGCTATTTAATGCTTCAAAGTTATACGGAGGATAGATATGATTTTTTTTTTCGCTAAACTTTATCTTTGAGGTGTTTCTGGTTGTTTACTGCATTCTAAATGGCAAGATGATTACTGCTTAATGAAAATTGTATTGGTTTTGAAATGGCAATGCTGTATTGTTTCTGGAGAGATTAGTCTTATGTTTTCTTTCTTTTTGTCTTTGAAGAAACAAAAGAATATTGCTTGTCGTTTAGTTTAGGATAGCAGTTTTTCAGATATTATTAATAGATGTCATTTACTCACGCATTGTATTTCTCGTTTCAGTTATAAAAAGTAACAAGATAATCAGCACATGCCTAATATTGGAAAGTGATGTTAATTCACTATTGAAACTGAAACAAATATTTTGTTATTTTTTCTTTCTTAAATGTTCTTTCTTGGCATTTGATTTTAGTTCCAGCTAATTTTTTTTGTCTGCTTCAATTTAAGAAGGAAGACAAGCATCAGCCTGAAGAGTTGGGAAGACCTGGTGTCATAATATCTAATCATGTGTCATACTTGGATATTTTATATCACATGTCATCCTCGTTCCCAAGTTTTGTTGCTAAGGTTTGTTATGTTACAATTTTTATTCTTTATGGCGATGAATGTATCTTGTACATATGTTTGTTACTGACATTTTTTTTCAAAATTTTTATTTAAATCTTGGATTTCATCGATGAAGAGATCAGTGGCTAAACTTCCTCTTGTTGGTCTCATCAGGTCTGTTGGTTTGAATTGGTTCATTATGGATTATTGCTAACTTAGATCTTATTGCTTTTTTTTTTTTATTTCTTTAGATCTTGAGGTGTTCTGCTCTTTATTCTTTTCTCAAATTTTAATTCAAAATTGACGTTTATATGATTGTTAATTAACATAAAGTTCAAGAAATAAGAATGCTGCATTTTATATGATTCAATATGTATTATCTTTTCATTCTATGGAATTATTCAAAATCTGGTGCTTATATATTTTTGTATGTTTATCATGACAGCAAGTGCCTTGGTTGTGTCTATGTTCAGCGGGAATCAAAGTCATCGGACTTCAAGGGTGTTTCAGGTGTATATATTTTTGGTTTATGTGCCATTGTTATAATTATGAAAATGTGTGCAATTTAAACAAAGTAAAGGAATGTAAAATCCCTTGTTTCACTCCTCATCCTGTGCTTTGTCTGGTTCTTCTCTTCACATTTTTAATGGCACACTGCATTATGTCTTTTGCATCTTGAATTTTTAAATTTTCTACGGTATAGATGTACCTCCTAATTGTTTTATTGTAAGGTATAAATTAGATCAGCCAATATAAAACTCTATCTAGTCTACATTCCATTTATAAAAAGAGAATGCCCAATCATTGCTGGTAATTAAGGAATTTGACTTATAGTAAAAGTTTCATTCAGTCTGTTTGGTGGCATCACATGTAATATTAACATTCCAAATTCTTTGCATTGACAAATGACAATGGATCAAAAGTAGGTAATCTTCATTTTTCTTAATCTGAATGAATTTCTCCTTTGGCTTCTAAATATACCCACACTATTTGTTGCTGTCTGAAGGTGCCCCAACAGTCATTCTGTTATATATTTTCATGTGTATTAGTTTGTCAAAGTGGGATTTAATTGCCCTGTTTAATATAAATTAGAAGAGTGTAGTAACTGGTGATGCTAACCAATCTTTGCTCTAGGACATGAAGATTGATAAAATCTCTAGTGATGCTAATCTGTGAACCTTCTTGCAGCTGTTGTTACTGAAAGAATTCGAGAAGCTCATCAGAATAAGTCTGCTCCATTCATGATGTTATTTCCAGGTTATCATCCTATTGATTTTTTTTGGGGGTGGGGGGAGGAGAGGAGGGTGATCAAATTCATCCTTTTAACTAATTGGGGTTGAGTTCTCAATGCTGTTCTACAATAATATATATATGCCTTAGGAAAGATTTGGTATCCTGTTGTCTCCAATATATACAACCTCTAATTTAATCTCAAGAAGAGGAAGTTATAGTTAGTCAGCAATTATTTGAATTTTCAAAATTTTTTAATTCCTCCCCCTTCTCTTTCTCTATTGTGTTAAGAGAAAGGTGAATTGATTGTGTAAGGATGTGAGCATGTAAAATTATTGATGTAGATTTTTCTACTTTTATTTGCAACATGTATTTATTGTAAAATTAATTTGATGATTAAGTTGGTGCTTTTCTTTACCTTATTTATCCTATTTAATTAATGAATACTGCATCTGTGTTTTCATCCTCAAGAAGATGTTTATGTTTTTGACTAACTATCTTCTCTTTAAAAATCCCTTTTCAGCCTAAAGATTCATATGTTAAGTTCCTTTCTTTGTAATTTCACCTGTCATATTTCTTTATCTTCAAGTATCACTCTATACCATTAAGTTCTTCATGTTTATTAACTTAATTTGCCACTAGCATGTGAATTATTTGTGGCACTGGCATTGGTCATATTATTATATTTGTTGTATCTGTCATTTAATTATTAAGAGTGATTTGGAGTATCTAAGTTATTAATGTGTATCCATGTTCTTATAATCATTTAATTTAATAATATTGGGTATTATACAGAAGGTACAACCACAAATGGAGACTTCCTCCTTCCGTTCAAGACTGGTGGTTTTTTGGCAAAGGCACCAGTACTTCCTGTGATTTTAAGATATCATTACCAGAGATTTAGCCCCGCCTGGGATTCCATATCTGGGGTGAGTACTTCAATAGTAATAAAGTTTTATGCTTTTCACAAAATTCTGATAATAGAAGCTACCCTAATGCCCAATATCTAAGCTGCTCTATTCTGATAACTGCTATATTTGAACCTAGAGTTGTACCTTAGGTGTGAACAGTCACTTGTTTTTTAAACTTTGTTCGGAATTGATGTTTGAAATTATGAGAAAGCATTTGGAACTCTTTACACTTTACACACTCACTTTTTTTTGTTGTCAACTACACACTCACTTAACTTCATACTCAAACAGTCGGTAGTACAGCTGAAAAGTTGCTCAAAAACATTTGCTTTCCACTTGTGTGAAGTGTGAAAGGTTGTAGTTTGTTTTAGGTAAATGTAGAACTGCTTTTGTGCTTCAAATGATTCTGAGCTAATCATCTACAAGAAACAAATTGTTTGTGCTGTTAATAATTTTTTTGCAATTTAATTAGGAGAAATTTCCATCGATCTTAGGAGCATTTGTTTTTATTCTCAATTTAAGTTTTGCATTTACGTTTGCAGGTGCGACATGTGATATTTCTCCTCTGTCAGTTTGTAAATTATATGGAGGTTGTTCAATTTCCTGTTTACTATCCCTCACAGCAGGAGATGGATGACCCCAAACTATATGCTAATAATGTTAGAAGGCTAATGGCTACTGAGGTATTTATACTGGTTTCTCGGTGGAAATAGATTTGATGTTGTAGGGTTATTAAATGGTTAAGAAGGATATATATATAGGTGTTCACCTATTCTATAGCTAGAGACAGACTTATGCGTGTGTGTATAAATTGACACTTTATAACGTTACCTAGTTACACCACTCAATAATTCTTTAAAGAAACTTATTTTGGGCAATCTATCTGTTGACAATTTTTGTCGGTTCTTTTTGCATTCAAAATTTTGCAAAGGGTACATGATAATGTACTTGTTGGTATTCTTTTTGTGTGAAAAGTATATTGTAAATTAATTTTGTAATGTTTTGTTGCAGTAGAAAATATTTTGGATTTTATGTTTACTTTTTTTCCCATGATATAGATAATGTGAGCTATCAATTCAACTGTGGATTTAAGGTGTTTTTTTTTTTTTTTGAGAAAATGTTAGAATATTAAGACTTCTTGTTTTAGGAGTTTTGTGATGTTAACCTAGATGGTTCACTAGTGACACTTTTGCTAGTTGTACCACACACTAGAAATTAGATTGGTGGTATAAATAGGTGTTTGTGGTTTGTATTTAATTCACAGTACACAATTTCTCTCAAACCCGGTTTCAATGGAAAGTATATCATTGGATTGAAAAGTGTCATTTTGATCATTCGTTTAATGAGTCTTAATTTACGTTTGGTTCAGCTAATTTAGAGAAATAGTCGTTTATTTTAGCCAACTTCTGGAAGAGATTAAAAAAAAAAATTATTTCTCAAAAAAATATTGCCCAACATGTACTTTTACTAATCAAATATAGAAAATTATCAACTTGTCTGTTTGTGTGCACACACATGCATACACATAATCCATTTCTGTTTTGCTGAACAAACTTATACAAATTCTTAAATGGCAATTGATTAAGTATAATATTTAATTTTATTCCTTTAGTTTTCATTTTCATCTAGCGAGGCAAAATGGGTTATTATACTATTAAATCTTGCACTCTTTTTTCATTTTCAAGTGCTGTTTGGCGAATGTCAAAAGTTTCATTCCTTGGTTTGCATTCTTTATTTCAATTGTATGCCTGAATATCCCAATTCACTTGCCTCCATGTTGATTATTCCCTCATATTTGTTAATGCAGTCGTTTGTTGTAGGCTTGTAGCAAAGGGATTGACATTTGTCATACTGTTTAAATATCACGGTACAACTGCTGTGGATACAAGCTTATTTTGTCTATTGTATGTTCTGCTTGCAGGGTAATTTGATACTTTCCGATATTGGACTAGCCGAAAAACGAATATATCATGCTGCTCTCAATGGTAATAATAGCCTGCCTAGTGTTTTGCATCAGAAAGACGATTGATAATTTCATGGCCCCGGTGTCAAATGATATGTAGTTTCAGTCGAGTTTTCAGTTTTGAACTTGGTATTTGATTATGAATGGAGAGCTTGCGTGAGGTTTGTTTATAGCTAATACATTCACCTAAACATCTGAATGATACTTGTGTAATTTTCTTGTAAATAACGTGACGGATAATATGTTTAATTGCTGGTGAACTATATTGAGGCACACAATTCCAAGAGTTATTAGTGTTCTCGTTCGTTCACGTTTTGATTGTGATAAATGCCCTAACTAATTTGAAGAAGGCCATGTAACTTTAGATCTGAATCTTCTGTTTCGTGTTCCTGCAGGTTTGTTTTCCCAATGCTAATTCTTCGGATTCGTGGTCTGTATATTCCTTGTATGGTTCCATTATTTATCAGGAAAGAAAAAGAAATCAATATAGAAAATTCTGTGCAGAACAAGTATTATATTTGAAAATGTAATTATCTGATAAGTTAACTGCCTCTGGAGCATTAATGCGATTTCTGAGCGAGCAGAGGTTCGATGTATCTATGTTTTTGGTCAAACTTGTAGGATTGATAGGATCCTCTTCAATACAGGGTGTTCTAAAATATCATTATTTCCTATTCTTTTTATTTATTTAATGTTTTTTGCATTAGGTAGAACAAGCTCAGGCGAGATTTTTTTTTTTTTTTTGGGGTTCTTATGAGGGACCGAAGCCCCTAACGAGCAGCAACGTCCTTTAAAAGGAATTGCTCAATATTATCTAACAATGGGCTATTACATTCAGGCTGCATTTGTTAACAGTCACGAATTAAATTGGGACAAAACTGCAATTTTGTAGGGATTCAGATGCACGCTGTAAAAACGTTGAGTTAGTTGAATCTGTGTACTAGTTAATTTGAATATGCAAGTGACAATCTTGATTATGAAAATAAACGTGTACATCGGTTTTGATTTGAGCCTTGGCATTTTAATTTAGACTTTGCATGATCTGAGTGTGTAAATAAGAAATTTATGACCCATTAATGAATAAATTAAGATTAGGTTTAACTCATTGATTGAAAAAATCACATTGGGTTATTTATTTATTGAACACGAGGTATATGATATACTGTGTATACATTAGTTTTCTTATTTGTAAATCTTAATGAGCTTTTAATTTTGATTGCATGTAATAAGATTTTATTGCTGTTATATACGCTTTACTAGGAACTTACAACAATAATGAGCAATTTATCTAGCAACGGTCCCAAACAAGTAAAAGACAAAACCATTAAGGGGCAGTGCATATCGCCCAAGTTCTACCCCGTACGTTTCTGTGCGGGCTTTGTTACCCACACTAAAGAAAACCACGATTTAACAAAGCGGAGCGTTGAAGTGCGTATTTAACAATTTGTATCATTACGAACAGTGTATAGAAATCACAAATATACAGAAATTAACGAGAGAAAGCTGATACGGGCAGATTATATAGCCTGGGGTCAGTTGCCTTGCATTACCTGTAAATATACATTTATCATGCAGAAGACGTATCAATAAGAAAAACTAAACTAATGTGTTGAGGGGGGAAAAGATACTGGTGGATGCATAGCAGAAAAGAAAATTACACATTTGAAGACTCGGATCATTTATATTATATTACAAATTGTATCAATGATAACTTCTTAATAATGGTATTGACAAAATTAGAGTACACCAAATATATTGAATTGTGTCCATGCTTCCTGCATTGTAAAACATGGTCATCTAATTCAGTTTTTGTTAAAAAAAAAAAGTATGCATGAAAATACACCTGTCAATCATGATAAGACATATTAATCATTTACTACATTTGAATGACTTCCTAAGAATTGACCACAGTCACAGTGCACATGTTATCAAATAAATATTTATTAGCATGACTTTGTCTTCAGCACAGCCATTATTAATAATCTACTATATTTTGTGCTAATATGTATGTGCCTCTCATTTTGAGGACATAATACGGTTTGATGGTTAGCAATGGAGTAGAAAGATTTCAGTAAGTAGGAGGAAAATAATCATGAGTTGCTTTTCTCTCTGCACTGCAAAATATTAAGCGCTATAACTTGGGTTACAAGCTAGGGAAGAAGAATGCTGAAAATAGAACATAAATCTAGAATGTCATTAGCTAAGCTGGTTTCTTCTGCACGTCTCAAGATTCAAGAATTGAATGCACTATCCATTTGGTATTAGGTAACTTGAATGATCCTAATCAATTGCATCCGAAATTTGGCCTCATACCAAATCTGCCAGACTGTATACAAAAGAACCGATTATTTTATGATAGAAAAATAGTCTTTGCAATTAGAGTTCAGGATTATGTTTGTTGCTTGTGTTCTTAAGATGACCTATTATACCAAAGAGGGAAAAAAAATTGTTATTTTCTTTCCAACTGCAAATTGACTTGGCACACAGGAGCTTTTGGATAAAAATCATCCAGCAAAAAGCTCATATCAGTACTTCAAAGTTAAAAATAAATGTTAAGACAAGGAATGTGTATGAACACTTTTAAGGAAGGTTTTAGACATAGCCCACGAAAGAGAGAGAGAGAGAGAGAGATAGAATGGCTGCAAAGCTAATCAGTTACCACAAACGTTACCTGTAAAATGTCAAAAACTTTTTCTGCAATGTATTTTTGCTGTGAAGCGGCACCCTTTTGCTGCAACTTATCTGGATGCAGACACAGTAAAGCTCTTTGATATGCCCTTTTCACCGCATTCCCTTCAATTATATCAACAAGAGGCACAGGCTTCCAGCCACACTCCGGCCAAAGTACCTTTATGCATGATCAATGTCATTTTGATAACAGCAAGAACTAGGCATAGAACCATGGACCTTCAAAGCACTAACCTCTAACTATGATTTCAAATCATAAAATGCTTTATCTTTGTTGACAAACAAGAACAATAAATTTCAATCAAGTAGGATAAGAATGGGAAGGAATAAAGGATATATATATATATATATATATATAATTTTTTTTTTTTATATTTTTTTTCCTTACGTATTGTAATGTTGATAGCAGGGAGCGTATGTTTCCTTCCTTTCCTTTAGACCACTGTTGTATCTTATTGTCAATGACCTACATTGTATGCAGAGGTATATATACTTAATTTCGTTGTTCTATAAAATTGAAACAAACGAAGCATGTTTAGGTTAGTTGCAAATTACTTGGATTTCTTGAGTTTCTTGGTTTTGTAAGATCTCGCCCTCATCTTGGGCTATTACTCGTATCTGCAAAACCCAAGTCAGGAGCTTATCAATGAAAGGCACATAAAAGGCACAAATTTAACACCTACAATAGGAACTTAATGGGATACCATGAAATTCCCATGGAAGAACTCGTCTTTATCTCCAACAACAGCAAACGATATATCAGGAATTGCTGGTAACAAAATCAAGTTGTTCCATCACATAATTTTAATCATCAAGTATTTACACCAAATCATATACAGAGTTTCGAAGTTAATCAATGAGAAAGCATAAAATTTTTACACTATCAATAAAGTGAAGAGAACTTAAAGACTGAATTAACAGATAACTAAGAACAGTGCATGTGCATGTAATGAATGACCACATAAGAATTTTAAATAGAATCTGCCTCCAATTATATATCTTATTTTTAGATGATGTAGGCCACATACATAAAATTTTTAAAGTTTTGCTATATTCTTTTTACTATGTTACAAATAAAGAAGAGTATATTCGAAAATCAAATCTCAACAAATGGAATATTGAAATTTGGATAACTAAGTTGTACCTGACATTGAGTTATCGTCTTGATGTGACAAATTATTAGCAAAGGTATTGGTAGTCTCTGTGGCAGAGTTGTCCTTTTTGGATTGTTCATGATTACCTTCCACCTGGGAGAATAGAAAGAAATCTTAAACACCTAGACTGGTGGGAAACTAGAATAACATGAGATTTCTCACTAAAGCATACTCAAACTATCTACATCCTTCTAATAATGTGAGTTTTCTCTTCTAGTATCTTCTTCAGCTGTGACAACACTTACTTCAATCTTTGTCCTTAAAGCATCTCTCTGCTTGTGTATAGAACCCAGAAGTTGAGATTTGAAATCAACTTTGGGCTTTGTTACAGCTTCTTGGTTGAAAATTCGAACGAATTCTTTGACCTTTCCTTTAACTCGACCTTTCCCCATATTCTCACCTGAGTTTAATGAACCCTCGGAAGAAGCTTTGCTATGTCCTACATCTCTCAATAAAACTTTTTCTTCTTGTTTCTTAGGATTCACGGCAACATCAAAAATAGCAGATAACTTTTTTGTGGTTTTGATCTTGTTTTCTTCATTCTCCCTTATAATCACCTCATCACAATCTGACATACGAAATGAAGAACAGCATCAAGGGGTGGTAAGGTAGTAATATGTGTGTGTACATAAATACATATGTAGAGAGAGAGAGAGAGAGAACAAAATGCTGAAGATGGCTTCACCTTGTTTCTCATCATCTTCTTTCAGCAGAGAATGTAGCTGTTTGGGCTGAAGCTTCTGAGTTTGGTTTGCTGTTACAGTTTTTCCAGAGAAGCCGATCTCGGTTTTAGAATGAGTACTTGATTCTACTGCTCCATCGTCACACGAGGTAGAACTACCAGGAACTTCTTTAGTAACAGTTTTAGGACTGCTCGATGTATCTGATTGAGCTTTGGCAGAAAGTATTTGTTCCACAATTTGATGCGAATCGGCCCCTTTTTTAGTAGCTGTGGAAGTAGTTGACACATCTTGTTTTCTATTAATCAGCAAAGAAGAACCCTTGTTTGCTATAGGATTCTGTGGGGTAATCTCATTGATCTTCCATTCCTTAGCGCTTGAGCATCTCTCAAGTTTAACCTTCTCTTTTGTCCTTGAGGCTCTCTCTGTCCTAAAAGGCATCACCAACGGTACCCCTTTGCTTGCCCATTTGTATATTGAGAAATGGAACTCGCAATTAGTGGTACTACGTGAAACTTCACTAATAGATATCTGTTGTTTCATATTGCTTCCTGTGTCTGCTTGATCTGATATGCTCATGTTCGAAGATTCCTGTGAAAGAAGACTTTGTCGGAAATGTGGGTTTAAATCATTTTTCAACTCCTTGCACTGGGTTGAAAATCTAGATAGATGAGAATCTGAAGAGCCTAATCCATTTGAACCAGCAATACCATCGTCGATGTTGTCGAGAGGGTTCCTACTCCTAGTTGGGGAACCAAATGTTGGAAGGTCCACCCCATTTGTCAATTTGGCTGGAAGGCTGCTCAGTTGAAAGTGGTAGGAGTAAGTATCAGAGTTGAATTGAAGACGAAACAAGAACAAATCATTAAAGCATTGCTTTGAAATTCGAAGTAAAAAAACATGAACTTCTCACGTTACTGGGGTTAGTAGATAGTTCACATTGCTACACATGATAAGAAGTTATTAATAAGGAAAGAGGCACTACGTTGTAGTATTTATTTATAACTGAAAAGTCAAATAGCATACATATTTTATCAACGACCCTTTGTGTTTATTTTTTTATTTAAACATTACAATAGATGGATGTGCTTCTGAAATGCCCATGTGAAGTATGAACTGCTGATATTGAAGATTATATTATTGTACAACACCATAAACCCTTTTCCTTCCCTGTATAGAGTACATTTTTTCTGGAACAAATTGTCAAAATTAAAAAATATAAAATTTAAGCGGATAATTGACAAGTTGAAAAAAAATAATACTAGACTACTTATATTTGATCAATAAAGAAAGTTATTTAAATAATTTAACTTAGACTAAAACTTGCTAACAAATTTTTTTTCTTTTTGCTAAATTAAATGAAGGATCTTCCTGTTTGTGATTTTGTTTTTCAATTCTTTTTTTTTAAAATATGATTTAAAAATTATAACAATTATATTTTTAATAAATAAAAACTATAAAATAATGGTAATACTTTTTTACAATAACTTTTTTAAAAAATATAAATAAGTTATAAGATCGCACAAACGGATATTTATCAAACAATTATAAAATAAATATTAAATTAAAATAAAGTATGCAACATATGATAAAAGTTATTAAAAACGAGGCCAGATCTCCTCCAAATAGAAATGTACTGTCGGGTGTAGTAAATCAACTTATTAAACATTGATTTATAGAACATGCAACTATATAACATGCACACTGTGAAATTGCATGTTACGAAACTTCGTAGGCTGAATAAATTATACATTGTATTAAATATTGCACAGCTTTATAATTGGGGATATTAACTTAAAAAAAAATTAATGAGAGAGATTTTTTTAATTATTTTTAATGTATTAATAGATATAAAAAGAGTTGTCTAAAAAGGCAAAACCAAACTCCCCCTCATTCTTAGTGCTGTAAGCCTGTAATCGAAAAAGAGAAGTGAGTTGCATAAGGTGAAACCTGAATGGTACTGGGAAACCAACGGGATCAGCAGCAGGAGGCAGAGGACGTGCAGGACTCAACACTCTCGCCGTGAAAGACTCCCCCACGCGCTTCTTCGGCGTCGAACATACGCTCGGTGACTCCTCCCCTCCGAATATGTCATAAAAAAAGTCATTGCTCTTGTTTGGGAAACGCCTTCTGTTTCCATTATCCTCCCCAAATACTGGTTTCTCACACCAACCACTTTCCCCTTCCTCTCCTCTCAACTCCTCCAACTCACTCACACTCTGCCGCGTTTCATTTACCGAAGACCGCCGTGGCGGCCCCCCGAAGACGTCCGTGAAATCAACGTCCCAATTTCTCTGCGGCGTGCTCGGATTCGTCGACGACGCCCTCTCTATTAGGGACTTATTATTATTATAATTATACCCTAAAAGAACGCTCTCTCGTTGAGAATAATAAAATCTCTCCATTCTATAATAATAATAAGAGAAATTCACAACTCAAAGCTGGCGCCAAATTGTTGAAGTGAAGAGCACAGAAACAGCGAGGAAGAGGAAGTGGAAGAGGACAATGTTTAGCCATTGGCAGGGAAATCTAATAGCGATTGCCAAGCCACAAATTACGAGTGAATGTGGATAGGCTGCGAAATTTTCAAAAGGATAAATTGGAAGTATTGATGGTGATAACCAACGCGCCATGCTCCATGTTTTGGATTTGGCATAATATTTTTTGTGATACTAATTAAATCCCCCGTCTATACTATGATGACTAGTCTCGAGACACCACAGCCTCTCGTTGTTTCCTCTTTTTCTTGGAGAATCGCGTTTTCGCCAAATAAAACAAGACAATTAAAAATGATTATAAGCATAAAGAGTTTTAGAATTGGCACCAATGAAAAGATTTTTAATATTCAAGATTTTTCAGAAAAGGAAACGAGCAAATACCCGTTACTTCCTCCTAGTAGCTGTCACGTGGTTCCAATTAGGCATGAAGATAAGAAAAAACTGGAAGATGCTGACGCGCTGCGCTGCAAGTGGCTATCCTCACTCTTATTTGGATGTTTCCTCGTTTGCTTATTGATTCGGCATTGAATGAGAAACATCCCGATATGGAAAAGGAAATGACATACCTAATTAATCGTTGCGGTTTTGTCAACAAAAGAATTAAAAAACTTTGTGGAACCATTTGGCGCTTTTCTGAAATTACATTTTCTTGCATGGTCTGGTCTCGCCGGTACAAACGAATTTCAAGGAAGTGTGAGTAGTTTTGCAACATGCATCTAGTTTATTTGTTGAATTCATATTTACTAAATTTTTAAAGTAAATCCAAACACACGAATGAGAATTCATATCTACTGGCAAATACTAAGCCACCAAAATATTAATGTCAGGTTAAGCAAGTACCTATATGCTAGAGCCAATTGTAATTAACTAAATGCCTTAATAAGTTCTTAAAATTGCATTTTCAGGCTCGGCTCATTTTAATCCCTCCTCTGTCAATTTCAATTGAAAACCAACGTTAGTGTCGAATGCACTACTACAGTCAATTACCATCTAAATTAGACAATGAAGAGTTTGCTCGGCTAACGTTTTGTGTTGGGTCTGCAATGGCAAATACACGTCACTTGGTGCTAACATATGTAAGGGATGTCATAACCGAGCAATTTAGAAGTAAGTAAAGAGTATCGTAAGTGATGATACTTGGCAGTGGGGACTACGTTGAACAGAGATAGTAACTAAAGGGTCTAAATTGCAAACATAAGTAAAGCTATATGTATAATGAATTCATCCTGAAAATGCAGGGTAGGCTTTGGAAAAAGGTAAAATGAAGGAAAACTACGATGCCCGGTGGCCCCTACCAATCTCTTATCTTCGTAAAAACCAAACAAAGTAAAGCTACGGCTAATGTAGTTACTATATTTCACCTATTATACTTTCAAGCACAGTACGTGCCAGCATTTGACAAATTACATCAATCTCGAGAGGCCCTTATTCCACTCACTGGTTTGTTTAGAGATATGTCATTCAGCCATTAACCATTTATCACAAACGAATACCAAAATCAAGGATTATCTCAGTACTTACTTGATCATGTTTTTTTTTTTTTAAACCCTGGCTGGGTCAATGGGTCAAATAACTCATTGGGCTCCTAATAACTAGCATGCAATGAATTTGGGCCAACCTTTTCCTCACCCTAATTTTTTATTTTGAGTTGACTCTTCTCTTCTATCCCTTACTTGCAATAGGTAAGGCAGGATACTTATCCATTAAATAAGTATGATTTTAAGTATAAGCAATTATTTGTAAAAGTTTTGCAAGTGTGAGCGTGGCAAGTATAATTATACTACTCAATCTTACTAACACTGGCATAATATTTATTTTGTTTTCAATTTGAATATAATTTTTTGAATTAGATTAAAGATTCTTATCTGTAATACTTCATAATGAAAAATGGATAATTTTGAATTATATTTTACGTAAGATACATATCTTATTTTTAATTAACGTTTTTTATTAATATTAATGAGTACAGTAATACCTGTCTAAAGCTCTCCATTTTAATTTGAATAAAAAGCAAGTATAAAATGAGTGATGTAATAGTTGTCTAAACCTTTCCATTTTTCATCGCTAACCGGAGACAAGTTTGAAAGTTGACATTATTTTTCTACGTACAAAATAATGCAGAAGCAGGACCCGCTGCAGAATTGACATGCACCACCGCCATCCGATCCATTTTCAAACATTAATGTTGCCAACGATGCAAGTTGACATTGAAACCAATCAAATTTAGACTTGTTTTCAACTTTTTTCTATTTTAGAAAAAAAGAGATGAGAGAAGACTTTTTTCAAAGCCATGTTCAAATCAATAATAAAAAAAGAGTGAACGATGAGGCTTTTTAAAAAAAAAAAATTATAGAAATATAATTTTTTTGGTTAAATTACAAAAATATAATATTTTTAAAAATCGCTATGGAGGACTTTTAACTATTTTTTTTTAAATGTTATTATTACTTTAAAATTTGTCATTGATAATTTTTGTTTTTTTAAATATTTTTAATATAAATAAAATGATATTAATCTAAAAATCATTAATGACAATTTTTAAATTCTATATTTCTGTAAATTTTTTAAAATTGTCATATTTTAATATATATAAAAAAAATTCGAACGATGATAAAAAATATATATTTGGTTAATATTTTTTTCTCCAATTATTGTAACATAATAATACTATGTTATGAGAGATAATAACATAAATAATTACAGTTTTTAAACAAATAGATAACTATAGTTTCATTTTTTATTATTTACTTAGTTCATGGATGTTTGACTAATTTTAGTTTTTACTTTTTCTCTATCATAACATCATCTTTTATTTACTAACATGAGAAAATCTGAATATTTTTCGTTAAGTATTGACTAATATTAAATAATATAGCTTATTAAAATCATATAGTTTTTTCTTTGAAGAAAAATATAAGTGATAGCGTGTGAGATCTGCGGAGTAAGTTTTGACAAAGTAAGTGATAGCAGTTCTATTTGGACATAAGTGAAAGAGTAGTGTAGCTAGAGTTCACAGAAATGCATGTCTACGAATATTTGTGGTTTTCGCTAATGATGGAGCGTGGGTTAGAAATTTGAGAGTGGAAATCGGTTTAAAATAGAAGATGATCACGATAAAAGGTCGGTGGTTCAATGAAACACGAAAGGAGATGTTTATATTAGTTTAGAAAAAATCGTTTATTTTCAGTGTGAAAAAGCAAATGTTCACATAAAACTTGATCATGACAACGGAAAACAAAATGACGGTTCGCAATTAAAGACAAGTATATTATATATAGAGGGAAAAGAGAGAAAATGTGACTAACTAAAAATTAATTTAGACTTTCTCGTGTTATTAAAAACATAATATATTAAAATAATAAACACAAATTTTATCAAATTTAATTAATGAATCCCACAGTAAATTCTAATACTTTTATTTAATTAAATTATTCATTTTTCTCTCTCCAATATAACTATATCACATTATTCAAATAGAGTGACGTGATATCAATCAGAAAAATTACAAGAAAAAACAAAGAGGAGAACTGAACTAAAATTTAAAAGATAAAAGGTCTAACTAATACAAATTAAACTTTAAAGACTGAAAACGTTACTTTTATCTTTTTATTTAATTTCATTTTTAATAAATTTTTTTTTTATTTTCATGTTTTGTTTTAAACTAAATAAAACAGAACCATATTTTATTTACGGTTCCAATTCATAACACGTGTAATAAACGCTTCCCAAATCTCAGAAAAGATATACTACTGGGAGTAAGAATCAACATGGAATAAGGCAATATATAGAAAATAAAACCGCGGAGGGGCATATGTACATTTGGACAACAGCACACTTATTACAGAATAGACAAAGTGAAAAGACATTTATACATAAATATTTAAAAAGCATTTTCTAATAGATGTGATTTTTATCCTATCATTTTACCGAATAGCAAGAGACTTGGCTAATTTACCCGTCACAAAAATTACGGGGGGCCTATAGAAAAGACCCACTGACCACCCCAAGAAGGGTTGGTTCGTGCAACTAACAAAGCAGTTCTTAGTTTTCTACTGCCCAAGTCCTCCTCCTTCACCGGATGAATCAAAGTTCCCTCCAAATGAAGTAAGTAAAGCAGAGAGACCGCCCCTGCTTGCCCCGTCACCGATGCTCAGCCCAAGAAGATCACGAGTCATGGGCGGGCCAACAAATGAGCTAGACGGGCCCATTACACCCCCATTCCCACAGGGAAGCCCAAGCCCAAGATTATCTACCACTGGGTGATTCTCTTGCTTTACTTGGCCGTTCCATTGTATTGTTGGGGTGCCAACACTGTCATCTTTACCGACGGAAAATGATGCTGCTAAGCCTAAACCCCGAAGCAAGGATGCATTGGATGCACCCATTTGAGCTGCCTTTTGGAGTAACGCAGTGGCAGATAATGCGGGTTGTGGAGATGCTGTGAAGAGGGGTGGGTCATTATTAGAGAGATAGAGCGGTGTGGAGAGAGAGAGGGATGTGGGCTCTGTCATACTAGACATGCTATTGGGGCATTCCGGGTGAGCCATGCTTGACATGAGATTGGAGAATGAGGAAGTTGAGGGTGATTGGATAGGAGTCGCCGTTGTTGTTGACGATGCCAACACACTTGCAAAAACAGTGCTGCAAGTTGAAGTAGAAGGGGTGCTGCCTGTCACACCGTTCACTATACACGTTGCGTTCGAAGACGGCGGCGACATCTTCGTTGGGTTTTCCGGAATTTCTATGGCCAATGAAGAAAAAGTTTAACAAAAGCAAAAAGTCGATGGCATAGAACGAGGGATAAGAATTGCAGAAAAGTTGTAAAAATAGATAAATAAACCTGAAACAGTTTGACACAGAGAAAAAGAAAAAGAAAAAGCTTCTTTCTTGAATATGATTATATAATTATATTATAACTGGAAAAAAGAGTTAAAAGGCTTGAAATTAAAAAGGGCAGCAATTATAGTGGTCTTTCCTGTTATTCTCAACCTCATCTTTTCGTTCTCTAACAATCCCGCCCGAACTAATAAAGAGCTAAACCCCTAGTATCAGCACAGATACAGCTTTCGTGCCTGGCTGCCAAGAAATTCTGGTGGAACATGAACAGTAAATCAACTTTATTTTTTGGCTAATTTTGTTGACCATTAGAGTGAATAATATTGAAAGAAAACATTTTTTACAAACAAACATATATTTATTGTACTTCAAAAATATTTTTATTTGGTTACCTGAATATAATAAATTTTTCCAGGGACATTTTAAATATAATTAATTTTTAAACATCGGTTCTTCTGAAGTTAATTGTTGATCATTTTAATAAACTAAAAACAAATAAAATCTTAGCTGTTCTAATTCATCTATCCTCGGGAGGGTGCAGACCACAACGTATCCATCGTCTTGAGTCCTGACCTTCTACTGGGTTTGTTTCTACCAACTACTGCTTAACTTGCCAGTTTTAAAAAGAGCAGAAGAAAACAAACTTAAAAATAAAAAAGCAGCTTCATGGGAACGAGACAAAAAACACATCCTTCGAGTTCAAATCATGTCTGCGTCATGCTTATAAAACCCATTATTACTAGTATAAATTTACCTAAAATTCTTGAGCAAATTGAAAGTTGACGAAAACGTTTCTAAAATCGCAAGGGCAAATATGAAACGAAGTGCTGGTCCTACCTGAGCTCTGAATGGAGAGAGTCGGAGACACCACAGTGGTAGAGGGAGTAAGCGGAGGCGTAGGCGGCGAAGAAGCCCCGACTTGGGCTTGGACATGGGCCCTGGCGCTCTCTTTAGCTAATACATCGCAAAACGCTCGGTGCGTTATGAAGCTATCCCTCCTTCAATTTTCACAATCCACCAAGAAGATACATATTAGTATATTACTATTAGGGACATTACATTTGAAAAGAAAAAGAAACATTTTAAATTTAATTTAGATTTAGATTTTGTTACCTAGAGAACAAGGTGCCGCAGTCACATCTATACTCTCTAGTACCGCAGGTCTTCATATGAGCCTTCCAATCGGAGTGCACAGCGTATTTCTTGGAGCAACGTTCGCAATTCCACTTCTTTTCGCCGTGTTTTCTGCAAAAGTGCTTCTTAATGCCGGTGAGGTCACCCAGCGCCCTAGAGGGGTTGTGGTGGACGCAGGAAGGTTCGGGACACACGTAGGCTTTCTTGCGGATTTCCTTGCTCCCTCGCTGACGCAGCTTCCACGGCAGGTTGTGGCCTCGCCGGTGAAGCTGGAGGTTCTGGTCGCGTTGGAATCCTTTGTTGCAGATCTCGCAGACGAAACGGTTGGTGGCCAACAGAGTCTTTGGTGATAAAGCAATAACTTGAGCGTCTGGATCTGAGAAAAGGGAATATCCAAAATAACATTCATTGAATAATAATGAATGAATATGCGCAAGTGACTCAAACTGAAAATAAGTACTTAAAGCATGTAAGATAATTTATTATAATTGAGGACAAATAAATTGAAAGTGTTTTACTTTAAAAAAATACATTAACTATATGTAAAAAGGAGATGTACCTGGCATTCCAGGGAGGCTTCGCTTCTTTTTGGAAGGAGGGAGTGGTTGAGGTGAGGTTTCTAACAGAGAGAGAGAGGTAGGTGAAGAGTGTGTGATTGGTGAAGGATTGGGAGGGTCCGTCATAGCTGCTATGCTCTATTAATTGAATGAACAGAAGAGTATCATAAACTGTGTGTGTCTCTTTCTAGTTAAATGTGATTGTTGTGTTGGTAGAGATAGAGAATTTGGTTTGGGAGAAATGAATAGAGTGAAAGTAGATGATTGTTTCTCTTCTCTTCCCAATGAGGGGCCATTCAACATTCTCGGCCGGTGTGTGTACGACGGTCCTATAAGACGGCGCGGTGAGGAAGTTGGAAAACTGGAATAGAGAGAGAAATTAATTAGAAAAGAGGATTATATGCATTACAAAATTGTAGTGATACTACTAACTAGGCTAAAACGGCGCCAGCTAACCATGGTTAAGTTAGGAAGGAGAAAGAATTGGCAAGGTGTTTTTTCATTTTTTAAAAAACAGAAGAATAGAGTGGGGATATGAAATGATGTGAATAGGGTTAGGGTGGGCACCAAGTATGCCGTGGCAAATAATGCGAATCCCACCGTCCACGTGTTAGAAGGAGGGGATCAATGACCTCTGTTGGGAGTAAACCATGGAGCGGTGCTTGTCGTGTAGTCCACTCCGTAGAACCTCTGCACCAACTACTCTTTTTCTTTTACCATTTTTCATTTTTTCAAACCAATATTTCCGCTTTCACAGCGGGAAAAAACCTACAATTTTTTTAATCGGCGCCTTTTTTTTTTTAAATGTTTATCATAATATTTTTATTAATTTTTTTAAAAATAATATATATATTTCTTTAATTCTTTAACTAGACTTGTTAATATTTTTAAAATAAGACGATAAGATGTTTTTTATTTTACTTTATTTTGTATATATGATTAATTTGTTTTACAGGCCTGCTTTACTTATCTTTTTAATTTTAATTTTATTTTATAAAGTTTTGAGTTAAAAATAAATTAATTCATATTTTTAGTGTTCATTTAAATTAAAGTTAGTTATAATTAATTTTAAACTGTAGAGTATAATTAAAAATTTAAAATATGTATATAGTGTAATCTAAACCACACGTTTGTATTAAAACAAGCGTTTCTCATTAAAAGACTATAAAAAATATTTTCTTGTAAACAACAAGTCCTATTATCATACTCTACATCAAATTTAGGATTAAAAAAAAGTCTATCCTAATTTTATTCTAATATTTTGATTCAGTTATTGTATTTCATTTTTTATTAGAGGTGAGAAACGGGGTTACTCAGTCTGAACCAGGTACGAGCTTTTAGATAAACCAAAATTATTATAGTAGGCTCAATTCGTTCTCATTAGTGATGAACTAGCTTACATGGTTACATTGCCACAAAAACAAAATGCAACACTCCTCTGAGTTTTGTTATTTAGTACATAAAATAAAATAAAACTGCAGCTGAAAATAGTTTATTTGTCTAAACTTAAATTATTTATTAGTAATTTTTATACACTATACAAATATTTTTATTTAAATAAAAATCAATAAACTAATAGATTTTTATTATTAATAAAAACATATTATATTAAATAAGAATACATTATAAAAAATTAAGATTGAGAATGAAATTGTAAAAAATATATTTAAATCAATATATATCACCATTATTCATATAACGATTCGAAATTTAGGTTATTAGTAACTGATATTACAATAAATACAAAATAAAATATATTTAAACTTTTTTTTAGATTACTATGTTGAGATTTAAAAGTAATAAAATAAAAAAATACAAATAAATAAATAAAATTTGATAGATTATACAGTGAAAGGAGGACCACCTGACATGAACGTGCTACATCCACCGTTACAAGGTTTTCCGCGAAATCATAGATGAATCTGCTGATTTCAGACTTGGCTTTTAGGCGTTCACACCTCGTCGTCGTTTGGGGTTTCATCTACCACGGTTGTCGATTCCAATCCAACTCAATCGTATTTTTAATTATTTAGATGGGTAAGTGATTTTAAAACTATATATTTGAATTGCATAAAAAAAATAATAACGTGTTGTATAATATTTTTTAATCTTAAGCTCTAAAATATTGGGGTTCGGATCCAGTGCAGTCCCTGCAGAAAGTGTATCGTGTATTTAGACAAAAATTTATATTTTTGCTTAAGAAAAATATAGAAACATGTAAAAAAATTTGGCGACAACTGAATCCAGATCCAAAATGTTGCTTGTAAAGTATAAATTATTTATTTGACAAAAATAAAAGATTATTTCACTGTTAAAAAATTTATAAAACAATGTATAAAGTAAAAAATAATAACTACTACATTAAAAGCTTCAATCTTTTTACTAAATTAAGGGATATATTCTAATTTTTATTTATTAAACTTAATTTAATTTTTCGAATAAAAGTTGATAGTTTAGTAAAAAAAAAAACTTTGTAGCATGATGATTTTAATATTTTAAAATTATAATTTATAAAAAAAAACATTAACTTCTGCCCAATAAACATTTCCCCTCCAAGTCCCTCGACCAATAATCGTTGAAAACTGAAAAGTGATGGATATGAAACAAAATAAATGTAGATTGAAATACGACACACACAGTGACAGTATATGCAAGGGACTGTTAATTTAGTAGCATTATATTGTTTGATAATTTAAATTTAAAAAACAAAAGTGCACGAAAATGTTAAATTACCATTAAATGACAATATGCAAATGAGTATAAATAAGATTATTGGAAATGTAAACTGAAAAGGCGAATTGCTTTTGTTCGAAAGGATGGAAAGATGAAAGTGAAGGGCGTTTTAGTCTTTTGGGATGCAAAGGTACAATGAAGAACACTGGAGAATTGAGATTTGAGAATGAGAATGAAAAGAGTGAATGGTGTGTCTGGGACCCACCAACTGGAAAGTGGAGCTTAAGAGAAAAGGGTTAGGCATGGAATTTCAATTGCAATTGGAAGCATATCCAACACGCTTCAAAGTTCAAATCCATTTCAAATCGCCAGCTGAGCTACTACACTACACTGCCACCACGGTTGTTTCAACGCTTTTTTCGTTTCTTTTTGTCTCAACTTTGGACGTAAACCAAACTTCTATGCTTATAATTATTACAATCATAATGGCAAGATTGCTATGTCGTATAAGTATGAACACTATCAGCCTTTTTTTTTTTTTTAAGGTTCGTCACTTGTTCAAAAGACAAGAATAAATATCTCTATGATTATAATTAGTAACAAGGTTTTATTATTTTTCTTTCTTTTCAAATTACAATGACAAGAACATTTAGTAATATATTATGTCATTTTTTTTATTCTGAATTTTGTGTATCATTTTTTCTACATATGTAATTTCCCCTTTTCTTAAAGCACCGTTGGATAGGCATCTGTAGCATATCTTAAACTGGCCTCGACAAGACTTTCCAGAATCTGTAAAGTTGGAGTAGTTTTTGGGTTTTTTTGTATCTTTGATTAAAATAAGAGTTATTTAAACATGAAAAAAACATTTTATTTTGATGCTTTAAAAATGCAAAAGTGCATTCTATTGTAGTCTTTCTGATTTTAATTTAATTTAATTTAATATTTATTTTTTAAAAAACAAAACAACATCCTCTTGTTTAAAACTAAACAAATTTGGTTCTCATTGATTTTTTTTTATCTAAAATCTTAAAAGGCTTACCTTCTGCTCGTATAGTTGGAGATATACGATAGATTTTAGGCATGAAATGATTTTCAACTTTTATTAAATTGTATCCATGTAAGTCAAATTCTTATAGCTGGTCAGATTTCTCCTTGCACAGTTGCACTGTTCTGTTTTGTTTTTTGGGTGGTTGCCTGCAGTGGTATAATAATCAAATTAAGTTATTTTAGGTGTTGGTTAGTCACAATCTTGTAATAATAACTGAATTTCATGATCACAGCTGCTCCTGAAGGACTGTGACATATAGCACAAATATCATAGATTTCTAGTATTAGGCATGCAATTCGATCAATGCTTGACTGGGAATAGACAGTACACCATTTTTAACACGAGTTTGTAGTAATTTGTTTTATTCCTTTTAACATGCTTGGGATATTAGGCAATTGAAAATTGAATTGCAGAAGATCGTGATCAATTAGAGCATTACTGACAATAGGGGTAAACATGAAATTAACAGTTTACAATTAACGACACAATTCTATGAATTAAATTTAGTAGCCATCATGAGGAGAGTGGGCCTTGGAAGTTCGCATCAATTGATTGAATGAGGAAAGGGTTGAAAAGCAGCAAAAAAAGATAATCAAAATTGAAATGATTAGTCAGGACATTTTTCCTTTTTTCTTTTTGACATTATGCAAACTGCAAGCAAGCTTGGGGTCCCAAAAACCTACAGCACGTTACAGCTGTGTTTCATAGTCCCATCAAGTCCATTTCGTCGCGAATATATATATTTTCAATTTAAAATATAATATGTATTCTATATTTATACTTTTAAAATGTAAAATATTATTTTTAATTATTTATCTATAAGCTTAAAAATGAAGTTCAGTATACATATTATGTTTTTTTTACATTTATCTTTTTTATACGTTTTTTGAAAATATTGTAATAAATTTTTTTATTTAATATAAATAAATTTTCACATAAAATTTTGTTCACTGTAATTATTTTTAAGTCTCTTCCTTTAATTATTATTTTTAAAATTTTCTTAGATTTTTTTTCAAATGCTTTAAATGTGGATAAAAGTTTTCAATCGTATGATAAATTTGTTTTAGAGGTTTTTTTTTTTGGCAATTTTACAAATTAATAAACTAGTAGCTTTTAAGTAAATAAAAAATAATATTTGTTATACTTAATAAGATGGTAAAAATATGTTTTTAAAATATTTATAAAAGTTTTATTATAAATCATTTAATAAAAAATTTGATTTTTAATATTATATAGAAAATATTGTTAAGTATTTTTCAAATATTAAAACAAAATTGTGTCTTTTAGCTGATAGTAACAAAAAGATTTCTTTTTTGGTCCACTGTGGTAGAAGTTTGTTTTATGGATGATGTCTTTCTTGGGCCTTTAGTGGTTTGGCCAATCTGCTTCACACACACACACACACACACGAATATATTGATAAATGTGATATTTTAACGAAGTTTAAGTTCAAAATTATAATGTACATTGCCTTATAAACAAACTACTATAGTATGTATTCATCTATGTATGACATTCGTGTTTTTTTTTTCACAACCAGATGCATGACGTTCTTATTCATGCATCACATGACGTCGTGTCCAAAATTTGTATTGACTCTACTCGTCCTTGCTGAGTGTCCGAGCGGGGACACAGGAGCCTGTAGGCCTCTTAATGGTTTGGATTCTGTGAAAAACTAAACCAGTTTAAAAAGTGCAGTTTTGGAAAAGAGTGCTGCCCATTAGTATGAAAAGCTTTGTAACGAAATACAAATTAACATGGCTTTATGTTGTTGGCTAAAAATAAGCTAAAAGTTAAAGGCAAAGACGAGGAGGTGTGGAAACCAGGCCGGATATACTGTATAAAGTTTTCATTGAATTTTCATTTTATGCCATTTAAGATTTTCTTTTCAAAATTTAAACCTTTTTTAGTAAAATGTTTTTTTAACAGGATTTGAAACTGTTTTTTGACATATATCTTGCCGAGGTAAGCTCAACCTAATTTCTGACACAAACCTTTGACAGATCTGTTTAAAAGTAGAATTCATCCATAGGATTTCGGATTTCCCTAGCTTTAATCGCTTATAAGACTGCTGAATTGCAGAATTTCAGTAATTTACATTGGCCTCATACCGCTACTAGTTCCGAGAGACATTTCCTCGTCATTGTTGGACGAAGCGTCGTATGATTGTAATTTGTCGTTACTATCACAATTACATAATGATTTAATTTTTGACACATTTAATAAAAACTTATACATATTTTTAAATGAAAGACTCAACCAAAAAAATAACAACAAAGTTTTATTTATATTCTTTTAACTCTATTGCCACGATCTAGCTCGAAGGCAATCAAATTCAAAGTAAATTAACATTGAAAATACTAAATAAACAAATTTGACCTAGGTAAAGATTACAAACAACATGCCCTTCTAACACTCTTCCGTAATCTAGTGTCGATGAATTATGCGTAGATCCATCAAATAACATAAGTTTACCCTTTACTTAACGAGACCCGCATACTATATTAATCTATTAGTAGAGTTGGCCTTTTAGCGCTTATTAGTTCAACCAGTTTACAGTATTAGATGTCTTACCAATTTCTCTCTCGTTTCAAGCATGTTAAAGTAGCAGGTACATGAAACAGAAGGTGCTCTTTCTTGCGGTGACTGGCATCTAACGTACGTCTATAATTCAGAGAAGGTGCTCTTTCTTGTGCGCGTTCGTCTGATATAATGTAGATCCAAACATACTATAACTGTAATTGATCACTGATCCTATGTACTGTTGAAGGGCATATTTCGGCGATGAACAACGGATCTCTCATCTAACTACGTTACGAATGTATATATGTATATCACTGTCAAGTTCTGTATCTACAGAGTTCAAATTGTGCAGCATGTAGTGATATTCCAAGAATTTCACTCAGGCACTACATCAATAGGCGCATCTTTGAAAGTTCGATGCTGACGCCTGAATTTTTGAGCAGTCGCCAAATGAACCACTCGAACTATGCAGTATCAATAACAGAACAATTCATGAACGGCAGGCATTGAATATTTGTCCCCTCATTGCATCAATTGGCATATGATCCATCGTATAACGCTCAGGACCAAAGTACACCCCTGTCCTCTCCAAAAGCGCAATACTTTCGTCCCTACCATATCTTGAAGCATATAATCTCAGGTACTCGATGTCCTAAACAAAGGCACAAAAAATGGAATCTAAGATCAGAATACAAAAGAGAAGCCACTTAAAACTTATGCCAGCACAGACCATGCAAACCATGTAAATAAGAATACTGGGTTGTTATCCATGACATTTATATCAAGGCAAGTATTTCATCAAAATACACATGTTGAAAATAAATTCCAAATTATGAGGAAAAGATAAATGTTCTACCTGCAAGCCATTAAGTATGCGCTCTAGTCTAAGAGAAGCCACTGGTTGATGAGAAGTTGAGAACACCTCACCAGGGTAGTATAGAACTCCATCTCCAGGAGGAAGGCCGTGCCTGAATTTTATCTGTCCACAAAAATATATTGGTTGTTGGAAAATAATCAAAATATCCATACAGGATTAATAAGTTCTAAAAGTTCCATTACTTTTTGAGGTAAGATACCATAAACAAGCTATACATTCACCTCAGCGCTGGCTACAGTTGCCTTCTCGTAGCAGTTAGCCCCCCAATACAAAAATCCTGTGCCACCCTCTTTCCACACACGCCACATGACAGCACGGTGTTGGGTGCCTCGCATTCCAAGATGCCAATTTGGATGAGGATCTGATGGTCCCATACAGACATACGTCCACCATTCCTGTAACAAAACCGTACGAGTAAATAAGAATATATGCACCAGCATGACATTAACAAGCATTGTAATATGCATTACTCGTGATTCTTCTGGTCCAGGATATTAGTCATTATGCATGTAAACATAGACCATTTCTTGGGCTGAATAAGTATCCAGTGCAACAGACGAATTACTTCGGTAATAAATACACCAACTATAAAAGGATTATAAATTTAGTCATTGTTGGTGAAAATAACCCTTTTTAGCCAAAAATGTCCAGGGGAAGAAAAATGTTAGGCTTGCATCAAAGTAATCATGCTGACTGATGAGTATTGAAGAAAATAGGAGTTCCAGCCCAACTAAAGATTTTCAAATCCTCCCAGGCTTCCTGGGCACCTGACATCACTCACAAATATTTAATTTGCACATCACAATTAACATTGGAGAAAAATGCTAGATACATCGTCCACAGGTGTCTAAGTGCATGTCAGAGGCAGAGACTTTAGCATCCTATAATACATGAGAAAGCATGATGTGTCCCTTAAAGAAGGCAACCTGAGCTTTGGTTTTGACAATTAATACACTGAAATTTTGAAGGAAATAATCATGAAACTGGTCCAGGTCATAATATTAATAGTATCTATCCTAAAACGTTGATGCTAGTGCTGTTTCCAAAAATCCAGAGCATGGCAGACACAACAGGGAAAAAGCAACCTAGAAAGGAACATAGAGACCTGCCTCAGTACTAACAGGTACAGACTTAAGCCATTATTATGAAAAATCACATACCATACAAGGGTGCTTACTTGGTTAAGAGATTTTTTTCAACCAGCATTGATGGCATTGATGAGGAACAATAACTATCAACTAACTCAGCAGAAATTTAGTGCAGAAACCAAATCACAGAAAAAGGTAAAAAGAAATGAAATTATAATATTACCTCACCATTCTCTGGTTGTAATTCAGTAATAATATCCTTAACCAGGTCCTCTCGATTTCCCAGAACCCATTCACTGCAAAGAGGCATCTAATTTCTTAGCATGCTTAATGAAAGAAGACTTCTGTTTTTCTTTCCTCCCTGTTTAATCTTTCACCATGGTAAAATTTATTTCTTCCAAAGGGAAAAAAAAGAGACTTGAGAAATAAGCCCATCAAGGTATCCAAACAATAGTTTTCAGCAACCTAACTTACCTAACTGAAATTCAAGTTACATTTTTATGTTAATGCTATTGCTAATGAATATGAAAATGAATTGCAGCACAAAAGTTTCAAAAATATGGATGGTGTCAATGAAAATGGAGAAGGAACATTCTAGGGATATATTTTTAACCTCTCAACCAGACAAAAAAACATAACCAATGTACATGACAGAATCCTTAAAAAAAAATTAGCAAGATATGATGGGCTATATTTTTAACCACGAACATTTTAGTGTAGTGGACTGTTGAAAATTGCTTCACCAAATAAATCCATAAATTGAGATTCCAAAAGTTGTTTCACCCTAAATGGACAGAGAAAGTACTGGAAATAGCATCACTAAAGATTTCAGAAAGGTAAGTAAGGGCAGAAAGAACTATAAATTGATATACTAAAAGTTTCAACTGGAAAAACACCTTAAAATGAAAGTCCTCAAGTCCTGAAGTAGTAAAAATAAAACTAATAATAATAAAAAACCTACTAATCTCTCTTGAAGAAATGAAAAAGTAAAAAATATAACTTTCAATATATTTTTAGCCATATCAATGGTCAAAAATAGGCAAAGCTAAGCATATAGTATATTAGACTGAAGTGCATGATAAAATAAGTGTATTAAACTCTTGGTAGCTATACAGTCAATAAAGAGCGATACCTTGTACAATAAATTTGATTATGAGGACGTAGAAAACTTGGAACTTTCACAAAAGCCTCAAATGGAGTAGGCGCAAGAGGGGCATCATTTGGTCCTACATAAAACAAGAATCATAGAATAAGATAATTACATTAAGAAAAAAAAAAAAGAATCAACTACAGAAGTTAAAATGAAAGGATTAGGTGGAAAAGCTGGGATAAAAGTTTATTGTAGAAGCATGTCCCACAATCATCAGAAACATACAGCAAAAGCAATAATCAACAACGCCAATTTGTGAATGGGCATCATATAAACACACATACAGATTGTGATACTATTTTCCCTGGTGCACACAATACTTTATGGATTACTGTTAAATACAATCTGACTGAAGTCAGAATTTGCCAACCAAGAAGATTTAGTGACAGGTAGAAGTAGAACATTAAAACCCCAAGGTGTGCCAGTAAACAATGCATACCATTCTAACTAAAATCTTATTATTAAGGTTCAATTTGCCATAAATGAGAGAATATGACTTTTCATACAGTAATATGTAAGACCAAAGATGGGAAATGTTCAGCAGAAAGAAACTGAAGTCATAGCCCCAGCAAAACTATTCTGAGATCAAGTAACTGTAAAGAACAACAGGACGACACCAGCTCCAATTATCCAACTAATTTAGGATATAATTACAGTCAGCAATTACAACCATTTAAAATATGGTCATTCTGAAAATCGCATTTGCTAGATAAGCCATGGCCAAGATGAGAAACAACCAAAAATGACATCATAAGGGAGAAATTATCATGAAGTCTAAACATATAAGATTTAAGATAATGATAGGGTCATTACAAAAATATCACTTACCACAATAATAAGTCGTTAAAATACGAGCATCAGGAGCGTAAGCATGAATCTCACTGGCCATATTGCGAACAGAATCATATTGTTCCAAATTCAGTGGCTGGAAAAAATTATGAAAGCAAATCAGCTTATCATGGTAAACCGGACCAGGTTCACAGTTATACCACTAAGGACAGTAAAAATATAATGAAGCTATTAATTTATAATTCAACAGGAAAGCATGACTACTGCAAGTGTCACCTGACTGATTATTTTAGTAGCACTATCCAATCCAGAGTTAGGATACAGGTAGATCTAAACTAGGTTGTGATCCTAGAACAGAATTCTTATTGTATTGCAAATGGTAGGATTGCATATTTATACCTCATCCCACAAGTAAAAGTAAGCTTTTCTCCAGTGAGTCTTGGTTCTCAATATCTCAACTTGTTTCTGCAAGTAATCCTTCGCCGCATCATTACTGTGGCACATCAACAGGTGGATTGAATCTCATCAGTTTTCATTGCAAATATACCTGACAGAAGCGAACGGGGACAACTGACTCTATACCCGGAGACTACTTGTCTATATGGCACAGCATATGCTGCCAAACGTCGATCTGAAAAATATTCATCTGACTTTGGATGATCCGCTACAATGGCAAGAAGGAAGTTTCATCAATGCTATTATTTCTTCTTTTGGAATTGATACTGTCCAACTTACTGCCTCAGAAAAGTACCTGGCCATGGACTTGTGTATGTCAAAACACGCATACCATCAGCCCATTTGCAAAAATAGGGGCTGATTCTATATTGAAGAAGCCATCTGAAATGCTGATCCAATGCCTCATACCATTCAGCTGTTCCTTGTTGAACGCCAAAGCGATCCTCAATTACAGTATCAGATATCTAGTGTATAGTAAAGGAAACAATGAAGTGTGCAATGGGTAAATTTTCCTTGTTTCACAAAATTGTAGACCCAAAGTGCGTCAGTGAAATGAAAAAATGTGAAACAAGTAATCTAATTGAACAAAAAGCAGCAATAGCTTCACTCCTCGAGTTTGCTTGAATTAACTAGTAAGCCGTCAGTTTTTAGCATTTAATAATCCAACTGAGACAATATAAATGCCATTTGAATTTTCTACAGGCGTTACAAAAAATAGAGAAAGTAAAATAAAATGGGTTTACTTGTCTGGCATTTAATATGGGTAGAGGATACACCAAAAACAGCAGGAAGCGAAGGAGTTTCAGGAAGTACAAATTCCCAAACAGTCAGATTTAGTTTCATCCGCAGAGAGAGATTTGAAATGGCATCCTCATCCATTACATCTACTGATCCATTATCTGAAGAGAATTCAGAAAATGATGGAGATAGAAGAATCCTTCTTAAAGATGTAGTTGCAGATTTCACTCTTTCAACCTAAAAAAGAGACATTTATGAGAAAACCCCAAAAATAACACCAAGGTCAAAAAGAGTATCAATATACAAAACAGTGATAGAAAAAACAAAACTCACAACTTCATCTAATGGTTTTCCATCAATGGGCTCAACAATGTCAAGACAGCCCTGTAACTCCCTATACAATTCATGTTTCTCAACCTTGCTCCCACTTTGAATATGAGATCTGGGCAGTGGTTAATGTTGACAAAGAAGTTGTGAATTAAAATGTGTAACACAAAATCATAACGAACAGAATTATTTAAAGATAGAGGCTCACTCTGCATCTGATTTTATAGCAGTAATGATAATCTCTCCTTCATATTGTCCCGGAGGTTGAGAACTTGGAACATCAATGGATATCCAAAGAGCAGTGGTCTCCCTGAAGAAGCAAAAAAAATGCCAAAAAACAGAGTGAAAAGTAGTCAACCATCCAGCATCTTGTGCACACAGCAGTAGAAGAAAAATATAAAAAGTTAATCCAACAAGTACCCAGGAAATAGGCTTATTTGACTGACTGGAAGATCAAGGGGAACAAGAGCATCCGGTACACCTAAAATGGGCACCACCCGCCGCAACAGCAGTGACTGCCCAACAACCAGTCTGCCAAAAATTGATGTCAACATAAAATCAAATTAAATCATGTATTTATTTCATACAATATGAAAAATTCCTACCTGTCTCCAGATGGGGAGCATAGGTCACTACATTGAACCTGCACAGTCCCTGCAACACCAGAACCACCCCATGAAACCTTAGGTCGAATAGCTATTTGCACACTCTCTCTCTCATTTCTAGCTGCCAGCAAGTTTATCTACAAGATAAAGCAAAATAGTGAATGATTAAAAGTTCATAATTTCGTCAGTCCAATATGATTCTACAACTTCATTATGCACAAACTCTAACCTTGAACCTAAGGTAAAGAACATTAAGGTTCCAAAGTGAAAGTCATAAATGTATCTGTCAGGCAATATTCTACCCATATCCTTAACTTCATAGAATTATAAATTGGCATGCCAAACTCATGCATTAATTAACCATATGATACAAAACCATTTTGAAACATGCATTAAGTGTAATTAAGCATGCTATTGTGTAAACATGAAGGCAAAAGTCAATTTACAAGTTACTGTCACACATGATAAATTATGAAACAAAAAAAATTTCAATTATTACTTGCAGAGTTCCTATTCATAAACAACAATCACTGGCAGACTCGTGCTTACAGAAAACATGTAGTATGTAGTTTGCAGCAAATTTTACACATAAAGCACAATGATATTACTAGAAAGCGAATATGAATATGAATATAAGCCACTGCAGCAAGATAAGATGAAACTACTAACAGGCTCCAAATGTCTAGGCATATCTTGTGGTCCAACGTTTGCTGAGTTTGGCATGCACCATACATGCACCAAATCCCTAGTTGGAATTTCTGTAGGGTCAATTGATCCCTTGAGATGATTCAAGCCATGTGTGCCACCATCATTCCATCCATAAGCTGTACCACCTCCAGCAACACCTTCAACTGGTGGCACAACCACATCTTGAGGATTTCCTGCCAGTAGTCATTTAAAGATCAATGTACTGTCCAAAATTTTTGTTTACTCGTCAAAACAGTGTTGAAACTCGAGACAATACAAAATTAAAAAACAAGTCTCTCTTTTAGGTTTTATTTCTAGAACTATCTCATTGAACCAGGTGTAGCACAATAACTAGCCAATTAACCTCCTACCAATCTAGATCAAAAAAAGGAAGATAGCAAACGAACAAAAGTTTTAAGCATATCAAAGCCATTAACCTCACAGAATTCATTAAACACAGCTTCTGGCTTGCATCTCACAGATTAAGTTCAATTTATTTTCAGAACAAAGTAATTTCAAACATAACTACAAACTCAAATTTTAACTAAGCTTATGGATCATGTAGATTCTCCATGCTTAAGCCCTTTGAAACCACCTCATTTTATATAGCTGCCAACTTAATAACCGCCATAGATCGGTTAGGTTTCTAAGGCCATAACACAATAATAAACATAATCCAAAAGGAAAATAAAAGATGAAAGCAAAAATAACCGCGGCGATTGTAAGCACAGCAACAGAACCGCCGAATCCATGCGATTATGCACAAATTGAAGCATAGGGAACGAGAATTTTCGAGCACTCGCAACAAGTGAAACCAGCAAGCTTCTATGTTAGATTCGATTCGAATTCTAAACGTAAAAAAGTTTTGCAAAACGGAGTAACTGTAAATTGAGAGAATGAAATAGAAGAAAAAGCGCTATTATGGACGTAAGTGAGATATAAGAGTGTAAGGACAAACCGGAGTTGTCCATAACGGAGTCGGTGGAGATTATTGGACTGCTACGGTGGCTGGAGAGGAGAGAAGTGATCGCGTTTTGTTTAGTAGCGAAAATTTTTATTCTTATATTTTGGCTGGCAATTCCAATATCAATATGATAGGGGAAGCAAGGCTAAGGAAGAAAAGCAATGTTAATAGTAACTAGTAACTACTTCGGGTTAATGCTTTAAGCACCCTTTCACTTTCCACTTCATCATTTTATCAATTCCATTACATTACGATACTACTTTGGGGAGTGTCTTTCTTTTAAATAATAAATAGCTCCTTATCTATTTGTAATGTTATATTTTAATTCAAATTAGAATAACGCTGGAAGACCTTTAAAAGTTGCATGAATTTGTTTTTCAAATCAGAGACAGAAATCAATTGAAAAATAATACAGCTTATGCACACGTGGATTGTTCTTCTGTTTTTTTAATTGTCGATTTCAACCTTTCAAATCCATTTAGTTCCAACTTTCAGCCAGGTGTTGGTTTCGGAATTTGCATGAAACCGTGCGCACCTCATTACATGTGAAATAATAAAAAGTAGTAGTATTAGATTTAGATAAATATTCTTAAATATTGATTAAAAATATATATAATATATATTTTTAAAAATTCAGTATATTTAAATATTTTTATAAAAAATATTTTTTATTAATTTCATAATAAATATATTTAAAACACTTGTTAATAAGATGCTTAAACTTGAAATCAATAGTCCTCTCAAACTATAAACTATCAAATAGTATATTCTAACTCTCAATATATCCTCTTATATTAATCATTGAATCTTGGATTTCGAAAAATTCGTTAACTTTTGTTAATTTCAATCTCGTCAAATGATTTTATTTAGAGAAAATTTTCTAACACTTTTTTTGGCAACTTATTATAGACGTGAATTAAAGCACACATTATCAAATAGTTATTTCTTTAAGAAACTGATTAGTAAATAGAGAAGTTCATAATCCGGAAATATACTAAATTAATGTAGATCTTGTTTCTGTTTTTATAGGAGGGATTTAATAATGATTAAACTCATAATATTTCTTGCATATGATACTTTTTTTCTGATTAAAAAAAGAATGTGTTATACATCAGCTGTTTTTAAAATGCGGTAAAAAAGAAAATTGGTTGTAACATGCAGGTATTTTTGATTGAAAATCTGTGCATTTATATTATTCACACAATCCTTATATTTTTTTTTTATCACAAGCTGTTTATTAATATCAATTATAATTGCATATCATACTAAAAGTATACTTCAATAAAAGGCTAATCTCAAAATGAAAATTGAATTTAGTTAGTCATTAGTTTAGTGATCCAGCACTCCCAACTACATCATGACAAGCAAACTAAATTAGAATAAGAAAACCCAAATAAAAAAAAAATAACATAAAAGAAATACTTTATCTGAAAAGTATTATATAATACAAAGTAATAAAGTGATCGCGATGATAGTTTAATAGCACGTCCATAATTTAGATCCGTTGAATGATAATCCAAAAGATTAAAAAAGATCAAAATTTTTGTTTTTTCAAATAGTTGAGACAAATTCTGTTAAATAATAAATTTTCAAACTTTTTGTTATACATTTTCTTTTACAAACATTTTAAAAGCTAAATATGAAATACTTTTGTACCACTTAGACCATTACTTAATACACCAGACATGTTTATAATTGTCAGCAAGCTTTTTTGGAGCAGGGTTATATTAAACACTATTATATTTAATGTTAATAAAAAATAAATATAAAATATTAGTTTAAAACTTATAATATCCATTAACTAAACTAAAAAATAAAAAATGTCGTAATATTACAAGTAATCATATATGAATGGAAGTACAAAACTCTCATTTTAAAAATAATTATTAAATAAAAATGATATAACGGGTTGTCTTTTAATGATAATACGTCAAATTAATCCAGATAAATATGATCAAGTAAATTCTTTAATGATTTAGGTCATTAATTCATTTTTTAAATATAATAAAGCAAATTATTTATGTTGAGGCAGTATCCACAAAAGTGAACGGCCAATAAAACTAAAACGTATGGAAAAACTAACATGCTAATATTTTTTACAATTATTTTAGGGATCGAAACAAATCAGACGATAATGGATAAAGGTTTAACCACAATGTGACCAAAACTTCCCTCATATTCTTGCCTCCGTCTTAATTGGCTTTTTCACTAACTTGAATGCATCAAATACCGATCCCTTTGCTTGAACTGTGGCATTCTGCACAAAGTGTTCTGCATGACGTGAAGACCTCCTTAATATCTCCAAAAGCGATACAGTTGATTTTTGAGATGCGGAGTTCAAGGTGGAGGTATATTTGTTCTGTGTATTTCTTTGGAACTTGGCAGAAACAGCTTTTGGTGGTTGACTCTCCTTTTGAATCTGTTCAAGTTCAACCGGAAGGAGACACGGCAAATTGACAAAGCACAGCAGTGTCAACCATCACCATAAAAATATGTAGCCGATATTGCTTATTAACAATCAACGTAGGGAGGACGACTAAAACTTGCATGTGATTATCATCATTAGTGCCCAGTACAATTAACAGCATTACTGATTACTAATGTTATGCTAAAACATAGACGCAAAAAAGATAGTGATATATTCTACTCGTATGACGAATTGGAATGTTGGGCTTAAAAATATTGGAAAAGAGTATTTTATATATATTATTAAAAAAGTAAATTTTAATATAATTACTATTATAGTCAAACTTTTCGATTATATATGGCAAAAATGATTATCGATACATATTTTACTGAGTGTTTTAAAAGCACAAAAAAAAAGTTGTTTATGGTAATACTGTGCGAGGTTTCTGATTTCAGATAGTCATTACCGTATCTGAAGAATCCTCTGGCATCGATACTGAAGTCCTGCTGTTGCTGTCATCTCGCTCAAATATAAAAGATCGGACTTTGCTTGATCCATGCTTTTGAGAAGTATGCATGAAATGATTGGACGCCCGACCAAGAAAAGATGACTGCAATATTTACAATACAATAAGAAAACTCGTATATGGCACCTTGTGTATAACTTAACACATTCCTGTGATTCTAGCATATCATTGAAATTGTTTTCAGATGAGCATCTAAACATATAGACTCATGGCAGGGTAAAGGGGGCAAACCATAAGTAAAACAGCCTCATTTGTTCCACATATACCAGTTTAAATTAACCTACCTTTGATGATATATTAATATTCTGTCCAATGCGCGGCATATCAAAGATGGCTGCAGCATAAATTAATGACAGAAACCATTAGTATTCCCAAAACCTAGAAGCCTGATTGATAAACATTGGAATTCCATAGGTTTTGCTAACTGCACAATGTGGTGAAATTAATAGATCTTACAAGTAGGTCTTCCTTTTCTCTTGGTTTCGGGAACAACATTCAATTTCTTTATGAGACTGAAAACTTCCCTGCTGCTTTCATCCTCAGCTGGTGAAAAGAATTTAGTTTTCTCTTCCTGCTGCACATTACGATATTTAGATCATTTCCTATTGGGTTACTTGAGTATCTCAGCACATGCAATAATGTAAATGCAATGATGAACTTCAGCCAAAACAAAGACCACAGTAGTAAGCTTCGACAAACATTTATGAAAGAGGTCATAAAGTTCAGTAGGCATTAAGGTAGCTGGGAAGTGAGAACTCACAGTTTTATGATAGAGGTATTGTCTAGTTAGCTTCTCCTCAGTTTCCTCATCATCAGATGATACATATTTATCATCTTTATCTGTATACATCAGTGGGATCATCTGCTTCACCTTTTTCAGATTGATCTTCATAGCTTCTGATGGAGCAATGTATTCTTCAGCCTCATCATCAGATTCATTTTCAGATTCTCTGCTTTCCTCGTCTTCTTCTTCAATTGATGTTGTTTCTTTCAATTTTGAACCACAATTAAGTTTCTGGAGTAGATTATCCATTCCAGCTGTATCCTGCTGCTCAAGCCACTGCTGGTGGAGTTGGTCACGCTTTTCTCTATCAATTGCCTTTTCTTTATATTCAGTTGCAATCATGTCATCAAGTTCCTCAATATCATCATTATCTTCGCCTTCTTCATTATCTTGGAAACGCTGTAGGTCATTATCACTGTCATCCTCCTCTTCCGCTTCTTCATCAACGAAAGCCTTAACAGGGTCACCGCTTGGTGGTAAAGTCAAATCAACTGATCCATGTAAATGCGGATCTATGTTCTCCTTGTCATTGTCCTCCTCATCGGAAGAGCTGCAAAAAGAACAGTTGTCATTCTTTTATTTTTAGATCGAGGAGGCAAAAGTAACCACTGACCAGTCCTTCAACATAGCAAAATTAAAAGGTCATGGTTTGTCAAAGAAAATAATACGCAGGTGATCATCGCATATCAATTAGTTGCTGTAATATCATCCCAATAGTTTTAACAGAAAAAAAAAAAACCTTTTGTTATTTGACTTATTTTTAAATATTTGTTTTAGACCAAAAGTAGCAAGCACTAGAATGTGATGAATAGTCAATGGCACCAAATCTGAAGATAAACATAAGAAGAAACTTAAGACACTCACATATCATCATCATCATCAGGAGGAGCAGAATCGAGTTTCAAATTCATTGAAAGCATTGATGGGGCAAACATTTCTTCTGAAAGGTTATTAGACTTCTCATTTACATCGTCGTCTTTAGTGTCACTTCCTTGGGAATCAGAAAAGAGTTCCTAGAAATTGCAGACAAACAAGCTATTGGTACACAAAATATACAGTTAAAGCCAAGCATCATAGCAAATGGCTGATAGAAAACCTGAGTATCATCAATAGGAGCTCGAAATACATGCTCAGATTCCACATCCATAACCTGAAACTCAATAGAGACCATGATTTAGATGGCAATGGCATCTCAACATGATGGAAAAGCACATCCGAACAAAGCATTAAAGAATTTGAAATAAGAAACACAAATATAGTGGATATCACGTACAAATGACAAGTCACATCAAGAATTTCAAATATTCCGACGTATAAACTTTTATCACACTTCCTAAATCAATAATTAAAAAAAATATATTAGTCACAGCAGATGCAATACCACACTTCAAGTACATGACCAAAACCAGTGCATTAGATTTTCTGCTACTTTGGGATGAAGAAATAAATAATGGCATTATTTGACTCACCGTGGGAGAAGGAATGCTTTTGCAGCTTGAATTATCTGCAGCAACATTAGATCCACCAATATGTGACACATTTAAACCACTCCTGGTGGTTGCAGGGCAAGTAACTCGTGGTTCCTCGAGTTCACCCTTTTCTACCTTATCAGTTATCTCCTCATCATTCAATAACTTATCATTATCCTCAAAAGAAGCACTAGATCTGCAACCCAAGCATGCATTAGTGTGTTTTCTAATGTAAAAAAACCAACTAAACCGCGTGCCAATATAAAATCGAAATGCAAATCGACCTACTTCTTTAAAATCTCCAATTTCCTCTGCCGAATTTTATCCAATATCGAAGAAATAGGCTTCTGAACCAGAGGAGCAGGTTTGAAAGCTGCATCTCTAGTTTCTAACCAAAGCACAGTGAATTATGAGAGTTAGTGCTTATTATAAACTCAAAACAAAACTAGAAAGAGGATCATAGCTTCCAGATATAATCATACCTCGAAGAAGCCTCTGCGACTCAGCTCGAAGCTGTCTGAGAGTTTCCTGTCTTTCCTGTTAGATCACAGAATCTACAAATTAGTAAATCAAGAACCAGGTGTTTCGGAGCAATTCACTGAAAAAATGCATGCGGATGAACCTTTTCGGCCTTTCTTTTACTGGACATAGATTCCTTAGGCTTCTTCTCACTGCCATCACTATCCTCGATTCTCTTCTTTTTCTTCTTCTGTTTTTTCTCTGGAAGTTCATCGAAACTACGCCGTTTTCTCTCTAATTCTTCGGTTTTCAATCCCTTGATTTCTTCACTGCTCTTCAGATCCACAGCTTCTTCACTGATTTTCAGATCCACAACTTCTTCTGTAATCTTCAGATCCACAACTTCTTCTGCAATCTTCAGATCCACAACTTCTTCCTTCTCCTCGGCAACCTTTCCGTCAAGTTCGTCACCCACAGAATCGAACTCCAGAACCCTCGTCGCACCCAAACAATCGTCCTTAACAGTGTCGAGTTGAGGGCTTAGGCCCAAACTTTGAGGCTCAAGCCCGGATCCCTTTATTGACTCCTCCAAATGTTTGGAGTTTCCCAATTCAGAAAAATTGGTAGGAGGCGAAGTAGGGTGAGAAAAATGAGGAGCCGTTTTTGCTTTCTTCAGACGCTTAAGCTTTCGTTCGTGGACGGGAAAGGAAGGCAATAGCTGGTAATCGTCGTCGCTCTCCATATCCGGTTCTGATTTAAGTTTCTGGGTTTGATTGAGCCACAAATTTCTCTTTGAAAGAAAACGCCTCTAGCCTCGTCAAATAAAAGAACGGATCATTCCATGATTCTAACCTAAAGATATGGCGGTAAATGCTTTTGAAATTTGTGAAAACGCGCCAATGGAGATGCTTTTATAATCTTTTTATTTATTTGTTTTGCCTTTTTTTTTTGCTCCTTTTTACATTTTTGCCCTTTGGATTTATTGAAATTTGGCTTTCATTTTCCAATTTTCTAATAATTTAATAATACTGTGCAATTTAAAATATACACAAGGCTTTCCCTATATTAATAAAAAAAAATAGTTAAGAATAAATTCAGGAAATTGTGAAACAATTTTTATATATAAAATAAGACACACTGTTGAACCAATATAAGCATAGGATTTATGATTTAACAGTGTAATCATAGTTGAAATAATAATAATAATAATAATAATAATTAATAAAATTATTATTATTAAATAAAATGAAATAATAAAAAATAAAATAAACTTAAATATATATTTTTATTTTAGTTCTTATTTTATATATATATATATATATATTTTAATATTTATATAATATTAAAATATTATCAAATGTTAATTTTTAGTTGAAATCAACTAAATGAACTAAAAATAATAGTCTATAGATAAAATAAAAATAAAGATAAAAAAATCATTTGAATAAACTAAAACAAAAATTTTATTAAAATATAAAAATCAATAACATATTTAAGCTAAATAAACTCATACTATTTATTTTTAAAATATTTGTAATATTATTTAATTATAATGTAAATATTTTTTATTTTAACACTTTAAGTCTCTAGGTTTGTATTTTTTTAATGACTAAAAAAATATTAGTTTAATTATATTTTTGTCTTGATAAATATCAATCATTTTGTAATAAATTTTTTTTGTTTAAATTTAATTCTGTCTCTCCTCTTTTAAATATTAAATTAGTTGAGGCTTACCATTTTCATACAGTATATCACTTAATTTATATTTATAATATTTTATTATTTAAAATTAATAATTATAAATAAATTTCTATCACATTTTTAATATTTATAAAAATATTTTCTACCATTGTCGTAACTCATCTCCTTTTCTCTCTCCCTCAGGTAACCTCTCTCCCCAACCTCACACCTCTCCTTTAATCCTTTCTCCCATCTCAACCTCAACCCTACATCCTAGACTCTCAACCTCAAACATTTCCTGGTAACTCTTCCCTTTTCGTATTCTCTCACTCCACATTCTCAATCTCAAACATCTCCTTTAACCTTTTCCATTCCACCCCATTCTCATCTTCTAATCCTAACGCCACTTCTTCAAGCTTAAACCTCTCTTGTAACCCATTTACCTCCCCTCCCCTCACCCCAACCTTAAACCCTCAACCCCAAACTTCTCTCGTAATCCCTCCACCTCTACCTCTCCTTACCCTTTCCCAACCTTAACCCCACCTCACACCTCTTTCTCGACTCCCCCTCCTCCCAACCTCATTTGCGTCCCTAACTCCATAATTTTCTATATCCTACATTTTTCTCACCCTGCACTCAATCCTACACTTTCCTCCACTCCTTTCTCTACTCCCTTTCCTAACCCCATCTGATACCCTTACCCCTAACTCCAACTTCCACACTTTCTCCCTCATAACCTCACACTTTCTTCCACTTCGTTTTTAATATTATGAATTGAGTATGTTGATATGTTTTTGAATTTTGATTAGTGGAAGACAGTGAAAGAAGTTTATGGAGCGAGGAAGAGGAGAGGAAGGGAAGGAGAAGGGGAGGGAGTGAGGGTGAGAGTGGGTTGGGAGGTGGGAAAGTGAGACGTCGGAAGCGAGGGAAGAGGATTTGAGTTTAGGAGATTTTTTTTGCTAATATTAAATTTAGAAGGTCAATTTTAAATAATAAAATATTATAAAATTAAATAACGTAATATATCATATAAGAGTGTTGAATTAAATATTTAGTAGAAAAAGAATTAACGATAAAAATTAAATTATAAATTTTTAACTTTTAAGAGATAAAATTATAACCAAAAATTTTATAAATACTTATCATAAAATATTCATTATTTATAAAAATACAAAATATAATTAAGCAAAAAATAAAATTAATTTTTAAATTTTTTTTGCATTAAATGTTACAATATTTTGTTTTAAGAACAGTCTTTAATTTAAAATTCTCTCGTACAATATATCAAAACTCTCTCGATCCTACAAAAATATGATAATTTCTTGACTCGCTATCTCATATTGTAAAAGTCATAAATATGTCATACTAATTAATCTTTTGGGTAGTATTTATTGTCTCAATTTAGTATATTGCATTTTTTTTGTTATTTCTATTTTTTCAAAACAAAAATATTGAAATTATAAATAAATTTTCCTTTTGAAAACATATTTTTTAAAGTTTATAAATTATTTTGGAAACATTGTTGTTGATGGAGATTATGCAACAATAAGAAAGAGAAATAGAGATAAAAGGTAATGAGAACTTTAATATAGATTGTCATGTAATAAGTAATAACGATATATCGTGAGTAAAAAAGAAATGTTAGAAATGACAACAATAATGCTAATAAAAATTAGTTAGATTAGTAACTAATGTTGTTAAAAATAGCATTATTTTAATATCTTAAGTATCATCTAATATGATATGCTAGTAAAAATTAACATTTATGAGATGTTTAATAATGTTAGAGATATAATTGATTGTAATATCAAGAACTAACAAAGTATTTTTAAAAAATAAAAAACAAATATATGATCACCAATGTCTAAATGACTAATTTGTAAGTTCACTTATTTGATTTTTTTTGGCCAATTACTTATGATTGAAAAGTATTGTTGCATCATTACTTATGATGATCAATATAATAAACCAGGCATATAATTGAATTTTATAATTACGATATTGTAACTGTTAATAAAAAACATTTTAAGAAAAAACAATAAATCTTAATTGGTAAAGAATAATAATAGACAAAAATGAGTAGCAATAACCAATCCTTTCCCTCACAGTGTAAATTTTTGGTTGCCCAAAATTGAGATAATTGATAAGAATGACACCCTCATTTATAGGTCAAAAGTAAGCTTTCACCTTATTCTTTTTAAATTTATCTACCAGACAAGATAAAGTTGTTTGTTCTATTATCTTAATCTTCCAAACAAGGTGAAAAGTAACTCTATTTCGTTCCTTCCTCACCTCCCTTCCCTTTTCGGAATTTTCCCGCCTGTCCCATTTTATTAACGAAAACACGTAATAAAACAAGCATAGAACAACTCGTTACAAAAAATATACGTCCCCAAGTTGGAGGCAATCGGAGAGGCGGCAGATATTGCAATAGATCAAAATTCAAAATAGAAAGTTGTCGTTGGACAATCAATTCCACAGTCCACAGAGTTGCTCATTAACAATGTAATCACTTCCAAAATATACCTGACCGCAGAAACCATCAAAACTTAGTCAACCAATCAAACAAATGGAGCATTGTATTGAAAGCAAACTACATCTCAAAATTCCACGTGGTTTCAGCACTGATTTTCGGAAGCTTCAACTCCTCGGCCAAGTCAAGGGATGCAGAAATCTGGAAAGCTAGAAGTTAGACAATCTAATTCATTGTGTGAGCAATAATATAAGCTAATCGAGCACAATAACAACCAAACTTTATCCCATGATGGCAATTGGTATGACTTAACCTCACCATCAAAATCATCCAATGCAATACATGAACTAATTCAGGATAATTAACTTGTAAAATATGTAAGTGAGAGGAACAAAATCAAGGGGAACAATGAAACTCTGGGCTGCTTCACACTAGAGTCAAAATGGACGAGATAGACATCAATAACAAAGAATTAATTCAAAGTTTTCAATCCTCCTTAACAAACTTATTTTCCACTCAGACAGAAATAAGAAATAGGAATAAAAATGTGATCATCCAAGCTTACATAGGTATTTCTTATGTGAAGCCTTTACTTGGACATCCTTGTAATCTCAACACACAACAAAAACATGACTCCTCCCACATAACTAAAATTCACAAAAATCACTAGCATTATGTGCAATAAGATTCCCTTCCATTTAGGATTTTGACCTAACTCTATTGTTTTGCTAATGTACTACTACTACATTAATTTAGCATCAGAGACATGGCAGGTCACGGAAGAAAATCAAGGAGAGTAAGCAAGAGGATTGAAGTGAAACAAGTATAGGCCAAAAACTTTTGAGAGATATAAATCTTGACTTAACTCTAGGCCACCCAAAATGCTTGCTTTTATATAAGACTTTTCAAATGACAGAAAGAGCTGCCACTGTCACTAGAAATAAGCAATGCTAATCATAAAAGAAAAACCTTCCACTTTTAGTTAGTCAATATATGTGCTAAGGCTATGTTAACAGAACCGTAAAAAGAAAGGTTTTTCTCGGAAAACATCGAACAAACATTATAAAAATATAATAAATACTTCTTTTTCACCAAAAAAACCTTTTTTTAGTTACTTAGAATGGGCTAAAAAGAACGATATTCACCTTGAAGCAGCCATTAAGCTTGGAATTCCGAGACCACTCAAGCCCCAGCATCTTACTCGATGTCTGGTAAGAAGCCCTCAACAAGTCATCACCACAAAGTCTCCTCGAGAAAGCAAAGTCCCACGAATTCTTGGCCATGTCGTAGCAAGGCTCGAACGCAGTTTCCCCCTTATGAACATAAACATACTTCAACTTGCAATTTCTTGTGTCAAGCACATAATTAGCCGAAACCTTGTTAGAAGAATCCAACACCAAAGTCCCATCCAGAACAGTCTTGTTATCGCCCCTGCTATGCATGTAAGTCAAATTCAACGGTTTCTCCGCAACCCTAACAGTGTTCATAAACTGAAAGCGAAAGTCCTGCAATGCCAGCAAGATAATCCGAATTACAAGAACAAGATATGATTGTGGTTAATTCGTGAAGCTTAGAAGAAGAAGAAGAAGAAGCAGAGCACCTTCTTGGGAACATTGTAATCGACTATGAAGGCGCCTGGTTTTTCGACGGCAAGAGCCAAACCGGTTAAGCTGGGGCCATTGACAAAGGTTACGTCTGTTATAGACGCGCGAATCTTGACATCGCCAGTGCTGACGGCGAGAGTTGCGGCGGCGGCGCCGTTCTTGTCTATGTCGTACCTGCCCTTCAGAGCTGCCTTCATCGTAAACAACGGAAACGGAGGGGATGGAGCGAGAGCCTTTCCCAAGTCTAAAATCTTAATGGTGAACAGTGAACCACCAAATTTATTTACAAATTAAAAATGAGGATGTCGTATATTATTATTATTATTATCATTTACGAAAGTTATTTAATTTTGAATAAAATTTCAAAAGTATATGAATAAGAATAAACAATGAATAGAGCCTTACACACATGAATCTGATTAACATGCCGATTAACTAACAATCTGCATGTAAGAGGAAATAAATGCCCTATATTTAATTTAACGTGCTTAAACTTAAGAGGATTGATTAAAGAACAAATATCTTTAATAAATATTTTTATTAAAATTATATTTTTAATTTTTTAATCAGTTTTTTAAAAGTATTATTTCTTTTTAATTTGTCGATGAAGAAAGGAAAGTAAATATTTCAGATTTTGACAAAGAAAAAGTGGAGTTAAAATATAACCATTTTAATTGTCTAGTTTTAAAAATGTTTTTTTATTTATAAAAATATCACTATATATTTTTTAATTTCATCCAAGAGCATTCTAATTCAAATGCGATATGTGAATGACTTTAACAACCAAAGTTCATGCGCATAAAAACACAGGCTCATATTAACATAAACAGTGAGTTGTGACTGAAAAATGAATTTTCATTAAATTGGGATGGTGACGAGATTGATTCACTTTGGATCACACATTATTTTGGAGAAGTTATCAGAATGCTTAAATATGCCCTTCATGGTTTCCAGAACTGTCAAATACGCCAAAGAATTCAACCAAAAACCACACGACCCATCTGAAACAGAAGAGATTTAACACACAACATTTGTATGCTTATAAATTGTTAAGATAGACATATCGACATGATAATTCACTGGTGCACAACCATATAATCTATATTTTTACAAAATTACATTCCTTAGACTTTATAAAATCCAAAACCTATGACAGCTATATGACGAACATTGTAAGTGTGCATTAGGTCACTTGCGTTCACATACATTTATATGGCTCCAGAAATCGGAATGCACACGTGGATAGTAAACACCCAATTATAAAGGCATAAACATTCTTGCCGGAGGAGATTCAAACGTTCTTGGTTGCCTGGCTATCTAGAACTCCCAAAACGAGTCCAATTGCAACCTCTGTAATAGAATCACAACAATTGTAATTTTTGGTTATTGGCTTCTTGTCAATTTGGCTTACAATGAAACAAAGACCGAAACAACATACTATGAAAAAAGAGAAAAATAAGACATGCAGCTGACGCGCTCCTTGTGATAATACTAGGATCACTTCGAATTTGGAAATCTTTATTGGCGTAGTCAATCATTGAAGAAGTCTTAGTTAAAGAAAAGTTAGGTTCTAATCCTTTCCAGGGCTTCTCAAATTCTTTCAGCTTGATCTTGAGCTTGGCATTTTAAACAGAGTTGTACATTCCACAGATAGGTAATACCCAAACACATCTTACGACATGCAATGGAATATGTCCAAAAGATCAAACATAGTTTCTCATCACATTCTATTACGTTTAAGACTTGCAATATTTTTAGTTCTACATAAAATAAATCAGATAGTTAACTTCTCCCTTTTCTACAAGATTACCAGCTCTACATTGTTATGTTCGTTGCTACTATACATCTTATCTCGCTTCTTTTTGCCTCAAACTTGGATTTCTTTTATCTCATTTTTACAATAAGCAATCTAGTTAATTACATATTGGAACAGTACAAATATAACGTAATCAATCTAACTAACTTCTTTCACCAATTCTTTTAAATGAATAAAAGAACTTACAACTTCTGAAGATAAATCATCCTTCTGTTTATTCTTACTGATATCAACAGTTTCTGAACTTGCGAATTGTTTATTTTCCAACATTCTTTTATCATTCTCAGCTATAACAGCAAGCAACTGATGTAAAGTCTCGTTAAGTTGAGGAGAAATTAGACTCTAACCTTTCCAAGTTTCATATCTTTCCATACTACATTCTTTTTCATCCTTTATAGTTTTCTCTTTCTCCAATTTATCAACATAATAATAAATCAATGTTAAGGTCAATTTTCCATGTAGAATCTTTGTAATAAAGGGGAAAAAAGAGAGAGAAAAACAATAAAATCAATACAGTGAACAAGAGTCTTACTATGATACAAGCAAAACAAAGGCATCAATTCTTTCAAGAATCTCTCACTTCTTACACGTTTTCAAATCATAAATTCCTGAACTGGTTCTTTTAAGAAAAAGAAAAAAGAAACTGAAGGAATCATGGATAAAAACCGGCGGTGAATTTCGACTGCAGTTTCATTATTATTATTCCAAGATTTCCAAATTAAACTTACAAAGCTCTGCTTCTTTATCAGTTTGTCTGCACAAGAATAAAAGCAACCATGACTTGCGAAACATCGTGCAAGAATCTTTGTAGTTTATAGTAAAGAAAGAAAAACAGCGAAAGCCAAATTTCGAAAATCTTATGATCACCAACTTAAATCTTTAGAAGAACTTGAAGACTGAAGCAAAGAACATTGTGTCGGATCGGCAGTTGCCAACGTTAAAACATACAAGGATTTAAATTCTATTATTCATTTCGAAGATCAGAGTGAAACCAAAAAATATGAGAGATGGCTGTCTGGTGTCTACTACAGACGTGACTGTTGTCTGTTGGTCTCTCGGCATCGAGTAATTAAAATATGAATGTACTGTCCAAGCTGGCCAGAAGTGGGAATTTATAGGATAATTCCGCCGACTTAGTTTTATTTTGAAATAATATTGTAATAATGCAAATATTTCATTCTTTATATATTTATTTGTACTGTTTCCTGTACGAAAATATTTTATACTAAGCTAACAAATATTTTGTAAGGCTTTATAAATGTACATGAATATGAATATACAAATTTTAAATTTTGTTTTATCAGCAATAGAAATATAAAACAAAATACCACTTAATTTTTTTATAAAAATTTAATTGAATTTAATGTTAATTAAAGAAATAAAAAATAATGTTTGATTAAATAATTCAATAAACACTATTTGATTTGATATAGAAAGAAATAAATTACTACAAAAAAGTTGTCATTTAATCATAAACAAAAATTATCAAGTATTAAAGATAATCTTTGTTAGCACAGTCTTTGTCTAATAAAAAGAATAGTCTTTAAAGATTTATACTAACAAATAATGCATTTTATCATTATTTGTTTTTACTGATAGTGGTTATTAATATTAATATTTATTAAGAAAAAAGTATAGAATATCTTTTCATGAAACAAATCCTTTTTATTTGTTTCTTTAAAATTATTTATAACTATATTAGTTTTTCAAATATTTTAGTCAATAAATTAATTTTTAAGTATTTAAATTATCACCATATTAATCGTTTAAATATTTTGCTATAGAATTAGTCATTCAAAAATTTAATAAACACTAAATTCTTGGAAAAAAAAGTCATATAATTTATTGTGAAAAATTAAAACTGTAGGAAAAATTAGGATTCAATTAGATGATAAATTAATTTTTTAAAGAAAAATTTGTAAAATATTACTACATTAATTCTCATAAATGGCTGAAATGGTGATAAGATTATTTTTAAATATTTAACTTGAAAAAAAATATTATAAAACGTAAATCAATTACATGAAACAGGTTGAATTGCAAAGTTTTTATTTTATCTTTAAACCATATCATAGAGAAAATTCCTTCCTTTTGGAAATTATCGAGCAGTAAAGTTCATATCTTAAAGTTTCTAACAATACTTAGATCCAATTTGAATAAACCTGTAGAAAAATATTTATAAAAATTATGGGATGAGCTGAATGCTCCCCCTTGATCTTTAGTATTGTGATTGTTAGGCCAATCTTATCAACCGTTATTTAGTTATAAAAAAGTTACCATTACGTGGAGATATCGTTCCTTGAGGATATTACAACAGTGAATCTCACGTGTATTTTTTTTTTTTCTTTTTTAACGAATAGCTCTCGCACAAATTTTATATAAGATTTGCCGGTGTTTTTAAAGAAATAAAGAGAACGTTACTACATGAAATGCTTTTCTAAATAAAAATCGAAATGAAACTTCAAGAAATAGTCTAGCCAGTATACTGCACACACATACAAGCTTTCTTCCCAGTTCCCACCTATACGACAAAAGTAAAAACAAACTTCCCAAGATTTACTCATTCACAGATAGAGTAGCCAAAAATATATATATTTCACTGTTGCATATGAGATTTAATGTCTGTTTGAAGATCGTTGATGGACGTAGGTTTCCAAGTGAACATTTGTTGCCAAATCTCCATGAACGCTCGCACAATCACTGCGTGATAACTCCGTGAATTCAAAGCCAGAAAACACTGCAAGAGTTGCTCCAAGTCCTTCGCTTCAGTCATCTCCATCTCCGTTATCATCTCCATCATCGATTTCTTGAAGTCTTCGTAAGGATCCTTGGACTTTTTCATCACGGCAAAGCTCTCCTTAACCTCCCCCTCCACACTGCTCCGTGTCACGGACGCCCTTGACGATGTCACAGTCTTCTTCTTCACCTGCGTCGTTTCCGCCCCTCTGCGATTCTCCGAACTCTGAAACCTCACTCTCTGAACCCTATTCACGCTGCTCATCTTCCTTCCGTGCCTGCCACTCAAATCTTTCTCCTCACCATGACAAAACTCGTTGGAGAAACTTGTCGAGCAAGAAATCAGAGTTTCGCTCTCTTCTTCGTTGACTTTGTCGATTAGAAAATCGCTTCTCCTCAACGGAACGCTCGACGTGCTTTTGCGGCCTCGGGATTTAACTTTCTTCTCGTTATTGTCGCGGCACATTTGACAGCCACGTGCTAGGGACGTGATCTTTGACGGTGGCGGTGGAGAAGGCGCGTTTGAATACCCTATGTCGTGAGCTTTGGGGTTCACGGGAGAAAGACGGTAAATGGCAGGAACTGGATTTCCTGGGAAAGAGGAAAGGTTTTTTGAGCGACATATTTGAAAGGAAGGGACATTGAATTTCAGTTTGAAGCGTTTGGCCATCTGTGTCGCTAATTTGTTGGAAACTAAACTATTGTTTAAAGAAAATGGCACAACACAAACACTCCCTATGATGGATAAATAATATTTGTAAGGAGAAATAAAATAGAAGAAAGGCCGGCATGTATGGACTAAGGACAAAAGCAAGTAGGACCCAGTTATGATAATGGATGATATGGCATGACTGAATCCGAGTGAAAATAATGTGGTTCATACCCGAAAGGATGCATGTCATGGCTATGGAATTCCTTCATCATGTGCTGTTAAAAAATGGATGTGAATTAAGGGGTCCAGTTACCTAATGAAGACACGCACATAATTGCAAGAATCCCACGTTAGAAGAAGCAGATGGATTAGCATTCTTTAGGCTTCTTATCAACAACTGAAAACTACATAATCTGCATAATGTTATGCGGAAGCTGTTCGTACATGGTATAATCAACGCCGAATTTAAAATTTTAAATGAATTATAATAAGGTTTAGTCGTCATTAGTGGGTGGGTGGGTGGCTGGCTGGCTAACGTACACCTTGATTTAATTTTTAAGGAAGCAAAATCAATTCCTACAGAAAAAGAGTAATGATTCAGTTATAACAAAATTTTACAATTTATATTATATATTTTTCCATGTTACATTCAAATCAAATTGTGGGTTTCTTTGGAGCATCATGACAACAAAGGGGAGCCACTCCGTGGAACACTACAGTCGAGGGATAAAGTGGTGTGACTAATTTGTGGATAGAGTGATAAAATTAGAATGTTAAAAGAGCATTCCACTGGGAATTTAAATTGAAAAAAAAAGCTCAATCTTCATTTACCTTCCGAGTAGATTGTTTTCAATCAACAATGTAGAGAGACTAAAAAATATTTATGTGATTGAGACTAAGAGGGAAAACAAGGTGTGTCCAGCAATACGTTGAAAAGTTCAACACAGCATATCCCCAACCGCAAAAGAATGAATCTGTCAATGTCCTTTTATCACTCTTCAACCTTCTTTTTAATGAATCGCATGCATTTCGATGCAGTGGGATGGCCTTATATTTTGGCACCATTGCTCCCACAGATGCACAATGAGAAACAAGATAGGTCGGACGTTCATACGTGGACAAACAGACAAGGATTTCCAAACAATATTGGAATTTTATTCTTTGCCACACGCTTGGGTAATTTTGACTCGGCCAACACCAGCGTTGCACCATTGGAAAGATAATTTTAAAAAATCTTTTTTTAAAAGAGATAAATTAATTTAAAATTTCAATGTATATTTATGAACACAATAATTAAGAACTAATATTTTGTAATTTTTCATTAAAATTTATAAGATATTACAGTATTTAATATATTAGTAATAATAACAAAACTTTATTATTTATTAATTTCTTAACTTTGGCAGACGTTCAAACTATAATTATTAATTCAAGAGCTGTGTCCTTTCAAACAATTGCTAAATCCACTTAGGAACACTGGGTCTGTGCCCTTTGTACCGCATGTTCTTGTCCACATTCTGTACGTAGTTGCCATCCATGCCCTTGGATTATTAGGCTGCTATATATATAGCGAAGACTGACACACGTTGTTAATTAGTAGTATATAATAACATTTCTTTTGGGGTCAACTATAATAACCTACTTGTTTAAAATTATAAAAATGCCCTTGCTGCGAAGTTAAGATAAGCCTTACATATTACAAAGCCGTGATGCTCATTTTTTTTACGTTGACAACGTAAATGGTTTAATTTTATGCTGAAAATAAAATAAATTTAAATAATTTTATTATCAGAGAGTTTGTATTACTATCAGTGTCTGTATGTATTTATATATCTATTTATTTGAATCACTGAAAATTAGTACTATTTATGACATTATATATAGATATTTTGATTTTTTTTATATACACACATTAAAAAATATACTAAAAAATAAACATTTAAAGGTGTCATTCGATCTCCAGCTATACAAAAACCGTTTCCGTTATATCTATACACGCAGTATACAAAATCCCTTCGTTTAGAAATAAAATAAGTTTTTGAATGGGTATGGTTAATTTTAAAGGAAAAAGGTTTTTCTAGAGTTAAAAAATTTCTTTTAAAAACATCTAATATGTTTGACAAGATTGTTAAGGTAATCAAATGTTATTATTTGAACTAAAAGATGTTACTTCTAATTTTATAAATTTGGACTATAAACAATTTTAGTTCTTAAGTTTTATTCGAGCCAAATAAGGATGTGTTTAATTAAATAAGTTAATTAATTATTTGTTTAATTATTGAACTCTTGTAATATGAAAACTTATGTCAAATAAGATTTATTAGAATAATTAAAATAGGTTCATTGACGTACTTCACTAAAAAATTAATTATAGGTCCTATTTTCAAAATTAAGGAAATATGGTCATGTTGCTAACTTTCTTTCATCTAAAACTCATCGCAAGTTATTATTATTTTTTTATAAATATTTAAGATTTATGTTGAATCTGGGACATGATATAATTATTTTAAAAGTTAGACAATTAATGAAAAAATTATTTTATAAGATTAGAGTTTGAATAGTGAATTTATAGATTCTTTTACAAAAAATTCAATGAAGTATGATGTTTTTGTGGGCTAGATTTGGATAATTTTTTTTAAGAAAAGTCAATTTAATTTGCGAATATTTTGTATAAAATTGAATGTTTCAGGTTTAACAAACTTATTCACAAAATTAAATTAAATTCATTTTAAAATAGGACATATTGTAAAAAAAAAAAAAAGACATAATTGACTAAAATACAATACTAAAACCAGACTTAAAAAATTAAAAGTATTATTACACCAAAAGTTTTATATAAAATTTTAAAAAATAATGTTTAAAATGTTATATAAAAATATTACTTACCTTTAATATACCACTAACGCAGTAGCACCAGTTTAAGCCACTCAAGAGAACATATACAATGTGTAACACCTTAAATTTAATTTCAATTTAATAAGAATTTCACAAATTCAAATAACTAATTTTTATAAAATACTTCAAAATAAGAGAAATGTTACAAATTAATATCAAATGACTGTTACAAGACTAGTTTAGTTACAACAAATTTTAAAATAAAAGTTAAGTCCTATAACAGTCCATCCATCCTTTCACTGAGTCCGGTATTGATCGTCTTGATTACCTGAAAAATGAATGTAAGGGTGAGTGCTTTACACCACCCAAAATACACAGTCAACATAGAGTCTCACTTCTAGAACCTTCCCAATACATTCAACAAACACAATCACAAACAGCACAATTCACATCCATAAGTACAAAACACAAATCCACGCATACGCATATCAGCCACACTCACTATAGTACTATAATCACAGATTTATACCATGAATGATCGTCGGTTACCCTCGCCTCAGGATACCATGCGGGCAGTTACGGGTCGCTTAGCAAGGATAGTGGTCAAAGGTTTAGTCAGGAAGAGAGTGTATGGCCTGAGGTGCACTCGTTCCTCAGTCAATGTCATCATCACTCTCTCCTCCCCAAGGTATTTCTACTGTCCTCATCTTCCACACCCCTAGTGTATCGCTGAACCATTCACAGCACATCACAACGGCACTAATACGCTCATTCACACATATATTTCATTCACGCATGCAATGATCATGCTTACACATGGCACACGGCCCACATTGCATTCAAATACATGACACATAGCCAATATTCATCTATCATGCAACATTTACATACAATCCACATCCATCAAGTTCGGGTCAACACACATAATGTTCACATCATGGCCCACATTACATTTTTCAACACTTTTCTACCCCCTAACTCAGTCACAACACAATATTAAGCAAAATAACAACAATTTATTGCATAAAAGAGTAGGATAGAGTCCTCTCTTACCTTGGATTGATGTCCCACGCGCTAAATTCACTAAGAAGTACTTCCCCTCACCGATTTCGTCCTAAACACATGAAGAAACTCTATGAGAACCCAGGGGAACCACAAAAACAGAGAAAGGGGATGAAAAACCGAAACCCTAACCAGTAAAACTTATCTCCAAGCGTTCTCCACACGAATTCAACCTTCAACCAAGCTCCTGAACGGCTTTGGAGGCAATTAATCGGTGGAATAAGGCTTTAGAAACGAGACGATCAAAGGAATTTCGAAGGGAGAGGGAGAAATAACTTTCCATGAACTCTAACCCCCTTTAAATCCTTTTCTGGTCGCGACACTCTTGCTACAGCGAGATATTCTCGCTGCAGCGACACGCCCTTTCGCTACAACGAAAAAACTAGAGAAAACTGTACTCTGATTTCTGCAGTATCTCACTACAGCAAGACCCTCTCGCTACAGCGAGACTGCACCCAAAACTGTCACTTTCTCGCTACAGCAAGAAGGTGACAGTTTCAGTCATTTCTCCTAGGGCGTTCTCGCTACAGCGAGAACAACCCAGTATCACCCCCTGCACTTAGGCATTTAGCCCATTTCAGCCCTATCCAGTCATGCATACACGTATATACATATACACATATACACATCCCCAACATACATATATGCATATATATTCATACTCATTACACACAAAACATCATCATTACACATCTAAGGTAAATTCATAACATTCATTTACACTTGTACACACATATATGCATTTAGATTTATATAAATAATAATAATTAATATTACAAAATTAGGAGCGTTACACAATGTATACATCATACACGTCTATTACATAGAAACAATGATATTCGGGGTACACTACACCTGTACCCTTTTAGTTATTTACCAAATAATATAGAAAATGTTAAAATAATATTAAAAAAATGTTGTTATATGTTAGTATTCGTTATTTCATTAAATTGCATTAATTTCCAAATGGTTACACCACAAGCTAAGTACCTTCGTATTCCAGCTTCATTACCGCACTTGCCATCTCATTTCAACACTACGTTCTTCGTTGCCAGCTGCCACTTGCCATCACAATAAACTCATCCCCAACATCCTCAAGAATGAACATTCTTGGAACTTCTTTTTGGCATAGACTTCATCACCGATAAGCGTGACCATATTTAAAAAGCAAATCAACAGCATGTGTTTTATATATATATATATATATATATATATATATATATATATATATTTATTTATTTATTTTTCTTGAAACAAATAAAGAATCATGGAACATTCCTCGTTCTTTATAAATAAACAATTATACTTATGAAAAATAGTAAAAAAAAACAAACAAAGAAAGAAGACACGTCACCCCTCATGTGCATGCATGCTAAATTTCCGTAAAGAAAAAAGAAAGGAAAACTATATATATGAGTATATGACGCTAAAAGTACCTCGCACCCACCTACACCTACGCGCAAGGAACGCCTGGGAAAGAAAACGCAAGGGCATTGCATTTGCTTCCCTTCTCAGTTGAGACAAAAAATCATTTGGTGCTCTGAGCAAATTAACTCAAAGCCTGTCCAGGCATAGGGGGAGCCAAGAAAGAGGAAGGATTCCATTTTTCTCAAAAGGATTCCTCTCCTTCTTTCTTGATCTTTTCCTTGTTAATTTATATTATTTTTTGTTAAGAATCTCCTATAGGTAATTGGGTACCTAATATTTATTATTAATTCCTTCCAAAACCATGAGGAAGTTGTGTCCTAATTTTGACAAGGAAGATGGGTTGGAGACCGTCCTTGAAGTGCCTATTCCTGAGGAGATGTTGAACGGCATGGGCACCAATGGGTTCAATCGTTGGCAGAACCTACGAACTCTAATGAATGCTCAATTTCTTGATAAGTCTTCGACACCCTTAAACAATGAATTCATTGTGTTGCTCAAGCTTGTTGGTGCTCCCCTTATTCCTCTTCAGGTCCCATCAGACCATACTTTTACTCGCCCCCTCAAAGATTGTTCCATCGTAAGCATTATATATCAATCAACCTTCTATTTCCTTATTCCTCGGAGAGAAACAAATATTTTTTTAATAAACATAAACATAGGCGTTAGGGCACCACCAATATGTCCTCCAATTACAACATTCTGTTTGATCGTTTTGCTTTTGCTCCCGAATAATTTACATTTAATCTATTCAATTTTCTATGGTAATAGAATGCATAAATCGTTTCATATATTATAATTTATCATGCATAGTTTATAGCTGCCAAGCCCCTTATAGTTCGTGCTCCTCACCCGAGAATCACTCACTGGATTAGTAAAGTAAGGAGTCTTTTCTATGCTTGTGTAATTTTTAATCTGATGGAGGTTCATCATGTATAATAGCATATCGATATCACGTGGTTCTATTTGCGCCTCGGTTAATTTCGCTTAGGGCTGTAATTTTCTCCGTTTTCTACGAACCTTGTGCGTATACCACAAAATGGGGGAAAAAGTTAAAATATTTTAACATTGATAACGAATGGCCATTCACCGTCGCAAAGAGCCTTAGATTAGATGTGATTGTTGGCTCATATTCATTAATGCGTAGAAGTAGAATTAACATAAAATTGTTATTTTTAATAACTTAGAATTGATTATAGTTGAATGTAGTGAGACATCCACATGGTAATTTATATATAGCAAGTTAGAATATACATCAATAACACCTTTGCTTCGTTTTTCCCTGATATTTTTTGTCGCATTGCTTACTAACCATTATTCTTCTCTGTCAAGTTCTTGAATTAATAAGAGTTTGATTAAATGGGCAGAAAGATTCGACTGCTAAGTACATAGTTCAGCAGTACGTGGCGGCCACTGGAGGACTAGCTGCATTGAATTCATTAGGAAGTATGTATGCAATGGGACAAGTAAGAATATATGGGTGGGAGGTGCGTCAAGGTGATGATAGCTTTCAATCAAGAGGCAGAGCTGAAGCAGGAGGCTTTGTGCTATGGCAAAAGAACCCAGATCTATGGTGCTTGGAATTGGTGGTTTCCGGTTACAAGGTTAGTGCAGGCAGTAACGGCAAGGTAGCTTGGAACCAGTCTTCTTCTCAACCTTTTCATGCAAACAAAGGCCCTCCTAGACCCCTTCGCCGCTTCTTCCAGGTAAATTACATACGTAGCTAATAGCTTAGTTACTCAAATAATTCATGCATAAATATGTCTTAAATTTTACACTAATTTATAAACACTGCCCTTTAATATCTCTTCTATCTCACTCTTATTATTGCATCACCTTACTAATTTGTATATTCAATGATATTAATAAAAAAATATAATTTTTTTTAACAATTAATATATTTTAAATCTATCATTTATTTCTTATAATAAAAATTAAAAAAATATTTAAAAAAGAGCGCATGAAGTATATTTATTATTATTTTTTGTTTCTCTCCTTATCACTCCTCAGGATTATACTTTCAATGTGATATTCATGAAATATTTTCCTAAATCATGAAGGCAAAAAAATCACATAATTGTGACATAGTTCTATATAATTTTGTTTTCATCTCATTTTTTTTATCTTTTTCTTCTTGTCACATCGTATATTATTTATTACATCTTTTATTTTTTTTTTCTCTTCTAATTATGTATAGACACTTTAAATTTTTAATTCAATAAAAAAATTAAAAAAAATAGAAAAATGATTTTAATTAAATAAAAAATAGAAAAGAGAGAACATTTTAATTTTTCATTTTTAAAAACAATTGTAATTTATTTCCTCTGGTTGAAGTAAAAGTGATTTGATGATTATCAAATTTGAAAAACAAATGATCAATCACATGTGCTTTTTATTATCAGGGGCTGGACCCAAGGTGTACAGCAAACTTGTTCCAAGATGCTGAATGTGTAGGAGAGAACACCATTAACGACGAAGTTTGTTTCATGCTCAAGTTACAAACGGAACAACAGATTCTGCAAGCACAAAGCACGTCCAATACTGAAATAATAATGCATACAATATTGGGGTACTTTAGCCAACGAACGGGGCTACTAATAAAATTCGAGGACACAAAGTTAGTAAGAATGAAGCCGGCTAAAGGAAAAGAGTCAGTGTTTTGGGAAACAAGCATCGAGACTACGATTGATGATTATAGATACATAGATGGCATTAACATAGCGCACGGTGGGACAACGGTTGCGACGCTTAATAGGTACAGTGCCTCGCATAATCACAAGCGTATGATTGAGGAAACATGGACGATTGAAGAGGTTGATTTTAACATTTTTGGGTTATCCATGGATTGCTTTCTGCCTCCCTCTGATATTGAGAAAGAACACGAAAATGGGGAGCAAAAGCAGTGGGAATGACTTAGCATTAACTTTGCTTCACTCTCAACGATAGAAACTGTAAATACAACATAGACAAGTATACGTGAATGGATATCTATAAATCTATCCTGTACTTGGAAGGTCAGTCATACATTTTTGGGAGACATATATGCAGTTCAATTCGTTTCAAAAATGCTCGACTCAATTCACAAATTTCACTTTCAGATACACGTGTAACAAAAAAGTTCCTTTCAAAAGAAAGAAAGTTCTTGACTTATTTGATTGAATAAATTATAAAAATTATAAGCATATACTTCTTTTGCTTTATTTTGTATAAATGTGATGAAATGCATCTAAAAATGGCAAAACTAAATTTTTATAATTATTTAAAAGAATTCTTAACCAAACGAAAATGATGTATACTTTATTTCTGTCTCGATTTAAATCTTATATATGAAAAAATTAGAAGAGTTATTCAAGTTATAACGATCCTAAAGTTAATAAAACGGCAGTGACAGGTAAACCCCAAAGTCGTTGACCGATTCTCATTCCATTGATGCATAATGTGTGTCTAACAGCTGAGCAGCGACAGACAGGTTTTCTCTGTAAACATTATTTTCGTTTAAAACCTTAAAGTGCTTTATTCATTCTCTTTGCAATGATTCATGTTTCTAAAATTATTTAGAGATTTTGTTCAATTTCATGAAACCTGAGCCATTTTCTGTCTCCGTTTTTTATCTTCACTCGCACTTGTATTGCGCCGTTATGAACTTATGAGGATTTGTTTATCCTCTCAAGGCTCGAGCTGTGATAAATTAGAATGTAGCCCAAATTCTTTTGTTCAAGCCAAGACTATGCCAACAGTGATAAAAATGATGTTAAATTCTCTATCCTTATGAACTGAATTCTGTGAAGACTGGATGATTGTATGCCTTCCCTCTCTATAGTTTCAGTTTTCAAGTTTAGCATAACAATGTGTTGATTGTATGCCATTTCCTGGAATGGAATTTGATCATTAGGCTGCTATTCAGTGATTTCTCGTGACTAGTCCCTGTTACTACTTTTTGTATCCTTTGGATGGAATTTGCACGTTCTTTGCAATATCATTTGTCCTTAAGCTTTCTTCGCATATTCTTGAACTCGTATTACGTACGTCTTCATGGCATCTTTTTACTCAATACAAAATAAGAAGTGAAAAACTTGCTTCTTGTTCTTACCGGTCTCGATTTGAACAGCATTAGATTTCTTCTATGATAAAATATTAAATACGAAAGTCTCAAAATTGTTTATTTAACAAGGTACTAATAAAAATGGAATTTAGTTCTTGATGTGAGTGTTTATTAGTACAAAGATTAGACTTAGAATCTACGATCATGCACCCGAATTTTCACTCTAGTGACCTGATTTTCTCATATTATCATTTCCAGACTTCCAGTAAATGTATTCTTACGAAATAATGTAGGACTTGATGTTTTATTGTCTATTAAATATGTAAGACTCTTAGTGCCTGTTGTTTTGTTCCTATGACGTTTTTCTGAGCTGTATTTGTTTGTCATCTTTTTAATGCACTACCATTTTCTGGAGTCAATCCTTGGTGTGAAATATCTAGCGAAAAATAGAAAGAGAAAAGAAAATGCAGTTGCTTTAAAAAAATTTGCACTTCCTTGCTCGTTTTGATATATTAGACAACTTTGTTTTATTTAATCTCAAGTCTCTTGTCTTTATGTTGCTCCAAAATTGTCTTGAGCGCCCTTAATTGTCAACTTGAACAATGTGCTTTGACTGTTGACTTCTGACATTCACGAGTACAGATGCAGATCTATTGCTATTTCATGTCAATGCATTATCTTGCGACGTTGAATCTTGAGGGGAAAATATACACATAGACGTGAAAAAATTGTTATATATATAGCTAATGCAAAAATACCTTACCTCCCTCGTGGTTTTCGTCCATACACGATTCTATTCATTATTTTTATTTGGTTATCCATCCAAATAACTGGTTCAGTAAATTTCGTATATTATTCGTAGAGACTATCAAGAAGCCTTTTACCAATTAAGTACAGTAATCATGCTTTTTTCATTATGCAATCAATAATAATGCTTAGAACTTAAAAAAATTATGATTTCTTTTTTGTTGTATCACTATTTATATTTTTTTATAATTAGAATTAAAAAATCCTATATTGTTTCTTATAAAAAGATCCATCACGAGTAGTAGTTAGTTCCTTTCGATTTCTGGGTCAACCATGATGGTTGCTTACCCCAATATACTAACAGTCAAATGGGGAAGGGAAGATAAAGCCACTCCTCCATGCTCCATGTCTGACTTGCGAGTTCCCATCAGCATTTGGGATGTCAAGTGCCAACCCCACTAGGCCACTAACCTATTCCAACTATGACTTGGCTAATGGCTACTATACAGTCAGAACTTATGAGTAGTAAGTGAAAGAGACATGCAATTATTATTTCACCTGTGCGATACCATCAATACCTTACCTACCTGTACTCTAATCGTTTTTTGTGCCTAATTGTGTTTGTGCGAAAGCCACTTCCCAAAGACGAAAGAAATATATAAAATAAAGTATCCACTCCACCGATCATTGCTTTAACAAAACCAAAACCATGGCCATGACAAAAAGAGAGAGCCATTCCAATGCTGCTGATTCTGGAATCGCCCACCGCAAGAGGCATTACAAGTTATGGATCTTGGCTGCGATAATCCTCGTAGCTCTTTGGACCATGTTCACTGGCTCCGTCACCCTCAAATGGTCTGCAACCAACAACCAAGACTTCGATTCTATGATTCTCCAAGATCACGACGTCCTGGTACCCGACAAAACACAAATTTTAAATCGAGTTTTTTAATGTATGCTGAATGTTATTCAATAAAATTTAAGTTTAAAATTTGTAAAATCTAAAAATTAATAATATTAAATATTTTAATAAAATTTTACTAGGAAAAAACAATTTTGAATGGTGTAATGCGTAACTATAACTAATAAATTTCATTTTTGGTTGTGTTGTGGTTTTGGTTTGGTATGAATTGGGAAATAGGAAGTGGAGGAGAGAGAGAAAGTGGTGAGGCACATGTGGGATGTGTACAGCCACAGCAACTCGGTTCGATTACCCAAGTTTTGGTCTGAAGCTTTCGAAGCTGCTTACGAGGAATTGATGAGTGATATTGGTGGCGTCCGAGACGCAGCCGTTTCAGAAATTGCCAAGATGTCACTGTGCTCTCTTCCTCTTCTTCTTCAATCACAATCGGTAACCTAACCCTAAGCCTTATTTGTTACTTAGTAATTATATATGGTTAAAAAAAAAACTATGACTTTCTTTAAAAATTGGCTCTCACCTAAATTGTTAGCTGCCTCCAAAGATTTTAAGTGTCCAACCAGTTAGACGGTTCTAAAGTTACTTCTTCCATTGTTTTTCATCTGAAATTTGAGATTATAATATAAAAATCAAGTTGCTTCTATATTTTAAACTTTTTGTTTTAGCTTCTAAATTTCTTTTTGGTTCTTTTCTTGACCTAACTAATTAAGAGGCCATGTTATTATATTTTGGGTTGTCTCCTTCAGAAAAGAGACAAAAATTAAAAACTAAAAAAAAAATTGCAAACATTCGACACATTTAAGTTTCTTTTTTATAATAATAATTTAAATATTTAAAATGACAGATAAATATTTTTTTGAAAAAATAATATATATGAAAAAGAAGAGTAGTATTTCTCTTATAATTTGAAATGTTTTGAAACAATAATCCGTAGTTTTAGCCTACACCACACACGGCTTATGTTAATAGCATGTTTGATTACTCTTAAAATTTTTATTGCAGGAAAAAGATTTCTTGTTGGTTGGAACATGGCAAATTATTTTAAGGGTTTGTTTGTTGTGTAACCATAAATATATAATATAGAAATATGAAATGTATTTTGTTAAATATTTTAAATTTCTTAAAATAGCAAATGTCAAACAAATTTTATATTTTTATGTAATGAATAATTTCTTCTTTTAATAGTTTTTTATTTTGAATTCTTGTAATGTGTTCATCGATACAAAAGTATACAATATCTTATTTTAATTGTCAAAATTATTTTTTCAGTAAGAAAAGTTTTTGGTAGATTGAGTAAAATTAGTTTTTTAAAAACTTAAAATATTAACTTTTAATTGAACAAGATTAATTCTAAGCATAATACTTATTTATACCATAAAAGTGACTCGTTTTCCTGTCAAATTATTTTTTAAAATATTGTAATACAAACTTTATATTTGCAAGCACAATTATTTCAAAACTCCTTCAATATACATTTTACTTAAATTAAATATTGATGAAATCATACTAAGTGAGTTATATTATTCGTACACATTTTTAGAACTCATTGTTTACTTTTATCTTTTTTCACCACACTATCTATTCTATTTTAAAAAGTGAAAAATCTCTAAGTTCATCCCCTGAACATTTAAATGGTATCTAATTCTTGATCTAGACCCTTGTAATTTTATGAAAACCATCTGCCATCAGTCTCTGACTTTAAACATATTACTGCCTTTTCTTCTCCTGGCATGAACGATGAAAGTAATCCAATATCTTACTTATTCCTGTGAGCTCACCCTTTCATTATTAACGTCTCCCTTTGGAATGACATGAGTAGCCAAATGCACACTTGCTAAGTTATAAAAGAATAGTTACATTTTCACTTTTCATGATCGACATGTGCAGACCATAACGGGATCAAGAAAAATTAAGCAAGCGAAGAGTAACATGAACAGTACAGTCAACAGTGACCAATAACAAGAATCCTTCATTATGCTTGTAAGCATGAACTTAACCGGTATGGCGTGGGGCAGGTCTCAACGGAATGAATGAACGTGTCTTTGGATTTGGTTAAATCCCCTCAAATATTGATCTACTTTAACATTATAATTTTTATGTTAAAACATGAGTTAACATTATTTTGATCAATTTCTAAACACACATGGAATTATATAGGTTTTAGATTTGAAGTTGAAGTACTTGCCTCATTCTTTTTACCATTCTAGTGCGGCTGTTGATTGTATACTTTTGTGTGTGTATAGCATTGGCATTGTTATGCATTTATTATGCTTACTCGTCACATAAGCGAACGTCTGTATCAATACACTGAAACCTAAGAGAAGACGCAGATTTAAGGGGTCTACAAGATCCGATCTGTCCCACTAACCTGTCCTAGTCTTAAGTTGATTTAAACGAGTATGAATTTTCAAAATTTGATTCAGTATATTCTGAGGACGGGTTTGAATTATAATTCAAATTGTCCTAACTCGGTCAATTATTATTTTTTCTTTCAAAAGTTATGCTTTTTAAAATAATATTGTATTAATAATAGGACTAATGATAGATAACATTTTATATATCATGATATCATGTTTATGTTGATATTATTCATTTTAAAATGTGGTAAAATATTTTCTACAAATCTTAAAAACGAATAAAAGTAGTTCAACTTGATTATGTTTCCGCAAATTGCACCGCCCTTCACCCTCAATGTTATTAAGGCAATTGCTGTAATCCCAACCATTACGTTAGAAATATAAGAAAAGGCAAAGTTAGCATCCACTGCTAAATTTTCAATCTACAGTTACTGAAATTGAAATCACCAAAATATTACATACTACACATACTCTGCCCACGAATCAGTTTGCTTCCTCACAAAGATACAAATGAATCAAAAAGTAAAATAATTGAATCATGTTAAGGCTGACAAGATTAAGATGACAAAATTGCTTGAGCAGATCCGTTTGGTGCTGCTACTGTTGGTGTGTTAGAAAAGAAAACAAAAAAACAAAAAAACAAAAAAACAAAACTTTCATTTACAGAATACAAAGCATGGTCAAAACATATTTACACGTTCCGCTACAACCTGTGTTAATATTAGTCTTCTACGGACTGGATCTCTCCCATCATTATCCGGTTACTTACGACATTGAATCCCAAAACTGAAGAGCTAACCTTTTTACCTTTCTTACCCTTCTTCTTTCCGCCTCTAGAGGAGGATCCTTCAGTGTGGCCTAGATCCTGTACATCTATATTTCCAGATATCATGCCTCCAGCAACTTTCTGATCATTCACAGTTTGAAAAGCTAGTTCTAACACATCTGAAGGAAGGAAGTCCATGTAATTGAGGAATTTATCAATGAATTCATGATCAGGGTCAAATGATCCAAGATTTTCTATGAGAAACATCTCTGCTTCGGATCTAGATTGTTTCAAGCAAAATTCAAGGAAACTTGTATCTGCCACCCAAAAAATTCTAGTTAAAATGACATTCGATAAAAATTAAGATACTGTGACCAGCTAAATTCATGATTATGACGTTCAGACAAGTATTTAACTAGGGGACCAACAAATTTGGTGAAACAGATTTGTCAGGTAACATTCTTAAGTCAATATAAATCTGGATTCATAAAAACAGTACAACAAATATGAAATGACACAGTACCTTTTGTCCCAATAAGCCTAACACATTCATTCTCACACCATACTCTGAAGTCCATGGCTTCTGAAATTTACAAAAGAATTAGTTCACTATTTCTAAACATCATCAATGACTAAATCAAAAGGGAGTACATATATATGAACAGATCAATTAACAATGTTGAAATATAGAATGAGCAAATATTTTACCAGAATTCTTAGTCATGGCATCTTTTTTCAGTTTCAGCAGTGATTGAGAAGAGGCAAGTGATGATGACAGAGATCGCTCAGTCAGTTTGCCATTCCCAGATTTTTGTCGACTTAATGATGCAGGTGAATTACCTTTCATGGAAGAATTTTTAGAACCCAAGCTCCCCTGACTGGCAAGCTGAGGAAAATTTGATCTGCTTACAAATAATAAAACCTTGAGTAATCTTATCCATCAACACTGGATTTTCAAGGAAACAAGACAGCCACCTACTGTTGCATGTTATCTCTAAATATAAGTGCTTTAATACAGAGGTAATGTCGAAGGCAGTCTGGGACTAATAAGTATTCCTAGACGTTCCCAAGTCTTCAAATCAGCCTTAATTATGAATCAATCAGCGTCATGTTTTTCAGTAATGTCTATGATGTCCTAGTACTATTTAATGCTCTAATGTTATAAAGACAGAAATTTCACTGTCCAGTTACGAAAAACATTTCCTTTCTCACACCCATTTTTATATACTTCACTAGTAGGTTGTGATATAGAACAAAATCTGATAGCTTACACACTAAACATGCATGATAAACAGATGCCAAAAAACTAACAACTTCGGTAAAGTTATATATCTTAGAAAGTAAGAATAATCAAGCCTACATATTAAAGGGTACAACCATAGTGTGCATGCATACAGCAAACAGTAATGGAACAATGAGGAGACAGAAGTCATACTGCTTAGTTTCTTGCTTAGATTGCTCAATTGGACCCCAGAACAAGTCATCATCCCCTTTGTATTTTGACAGAGAAGCTTGGGCTTTTATCTGGCTAGATGGTGCAGTTTTTGACGGAGATGAAGCTGAAACGGGCCATGGTGAACCATTACTTCGAGAAACTTGGGTAGGCTGTGATTTCTGAGGGGTAGGCAATGGGTTTGGGGGAACTGCAGAAGATTTTTTCTCCTGCTCCTTTTGAATGTCCCTTAATGATGCTGCTGGTTTAGGAACCCTACCAGAATCAGAAGTCCATGCTGGAGAAGGAGATGGACTTGTTGGCTCTCCTTTCCAAAGAACAAAATCTCCCAAAGAGGGTCCTGAAGGGATGGCCGGTAGTTGTTCTTTCTCCTGTGGAACAGAGCGGGAACTTTTCCCCTTTTCATTGGGAATTGAACTTAGAGGCACTTCACTAGAAGCAACTGGCAATGAAATCTTAGCCCCTGCACTCTTTGATTTTGAAGATTTTTTCCGGCTTCTTTTGGCGTCTTTAGCTTCAATAAAGTTCCCATCATCTATTGGTTCTAAATTTTGTGAGGGCAGCATAATGTCTGGAACCTTGCCATCTATTTCACTAGATTTTTTTACGTCTTCTGTCAATAGATCATGTAATGGGCTTTTCTTGCTCTTGCCATTTTGATGACTTCCACATTTAGATAGATATTCAGTATTGTCTGCTTCTCTGAGTCTGTCACTAGACACCTTGATAGAGTCTGGATTAGCCACAACTCCAACCCAAGGAGTAGTCAAACTCATGGAACTCACAGGAGTAGCAACCTCAGATACAAATATTTCTGTCTGTACCTTTTTTTGTTCTTCCTGTTGAATTTCTAAGAACGACTTTGCCTTGAAACCAGGAGCAGGTTTCCAAGCTCTCGCTGAAGGTAATTCAGTATTCTTTGTGCCAAGAGCATTGACTGCCTTCAACTCATTCTCAACAATTGTTTCAGTGATGCCTCCTGAAATATTAGTAAGTAGACCACTAACTTCTCGATTGTCATCTGCCTCTGCAGTTGAAATTCCAGACTGGTTGCTCTTACCTTTTGTTTGTTGAAGATATGTTTCATGAGTTGGTTCCTTGGCTTCCCCCAAATTTTCTTCACTATAAATTGGCTTCTCAGTTTCTGGTTTCCTTGACTGATGCAAAGTCACATTTTTTACAAATCCCTTTGCTTGTTCAGAAGACTGAGACTTGGAAGATTTTTGCTTCTTAGATTTCTTCTCATTAGTCTTTTTGGGTTCACGTGCTTCAACATTTCTTGCATCCACCACAGAAGGCTCCATACTTGAGCTGTCTCTTCCAGCTTGGTGCTGTTCAGGACTATCTGATTTAATCTCCACATCCTTACTAAGTTGACCTGTTAGTGGTAACTCGATCCCACAAGATCCAGATGAAGTCATAGCATCACACTGTACAGGTTGAGAATTCTCACCAGAATCAAAAGTTGCCTTCTCAAGGATACCATCAGCTCTACAACTATCATCTGGCATCTGCACCACAGATTTAGCAGTACAATCAGGAAAAGAAAGAGGTTTCTGCACAATGGTAGTTTCTTCTTTGGCTCTGTTCTGCCCATGCAATAGGGATCTTTCAACGGAACCTGATGCGGGCAATGTTTCCTTCTGGTACTTTTCATTAATTTGCACAGGAAGTGTAGGATCCCAACTCTTCTGATGACTAATATTCCCAATTATTTGGTGAGGCAGCTGCACAGAAGATTCACTGCTTATGTTATAGCTATGGTCCGGAGTTACTCGCAGAGGTAAATCCAAAGAATTAGTAGTAAGCTCATCATGCACAGTGGTAATAGGTGCCTGTGAGCTCATGGGAAAAATCTCTTTCGGAGGTTGAATTTGAGAAATATCCACATGCAAATTCTCCATTGGTATTCCACCTCCCTGCAACTGTTTAAAAGAAAATTCACCAAACGGATGGTGAGACTGGTGCTCCTGCAGCACTTGAGAACACAGCTGCTGTTGATGGCGTAATAATAGCTGTTTCTCCTCCTGCTGCTTCAGCAATAGGAATTTATCTAACAAAGGCATCTGCTGTGAAGGAGCAGCCTGAGAATGCAACTGCAGTAAGTATTGTTGTTGCAACATATTCAACATGTGGGGATCTTGGGATAAACCAGAAGAAAGTAACTTATCTGCTGTCAAAATACTAGATGGGTTATCTGAAGTTTGAGCTATTAAGTTATTTAAAGACAATTGGCTTGGTGTCTGCAACCTTTGTTGTTGAATTCCAAATGGCATTTGAAGAAAATTCTGATCATGATGCAAGTCAATCTTATTCTGAAGGGGATCCAATCCACTTTGTGAGGGACAATTTGGCCATCCAGCAATACCATTATTTAAGCCTGTGGATGACCGGTCGGATAACCCTTGGATTATTGAGATCAACTCAGGATTTTGGGACTGAAGCTGATGAGAATTGTTATTCACTGGAGACAAGAAATTTGACTGCTGTACTACATCTGGAAAAATGTCAGATTTTGGTGGAAGGGGTGCTACATCTCTCCCTGGCCAGTATGGATAAGGATTGGGCAAGGACTGCTGCCTTTCAAGTGCCATCCTCTTGGCTAGTAAGTAAAGGTTGTTTCCACCATCTACTCCTGATGGGCCCAAATTACCAGAATTGTTACCAAGAAACCCTTGCAAACCTAAAAGTACACATCAAAATTATAGTAAAATCAGAGCATTTCAAAACAACATCAATATATTATACAAATGATATTATGGAGAAAAAAGATAAATCATGGAGTTCATTTATAGTTAAAACAAAAAAACAAAACAGTAGTAATAACCTTCTGAAAATGCAAGACTATCTATTGGGGGACTGCTCTTGCTACCAGACATGAGTGACTCCAAAAATCTATTTTCAGCTTCAGTAGTAGAATTCCTATGCATAGAATCATTTCTCAACATCTCCACATCACTTAAACCAGTATGTATGTTCCCAAATGTATTGGAATTTTGCCGACAAGGTGCCTCTGCACAGTCCAGTTTTGCTGCAGAAAACCCAGGTGGTGGTCGGGCTTTAGCTCGTAAATGGGGCATGGCATCACCAAGTTGTAACCAAGGGGAGTCAGGTGCTGCATGTTCCAGGCGAACAGGTAAATCTATACCAAAATATCCAGCCTCAAACCAACCAATAATATCAATTCCTTTGAACGGGCCCTGAACTTGACCCTGAGGATCTTTATAAAAAAGGGATAAGTCCTCTGGACATGTCTGTGGAACTCTCCTGGTTTCAAGTTCACTGTCCAAAATGCCAGTTAGCTGCCTCTTAATAATGGGATCTCCATTAGACTGCCACTTAGCCATATCTCTGGCTTCAGATAAATAATCCAAATTACCATCCCACTGAGTATGAGGATCTTTTGGCTGGTGTGACCAGCTCACATCTGAGTTCCTTGACTTAATATCACTAGACACATCTCTGCTATCATGCATGATTGTGCCTGCATGTTCACCCAGTGGCATGACATGCCATGCAGCACCAGGATGAACCGAATTATTTTCTTCAAATGCTGATCCTCTATTATTAAATGCCTCATCAGCAACTCTGTAAGAACCACCATCTTCACCTCTATCTGTAAAGAGAACATATTAGAAAAACTCCTAGAGACGGGGAATATTTATCTTCATATTCGTTACATGTGGCAAGGAATAGTGCATTTAATTAGCGAGAAAATTGTTCTAGTTACACAATGTAGTAAAACTTGGAGGACAAAAGAAAACGAGTGAACAAGAACAATTAATAAAGAGAGTTCAACCATGAACATACAGGCATATCAGACCCATCAATATTAATATTAAAAACAAAGCATTCTAGGCTCAACAATTTACACTATAAGGCAAAATAAAGATCACCTCCAAAATCCAGATAGAAATAAAACTGACAACGCAAAGTGTACTGTAAGTTACAAATGGTCAGAAGCAAGCAGCCAAAGCAATCTTGTTCTAACAGAAGCTAACCTGCATCCACACAATCCATAAGCTAATTTTCCTAATGTACCTTGGAAAGGTGCATCTGAAAGCTTCATTCGTCTTGAATGTGTAAATTCTGCTGAGTTCCGCCCATCTTTTGGCACCTGAGGTGCACTGCTACTAATTATTTCCCCGTTGTCAATATCCTTTAATACTGACTGTTCAAATAGAAGAGCAACCCAATAAACCACTAGAAATGATGGAGCATCCAGAAAAGAAAGATACAGAGACATCAATTTACCAGTTCCTCAGACTTCAGTTCACAAAGAGCTAGAGGCTCCAATGGATCATCCTGTGTAAGAGAAGGTACCTGCACAAAATCACCGACTACTTTTCTATTTGTACGCATATCAGTCATTCTGTACACATCCAGCAAATTTGTCCTACTGTATCTAAAGGGACAGCCTTCTCCATGCTGACTTTCCATTTTATCCAATACAATTCCAGGATATAGAGTATGCATATATGTGCTATTCATAGAGCTACCACCAGATCCAAGCCGAGCATGTCCAAGAGTAATCACTGGAGGTGTATCCTCACCACGGCCACGCCCATATGAAAATGCAGGCACTTGCTTGTTTGGTGTCACATTCTGGAGATGGGGAGGCTCTACCCTTCCACGACTTTGTGAGGAGTTAGGTCTCCATGGACGGTAATGATCCCCTTCCTTCTCATCCTTACTAGGATTGGAAATGTTAGCCAAACCTTTCTCAATGTGCAGATCACCATCTTTACCTGGGTTGCTCCATTTTTCACGAAGACCTTCTGGCTCCTTATCATCAGGACCCCAGCGTGTGTTCCACTTACTCTCACGCCGCTGGTCAAAGCTAGTGTCTCTATGACCTGAATCATTCCATCTATCAGATGTGCTGCGACGTGCTTCTCCAAAGTGCCTCGTGGATGAATTTTCAGTCCATCGATCCACTCTACGGGGATCAGTTAGGTCTTTGTCTGCAGCCCTCCAACGATCCTTGCGTATGGAGGACTTAGTATCTCTCTCTTCATCTCGCCAACGGTCGCGACGTCCACTTCCAGAGTCAAGCATGGATGGCCAAAAGACATCCTTCCTTTTATGGCCATCATTCACATCATCTCCATTTCCAGATGTCTTAACAGTCTCTGGGCGATTGCCATATGGTGGAGTTGACATCACATGGTTTTCCTGAGCAATGAGAAATAAGAAGTGGACCTTAACGCAATTATAAAGTACTTAAAGCGGTTTGTGCGAAAAAATTCTATTTGCACATACACATTTTACAAGAGTGCAAAACGATAAAAATGAAAATCAAGTAGTAAGTAGTCATTACACACCACAGATCCTATTCCAGGTTTACTCTCCCCTGGCTTTGGCAGAAGCCACTGTGGCGAAAGAGGAATAGGGTTGTCAGAGCCATGGAAATCTGCACAAGTGTGAAAACACTCAAGTTACTTAAATAGGAATTGAAAATGTTAACCAATGCCAAAAATTTCCCAAAGCAGAATACAGGAGCAGTGAAATTATTGATGTAAGTCTTATAACGGACATGGACAGCACATTTGATAGAAGAAAAAGGTAATATCCCTTCGGCCGGTTAAGAAATAAACACAAATTGTCATACCCCTTCGTTCCAAAAATAGTAAAAAATTAGTGGCATTTGGCATAAGCAATTAAGTGTTTTTCCATCGCCTCTTATTTTCAATTGAAAATTAAATAGTAAAGAGCACATGCAGACTGAGAAAAAAAAACAGAGAAGCAAGAGAAAATTATCAGGACAATTTTCTTTTTTTTTTTTAATAAATGTATTGACCAATAAGAGGGTAGTGAAAAAAAAAAAAATATATCAAAAGAAGACCTCTTCCAAAACTTTTTTTAATATGCAATTCTAATTGAAGGGACAAATCCATCGGATGTTGACTACATTAACAGTTATTGCTTGAAGAAAATGCCAAGGTATACCAGTATAAATAAAAGATAAATTAGGAAAGATAGAGATGGGAAAGGGCACAGAGATAAGGATACAGAAATTTGCAAATAAACAACATGATGAATCCAAAATCAATGTCAGGACTCAGAAATTAAACATAGCTAGTCTACAACCTAAAAGTTATGAGTATGTTAACTTATGTCCAATAGTCTGCAGAACACTTTATATTATAAAACCAAAAAATGTCCAGATAAAATTTCAATTGGTGACCAAAAATAAAGTGGGGCAACTCTATACATCAGTATATATCCAATCAAATATAGAAGAATCACGAGGCAGCACCCTAATATAAAGCAACTTAAAAGTATTTGTTTAAAGTAACTACTAAGTATTTTTATTTTATTTTTTACCAAATTAGGTGTAACACTAAGGCCCAACATTTTCAAATTTCAAACATCATGAAACCAAAGTCTCTCCCGGATAAACCCAGAAAACTACAAACATAAAAAAAAACAACTTCAATTTCAAAACGCAACGACGCCTAACGCAGTACGAAGACATAAATTGCTAGTTCTCTAGTTCACGAAGAAATCCAAATAAAGAAACAATAAAATTCAATAACACAGGCAAAGAATTTGTTTTTTTTTAAGGAAAAAAAAAGTCAATGCGCTAGCCACTAGCAGGTAGTTCAAACACAGAAGGAAATAGCGTGAAATGAACGAATTACAGACCAAATCGTCAATGCAATCTTCGAATTCTTAATCGAGACTTAAAATTAACAGAAAAGAGTCTTGAAAGGGAAAGCACTCGAGAGACGAAGCCAAAACCTAAACTCAAGCATAGAAAAGAAGTGGTTGGAATAACCAAATAAATGAAAATGGCAAAAGTTGGGAAAGGCGGTAGCTAGGGTTTAGAGGGATGGGAAGAGAATTGAAAAAGAGAAAAAAAAATAACCTTTGGAGATCTGAAAAGGAGGTGCAGCGGAGATGTGGAGGGGCGTGGCGGAGGTGCGGTCAGCCATGGTTGATCAGCGAAAGGGGTTTTGATGATTGCGATTGAACGAACCAACGGGGTGAGAGTTGCAGGGAACCGAACGAAAACGCGAGAGGTGTGAATGTAGGTTAAGCCTCACTTGGATGATAAATGTTGGGGCACACGTTAGGACCCTATCCCCCATAGGCTCACATTAGCGGAGGGATTCCCTTCCTGGTTTCAGTTCCTCACTTGTGAGTTTGGGACATAAGTATTTACGCACAGTTCCTGCGCGTGACTATCACGTTTGTGATTCTTGCTACACGTGTTGTTCACGCGAATTGGTCCCGAAGGATTTTTGCTGTTTCAACCTTTTTACCTCGTATTTTTCAGTTTTCATGCCTCGTCAGTGACCGAAACGTTATTCCCTGAGTCGTTTTGTCGATATGTCAATGTTATTGTAAAATAAATCGGAATTGGTTAAATTCAATTTTAATTTAATTAAAAAGTAAATTTATGATAAGTTATTTATATTTAATAGTTATTTTCTAAAAATAATCTTAGTATAATAAACAATATTAATCTAAGTTAAATTTTTAAAGTAATTTAAAAAAAAAAACTTTTTCTTTTTAAAATTAAGAAAATTTGTCAGATTTAACTAACATTTACAAAAATTTATATTTTTTATTTTTAATAAATAATTAAATATAAATTTAGTTATAATTATATTATATTCTATATTATTATGAGTTATTGTCAAATAAAATAAATTACAATGTTATTTTATTTTATGGGTTTGCTCAAAAACATTTAAGAATTTTCTTAACCTCTTGTTTAAATTTGAGTTTTTTTCGGTTACATTTAAAATTGAGTTTAATTATTTATAAATATAGTTTTTTTATTATTAATTATTCATTCTGTTAACATTTTTCAACATTTAAATCGCAAGATTAACTTTCTTGGACGCACAACTGAAGAATTACCCATGTTGTGCATGGTCTTTCATCCTTACATTCTTTAATATATGAAATATGTTGGTGACCCAACATAAAATGCATGAAATATGTCGGTGTAAGCTCATTATTTGTTTTTCTGAATGAATAATTTCGTTAATGTAGATTGAATTTTAGAATAAAAAATATTTTAAACAATAAAACGTGGTGAGAATGGTTTATAGTATTTCAAATTGTTGAGATGAGAATGGAGTGTGCCATTAGCGTAGGGAGGGTGAATGAGCATGATGTGATAAAACACACCTCCTATAAATTTAAATTAAGTAAATGATAACACTGGGGAGTAACGTATCTCCACTTGAAGTTCATTTTGATTTTGATAATAGCATTGGTAGTTTCTGGGACTGTCCTTGCAACAACATATTGGAATCTCCTTGGGTCATCATCTGAGGGCTGAGCCTAATAAAGTTGAGGCAATGGGCCTCTGTTTAGCCTTGAAATTGTTTAGCTTTGCCCAAGCTTGGTCCTCAAATAACATTCCTAATTTTTACTCTGGGCTCCTTGTGTCCTATGCTAAGTAGTTTGGTTCTTGCTTTCAACAAACAAGCCTTTCCCTTATACCTAGGAAGGCTAATGTATTTGCATTTCAAAAAATAAGTAATTTCACCAAAACATTTATATTTAAATTATTATGGTAGTTAATAAATAAGAATTACTCTTAAATTTGACAACAAATGGTTTTAACAAATTAAAATATTGTTAAAAAATTACAATTAATTAATTTTTTTACTTCTTAAAGTAACAAATAATATGAGACAGAAAAAATATACAATTACTAAATAGTGTATTAAAATTGTATTAAAAAACTAAAACACTTATATAATAATATAATATTTACTTAATATTAGTTCACCCACATATTTTTTATTCATTTTCCTCTCTCATGTGTGTGCACTCCAAATGGCAATGGGATTGTTATCATAAGCCATGCAAATTACATATGATGTTAGGTGAGGCCACGAACGTTGACGAACGACAATGGACATGGCTTTACCCGAAGGCAACAAGCATAATTTTGTTCTCCCATAATATGCATTGGCGCGCACATTGATTAATGAAGAAAGAAGAGTAGTTTACGAAAGAATCAACGGTCAAAAAAGATGCAGAGACAGAAGGAGCAGTGTAGGTACACTTGTATGATGACCCCAACAATTAAAAGCTCAAGAGTGAGAACGCGAAACCCGGGAAGCGACACAAGTGCTCAGACTGTAACACTGAATCTGACTAGTACAATTCACCAAACCTCTTTGGTCCACGCTCCTAACCATGGTTACTTACTGCTACTTTCATTTTCTACTTCCACGCTCTCTCTTCTAGCTAACTAATAACTACTTACACAACACATGCATTTTCTTTTTATTTGCAGGGGAGAAAATAACAATCATAATAATAATAAAGAGAAGGAAGTATATAAATGTGTGTGTTGCAATGGAATGGCACAAGATTGGACATAAAGAAAGCGGAAGATCGATTAATCATTTATGAATTGTTTTTTTGTTTTTTTAATTTATTGGTAGCCGAATGAAGAACCGTAGTTATTAATTTTTTATTCCATTATATAGTTACGAAGGGTGTTTGCTTGGTTTTGCAATGTTTCCAGAATCTTGATTCTACCCTGGTCAAAGATATTGATCTTCTTGCTTTTAATATATTAGAAAGAAGCAGGAATCAAGGGAGGGATTAAAGATTTGATTTTATATTTTTATGATCTATGAAAAATGGGGATGTAGAAAAACAGAAATAGTGGGTATATTATTGGTGATAGAGTGGAGGTTGTTGTTATTGTTATTAATATTGATTGATCGAGAAGTATTTAATTTATGGGGAAAAAGAAGCGACAAAAAACGAAGGAACTTTCGGTAGCGATAGCTGAGGCTTCTTCATCCAAAGGTGAGCAACAAGAAACCCAACAACCTCAGCCTCCTCGAAAAAGAGGAAGGCCTCGTAAGGTGGTTGTGGAAACCGTAAGCAAACAGAAAAAAGTAGAACCAATAGAGGAATCAGCACCTTCTACAGCAACGCAAGGCACAGAGAGCTTAACGAAGAAACAAGGACAAGAAGGTTCATCACCAGCATCAGCATGCACAAGAGTTACAAAGGAAGAACAAGTGTTCCAAAAGATTCAAGTCCCCAAAGGGGAACCCTCGAGAAGCAGGGCTAGGCGAAAAAGCAAGCCCAGAAAAAGCACTTAAAATTTGTTCCTTTTTTTTGTTCTCTCCTCTCTTTACATAATTTTTTTCCTTTTTTTTCTTCTCCAGAACAAAGATATAGAAAGAAAATTCTTGGGTTCTTGGGCTGGTCATCTTTTATATGGATTGGTATTGAAATCCTGGGAAGCACAAGCATCCAAAAAGCTCTTTCTTCATGTTCTTAGCTTACCTAATCCCTATGTTGATAGGGTTTACATATGGTCCACGAGAGAACTTGAACACAATGTTTCGTTGACATGCAGAGAAAAAAAAAAGTTTAGATAGGCCTTAATCAATTATGAAGGCTTTTCTGTATGTATTGCTTAAATTAAATGTGTTGTGATTTTGTGAATGAATATGATCATGATATGGAGTGATTTTCTTGATTTCCAGAGTTTGCTTTGTTCCTTCTCTTCCATGATCCCTACTATTATGATCAATTTGATGAGTAATCTAATTATTGGATTTTCTTCCGTTGCTACTGTATATCGTTGTCTCTTAATGATGAAAATATTGCCTCATTGTTTCTTTCTCCCCTCACTACATTTCTTAGCTGTGGCTCACCCACTTTGTTTTATCACAACCTTTGTATTAGAAAATGAAAATGATATATATAACGTTTCTTGCTGGTCTTCGTGTGAATGCGCGGAGAGGAAGATAGAAATGGGGACGATACTTGACTAGGAAACAGGGAAATGGATATTCTCGTATATGTGAAAATTTAGTTTTTTTAATATAAATATTAAATAGATATTAATTGTCTATATGCCTATGACTTGAAATAATTTATTTGTACTATTCAACTCACCTTTAGTTTTGAAGTACAAGTTATGGAGATACGTTTATCTTTATATTTTGTTTAAAATTTCCAACAAAAAATGACTGGTCACAGGCATGAATATAATTTAACATACTATATAAAATGAAAAAATATTTATTTTAATTAAACATCATAAAATAAACCGTATAATAGGAAGAAATACATTAATCAAAATAGATTTATAAAAAGAATTGGAACATGAAACTTATAGTACATAACGTGTCAAGTCATGCAAAAATTTGATATTCAATATTCATTCCGTAGAAGAGAGAGAAAGAACTGGTGGCAGTAGTAAACAGAAGCTCTGCTTTGTTATCAACGCTGTCTCTGTGTTGTTACAAAGGGAAAAGGACGGAGAAGAAGAAGAGCAAGTTGCGCGGTGCTTGGGCGCGTGAAAGGCACGTACCAGTGAAGAAAGTGGTAGCCGCCTCATAGCACCAATAGGCATTGGGCGTGAAGTGAAGGTAATGTTATTGGTCACATTCATGTCTACGAAGTCGAAATGAAAGGACATTCATCGCTTCTTTTGCAACTGTAGTGCCTCTGTTTCTGTGGGCCTTCTGTTATTATCATCATAAACATATTCGCCCCAATTATTTTAGCTTACAACTTATATTTATGATTTTTATAACTATTTAATTAAATTATAAAAATACCATAAATTTTTTTAAATGATATTATTAATTATTTGAATTTAATTTTAAAATTTATGTGATATTATATGTGAAAAATAATTTTCTTATACTAATATCAATTTAATAGATAGTAAAATAATAAATTATAATTTGTTAAATATAAATTAAATAAAAATTTTAAATTTAATGTAAGAGTTTTAAGATTTATATAAGTGTAAAAAAATCATGTTTTATTATATATAAATATATATTAGTTTACTTTTTTTTTAAGACCAATTTTTTAGTTAAAAAATGCAAAACATTTAAATATAAGAACTCTGATAAAGGGACATTAAAGTCAATCACTCTATTCAAAAACATATTCGCCTAAATTATTATATGGACAATGTTTATTCAAAAAATGACATTTGTAGACCAAAAATTTACTTCATATAAAATATTAATGTAGTTTATAACAAAAAAATATTTTATATAAGTTAATATTATTTATCTTTAAATGTGCACTAAAATATTGTTTTAATATATGTTTAAAAACGTGTTAAAAAATCTATAAATATAAATATAATATAAAGGCTACAATTAGTAACATTGATGCTTGGCAGTGACACATTTATCGTGGTCGTTGTATTCGTGCATGGCGATGGTGAAAGGTTTTGTCTAAGCGACTTGTTCAAAGATTACCAAACTGAATAAACACAAACAACTTTAAGCATTTTGTTGAATTTTGATAAAGTAATCAGCTCCCCATTTAAATGGAAAGCAGCATATTTTTCAAATTGCTCCTTTTTGTTTTATTTATATTTTGGGGAGCTAGAGAAGAATGGGACATCTCAGTTAGATAAATATACTTCAGAGTTAAACTATTTTCCCCCTAATCAGTTACTTGCTTAAAATTTTCGAACATTTGTGCATAATATATTCAGAAAGTTCTAGCAACCTTTTTGTGTTTGCAAAATGTGTTATATTGGTGTATTTTTTTTAATTTGCTTTAACCGTCTTTTTTGGGCATTCTTCAAATAGAGTCGTAATTTTAGCTCAAATTGTTGGGAGTTTTATTTTCTAAGATTTTTCTTGGCTATTATCTCGTGCATAGAACTATTAACGATATAAAAATTAATAACATTTTTGGTTGGGTTTTTGTCTGGGAAGAAATAATTAAAATTAAAACTATGTTACAAAAATCTATGTTCGGAAACGCTCGTGAAGAGACTCTCTTATCAGTTATCATTCCCTATGTAGATCTATCAAGATCAAGATAGGAGTGCTAAGAAAAAATTCTCTAACAAACTTTGTAACATTTTCTATCATTAGATGAACTTAACTAGAACTAAAAAACATCGAATCACGCTTTTTATTTAATAAATTATATCATAATTTCATGAATCATAATGAATTTCATCCAATTATGTATTAAAAGGAATACTTTAAAAGTGCTACTAACGTTTTTCAATTACTGTACTTCGGCCTTGCTGGATTTGGTACAATAACAGTACACAATCCCTTTGGGATATAAAGCGACATGAATATTTAGCATTCAAATATAAATATAGTCAGCACTCGAAAGACTTAAGGTATGTTTGTTTTCTATTTTTAAAAAAAATTTCAATTTTTATACTATATTTAGAAAAAAATATTAAAAACTCTTTAAAAGAGAAATCAAACATATTCTTAGACAAATTCTGTTTTTATGTTTAGAACATTTTAAAAATAAAAAAGAACTAGATCAGATATTAGAAGTGGTATATTTTGATTCCACTTTCATTGAAGGTTTTCCAAAATGAACAGAACAAAACGGAATAATTCCATTCTGTTTGGTTTTGTGAGCCAAGCGCTATCGGAATGTTCCCTTCTCTATATTAACATAATATCATACAGGGAGTTTTTTTACAAGAAACTATATACTGCTCTTCGTTTTCAACACAAACCTATGTTATTATCTTATTCTAAATGAACTATTGATTTCTGAGTGACTCACTTTCAGAGATTTGATCAATTGTGGTAGGCGAGCCTGTTACAGAAGTTGCTGTAGAAATTGAATTAGTTGGTGTGTGTCCTTGAACTGCTAGAGAAGGCTGTAACAGTTTTGCATCAGGAGCCTTCTCCCTAGAAGCATTCATGTTAACTTTTATCCTGCATTTGCAAGAATTCAATCAATTTCATATGCTTCATACTATAAGCTAACAAAGTTCTATTGCTGCCGAACAACACTAAACCAAATACCAAGAGACATTTTGTCAATTTGCAACAAGGTTATCCAATAAACTGGTGGGGCTTCAGATTAAAGTTAAGAGGGAACAATTTTAAACTTACTTGTTATGGATGTTGACATATTCATCAGTTTCATCAAGTATCTCCTCCTGAAATGCACAAAGATTTAATGAATATGTAAAAGGCAATGGAAGCATGCATGCAACCTGTAATTGTGTTCATAACAACAATAATATATGAAGTAATGAAACTATATGCTCTAGCAACAAAACAACCCATTCTAGCAATTTGAAACATCTACACGCAACAGGAAAGTAATCCTGCAGAAGTCAAATTAAGTAGTTCTTTCCTCAATACACTAAAAAAAATAGCACTTAAGCATCTGTACTGGGTGCACGTATGGCAGGAATATTGGAGGGGGGATTATCTGCAACTGCATCAATAACAAATGGTGCACACAAGGAAGAAAAACAAAGGGGATATTTCATCGTTGCATCAGTTATAGATAGAGTTGCATCATCAGCACTTAAAATAAGGTATCAAACAAACAACAGGACTAAATAATGTGGATCCCAAACCACCACTACTACCTAGAGTTCAGTAAAGCATCTAACCTGAAGAAGCTCTTCAATGACATCCTCCATTGTAATAACACCAACAACCACTTCATTGGGTGGAAACAGTGGTAGGGGAGCATTTTCAATGTCCAGGATGCAATATGAACAACCCTTATGTCGCTTTTTGAAAGCAGGAGTTGCTGGTGGACTTTTCTTTGTTTGTGGAGCACCATCAATCTTAGCATCGGTGATCAAAGTATTGCGTGACTCCAATTTAGCACCTATATATGCAGTCAACAGTCAGGTCAAAAAGGATAATCACTAAGAATTCCACCGAGTAGGTCAACCACAAAGGATCATGATACTAAAGAATGCGACTGAGGCATATGTCTAAAGATACAGAAAGAAAATCACAAACATATGAAGTAAAACCACATGGTGCTGAAAATGACCATACAAGAGCTTCGAAATAATCAGCAAGGTCAGAAAACAAGAAGAACAATGACACTTTTGAGGGAACTAAAGAACAATTTAGTATATCCTGCTTTACGAGTTTAATGCTAACCAAATACGATATTTCAAAAGCATGCACCGAGCAAATGAAGTTTATTTCACTTTTATTTAAATCTCACCTTTATCCAAGGGTGTGTTTTCTCCTTTATTCTTAACACTGTCCTCGAGATCAAGTTGTTCCCCATCTTTAACCTTTTCGGGGGCTTCGTTTTTATTGTTTAGATCCCTATATACAACTGCAATATGACTGTGACCCTTCTGAAATTCATTCAGTATATCATACAGAGGCATGTTCTCTGAAACGCTGCAGAATGAAGAGGAAATCATGAGGACAACCTTCTAATACCGGCATTTCAACAACAATACACAAATAGACAAAAATGCTAATACATATATGAACAAGTTCATAGGTAAGGATAATGTATCTCATCTTATGTATGAAAAAGAATTACCGAGGAATTTTTCTGATGGTCATTTTTCGTAGAGGTACTGCAGCCTTTGAATCAACCATAAAGAGATTTTTAACCTGCACACAAACAAGCCAACAAACCATTAAATTAGAATGAATGAGTGATATCTGTATCAGATATCACACAACAAATCTATTGTATTTCACAGCAACTTGATACTAATATTCTATCACATTACATTTCAGGTATATCCTTCTCACCATATCAGATCCACAATCTATGACAAGGTATATCATAAGCAACAACAATAATCAGGATGAGATTAATGGTTTCAAGCCTGACATTGATCCTCATAAACATTTTCCCTCATCTGAGCTTTAATATTTCTGCATAAAGATCATATTTATATATTTTATGCATTTCATCTGAACAGCAGTTATAACAGTAGACCAAAAAACCAATCCTTGCATTAATTCTCACAAATATTATTCACTACATATAATAGCAACATATCATGTCAAAACTTTGCATCTCATAGTGTAGGATTACTCATTAGAGTAAATTGGTGTAAAAAATAAAAGAGATAATCTTCAACAAGTGAAGGGGAAAGAAGGACTAAACGATCATGTTATAATCTGTTATAGCCGTTGAGCCATCCAATATAATTACAAGAATAATAACAGAACATCAATAATGGAAATTATCATTGACAGGTGAGACCAGCAATCTACAATCCTGAGCATTCACTTACAAAATCTCAGATGGAAGAAAGATTACCAGAACAAGTCCAATAATATTTGTTTTCTCTCCGGCATAAACTGGAACTCTACTATGACCCATTGTCATTATTGAATTCAGTGTCTCCCTTCAGTTCAGGCAGAGGACAAGATTAGAGAAAAAAAGAAGACATAAGCACAGCCGAGGGAATGATAAAGAATTCACAAACCCACAAATTTAGAGTTGCATCCAGATCAAGGGAAAATGCCTTTGATATGGGAGTCATGGCATCTTTTGCAGTCTTCTCAGTCAATTCAAGCGCACCAGTTATGATGGTTGTCTCATCATGAGTTAAATCCCCTCCTTTTCCAGCCTACACAAGAAAACAAAGCCATGCCACGTCAGAGCACAAAGCAAAGCCATATTGAATGAAGTGCAACATAATTTCAATCAAAAGTATATCTTAAAATCATTCAAATCAATATAAATATAAAAAGCAGCCGTTTTATTAATTCGTTCCTAACATGGAATTTCGAATCATACGATATACCTCATTCCCGTGAAAATTCACAAAAGTTTTGAGCTCTGCCCTCTTTAAAAGGGCAGCATGTCCTTTACCCAACATCCAATCAAGAACCTGAAAACATCACAATCTTCATCAGATTTTTTTTGTTACTTTACAATATCATTCACATATTCAGACTGTAAGCATTAACATACCTTGCTGATGGGATAAGAGACGGGGAAGAAAACTACAAGAAGAACACGAACAAACGGGGCTAGTGTTGCCCCAACCGTTAATCCATATCTTGTACAAATTGCTTGCGGCAATATCTGCACCAGTTAGGGAAGAAGGAACCTTGAAAATAAGTCCCAATTCCAGTTTGATTACATATTGTTATTAATCATCACAAGAATAAAAATTTACCTCGCCAAACATGAGAATAAGGGTGACCGAAATCAAGATTGCTGCGGCAGGATGCACGAGTGCATCAAGAAAAATGGGAAGAGCCTAATCAAATTAAGCAAGGTCAAAATAGTCAACTCCATTTCCCCAAACAAGTAAAAAATAATAATTAAATCACTAAATTGACGGCGTAGCAATAACAGCACCTCCATGGCTAAGGAGTTTCCAATTAAAAGCGTGCAAAGCAAAAGGTGCTGGTTCTTAACCACTGGATAAATTTTCGCTGCCAAATAAAAAAAAAAAAAAAAAAAAAAAAAAAAAGAGTGATTGGAGAAATTGGAAAATTAGAATTGTTAGGAAGAAAAAAGGGTATAGAGTAGAAACCCGCATGGATGCGATCCTGAGGACGACCAGATTTCATGAGAACTTCGAGGTCGACGATGCCCAAAGACATGAGTCCCAAAGTGAGACCAGCCATAAGGCCAGCAAAACACACCAACCCTATTATCACCAACACGTACAGTGAAAACTTTGTTCCACAGCACGGCACTTCCGCCGCCATCTCTCTCTTGACACACTCACTCAGAGGTTGTTCACTTTGTTCTGTTTTCCTAAGGTCTGAGTTTAGGTGGTTACACTGACGAGGCTTTTTCCTCACGTTGGGATGTCATCCTCTTTCTTACGTAAAAATGAGTTTCAAACATACATATATTAAATAATAATATCGTTGAAAAGGAAGAACCTAATTCTTTTCTTCTTTTAATTTTTACGGTGCTGGTTGAATCAGTTTTCCCAATTGGGAGGCTGACTAGTCATTTTTATCCTTCTTTTACTTCGTCTTCTGCTGCTAAGATTGTGTGACAGAAAATTGTATTTAGTTCAATAATAATATAAAATAACATGGTTGTTGATCAGAGTTGTAAATAGCGCCACTGATTTGGTGACTATTGCTCTTCCCACGTGTAAAGCACGTGAATAATGCAATTTTTTTTATGGATGAAGATAGACTCATAAACCGGTAGTTAACTAAAGAAGAAAACTAATAGCTAAGAAAATATTAAATTGAAAATATAAATAGTGAGTAGGAAATTTGGTTGATTATTGTGATGACATATTTTGAAGTTTAAAAAAAATGCTTATAAAAATATTTATAAATCACTTACTAACAAAATTTTTATATCTACAGTAAATATTGAACATGCATCTCGTCAGATACGAATCCAATCTTGATTGCATATTAACCTTCCTCTTGAGTAAAGAACGTTTTAGATGCATAAATGGGATAATATTCCACCAAAGCGGATCCACGGGACAAGTATTTCTTGGCTTCTGCGTCATCTTGCTTACATTAAATATTTGGATTAGATGGAAGGACGGCTTGCATATCTGTTTGTTCTTGTGTCTTTTAACCAAGTTGAAAATTTGGAATCCGTAATGGTTTTGGTATCACAATCTATATGTGGCTGTGATAAATGTCAATTAGCATTATAAAAGACCTAGTTAATAAATTAAAAGTTATTTTAAAAATAATAATATATTTATCTAACACAGGTATTTTGAAGTGTGGGTTAGATAGTGAACATATTCTGTAACTTACAGGTACTTATCAAAGTGGGTTAGATCAGTGAATAGACGCAACAAGACAGGTGACACTTAACACGGATACCTGCTGCCGCAGCTGAAAATGAAGGTTGTATAGTATGAAGAGGTTCACGGTGATTAAAAGGATTTTCCTTCTATAGGGCGGTTTAGCATGCATAAGATTACATGTTCTAGTTACCAAAAGAAGAATTGTTGGGTTAGCATTCATTCTAGATCGAGTTCAAAGCGTGGGATGTTTTTGTCCTTTTCAATTATTTTAGTTAATGTTTATTAAGCATTAATGAGTTTGGATCACTAATGATTCTTTGAAGATTAAGTTGGTACAAGACTCACTTTTTTAGGGACTAATCATATGATAAAAATTAAAGAAAATGACAGAAAAATTGAACTATTTATGATTCTAAAAGATTAAAAGCATGTTTCTTTCCATTTTTAAAAAGAATTTGTTTATAAATAAAAAATAATTTTTTTTATTTTTTATTTTTTATTTTTTAACTGAAAACAATCATGTTTTAAATTTTTTCTTTTATTTTTCCAAAAAATAAGCGTCCCTGTATATTTTTTTTTCCAAAGATCGGCTTGGGCCTTCCGTTATTTAAAAAAAAGCGAGGGTAAACAGTAAATAACCCATTGCAAAGTGCAAACCTCGGACTTCTACCGATATATTGGTGCTGATATAAAATAAAACTATGCAAAATTATATATTTCTCTCCGTAAACTTTTTAAAGCGAGTTTGTTAATACAGTGTTTAAATAAGGGTATACTTATCTTTGATATAATTTTAAAAATAAGTTCAAGCCTTTAAAAAAAAATTATAGTACTTGCAAGTTGCAAATTCCCACGGTCCTAGGTATTTTTGGAAATAGAAAAAAAAAAAAGAAGAAAAGAAAAAGATGGTGTCATCGTACGGGTGCCTGTATCCACCACCTGTCCACCTGTTGATGGCTTGAAAGTTAGGTTGTACAATAATTTATTAGATATTTAATTAATTGTAAAAACTACTCAACATAAAACAAAGAAACTGCAAGACATCACTATATGATCGCTCGTTAAGGCGTTTGACAGCACGACATAAAAAATGGCAAACATTTTTTACTTTGTAATTCAACAATTTATATGAGTAAGATTATCTGATTAATATTGATTAGTAAGCATAAAAATACACATAAATCTAAACAATTGTTGATCTAATTATTTATGGTCTAGGTTTTAAAAACTTGAACCGAAATTAAATCAGTGATAATGAAATCATCGATCAATTAGTTCAACTAACCAAATTAGAGTTTCAATCGGATTGAAACGGATAAAATAAAATAATAAATTATTAAGTCAGAAATATAGCTGTTTCACAGCATATTAGATATTTTTTACTTTTTTTTTATAAGAAACAAAAGACTAAATCACTAAAATTAAGAAAAATAATTAAATATATTATATTTTTATAAATATAAATTTTATTTTAAAAATATTTAAGATATTAAATAATAAAATTAGTAATTTATATATTTAATGATACTAATAAAAAATATAAAAAAATTTAATAATTAATGTATCTTTGATTTATCATTTGTTTTTTAATAATAAAAATTAAAAAAAATTATTTTATTTCTTATGAAAACGAGTCGAAAGAGTAATTGATCTTTGCTCAGCAAGCAAAACCAACCCTAGGAGTACTTGTATCGTAGCTTATAATCATGTACTGGATTGTTATCCAAGTTGAGGCACCCACAGCAAGCAATAGTAATTAGCAGTGGGAACCACAGAATGTCACTTTTGTACTTAAAAAAGGACAGCAAAGACAAGGAGAGGTTGGGTCATGCAATTGTGGTAGTCGTGGACTACATTGTTACCTTGCCTTTCACTAAGCCAAGAAGCTGGATACGATTTAGGCACCCCTCAAGCGTTGATTGTGTGTGGTTCTCTTTTCCTTATCCAAAGGCCAAATCTTTTAAACTCCTCTATATCTAAATAGCATACATTATCTTCTTTAGAAACCTCTTAATCCCCTATTTTGCGTTACAAACAAGCATGTCAGATAAAGTAAATGGCTTGCCTGAAGACCAAGCATGGCAGGAGTTAAAGCTTCCAGAGTTGTTGACGAGTGGGGCTGTTAGAGAAATTCATGCAACTATTGAGAAAGAATGGGATTTCCTTCAAAGGTCAGCTTGCCAAACGGCTGCGGGAAGGGCTCTGTGGAAGCATGTGGTCCATGATCCACTCGCTGACTTACTGGCAGGGGAGACTTACTTGAGAAACCTCCATGAAAAGATTATAAAAGATCGTCTCAACAATGCCCGTGAAATTTCTGGGGTCATTCTTGCTGTTCGAACCCTTTGGGTAGATTCTAGACTACAAGATGCTCTCAATTCCCCATATGGCAGAGAAGCACAGGTTGTTCTCCTTGGTGCAGGTTTGTGAACACTTGGCTAGATATGAATTTCATTATGTCCAAACAGCTTTGACATTTTCCTTTTTAATAGTCATATTGCCAATTAATCAGCTAGCTAAGCTAATTAACCATTTTTTTGGGGGTGTAAGTCAGCCAAGTTAATCAGAATACTTAATTATTTAAGTCAATGCGGCTGCTTGATTCTGTTTCTTCAGAAAATAGCAGTAGAAAAAAAAAATTTGAGGGCGTTTGGGTGAATTACACCTTCCAGATCGTGTTACAACACATTTGAAGGACAGCTTCAGGATTTTTACAAACCATTTCTTATATCATCACTGGTCACTTTTAGACCACAGCAATCCATAACGACATGCCAACCTAGTGCATATATCCCCATTTTTTAGTTTTTTGGTAACACGCCTCTTCCCAGATAATTCGCAACGCAAATTCCTCTCAGAACCCCTATAAAATGAGGGCGGAAGGGGCGTATAAAGAGAGTACAGAATCTGAAATACCCATACCGAAAGGATTGAAGTGACCCGAGAGTAAAGCCAGTAAAGAATCTGAAATACCCAGCTAATTCCACACATTCGTAAACTTGCCGGACAAAAATAAAATATATCTGATGGACTTGCAACTTTTAATGTAGGAATGGACACGAGAGCATATCGTTTGAGTTGCTTGCAGGACAGTGATGTCTTTGAGGTTGACTTTTCAGACGTATTGGAGGTAAAAACCACTATTTTACAAGCGGCTAAGGACTCCGCATACGACCCCCAGCTTATTATGTCCAAAGCCAAATCCTTAACCAGAGTAGCAGCTGACATAAGAGAAAGTGACTGGATGGAAAAGCTTCAGATTGCAGGTTACTTGCCTCAGAAGAGCACTGTTTGGATTCTAGAAGGTATCCTCTACTACCTCACCCAATCCCAAGCCATGCAAGTGCTTAGGATTTTAGCTAACAAATGCGCCCTAACCCACACGGTCCTCTTAGCGGACTTCATGAATAAGTCATCAACCACGCTATCCAATTCAGCCTTCAAATTTTACAGCGACTGGCCAGATCATCTCTTGCCATCCATTGGCTTCACTCATGTAAAGCTTTCACAAATTGGAGACCCAGATGCCCATTTTGGTCTCTTGAATGATCCGTTAAATCTCTTCAACAAGCTTCGCAGCTTGCCTAGATCATTACAAACCAATCCAGACGATGGAACGCCGTGCTGTCGATTGTACTTGGTGGAAGCTTCTGGTTCACCGGAACAAAGTGCTGGGCATAAAGGGCCTATTAGTCAGTCCTGATACGTACATATATTTGCCACCAATTCATGTCTACTCATAATCTTGTCTTAGTTGTCTGGATACAGCCTCATTGATTGTATCGAACAATTGCACATGGAAAGTGAACATCATATATAATGGCAAAATCGTGCAATGGATGTTACCCCATGACCCATGTGATGTTGCTCGTCCAATTTCTACCCCCATGGCCAAGTGCTAGAGGGGGCTTGATGGAAGACTAAAACTTTTTTCTGTTACATGTGGAAAAAATATGCTATGTACAAAAATAATGCATTTAGTAATATCCTTAAATAATAGTATTTCTTATTTCTTAACCCGCGGACCTTTCGCCAATCCATACGCCAGCCCTTAACTGAAACTTCTGTCTGACAAAATCCACATGGTTTCTTCAAATCAAAGCGACCCGTTTAACAAAACTAAGTAATAAACAAAAAAACAGTACAATTTATTCAATATATTCGATCCATAAAAATGAATCAACAATTTAATAAATGTTTAGAATTCTTTCTTGAAAAGATTTTTAATTTTTTTAAGTGCGTTTTTTAATATTATAAACTTATGAATCTTATTTCTAACATGAAACTTTAATGTTATTATATTACCTGATTATATTCTAAATAATAAAATTGATCAGAAGTAAAAACAGATCCCCATTTTAAAATCACTTGTTACTTTTCTCCCACGTACAATTTGAAACTACAACAAAATCTTCAGATCCTGCCATTCGCTGAAAATTGCTAGCTAGTACCAACTACTCACATGAAAAATAAATATATCAAAATCCATCATTAATTTTAATCAAACTTCCTATTTTTTAATATATTTAATTTAATATTTGTTCAATCAAATGCAAATGGGTGAATTTGTGGAATTTTTTTTGCGGCAACTGTTTCGAACTAAGCAGTTTCCTCAGCTAACTTTTAGTGACTGAAAAGAGGGAATAAAAAACAAAAACCGAGAACAGAACGCAATGGAACAAAATCCTGTAATTTGTACTGTGTTTGATAAAAAAAATAGAAAAAAAAAAAAAACCAACGATATATTCCATCTTTAACACACTAAAACATAGAATGAAACCTTGATATCTTGTTCTGTCCTGTTCTCATCTGTCTACAAAATGAACCTAGTTTTTTTAATCAAGTATATGCAATTATGGAACCAAAACCTCCTAGCTCATCAAAATAGTTGTCTCTCCCAACAATGCAAACAAAAATATGGGAACTTGTACATCTATAATCTGATGATAAAAGCATCAACAAAAATGAAAAAGAAAAAGACACAACTTAACAAGGTGTATCAACAAAAATGTCCAGTAAAAATCACAATATATCATAAAATATCGTGAGAAGTTCAGAATATAAATTAGAAATTATTTTTTTTATGTATGTCCAAGAACACACAACAAAAACCTACACATACTAAGTTTTTATTGAAAATAAAAAGATATAACAAGATCCAACACATTGATAGTATTAATTACTATAATTTTCAATAGAAAGTTTCTATTTATTGATTTCTTAACATGTTCTCTCAGGCTCACATTAGAAAAACTGAATTAGACAAGCAATAGTATGCATTTGATCCCTTTTGTTGACAACCCGGACATTCTTCACACAGTCCAAACAAGCAAAAGCAAATTAGGAAAAACATAAAATTTACATATCTTTTGGCTGATTTTAAGAAAGTGATTTCAGAACTTTCTAGCATATACCCTTATTAAAGAAATGACTAGAATTTATTACATTATCAGTAATTGAAATTATGACAATACTCATTAATATAGAAAGCATAAAGCTGTAAAAAACGTGTTTCCTCTACAAAACGAATCAGATGAATTAATGCATCAAAAAGCATAGCAGATATGTATTGAAAGAGTGCTTACAGATTTTAGATTGAGAGAACTAGTAAGTAGCTTAACTAGGGCAAAAAAAATATTGTTATTTTCAGCAGTCAGCACACAGATGATGGCAGAAAACTGATGCTTGCACCAATAGTTTTCCTGAAGAACAAGTGAAAGTATTAGCAAACAAATAATGCGCAAACCCCAGTTCATAGTGTGAGGTTGCTAACAGTTTGGGGGTAAGAACAAGATTCAAGTATTTGTTAATTATGAAGCATATACTCTAACACAAACACCCAACATGACATGAACGTTCCAACACAGCTAACGCCCAAAATATAAGACATTGGAACATCACATAAACACACACACACACCCCACAAATAGAGAGAGAGAGAGAGACTCAAATGAAATACATGCAACATAATAAAAGATCAAAATTAATAGTGTGTATATTCTTCTATATTCACCTTTTTCTTATGATAATGATGCTTAAAAAACATTATTAAGAGACACTATTTTACAATGTACGCACTAAATCTCTTTACAAAAAATCCCAAAACATGATAATGAAATTATATCTTTCAAGAGAGGTGTATTCACCTTCTCAATCTAAGTTTTACATTTTTCCCCTATAATAATGTGTCTCACAGAAAAAGGTGAGACATAAATTTTTAATATATTATATTATATTTCAAGTTGAGTTTTCTAATAGTATAGAAAATGATGATGATGATAATAATAATAATAATAATAATAATAATAATAATAATAATAATGTTAGTAAGTGTTCATTCACAAGGAGATGTCAACTTGAGTGTCGATGTTGTTTGGAGGTATCCATTCAAGTGCCCAAGCAGACCAAAAACATATTTTTAATAGTGCCCAATATGTGTCAGATAGGGGTTAAGGAGGTAACACTGGCAGTTTCAGAAATGTACCCAACATTATGACACTTTAAATAGAAGAAATGTCTGTGCATACAGTATACACTAAAATGTTTGCAATTGCAATTTATTAATGACATTTAAGACTGGATACAGATAATATTGACAGCAATTAAAAAATATAAAAAATCAAAGGAAAGCAGCCATAATAAAACCCTGAATTCAAAATATATAGACAGAGGCACATTCTTACACGATTTTAACTTTCCCCATTAAAAAGTAGGAGGCTATCCTTTACAATCAGATTTCAAGGCAGTCCCTGATTCCCTGCTCAAATTTGTCAAGAGAAGATATGGTATCCGATACAGCATTGGCCATCTTTCTTCTGAGGGAAACAAAAAGAGTGATTTCAAAGGCAAGCCATCAAATCAATAATCTAGAATGCACCCCAGAACAATATGTATAAGCATCCTGAATTATAACATACAGCAATATGATAAAAATTAAGGTCATTTACAATTTAGAAAGGGAGAAACAAAACAGCACCAAGACAGGCAATTCAATCAAGACCAAAAATAAAAATAAAAATACATAACCCATATCTGTGTTTTGACTTAAGATGGGACAAACATTAAAATGGTCTCCATATTTAAAGGGTAGCTACAGTTCTATAAGTGAATCCATTAATAGTAAATACTATCATTTTTTGAGTGAGGATGCATACTTTTTCAAATAATAGCATAAAGAATTTTCTTAGAACAAAAAAAAAAGGTCTTCTTCGATATTCCTGTAAGGCATTATCAAAGAGATACCTATCTGATGCAAGTTGAATGTTGGTTTCGCTTGCCAGCCCACTGATAGAGGTGAAAGATCTGCATGATAGGAAGCAACATGGGAAACAAGCATTCACTGTCAGATGTCATCAAATTAGGTAACTTGCTTTAGGTATACTATTGGATGAAGATAGCATGTAAAAAATTTAAGGAAAAAAAGAAGATACTGTTTGAGCATCAAAACTACAAGATAGAATAGAAACTATGGAATTTATTCTCAACTGATAAGGATTAGCTCTCCTGAAGGCTTAAGGGTACGCTTGGGTGTAAGGTTTTGAAGGGACACATAAAGGAGGGAAAATTTCTTATTTTTAGATTAAGAGAGATATATTTTTCTGTTGATAAATAATATTTTATACAATAATCAAAATATTAGAATATTAAATTTATGCTAATATATCATTTTATTTCATTTTAAAAAATTATCAAATCAGATAATTTTTTTAGAAATAAAAATTTGGCCCTCCCTACTATTTCCTTCAAAAACCTTATTCTCAAACATATCCTAAAGAGATAGGTAAAAGCTCAAGAACAAGAATAACTTCATCACAATTTTACCATGCCCCCATCACAGAAGAGCCACTTGGGCTTCAAGTGTACGCAGCATAAAGGCCCACTGCTCACTTCAACCTTATAAAACTGAATTGGAGTGGCAAGGATCAAACTCTTGACCGTTTGGCCTTTATAGGCTCTAAGACATCGAATTAAGAACTAACTCTCCTAGTAGCTAAAGTGAAAAGGTGAACGCTCATGAATGACTTTGTTATATTCTATCAATTACCATGACACAAGAAAAACCCTTGAATAATATTAGTAGCAGAAAATAGGAATTTCATCTCCATTTACACATAGCAAGCCCTTTGTAGGTACTAGATAGGATATAACTAGATTGGCAAGTAAACAATCTGCTAGAAATTTTGTGATCTAACTACTATCAATCTGCTGGGAAGAAAATAAGTAGTCATGGGGAGTTTCTGACATATAATGAAACAAGCTAAAATGCTGGGTATAAGGTTCCCTCACACATAAAGAATTAGATGTTGAAAACAATATATAATAGTAAATCATGCATAGGAATGAAGTAATTTTGCCACTAAATTGCACTTCAAACTGTTCATTTCATTACAAAGAAATACCAAAGCAGCATGGACACCTAAACTTAAATAGAAATACAATCATAATATTGCAAAATAGAACCAAAAGCAATTCTTTTAAGGATCAGCTAGTTTCTCTATATCTGAATTCTGAACAAAAAAAAAAACTATCGAGTTAAATCAACCATTTTGCTAATATACGTGAAGTAGATAAACATTACTCTCAAATAAAGAAGCTGCTTCCGATATTTTTTCACTAATTGGAATCATTCGGACTCAAAAAATTAAATATTCAATGTAAAGAAAGGATAAGAGGACCACCAGATGGTGTAGTAGGCCAAAAGCACACATGCTAGCAAATCGATACCTTATAAGATTATCTAGCAAAGCTTCCGCTTTCAACTTTACAGGATCCTTATTTCCAAGCAAGGAGGCTGCATTCTTCACAATCAACCGAAACGTGCACACCTGTTAGTATAAAAGATAGCGAAGCCAAATTATGTGCAAATCTGAATGTTTTTTGCACTTGAGCTAGAATGCTTTTAGGGGAAAGGGACATGAAAAAGAATAAAGCAATAGCATCCACCTTTACACTTGAGCTAGCGTGTTGAACACGAGACCTATCTATCAGTCGTCATTTGATACCCCAAAAGCATAAATCCATTCAGTCCAATAATAATAAAAGTTGAGTTATCGGTATTTACTAGCAAACATTTGATAATTGACAGTCCATAACCATCGTCGTTTTCTATTTTCCAATTATGCCATCCAAACCCTAATCATTAAACACATTCAAATTATGCATGGCATTAGAGGACCAACAAACCTCTACTCCGGTTTTGGCTTGGAAAGTGACGAAAGAATTTCTATCCTGTGGGACGCAATCCCTGGCAGCAGATCTAAAGAGCTGCTGAAATCTCTGCAAATCCTCATCCGTATAAGCAGCGTCGGGTTCCGCTGCAAAAAGGAACCGAATCAAACCCTAACTAAGATAACAAGCCACGCGAGCGTGAATGTAGCAGAAAAGAGGGAAAAGACATACTGAGTGAGAGATAAGCAGAACGAAGGGTTTCGCGAGAGGCATCGACGGGGGCCAATAGGAACTTGGATGCTTTCTTCTTTTGCTCTTTCAGCCAATTCTTCGGTCCTGCTGCGCACAAATTTCAGGAATTAGGGTTTTCATTAATACAACGTGTAACAGACAGTGAAGAAGAAGAGTGGCACATACAGATGCCAATGTCAATGGCGGAGGCGGAGGCAGGTGCAGAGAGAGAGAGGAAGGAAAGCAGAGCAATGTCCCTGCGAGAGAGAATCGAAAAAGCAGAGACGTTGCGTTTTGGCGGGAGTGAAGAGCGCGCAGTAACGGTGGATAAAAAGATGCCCGAGAAAGAAGAAAAAGGCGAAACGGTTGTTGGCAACGGCATTGTTATTGTTTGCTTTTGCTCGCCACGCCTACGTTACCTTGCGCGATTTGTTCCCGTGTTGTTTTTTCGGGTCGTAGTGTTGCACATAACATTTTTCAGTTTCGCAACACTACGGAGGAAAATTAACATTACACGTTATTTGACAACTTTTTTATTTATATCAATTCATTGAATAATTTCAATGTGTTTTTCATTATTAAAGTTAATGTTAATTTTTAACGGATTGTAAAAATACTTAACAAATCAAATAATATAGTATTAATACTTCTCATAAACCAAATGCGAAAATATTTAAAAGCTTCTGTATTCAATTTTTTATATAATCGTCTTTTATAAAAAAAAATATCGTCTGTTTCAATTATTTTTATATAAATATATAAAGGGGCCTAAACCAAAAAAACAAAACGAAATGCATTAGAATCACTTGGGAATAGTAACATCAAAACTCGGGAGTGTTCATACACTACTCGACCTAAAGCCTGATCAGAAGCTACATTGACTAATATTATCTGCAGTTTTATGGCCTCTCCTCTTTGTGTAATCTTTTTAAATTGTTTGTATGAGAAGAAAGAAAGAAGGAGGGAGAAAAGGGAGGTCGAATTGTTTTATCACCGGAGAAGCTTTTGAGTGGGATTCACATTTAAGAAAACAAAAAACTCAGGTTAGGGAGAAGTAAGAGAAATTTTAGTCGTTGGGTTTTTTAAATTAAAATATTAAATAACAAATATATGACAAAAAGATATAAAAATATTTTAATAAAAAATCCTTCAATTTAATTAATTTTTTATAATTATTTGTAATGTTGTTTAACTTTTGTATTATGTTTTTACGCGTTCAAGCAATAAGAGAAATTATTAAAATTAAAAAAATTCCGTCAACTCGTCTAAATAACATTTTTTTATTGTATTTCTTCTCATTTTAGTGTTTTTCTTTTGTTCATTTCTCATCTAAATGTATAACCAATATTTCTTAATTTTGTCCAACAACTTTTCAAATGTGTTGAATTGACAATCATGTTGATGTTATCAAGATTGCTACAGTGATCCCCTAATAAGCCATCAAAGAAACAAACTGTACTTATGAACTGTTGATTCTCTAATAAGCCCAGTAAAATCTAAAGAATAATTACTACAACATTGGCATCTGTGTGATATTGATGGTGGCAAAGGGTGAGGAATATGAAAAGACGTTATAACATTAAAGTTAATAAGAGTAATGTTAGCAAAATTCTTTAATTATTTCTTTATAACACATCACTAATTAATAATTAAAATTTATTTAAAATTATAAATATCATGAGGGTTATATTTTTTCCATTCATAAATTAATATTAATTTCTTATATTTTTTAATATTTAATAGATTTTAATAACAAGTAGTGTGTTGTTAATATTTCTCAAATTAATAATAGTAGGGATAGGCACATGTATCCGTTTAGTGACATATTTTAGTTATATAGTACTTTAATGTGGATGATACACTCTTAAAATATAAGAGTGATGTTGTATGATGGAGTGGCATAAATATGAAATATTATGGTTGCTCAATAAATATAAGTGTGATCCTTGACCTTGTTTCTTTGCGGTAAACATGTATAAATCATTAATAACCCTAAACATGTTTAATTGACAGCAAAGTAGACTTTTAACCTATGTTACAAAGTGGACCAACAATAGCCTTAAAATGCTTAGAAGTTGTTTTTTCACCTTTTTCAGTTTTTTTTATTATTATGTTTTTCACTCAAATGTACTACGTTAATTAAAAATCACTGGTTCATTTATTTTAATCGTTTTCAAATGTAGTCTAATTCAAAAAATTAAATTTCAAAAACTTGTATGAAAATTGCTTTTGGAAAGTTAATTATGAAAATATACATAAAAATGGTTAATTCCAAGACTGTAAAACTTGATCATGGAAATGTATTTCCAGACAAAGTTAATAATTTGATAAATTGATCATAAGAATATATGAAAATATTATTTTTTAAAATAATTTTCAGAAATTTAAAAATTTGATTCGAAAAATTAATTTTAAAAATGGAGAATTCCAATTTTAAAAACTTATTTTTAGAAATATTGAATAACTATAAAAATTATTTTAAGAAGTGTAAAAACTTAAATTTGTAAATTAATTTCCAGAAATGTAAATTATTAATTTTAAAAGCTTTTCTAAACGTAAAATCATAGTCACAAAATTTTATATTTTTAAAAGCATGACAACTTAATTTTAAAAATAATTTATAAAAATATAAAATGTTAATTTTACAAACTTACAACAAAAGCAAGATGTTGCATCACGCAGTGCATGAAATTACTCCATTTTCAAATTTGTAAAATAAATTTTCATATTTTTTAAAGTAAAAATTTACAATTAATTATATAAAAATCAATTAACTGTACTCTAGGTGCCGTCAATCCTTTCCCTTGAAGGGTCTACTAAGAATTTGTCCTAACAAGAAACATGATAACGTTAATACTTATTTAATTAAAAGAAATATAAGTAATGATAGGTTATCCAGCGTGACATTCACGTGGGATAAAGCGAATTGACAGCGGGGAAGAAAGAAAAAAGAAAGGATGAGAAAAAAAGGGGAAGGCATAATGTGATTCCGATTCTGATCGTATAGTATTGACTTATTGAATATGGGAACCCAACCCAAAAAATTGTGGCCGGGCGCTACTTATCCGCGCAAGAACCAGAAATGAGCAGAAAAATGCAAAAGCGACCATCAGCACAAGTACGGCTTCCTCCACGTGGCACTCCGTCATAATCTCAATTCACTTCCACTAACGTCTCGCATTCCCCATTTTCGTTTCTTCCTATTATTCTTTCTAATATCATTCCTGTGCGAGGCAATCAAAGGGGAATTAATTCCTTCCCCAACATGAATTGTTAAATACCATATTGTATCCAAATTCCAGGATACGAATAATCGGTTTCCAAGACATGTTAATTAGGCAAAAGTGGTAAATGCCGGTGAAGCTGCATTTCCAACTCCTAATTGCGTTTCCTCAGACGCTAACTTTGCAGTGGCAGCATCTGATTCCCTCCCATTTGCACCTCGTTCATCCTCCACCATGTCTACGCCTATTTAATCGCTGCACGATGCGAATTCCCAAGAGGCCCCTCTTGTTTTCTCTCTCTAACTTCTCTCCTCAGTTCTCACCTCTTTTCTCTCCTCGCCTTCTCTTTGCTTCTGGAATCTGTTCCAAGCGTTCTCGCTCCCTCGCCAACGCCACGTCACCAGGTTCGCTTTCTTTTCCCTTCTCTTGTGCTTTCGCTTCAACAGGGTTTCTTGTGCTCTAAGCTTTTTGAATTATCACGTGTTTCTTATTTGCCTTGTGCATATCTTTAAGTCATTCATTTTGTTCAGTCATCATTTGTCGTAGATACAGATAGTTTTTGGCGCAGATACGGGATACGGATTTGGAGGGAAATATATTGGATACTTGGAAAAGAGGTTGCTCTTCATAATTCGGAAGTTGAATTTTTATATGTTTATTGGAGCCTTCATTTGGAAATCCTTAGAGTTGGAACGTAGCCGTGCATTGTACGCTTTAAGTCTTTAACAAATCACAACCGAGGCGAAATGTTTGACTTTTTTATTTTCTAGGAAAGGCTTATAGTTACACACTTCGCCCCCTCTTCTCCTTCGTTTATTCAGTTCTTTTTCAGTTTTCGTTTAAATATTCTTCTCATAATATTTATTCGTTGTGGATTGGATGGTGAGAGTATTTTGTCTGTGTTGAATCATCAAATGGCTCTCCACTTTATTGGTCAGAAAGATCAAACTAGCTTCGATTATCTGTATGAATGTATATGCACAATTAACGTGTAGCAGTATGACTGCAGTTCAACCCCTGATTGTTCCCTTTTTTGTTCTGGATATCTATTTTTCAATGGGCTACATTCACTTAAGCGTGTCCAATGTTGAGAAAACCAGGAATTGAATGCATTCCTTTGTCTAGATTTCGGAAGGGTGTTGAATTGTCCTGTCTTTCAGTCAAATTTTACTGAAAATAGGCTTATAGGCTGCACACTAGGTTCATTTTTACTTTGTGTTGTTACCTGTACCAAAGTTATTCCTAACTACTTCCATTTTATTATCCTTTCTCAAGAATTAAAACTCTCAGGAGCTAATCAGTTGCATGCTCAATATTCAATGGATGAGAATCATGAACTTGGCGTACATGACTTAAGATCGGTGGATTTGCCCAGAAGTGATGGCGGCAGACAGCCATGTGTATGGTCACTAGCTCCTGAACATGGATATAAAACTGAAATAAGCAAGCAGATATTTTGTAACCGGTCACTGAATATGAAGAACATTGTTGCTGTGGGATTTGACATGGATTATACTCTTGCACAATACAAGCCTGAAACTTTTGAATCTCTTGCTTACCAAGGCACGATTAAAAAGCTGGTTTATGACTTGGGATACCCTCGTGAGGTTTGTCCGACCAACCTTATAGCACTTTTTACCAGGTGTGGTTAATTTGTCTTCTTTTTCATGCATTAATTATGATGGGAGTACTGTTGTGACGTGTTTTTTCATAGCTTTACTAGCTTCCTCCTGGTTCACTTTGTTAAAGGATTTTTTATTTACTTACATATTCTTTGCAAGTAAAACAAATCTTACATTCTGTTGTCTTTTGGCTAAAAACCTTTATATATTCTGCAGTTACTAAATTGGTCTTTTAACTCGAAGTACATGGTCAGGGGCTTGGTTCTCGACAAAAAGAGAGGCAACATATTAAAGGTTTAGACTGGATAAATGTTTTCTTTCCATCACTTTCACTGTTGAAAAAATATAGTAGCAGTTTGCATGGGAATCTTTTTATTTCTACTTTCTCTGTTTGATCGTTGGATTGCGGCTGTTCGTATTTAGATGGATCGCCACAAGTACGTGAAAGTAGCCTATCATGGATTCAAAGAGTTATCAAAAGAAGATAAAGTTGGGACTTACGGAAATACTTTAGTACGTGATTCTTTTGATGAACCAGACTATGCTCTCATTGATACACTCTTTTCACTCGCGGAAGCCTACTTGTTTGCTCAACTGGTTGATTTCAAAGATTGCAACCCTGGAAGAATTCAAGAGGGTGTTGAGTGAGTCTTATTCTTGCGTGCATGAATTTCCTTTTTGAAGATCTTAAATTGTTTTTGTTTTTAAATCATCCAAATGCTAGGACTTAAACCTTTAAAAGTGAGGTAGTCTTAGATTTTTTTTAAAGGGATTTAGTATGCTATCGTTTATCCTTTCAAGCATATTTGGGTTCTTTATGTGTATGAACGTACCTAGAACACTATAAATAATAATGTTGATTTCAGCTTCATCCCTCTAGGGCTTAAATGTTTAAGGTAGCTTGCTGCTAATAAAACAATAATTTCAGCAACGATGGGCAGATACATGAATAGTAAGGCTGGTAAACTAAATGCATAGTGCTATAATTAAGACCATTCGCTTTTTTTTTTTTGGAAAATCATAATAGACTGTAAAAGAGAAATAAAAACGAGCATTATATATATTTGTAGAGAAACCACCAGACAGCCTGTTTACAGCTCACGTGAACACCATGATATATATCCTTTATATATCGTTCTTCCAGTTATGCTCGCATGTACAAAGATGTTCGAGCTGCAGTTGATTTGTGTCACCGTGATGGAACGTTGAAGCAGATGGTTGCTAGCGATCCAAAAAGGTATGGATATAAAATCACTAACCCAGTAATCTATCCAAGTGAGAAAGAGCGAACAATTTGTTAGCAATGAGATATCAGACTCTAGAATGATGTATCTATTAGCTGTTTCCTTTTGAAAGCGTGTTCTTAACTTTATAAATCATTCATGACTTAATGAAATTATTCTGACTTGCTCATTTTTTGGTTGAGTTTTATCTATCAGATATATTAATGAAGACAAGTCAATAGTGCCCATGCTTGAAATGCTCCGAGAATCTGGACGTGCAACATTTTTAGTGACAAATAGGTAGTTATGAGTTTACCTAATCATATGGAAACAAGTTAACTGTATTAGTTAAACTTTCCTGTGGTTTTTAATGATTGATGGAACAATCAAATATTTATGTGTATAAGACATTTTAAAATTTGTTTTTCCTAAACTAACACTTAGTGCGAAGCAGGAATCTGTGAGATATACGACAGTGATACTTAATGTACAAAAGTAGTGGGGAATAATGAGTTGCCGTGTGTTGATAGATTATAGGATAAATATTTTATAATTTATAGTGAATTGATTCGATAGAAAATATTGTAATGGTTTTTCTTTAAAAAAATAGAAACTTGTTGGTTTACTTCTCCACTCTTATTTTAACTAAACATTTTTCATACTTTCATATCTGATTTGCAGTTTATGGGACTATACAAACATTGTCATGAATTTCCTCTGTGGATCCAGTATGGCAGATAGCAGTAACAATTTTGGCTGGCTTCAATACTTTGATGTTGTTATCACTGGCAGGTCATGTTCTTCTTCTAGCATCTATACCTAGATATATTTGTTTGGCTTCATTATTTTGCTTTGATGGGAATTTTCCCCTATATTGGATTTGCATAATTAAAAAATAGTATGTTACAAGGAATTAAGGAGCTTGCCAACTTTACTCTGGGCCTTGTGCTGTTCAAATAATTGCATTTGGAAATTTGTTTTTGCCAGACTATACAATACATGTCTTTCTCCCTTATATTAACACATCATGTATCACTCATTTTATGAACTTGATAATTTATAAGAAACATCCAATTTCAGACTTATTTGTGATTCAGTTTTGCAGTGTGATCTCAATAGTGAAAATTAACTTTTGAGTTTCTTACAGCATGCAATTATATTTGTATTTATTTACATGCTAACCTGTTCAAGTTCACTATCCTACAGTGCAAAGCCAGGATTTTTTCATGAGGAAAATCGTGCCAACCTATTTCAGGTTGTGCCTGTGACTGGAATGCTACTAAATACAGATAATGGCTCTCCAATGCCCCAGGTTAGTACAGTTGCGCATTATTTTATTCATTGGTTTTAAGTCTTGTATAAGAATGTGTTTTTGTTTTTTTGAAAGGTGGGTAATATCTCCGCAAGGTTATTCATCGAAGTGAAGAATCATGCTTGTCCAGTTTTCCAGGTATAACTATTATCTAACATATACTCAGTATGTATCCATAAAATGTTTGACAATCAGCATTTCAGTATTATGTGGTGATTACTCACATCTGTTGCAGGGAGGCAATGTTGCTCATCTGCATAAACTGCTGTCCATTGAATCAAGTTCACAGGTAATTCTTTTCTTTATGACTAACGTATTTGTTACTTTCACAAATAGTAGTAATAAGTTCCATCATGGTGTTTTCTGGTCTGAAGAGCTGATAATTTTATGGTAGCGGTAGATTAAGGATTGTTGGTAAACTGAAGCTTCCTCTAAAAGTCTGAATGCTTTATATGTAGGTTCTATATGTTGGGGATCACATCTATGGAGATATACTACGCAGCAAAAAGGTTCTTGGTATATCATTAATCCTTATCACTATTCTATTAAATATATTTTGCATTCTATTTGATAACCAGTTAAATTGGTGATACCTGTGGTTATGATCATACGAGGGGCATCAATAACTGTGAATGTAATAGAGAAAATGAGATATTGGTGGAATCTTTAATGAGTTTGGATGATGCAAGTTCGTGTGTAGTGTGTTTTTCTCATGTTCCTTTCAAAATTTACGTATACTTGAGGATTCTGCTTTAAGTTAAATTTGATCGTGATGTGATGTGCTATGTGAGCAGGATGGAGAACAATGCTTGTAGTCCCAGAGCTTGAGAAGGAGGTTAAACTCCTCTGGGAATCAAGGGATACCCGCAAGGTGCTTACTGAGTTTATTGCCTCTGATTAGGTTTAATTTTTATGATGAGCTTTACTTCATAAAAAATAAAATTAGAGGAAATTACTGGTTTAAGTCATGCATAAAATATTTTATATGGACTTCTAGTATTTAAAATGAGTTCTATTTTTAAGTTCTTTCTTCCTTTCAATCACCTGACAAGCTAATATACACATAGGAAGATGTTTACATGAATAGTCTTGTGCAGGAACTTCAATTCTTGAGGAGTGAGCGTGATCGTATTGAGGATGAAATACATCATCTGAAGTGGTCTCTAAAGTTAGTTTAACTCTAGACCTCCCGTATAAGTCCTGCTTATTGTCAGTATGCTTTCTTATAGAGCAGTGCATTATTTTTCAGATTCAAGAATCCAAATGCTGATGCCAAGCAGAAGTTATCTTCAGAACTTGATAAATTGGAGGTTTGAACCTTATGAACATTCGCATTTCATGCATGAAAGTCCAATTTCAGACATTTGATAAGCGGCTGTATTTTTGGCAGCTTGAAAGAGAGAGAGTGCGATTAAATCATCAAGAGGCTCAGAGAAAATTGCACCAAAGGGTAGAAAGTTCACCTGTAGTTTTTTTCAATATATTTTGCTGCTCTCTTTTCTTCCAATAATCTGGTACAGCTACAATATATTCAATTTAGTCTGTATACACAATGTTGACCGTTTGTGTGCAGTTTCACGAGCCATGGGGACAGCTTATGAAAACGGGTTATCAGAATTCTCGCTTTGCTCATCAGGTAAAATGTGACTTTCTTTAGCAGTTTAGGTATATGGTCCATTCTCAAGTACAACACTAATTTGTATTTATAACTTTCTAATTGGAGTGTAGATCTCAGTGAATAATATTTCTTTTGATGAACTTATGTGCATGATGCAGGTTGAGAGATTTGCTTGCCTTTATACTAGCCAAGTATCCAACCTGGGCTTGTACTCTCCGGACAAGTATTACAGACCCACCGAAGATTTTATGCAGCATGAATTTGGCATTCTGGCTTGTGAGACGCCAAAAATCTGAGTTGTGGAATTTGGGGCAACATTCATTTGAATTTTGTATAGCTGAATTCTAATTTGCCCCTTGTTCCGTGTTCTGGGTCTCATCTTCCTGGTCTGTTACGTTGGACTTAAGCTCATTAGATTAATTAGAAGTGCCATATGATTTTGACCCAAAAAACAAAAAGTTTTATGAGGGCAAAAAAAGAGACTAGATTTTAGCGCTGTATAGTTTCTTCGAGCATTTTCAGAATGTAAGTAGTGCTATGCTACTACGTTGTAGCAATTACAGATTTGTTTCTTCGCACATTTTAATACAAGTTGATAAAAGTATCAGATTAAGAGCAAAATTAGTTTGAGCCATGTGTAAACGAGTCTTGCGCTTACATCGACTAATATTTTGATCCGTATTTATTTATTGTTATTTCATTAATTACAATCATATTATATTAGTGAATATTAGTGTAAAATTTTATTCTGCATAATATTATCAATTAATTTATAATTTTAAGCTAAGCCTCGTGGGTTTGCAGTTTAATGTAACTTTGTTTGGGAGAGGAAAGCTATTCCAACCGAATGAATTGGCTTTTATATTTTGATAATTAGAGAACTAATCCAAATTCCTAAATGAATTGAAATTTCACTTTACTTTTTTTTTCTTTATGCATTAATCAATTAATAATAAATTTGCCTATAATTGTTTATAAGAAATTATAATTGAATTCAATTACTTAGCAGTATTTTAATTATAAAATAAATTTACAAAATAATTTAAACTTCAAATGCAATGGGTCATTAACTCTCTTTCTCACGCGCTCTCACTCCGGCAGCCTACCGTGTTCAATTCATTTTTAATACTCTGAAAATTACAGCTGATCCACGAAATAAGTAATGATCAAATGACTCCACAAATAAGTAATTGAAATATCACAACTGTGAATACACGCTGACAATTCGCTTTATGAAATTAATAAAGTAAATTCAAAATTTACTAAACAAATAAGGAAGCAAATAAGTGAAAATAGGCAAATAACGAGTTCAATTAGTGCAATCAATTCAACATCAATAAATGAGTAAAAGTAATGTGAGTACAATAACTTTTAGGACTAATTCCGTGCAAGTTCAGATGGTGCTAAAAAGAACTACTCACTCATGATTTTTCCAAATATGTTATTTGTGAATGAAACACTGTGTGCTCCAAAAATCTGTGGTGTGCAAACAATAAAGTAAACGTAAGCATATAGCCTAAAAGCATTAGTTTGTTGAAAAATATAAAACTTAATGATTTTTATGTTTTTAAAAACATATTGGTTTTTGACTGTTGAGAATACCAAATGGGAGTAATTTATTACTATCCATTTTTTAAATAATCGTAATTTTTTAATATATCATATGATTTTAAAAAATCAGTAATTTAAATTTTAAATTTATTTTTTTATGTTCATTTTAGAAATAATACAAGTTACTACATAAGTGTAAAAGCCCAAATCCTCTCTCGTATCCTTATCAGCAAGCCCAATCCCAAGTGCTATATCTCATAAGAAATTAAGTGCTAATGAGCAAAAATATCAAGAAATTAAGTGCTGAAACAAGAGTGAGAACATGAAAAAGAGAGAGGGAGAGAGTTACCATATTTATTTCGGGATAAAATTACGATCCAAAGTTCATCATACCATTATTATCAAGTTTTTACTCACACAAATTTAATAAAAAATAATATATTTTATTTTTTAAAAAGACGTTGACATGCTTCTTTTTGAGTTTTAAATTTTTTTTATTATTTTACTCATACAATTCAAATTCAAAACCTTACTTAAGTGATAACGAGTCACTTATCATTTAGACCAATTTTTATTAGTAACTCTTCACATATTTTAATTATAAGTTGATAAATAATTATATTTTTTTACAATAATTTTATATAATTTTTTACAATTATCAAAAAAATTTAAAATATGTAACAAGATAAAAATTACAACAAAAAAATTAAATATTAATTGCTAAAAAATATCATAAAATATATTTAAATATTATATATAGTATTTTTTATTAAAAATTGCTTATTTTAAAATATATATTATTTAAAAGTTACAGAATTTAATTAAAATGTATTACTTATTATTATTATTATTTATTATTTATTTTTGTTGTATAGCCACATATGCATATTAAAAAACCATAAGAGATAGTTATTTCAAAAAGAATAGTCTACAAATATCCTTTATTAGAAACAAACTTATTTGAATTGAGTAGAACTATTGTATATAAATAAAACTCTTAGATCGAGTATTTAACAAAATCATATTCATGTATTTATTTTAAGTTATATTTATATTTTAATTAAAAAAAATCATTTGCTTGCAAATTAAAAAATTAAAATATCATTTAAAAAAATAAAAAATAAGATAAAAAATAAAATAATCAATCCAATTTAAATGATAAAAATTAGTTTGAATTTATTCGATTATTTTCAAATCAATCTAAACAAAAAAAAAATATACAATACAATTTCATAGAAAGGAGCTACAAAACATTCCTAAATTACTTACACCTTAACATATTTAAAATGGCTTAAATTGTACACTATTGGCAAAAAATTTCCCCCTTTAGCAGAGCCTTTTTTGGTCCTCTCTCTCTTTCTAAATGCACTGGGTTGGATAACATAATCAGAAGGAACAAAAACCTTATGTGATCCATGGCATGACTTGTCATTTGACAGGAATATATAACAAAAATGACATCCAATAAAATAGGTGCTAGAATCATAGAATTTATCTCATCTCATGTAACTCAATCTTTTTCAGGAAATTTCAAGTGTCAAACTATCACCACAAACTAGAATACAACAGCCTGGCAGAATTATGTGATCTCAACCCAGAAAAAAGAAAAAAAAAACCCACTGCATGGCGACATTTATTTAGACCCTGTTAATTAGCCTCTAAATTACTATTTTAGAAATCATAAAAATAATATTTTTATTAAAATTATATATAATATATTAATCATATTTTTAATTTCTTATTTAGTGCTTCAAACTACTTGTTAGCATTCTCCCTTTATTTAAACAACCAAATTTGATTGAAGGCATATTCTATTCCTGACGACATTCTATCTCAATTATTGGTTCCTCACATTTTGAGCTTACATTTCGAATAAAACCATTTACATCATTGATTTGATTTGTAAATAGAAAAACAAAACATTATAAAGTTTTTAAATTGGAATTGATTCTATTTTTTGTTTTTAGTTTATATTTGGAATAAAAACATTTACGTCGTTGATTGGATTTGAATAATTTTGATTTAGTTCTAGTCTCCACGGCTGAAAATTTTATTACTTTCGACATTTAAATTACTTTAAGTAGTGATAATAATAACAAAAGCTTTTCTAAACCTTAATTTTTAGGGTTGAACTAAAAAATTTAAAAGCATTAAATTTTTATTAAAAAATATTTATTATATCTTTATATTTCTAATGTAAAAGAATATTCCATTTTTAATTGAATTCTTAATGAGTGAGATTAACAAATCTATGTTTTTATGGCAATATTTGTACAACATTTTTAATTCAATTTTGTTAATACGTTTCTATTGAATTTGTCTTGTCATTTCTGTGTCAAAAGTCTATACAGTTACATTTGTCTTTAATAAGATTTTATAGTTAATTTATACCATTTTATTTATAACTTTTATAAGCTTTTTAATTTACAAGTGTTGTCCACATAACCTTGAGAATGAGGGTCGAAACAAACAATCATGGTTTTTATTGCTCATTGGTCCAAACGATGTATCATTATCATACAAGTAATTAATATTTTATAGAGTTCGTTTGCAGGTGAAATACCATAAGGTCAAAAGAGCATAGTTTTCATAATTGCCTTCAAAATACGAGGAATGTTACCACAAAATAGTTTTCACACGGAACAAGTATTAAATAATTTTATGTTTTTAATATATTAAAAATAAAAGTTTTAAAGAGGAAAAAAAGGAAAATATATTTTTTAATCTTAAATTAATAATTATATATCACTTATAATGATAAATATATAATTAATATATTAAATTTATGTCAATATATTAAGTTATATCTTTTATTATAAATAAATATTAATTTAAAATATAAAATTTGTCTTCTCCTTCAAAATCCTCATTCCCAAACAACTCTTTAAATTATTTTTAATTGAATCTTTGATCACATTTCTATCAAGGTTCTGTTAAATGCAAAGGCTTATTTATAAAATTTCAAATGCCTCAAAAAAATTATTAAATAATTAAACTTATGATCTAGTAATTCCTAAATTATTTTAAAAAAATTAATTAGATCTATACAGCCAGAGACTTAATTAAAAATGACTTAAAAATTAGGACATATATACAAAAATATTAAATACAAAGATGTATTTGTAATTTTATAAAGAGTCGAGGGATCAATGCAGTAATTTAACATCTTTTAATAAAATTTACTACTTTTATGTTTTAATTAATGTTGTACGGTTAACCTTGTCTTTTTTATTTTACTAAGTACTTGAATGGTATATTCTTACTGAAGCCATGCTCATTTGCATAATTCCTGATCCATTAATATCATAGCTCTCAACCCTGTAAATACAAATACCAAAAGGTTTTACCAGAAGTATATTATGATCTATTTGGAATTTTTTTTTTAAAAATTATAGAAGAAAAATATATAGTATAAAAAATATTAAAACTTATTATAAATTAGAAATAAATATTTTTATTTTGAGAAATTCTAAAAAAAAAATCACTTAACTTTTATAAAATAAGCAGAGAAATTTTTTTAAAACTCATAAAAAATTATTAATTTTTTTTAATTTTATAAAAACTTCTCAAAAAATTTATCCAAACTAAGCTTAAGAATTAATTTATTTCGGACTTTATATTCGTTTTGGGCTGAAGACTATCATTGTCAATGTCACACGGGTGGACTAGCTGATTGGAGCGAAGTTATCTAATGCAAATAAAGGGTAACCATTCCAAACATGAAAAATTGACATTTAAAAAAGCTAAACAAGCTCAAACACAGCATCGGAGAATTAATGGGTCAGCGTGGAATTTTTCTTGTGTTTTTTACGTTATGGCTAATATTCCTCCAAAAACGTTGTGACTGAACAACTAATTGATTGGAGTAGCAATGCGGGCGTAACATCTATAATAAGATGAAGGGTATCCAGAATAGACATGCTCAACTTGTGAGGAAGGGACCTCACCAAGAAAACAGAGCACTAGTTTGTGAAGATATTGTGAAAGAACATTTGAACACCCCGGTGATTGATTGGTTTATAGTGGAAAAAAAACATGGATGATAAGGATTCCAAGTTTATACAACCGATATTCTCTAAGGATATATCCTCCTCCTACATGCCCAAGTTGATGGGTCTGTTTCAGCAAATGATCAGTACTTGAAAGGCATATTGAAATGTAAAGCATGGATTCAAGATAGCAGACAACAGTCTCTTCCTTGTCTGCTTACATGAGAGTTTAAAGAACTATATTCTTAGTTCTCACTCATATATGACAAGGGAAGTGATATCTAATGCACTGTGTTTTAGCATAAACGATAGGATGTAATCATGCAATGTGGAAACTTTTGATTTCTAGTTAATAACTATTTACTTACTGCTAGTTATGTCTGTAGAATACTAGCACACACTTTTAATGTAATTTAAGAAAAATGTTAATTTTAGTTCCTAGGGACAAAGATAAACAATTAAAAGTAATAATTTTTTTATTAAAAAAAGTATTTATCACTTTGAGAATATAATAGTATAATAAATGTTTTTTAATTAACAGAAATACTATTTTTAAATGTTTAAATTTAGTGCTAACGAAATTGGTAATTTAACTAGTCTAGTTTGACTAAATAAATAAATTTTGGCTTTTATTTTCTCATAAGATGACCCACGGGCTACGTGGAAGTGGAACTATTCTGAGCACTTTTAGAGGGTGAGTGGCTTTGACTACTCCTTTCAAAGCATCTATGTTTTGGAATCCAAGCATGGATACCGATCCGTGGTTGGTTAGAAATCAATGCAGTGGCCATCAATGCCAACTTGAATGGGTAGTGGAGTGACCATAAAGCTTTTGAAACAGAAAGGGAGAGTCTTCAGAGATAAATTCGGCTCAGGATATGCGAGAATGATAAGGATTCTGAATGTATCAGCATCACCTCACCCCTTGCTATGGATCAAATAAAGTAGAAATGTTTCTTTTGGGATTTCCTCTGTGTGTTGTTATTTTGAATAATGTCAATTGTCATGTTCACTATTTCATTAAAGTGACTAATCTACTTTAAATTAATCTTTAACGAACATTGATGGCTCAAAGGATAAAAATTCAGTAACCAATTTAAGTTATATATGTGGTTACTATTATGTTTAAGCATGCATATCCATCCTTGTTGGAGAAATGAGAAAGTAGATACAAATATTCTATTCCAGACCACAGAGCTTTCCCCCCTTTGTTTTTTCCTGTCGCTTTCATTAAACCAAATATTACGGAGGCACTTTCGGTTGGTCCCCCTTGTAAGATATTAGATTTGAGACTACATTATGTAAATGTAAAACAGATGGAAAGCGCCCTATGTCCAATCTCTCTCAGGTTCACTTTGCTATGCCTATTGCCTAGCCTTTTTGTAAGTCTTGGATAATTTTCCTCCCTTAAACTAGCTTTTGAGAATAAATTAGGCTTCATCTATTTTTAATACTATCTCCAATATACATTTAACTTAAATGAAATTCAGTGATGTAGAAGATAAAAATGTAGTGTTGCAAACCACACAAATACAGAGAGGAAACAGCTGAAAAGATAAAAAGCACTTTAGCTTGTTTTCTCTCTGATCCATACACAGCTTGATGGCACTCTTAGCGTGAAATTTTCTACATGGACACAAGGTACCTGCGCCCGTGAACGTTTTGTTTTAAGTGTACAGCTACTGGTTCTGGACTTGTAACCTGGACCCACCTGTCCTTTGTACCGTACAAGCTCAGATCTCCACAACCATCCCAAATCAGAATGTAGCACAAAAAATGCATGTTTTTATTCATATTTTTATATCATTGTGCAGCATAAACGTTACCAGTGATAATTTATACGTTAAATTTATGCTACAAGTTTCAACGTATTTCCAAAGATTATAGCCTACAACCTTGGTTAAAATGCAACCTTGAATGCTAGTAAGTAATAACCGTAGTCAAGTAGGTGTTAGTTACAAATGGCAACTAAGCTGCCTACGTTTGTGTATTTTGATGTTCTAATTTGGAAATTTGAGTAATATCTTCATGAATAAATGAACACTAGTATGTGGCTATCGCAACTAGTAATTGGTTTTGCTTGCGTAGTTTAAGGCTATCCATGCCGAGACAAGGGTGAGGGTGGGGTGAGGGAACTGACAGCATTAACACCAATGCAATTCCCATGAGGACAACCTGCGTCTGATAGCAACAGTCACTTTAGTCCAAATGGCACCTATAGTAACGGAGTTAAGCACGTGATGTGACAAGGAATTCAAAAAAACGAGTGAAATTCACAGGAGGCAAAACTTTCTCGGTTAAGGGAAAGTCGGCGTGATGTTTGCTTTCATTTTAGATCTTAATTAAGCCTTAAACCAATTCGAAAAAAACCATGTAAAAGTTAAAGAAAACCACGTCCGTATCTAGGAATTTCAGAATCTGTCCCACAGTTTTGTTCGGAAAGCAACAGCTAGCATTAGAGCATCAAGTACACACAACCTATACAACTCACACACTTTCTTCCTCAGCACTTCCACTGCTATATAAAGGGTAGCAATGGGAGGTTCCTTATCACCATAGCTCAGTTGTAAAAAACTGATTTTTCATCACCATTTTTGCCCTTCTATCTGTTGTTACAATGGCATCAAGCTCGGGTTGGACAGCGAAGCAGAACAAGAGATTTGAGAATGCCTTGGCCATCTTCGACAAGGACACCCCAGACAAGTGGCACAACCTGGCCACAGCCGTTGGAGGGAAGACGGTGGACGAAGTGAAAAGGCATTATGAGAAGCTGGTTGAAGATGTGAAGCAGATAGAGGAAGGTCACGTGCCCCTCCCCAATTACAGAAATGTTGCAACAGTGGGAAGCACCGTCAGAGGTTACAATTACATAGATGAAGAGAAAAGGTAATTTATCTGTTATTTTGAATAAATTTATCTTTTTTTCACTCGTAATTTAATATATAACATTCTTTGTGATTGTTAATAAATTTTAGTTAATAATCATTAATCAAAGAGTGACTAAGAGAATGCGACGTTCCTCTATAATCAATCACTGTTAGGCCATGCTTAAAGTCCAATTTTTCTAATGAGGAGAAATCTGCATTAAGTCGACTCTTTCCTTGTTTACCATTTATCGGTTCACACCCTTTAATTTGCAAATTCCCGGCTTGAATCTAATTGTATTTATCACAATGCAGGATGAAGGCTCTGAGTCTCCAGTGAAGTGTGACTCACCAATAATATGCTGGATTGGTGCCATAAAATATTTTATTTGCTATTTCGTTTTTTCTTTCTATTTATGCGAAGCATCAGTACCTTGTGCTTCTTTCTCTCTAAATGTAAAGATGAAATTATCCAAAGACGTGCCAACTGGTTAATTGTGAAACATAACAATTGGATGTCACTTCGAAGGTAAAAAAAGGGTTTGTATGAGTTATTTGTTGAGTAAATAAATTTATTTCAAATGAATTATTTATATGACTTTTAATATAATATTTTAATTTCATTAACTCACTTACAAAAAAGAGTTGTTTACTTTGTGTGATAACGTAAATAAGTCCAAAAAACGAGAAAAGAGAAGAAAAATGAATAAAAGTACGTGAACACAATTTCATACAAAATCGGTATTCGAAATCAGAAAAACGTTATAAATCTGTTTGTATACCATTTTTTAAACTCAGTTTCACACTTTGCAAAGTAAGTTATGTGAGAATATTTTAATTTTTGAATTCTTTAGTAACGGAGTTGTCAGTTGTCCTTCCTATTCAAACTGGTCAGAAAGGAGTTTGGCAACTTTGGAATGCTGACAAGTTTCTGAATGGAGGGGTTGATACCAATTTTCAGTTCATAAACTCTTCGCGTTTTTTAAATTATAAATGAATTTTGCTAAAATATTAAATAATTTAACTTATTAACACATTTGAAATTAATTATGATATAATTAATCTTTTAATATGAGCTTATGTGAAATAGAAACATACTAAGAAGTTATTTTTCAATAATCCTAGTCAAAATGAGTTAAAATTATTAACTTTTAAATTGTAGTATGATTTTAAATTCAAATTTTGTGATAATAATAATAATAATAAATGTTAAAAGAACTTAACCACTCAAGTGACTTTTAAATAGCACGAGGTTCGTGTATAAAACGTACTTATTTTTCCTATCAGAATAGGATATTATGATTAAAAAAAAAAAGGTATACTGATTTGTATCTCTACATTCATTTATATGGTCAATATGTTACGCATTGAAGTTACACCGTGATAAAATTTTAATATTATTTAATTTAGTGTGTGATGTTATATAAAACTTTGTTGTATCATATTAAAAATATTTTGTGTGTAATACTAAATTATATTTAGTGATGTATCGTATAGAATATATATTAACGTTTTCTTTCAATATCATTTATGTTAAAAATTTTAATTCAAAAAAACACGGACGTCAGTAATTTTTAAAAGAATAATAATATTTTTATGTTTTTCTATGCCTATTATTTTTCTATCATATTATTTAGCATATCTCAATTTTCTTCGTTCCTTTTTATCTCTGTTTCCTGCATGTATTTCATACCCCATGAATTTTAACCTTCGTTAAATAACGATTCAGACTCTATCATAGCCAATGATGAAAACAATAATTAAAAAGAAGAATTGATCATCGCCCAAAGTTGATGACTCAATAAAAATAAATAAAAATTCTCAACCCCAATCCCCAAAAATATACCTTTAAAAAGGGGGGGACATGTTTTTCATGCTTTCTATTGTAATTTTACAGCTACTTGTACATCATTCGATTTGTTTCATTTCTAAGGACCTGTCATTTTGATTTATTTATTTATAGTCAACAGTGATAAATATTCAAGTTTCAAAATCAGCCCAACAATATCTCTAAGAAATTAATTCTACAATGCTTCAATAATAAATAAGTATTACAGACATAATGTATCTACTAAAAAACAAAACGAAAATTTAATAAAAATAAGCAGAAAAACCAAGCGAGAGGCCTTGGAAGGAAAATCCAAGAAAAAGAAGCCCAACAATGGTGGACTCGTTCTAACAATTGGGCTTTCCTGAAGGCCCAATTAAAACTGGGCGAACAACAAGGTAGAAGTTCACGTGCGGCACGCATAGCGAGATGGCGTGTGAGAAAAGAGAAAAGAGAAACGAAACGAAACGAAACGAAGGGAAGTGGATGATTTGAAGACCAAGACGAAGAAGACCAGGGAATCGAGGATGAAGAAAATCCGTACATCAAGTGTGGTTAAAGCAGAGTGAGTTTGGATTCATCACATTGCGCTGCATTGCATTGATTGAGCCATAAAATCTCCGAATTCCATCTTCCCCCACACTCTCAAAAATTCAATTATCTCTCGTCCATCTTTCATAACAACGCTGCAACTGCCACCGCCACCGCCACCATCACAACCACCCTTCTCACCCAACATATCGCATTAACTTTATCCAATCTTCAATTCAACCAACAGCACACTTATGGGCGAACACACGCGAGGTCAAGCACAATCCCTAATTGAACCGCAACCCAACCCTCACCCTCAACCGCCTTCCTCCGCCGCCGCCACCACCGTTCTTGACTCCTTGCCGGCGGACCCCGAACTCAGCAATGCTCCTCCTCCAACAAACTCCCCCGCCTCCAAAATCCCCCTCCGTCCCCGTAAGATCCGTAAGGTCTCGCCGGACCCGTCCACCTCCGAATCTCAAACCGAAACGCCGAAAGGCTTGTCCACCGGTGGGAAGAGTAATGCCCGCAACAACAAAATTGTTCAGCCACAACGAGCCTTGGTGGTTCCGAGAATGGTTGCTAGGTCACTGTCGTGTGAAGGCGAGGTGGAGATCGCACTGCGATACCTTCGCAACGCTGACCCACTCCTCTGCTCTCTAATCGGCATTCACCAACCTCCTACCTTCGACAATTTCCACACTCCATTCCTTGCCCTAACTCGTAGCATCTTGTACCAGCAACTGGCTTATAAAGCGGGTACCTCAATCTATACTCGCTTCATCTCTCTCTGCGGTGGGGAACCCGGTGTGGTTCCCGAAACCGTTCTTGCCCTAACTCCCCAACAGCTTCGCCAAATTGGGGTTTCGGGGAGAAAGGCGAGTTATCTTCACGATTTGGCGAGGAAGTACCAGAATGGAATACTATCTGATTCGGCCATTGTGAATATGGATGATAAATCGCTCTTCACTATGCTCACCATGGTCAATGGAATTGGTTCTTGGTCTGTTCACATGTTTATGATCTTCTCCCTCCATAGACCCGATGTTCTTCCTATTAACGATCTTGGTGTTCGCAAAGGGGTTCAGCTTCTTTACAATCTTGATGACTTGCCTCGTCCCTCTCAGATGGACCAGTTGTGTGAGAAGTGGAGGCCTTATCGCTCTGTTGCTTCTTGGTATTTGTGGAGATTTGTTGAAGCCAAGGGAACTCCTTCTAGTGCTGTGGCTGTTGCTACTGGTGCCAGCTTGCAGCAGCACCAGCAGGAGCAGCAACAGCAGCAGCAGCAGCAGCAGCACCCTCCGCAGCCACAGCTTCTGGATCCCATAAATAGCATGTTTAATCTTGGGTAAGATGCAGTACAGTCAATGAAATACTTGATTTTAGGTTTTATGTATTGGTTTGTTCCCCTTGTAGATGATATCTTCACTTAGATTAGATGCAAATATTGGTATAGTTGCATTTGGACTTTTCATTTAACTTGTGACTCTGCAATTCCCTTTTTACTTCAGTTTAAATGAAATGGATTGTTTCTGAAATTACATCAAAAGCTTTTTTTTCAAGCTTGCATATGTTGCTGCTAATGAGTAATGACTATTTATATTGGCGATTAAATATTTCAAGACTGCCTTAGAACTTTCCGGTGTTTGTCTTCCTTTTAGAAAATGTGGGAACATGGCTTGGAAAAATGATCTGATCCTGAAATGAGCTAATATAGTATTTGCAAGTATATTTTTTTAATTCTTGCTAGATGTATTTCTTTCATTTAGTGGAGGCAGACTTTCCCTTAGTTATCTTAATTACGCTTGTTGAGTGGTTATTCTCATCAAGATATGCACTCTCATCTTATGGAGGCATGTTAGATTCATTCTTTCTCAGATTAGGTAAGGCCTTCTTCATACCTGCTGGTCACATATCATGATTTTTATGTTTTGTTATTGTTCTATTTCTGGTAAGTTGTCAGGCAGCTGGACAGGGTAAGTCCTTAAGATTTTTTTTTTGGATTTTCTCTTTCTGCTAGTGAATTATTAAAATCAAAGGAATACCTTATACCTTCTTGTCCATCCTTTGGCAAGAGGAAGCACGGTAAAGAATCCCTAACTGCTCTTTCCTCTTTGCGGTTTTTGAAAAGTATTGTTTCAAAATTCGGAATGCCTTTGGCTGATGGCACTTCTTAAAAATATAAGGTGATGTGGAATACCAGATAGCAGAGATGTCATATGAAATATAGCTATCTCTGTCTAATAAGGAATAAATTGATGCCTTGGTGATCTATGATGACAAGATAAGTCTTGTGATTAAAATATGTACTTGTTCTGATTCTCTTGTTAACTAGTTTTGTATGCACAGTTCTATATCTTTTAATCTTGTGATTATAGAACAATGGCAAAGTTAGAAATGGTTTTTCTTGCCTTTTGAATCATGGAAAAAACCTTGGACATCTCTTGATCTGTATCTTACATATTTTTATTATAAGAAGAAAACACTTGCTAGCAGTCTTTGCATTACTACTGCATGGATTTAAAAATTGAGGAAGCAAAAAATTGTATAGAAAATTCAAGACAGGAAGGTTAGGCAGCAAACAATCATAACAAAAGACATACTAAACATTTAAATAAAGAACTAATGTGGCCAAGACTTGAATTGGTGGATACAACTAGCACTTGTGATGTTGAGATTGAAAAGTTATGGGAATCAAGCTATCTCCCTTTTGAAGATTTATTGTTGAGGAGTTCATTGTTGCCGGATTCATGTTGAAAGGAATTAGTTGCACTTATTGTCATCATCGTGCAAAATAACATGATGATGGATATGTACAGTGTAATGTAGTTCATGTTAGGAAGCTTCCCAGGATGAACAGGGTTATGAGGATTTTGATTTATCAATTAAAATTTTAAATTCTGATGTTTTTATATTTAGGCTTCAAGTTGAATATAAGGAAAGACAGGTTTTTATATTTTGTCTGAATTGAAATGCTTGTTTTCTGTTAATAGAGGAAGCGGTGAAATTTTGGTTGAGAGTAATTGATGCATAAGCGATGTACAAGCCCTCCTGTTTCATTTTATTCTCCATTCAAGAGTAGTGGTTTGAATTTAAAGCTATTTGTTAATTATCCAATATATACTGTAGAACATCGTAAGATTTTTTTAATTTTAAATAAAATAGATGCCTTGGATGATTAGTAAGTGTCAAGAGGAACCAAGGTCACATTTTAAAATCTCGTCTTTGTTTTGCTTTATTAGGTCGGTGTAGCCTTTTTAAGTAGTTGATATGTTAGGTGCAGTTGCAGTGTATGGGTCATTCTTTTCATTAATTAATTGATTTGATTATTGGACCTTCATTGTGGGTATATTTTCGGATTTTTCATCAGTTATCGCCATATTTTGGAAATTTTCTTTTCTTCCCGTTAAAAAAGTATTTAGTTTGATAGTATGGTAATTGGTTAAATCTTGTGTCTATTTAGTTGACAGATACTGTTTCTCTAATGTGGTCCTTATTCTGAAGTTAGACCTTAAAACCTATATTAGAGATTCATTTGTTAGCAAAGGCCTTCTTCAGATACTGTTTCTCTAGTTCTTTCTTCCGTTGTTTGTTTTGATTTCTCACCCATGTAGCCTTGTATGTTTTTTAATAATTTATTGGTGAATACTTATCCATGCTATGCTTTGTCCGGTTTGTTTTGGATTATGTTTTATGGTGTGTTCGTGGTTGTAATGCATTTGTTTGTGCTTTGTTGGTGCCAAATGTTTAGTATTTCCTTATATATATATATACTTGTGTACTTTATAACTATGTGCAAAGTTCAGTTACTGGGAAGGAGAGGTATGTGAATTTCAAGGTATAAAATACGTGTCTTTCACTATACTTCCTTTCTGTTCTCCATCTGCTTGGAGGTTTGTAATTTAATTATACTGTCTAATCTAATAATGTAATTATCATTCAAGTCTCTCATATTTCCGTCGTATGCTATAGGGCCGCCTGTGCTTGGGGACAATGATCGCTCGTGAAATGTTGAAATTTGTAGGCAGCCGCTCACACGTGAAGTTGCAAAGGCACGCCGTGCTGTGTATTTAATGATAGATCTTAGTACTGAAGCTTGAACATTGGGATCATTGAAGGATTAGTGTATGATTGGCTTGTGTTTAATAAAACCAGTGCAAGATTAATAAAGGCCACTCCTTAATTTTGTTTTGTTAATCAGTAATTGTAGCTGTCGGAGGCCAATGTCAAGTTGTCAAGTCGTCTTTTAGTGAGACAAGACTGATTAGAGGCAGTGCTGCCTTTGCCGCATGGTAATGTGGTTTGGAATATGGACCTTGTAACTAATGTACCAGGCCTTATCTTGTGTCCTACTAGTGGATGGGCCCTTTGCCTTGACTAAAATTAGTATAATATACATACATACATACAAAAAAAAAACCGTTGGGTAATTCGTATGCTTAATAGATTTGTCATCTGTTTCTGATCCCTAATAGATTCGAGCGATGCCGTTTGCCTCCAATGTTTTTATTACGTGGTAATCACATACACTTGATATAATTTCATGTTTTTAAAAATTTGATAACAATAGCAATTATTACTACAGTGGTTTTAGAATGAAGTTTGATATTTTGTAAAAGGCAATTCTCTCTTGATTGGACAAGTACTTAATCAAGATAAAGCCAGAATAAGTTATACGCTACACGACGGCTAGGTAGGCAATCCGACTATAATATGAAAAAATTCTTGGCGGGACGGCGATGTTATTATAACGCATACACAAACTGGAACAACTACAAAGCGACGTTTTTTTTTTTCACAACTGAAGGATATTCTAACTGAATATCCCTTTATTCCATCTTCTTGTTTTCGTAATCTTCACTTTGGAATACCATCGACCGATCATGCGTATCAGCATATCTGTTTATTTTAAATAATACATTTTTTTAATCTGTTGCTAAAGCATACAATAAAATATTATGCATAATTTTTATTTAGTAAACGTAAGTGAAAGTAACTATTTGATTTGAAATATAATTATTTGTTAAAATTAATTGCATAACTATTTCAAACGTCTTAAATGAAACTTGAAAGATATTTACGTGAATATAAATTATTTAAAAATTCAAAAAACTAAATATTAGTTGAAGTAATTTTTCATAAGCTAACTTTCAATAAGGTCCCTTTATTTTTTATTTATCAAAAAAGTATATTAGCTTAGTAAAGAAAAAGTCACAAACTACTTTAAAAAGTATAAACTTCAACACTCATAATTTTTATAAATTTTTATTATATATTCTTATACCCACAATTACAAAAATGAACAATATAACTATAAATATAGAAGTGATAAAGCTACTAGTTTTTGCAAGCAACGAGAAACAGCTGAAAATGCAACAGAAGTACGAGAATTACGACCCCTCATTTCCCGACCAACCTGTGGTTGACGAATACTTGGCAATATGGAGTAGGTTACCAGCCTTTGGATCCAAGCCAGCCTTCATTTGGGCTGAAGACTCTCACACCTTCACTATCCTCACTTACCAACAACTCAACACCTCCGTTGACCTCATCTCCTCTAACCTTCTCCATCAACTCCAAGGAGGTGACTCCATCCTCCTTCTATGCTCCCCAGGACTCGACCTTGTTGAACTCATCTTCGCCTGTCAAAGGGTTGGCCTTTTGAGCGTACCCATCATCCCTCCCCACCCTTCTTTCGCCAACGAAAACTATCACCACCTTATAAGGGCCATTTCACAAACCAAGCCCAAAGCTGCCATAGCCCATTCCCACTACATATCAAGCATTCAACTCTACCTTTCCTCCTCCAATAAAAACAAAAAACTCGCCCACATGTTACAAAATCTCCACTGGATTTCCATAGACCACATCAAACATAGGAAAAACAACGTTACTATAAATAACCCTGAGTCCCTAACATACCGTGGTTGCAAAGCTGACGACGTTTATTTGGTTCAGTACACGTCTGGAGCCACTGGGATCCCAAAACCTGTGCTTGTCACAGCAGGTTCGGCTGCTCATAATGTTAGGACAGCGAGAAAAGCTTATGATCTTCATCCAAATTCCATTATCGTTTCGTGGCTTCCTCAGTACCATGATTGTGGCCTCGTCTTTCTGTTACTCACCATCGTATGCGGCGCCACGTGTGTTCTCACATCCCCAGCCTCGTTCATCAAACGCCCCAGGCTCTGGCTTGAACTCATGTCGGAATTCAAGGCCACCTGCACTCCCGTTCCCTCATTCACTTTGCCACTTGTGGTAAAACGCGGAGGGGTTGACAAAGGAACAACACCCATTAACCTATCAACTTTGAAGAACCTTATACTCATCAACGAACCCATCTACAGAGACTCGGTGGAAGAGTTTGTTCATATTTTTTCTCCATTTGGGTTAAACCCTTCCTCTATCTCTCCTTCTTACGGGTTAGCCGAGAATTGTACCTTTGTGTCCACTGCGTGGAGGAGAGGTAACACTGATAGTGATGCCTATTCCAGCTTCCACGATTTTCCAACTCACAACAAGCTTTTACCAGTTGCAAGGCTCAGAAACGAGGAACAAGAAGACGTGGAAATCATTGTTGTTCATGAAGAAACACACGAACCAGTCGAGGATGGTATTGAAGGAGAAATTTGGGTTTCTTCCCCAAGCAATGGCTCTGGCTACTTGGGCCACCCTAGTTTAACAAGAGAGGTATTTCATGCAAGACTGAGAAACACGGTTAGTAAGTGCTTTCTTCGAACTGGGGATAGAGGCATCGTGAAAGGAGAACGTAGGTTTCTCTTTGTCACTGGTCGTTGTCAAGATGTTATCAAACTCCAAAATGGTCAAAACATTCATCCCCATTACATAGAAACTGCAGCTTATAACAGTTGCACCAAGTTACTGAGAGGAGGGTGTCTTGCAGCTTTCGAAGTTTCGAAAACTGTTGCGGTTGTGGCAGAGATACAGAGAATTGAGAAAGCCATTGACACGGGGATGTTAAAGAGGGTTTGTGAGGGAATTAAAGAAAGTGTTTGGACGAAAGAGAAGGTTGAAGTTGGATGGTTGGTTTTGGTTAAGAGTGAATGCGTTCCCAAAACCACTTCCGGAAAATTGCAAAGGTGGAAGGCTAAGGAGAAGCTTCTTGGTGGTGAAATGATAGTTCTGATGGAGATGAGGTTTGGAGAAGATGTTAATGTTACTGAGAGGGCAGAAGAGGTAAGAGAAGTCGCTGGAAAAGAGAAGGGTAACATTACTCGTAGCTCGTTGATCTCACTTCTGTGAGATAGAGCACGAACGAGTGTAACATCTGAAAAAGATTTCTGAAAAAACAAATAAATAGATTTTTAAAAAAGTATACTATCTATGTGTGTTAATGTGAATGTAGTTGTGGATAATCAGATATTAAATTTCCTTATATTATAAATTTAAGGCACGTGAAAATATAACATAAATACACATTGTTGCCAAATAAAATAACATGCGCTTACTTGCATGATAACTTCAAAAATAAATATATCCTTCGAGATTAATTGTCAATATCATGATCCCAAATTGAAAGTTATTTTCTTTTTTGTACGTTTAAGCTAATTAGTATATTAAGGAGGTTTGTACAAAAAATAATTGTAGATGTGTGATCAGGACAGTGACTTAAACATTTTTCTCGTCTAAGGTTTTATTTTCATTTATTGACCCGTATATGTAACCATATAACGTGTGCAATACTTGAAAAATAAATCTTAATTACATGTATGCTTGAATTGATAGATTGTACATGTATTACAAAGTACAACTTTTTTTTCCCACAATTGTTATTAAACAAAAATTATCTATACACTTATTAACTACGAATAATAATTTTATACATCTGCAATTAAAACATTTATTGAAACTCCAAGATCTACACTTACTATTCTAACAACATAATAAAAAAAATTTTAAAATTCTAATTTATCATGTGCTTGCAAAATAAAAGTAATAATATAAGTATGAACATTATTAATTTTTTAATCTCTCAGTTTGTTATGGCTTATTAAAAAATGCTCTAGTCCTCCACCAACATTTATCAATTTCAATTTGTTATTTTTATTATAAAAATATTAATCATATATTATAAATACAACTTTTGCGTTTTAACTGAAGAAAATAAAACAAGTAATATGTAATAAAGATGAATGACTTAATTTGTTTAAAAGTTACTCGAATATTATAATTTTGATATTTAATTATACTATTACATTAAAAGAAGGCGTGGAAGAAAGTATCATTGATTTGATGTGGCATAAGACGAGAAGAAGAAGGAGTGAGTTTTGTTGAAGGGTGGAGAAATGACAGGTGTAGCATAGAACGTGAATGTCACCCTGCAAATGTAGTTTCAACTGAGAATGTTAATATAATTGAATATCTTATTCTGCTGCTTCGGAGTCATCCTCTTGAGGTGCCACTGTGGGTGCTTTTACTGTATCGTCTACGTCGTCATCTTCATCATCTGGTCCCCCTGTAGGTGCCTCACTTGGTGCCCCTTCAGGATCCTCTGGAGTTCCACTCGCTGGTATCGGTGCCCATTCACCTCCTTCCTCTCCTGTAGGTGCCTGCACGGGTGCATTTGTTGGTGCCGATGTGGGTGTTTTTGTTGGTGCCGATGTAGGTGTTTCTGTTGGTGCATAGGTCGATGGTGCTCCAAATGGTGCATTATTTGATGCTGGTGCTTCCAACGGTGCATTAGTTGCCGGTGCTCCCAATGGCGCATGGTTTGGTGCATTGTTTGCCGGTGCTCCTAATGGTGCATTGTTTGCCGGTGCTCTTAATGGTGCATTATTTGCCGGTGCTCCATTTGGTGCATTGTTTGTTGGTGCCTTCTGGGGTGAATTTTGTGGTGCCCCTACAGGGGAGGAGTAATCGGCTGGTGCTCCTACAGGTGAATCATCATACACGCCCTCTACGGGTAAATCATCATACACGCCCTCTACGGGTAAATCATCGGGTGCCCCAACGGGTGAATCTGGCGTTGACCCTGCCGGTGAAATTCCCGTGTCGGTGCTGGTATTGCTGATCACCCCACCAATTCACCACTCAAAATCAGTGTAAAGTTAAGCTAAGTTCCACGCTATTTTAGAATAATGTTAAATTTTCTAAGCACTATCTCCTTGTTAATTGTTGTTCTCATTTTTTAAAACTGATTTTAAGTATACAAAAATATAATATTTATATTTAAAAATTATATTTATTATACATGTATACTTTTTATATAATTTTTTTAAAATAAAATTTTATCATTTTCAACATTTAAATTCAATTTAAAAGATTGTTATTAACATACATTTTTTTCTTTTTAAAAAATATTCATATTTATCCATTCATTTAAAAATACAAGACTATTATTTATCATTTTTTAATTATACTTTATTTTATCTAATTCTTAAATATTTTATACACTTATTATAATTAATAAATAAATGAAAAATTATTATTATAATATTAATAATACACTTTACTAAAAATCAAGTAAAATTACTGAATTGAGTAAAGTAATAATATTATTTTAATAAAAAATTATTATTTAGTATATTTTTATTATGTATCTTTAGAGAAAATTATTTATAAAAAAATAAATAAAAAATAAATACATTTAATTTAACGTATCACGTGTCACGGATTCGGCCTACATGTCTTTGATCATCTTCCGACTGGGCGACAATGTGCTCTTCCAAGATTGTTACGAAAGGATAAAACTAATTGATTTTTTTAATTAAATAAAATATTACCTTCATATCTTTTTATCTGTCTACTTAAGAAGATAATATACATATTATATAAAATGTAATTATTATTCTCACCCGTGTTAAAATTATTTTTATCTGCTTAATAAGCGTATAATTATTTAATAATAATTAAAAATTTATTATACATCCTTCAATTAATGTTAAAAAAAATGGTGGTATAAAATATTATGATAATTATGAAGAGGAGGAGGAAATAACGTTAGAGAAGATTTAGATGATGAGAATTTACAAGTCTGAAGGTATTGATCTTACTTGTCTGTATCCAAAATGTCAGCCAAAGATGCACCTTCACCGCCATCGCCATCGCCATCGCCATCGTCATCAGAGCCACCAAACAAATCATTTGCAGAATCTTCGGAGGAACCACCAAAAGCCTTCCTGGCCGCGTCAAAACTATCTGGAGAGAAACTTCCCTGCCCAATCAGATCCTTCCATGGATTTTCCTCTTCCTGACCCAAAACTGAATGCAATGGCAGAGCCAACACCAATGAAAATACCAATACAAATAATGATGACGTCTTTGCCATTTTTCCTTATTCCCTTTCCCTGGAATCAAGGATTCAAATAAACGCCTTGACAATTTCTCAACCAAGGGTGGCAATCAAATGCAAATTTGTTTCATTACAATTTCCTTTTTTATATATACTGCAGCAACCTGTTTTAACGTTACGGGGTTACCCAATTGCCCTCGATCTTCCAGCTCCTACCACATAAAATAGGGTTCATATGGGTGTTAAGTACCCGAATCTCGCGTACCATTTTGTTATCTTTGGAAAATTAAATTTAACGGTTGGATTTTAGTTTCTCAACAGATCATCATCGCCTACCTGCTATTGCAAAATTCCTTTTGCAAAGCCCTCATTTGCGGCTTAACTAGTTATATATAGCCACTAGTTGGAGGTGTGTCATGCCCTCCATTTTATTTTTAGTGCAAAGTTTAAATAAAGCTACTCAAAAATTTCTAATATTTGGCAAAGTTACATTACATGATATTTCTTACAAATTACAATTGGGTGAATATAACAGGAGCAGAAATTGACAGCACACTGACATAAATTGCATACAATATGAGGTCATGTGTTGTGTACTATTGCACATGAATTCGTCCAAACTAGAGCAACTCCACACTGTCATTAGTCTTTGCTTTTGCTTCACTGGATATTTAGATTCCTCATTCGCCTGCTTAAGAAAATGGGATCATACGTGATAAGAGTGAGACAAATTCAGAAACCTGATGCGTGTAACATAAGTGGGCAAATGCATGTGCCAGAAGACTTAACTACATCCCAATCATTACAGGTGATTTGAAGAAGGGGTGAGAACAAATGGAGCTAATATATCCCCGGGGGAAAATGATAAACGTGGGTGCATGATCCAATGATTATCACCAATTGATCATGTACTTGATATTAATTAATAATATAAGCATTACGGTGGTCATTATCCTAACTAATTGATCATGTGCATCTGATCTGAAACTTGATGGATTGAATTTCACGTGGACTCTGTTTATAAATTCAAATAAAAAAAAATACATTCTTGGTTTCTTTGGTTTGCAATTTGAGCTAACAAGTAACCAGAAATAGCACTGTGATCATCGTTCGTAAAAGCTCTAAAACATGTAACGTGAAAATTATTAAAAACGGATTATCCCAGTAATGAAATTGGCAATGCAGATGTGGAGGACTATCCCAATATTAGAAGGTATATCTCTTTCAAAACACCCCTGAATGAGCTTTTGCATTTACAATAGAAAGGATTTCCTCTTCTAATGCATGTGGGGGAGTTATAGTCTAATAGATGATAACACGCACAATAGCTGGGACTTGGAATTGGAAGTTAATAGATTTTTTTCTATCTTTTGTTTGGATCAGGGTACATGACATACATTTAATAGGGGTTTATTGCTGTGTAGTACTAGTCATACATCCCTGAAACATAAAACCTCGTACAATGTAGTACTGCATGAATTTTTAAGGTGATGAAAGCGGTTAATCTTATTCAAAACCTCGGTGACATAGAAACAAAGGAAGCATTGAAATGATGCGATAGCAGTATTACCTTTGCTCATTTTCAATCTGTCTTGCGTTGATGGCAGCACCTCTATACCTGGGTAGTGGTATTTGATCACGCTCTATTCGAATGACATCCTCCTTGAGAATCTCGTAGTGCACTTTAACCTCTTCTACGGATTTTCCACCAACAGCGTTGGCCACATGTTGCCACCGATTTGGGTCGTCAGGGCCATGAACCGCAAGAGCATCCTCAAAACGCCTATTCTCTTCTCGTGTCCAACCCATGCTAGTGAGTGAGTGAGAGTAGTGACTTGTTAAAGTGGCTCAATCTTAAGGGCAAAGATTAAGGCTGTGGGTCCTTAAATAAGGGAGAGTCAAGTGGGGGGGTTGTGCAAGTTGGCAAATACTTTTTACGGATTCAACGAGATATGATTCGCTCACTTCATACCATTTCCCAATCTTGGGTATGTGTGGCGGGGTCAAGTGCCCTATGAGTCTATGACCTTTAGACCTGCTCCATTTCTTATTGTCAACATTCAGATATCAGAGTAGAATTTCTTCAGATTTTTACAGTCTTATGGCGGTGGGGATTAGATACCAATTCCCACTGCCATAGATATTGATATATTCGCTAACAAAATACAAGAAAGCAAGGCTAAGATATTCTACCTGTTTCTAGTGAAATAGATAGCCAGAATAATTATCTCGTCACTTATTTTGCAACTTGTAAGTAATATACTTTCTCCATTTCTCCATCACCATTAAATTAAATATAATTTACATATGAAATCGAGAATAATGTCCTGTCTGCGCCCTGCTCCTGTGTCAATTGCATTGCTTAGCGGAATTTGCTGATACAAAATAAAAATTAGTACTTGTAGAACAATATAAAAAATGGAGTTGAAGTTTTCTTCATGAATTTCTGCATTTTACTTGGATTACTTTATTTCCTACTTACGGATTGTTGGGAGATCCGAACTGCAAGACTTTGCGTGCCTAAGAGGGGAAGCCTGCTCTGGTTGAACAGGGAACAGGGTTTGCACTTGGGCCTGCCAACGCCATAACTCACATTTATATATTATTGTTTTCCAGTTCCAGAACATGTGCACACGAGATTTTTTTTTTCTAAAATAAATTAAATAAAGTATATATTATCTTCAAAATATAAAAAATAATAATTTATTTATTAATTAGAAAATTTTATGGGCACCCAAGATTAAAAAAATTGAATATTAAAAATGCTTGGTTATATGTTTTGAAAAGAGATGAAAGATAGCGGTTGCAAGAACAGTGAGATGGTGGGAAATCGAAGATGACTGGCTCATGAGACATGATATTCAGAATTCATATTTTGTAACAAATTTATCATTAATAAACTGAGATATATATGTGCGTTAGTTATTAATATTTATAGTATTATTAGGATATTAGTTAAAGAATAAAAATAAGTTTTTATTAAAAAAATATTATGATGTATTAGAAATTAGATGTTGAGCATACTATTATACTTTTGACAAAATTTTTATTTTTGATGTGTTAAGATTTTCTTTGAAAAATTAAATGGCAAAATATCTTAAAAACTTGTTATTATTTCCTTGTTTTGAAAATATAAAATGAAAATTTGTTTTAAATTTTTCAAATAAAATAACATTTATCGAACACTTTTTTTGTTTTTTTAAACTGTTTTTAAAAATAAAAATTTAATAAGCCTTTCTTTTTCTTGCACTTCAAAATTCTTTTATTTAAAGGTAGTGCCCTATGATGTTTTCTTTTACTTTCTATTTTAAAAAGAAACATGTTGAAATGTAAGAATTTTTCTTTATATAACATACACATACAATATAATCAAGCTTAAATATTTCCTCGGTAGATAAAAAAAAAAATGTTTTTTTAAATAATTTTTATTCAAATTTATTCCTTTTAGTCATTAAACAATATTAACAGTCGTGTATTCTATGGTAAGGGATTAAGTTTATATCTTTATAGCAAATGTATTCTTTAACTGATAAATGCTTAAGTGGCTCAAGTGTTGTGTTAGATGATTTAAGAGTTAGTATCGCACATGTAGCAGGGAATGGAAGATTAATTTAGGTTAGTAGCGCATATATAGAATCTGTTGGATGCCCATTGTCCAATGTCTCCCAATTGGAGGTGATGAGACAGCCACTATATATAATCACTCAGCGACTCTCTCCTGCAGTTTGGGGATACTGCCTCAATTGCTCATAAAACTCTTTAACAGAAAGGAATTGCTTTCCGTCACCAAATGGACCCCTCTAGATTATGATGATGATTATCACATATTTGTGCCAAAAAATGTGCTTCACTTCGTAGCATCACGAATCTATATCTTTTAGACAATTCTAGTTTAAGAATATTTATCTTTCAATTTCAAAACAGAATGCCCAAAAAGCTTCTCCAACCAACCGGGTGCACACAAATTTGGCCACCAGCAAACTATGCGAGTTTTATTCTTTTTACTCTTAAATTAATGTTTTTTTTCATAATTTTTAATAAATTTTAGACAATAATAAAAATGTGTTCGATAGAATGTGCGGAAAAATGTACTAGTAATATTCCTCCTCAATATTTATTATTATTACTTTTCCAAGGCTCAAACTCGTCCACTCACAAAATTCATCGTGGGCCTTCAGGCCTTTAGTTGTGCAGATTGTCTTTGGGTTGGTCAAAGAACATATATCACTAACAAATTTTATTCGGGCCTACAGTCCCAACGTGAATAATTTAGAAAAAGGAAAGTTTTATCGTGTGAGTGGAGATTATCAGATATATTATTACTTCTTGCAGAAAAGGTTTTTAAGTCTATTCTCTATAAAGATATTAATATTAAGAATTAATATATCTTATGCGAGTATAATTTGATCTTTCTTTATACATAAAATCATATTCATTCAATTTATTATAAAATGTAAAGGTGCATTCTGTTTTGTTACATTAATTTCGTATAAACAAATTCTTATTATCCATGCTTGAATTATTCTGCTAATAGTATTCTCCTTTGATGTAGTCATTTAGTCGCTTCAATTCTCCACTCTGCTGTTCCATGATTGCTCGCACCACATCTACAATGGAAATCATTCCAACTATTTTTCCATCTATAACCGGAACATGCCGGATATGATTTTCTGCAAGAAAAAAGATGATATCTGAATGACCCTTTAAGCTTTGTGTCAAACGGTTAAAAGCAGAATCACTTACCTGTCATGAGTCTCATTGCTTGAAGAATGTTGGTGTCAGAGGTCACAGTTATCAAGTTTTTCTGTTCACAGATAACCCATCATTCATATTGAAAATGCACTATTGGGCTGTTAAATATAGTGGAAATGAGAGAGCATAAAAGAACCTCATCAGTCATTATTTGACCAACTTGTGTGTGTGAGGGAGATCTTCCTTGTGCAACTATTTTTCTCAAGCAATCTACCAGCTCATGCATGCACCCAACAGAGAGATTGAATTAGTTCATTCGGTCCAAAAATCTATACATTTTGATTTGCAATGATAGTGAAGTAACTTTATATTTTACCTCTTTCTGTGACAATGCCTGCTATATGCTGGTTCTCTGGCTTTAGTACCACCAATGATCCTATATTATTTTCAGCCATCTGAAAACCTTATATATGATGTTAAGAAATGTAATGAGAGTTAATTTAAGTGAAAGCTTTTGAATAAATTGAATTGTCTTACGTTCTTCATTGCATTAATAACAGCATCATCAACTTGGCAGCAAAGCCATGAACCTATTTTTTCTTCCCCTTTTGTCATTAGTACCTCTGACACCGTGACATTCTCTAACCCTTTCTGCTGCATGTGTGGAGAAGATGTGGCACAACCAAAACCTGATGATATCTTGTTTTGGTTAAATATTCCATTCCCGTGGAATTGCTGAAATATTGCAGCCCTCGAAGGGTTTTGGCCACGTCGCAGAATCCGGTAAACTCCTAGCATTTGTTATTCTAGTTCTGTTCAATCAAAAACCGGATATTTTCTCAGCCCTATTAAAACCATTGGGATGGCTATTGGCTAATGATTTATTAAATTTTAATCTACAAAAGACATAAGTAAAAAAGTATTTTCATTTCATGTAAATTTTAGATGCTTTACCTTGCTGAGATATCTGAGGAGAGAAATTAAATAATAAAAAAAATTCAGAGTATTTTTTTTTTATTTTCAAATGTAGGATTCTACCTTTGATATACCCTGATGCAGCAGGTAGGAATACTTATAGTTGATTGCTAGTTGGTTCTGCTTTACCAGCGGTAAGGGTATATGGAACAAATCCCATCTTTGGCACTTCATGTTACAACAGAAATAGCTTGGTGTCATCTTTACTGTAAGACTAATTGTTGGAATTCTTTTCTTGAGGAAAAATATGAAGAAAGGAACTTCATGGTTGCTTTCACATGGAATTGCTTAACCTTTTCGACGTTGTTCTGGCATTCATTTGCTGAACATCAAACACTTCCGAACGATTATTTTAAGATTATTTCCATATAACTATTTCCCAACACGTGTATGAATGACTAAAACCGTGAACTCCGTAAGCTTCCAAGAGGCGAAGTATATGCTAGGAATTTCTTTCGTGAGAGGTGAAAGAAACTACTTTCCTTAGCCACAAGATAAGAATGGTTGGCAAATGTTTAATTAAAACATAAATCTTTAAGTCTAAGGAAAGCACAAATGTAGAACTTTTCAATGAAATCAGTGTGAAATGCTCAGCAATAAAAACAAGTGAGTCAAACCAAAACTCTAATGAAAGTCCTACAAAGCATCCAAGGTATAAATTCCTAGTTGTGTCGTTGTGTGTATATATAGTCATAGACCACACCGATGCAATCTGCGATAATTATGTTCAGCTAGAATACCCTGCATATCCTATAAAAAAACTCATTCTTTTGTAACACCAGATAACATATTAACCAATAACCATATTCATCATCCATGCCACGGAAAAAGCAGCAATGCGGTTTCAGGATCCCTTGGAGATCAGGTCCATCCACCAATGTACGCTTTCACCGACCACCATTTCGGCCTCCTGGAATAGCCTCTGCCCCATCACAACCTCCTCCAAGAACACAATCCCAACAACTGTCAAATTCTCTTCCATCACAATCACCACCATCTTCGGTGATCATTGACACCCCAGAGCCAAATATGAAAGAATTGGAGTTGGATAATGCTGCTACTGAGAATTCCAATTCCAATGCCCCTTTGGAAACACAAAGCAAGTCCAATAAATCCAAGTGTAAAGCCAACGACACAAAGCATAGAGAATCAGTTCCAAGGCAAAAGGCTGAACTTCACACAACAGCACCTACCTCACGAGCAGATAAGAAGCAGAAAGAGACACGAGAAACGGTGGAGGGAAAGATGATGTTTGCCACGTCAAATCCTGGCGGGAACGACATTAAAGTTGTGAACCCAGCTTCAACATCATCGGATCCAAATCCAGCAACCATGAATGTATCAACCATACCATTATCCAACGAGGAAAATCCCATTATGCAAAACAACAAAAAGGATGAAATTTTAACAGTGGCCATGGATGAGAAAGGAGTTAGCGTTGTAACTCTAGCAGGTGACAACAGAGGAGTAACAATGCACGTGGCAGGGTCAAGTAGGAGCAATCCGAAAACAGAGAAAGAGAAAGATGAAGCAGCGAAGGCATACGTGAACAGTAACATACAGAGTATAAACAATTCGATCATGTCTCACGGCACAATCCAGGGAAGAGACCCTGGCGTTCGTGTGGTTCTTCCACAACATCCTGAGCCTGATAATGAAGCGCGTTTGGAACCCCACAAGGGCGAAGTAAGCATTAACAGGGCAGAGAGGTTGCCTTACCAACCCGTGGTTCGAAGACGATGCCTGAGGGGTCTTTTCCTTGAACCCAGCGAGTCAGAGGGTGATAACCCTGACAAGCCTCGTCGTCATGGTTGCAAGTTCAGATGCGGAGAGAATAGTGCTAAGGATAAGGGATAGTCTGTAACAAAATAAACACTCTGACATGATATCGGTTTTTTTGTTTTGGTGTTTCATGTTAACAACATTCATCATCTGTGTTTTTTTTAATTTAAAATTATTAATTCACAGTGGAGACCATGGTAGATTAGTGAAAATTTGAAGGGAAGAACCATGCGGTGGTTTACTAAACAAGATCATAAGCTTGTTGCGTTGCCCCCTAAATTGACACGTTTCCTTTCTTACAGATTAAAAAAAAAAAAACAGAAAAGAAATGCATTTCAGGAAACCAACATCAGAGTTAAGATCACAAAGACAAGACCCTAACATTAGCCTTTAGGTTTCCAACGTTAGAACCCAAAAATAAATAAACCAAATAAGACGTGTGGACGTAGGTAATAAGAAAAGTTAAATTATTAAAAAAAAACTAATAATAATTAGATATATGTTTAAGTAATAAATTTATTTAATAATAGATTATATAATAATATTTTTTTTTTTTATAATTTATGACTTATTTTTTTATTAGTATAAATTTTTAGATACAATATTCATAAAAAATATTTGGAGTACCACGTCATACCCCATAAGAAAAATGGCCCAATCTCCCTCACAGCGGGTGCGCCAACATTCATGACAACAAATTGACGAGAGAAATTTATAGAAAAAGAATAATAGTTTATGATATGTAATGCAATACGATAGAAAGAAAAAATAGGGATAAATGACAGAGATTAAATAAATTTTAAAATTATTAAAGTTTTTATAATCAAATGTTATAAGATGGAAATCCGTCATGAAAACGGTCAAATCAAATGTTTTTTTAATTGGAAATTTTTACGTTTCAAAATAAGGTAATAAATGTAAATATCAAATTTTAAGACTGGTTTTAAACATAAAAAGTTAATAAACATTTTTAAAATAATATTAATTGCTATTTTTACTAGTATTTTTTATTCATATTAAATATTTATATTATTTAAATAGTTTAAGAGTAAAAAAATCACTAATAAAAGATAATAAAAATGAACAATTAATTTTAATAAAATAATTGAATTTTTATCTATATAATTTATCCTCTCTAAGTAAATAAATAAGAACAGAAATAATAAAAAAGTGTGATAAATAATTTTTAATACAAAACAATACAATTGATATATAATTAAAACCCACGCACATTAATAAAACTATGACCTTAAACATGCAATTAATCTGGGTATAAATATTTTAAATATATCATATAATTTACTTATGTTTTCTTAGCCAGTCTTAAAAATGATTAGCAAGACCCTGGGAAGAACTAAATGTATGTGTAAAAGGGCAGAGAAAATCTTAGAAGAACTAACACAAACTTCTAACAGTTATAAGTATTAAAAAATGGAAGGTACGAGGATGTAGCCGCCTTATTTCCTGAAGTCTGTGGGCAAACCTTAACCCAAAACCTCTAAAATATTCTACGAGCGGGGTCTCTGTCCTCATCAGCATTATCACTTAACACCCCAAGCTTTTGAATGTGACACATTGACCTTACCCATTCTGGACATTAAAAAATTCCCAAGAGATAAGAACAAAATAGATCAACTAATTGGAGCTTTGTCACTTATACTCCGCCACTCCGTTATATATATCTTATACAAATTTGTTGAAATTAAGAAATTGTTCATCCATTTAGTAAGACATTTAAGTGTGACTTTCTTATTAAGTTTACTACCACAAAGAAAGAAATTCAGCTGCAATGGGTTCTCTTATGGCAGGATGGGACTCTATCGCCCTGGATCCTGAATCAGGTACGAATAATTAGTACATGTCATGTTTTGCTTCACCTTTTTGTCGCGTTAAGATGAAAAAATTTTGTTTGGACGAGAGCCAAGTGGTTCTTCTGACCAATTATGTATATGAATTTTAGTTTATGAAAAGAAATTGATACCTGAGTGGTTAGGAGCGTATGATTCTGGATCACCGTATAATTACTAGAGATAGATCTGATGTGGGAAAAGCTTAATTTTTTTAACTGTTTCAGCGACACTTGAAAGGAATCGCTCGCTCACCAAAGAAGAAATTGATGCTTACTGGAGAACACGGAAGAATATAGAGGAAGAACACCTCAGAGCCATTTCCAATTTATCAGATACCATTCAGGTTTGACTTTGAAATTGACATATCTAGAAACCTTAGCTCTGTTTTTGTGTGGATTTAGTACTATATATATATATATATATATATATATATATATATATAGTAATATGTTTCGATATTTATGATGGATAATGGACAGGCCAAAAAGTATGAAGAATCAGACAGGTTTCATAAGTCAAGTCCCATGCCCTTGGCCCGCATAAAGGAGTCCCTAGGCATGGATGTTGACACAAAAAGTTTGGAGCAGCTTATCAAGAAAAATGGGTGGTAAATTAAATTACAGATTAATATTATAAATGCATAATTGGGTCAATTATCCTATATATAGATCCTTTTAATTTGGATGATATAAAATTGATACTAATTTGGGAAATGGTTGCAGGTGGACTAAGAGCAGCTGGGCATTTCTGAATGAACCTCCAGTGATAGAAGCTGCTTCCAACAACTATGTATCACAGTTTCACGTAGCCAACTTGGGATCATCCAAAATTAACCCCAGAGATGGAATTAGTGCTTGATTTGAGTCTTTCCCACTTCATCTTGTATATATCCACAAATATAGTTGGTCTCTCTGTATAAAGCCTTCTATTTCGCCACTGAATAACTTCTGCAGAATAACTGTATTTTCTTTTTCTTTTCCTGCTTGCTTGAAAAGCTCGCTGAAAACAATCCAAACAGATCTCTATGGTTAAGGAAGTGTGCTGTGTTTTATATCTACATTCTAATCCTCAGATGCTATTTACAGTTAGAATTGATCAATTCTTGTTATTTCTTTTGTACATTAATTATTGTAATATTTCTCGATTTATTGATTATTTATTTGACTATTTATAAATATATTTTTACTCATGAAACTTAAGAAAACAAAATATGACTTCTTTAACTAATTCTCAAAAAACAAGAATGACGTGTTTATCTTAAATGTGTTCATATTAGTGCAATTACTCTCTAGGTCAAAAATATAAAAATAGACAAAATGAATCAATATATAATTAAGTGCGTGAGCTATAATCTTCCATAAATTAGAAAAAAAAATTGTTTTATTTTTTAAATAAAATCAAATATTGGGCACACTGTACCAAAAATTAGTTATTGGTAAATATAAAATTAAACACCTGTCAAAATATTTTTATTAAATTTATCTCACTCCAGAACCACTTCCTTCTACTAATAGATTTGAAATGGTTGTAAGTTAATTATTTGGTAATTCTATGAATTTGTCATATAATTCATGATTTTAATTTAGAAAATACTTTCATATTTATTGCATAACCTGGAGAACGCAGTACATTATTTAAAAATGTTTATTTTTTGTCTGAAAAAAAAAACTGCATTATAAATGAACCGAATAAACTGGGCTTACGTTACTGTAATTATCCATTACGGTTATGTTTAAGCACATAATACTGGGTTCACCGTGTAAGCCTGTACTTTAGGCCTTTCTGAGCTTCTAGCCCATGGACCACGGTCCATTTTGTAGCGGATTATTTGAAACTGTTGAAATTAAATTTTGCTATTACACATAAAAGTATTAATTATTAAGATAAAAATAATTATTTATTACCAGTACAAAGTAACTACGTAACAACACAAATTAATCTGATTTTTGTTAAATTCACTAGATCAATGAAAAATCAAAAAATATGAAAATAACTTTTTATGATGTATATTGACTTTTTTTTAATGAATTACTAGAAATTTCATTTGAATGGTCAGTTTAAATAAAAAAAAAAATATTATTCTTACTTGACTAAAGAAAAAATTAATTATAAAAATAAAAATATTTTTTTTAATTTTTAATTTTAAAACTATTTCTCTGTTCAGATTCATTGAATGTAGACGTAACAAAAGGAGTGTCGATTCTAGAATGATGCTAAAACCAAATAGCAATTATTATTTTTTCATAAAAAAGTTACTTTTTTATTTTATACAAGTATGAGAAATTGGGGTGGGGGGCACTTCACATCATTGTTAAAGGAAAGTAGTAGATCCTTCCAAGAGGGGAAACCAAGTACGGTTGAAAACTATGGCTTCAATAAAATTTAGGTATATCTTAATATCGATTATTATGATTGATCTTAAATAAATAAAATTTATAATTTTTCATTAAAAACGTTATATAAAAATATAAAAGTTCATTATTTTAGTTATTTAAATTCAATTTATATTTATAAATATAAATAAAATTTGATATATTATTAATGAGTGATTTCATATGATATTAGCTAAAAAGTTTATAAATAAGTTTAGTTATTTAAATCACAATAAAAATACATTACAGACTAATTCGTCTATTTTTCATTTTTTTGCCATTTAAGGTTGTATTTATAGTATAGGCTTAAAAAAAATAGTTATTTAAGGTTGTTCAATTTTAAATTTATACTCTATCAATATTATTTACTCTTAATTATTTATTTTATTCATATATTCCTAAATGATTATATCATACATAAAATTCTTAGTAATATATATACAAGTTAAATTGCGCATAAAGATTAAACCAGTGGTTAATTATTTTGCGATATGGTAACACTTAATTAATAATAAATATAATATGTTATTCTATTTTGTTTACTTTTATTTTATTATTAAAATGTTTTTTTTAAGTTATAATGTATATATGACTTATTAACACATGTCACAAGCCATGTCCGATAGCGTTAATATAAAGAATAGAGCTTTTTTTTAAACTAAAACAAAAAAAAAGCCATCTTTTAGTTGATGTAGAATAAGTTATATACGATTATAGAATTAATATATAATATATTTTAATTTAAAACTAAAAAATTAAATATAATTTAATATATTAATAATTATTTTACGTACAATATTACTTAAAGTCAAGAGTAATTTAATTTAATTATTTTAGGATAAAAAAATCTTCAGTGTTTATTTTTTAAAAGATAAATTAAAAACGTGAGTCAATATCACAATTTATCTTAATTAAGTAATCAGTAATCAGTATAAATGTTATTTTTCCTAGTTTTTAAGAGATTTCTTACAGAGTTTTTAATATATTAATATTAGTTAATTATTATATTTGTTAATAAAAAAAATTATTAATTAAAAAGTGTAAAACAATGATCGCACGAAACTGAATACCTCGTGCGATTACTACATAATTCCTGATGATTCCAATCAACGACCACTCAACGTGTGTGTCTCTATCAGTTTGATCCTCGCAGAGTGTCGTACACTTCAACCTGGCCAATTCAAAGTATTCTGCGTCTGATCTATCGATCTCTTTGGTAAAAATATATTATAATGTAATGTTTTATTTAAAGATTTGGGGATGATAATTTTTTTATTAAAACTATTTTGTAACTTAATGATTTTTCAAAATAAAAAAATTAACATAATACCTTATTATACATTTAATGCCATGTTTTTTTTATTTAGTTTTATAAATATTTAATTTTTATTTAAAATATAAAATTGATTTTTTAAAAACTTCACTTACAAGCATTCAACTTAATGTTTGTGTGTGAGAGAACGATTCATTAGCCGTATAGGGTTAAAATTTGTTTTTTTTTTAAAAACTTTTTTCATTTTAAATGAGGTTAACCTAATAACCCAACTTGGATTATTTCATGTCCCTTTAAAATATTTTTTAAAACTAACCCAAACTAAACTAATTTATTTAATTAGTTTGAACTTGTCTTTTTTCTCAACCTAACCGAAATGGACTCGATTACGCCCTTAATTGATGAAATATTGAGAGTTAAGAAATGTGTGAATGAAAATTAAATGCAACAATTAATTGATTAAATGAGTTTAGATAATTTATCAAAGCAATCTGTGACCTGCTTAAACCAAAAATAACTTAAATCAAACATGTAGACAATTAGATTTTGTGTACACAATTATATATTGAAGAATAAGGACAATAAAATGTATTCCCTCCACCAACCACACGTTGGAAATGGAACTCAAAGCTCACCAACTCTTTTGCTTTGAAATGAAGATTCCCACTTCTGATAAACCACAAAAGAGTGAGAATGAAGAACCATCATTGATATCACATTTAACCCCAAAAGGAGCAGAATATCTAACACTTTTTTTTTGCCATGGAGGCAATCGATTAGAAAGAAATAACATAAAAGATATTTTTTATCCTTTTGTTATTTAGGTAGGGAAAAAAATTAATAAATGTTTTTTATTAAAAGAAATAAAAATTCTAACAAAATGTCATGTGACACTAGTCAAGGCTTAAAAAATATTTTATAAAAAACATAAAAATAAAGTTGATTTTTCATAAATTTTAATATATCTTGACGTAATTTTAACAAAAAATTATTATTTATTTATGTTTTAATATTCTTAAGACACTGACTAGTAAGATTTTTTTTTTTATTTTCATCGTTTTAATTAAAATTTTCTTTCTTTTTTATTTTAGTGAAAAGATAATACATTTTATTTGAGTTTTATTTTTTATTTTTCATAACTTAATAAGGAAATAATAAATATTACCTCTTATTCCGTCTCCAAATAATGTTTTTTTTTTCAAATAAAACAATGAGTACATACTATTCAATTTGTTTTATTTTAATTTTATGACTTTGCTAAAGTTAAAGCTTTACGATTAAATTTAACCATATACAATTAGTATTTTTATTATATAATATTAATTGCATACAAATATAATAAATATTTATTTAGAAAATATTATTTTTAGTTATTTAAAATCAGCTCTTAAAATTGATGTCAATATTTTCTATATTTTATAAAAAAAGGAATTAAAAAATAATATTTATAAAATATTTATATTTAAAAGCTGTTATTAAAAATAATTAAACTTTCTTTAAAATATAAATACTTTTTAAAAAAAATTATAAATCCTACATTCAAAATTAATTCAACTACAATTTATTAAAAACAATTGCTTCAAAACAAATTATACTCATCATGTAACTATTTTAAAATTCTTTTAAAAATGAAGTACACAATTACATTATTATCACTATGGATTATGGTAACCGCATACGTGGACACAAGGGTATTAATGTAATTCGAAAGGGAGGCCTTGCTGTTAAATGAAGGCATTGCGCGAGGCATGTCCGAGCACAGAGGAGCTTAATCCAAAGCGATTTGGAAATAGAAAAGAATCGAGTGAGAGCGAGAAGTGCGTTAATGGCTGAGAAAAGCAAGATTTTGGTAATCGGAGGCACCGGCTACATCGGTAAACATGTTGTGGAAGCAAGCGCCAAGGCTGGCCACCCTACTTTTGCTTTGGTCAGGGAATCTACACTCTCGGATCCCGCAAAGGCTTCCCTACTCCATAATTTCAAGACCTTGGGCGTTAATTTGGTTCCTGTAAGATATCATATGCTTCTCCTTCTGTTCTATTTCTTTTAATTTGCATGTATTTACACAACATGTATATATACGAGTACGTGTATAGGAAGAGTGAGTATATATATATATTAATTACGGTGGCAATGATAGGGGGATCTGTACGATCATGAGAATTTGGTGAAAGCCATCAAGCAGGTGGATGTGGTGATTTCAACGGTGGGTCACATGCAGCTTGCAGATCAGGTCAAGATCATAGCTGCCATTAAGGAGGCTGGTAATGTTAAGGTTGTCCTCTTCATTCTCTGCATTTCTAAATACCAACCTTTTGACTTCTTTGTTTACAGAGTACAGTACACATCGCCTTTGTTTCATTGCTTTTTTTTTTCTCTCCCTCTCTAAATGAATCATCACCACTGTGAATTAAAGAAAGAAAATAATTCGACCTAAACGGAATAGAAAGTTACGGTAATAGTAAGCTGCAACTGTGGATTGGTGCCATAGTGGGAGATCCAACCACTCTCACCCACCACTAGGACTTTCTTTGGACCAACTTTAGGAAATGAATAACTAGAGCATGTTTGTTTGATTTTTAAAAAGAACCATTTGTTATAATTTCGTACAAAGCTTCTTTGTGCTCCTTGCCTACTGAACAACCCTCTTATTTTTATAATTAAATAATTTTTTTTTATCACATTCAGTGTCACGTTTCTTCTTCTTCTTTACACTTTTCTTTTTATATTAATTTCTCTCCTCTTTACTCGCTTTTTACACTCAACAGATTTTGGATAAAAAAATTTGAAAGGACCGAAATATAATTTAACATATAAATTAAATATGTAATATTATATCGTATATTTAAAATTTAAAGTGCCATATTAACTTAAATTGACCATAAAAAATGTATTAAAATATCACACAGTGTGATATTTAATGCTTGGATATCAAACTCGATGTTGATATTCCTAGACATTAAAACGACAATCTTCTTGATACTTAGCCAATACTGTTATGGTTGTCTTCGTATTCAAATAAAATGAAGTTTTTCTAAAAAATTTGAAAATAAATAATTTTAACAGTAAATAAATAATTTTTTCTTAAATTAAATAAAGTATTTATGAATAATTTTAAGTAATAACCTTAACTAGACAAAATTATTTATGTAGTCAATTATTAATAATTATATTAAAAAATATATAGAAAAAATATGGAATAAAAAACAATTTAAAAAAAAAATTAACAATTAACAATTAAAAGTTAAAAACACTCGTAGCTTCCACAAACGCACGCCCAGACGCACATTCCAGAAAAGTTAGAGGAACCGTAGCTCCTCTAGCCTCCTACCGTGCAATCATGTTTGACCTGATTGAAGAAACTTTTCAACGATCTGGGCCCATCATAAATTAGTCCATCTATTATACCTAACTATTTTTCACTCAACAACTTTCCCAAGAATTAAAATGTTATTTAAACCTTCATTTTAAAATATAATTACTCACTTAATTTATCAATAATTAGATTTTAATAATTTTTTCAAGAAAAAATTTTAGACGTTACATTTTATTTAAGCTTTCTTTTATTTGTTTTATTTTATTCAAATAATGAAAGACTATTTTTATGTTTTAAAATTTATTTTATTTTATTTTATTATGTTTCATTTTATCTCACTTATAGAATATTTGTGATTTATTTTTATTAATGTCTTCTTATCAAATCTCTTACTTGTTTTCTATTTTGAAAAATTTAACACTGTAATATGAAAAATGATAAAACCTATTTCAACAATAAACGTAAAAGATGACACTGCATATCCTGGAAACATATTATCAACTGCAGAAGATCAAATTCGGTTCGAGTAATTAGCTGGAGTTGATAAGCATTCTGAAATAGGAATGATGTGTAATTTGGCAGAGGTTTTTCCCTTCTGAATTCGGGAACGACGTGGATCGCGTCCACGCAGTAGAGCCAGCAAAATCTGCATTCGCCATCAAAGCCCAAATTCGTCGTACCATTGAAGCCGAAGGCATACCCTATACATACGTTTCCAGCAATTGCTTCGCTGGCTATTTTCTGCCCACATTAGTGCAACCAGGAGTCATGGCTCCCCCTCCACCCAGAGACAAAGTCATCATCTTGGGTGATGGAAATCCTAAAGGTATAATAACTACACTTACTTTGCTAGCACCAACATCCAATATTATTTTACGTAATTTCCACTTTTCTCTTTAAATACTTGCAGCAATATTCAACAAAGAAGAGGACATTGGAACCTACACCATTAGAGCCGTGGATGACCCAAGAACATTGAACAAGATTCTCTACCTCAGGCCCCCTAAGAACATTTACTCATTCAACGACCTTGTGGCTTTGTGGGAGAAAAAGATCGGCAAGACCCTTGAAAAAATTTATGTACCAGAAGAGAAGATTCTCAAGGACATCCAAGGTCTTAAATATAAATATCCTTAGTCTCAGTGAACGCAGTTACTATAATGTTTTCTAATGTTTCAAAACTTGTACTTTAATATACAAAGCTGAATGCTGATTAATATTGATATCCCCTTTTTCTTGCAGAGGCACCAATTCCAATCAATGTGGTATTAGCAATTAACCACTCGGTGTTCGTGAAGGGTGACCACACCAACTTTGAGATTGAGCCCTCTTTTGGGGTCGAGGCTTCGGAGCTATACCCGGACGTCAAATACACCACCGTGGAAGAATACCTTGATCAGTTCGTTTGAGAATTGTAAAAGAAGGACGCACTTTACGCTTTTGTCATCTTCAAATTATTAAATAATTTGAATTGTTGATTTGAAGATTGACGCCGGAACTACTCTGCCTCTACTGCTTATTGCATCTTATTTGCTTTGTAAAACTGTTGATGTTTTAGCACCCCAACTCTTCAAAAAAAAAAAAAAAAAAAAAAGAAGAAGAAGAAGAACGTGTCTTGTGTCAAAAGGTCGCCGAGTGGTGTCACTTCTTCACGCTGTAGTATGTTTCCATACGACTTGCTGTAATAACTGAGTTTCTGCTTTTGTTCTTTCTGTGTTATACCTTCTGCTTCTTCTTTTTTCTTGTGAACGATCATATATTTTGTTGTTTTTATTCTCGTAACTAAATAAGACAATAATAAAAACTATTCTCTTATCTCCTCTCCAATTAAATTTTTATTTTTCTCAAATAAAAAAATGAACACATGAATGTTAAGGTTGTGTCCTCATTCTCAGCATTTCTAAATACTAACCTCTTTGTTTCCAGTTTACAGTTGCACATTGCCTTTGTTTCAATGCTTCCTTTTTTTTATTCTCTAAATGAATCATCATCCACAGTCAATTAAAGAAAGAAAAATCGATCTAAACGGAGTAGAAAGTTACGGGAGATAGTAAGCTGCATGGGCGAAACTGTGGAGTGGTGCCACAGAGATCCTACCATTATCACCACTGGGACCTTCTTTTTTTGGGTCCACTGCCGACTTTTGGGAATGATTAATTATTATTATTTTTATTCTTTTTTTTATATTTCTCTCCTCTTTTCTCACTTTACACTCAATAAAAAGAACAAAATAAAATTTAACATATAAATTAAATTGACCATAAAAAATATACCAGAGAATAATATAAACTTCTGTCACATAATATGATATTTAATGTTGTGATATCAAATTCTCGTATTGATATTTTTACAAAATTCTTAATCTCAAGTCTCAACACGTTAGAAAATGACAACCTTCTTGATGTTTAGCCATTGTTATAGTTGTCGTTGTAATCAAAGAAAATGAAGTTTTAACAATAAACTTTAAAATAAATAAATAGACAAAATTATTCTTAAATTAAAAAAATTATTCATGAATAATTTTAAGCAATAACTTTAAATAGAAAAAAAATGTATGTAGACAATTATTAATAAGTTATATGAAATTGCATTTATAGAAAATATATAGAATAAAAAACATGCGAAATTCGCTTTTCGCATCTCCCTATCTCCCTCCTCCTTCAATTCTCTCTCATCTCTCTTGCCCAACCCCTCTCCCAACTTTCCTCTTCTTCCATGCTCAACCCTCCTCTCCTTCCCATTTCCACCCAGCCCCCGTAGAGGATCCGTATCCATATCTCCTAGTCAATTGTGGTCATAGGTTGTCACTTGTCAGTACTCCCTATTTTACATCAAATGGGTATAATCGTAAATTTGTAGTTCCAATTGGGCCTTCTTAGTTCTTGCTGTTGCTGATAAATCAAGGTTCTTACTCCGAATAAAGTTTGGCAAGAAAATAATTGAGTGACAGTGTTTGTGTGTAGTAATGGCGTTGATGGGTGAGAAAAGCAAGATTTTGATAATTGGAGGGACGGGTTACATTGGCAAACACATAGTGGAAGCAAGTGCAAAGGCTGGACATCCCACTTTCGCTTTGGTCAGAGAATCCACAATCTCTAACCCCGCGAAGACTAAACTCCTTGACAATTTCAAGACTTTGGGCGTTAATTTGATCCCTGTAAGAAAAACGTGATAATTTTCCTCTTACCTTGTTATATTCCATTTCTTTATGTGTTTAGATTATAGTCATGAACTTTTAGCTGATGTACTGATTTTAGTTTGAAATGGCAATGGCAGGGAGATCTCTACGATCATGAGAATTTGGTTGAAGTCATGAAGCAGGTGAACGTTGTCATATCGGCTGTGGGTAGTTTGCAGATTGCTGATCAAGTCAACATCATCGCTGCAATTAAGGAGGCTGGTAATGTTAAGGTTGTCCTCTTAAATCCCAAGAGTTTTTCTCATAAAATATCAAATCACCTAATAAAATAATACGCACGAGACTCTTGCTTAGTGGAATTTAGGCCTGTCGTTGTGCTAATTAAGATGCACCATCTATAATATAAAGATAGGAAAAACAAAGCATATAAAGAAATCCTTTTCTACGACATATGTAAATAAAATATTTGAATAAAAAAAGTACAAATAGTCGTGATTATTTTCAAAATTATTCTTTATTTATATGTTTTTCTAAAGTCTTGGTCTGGCTTTGTATCATAGTAAACTCCGAGTTCGGTAAGCATTGTTTGTGAAGTAGGAAAAGTGTACTGTGCGCAGAGATTTATCCCTTCGGACTTTGGGAACGACGTGGATCGTGTTAACGCTGTGGACCCAGCAAAATCATTTTTTGCTACCAAAGCCCAAATTCGACGTACCATTGAAGCCGAAGGCATACCATACACATACGTCTCCACCAACTGCTTCGCTGGCTATTTTCTGCCCACGTTTGCCCAGCCAGGTGCCGCTGCTCCACCTCCACCCAATCACAAACTCATTATCTTTGGCCATGGAAATATCAAAGGTTACTACATTTACCCCTCTCTACTGTTCTTCACTTCTTTCTAAAGTATGTACATTAATCTTAGACTTCAAAATCACACCATTCAACATCCATCTAATATCATTTAGTTAGTGCCCATTACCCGATAATTTGAAATTAATTCTTAATTAAACTGCACTCCGTATTTAATTAGACAGAGATAGAGGATAATTTTTCTTTTTATTACAAAGTCTTTCATATAGTCCAAATATCTTACTCATCGTACTTAAACTACTTGCTATTCATAGTAACTGTGTGGAGCTTTGATGGTTTAGCTCCCTACAGTTTTTTTTTTTAATTATTCTCTTGATTTCGAGCAGCAATATTCAACAACGAAGAGGACATAGGAACCTACACCGTTAAAGCTGTGGATGACCAGAGAACATTGAACAAGGTTCTGTACCTTAGGCCTCCTAAGAACATTTATTCATTCAACGAGGTTGTGGCCTTGTGGGAAAAGAAGATTGGGAAGACCCTCGAAAAATCTTATGTTTCAGAGGACAAGCTTCTCAAGGACATTGAAGGTCTTTATAAATGTCATAAGTCTCAGTTAATCTAAATTACACCAATGTTGTTTTCTACGTTTCAAATTTTGAAACCTATTACCATTAGATAATCGTTGGTAATAAGGTAGTGCATTCTTAAATTCTTTCTGAAATTGGCTCAAACCATACAATATATACAATACAAAACTGAATGTGTGGTATTCGAATTCATGTTCCCTTTTCTTGCAGAGGCACCACTTCAGATCAAACTGGGATTAGCAATCAGCCACTCGGTGTTCGTGAAGGGTGACCACACCAACTTTGAGATTGAGCCTTCTTTTGGGGTTGAGGCTTCCGAGTTGTACCCAGATGTCAAATACACCACCGTGGAAGAATACCTTGACAAGTTCGTTTGAGAATTTCAAAAGGATTGAAACTTGCTAATGTTTTACTGGACTAGTTGAAAATTGAAAATGATAATTTCTGACGTGGTACGGTACTCATAACTCTGTTTCCGCCTCTGCTTTTGTTTTACCTTCTTCCACAAGTACTGTGTGTATAACCACGCGTAAATACTGATCCAGGCTTTTCTTTAAGATTCCCATTACCATTAGCAATGGAAAATTGTTTTCTAACCACACGTGAATGATTCATTGAGAATTGAGAGCAATTTAACAGATTGGAATAAATCTTTCATGTTACATGCATAATAGATGAAGAAACCACGTGTAGGTACCATTTTTTCTATAACTTTGCTTCATGAAAAAAAAATAAAAAATCTATAGAGCTAGAAAGGTGGGTCTCAACTTTCAGAATATAAGCGACTACCCATGATTTCACGGTCAAAGTTGCTATTAGACACATAATTTTGGGACAAACGGAGCCGGATAATAGGATTTAGGAGATCATATAAGTCAAAATTCATTTATAAGCGTGATGTGGGTAACAAAATTGAGTATATGACCGTACTGTCTCATTAAAGTACCAGATAGGTAAGGTTATGTATTAGACCTTTTAAGGAAAATGTTATGATGATTGTTGTGTTAACATAACTGATATTTGTCTCTTTCAAATTATAATGAATCATAACATGGATCATGGATGCTTACTCAGAAAGTGAAGTGTCATCATGGCACGCAAGCTTTAGTATTACGTTAGCTGCAATTTAAACAAACTTTACTACTATGTGTAGAATAATGTTATACCTTTCTAGCTGAGGAAGGAAGAGTCAATTCTGCAAAAAGCGAACCGTGTGCTCAATTGTGATGAAGTACAAACAGAATTCTTTGACGAAATTCCTACTACAATTCTTCAATTTTGTAAAGGAAAAGAAAAACCATAATCAGGCTATATGCTATTGCTTGTGACAAGAGACACTACATACTTCCGCAATGGGATTGTTTATTGTACCTCAACAATAGAAATAATATTTACTAACTAAACAACCAACCCCAACCAATTTATATCAATTCAGACTCAAGCTATAAACATTTGTAGATGACATATTTACAAAATAATAAATTAATTCCGTTTCTCACCAACATAAATTGTTCTTTCATTAACAGCCTGAGATCCAAAGCCAGTAAAAGCAGCATGTCTGTCACCAAACACTTGTTTGTCTGATACTTGTTTGATTGACTTGGACGTGTATTTTGGGAGAGGAGAGAGCGAGCCCATCATGAGTTGTATTTGTTCCAAGTGTGTGATTATGATATGAGTGTGACCCCGTTGCAGTAACTCTAGCACTAGTTCCAGATGATGGAGTTTGTAATGGTTCTGGGGCAGGTGCTGAGGCCAGTTCCTCCTCAAACTTGGCTGGTGGTGGTTCTGTTCTTATGATATAATTCTGTGTGTACCTGATCATTCTTCTGACCTTCATTCCCTCAGTTATATTTCCTGTAAATTTGGATGCAAATATTGAAAAGAATGAGAACAACAAAACTACAAATCCTAAAGAAGTAACTAGCTGGCAAAGAAGCAAACGAAGAACTTAATTTGTATCATTTTTGAGGAATCGTGGTTACTTAAAATAAAGATCCTTACCATTTGAATCGAGGTCAGCCTTTGAATTCTCTGACAAGAGAATGAGTGTAGGTGTGATTATTGTAAGGAAAGCCCAGAAGAAGAATATTGGAATAAGAGTCCTTTCATTCATTTGTTGGGAATAGTAGAGCAATATCATGCACTTCTAGTAAGGTTTGCACAAGACTTTTTGCTTGTAAGGGACAAAGTGAGAAAGAGGCAGGCGTGGAATACGATGTTTTTGGCTTCAGGAGATTAGCTGGCCATGTTTAAAAACAAATGCTATCAAAATATAGAATAAAAGAATAATAGAAACTGCTACTCAATTTGATTATTATATAAAGTAGAGTCAAGTTTTAACAACTAAACTTGTTATTTGGTTTCGCGGTTGTTGGATGGTTGTTATTATTATAGCCATTGATCTGGCTGGCGGTGTAATAAGTCAGAATCTGTCGTGGCTCGGTACAATTGGCACTGATAGTAATCATCCAATGCTGAGCTCTAACAATACTATACAATCCCCCACCCCTTCTTATTGATGATAACTTTCCAACTTCCAAATTATGCTGCAATATTTTTATGATCATCAAGTTTCATGTACGTAGAAATAGTCTGAAGTACTGTGTGCGCATACGCTCGTGGTTGTATAGACACTATAATATTTCTCATCATTGTGATAAAGTAATATCCACTAGCTTAAACACATCTAACTAATTAACTCTCCCAAATACAGCGGGAAAGAGTGCTTCTTACGTATTCGATATTGCATCATTGTGAGCTGGCCTGCTTCTTACTATTGCTTGCTTGTAAATTTGACAATTTTCACTCTGACAAAGGAAACAAAATTTAGATATAATTAGTTTCTGACAACGCAATAGGAGATAGCATTTTACCGCAAGGGTAGTGCGAGGGAAAAACAATATATTCCTCTTTCTACCACTTTGTTTTATGCTTGCAAAGGTAGAAATGTAATCCAAACACTTTAACTACTGAGATTTATACACGTGTGTATTCTACAATCTTAAAAGGTGGAACTCCCTTCTCAATACCGTTAGAAGGTTCCTATAAGTCATTTTAATAAGGCAAGAGAGAGTCAACTAAGGCTAAAATTTAGCTCTATATATAATGTGAGTCCTCGTTTATTATTATTAATAAGAGTAGTAATAGTAATAATTGAAATAAAAGCCACAGTGCGTCACCTAAATAACTAGAGACAAAACTAATTATACTTCGATTTCTTCATCCAAACCAGACTGAAACGCCACTCTACTTTCCTGTATACCTCTATCAAGAATTAAAGAGGGATATCGCTAAATTTTTTAACAGAAAATTGAAAAATCCCTAAATAATTCCCAAAAATAAAGTAATTAAAACCTTTTAATCAAATCAATCAAGAGCAACGCTGGCAAGAAATTTCCAAGTTGCATAAAAGAAACACTGCTTTCTAAGTACTGAATTGTCCTCACCACCTCCCTCAGTGGAATTTTTTGCAGCTTTTGACATATTCTACATTTTCCTTATTATGAGTGGCATTTCCGGCCAAGACTGATTCTTGAAGTATATATTGTCTATATAGAACAAGTCTACTTTTAGTGGGAAAGATTTTTCTCTATGCAATTCGATTTTATTTTTTTTATCTCAATCATAATTATAAAATTTGAACTTGAAACCGCAGGTTAAATATTATAACTTCTGCCGATGCAAATATAAAGAAAAAGTATCTTAAGAAATGGGCCAAAGCTTCTGCTAGCAATGAAGAAAAAGAATCATCAACTGATTATTTTAAAGAGTTTTTTCTTTTTTCCAAGAAAGCATATTTTTTCAGATAAACTTTGTCAGATTCAAACCCCACATTCCCACAAGCCAGAAGCAGGCCAGCCCAGAGTTAATTTTGGGCCGGGCCCATTTTGTTTGAGCATTGGAAACCCCAAATTGCCCTCACGATGAAACGGGGATATTCTATTCTACCGTCAGTGTAAGGAGTTGATCGAGGTTGAGGAAATGGGAACCCTGGGGAGAGCCATATACAGCGTTGGGTTTTGGATTAGACAGACTGGACAGGCCATTGATCGTCTCGGTTCTCGCCTTCAGGGAGGCTACTACTTCCAAGAACAGCGTTAGTCTCTTTCCCTTTCTCTTTTTTTTTCTTCTTCTGTTAATTCCTTCGTTAAATTTTGAAATCATTGCGATTCCTTGATTCGTACAATAGCAACATTACTATTTACGATGAATCTTCATGATTCGAGAGTTATATTATTCTTTTCCAATCTGAATTGCTCAGTCACCTACCACAGTGCTTAGATTCGATCAGACAGTATGCAAATAATTCCTTCTCTGTAGAGATTGTTTTGAAAGATAGTGTTAAATGATATGCTACTGGCAATGTATGCATTGTTTCTTGGTTTTCTTGCTTGGACTTCTTATTGTTTTGATTCATTTCCTTGCTCTCACTTTTAGTGGTATGAAATATGAATATGAGTACTTTAGCGTTTAACTTGCGTCAATAACAGGGATTAATGTGTTACTTACTGCTTTGTCATTATGCCATGAAATATATTGAGTAATCTTCTTGTGTTTAGTGTCTAGGCATCGAACTCTGATGAACATATTTGAAAAGGCTCCTGTTGTTGATACGGGTGTATTTGTCGCACCAAGTGCCTCCATCATTGGCGATGTTGAAGTTGGAAGAGGATCATCGATTTGGTACGGATGTGTTTTGAGAGGTAAGGTATCTCAGTTGATCAATTCGGTGTGACAACATTTGAATGATTTGATGCTTCTGTAGCTAGTGAAATTTATTTATGGAATAATTTGTGATGCTTTATTTCTACCTGGGTTATACTGGTAAAACAATGACAACAAAGCTATTCAACTCGAACACAGTGGCTTTCTTTTATTTCAAAACACTGTTTTCACGGGAAGTTCTGTTTCTTTTATATTTTAATGTAAATTGAATGTGAATTTTTTGTCGTTTCTGTGTTGTTGATGAAGATATACTGGGTAATTGCTGTTTTAACTTCACTTATTGAATAGGTGATGTTAATAGCATCAGAGTTGGAAGTGGAACTAACATACAGGATAACTCCCTGGTGCATGTTGCAAAGACAAATTTAAGTGGAAAGGTGTTGCCTACTATTATTGGGGATAATGTTACTGTAGGTAAGTAATGTTTTTGCCATATCCAAGAATGGTGCTGTGTTCTACCTTTAGTGGGAATTTATGTTAAATTTTTCATTGAGCAGGACATAGTGCTGTTTTACATGGTTGTACTGTTGAAGATGAGGCTTTTGTTGGTATGGGTGCAATACTACTTGATGGTGTAGTTGTTGAGAAAAATGCCATGGTTGCTGCTGGAGCCCTTGTGAGACAGAATACAAGGATTCCTAGTGGCGAGGTATGTTTGTGGGTGCTTGCTGTCTGGCTACCCATTGAATCAATGAGGATTAGGATCGTGTTCATGTTACTCTAAACTGTTTTTGGGAATGATTCCATTATTGAGTTCACATACTGTACTGCTAGTCTTGGATAAGGAGGGGGTCAATTATGCTTATGCTTTTATTTGATTTATCTGTTAGTTTTTCATGAAATATTGTTAGTGGTTTTGTATAGTTTTTTACAAAATTTGAGGATAATTATTGTGGCATTAAAGTTGGTTAATATTATATGTATTAGACCCCAGTACCCACAAACCAATTTGATATGCTCACTCAAGATAAAAAATAACCACAGTCCATTGCTTGATAAGAACCTTGGAATTGATTAAATCATGATCCTTTTGCTTATCAAATTAAGAACATTGGTATGAGGAATAGGTAAAATAGTGACATGTTCAATGAAAGAATGAATCTTGGCGTAAATGCCACCATGACCCATTGCTTAATAAAGCAAGAACCTTGGTATAGATCAAACCACAACTTGTTGCTTATGAAAACAAAAACCTTAGTATAGAAGATGGATAGTTGATGTTATAACTAAATAGAATTACGTGGTTTATAATTTGAGTGAACACTACCAAAATCCTCATCAGATCTGCAAACAATGACTCTTAATCAACTGTGAATATCTTAATAAAATATGAAATAATTCCTAATCAGATCTGTAAATATTTTGCAAAATACTTTATCACTTGGACAAAGTTCTTGTACTAGCCTATTTAATACATTTTTTATCTTCTGAGCCTGTGTTCTTTTAATTGACTCGATTGACAGAGTCTGTGAATCCTTTGTTCTGTCAAGGTATAACTTTGGTTCTAAACTCTCACCTGTCTCAGCTACGCATCAATCCAGAATCCTAGACCACTTAAGTGTTACTTATACTAATGTCATGATTGTTACATCGCATCTTGAACTGCATGAGTTTATATACCCACCATAGATTTTATCATAAGATTCAACTATTTATATTTTTCCTTTTGGTAGAAAAAGCATGTATCTGAAATTTTGTATGTTTTGCAGGTTTGGGCAGGCAATCCGGCAAAGTTCCTGAGAAAGCTCACTAATGAAGAGATAACTTTCATCTCCCAATCAGCCACCAATTACACTAACTTGGCGCAGGTCCATGCAGCTGAAAATTCGAAGTCCTTTGATGAAATTGAGTTTGAGAAGGTCCTGCGAAAGAAGTTTGCACGTAAAGATGAGGAGTATGACTCTATGCTGGGTGTTGTTCGTGAGATCCCACCTGAGCTGATTCTTCCTGATAACGTCTTACCTGATAAAGCAGAAAAAGCTCTTAAAAAATGAAGTATTTAAAAGCAGTCTTCTGTCCCACTCTTGAAGTGACATCAAGGGATATTCTTGTTTTTTTTTTGGCAAATTCATGGAAAAGGGATTATTTTCATTCCCAATAATACCAGACATTTTCTAGGCTAGAATGGTGCCTCCTTTAGATCCAGGAAGCAATTGTTCCATGATATTTCAAACTGTTCTCTAGTTCGGGAAAGGCGAGTGCCCTGTAGGATCATGTATTCTGATCTTTAGCGTTTGATGTTTCCAATTCTAGTGATGCCACATTTTTTCCCCTTGATCTTTATGTTCAAGACATTATTTGTCTCAACTTGTTGCATTAATTCTCGTTGAAATTATTCTTAATATGAGAACATCGACGCCTGTGTTTTTGTCTTTGGTATGGATACATGCATCTTCATTTTGTAACTCCTCGGTCGTTTGTTTTTTACAACCTGCTCTTTTATTTATTTTCTAGCTAATTTGAAAAATATGATTGGGATAATGATTGTTTTATGGAATAGCCTAAATTAAATGTGAGTTTTTTTAACCTTAATTTAATCAAATTCAATACAAGCTAAGTTCGATAAAAATTAAAAAAGAAAAATTAATCTTTATCAAGTTTGAACACCATTTTATGAGCTCAAGTTGGATTAAAAGAAAATTATCCAATCCATTAAAGTAAAATCAATCTGAAAAAATTCATATTGCCGATTCTATCTGGCAGGTGAAAGTTGACACAACTTATCTCACTTCTCTTCTAAAAAATAGTAATTTATTTTTAATATTTTTTTAAAAAAGTTTTAAAAATAAATAATCATTGCTTAAAATTATTTTAAACGAACACAAAGGAATCCTGGATACTCAAAAACACCAATAATTCTGCCATAAGTACCGAGTGGGAGAAACTCGGGACCAGTAGACGGAAGCGTCTCTAAAAACTTCCCCGTGTCCAGCTGTGGTGCCATTGTTTCAAAGTTCAATCAGAACCTTCAACATTCAAAAAGTCTCTATAATTTTGAAAATTAAATGCATGTTTGAAAGATAATATTTTTAATAAAATTATTTTTTAAAAAAATAAATTTATCCAAACAAGCAATAAATTTTAAATACTTTAATTTAACTGCAATACAAATTTAATTTTAATATAAAATTTGTAAATTATTAATCAATTCAAGCATATGATTCGTATGAATTTTAAAATTAATTACTATAATAATCAATATTTTTAAATAATAATTCATAATTTTTAATTAACTTTATGTAATAAAAATAATAATTTTAGTTCTTGAAATTAAATTAAATTAACTAATAATAATAAAATTGTATTTTAAAAATATTGATTATATTTAAATATAATAAAATTATTTAAAAACTCCAAAACGAGTAGTGTTAAGAAAAGCATTTAATATATTATCCCATAAAGTGCTTCTGTTCCGATTTGTATGGAGGGTAGCTAAGAAGAAAAGACACTGAAGGGTTTAGGGGCTTTACAGCAGAGCAGAAGCTCATGTGGATTCCGCAAATCTCGTAGCGCATTTAGATCCACTGAGAGAGTGAGTACAGTGAGTGAGCAGTGAGCGATGGGAGCCGAACGCTTTTCTCCCAACGAAAACGACAACTGCGACGCTCCCTTCATCCTCGGTCTCCAACCCTCCGCCCTCGTTGACAGCGTCGCCACCGTTGATTGGTCCTTATTTCATCACATTCCTCCCGCCGAACGCGGTGGCTCCATTCCCGTCCGTTCTCTCTCTATTCTAATCCATTTATGCTTTGCTTTCTAATTCTCTTCTAATAACGCTAATCACATAACATCAATTAATACGGTGCTGAGCTCAATTCTCAATTCTCAATTCCCTCTCCCTAACCCTACCCTTATCCCTCTGTAGGTTGGTATTGATGAACTTAAAGACATACTAAGGGAGGTTAAGTCTAAATCCCCCGATGCTCGTTCTTCTATGAAGACTCTCGCTGGTGGCAGCGTTGCCAACACAATTCGTGGACTCAGTAGTGGTTTTGGAATCTCCAGTGGAATTATTGGAGCCTATGGGGATGACGAGCAAGGCCAGCTTTTTGTCAACAACATGACCTTCAATGGTGTCAACCTCTCTAGACTCCGTAAGAAGAAAGGACACACTGCACAGGTTTGCTAAATGCTAATCCTTCACCTCAATTTCTCTCAATAACCCTGAATTGTAGATAGTTATCATATCATATGACGAGTTAATTGTGTTGATAGCTTTTCTGTCTACCAGTGTGTTTGCTTGGTTGATGCCTCGGGTAACCGCACAATGCGACCCTGTCTCTCAAATGCCGTCAAAGTTCAGGTGCGTGATTATGTGATCTCAAACCCCGTTTGTGGACTCTTGGTGGTTAGGTTAGGATATCTTTTCTGAAGTTTGGTTGTCTGATATAGCCTTTTTTTTTTTTTGGCAGGCAGATGAATTGATGAGAGAGGATTTCAAGGGCTCCAAGGTTGAGTTCTTGATCGGTTCAAATATTGTGCTGCGGACATTTTTTGTGTTTGTTATCCTGTTTTTATATGTTGTGATATTTTTTATTCCTTGTTATTATATTTTTCTAATTATCATGTGATGACGGGGATTCAATTTATTAGATTATAGGGATGGCAGTTTTTTCATTTATTTTCCACCATAATAAATAAAGGTCTTATATCCAGTCTCTGCTAACACCCTAAAAGCTTGCTCTTCTGTCCCATCCAACTAGGTCTACTATCACTATTAATAATATATCACCCAAAGGTTTTCTGCAAACTTAGTTGCTGATATATTTTCATTTCAGTGGTTAGTGTTGAGATATGCAATTTTCAACTTGGAAGTTATTCAAGCAGCCATTCTTTTAGCCAAACAGGAAGGCCTTCTTGTTTCCTTGGATTTGGCCAGTTTTGAGGTATTGTAATTTATGCCACTACTCAGAATTCCCCCTCCCCAAAAGTTCTTTTTATACACATATTCACATGCATACATGCACACACACACAAAGGTTTGATGAAAGTTAAATTCAACAGTTATTTTAATAGGTGTCTTCCCACTTGAGCTTGGGCAGTTTGTAATTAGAGCTTTCATTTTTGACATTTCATTTTGACGAGGATTGTTTTAATAAAAGTGAATTCTGCTAACACAGATTGTGCGTAAGTGCACAGGATGCCTACCAATATAAATACAAATGCGGAAGTTTCATTTCTAAAAAGTTCTTTGCATAATTTATACAAAAAGTATTGTATTTCTCACTCATGATCTCTTTATTTTGGCTAGATGGTCAGGAACTTTAAACTACCACTTATGAAGCTATTGGAATCTGGGAACATAGACCTTTGCTTTGCCAATGAGGATGAGGCAGCTGAACTTTTAAGGTGACTATCATTTGGATTTGACCCAGCATTATATCAAGATGTATTTTGTTGAAAATAGAATTGATCTTCAGTTTCCTAGTCATTGACTGTTTTATTTGCATTTAGTGTGTATTTCTGCATTTTTCTATTAAATAAGTGATGTCAATTTAATTTACCATGGATTTTAGGGGCGAACAGAATGCTAATTCGGTTGCTGCTGTAGAATTTCTTGCAAAATACTGCCAATGGGCTGTTGTAACATTGGGCGCTAATGGGTGCATTGCTAAACATGGGAATGAGGTGTGTTCCAGTCATTCTATGATTTATTCAATGGGGTTCCTTCACCAATTTTGTGTTTTATATTTTTTTGAAAGAGAGGAAGGGGATTAGCTGGCTCTGTGTGAACTTTTTGTTATCAACCATTGTTATTAACCACAAGACACCATAATTAACTAAAGACACGGTGCCGTTTATTCCACCTTGTACAAATTTGTTGTGAAGCATTTGCCTGCACAACGAGTTTTTCAGGTTGATGAAGCTTTCTTGCTGATCTATTTGTTCTATGCCTGTATTATGATAAGCTCCAAATTTCATTCTGCCCATCCAACCAACATAAATATATTGAAGTTTCCAGAAGAGGGTGAGAGTTAAAAAAGGTAGCAAGAGCCATTCCCATTCTGCATTCTCTCTCTATATTGGTTGAACCTTTCTGGATGTGACATCACACCTATCAGCAAAGATTCACCAACAGTAGGAGCATGGGACTAGTGTTTTTTGCAGGAATTGTTTACTGTAACATGACATATTCAGTTTATACACATCATTCCAAAATCGTTAGGGAAGAGTTCAGTAGTTTTAACTACCTTAGTGCATGGTCTTTTTGTCAACTTGCATTCTAGTACAGGTTCTGAAAAAATAAAGTCACCAAAACCTACATAAACTAACATCTTTACATTTCAGATAATACGTGTACCAGCCATTGGGGAAGCTAATGCAACTGATGCAACAGGAGCAGGGGACCTCTTCGCAAGTGGATTTCTGTATGGAGTGGTCAAGGGTTTGTCACTAGAAGAATGCTGCAAAGTAGGCTCATGTAGTGGTGGTTCTGTTATCCGGTCTCTAGGTGGTGAGGTGACATTGGAGAATTGGCAATGGATGTACAAGCAGATGCAGATAAAGGATCTTCCCGTGCCCATCGGTGTATCAAATGAATAGGGGCAACTGTTGCTCCCTTCCTTCGTGCCGCCTTCTATCTTTTTTACTCAATTTTTTCTCTTGTTTTTTCTTCTTTTTCCATTTGCCTTTTGTTTTTATTATTCATCTCTTACCATCAAATTCAAATGACAGCTAGATATTTTTCATGAAAACTCGAGTGCGTTTGAGTTTCTGATGTACTTGAGCTTGAGGCAATTATGAATTGTCCCTTCCAGTTTAATATTAACATAACAACACACACCTAAGTCATGGTTACTTGACAACATATTTAAACTGTCGATTGAGCTGATGACCTCCTGCATATGTATCAAAGATGAGGCTGTTGGCTTCAATTTTTTTTCATCCGTTATAATACTTGTCTACGAGGTTTACCTAGTCGTTTTTGTGCAAGAGTGATGGTAGCCTGATAAATAATAAATAAATTATGAAAAACGGCTCAAGTGATTGACACTAATATAGCATGCCATTGCCAATCTTAAAATAAAATAACCTTTGTTATAAAATTTTAAATGTCATAAAATAGAAAGGAAAATTTCTTTTCATTTCCTCTTCGAGGTCGGAATAATATGAAAATCCAAATATGATGTACTTGAAACAAAATGAATATTATATTAACATATTTCTCAAATATCTAGAATAACTGAAAAACCTGATGTCTAACATATAAATTTTCCGTCAAATTCTTCTAGTGCATACTTTTATTTCTTCCATAAAAATTTGATAATTAATTCCTGAAGCGAGTCTTAGGCCTCGAATCAAGGATTTGGTTCCTTTAATATTGAAGTGCTACACTTTAATAGATAAATAAAATTATAATTGCTGATTAGCAAATCAACAGATGAAGTTACTTCATATTTTGCTATACACATGGCTATATTTTATACCAATTTCATCCTTGAATTTTTTAATCACCAGTTATAATTACACTTTATTCTAATTCACCCTCTCACTTAGAGAAGCCAAAGCCCAAATCAAAACGAGAGACGCAGCGATAGTGTAAAGGAGGAAAAGGAAATTTGATACCAGCATTTTATACGATTCTGCTGTTCTTCTATGGCTAGTAATACTACAGACGCAACTCAAAATTCCAACTCAATCAATCGAACATACTGCTGAAAGCCAAAAAGCAACTAACTGCTGCAAGTGTACACTGGCTGACGGCCTAACCAGCTATTGCGAGTCTACACTAATATCGCTCAACCTCAGACGATCATCCAACCATCTACTTGCCAAGTACATGGAGCATTATAGCATTCTGTGCATGCATTCGATTTTCAGCTTGTGGGAAGACTATAGAATATGGAGCTTCAACAACTTCATCAGTCACCTCCACCCCTCTCTCTGCTGGTAAGCAATGCATGAAAAAAGCCTTTGAACCAGCCATATGCATAAGATCTTGGTCCACCTACAAAACAAAATTTGGTTTCATATAAACAGTAATAAAACAATTTAAGCATGTAACAGATTCAGAATTCATGAACCAGTGCAACAAAACTGATGAAGCAGAAAAAGAGAGTCGGAGGGGATGGGGGTGACATCTCCAGTTTTTCACAGCCTTGATTGATCCACTCAACCCTATCAATAGGGTTACAACTACACATTGAACAACTTGTTGGTAACCTTGGGTTATACTGGGAACTATCTGTGAAATAAAGCTCCACCAGCTCATTCTAAATACCGAGTCCATCCCCATGTAGTTTCTGAACTGCTAATTAAATATTTTAATTATATAATCATCAATTTGAAACAAGCTACTTCCTTTTTCTTTCTCACATTTGGAGGTGCACGCTCTAGGTTCTGGAGGTGGGGAAGGTGGCCTGGTAGAGTAACAAACTTCTGATATGAACACCCACGTCTTAATGATTTCAGCCAGTGCCAATTGAGCTACAGGTTGTCAGGCTCATTGGCAAGTTACTTACTATTTTGCTTGTAAGTGCATACAGAAGTCAAATCATTTCAGCCACCATTCCAGCACAACATAATTGCTATGCCAAATAACATTTTATTTTCAACTGAACATATGATTTCTGCATTAACTAGTAAATATTCCACCAATAACAATAACAATAACTAAGTCTTATCTCACTAGGTGAGGTCAGCTACATGAATCATACGACACTATCGAACTCGATTAAAAATTAAATTTTTAAAAATCTTGTTAATCAAAAATATCTTTTAATAACTTTGTTTAAAGTTTTTTTTAAGTCTCCTTTGACTCCTCTTTACTGGACTAAGAATTATGTAATCCATTTTTCTTACCAAGACTTCAAAAAGGTTTTCTCTGCATATGACCGAACCACCTTAGACAATTTTTAGTCATTTTTTCTACTGTAGGTGTTAATCCAATATTTTATCTTATACTATCATTTTATATCATGCCTCATCTCATGTGTCCACTCATCTACTTTAACATTATCATTTTGTTATTCATACTTTTTTCTAGTGTTGTTCCTTTAAGGCCTACCATATAAAATAGTTGGTCATATTACAACTAAGTCCTTTCAACAAAGTATCATTTGAGCTAAATCCTAGGTGTCTTGCATAAAACAATGTCATAGCCTACAAACATGTATGTTATCTTTTAACGTAAATACATTATATTGTGACTGGTATATTAGGTAAAGTACCTGAAATCCTTTAAACACTTGGCGGCGGTATGCAGCCTCTTCTTTTTGCCCCATGCTGGCCCAGACATCTGAATACACGACATCAGCTCCTTTAACAGCTTCTTTGGGATCATTAGTTATTTCAATCTTGCTGATTCCAGCCTTCCTTGCTTTCTCAACTGTTTTTCCATCAGGTTCAAATCCATTTGGACACGCACAAACGAAGTGAAATGGAATTATGGATGCCATCAACAACCATGAGTGAACAATATTATTTCCATCTCCAACATATACAACCTGACATGTGCATTTCAGAATACGGTCAGACAGCGAATCCCTTGCCAGTGCCACCAAGAATTACACAAGCAACATAACCTGACCTTGGTACCTTCAAACCGACCAATGTGTTCAATCATAGTAAGGGCATCAGCCATTATCTGGCACGGATGGTTGTAGTCTGTCAATCCATTGATGACTGGCACAGTTGCATATTTTGCAAGATCAAGTATGTCCTGCAATTGAAAAAGAAAAATAAAAGGTGAAGCAAAAGTACTCATTTGTTGACAGAACAATAATCACATCTCTGGAGCATATAAAACTTCCTCTCAACCAAATGAAATGCCAACCACAGACCAAATTGCAAATCATCAATTATTGTGAGACACGAAAATTGGTTCTCAGGTGAAAAACCGCTAATAATCACAATATTCCTGTTTGATACTCCCAAGTAATCTCAAGGTCCCATGCTAGCATTGTATGCAATCCAGTATTATACACAACCAATAATGCAGGTCATAAATAATTAAGGCAGATATCACTCTTCAGTAAGTGCCAAATAAGAATCATAGCTGCACATTCACTTATTTATTTGCTCTTTCAGGTTATGAATGGTAGCAACATCTAACAAGAAATTCTTTTCTATAAGCAACATCTACGGTGCTTTATGCATGCGTCCTTTGCAATTTTATGAATGCATAACAAATCCAAAAGGACCTTGAGGACTAATGACGTCTTAAAACCACTGGATTTTATTTACTCTGTTCAAAATTCAGCATAGAATGCTCTATAAATTGTGCATCTAACAGCATCTAAGTACAAGGTATAGTTTCTCCTTACTTTTTCTTCCATGCCTGATTAAGACTAGCATACTTCATTAGAATTAAACCTATCGACTTCATCTATGTTGTTATTAAAATCAGAACACACACAATATCACTACGAGATACAGATCACTTCCATCGTGCCACCCTATGCAGGTTCAAATGAAAATTTAACAAGCAAACATAGAAAAAGTAAACTTAACCACAAACACGGGTAATTGCAGCGCAAAAACCAAATGGAACACAAGTAACTAACTCCTCAATTCACCAGCATACCTGATGAGCAAAAACGCGTGCCATGATGATGTCATTATAGCGAGACAGAACACGAGCAACATCCCGAGTCTCCTCTCGCTTTCCCATTTGGATATCATCAGGTCCTAAATATATAGCATGGCCACCTAACAATGAAAAGCCTGTCTCGAACGAAACCCGTGTCCTCATGGACGGCTTTGTAAAAATCATCGCCATAGTCTTCCCTTCAAAAGGGCGAAATGTCCTGTCCCCTGACTTCAGCAATGCCTTGACCGCAATGGCTCGTTCCAACATCTTCAAAATAGTGTCCTTATCAAAATCATCCAAGTGAAGAAAATCTTTCTGCCCAACTTTCTCTGTAGGAACCAGCAGAACAAAAGAATCGAAGTCAGAACACAATAACTTCAGTCTCATGGTTATTTCTTCAAACTGATATTACAGAAAAGGCGTGAAAATGCCGATATGCTCCTAAAAATGAAATGCATCTACAATTAAAATCAATAATGCTCTTGAACTAAATATCTTGCACTACATTATTAGCGCATAAACATCATTCAACGTACAGCAGATGGATAACATTTCTTAAACCCTAATTCGATGCAATTTGAAAATGAAATTATGGTCCGGAAGTTGACACGAGTGTTAACAGAAAAGGAAGAGAATAGTAGGTTTACGAGCAACGGCGGAAGAGGCGATGCACGATATTTTGCGACGGAATGAAACGGAAATGGGAAGGAGAGGAGCGCGACGGCGGAGATTCTGGCCGCCGAAGAGGTAGGGTTTGTCTGATCCAACGGAACGGTAACATTGACACGAAATCATAGCCATTTCCTCACTTCACTGCTCACTACCGCCACCAACAACACTACCTATTTTACTCACCTCTGTTTCTCTTTCTCTTTCTCTTTCAGTGCACTTCTATTTTCTCATTTATATAAAACTAGTAACTAAAGGTAAGAACATTAATTAAGAAATTATAATTAAATTTTTTACTATAAATAACGTTAAATTGCATTACAAGTTTTAAAAAAAGTTGATTAGTTATACTTTTTTAAAAATTAGTTTTTATTTTATTAATCGTGTAATATATAACATGAGCTATTGCACATTACATTAGGGTCGGCTCAAATTTATGTTTACTGCGAATCTTTGATGGTTTTTGACCAAAAGAGAGTACATTCGTTCTTTAAAATTAAAATTATTTTTGCCTTTGAAAACACGTTAGGCTGAAATTAAAAACAATATTACTGTCAGTTCACAATTTTATTTTGGGATCTATTATATATTTAGTTTTTTAAAAACTCTATAAATATAAATTTTTATTTTAAGTATATTCTAAATCATGGTTGATTTTATAAAATTATGACCATAAAAATTTTAATTTATAAACAGTTATTAAGAAAATATTATTAACACAAAATTTTAATTTATGTGTGCAATTTTTCTAGGTTTCATGTCATATTTAATAAAACTTACGAGGATTTTGTTTAATGATAAAGAATGTATCATTAACGCTTATCAACATTCATCCAAACATATATTTGCATTGCTTTGGCAATTTCTATCCATACATTTTATAAAATTTGTTTCATTACAATTATTACGTCATTTTTTAAAAAAGTTTTATTATTAAAAGCGTTTCTTTTAATCAGTACAAATAAAATAAACATGCTTAAAATTACCCATTATTCAATACATTCGAACATAATATTTATTTAATATAACTAATTATAATAAGGATAAATTGTTAAAAAAAACTATAATTGGTCTAAATACGCGCTAGAATAAGTTAAAATTAACTTTTATTTAAATAATTTTTTCATAAAATTCAAGTGGCATTTGATTCTCTCTTGTTTTCACTTTCTTTGCTACTCTTACAGAAGAGTAGAATCATAATACAATTCCAGAAAAATGATTTATAACACTTATGATCGAGTTGTTAAATAAAGAATTATAACACGATAAGTACACGAGCAAATCAAGCATACATGCTTGTTTTTTTATTATAAATAATAAAAATAATAAAAAGAAAGAAATAACAAGGGCATAAAAAAATATTTTAAAAATTGTAGTTCAGAATGAAAAAATAATTTTTTTATAAAAAAAATTCACGACACTAATTACTAGATACATTATTGAGCATGTTAATTAACTCAACTTATAATCTATATAAATCAATTAATAATAGTTATTTCAATTTAATTCTTAGTTTTAACTTCAAATTTTAATATATACTATTATGTTAATTAAAGATAGTTATATTACTTAAAAAAAAAAACTCACTAAACGTGATGGAGGGAGCAGCAAAAAATAGTATCGTCGTTTTGGACTTGGGCTTGGACTAGTCAAGCCGAATCACAAAATCCAGGTATGCCGATGTTCAATGGACCCAAAAAATGTTAAAAATGAAATCAGAGAGGGTTAGCCCCTGTCGTGGGCCATTACATCCCCTCTTTGAAACTTGCTGCTCTTCTAAATTTAGTTTACATCACATAAATAATAAAATAACAAGTTAAATTGAAATAACTTTTATTAATTAATTTACATATTCGATAATATTTACTAATTTAATCTAGTATTTCTTTCATAATTATTTTTAAACTTCTTAATAAATTTTTTTAAAATATTAATTGACAAAACAATTTTTATTTTAGAGGTTAAAGAGAGAGGGAGGAGAAATATTTTTAAAAAAATTAAATTTTTTATTTATTTAAATGTTTAACATTGAGAGGAGAAAGTGATAAAGTTTAAGTATATAAATAATATTATTATATTTTATTTTTATTTTTTATAAAAAATATAATTTTATATTAAAAATTTAAAAAATAATATTTTTATTTTTATAATTTTTTTAAATTTTACTTAAAAAATTAACTTAAAAGAATTTGAATTATAATCGTAAAATAGTAGGTTTTAGTGTAAACTCTCCTCCTCCTGCCTAGTCCTTTCTCTTCCCTCTCCTCCGAAACATAACTTTAAATAATTTATAATCATCTCATATATTAATCTATCTATTTTAAATTAGCGGATAATTTTATAAAATTAACCTAACAGAACAACATATTAATTTCCTATAGTTTCAAAATAAAAATTCGTGATTCCGCCGAAAGTATGGCCACTCAACTGTGTCCAAGTATCGTTTATTTTTGTTTTTGATTGTCAAAACCACAACCACAATAAATCAACCAGTTAGTTAAAGAGTTTTTGGCTTTTTGCATAATTTCACGTGAGGTCATAATTTAAAGTTTAAATCTCATCTTATTGTCACTTTCGGCCAAAAAGAAAAAAATAACTTACACGCCTCATTAACAACTAGATGAGTGTATGAAACATTTTTTATAAAAGATATAAGCTAACCCACAAATATCTTGACTAAAAATTGACATGTGCTTAGCTCACAATAAGTTTAAAGAAGGATGGTAAGATTTAAAAATATTTATTTTACATTCTATTTTGAAAAATTAATATAAAATATTATTTTATTTATACATTATTTTAAAAATTTAAATATCAGAAAAGATTAATGTCTACTCACCAAAAAATGAAAAAAATAACACCTTAATTAAATTTTGTATAAATAATTAACAAATGAAAATAAAATAAAATTAAAGGAGATATTTTTATAATTGTAAAATTTCCAACTCATTTACACGTCGGTGCCTTGTTTTTATTTTTTATTTAAAAAAGTAATATGGAATAATTAAGAAGAAGAGAAGCTTGTGGAGTCGACGGACCCCAAATGGAAACATGACACGAGACGTTGCATACCAGATTCATAGAACCGAGTTATTACACTCCCAACTATCATGTTCACTGAACGAGTACATGTAAATTGCTATATATAGGAATCAAAATTACATATAAATTGCAATATACATTTTATCGATAATATTGTATCTTCTTATATATTTTTAAATAATTTTTTAATTTATAATGATATTTATATATTATTAACTTGTTAAAAACTGTTAACAAAATATAAAATAAAAGTAGCAAGTAATTGAAATCAATATAAAGATTTAGGTACATAACACGGATATGATGATCAAAATTCTTATGTAGTGGGCATAAAGACAAGTGAAAATAAATTTTTAACACGATTATGAAGATGAATGTTATGATATCTTACCCAAATAATCCCATACTCGTTTAAGGAGATAAAGGTTGCTTCCAAATCCAATCCTTTATTTGGGTGGATAGTTTATTCTTTGCGTTGCATGGTCTTACATTGAAGCTTGGAATATTTCCTTTCTTTGCATTTGGGTCAATGGAGAATTGGGTTCACTTAAGACAAGATTGCCTGCAATTTCGCCATTAATAATTCTTTTAGGGAATGAATATGTCGTAATCAAAACTTATAAAGCAAAGTAAACAAATACTACTAAATCTTGTGGTGACAATGTGTAAACATATGTTTTTATTTTCGAAAAGGAAAGAAATACTAAGATTAGCACACACTGATGGCGTCCCAGTCCCTAATGAGGTGACAACTTACTCAAATTTTCGCCGCAATTGACGCCTTTCAATTCCACAAACGCGACTTTTTTTTTCTTTAGGGTTTGGAGTCATTGCTAGTTATAGTCGACTAAAAGGTACAAATGTTTTTGTTTTTGTTTTTAATTTTTTAATTGAATTAAATTTAAAAGAATCCAGGTTGAAGTAAAAAATTGCGCAAATTATTTAAGAAGACAGAGTTGTTTAAACGTTATTTATTTTATTCATAAAATTCAAAGTTGAGAGTTTGTTTAGTAAAAAATAATTTCTTACTCTTTTACAAGCATAAAAATATTTTTTAAATAGATAAGAGTGAATAATACGATATATTAAAACAATATTTAATAAATAGTAAATACTCATCAACACAGGAGATAAAAAAAACTTAATATGGACATGGCAAATAATTTTAATTTTTAACCAGACCTTTTGTCCTTTTTCCGCGGCTCTGCTTAATGCTTATGGCTCATCTGATCTGACCCCAATAATGGGGCACACAAATTATGGCCCACATGTACGTATCCATAGTGACAGTGACTCGTGAGGTTGTGGTTCTTCTGCTTCCACTGTTGTAGTCTTGTTCCATCTATCCTCTTCACCCACCACGCTATCACGCCCCAAGTGTGCTTTTCCATCACCGTTCATAAATATTATATTATACCCACACAATTATATTAACTATTTTTTTTATAAATGCTAACTAGTATTTTAACATCACTAATTAAGAATTAACAGAGAAAATATTTTATTGAAATATTTTTAAGTATACACTTACCATAATTTTTAATAGCTCTTTTGACAAAATCCTTTTTTATTTTTAAATATGTTTGCTATAAGCACAGATACACTTTCCCTGCAAACAAGGACAGAATCTTTATTTGCTTCAACGCATTTTAAAAGCCAAAATTCTACACTGCACTAAGATTGAAGAGCAGGCAGAGAAAAAAGAAGTGCTTAGATAGAGTGCAGAATGATGAAGCATTGGTTCTTTTTGTTTCTCTTAGTTGTGTATCTGACAGTGGAGCAGGGTAACCTACTCCACGTAGAAGCAGATGGTGGGTTTGTGAGAACAAGAGGAGTGCAGCTTATGCTGAATGGGAGTCCCTACTATGCTAATGGCTTTAATGCCTATTGGCTAATGTACGTTGCCTCTGATCCATCTCAGAGAACCAAGGTCTCATCAGCTTTTCAAGAGGCTACAAAGCATGGACTTAACATAGCCAGGACTTGGGCTTTCAGTGATGGTGGATATAAACCGCTACAATACGCTCCTGGATCCTACAATGAGCAAATGTTCCAGGTTACCCTTCAATCTTCATCTCCTGTTTTTTCAATCTTAATTTTTTATAGCAACACTTCATTCTATTATTATTACTTCCCATAGTTGTATTCTTGTATTGGTATTAGTATGCGCTATTTTCCGTATGTTTACATTGTTTTCTTGGATTAAAAACGAAAGGGGTTGGACTTCGCAATAGCTGAAGCCAGAAGATATGGGATCAAGTTGGTGTTGAGTTTGGTGAATAACTATGAGAACTTGGGTGGAAAGAAACAATATGTGGAATGGGCAAGGAGTCAGGGCCAGTCCATAAACTCTGAAGATGATTTTTTCACAAATCCTGTGGTCAAGGGATACTACAAAAACCACATTAAGGTAAACAAAACACACTTGACTTTGTTTTTCCTATTTTGATTAATGTTATCCTTGTTGTGGGAACAAGAAAAACGTATGCTTCAACAAGATGGGATGGGTTTTGCGAGTCACCTTGTGAGGATCCAGATAGAATGTTATAGTTTTGATGATAATATTTCTTCTGAAAGGGAACCAAAAAGAAGATTATGAAATATGAAGTTTCTTATGTGCCCTTGAAAGTGTTAGTAATAATGTACAAGAGTGATCAATAAATGAATCAGCGGAGAAGCAAAGGGAAGAAAAATTAGTGAGAGACATTTTCATCTGGTTGAACGACATATAACTTTCCCAAATATTCTGGTTCTAATCTCGCTCACAGATTCCTGTGGTTGAACCACAATTTCAAGTTGATAAGATGAATGTGTTGGAGATGAAATATTGGATTACTAATTCTAAAATTATATTACACACCCTTATTAGAAGAGAAATATGGGAAGAGAAGAAAGTGAAAACGAAAGATTAACCACTGATGTAATTAATTAAAAATAGAGAAAAAAATGAGCATAAAATGAGTGTAAAAAATGAGATGTATGTAAAAAATCAGGGCTGTTGTTGATCTATTTACAAATTATTTGATTTCAGAAAATATTTCTATTTTTATTTTTTATTATAAAACGATCACGTTATTTTTATTATGTTTCTTATCTTCAAAGACTAGTATAGAAAATAATAAAAATAAATTAGTTTACTTTTGTATACAAATATTTAAAAATAAAAAATAGAATAAAATAAAATAACAGTTTATAATTAATAAAAAAAACTGTCCTTAGGTTTTGGAAATAAATTAATATTTTGGAGTTCCATCTCTGACAGTAATGTACCTACCTATCCTGTTCCTGAACCACATTTATTCCTGTATTTGTCTTTGATATATTGCGTATTAAATTATTTAAAAAAGAAAAATAGAAATAAATAAATAGTCTTATGTAACATTGATTTTATGTGTTGTTTTAGGCTGTACTTACAAGACGTAATAGCCTCACTGGAGTTACTTACAAAGACGACCCAACTATAATGGCTTGGGAACTTATGAATGAGATTAGGTGCCCTTCTGATCAATCAGGAAGAACGGTTCAGGTAAACCATTATTCGATTGCTCAATTCTGTAATTTATGTGTTTATGCACGCAATTTAAAGCAAATTTCCATTATATCTTAAAGTTGAGATAATTTTCTCTTGCCATTTATGCTTGGTCAAGTAAAAAATATAGGGAGTAGGTTATAGGTAAATGAATTACATAAATAAACTTTTAAATGGGACCTGTTTTTACTTTCTAAACATGTAGTACTACATATAATTTTTTTTTCATTTTCACTCTACCTTTTTTTATTATCTATGGGGTTTTTTTTATTCATTATTGTCTATGGGTTTTTAATTACAATGGGAATCAGATTAAATTTCTTAATTTTATCTGCTCCATTTCAATCAAGTGTTCGGCCATTTGGTCCAAATTTATACATCCTTTTGTCAGTTAGGTCTGCAGATAACGGAGTAAAGAAAGCGTAATTCCGTTTTATAGCCGTTACTATTTGCTGCAGTTCTCGTACATTAATTGCATAGAAAAAGAGTGTTGTTTTCCTACTCCATTCATTATTAGTTAGTCATCAATTGCATAGAAACAGGGTGTCATTTTGCTGCATTAATTACAGTTCAGTTTATATTTTTCGTATCACCAATTCATTATTAGTTTGAGTCGTTGACAATGTCCAAACAATATGGAATTGAATTAGTTTAATTATTTGAACTTAATATATTAAATGCTTGATCAAATTCACTTATTTATCTAAATAAATAAGTTTAAACACGAAATTAGACTCAATTTTGTAAACCCTACATTAATAGTTTTTATACATATGCATTACTTGAAAAGGTGTAAATTTATTTATACATTATCTACTTGAAGAATTTTAAAAATTCAAACAAGTTAACCCAATTTTGTGACTCGTGACGACAGACTAGACTTCCAAACGGTGATAATTTTATTTTTTAAGCATTGGATGAGATAAATTCATGTTATTGTTTCCCTTTTGACAGGCTTGGATTACTGAGATGGCATCTTACTTGAAATCCATAGATGGAAACCACTTGCTGGAAGCTGGTTTGGAGGGTTTCTACGGGCAGTCAAAGTCAGAATCCAACCCTAGCTTCCATGTAGGAACAGATTTCATTGCAAACAATCAAATTCCTGGCATTGATTTTGCAACAGTACACTCATACCCGGATCAATGGTTGGTTTTATTTCAATTCCTAATTCCATATAAAATTGGAATGATTGGATTTAAATCACCTAAAAGAGTAGGGAGCATTTTAAAAAGTATAAAACTAATTCAAAATAATGATTTTTGTGAAAAAATAGAAGTTGACTCAATCAAATTCAAAATATGTTATTTATATACTAGGAATAACCCTTCTTATTTTTTGCTGGGAAGTTTTAATTTTGATGATAATGCAGGCTATCAAGTTCAGGCTATGAAGACCAAATGTCATTCTTAGGGAGGTGGCTAAATGAGCACATCCAAGATGCGCAGAACACCCTTCACAAGCCACTTCTATTTGCTGAGTTTGGGATTTCTACAAAGAATTTCGGTTCTAACCCAACACAAAGAGACCGGTTATTCAACACAGTATATTCAGCAATATATTCATCTGCAAGTAGTGGGGGTGCTGCTGTTGGAGGCTTATTTTGGCAACTTTTAGCTGAAGGAATGGACTCTTTTAGAGATGGTTACGAGGTTGTGTTAGGTGAGAGCCCCTCAACAGCTACTTTGATTGCTCAAGAGTCTCAAAAACTAAACCGAATTCGTAAGATGTATGCCAGACTTAGAAACATTGAGAAGTGGAATAAAGCAAAGGAAATTAAAGGCTCACAATGGCATGTTGGTGCTAACAGCGGAAACCGAGTATAAGTTTTTAACTAGCATAATATATATAGAGTTAGCAACTTTAAACCTCATTTACGTGTGGATTGATCTTCAGAATGAAGGGTCCAAATAATCCTAGAGGGCTGAATGGCCTATTTCCATTACAGTTTACAAGTGAAGTGTCCTACGAATGTATAATCTTTTTATATATTTATATGTTTCTCAATTCTCATCAGCGTATGAGAGCTGGTAGAATTAAGCCATTAACTATTATTTATTGAGATATATGGAAAGTAAATTGTAATATACAAGCAAGGATTTCATGTACGTGTATGTCGGCGAGGGAATTATATTTGTGTCTAAGCTCTAAAGAGGCCCATAATTTGAAGTGCTTCATATAACTGTTCCATCTCTTACGATTGCATTCTTCAGGATAACTGTGATACCTGATCTAATGTAGAATCCTTCCTTGGATCTGTCTGCTTCTTGAACACCCTGATAAATGAATATATTTAAATCAGCACAGCAGAGAAGTCTAGATGATAAAATGCCCCAAAATCATGTGCGGAAATTTCTCAAAGCAAAATTTTTAAACAGCTCTTACATCGGCATTTGCTATGATCACATTTCTTCCTATCTTGGCATTCTTGTCGATTATACAATTCCTTCAAAAAGATGTCAAGATTATGAAATTAGCAGGAATCAGAAATGGAGGGTGACATTTAATTTTCTTGTTATGACATCTAATTTGGCAAGCATGGTTTGGCCGGATATTGGTACTTGGAGAATCTAGATTTGAGGGAATTTGGTATGAATTGTGATAATTATTTGAGACATGATCACACCTGATTTTGGTATTCTCCCCAACACCAATTGGAACCTTTCCTTCTGCCAGTAAAGATGCAATTTCAGTTTCAGTTTGATAGTAATCAGCACCCATCATCATGGTATCCTGGATAGTGAAGTCATAATAAAGGCATAAAACATTTATCAAAGTTGCTCCGAAATAGAAGATGGAAAGGCATCAACTCAAGGAGGTGGAATAACATGCCGGTGGCATGTTTCAGGGAGGCAATCAAGGGTTAATATTAATATAAATTTGTTGAGTTCAGCAAGCACCCTGATCTGTTCTGTCCTATACACTCTACTAGCTTTTGAGAAACAGTACAAATTAATTAATTCCTACAAATTGGTAAAAGAAATGGGCAGACTGATAACTGAGAGAAGTGATATGTTGATACACCCAACTCTTGAGAAAATTTTGTTTGAAGACATGGATAAAATGTGTGGAAAATTCAGTTTTTCCCCTTCCGCACAGAATATTGTCATCAGTCATGTAGAACACAACTTTTCAAGGGCCATCGTGTAATTCCCCGTCCCCCCAAAACCTAAAAAGTGGTTACAGAAAGGTTCAAAATGTTTACCTGAAACTCCACTCCTGATTCTAAACGTGAGCGTACTCCAACAATAGAATGATGTACACTACACTCCCTCAAGAAGCAACCGTGAGAAATAATTGCATCCACAATCTATGAAACCAACCCATCATTCATAAAGTGACATCAACAACAGAAACCAATTAAGCACTCCGGTTTAGCACAAATTCCAATTCCATTAAGAAACTTAGTAAAAGTTGGCTGTCATACCTTGCATTTTTCTACTTTAGTAGGTGGTAGGAATCTTGGCGAAGTGAAGAAAGGTGTCTTTGGATCATAGAATTCAAATTTTGGAGGCTGCAAGTAATAACATATGTTGATCAGTAGATTTACTACATTTTCCCTTATTAATGAAAACTTACACCATAGTAAAATCACTTTTTTTTCAATACTATTATCATGTCCATTTATAATCAGCAAAAATTCAATAGACTAAAAGTCTACTTGTTTTCCCATTGTAACCTCCACTTCCAGGTGAGAAAATTTCCTTTTGAGAAACTGTGACAGAAAAGCCTTGAAATTTATAAACGAAGTTTTGTTTGTTATACATATAGACTAAACAATTGAGGCATCTAATTGTTTATAGTCTATTTTTATTTGTTTTATGTTTACCTATCCACTAGTTTGTAGTTGAACTCACCATGCAAAACCATCCAAATTGGCTGAATACCAAAATAGTTACCGAGACTGACTGTTAGAAATATGAACCAAAAGTAAAAGAAATTATCAGATAGTTAAATAAACCTGTTCTGTTAGGGCCAGATTTGCATCAAAGAAAGACTTTATAGTTCCAATATCTTCCCAGTAGTCATTGAACAAATATGCCTGAGAATGCAAATAGAAAGAGAAACATGTAGTCAGTTACTTTTAAACCAAAAGATAATTAATTTTTATTAGCATTCAAAGATTTTATTTTATTTTTCAAAAAAGACAAGAATATTCACTCTCACCTGAACACTGTGCTCATTCACTGCAGATGGAATAATTTCAGATCCAAAGTCATTGCATGAAGAATAGTTCCATCTTAATAGTTGCAGAAGGGTTTCAGTTCTGAACACATAGACACCCATGGATGCAATATAAGGATGTTTCTTTGCTTCTTCAGGAGATAATCCTAGGATAGTAGTGTCAACATGCTGCAGTTATTGACAATGCATTAGGTAGAGACAACAACTAGATTAAACTGCCAATTATTCAAGTAAAATGGAACTAATATACCATTGCCTTCAGATCTGACCCCTTAGGTTTTTCTGCAAACTGTATAATCCGTCCTGTTTTATCGATTTTCATCAGCCCATAATCTGACGCACGGCTACAAGACAGTTAACATGATCAAACTCCAAATACACACAATGCAATATATGACAAGAACCAAAAAAACCCATACAATTGTTTGTGAAAGTTTTGCCGCTTGCAAACAAGGAGATATGCTTTCATTGCAAGAAAATCAACCAAACCAAATCAGGCAGAATTTTTATGTACATATACCTGTCATCCATTGGTACACATGAAACAGTGATATCCGCATTTGTGTCGATATGTCTCTGCATGACAGTCCCCACCAAAATCATCATCGGTTTCATTATAACTAAAAAGGGTTCTAGTTGTAATGATAGATAAGAAATTACATCATTTGTACCTGCACAAAGTCCATGTAGTCCATCCTGTAAAGATGGTCCCCGGAAAGTATCAATATATGCTCAACATTCTTATTCTTGGCATCCTGAATAACAATGCAGATCCACCCACATTCACCACTCCATATCAAACCAGTATATTCAGCAAATAAACATCATCATAAGTTTTTACCTCAAAAACCCATATAAATTGCCTCACAGCATCAGCTGTCCCTTGGAACCATTTCTTCCCTGCCTCTCCAGGTGTTTGAGTAGCAGCCAAGACCTGATCACATTACATGTAAATTATAATTCAATTCTAGATAATTTTCTTTAAACTTGTTAGCAAAAACAAAAAAACTTCACAAGATAAACTCACCTCCACAAAACCATCTCCAAAAGTCATGCCATTTCCAAAGCTGTATGTGCGAGAGAGGTGGCGGTTGAGGGAGAAAGAGTTGAACTGCGTCAAAATGAATATTTTTCTGATGCCACTGTTGATGCAATTGCTCATTGGGATATCTATGAGTCTATAACACCCTCCTATTGGAACCTGAGAATTTCATTTTATTTCATTCAATTGCACGAAGGATTTGCAATCAGTAGTAACCCACACTCAAACTCCAAAGGAAAATGATACGTACCGCAGGCTTGGCTCTTCTGCTAGTAAGAGGAAAGAGACGAGTTCCTGCACCTCCACCCAATATGATGGAAGCTACACTTTTTGGGTCTGCTTGAGGAGTCTCCAAAGTGGGTGCCTCCTGAAATGCCTGAAAGTGAAAGGAGCACTTGCAGTTAAGCATTGAAACTGAATGCTTAAAATCAAACACATCAATACAAGGTGAATTTTGTTCTTTTATATGTGTTGCAGTTGGTAATTTAATTACCATGGACTCTTCGTTGATGTCTGATGTGAGAACAGCGCATGCAGACTTGGACTTGATGTTTTTAATCTTGGTTTGTGAAGTCTTGCATGATTGCATACTCAAAAGTCTTGGGTTTAGACTTCCCCTTGCACTCTCACCCCAGAATCCACTTCTTCTGTTTCCTCCAACTTTTACTAGATTGCCACTCAGAGTTGCACAAGTTGAATCCATTGCTGAATTGACAACAAGAAAGAATAAAACCCTTTTTGATTCAGTGTCTTTCTGCTCAAAGCAAATGAGTGAAGAGCTTAATCACTTTCATAAAGTCCCAAACTTTTGAGAGACAATTTGCACCGTACGTCGAGAAATCAAACCCGGGAAGATTGAAGTGAAAGGGGTCCCAAAAAGATGAGATTTTTCAGAGCACCCAGTTTTAAATTTGGAGTGTTGGTTGAAGAAAAACTAAGGTGGGACCTGGAATGGTAGAAATAGAGAATGCGTAGAAATTGAATGAATGAGTTGTATTGAGGAGGCAAGAGAGAGTGGCAACTCACGAGAAACCTGATATGTCTTTCTGTCACTGAGTCAGCAGTGGCTACAATTTTCTATGACTATCTCGCTAACGCTGACACTTCCACAGTTCCACTGTTACGTGTTCTTGTCCACTTTATTTTAATGTTTTTACATCCTCGTACTTGTCTTCTTAACAGTTTCTTTATTATTTTGTAAACAACTGTTAACTAATGTTTAAACTACAAAATTTGAAAATATTAATAATGTACTTCTTTTATAACGTTTGTTTGATTCTACCAGAAAGTAAACAAGATCTGATTGATATCTGATTGATTAATTAAATTCAGTGATGTTTTAAATTATTAATTTTTTACGAAACGTGTTCATTCACGTCTCTTCGATTTAATGAATTGTGATTCATATGTTAATTGTTCATTGATGGGTCATTTAATGATAAAAAAACAAGGTTATATTTGGGCAAGAATAACTTGCAGTAATAAATTAATTAATAGTAATAGAATATTTAATTAAAAATAAAAAAATAATAGCGTAACTATTTTAAAAAGTATAATATTAAAGATAATTTTAAAATAAACAATATAATATTACACAATATGATAAATAAAAAATTATTAAATAGTGTTTAAAGATATCATAAATTAATAAATATTATTTATAAACATATAATCAAAAAAATTTGTATATTAATTAGTTAAATAAAATTATAAATTAGTTAAAATAACTTACTAAATATTCTCAAATATAGTTTTGATTCTCCCAATCATCTTATTGAACAAATAAAAAATAGATTACTCTTATCAAATAGCATGTTAACAAACAATTTTTAAAAATATATATTTTACATATTTTTTAACATGTATCTAAAAATACATAATACAAATTTATTTTTTATTATATCATTTAACATGAATTGAAAAATTATAAGATATCACAAATTAATTAATACATTAATTATAAAATATCATAAATCTAAAAAATTGATAATTTAAATGTGGTAAATTTTAATAAAAAAATGTTTTTTATTGCATCAATTGACATATATTACAAAAATTATTTATAATTTGTTTAATTATTCGTTTTCATTTACAGGATCGTTATTTGGAAGGTTGACAGATTATCCGACTTTACAATATGGAAATGTATCGGTTATTTGATATAAAAAGATGTTTTCAATTATGAGATGAAAAAATTGGATATTTGCTCAATGAAACATAATTTATATGTGTGTGTTCAGGAAAAAACGTTCAGTACCCACACAATAACAAATATAAAAAATAATTTTCTAATTGAGAAAAAGAAAAAAGAAAAGCAATTCCATTGTGTTTGTGCTTGTTTTGATTCATTTCTTTCGTTATTTTTAGGTGCACCATGCTTTGTGTACAATTCTATGTCGTCCAGAAAGTTATTTACGTTACGTTTTTGGGAGCAAATGAAATAAAACACTGCAAACTAAATAAACCTTTTACGTGGTTATTGTTGTCTAAACCTATATATCATTGCAAAACTAAAAACAAAAACTCACTTTTATATTTTGATATAAATATTTTTAAATCCACGATAAAACAATTTGAAATTAAACAATGTGAGAATTTTGTCACTTTAAACGAATTTCATCTGACTTTAACTTGAATTAATTAAGATGTAAAGCAACTTTTAGATGCAATAGATCTGAAAAGGAAAAGAGAGTAATAATGAAAGAAGTGTTCAATGAAAAAATTAGGTGAAAAAATGAAAAAAAAAAGAAGAAGCATCACTGACATTACTAATTTAATTATAAATATCATAATAATTGTTAAATATTATGGTGTCACATGTTGCTGGTATGACTAATTAATGAAAGAAGTATTTTACTGAATAATTCTAACTTATAAAACTACAATGGCAACAAAGGAATTTCCTTTGAGAAATGAGAGTTGTCACCACGCTCTCATCAGTCAAGTCCTAATCAATCGTTAAATGCTAACAAAATTCAGATTAAAGCTAAAAATAGGGGGAAATTTCCGTTACACTACAAATTTATTAATTTAAAATGGCAAACAGGCATTTAATTAGTAGACTCTGTTGATGTATGCTGGATGTTTCTTTCACCCACTAATGTGGTGTGTAATGCAAATTTGCTATAAAAGCCTTTTATTTTAATTATTTTTTGTCATCTTAATAGGCCTATAGGATCTCTAGGAGCAGTTTTCCACGTAACTTTCTTTCATGTTTTCTGTAGAAGGGTTGGGCCGTTGAAAGATAGATGTAGTTTTATTGGGCTATTTCTGAATTATATGGGTCGTTTAACAAATTGATTGGGCTAACCATTAACATCTATGTGTTACGCTAGCAAATCCAAACAAATAGCGTGTTGGACCAAAAATAAAACCTAACTGTAAAAAACAAAAACAGTATGTTATAAGTAATTATAAAACATTTTGATCCTGGAAAAGTTATTGTGTCTAGTATTTGTTTTTTAAAATTATTAAAATATAGTCTATAACATTAAATGAATAAAAAAACTCATTTTTTTTAATAAATACTTAGCCATTGATAGTTTTTATAATTTTAACTTAATTCACATATCTTTCTATGAAAAAAAAATTGTCTAATGCATTATAATTTTAAGTAAAGTTGTTCTTTTTCACCTCAAGTAAACAATACCATATTTGCTCACTAACCACGAGACCATTGGAGATGGTAACAGATGAAGTTTAAATAGAATATTATTTAGTTAATTTGAATACGATATATGGTATGCAATACGTAATAAAATTGATATTTCAATAAATATCGTGAAAAAAGAATGCTAATTGAAATAAACACACCAAAATTTTCAAATATATTTTTGGGTACTTACATAATAAACACCTACGTGTGGCTCCTTTTTACTGACTCTGCATATCTGAATATGAAAAATGGGCAAATTTAGCCAACAACAAATCATGTTCATAGGTTTTAATAAAAACTACCAAAGAAAGAAGTCCACATGGTTAGTGGCGATGAGGCTTGTGAGAAAGTGATGCTTTTCTATTGTCCAAAATTAATATCATTGATCAATGTTTCATGGGTTTCATGCACCAATGTTTCTGGTCATTCCGTGAGGAGTTAGTTGTGGTCATAATGTGACGTCCTTTATCCATTATCCTTCTCTTTATCTTCTTAAGAACTTTCTCCTTCTGTTTCTTTCGGGAATGCATGCAACCTAGCGCTTCAAGTTGGATAATTTCGCATTCTTGTTGAATAATACCTTCTACTTTTTTAGCTTTTTGTTCTTCTTTTCATGACTTCCATAATTAATACTCTCTTTATCGTTGGATTTAGTTTTGGTTGAGTGTTACTTCCTTCTTAGGAAACCTTATCTTTTTTATTTCTCATCAAATTGATCGATATAAACACGTAGTTGCTTAGTACAAAGGGTCTGCTTAATTAATTTGTATACACACCCTGGGCGGGGGAAAAAAAATCACCAAAGGCATGGGTAACTCACACAAAAGAAACCTGAAAATTGGAAAATTTCGATGCATGTATTCATATGGTCGTAGGAACTTGCCTTTTCTGTTTATTCTGCAAAAAACTTCACGTTCATCCTTTAATTTTAACGTTATATTATTCATTCACTATTTTTATAACACTTTCAATAATGTTATTTTTATAAAAAAAAATTTCCATCTTACAAGTCCTTTTTCGTTATTATTTTTTTTTCTATTTCTCTCTTTTTTATGCAAAATATTGTCGAAATATAAAATACAAGAAGCATTTCTCGTAATTTAATCAATTAATTGAACATGTACAACTAGAAGAGCACATGTGTGCCAATGTCTTATTTATGGAACCAAACTACATGTGGCATTTTCCCTTGTCTTTCGCCCTAGTCTAAGAAAGAAATATTTTCGAACGAAAATTAGCAAATATGAAAAATTATTGTCACTTTAAAATAGAAAATAACTCTTTGCCTTTTTTTTAAAAAAAAATTATACTTCAACCCGAGAGTAAAAGAGAGTCAATATGAGTTTGGTATGTTTTTTAAAATCAAGACTTCAGTCTGAATTATTTATTTAACATTGCCTTCATTAATACCTAAAAAACTTGAATGAACATTATTAGAAAGTTTTACTTGATTTACAAATTTATTTAATATTTCATTTTATAAAAAAAATGTTTTAAATGGATTCATGAAAAATAATTATTGGAGCCAACATTTTTGGGTAAAAAAGACAAGATAATATCTCATACATCATATAAGAAAACTTATAACACTTCAAATAACTTAGATAAATAAGAAAAGAGATGTTTAATGATGTAGTATTTTGAAAACCTGCATATTTTCAAATAAATTATCTCTTAATATCTACATATAATATTTTCGAGTCAATTCAAATAATTACTATTATAATTATAATATCATCTTCAAATCACATCTTATTTTATTTTAATTATAATTAAATAATAATAAAAAATTTATTCAGCGCATCCCAAGGGGTAAAGGCTAATTTGAATGTTTAATTAATATCATTATTTTATTAGATTTCATACTTAAAATAAATTAATTTTTATCTTTATATTTTGATTAGACTAATAAGAATTTTGCACACTAATGTTTATCTGTATTTTATACACACACACATAAAGTATTTGATAAAAAAATATCAATAGTAAAAAATATAAATTAAAATATTGTAGTGTTTACTTTTAAAATTTTGATTTTAAAATCTTATAAATTATTATGATAAACTAAAATATTAATGTAATAATGATTAACAAATATTTTATTGAATTTAATGTCGATTAAAGAAATTTAATTGATAATTCTGACATAAATTTTGATATTTTCTCTCCCTTTATTGCCCCATTTAGCGGTGTCTCGTTCTGATTTCCAAATTGGAAAATAATAATAATAATAATAATAATAATAAAAAGCTCCTCTAACTTAGCACCTTGTGACATTGCCTATATAAGTTAGAAATTCGTTTTGGCACTGTGCTCCCTTTGCATCCTTCCTTTCACTTCAACATTAATCCTTTCAAATTCAATGGCTTCCTCACAACTCCAAAACGACAAAGGCAATGGCATGAGAAGATTCCAACGCAAACGGAACTTTGAAAACATCTTCAATTTCTTCAAACTCTGCAGTGTTGTTCTCTTCATTTTCTCCAACCCCAGTTGCTTCCCCTTGACCTCCCAATCACTCTCCCACCTCCACGCTCTCTTTGCACCACTCTTTCACAACTCTCTCTACGCCTTTCTCCTCCTCAACACCATCATCCTCTTTCTCTACGCTTTCTCCAACAAAACCAACAACGTTGCCGACTCCACCAATGTCTATCGCCAATTCATCAACCACGCCCACTCTCGCCCCAGCATAACTGCATCGCAGGAACAACCTCGTATTCTAGAACCTTCCCATGTTGGAGACTCATCATCATCATCATCATCATCATCCCCGGTTTACGACGAAACTGTCGCGGCGGTTACTGAGACAACTACGTGTTGCACGACCGTCTCGACGGTTTCGGACAAGAAGCGTTACCCGAGGGCTCGGTCGGAGAATTTTGAGCGGCGAATGGTGGTGGCTACGCAGCCGGAGTTGAAGAGATTTAACACTGGTTTGAAAGGGAAATTGAAGAGCAAATTGCGCGACGTGGAACAGTTGAGTAAAGAGGAATTCAATCGCGCCGTTGAGGATTTCATCGCCAAGCATAAGAGAATGCAATTGGAGGAGCACATAGGGTCCCAGAAAACAGAGTACTTGACAATCATGACTCAGTAAATTTTCTTGAAAAAATTGAGGGATTAGGGGAAGATAATTTTTTTCATTGACTATTGTATAGTCTTCAATCTCATTTTGGGAAGGTTTCAGTATATGTTTAGTTTGATTTATTTTAAAAAAATAATTGCTTATTTTTTAAAAAAATAAGCAATTATTTCTTTTAATTTAAATTGGATTAAATGTGTTGCTACTGGAGTATCTTATTTGGAATACCTTGTTGATTGAGTTTTTATCGTCATATTAACCTCGTTTAGAATGAGATCCTTTTTATTTTTTGGTTGAAATTTCGAATAAAATCCTTGATCCTTTGGGGACGAGTTTGCTTTATCTAGCAAAAAATAAGGTGTGTTTTAATGATCATTTGTTACGTGATATATATCATAAAGAAAAAAAAATCAAACCTTTCCAACATTAATATATGCAACATTTGCAATACCTTGGTAAGAATATTTTGATGAAGTTATTTACGAACCATTGATTAGTTAGTTGTAAATTTCTTACACATGCATTGAATGCAATTAAGTATAAAAAGGATGCTTATTTTTCAAATTTGTATAAAGAAATCGTGCAATTTATTGCACAGCTGTATGCTTCTTATTCTTAACACACAAACTTAATTCCTATAAAATTGGAAAGATTTTGTTGCCGATTGACATCGGTTAAAAACAATTGAAGGTCCTTAAATGGAGATCATGCACTGATTTCTATTTGGAGGTGAATGTTTTTCTTTATAAAAAGGTAAGGTCAATGGATAGCGTAGCACGTTTCTTCTATTATTGTAACTAATTTTACTTGATTGATGCAATGATATTCGTATTTCCACAATTTAAAGTTCACTCAGATCTAAAAATCATTTTTGCTAATTACCATACTTTAGTTTGCCAAACTATACTACTTTTCCTTCCTTTTTTGGGTATATTCCCCACTCCTTTTTTTCCTTTCAGCAATCGGCTATTGGATAAGTGTGTTGTGTAGCTATCATTGGTCACCCACAAATAATAAATTGGCTGCATTCTATACTTTTCTTTTATTCACTTAATTAATATAATCAGGGTTTGATAGGGGAACGTGATTTTTAAATAAAAATAAAAGTAAAGACTTATGGCGAAATATTGACGTGTAGTTATGTGGAAGAGTATATTATATACTTCACTTGATTATAGATTAAAATGTCCTCTCTCTTTAGTTTCCAATTCTTATATATTTTCCTTCTATATTGATGATTTTTGTGCAGTGCTTCGAGGGACCCATTTAAAGAGAAAAGAAAATGAACACGAACACAGACAGAATATACATAAAGCGAAGTAGTTTAGTTTATGCGATAGTGGTTGGAATTGGAACAATAAAATAACGCATCGTTAGGCTATTGAGATTCTTTATAACGAAGTAGCTCGCAATTATCCACTTGGGTAGCAAAGGATACAACAAAAGAGAAATAATATGGTCTTGTTTATTACCACCCAACATATATTCTTGTGTTGTCTGTCCGAAGGGAACCACCCTTCTATCCCTCTAAATTTAAACCATAATTACACAAACACTGCAGAAAATAAACATTATTTAGATTAATTATTTTGATGGGCGACCCCTCCGATTGTGCTTTATCATATTTTTTCTATCTCAATACTTTGAGTTAATTGATTTTCTATTTTTGGTTCTTCTTTCCTACAAAATAATTGATTTTCGTGTTGCTATGTAAAGTTTATTTATGAATTAAAACAAGTATAAATTTCAGTTATTTCGACCAATAATAGATTGCCCCTTTTCCAAAACTAACTTTACCATCTTCAGCCTTTTAATATTCCTTGTGTTTAAGTTTCATAACTGTATATTTTAGAATGAATTAGCTTAAAAGACTAGTAAATACTTAATATATTAGTCTCCACTGAGCCCTCTTTTGTTTTTGAAGGAGTTTCTTCTCACACTACAGCTGATGCGCTTTCTTGAATAACAAGTTTTATTAATGATATCGTTATTATTACTATTCTTATTTCAGATAAAGCAGAACCTTGTCACCTGACTCATCCCAATTGCCTCTTTATTAATCACGAATCATATAAAAAAATAAGTAAGTGGATAGTTTTTCAATTTTATATATATTATGTGGGGAAAAGTGAAATTAAACTAATCCAAGAAGGGTCTAAATCTAAAAGCATCTTTTCCCCCCTATTTTGTTTTTACAAACCACAAAATGTTATTCTTCTTGCCTCTGTGTTCTAGTGATTAATCATTACCAGAGTCCATTGGTTTTGTCTTCTTGTCTCCCTCTACTTCTAACTAGGTGTCATATACTCATATATCCAACTTGGGGTTCATTTTCTGGCTTTATTTTTTCCAGGTGGGCCTGCAGCCCATTTTTTAGTTGGTAAAAACACCATTTGAAGGCTTTTCTGTACCAAACCATGGCAACTGCTCCATCAAATTTTTTACGGTCATTGCTTCATATATACTAATAAAAGGGATTCTTCTCCACCAACCTTCTGCATATAATTTCACTCTTACATTCTTTTTTATCCTTTTATACTTCGAACGCCATAACAAGGAACTGATTTGTATCTTTCTTCTCCGTAGCTAGATTCTAGGGAGCTATACGGTCAACATCGTAACCTATGGAATGACAATTTGAGAGAAATATAATACATAATTTGCAACAAATTGTTCATGAAAGAGATAATGTTTGTCCCCACATCGTTTTTTCTAAAATATAAACGATTGCCGACTCTTGATGCTTTTTGTTTTTCAAGTATCCATTTGCTCAAATGATTTATGTTGTCTGCTTATTCAATATTGTTTTTGTTATAAATAATCTATAGCTAGGTTTGTTTGAAATAATTCACGACACTTAAGACGACATTTGCATGGTGCTAGAAGTGAAGTAGATGGTAACTTCATTGAAGAGCTTCCTTGAATGAATTTTACAAATCCAGAGAAGGTGGCCCATTAAAGAACTTGCTTGCTATCTATAACATGAAACATTTCTTTTCAATTGTATTTTTCTATTAACATGGTTGTTATATGTTAATCATTTCGGTCTATTTTGGACAATCAATTATTTGATGTCTTTATACCAAAGTAGCTCTCAATGATCAAATCTTTAAACTTAAGTTTGGAAAGCCTTATAAACCAAATATATTTATTGTATATTAATATCTGCTTTTTAATTGGTAAGGGTACTAAATTACAAAAGTAATGTGAGAATGGGAAAGAGTATCGTGTTTAGTAATTGCAGATATAACCCATTAACTTGCTCTTGCTGCATTTCTTACTATTTAAACTATTGAAGAGTTCGAGAAACAAAAAATTAAAATTGAAGCCTGCATTAAAAAGGAAAAACTTGATTTTTAAAAAATTATAAATTAAGTACTATAATATCATTATTTATATTCGTACTGCAATGGTTTTTAATTACATTTCCCATTTTTAAATTTGGACTCATTTGATTACTTTATTCGTTGGGGATACTTTTTTCAAGTATCCATTGAGTTTGCTTGTGTCTCTAATCAGAAAGGCATTGCCTACATGTATAAATATGAAAAATAAAATAAAATAAAATTTCAGGATCGTGAAATCAATCAATCATTGAGCAAAATATACGAGAGCCACTTTAGAAAGCTTCCCCTGATATGTGTGGCATTGGTCAACTTTCAGAATTTTCATTCTTTTAATGCTTAAAGTCTAGGTGAATAGGATTTTGAAGTATGACTTAAAGGTCATAAAAGGTACGCTGACAAAATTACTTATAATAAATAGTCCACATAGTCTTAACATTAATAATGAAATTCAAACCCACTTTCTTATAGTTCTTGATAAACTTTTGTTAGCATTATTTGCATTTTTTGATCGTTCTTTTTGGCAATTATTGTATGAGCACTAATTTTATAAGTACACAAAATAATTAATTAAAAAAAATTATTTTTAAGAGAAATGCCAATTAATGATTTAAAGGCAACGATTAAGATATTAAAAATAATAATATATTTTTAAATAATTTTTAATTCAATTTAACATGATTTTTATAAAAGTTTTTAATTTTTAATAAATATCTTTAAGACACTAGTTAGCAATTATATTTTTTTAATACTGCTCACATTTTATAAATAAATGAATCAAAATAGGGATCCTTGTCGTTTGGCCTGTGATCAGATGTGCGACGTTGGTCTATAAATGGTTCTACTCCTTTGGATTGCTCTGGCAACTGGTTCACAACCCGATGGAGACACCTTGTTTAATTTTTCCTCAGCATTTCAACTTGAAGGAAAAGTAATAAAGAAAGGATAATGACCAAAAGAAAAAAAAAAAAAAAAAGTCTACAAAACTTAAAATTTTCAACCATATTTTATATTGCAGTTAGTGTAGTCAATATTCACTGACGGAAGGTTTTATTTTTATTTTGCACTTGAATAATGGGGGTAATAATTTTGGTAGGAATATTATTGCACTATGTTTTTTATGCCAATTTTGTCAGTGTTTAGTTGTAAGAAGACTAAGGAAAGAGAGAAAATATTACTATTAATTTAATTAACTATCATAGAATAATACTTTATATATTTTTTTAAAAATGATAAATATTTTAGAATGAATCGAAGACGTGGAAAATCACAAAATATTAGATTGTCTACTATTAATTTGTCCTGCAATTGAATTTGCTAATGGGATAAGAAGGCGATATATATGTATATAAAGTCAATAAATATGCATTTACAATGACGGGATACAAAAAATATCTATAAATGTGAAATATTTTTACAATAGACAACTAATTAAGTAATTGTAAAATTACAGGACATGTGATTCATTCAATATTATTTTTTAATTAAAATTAAAATTTTATTTCAATAATTTATGATGGTTTTAAATATTAGTATTTATCATATAAAATCTATTCTTACTTAAACCTTGAGCCTTCATTTGAATTGCTTGGAAAAGCAAAATCCTTACATGGTTTTGCATTTGTCATCCATTGTAGATATCAAACGAACAGGATATCCACTCTTAAGTTTTGTAAAAACCGCCCATTTCTGAATACTTGAATCAGAATCGATCACCTTCCACCTGAATTCCACCATTACCACCGTTTCAATACTTCTTTCGCACTTGAATAATTTTATTATTTTATAAACAAACAAATATTTTTTTAATTTAATTTCTATTAATTAATGTGTGTTTAGTTGAAAAATCTGTGATTTTTACAAAATAAATAGTATAATAAAAAATAAAACAATATTTATTTTCTTATTTTTTGTATAAAGCCTTAAACCTAAGAAAATAAAATAAAAATACGAAGAAGAGTATCATGCTACAACCATTTGATTACTTGTAGCAGAATCATGCACACACTCGTAGAGCCAGCATTTTGACCACAATTATATTACTAATGTGTGTTTGATCAATGATAGAAAGTACCCACTTGTAATTGGTGATGAAACGGTGGAGAAACACCAACATCATAGCTTTAGCCATGTTCTTCCCGAGGCATGTCCTTCCTCCCATCCCAAAAGCTAAGAAGCTGTATGGTTTTGACTCGGCCTGTAATTTATCAAAACAGTTTATCTTGTGATTTTTTATTATTGAAATCCCACAATTATTTTTTTATTTTCTTTCCCAAATATAATTAATGTTGCTAGATTGATCATGTCATGTAGGGTTAAAATTGGTGGAAGAAAAATGAAAAGACAGTAATAAAAGGGTAGACTTACAGGAAATCTTGAAGGATTGAATACATTCGGATCAATGTACACAGTTGGATCGTGGTGTATCGATCTAGCATCAATGTTAATGTTCCAGCCTTTCTTGATTTTAAATCCTATATAAGTAATTATATTGTAATTTTTGTCCTTTTAATTATACAAAGTAGTACATTGGCATGCATATAGAAAATTATATAAAGGAACCTTCAATCACACAGTCCTCAAGTGCTACTCTTGGCAACCACTGTACTACGGATGCCATCCTTAACGCTTCTTTTACGACCTGTTTGTGAGCAGTTAATTTAAGAGAAGCAAGTCTTGCCATGCACAAGCTGGTTCAATTCTAGTACACATTGCATATAAAGGAAATAAAACAGATAACACACACCTTAGAAGCATATGGCATCTCATTAAGAGCCTCAAGTGGAAGATACACATTTTTTGTCCCTTTCTTCTGAATCTGAAGCTGCTCCTTCTGTTTAGTTAACAAAGTACAACATTTTAAGTACCTAGGACATAAGAGTGTTAAAACAACAAGGCAAAGACAAAACCAAGTAGGAAAAAAAAATTCACTGACCATGAGCGTATTAAAAACCTCCCGATTCTCGTCCACATATTTAATCATCCATGTCATTGCATTTGCTATTGTGTCTTGTCCTGCAATTTCGAACTTGATATAGCAAAAAAGCATGTGCATGCACATCATATGTGGGGGGTTTTAATATACTAATTGAAATTTACCTGCAATTATCATAGTCAAGATATTGTCTTTGATCTCTCTATCTGTTAGCCTTGTGATTTCATCCTCGTTTAGTTTATCATCATCTTCTTCTAGAAGTTGTTGAAGAAAATCTGCCTGGTGAGTTGCAATTCCACTTCTTCTTTCACTTATATCTTTTTCCAATATGTCCATAATTTTTTTTCGAGCCTACATTATCACGTAAAAGTTAGAACTACCATTTCAAAGTCTGTTTCAATGTTATATGCACGATCGAAGGAGTTTCTCACCCAATGGCATCTAACATTGTGATGGGTAGTCAACATATAGAAAAGGTGTTCTAAACGTACAGATTTCTTAATAAGAAATCAAGGTCACTCAGGTAATGGAACAGACATGATTTGTATATTTACCTCAAGGCCTTTATAAAATCTGGTCCAGGGTAATCTCACAGGCAATGCTAGCATTGCTTCGCACAAACGACCAACCTCCTTTTGCATAATCGCTAATTCGTCGCTACTCTCAATGCTTGTTAGCATTTTGCACATCGCCTTACAAGCCAGCTGCATTACAGACATTATCCGTGTGTTTGAATTTAAATTTAAACCGATTTGTTACTGAAAACTAAACTTGCAACACTTTGTTAAGGAAGTAAGAGATTGATGTAAAGGTAAAAATAAAAAAGAGTGAGAAGATTTCTCTTATTTTATTTATATGAATAGAAGAGAGGTAAAAAGAAATACATAAGTTTTATAAAATTTTATTTTTATTTAACCAGAAAAATCATAATCCCTAATTTATTAATAAACAAATATTTATATTATCTTCAACTTTTTAATTATCTAATATTTTTTTTAATATTTCCTCAAACCATCGGGATTCTCACCATTAAAAGAGAAAAAAAATTTAATTAAAAAATGAAAGAAATCTTTCATTAAAAACGATAGAATGAGAGGTTTCATCTCTAAACTTGGAATGCAACGTTTCACTCCTAAATCGTTCTTTTCTAATTCTCTCCTCCCTAATTCTTTCAATCTAAATAAAATGTATTATGATAAACTTAATTCTTATTCAATCTTAAAAAGGTTTCTATAATTAATTCATATGGTTATTAAAAATTTAAACCAGAATGAACAATTATTTTATAAAAAAGAAATATTAATTACACTTTCATTTGATTTCTTGGAACATATGTGTATACCTTGAGTGCTTCATCTTGTATGACGACAACGGATCCACATGTCCAGCTAGTCATAGCTTCAAGAACGAGTGCATCAAACAGTTTAACGAAGGAGGACAAGGAATCAGTTGAGAACAAACTTAAGAGACGATTACGAATGAGTTTGTGATGCTGTTGTGGAGCGCAGAGCAAGCTATCGGGTCCAACGAGCTCTGCCATTGATTTTATGTACCTCTTTGAGAATTTCCCTCCCTCGTTGTTTAGAATCGCTTTTGCTGACTCCCTGCTCGAAATAAAAACGTGCGTTTCCCCAAACAACTTTGTCTTGAAGCAATTTCCATACCTGACCAACTCTCCATTACTATTGTCATTTGTCAACTAAATTAAAATTCTTCATCAATCATTTGTCACTTTTTCTCTCCCGTCCATGTGTTTTATCAATGATAAAAACTTTAACATATACAATTACAGGTGTTTATATATTGAGTTGATTCACACACACACAAGAAAACTTAATAATATATTTCAAAGTTGAATCTTGGAGATGAAAGGAAGAGCAAATAAATATTTCAACTCAAGCACACTTGTTTCAATTACATTTATTTGGTAGGTTTATCTAAGTTATTTGCCTTCATTTTTTAAATGGATTATTGAAATTTTATTTTTAAAAAAATTAATATAATTTTTAATACAATATTTTAATTTATTAGTTCACTCAAGATGAGATTATTTAATCCACAAAATAACTTAAACATATCCTTATTTGATTAAAAAAAATTTACTCTACTTTAAAAATAAACATACTTAAGCTTTTTTTGTTAGAAAAATGTTTGATATAATACTAAAAATGATCCCTTTATATTGTAGTTATATTTTTATGCGATGTGTATCCAAAAAGATAAAAATTAAAAGATATAAAGATATACAATATTATACATTGCATCAATTTTTAACTATTCGAATATCGAAATTTATTTGCTTATACTCGTAAGTGTTACGTCAACAGTAAAGACAGTGTGTTTTGAACATGTAGTTGTGATCGGCTACATATGAAGGACAAAACCAACAAGGATAACACTGAGACAAAAGGAAAGGATTTGTTACCGGTGGCGGCGAACTCGGACAAATTCGTAGACTCCTTTGCTGCTGTTGATGGCAGCCATGAACTGAAGTGTCTCTCCAACAAACGGTAATCCTCGATTTCCCGGAGGAATGCCCACACTGGACTTGTTGTTTTTGCACCAAAACGTCCACGCTTTTTGACATGATAAAAACACCAATAAGACACCAACATAGCAACAAATGTAAGGGTGCTCCTTTACCAATTGGGAAATCATTTTGGTCCCTCTCCTCTCTCCTTTGGTGGGGAAATATATAATATATCACGTTGAATAAGCAACACCACTAGTATGCTGCATATTTATACTAAAATAGATTGGCAACAAGTGTTCACGTGAGAGGGACGAGTACGGTTTAGAAAGTTATATGATATGGCCGACACGTACCCGAGTATATTTTGAAACGTTGAGGCTTCCACTTTGAAATTGAAGTGGTACAATATCAAGAGATATTTCTTAACTTGTCTAATCATCTTGATTATAAGATATTCCGCCGCCATTTACTAGTGGTTATACATTGTTAACGATCAAATTAACTTGGGCTAGTCATGGTCATGAGTATTGATGCCATTGTTGACGGGCTTAGGCTAGCTATTGGTCTAGAATCTAAAACCATCATTAACTTTTTTTAAATTCTTGGTGGACACCATAATTTTAGTCTTATTTATTTGTATGTATGTAATTAAGTTAACGGTGTGGTTCATGTTTTGCTATGTCCTTTGTTTTATTGGAGGTACTCATCATGGCTTTAGTTGGTGTGTTGCCCCCACGGTTCATTTTGGTTGTTGTTGGCGATTGATTTCTTCTCTACATGGGATCAAATTCAATCACCCATCCCTCATGCGTGACGTCCAAAGTCCAAAGCAAAGAGCATACCTGAAGCATGAATAAAGGTGTTATGCAATTTCGTGAAATGTTATTTAGACATGACTTAAGAAAACATTATGCACAGCAAATATCTAGAAATTAATACAGTGTAATCCAAGATAGAACTAGTTTTGGGGCGTAAGAAGAGACTAAAACATCAATGATATATCTTTCAATAAACTAAATCACATATTCAATCCAACCAAAACTTTAAGATATATATTAATGTATGAGTATTTATCACTTACATTTTACTAGAGCCCTCAACAATAATCCACTACGTGAGTCAATGCTCATTTTAACTTTGTACTCAACCCTTCACAATCCACCACGTGAGTTAATGTTCTCTTCAACTTTGTATCACTACTTATTTTTTCAATAATACAAATGGGTTTTCACTTGGAATGGAGTCAACCATGACTCAATGAATCATTCTGAAAGTCAACTCCACTAAGCTTCATAATCCTTCTTCTTTAACCAAAATGAACGAGCCTTCTTTTTTAATCTTCATCAAGAATATTTAGTTGAGGAAATTCAAACAAATTATTAACAAGTACCGTGAACTTCTGTAGAAAAGCCGATACAGACTCCTATTATATCCAGAGCACTAATTTGTCGAGGAATTCATGCCCGTAGGATATACTTTAGTCTGAAGAGCTTTATTGGCAATTTAAGATTCAGCCACTGAAATTAATATGAAGTTTAACGCAACGAGTGCAGTTAAAAGTTTAAACTACATAAAACGATGAGTTAATCAAATGTTAAGATGTAATCGAATCACATGTAAGAAATAACATATGATTGACTCATAATAATTGATCATCTTATTCCTTACCATTTTCTTTAGAGAAAATTTATAAAGGTTGATGTTTCTTTTAATTTCATGTGATGAGAATTAATACAATACAGTAAAAGAAATTTTTAGCTGAAATTGCAATAAATTGAAATTCCAGGGTTAAAAATACCACTCATGTCCAATTTATTTCTAAAAATTAGTGAAGCAGTTTCAATGTCGTTAATGTGTGTATGTTTGGGATCCAAATGTGGTTGAAATATTGAAATTAGGCAATAAGAAGGCAAAGTATTATGTTGGGTTGTTGGGAGTTTTTGGGCCATACTGAACGGTCCACATGAAAGCCCTGTGTAATTAGTTTTTGAGCTTCAATTGGATCGACCAAAATTGTGTAAATTACTAAATTTTATGTTACAGTTAAAGCAACGTGAAGAATCTGAGCCGCAATTACTGGAAGTGTGGGCAGTAGGCACCTGGTTTCCTCTGACTGAATTATATAGTTCTTAGGTATTTGAAATTCTTTCTCTGATTGATTTGGAGCGTTCGATGAAATGCTTGAATGATCATCATTGTTTGATTTCAGGCAAAAGTTATTGGATGGAGGTGATTTTAAGGGAAAAGGAAGCAGCAGAGTGGGTTTACAGAGGCGAAGGAGCTGCTAATCTTGTTCTCGCCTACACCGGGAGTCCTTGATCGGCTCCTGGAGGTTTAGAAACTTGATAATGTTGACATAGAAGGAGCCATCCATGCATATTTTGACATTACTTGTCAACAGTGCATGGTATGCAGAGAATTGAGTGAAGAACAACTGAAAAGATATACCTCTTTGCATTCTGCCTCATTGGATGCAAGCTTGAGAATTGTAAAGGACTACCTGATAGCAGCAACTGCAAAAGACTGCAGTTTGATGATATGTTTAAGACCAAGGAAAGAGGGGGATTCTGGATCTGTATGCAACAATTATCTTGAGAGTACTAAGCAAACCTTCGATGTCAAGGTAGGAAGGCCTTCACAATTTTATTATTTGTTTATTTATTTTGCAAAGTTAGAAAGTGCATTGCATGATTCATTTGGGAATGGTGTTGGTTTTCAAAAGCTGCCATCCTGTAGGTGCGGTTAAAAGCTACTGTAAAAGGTCTTTCAGGAATTTGTTTGATAAAAATGATATAAAATCTTCTGTGAATTACACTTCAATAAAAACAAAAGTTGTTTTTCGGTCCATCAACTCATTCTAGAATGAATGGATCAGTGGTGAATGACAAAGTGGCACGTCGTGTAATAAAATACATCAGGTTCTTAACAATAAATATACTAACTAAAAAAATTTAAATTGATAACACTTAAATAAAAAACTAAAATTAAAACAAAAGTCTGAAATTTTTTTAGTCTCTCTGCTTTCTTACTTGGGGCCTCTCTCATACGTCCCTTCCTTCTCATATTGTCTCCAAAGAAAGGATGCCATTGAAAGAAAAGCAGCAGATTGAAAGATTTTATTTTCAATTGCTGCAAAGAGAAACTCAGTCATCATAGCAAGGAAATCAAACAAAAAGTAGATCCATAGGAGTGAAGTTCTTAGTATAACTTTTCCTGTTATGTTGGAGCATTGATATAGAGATTGACCAAAGCATCCTCATATAGCATATGTTCTTGATATTTGCTAATATGATGATTTTCATTCACTCAATGATATAGATAAACTCTTACAAAATGAAGAATTATTATGCAGAATTTTTGCTATATGTTTCATCATCATACATCCTTTTATGCTATATGTGGCGCCAATGACGGTGGGACAATTAGGATATGTATGAATTCTTCCTCATGCACAAACACACATCTTGTGAACTAGTTGGTCCTCATGATTTCATGAATATCTTAATTATATGAAACAAGTTTAAATTATTGCCTCCTTTTGCCGTGAATATGACCGTACATTATTTCCACTGTTAATGATTCTATTCTCTTTATCTTTATGAAACAAGATTAACAACTGTAATGCTTGTTACATTTTATATCTTAGTTTAACCGCAAGTTGATCTATATTAGGTATATTTTATTGACTTGGATTTGAAGCGAATGAGTAAAATGGAAGAATATTATGAATTAGATCAGAAGATAGTGAGCTACTACAAAGAAATGGTCAAAATGGATCAAAGAAGAAACTCACACACTTGCAAGCATCACAAACAGCACACTCAGATTTAGTAGGCTCTGTTATAAGATGCACTTGAGGAAGATTGCATTGGTAAGTATGAGCAATTTGATAAACACTATTCTATCCTTCAGAAGCTTTTTGTATGCAAATCTTAAATTGGAACTTGTATTGCGCTTCATATAACCTGTTCCATGCATTTCTACTTTCAATTTCTGTATATTATAAACATACAGATTTCAAGTGCTTTTAATTATTAGATAATTTTTCATCATGTTGTTTCAGTTTCAAATTTTATGCTTAAGAAAAGAAAATATGTTGTTAATAATATCAGATACCTGCTGTTCTGAATTAGTTCCACTAAATTATCTTACAGTAACTCTCAGAATTAGTTTTAGCTTCGCAAACTTCATTATCATTGTTATCTGCTAACTTCCCGGTGTAATGCAGTAAACAGTACTCAGAATCCGTGACTTCAGCTCAGATATGATTTTTCCTTTGGTCAGCCCTTTTTGGCCATGGTTTGACTGATGATGTGTGTGCTGTACATTGAGTTCGTGAGCCGTTTCAAGGTTTTTCCTCTCTCTCTTTCTCTATTTTCAAGGCACTCTCCCTTATTTGTTTATTATCTTAAATTTGAGTAATACAAAAGGGAAGGGACATGGATAAGCTGCATTCACAGTGGATCATGCTGTTTCCAGTACGATTGCACATTCCAATCAAAGCTCATCTACTGGTCTGACAATTTCATGTGCTATTTTGACCCCGATAATTATTTTTTTGTTTCAAGACTTCATTTTCTTTACTAATTACAACTTTGTAGACCAGTCCTTATGGAATATTGATATATCATAAACCATGGATTGATTGAACCATCTGTTTCTCACTTGAGGTTAAGTAATATTAAAAATAAAGCAGTCACCACTACAAAGCCTGTTGATATCAGAAATTGATGCTTGATATGTCTTAAGGAAAATGCTAGAGATCATGAATAGCCTTAGCATACTCGTTTCCAGAATGAGCTGGCTTGCTATTAAGCACCTTCTCCTCCCCCATCTAAATGGATATTAAATATACTAAATATGAGAATCTGCCCAATGTCTAGTGTTTTCTTACCTAACGATGGGTATTGAAGACTGCCTCAGCATCGGCAGGAATCCAGAATCCAGAATCCAGAAGTTAATTATCATCAACATAAGGTAATTCAGATGTGGTCTTGTTGAAGTACAAGTGCAAATAACAGTTTTTGTGAAAAAATCTAGATATTTTGTTTTAGTAAATTCATAATTTATGTATGTCTTTTTATTTCATTGAATTTGAATAGTCAACTTCATTGTATTACTTTAGGGGGGGAAATGCCAATAAAAAGAGGTTAATTCAAAATGGAAAATGTTTGGTGGCAAAAATCAAAATATAAAGGTGAAAAAAAAAAATCAAAGTACAATTAATTGTAATTAGAAAATCAAAATTAAATAAATATGAAATGATTTGTATGCAAGTGCTTGGGTGTAATTATTCATTTCCAACACCCAAACACAATAAAACACTGTTCAAATGAAGTCTAGTTCTCTCTGACGAATGTTATTTAACATCATCATGCTTGTAAATAGAGACACGACCAATGTAATTTTTTACATTATTACACACATCATACTTAGGAAGTAATATGATACCCCCACTGAACGACTCCACCATATATAGGAAGTATATCTTCACCGCCAAATCTTTCTCTGCTTTACAAATAGATTGAACACACTTCTTGAGAATTCCTACGTATGATGGTATCTAAAAGTTGACTTTTTTTTTTCTTTTTACAAAAAAGAAATCCAAACAAAAATGCAAATACGTTTGACTTGCCTTGGATTTCCCTTTATTCTGACCGTCTATATAAGCAAGAAGTTCTTCTTGTCTCATCAAAGCTTCGAATAAAGCCTGTTTAGGAAGTTAAGGTTTAGGATTGAAGCATGTATATATACCTTCTTGTCTAAACAATGACGTAGAAAATATAAACCCGACATTGGAAGCATATATAGATACCTTCTTGGTAGAAATCAGCTCTGCTTCCAATGCATCCACACGATAAATTGCAGCATTCAGCAGCTCCTCTTTCTCATGTGGCATCACATTAAGATTTGACTGTAGCGTGTCAACTTTCTCTTCAAGCTCACCAAGGCGTTTTAAGGTAGATGATGGAAGATTTTCCTTTGTGAACCCGGGAACAGGTGAAGGAGGACGAGATTCCTCCTTGGATATTGAATCAGATTCAAAGTCCCGTATTCCTTTAGTGAAACGAAACGCTATTGAACGAGCAAAAGTAAAAAGGGCCAAAAAGAAGCCCGCTGGTACAATCATCAGGAGATTTTTTAGTACTCAAGACAAGTATTTTTCTGCAATCAATTCTAAGTAACATAATTTTCTAGGATGCCAAGAATTTTGAGTACCTACCTAATATTTGAATTTGTTCATTTATCTAGATTTATTTATAAAATTATTAATCTTTAATCATAAAGAAAAATTAATTTTCACATGCAAGTGTTTAGACAGTTTCGTGTATTTTTCTTCTGGGTGATGGGCAAGTACAAATTCAATGAACTCAAACCTGTAATGTGTGTGTGCGTGTGAATCACAATTTTGTTGAAAGATAGTGATTGAATTGTAAATTTCAGTTTTTCAATTTCTTTATATTTTTGGTATGTCACGTATAAATGACAGATATTTAGATAATGTCACTGTGGGTCATGTTCAACGAGTTCAAGAAAAAAAAAATGTCTATATCTCCACCCTGCAGGCTTAATAATGATCATCTCTGTTTCAGTAAATAATGATGGCATATCAAAACGAATAATTGTTCGTAAATCATGTAACCTGTTAAGCCAAATGACTTTTGAGGTGTAGATTGCTGCTCCTTCGATCCAACAACATCAACGGCCTTGTCAACCATGGGAACATACTCATCATACTGAGCATGACTAGACTTACCAACCAATCTTACCTGGATAAACATAAAGGCAGTTCTACTTAGCTCATTGCAACATTTTTTTTAATTGTAAAATCAAGATCAATCTCATGATCACTCACTTCTTCTTGGACAGGAGTTAACATAGGGCTTATACAATTCCCACTTGCTTTGGGAGAAACTATATCCTCAACTTCTGATCCTGATTCTCCTGCAGATGTATCACTACCTCTTATCTGTTTTCTCAGAAGTCCAAAGGAAGATAAGATTATTATTATTAAGATCTGAAAGTTCTAAACTTCTCATCATGCAGTGTTCAAGATGGTATTAGAAACTGTACCATTGAATAAGATGTCTTATCACATTCGATCACCCTCCCCCCTTCGTTAGAAACTGTTACTATTTGTTTAGAACATCCCACTTCACCACTAAGAACCATCTGCATGCCCACAACTAGTTAAGTCACAGTCGCAGTAAGATGCAAAGCAGAACTGAAAACATGAGAGAATTAATTAAAATTTAGTGAATAATGAAGTGTATATAATAATTGCTTGTGAAGTGGAAAACCTTTAAAATGTTGGGATCTTGCCATGGTCCTTTATCAGACCTCATACAACCACCCTGATCTACACAAGTGCACCTACCCCCAAGAAATTCTGGCAGCTCACTGAAAACTTAAAGAGTTGGTCAGAATTTTCAAATAACAATAGAAGTTGATAAATAATTCCATTAATAGAATTAATTGAGTTACCTCTCATCGATAATCTCAAGTAATTTACTCTGGAACTTGTTTCCAAGAACCTAATGGATCATTCAAGTATTAATTAATCCAATACCTATAGATTATCTCCGAGTGAAAACTATAGAATAGAAGGTAATTAATTGCTTCAATTGAATTCTGTAGAACTCTAAAACATAGACAATACTCATAACAATCAACACTTACATGAATCTTTGAAGTAGTTCTGGGATCAAGAAATGTCTTCACCGTGTTCCAGAGCATCTTAAAACCAGGACCAGCATTAATGATAAACATTTGGCAGAGTGTCTGCACAGTGTCATTTAGAGACTAGAACTTAGAACCACAGCATGAACAATAAGAAAATTCTGAAAGAGCCACCAAAAAGGTGATGATTAAACCTACATACTTCAGGATAGAAATCACCATCAATCTTCTGCAGCCTGGTGATGAGTTCCCTTGCAGACTTGGTTAGGTTTTTGAAACCCTATAAAGCAAAAGACAGCACAGTATTATAAACTCCAATCTAAACTTCAGAGTAACTTCAAGTTAAAACGGTGTCTGGAAAAACTTTCAGTGGCCATGTAGACAGAAAACATACCACGCCTTGAACATCCAAAATGGTTGTACTTGAATCTATGTGTCTCTTAGCAGCTATAGAGCAAGCTGGAAACTTAACAGAAAATGCTTTCTCAAAGCCCTGCACATGGTATCTCAAATACCTTTCGATGGTAGTTACTTGCATAAGCTTATTGGCATCAACTTTTCCCAGCCTCTCAATATAAACTGGCCTTCCTTCCTTATCTACACCATGATAACCATGTGGATAGTACTTCAGGACTTCATCCAACTCCTCAAATTCAAAGTCCTAAGAGTGGAAACCGTAGTGTAGTATGTATGAACACCAAATTTGAAAAAAAAAATGTTCAGATTATCAAATTAAACATGATTTACTAAAGAAGGAAACCAAACAAAAAATGGATATATTATTGAATCAGATGGTTCACCTCTAAAATTGTATCTGTACCATATTCCTTCCTCCATTGGATCATGTTAGCCCACATGTGCTTTGCTTTCTCAATATCAAACTTTCTTGCTTTCAAGAATCTGCAATAAACCAGTTAAATTTAGTTTAAAGTTGAATATTATTAATTCTAAAATTTTAAATATAATTGAAATGTGTACTTAAATAAATCTAAACCACATATTTTGATTGAAACGTGTGTTTTATCATTTAACAGTGTAAGAATTATTCTGTAAATTTTTAAAACAAAAGAGCTTAAATGTGGGTAAGAATGCACGACATTCATCATTCATGCACATGCTTGAAGGAAACTAAATAGTAAGGTATAACGGTTTGTAACCTCAATAGCATATGATAGTCATCATGGATTGGAGGCAGCATGCTGTCTAACACAAGTGTGTGTCGAAATGCATCAACTGCTTGAAGGTCCTTAACATCGCGAACATCCTCAATGGAAAGGGAAGTGCTTCGGCTAACACTTTTTCGGCTTTTTCTCTTCTTAAGAGAATGCCTGAATTTGCTGGACGCGTTTAATGCTTTCTTCTTTAGGCTTCCAATTCTTGTCCACTTATCATCCTCTGAATTATTATTCTCAATAACCGATTTCCTCTCTCTTCTTTCATCCAATCCTTCAAAGCCTAATAAATAATGAAGTTTCGAATACTAATTTCTTGTCAGTATCCAATCCAATCCATTCCATTCCATTAATTCAACCACGACACACAGCTCATAAATTAAACGTTACATAATGAAAAAGAAATGAAATCTTGATACAAAATTTCAACCAAGAAAATACTGAAATAACAAGAAATTCAATGAAGAAAGCGTGGCAAAGAAAAAGAAGCGTTAAAGAATTGGATAGGGTTTACTTACAAAGGTTGGTAGACATGTGAACGAAGATAGAAGTGGCAGTGAAACACAAAGTAGAGTCAATGATAAAATTAAACAAAAACGTTGGTTTTGAAGTGAAGGATAGGAAGGTTATGGTCAATCCTTTTCCAAGTATCTGTTGATGTAGCAGACACAGAGAGTGTCGGCAGAAGCAAAAATTAATGCAATGGTGAAAACTGATAGAATGTTATATTTTCTATATTCTGAAAGACTAAGGGAATTGAATGCAAAACTCATACACGAATCTAATTTTGTTGAGCAATGATATATTATATGCTTCGCCTCACACTTCTAAATAATGTGTATGAGACTTCATTTTAGAGGGGTCGTTGCTACCTTATGCGTTGGCGTTGTGGGGCTCTTCATTTATTAGCTGACCATCAACCCCTTTGCCGCCAATTTACCTCCCTCTTCAACTATTTCTTGTTTTTTTCCCTTTTTAACTCTAATTATTTAACAGAGTAGATGAACTCAAGATCACACGTTAACATGAAACAACTCATTGTCAGTTGATTTACGCCTTCGATGATATTCAGTGTTTATACTATTTACTTATTGAATAGTTAATATTAAATTAATTTTTAATGCGATTTTTCAGTTTATTATTATTAGATAAATTTTATATAATTTTTTTAAATTGTTTATCATGTTACTCTTTAATTTGAGAAGACATTATATATTTTTTAGATTGATGATCTGTGATTCTTTAATATTTAAGAGATTAAAAGATATTTATATTTTTTAATTAAGTAAATTTTATTTAACGATAAATAATATGTCATTAACATATAAATGTTCTAATCAAATTTAGGCATATGTAAGATAAATTAGAATACATTAAAAATTATAACAACAAAATGTCATGTTTAAATTTGGTATCGTTATAATAATAAAAAATGCATAAATAAAAAAATTAAATATGATGAATCATGTATCTTAAAAATTTTATTCAGGTGTTTTAAGGAAAGTGAGACACCATTCCAATTGCGGAAAGTTTAATTCCTTTTACATGTTGGGTCTATTCAAATGTCCCTTTTATCTTCTTTTCATGTTATGCATGGCAAAGAAATATAATATTCAATTGACCCTTGAAAAAATTCATTCAATCTAAGGTAGTCTTTAAAAAATATATCACAAAATAATATCTCAAGATTATAAAAATGAGAGGTTTTTCTCTTTAAATTTTTTTATATTCAATACATAATTAGTCTCTAAAAAAAAATTATGCATCAATTTAGTCTTTAGTAAAACTATTATTAATTTTAATTGGTCCCTGAAAATATTAACACATATGAATAGAAATCCTATGGTTCGCAGTTAGTACAAGACTTTGAAATAACTACATTCACCTCTTGTTCAAAATCCTATGGTTCGCAATTTTACATTCATGTTATAAAGAAAGAACAACTTTAAGGGCTTTCCTTGATACTATAGGCCAATCGAATTTTCAATGCTTAGTAGTTAAAGCCAGAATGATATTAGCCAAAATAACAATGTTAATCTAAGTCCCCACAATTTATTTATTTATTTTCCTTTTCCTTTTCCTTTTGCTATTTTATTTTATTTTTTTTCAATCCCCCAAATGTTCTTATTCCATTTTCCATTCTTCTACCATCCACTTCCTCGTAGACCCCATTGGCGAATCACCATGCGACCGCACTAAACGATTCCTTCGCCAGGCCCACTGGTGAGCTTAATTTTGTAATATTCAAGTAGTTTAAAACATATTATTAGTATAATTTTTAAATTAATCATTATAAAAATCAAATTTTTTTACTAATATAAAAATCTATAATTAAATGATAATGTAAAAAAATTATACATCATCCTGAAAAATATATTATTAGTATAATCTATAGTTACAGTTTTGCCATATAATTTTTTGAGGTACAACGAATGCTCATAATTTCCCGTTAAACCCATGCATCCTGAAACAATTTTATGGACTTGTAGGTTAGTTGCATCTATCAACATGCTGTGGAGTTTATAATGAAGAGTTTGATCTCTGCTCACCCAATTTCTTTACTAGATTTCAGTAGAAGAAAAAACTATCGCATGAATATCCGTTAAATCCATGCATCCTGATAAACGAAGTTGATAAAAGTGCCTTAAAAACATACAAGATGTTTTTATATATATAATGTTGTTTTAAAAACTTTCACACTTATATGTGGGTTGTCATAATATTTAACAAGTTTAATATTTCATAGAGTTATTAACACATTTATTAAATGATGCATCAATATATGAAAACTGGGTGGAATCAAACAAGAATACAAAAAGAACTTTCGGTAGGCTTTGAATTGTTCCTTATACTTTAGGCTTATTTTCTGTTTGTGAAAATAAAGAACTTTCGGTAGTTGATGTGCGAGCAGGGCTCTTTTTGAGTGGGAATATGAGCTAGTATTAGGGATGGAAAAACTGAAAAGGATAGTGGATCATATTCTGCAAAATCACCCTATATTCTCCCTTTTCCACCGCTTTTCTAATTTGTTTCTTCACCTCCAAATCCATCTTTTAAATTGTAGGGGCATGTTTTAATTAACCCCGCCTAAGGTCTTGGCATTTGAATGGTTACTACTTCTTGACAAGATACCTTATTGGTTGAACTTTGCAAGGAATTTTATTGTTGATTCGAAAGACTTGATGTGTTCCTTTTGTAACCAGATATATGCACGAATCTTCATATCTCATATGTTTTTTTTTACTCTATTTCCTCATCACAGGTTTGGCACAACACTTTTAGTTGGTTGGGATTTGAATATGTAATTTGTTTATGTATTCAAGGTTTTTTTTTTCTTTTGTAATGAACTCAATATATCAAGTTTTATGATAAGGTATAAATGAAATTTGAATTATCTAAAGTAAAACTCACTTTAATTAAAGATTATAAAAAAGGTCTCTCAGACATTTACGCAAAATATGATTTACATTTATTAAAAAAAGGTAATATTTATTACACTTTTAATTACTTATCTTCAATTCTAAGAGTTGAGTTTACAATTGTATTTTATCATGATAACTTTTTCATAATTAATTAAACCTACAAAAGTAACCTTGGGTCAAAATTAAATTCAAAATCATGTTAGCCCTAACGCTACAAGAAGATTTGAATATATGGATCAAAGCTGCTGTCCTTGACTCTTCATTAAACAGATACAATCGGATTTGCATGGTTTTCTTAATACTACTATAACAAGTATTAAGTTTCATTGATTGATTAGTTCATTTTAATTCAATAAGGTACTATATTAAGTTTGCTCCATTTAATTTGGCTGTTGCCACACCATACGACAATGGCACGAGACAGAGACCTCGACTTCTAAGATCTTGCTTTGGTTCTTTATTTGCATCGTCTATGGTTGAACCCTGACATTATGAATATGTATATAACGTTAACGGCATGCCGAATAACTGAATAATGAGTATAATGCATCGTGCTTTTAGAGTACGTGTTTGTGGCCTAATATTCTTCAGTTAAAGCTTGTTAAACGATGATGCAGATGTACATGTGCATGTGCATAATATAATATAAAATTCCATACCCCTTGCATCATTCTGTTGGTCTGGTTCTGCGATGACTTCATGTATGGAACGCTTAGTGTCTGTACAGTGAAGACTGTGTAAGAATCAAGTCATCCTTCAAATATAATTAGCAGTCGATCATATAAAATTCTTGTGTTTATTTATTCCTAGTGTTTAACAAATATTACCTCCGCTTTTTCACTTATCAATTTTGAAGAACTATTTTTAATTATCTATTATCTTAAAATTTTAAGATAGTATTAATTATATTTTTTTCAATATATCCTTAATGGAAAAGAGAAAAAATTATATATATTATATTAAATAGTAAACCAATAAATAAAAGAAATAAGTGACATATTGAAGAATTATAAAAAAATAATAATTTTTCATTAAAAAATTATTGTTTATTAATTTATTATTATTATTCTCCAATATACATTACAAATTAATAATTTTAAATAAAATTAAGAGCTTAATTATATTTCTTAACCATCATGATATAATCTTAAATAATCAATAAAAAAGTATAAAAGTATTTAAAAAAGATAAGTGTTAATAATATTGGTTAATGAATAAAAAATAAAAAATATTATTAATACTCTCTCACGCTATGATTGTTAATATATTTTAACATAATTTTTATGAAAAGTTGTTTGTTAATTTATTAACTGACACTTAAAGGTATTACAGAGAGTGAGGTCCTTTTAAAAGAATACTAATAAGTGTTGCTATGCTATAAGGAATCATAAGTAGAATTTTTTTACAAAAAAAAAAATGTTTCTAACACATTTTATCATAAATTCTAATGCAGTTTTATCGTATTCCTTGTTTCTTTTTATTTGTCTATCTAATTAATACTCAAGGCAGTATTAATTGATTATTAAATTTTAAATTATGTTCTTATTTCTACTTAATTTTTAAATATTTTACACACATTTATCATAAGTGAGGGATAAGTAATAATAAAATTATATCAGAAAAATAACAATAATTTTAATACAAATAAATTTATCAATTATTTTTCTTGATTTGTGTATTATCTTCCTAAATGGATAGATAAAAGAAAAAAATAAAGAAAATATATTTAATAAAAAAATTAATTATTAGTTAATTGAATTCCTACCTAGTTGCTAGAGTAGTGCTAACACTTGATGCATTTAAGAATGAAGAGTGTGGGTGATTCATAAGTCAACCAAAAAAGGAAGCATCAAACTATCACAATGTGGAACATATTAAGTACCTCGACTTGGCCTTGAAGGAATTTAATGTATCCAATAGCTTCCATGAGTACGGATGCCGTGTCCATCTGCAACATTATTCCACACACATATATGTAGTTTTCATTAACACGTAATGAATTACATAATTAATTTCAAAAATTAGAATGAGATTTCTACCTAGTAGACTTTAATTGCATGGGATCTCCCTCTTTGCGGTGTTGGTAGTAATATTTTTTAATGGCACTAATGACATTAAAGAGTAAAGTTGTATAATCAACATTCTACATGCCCTTACAAAAATTCATCACCATTATATTTACTTCTGAATTTATGCAATGTAACTGTTAAATTTTAAGATCGAACTCAATCTAAGTCCGTACTATAAAAATATTAGTGTTATTGTTTTATTAAAAATATTTAAAATAATTTAGATTTATAAATCTTTTATTATATTTTTTTATCTTTCTAGTTTTAACTGATGTGAGAATTTTTTTTAACAGCAACTGCAATTCTTTTTTTCAATTGCATAAATTTAATTGGCTTAGATGTGTTTATTATCTGGCTCAACATTGAAGTGCGGTTCATGTATTAGTCAAACAATTACAATTGTGCTAAAACCTAGTTATAACAATTGGATTAAGTACAAACTTATGGTTGTGATAGTACTTTACCTTGCCAAAAGGAGCCACCAACTGCTGAAGAGCCGCAATCCTATCTCCTAATTTTTCTTTCCTAACCTGCACTCTTTGCTAAAAGTGTACTCAATGCAAAAGCATATTATCACAACCAAAGTTAATGGAACTTGCATTATTTTATGTACGACATTTATGATTAAGATTGAATTAAAAGCTGATACGAAAACCTTGTATATGTATTGTTGATCTAGACCCAAAAAAAAATCCACGTGTGTTGTTATTTTCAGTAGCGGAAACTTGAACATAATATATGTATTCAGAATATTGTAGGTTAGCTTATTTTACCAGTTCGAGAACAGTCAGGAGTTACTTTATTTATAATTGTGAATTTTGGATTAATTGCACATGTATCCTTTGACATTACACCCTTTATGCACTGAAAAAAAATGAAAAATAAGGAACCTTAGAGGGTGGGCATGAAGAGCGTGATTCCAACCGTGATTTCTTCGATGCTATTTGAGACTGAGAAGCCAATGACTCCATCAAAGCACGGGGTCTCTTTGTTTCTACCGTGCCACTGGTGAAGTGTGATGGCTTTTTACGCAAGCAAATGAAAAGATTAAATATCAGTCCAATAATAATTGAAGTGAGTGGATATTTTTAAAGAGAAAAAGAAGAAGAAAGAATCTCCAGAAAAGAAGATAACATCCATTATAATTTTAGGTGTATCTGATAGAAAAAAGAGAGAATTAAAAAAAAAAGAGTAAAATGAAATAGAAGAAAAAAAACGTTGTAAATATTAATGTGGCGTGATGGGGAAAAAAAAAAGGCAAAGAGGAAATTAAAAATCCTATTTATATATAATAGTAGTTAAAGATGTGTGGCATGATTGACAAGGGAGAATGTCTCGAATATGACATACGAGAAAAGACAATTTTCTTGTTGCCACAAGTTATGATAAAAACTTCAACGATAAAGGGTATCTACCTTTTTTTCGTTATCAAAACTTATCCGCTGGCCAGTCAATATCATTAATCAGTATCGTTAGATCGTTCTCATCTCTTATTGTGCGCGTGTGTGTGTGTGTGACGAAAAATTTTCAATTGAAAATTATGTTCATTGTATCCCAGTGAGTAACGCGTACGTAGAAATGGAATTATTCTCTCCATTCAACTAAAAATTATAACTGAACTATTAGTTTAATTGAATCATCAGGAGGAGGAGTAGATATGTGCAATCTTAAATTTGCAAAGAAAAGAAAAGAAAACACACACACACACACATCCAAATACTTACATTACTGGAGTTACTACGTGTGGACCTATCAGTGGGATATTGCATATGATGAAGACGAAAAGAAAGGTTGTCAACAAATCTACCAAGACCATGATCTTGTGAATGTTGACAGAACTCCTCACTTAATGATCTTGTTGAGGTTAATATATCTAAGGATTGCATGCTGCTATCCAAGGTGCTTGAAATTTCTGGGGAAGTAGATAAGTGATTCAAATTTGAGATGTTTATAGTGGAGTATATCTGGCTAAAGTTTCCTCTACTTGGTACACTAGTACCACCAACATTAGAATAATTTTGAGCACTGGTGTAGAAGTCTCCTGAAAAAAGGGCATTGAGCGAGAGCTTCTTATTCATATCTTTGTTCTCATCCTTCATCTGGTTTGGTGGTTGAGCAGCTTTCTACGTCGCTTGCCAAATGATGATATAACCTAAATCTTGGATCACAGAATCATATAGAACACTTGGAGGGACCCGAACACCATTCTTGTGTGGTAAGGCGCTTGATCTGGGATTAGCTTCTTGGATGTTTGTGTTGAAATTATCTGCATTACTATGTATATGTAAACAAGGCTAGAACTTAGAAAAAGACACTACATATTTACTTTAACATGAATATATGCTAGCTAGTGTACCTATGGGGAAGAAGATAAAGCCCTAGTCTAGCTAGTACAGTTATATACATGTCCGAAACACGCAAATGATGGTAGAATTACAACAATTAACGATCGTTATTTCATTGTTCATGACAAAATTATCGGTAGTTGTGATGCATTAATCATAGCATGAATTTTAAACCAAAATAATGAAAGTACAAAATCAACTCATGGGTGAACTGTGGGAGAAATTAAAACTGGATAAATGAGTGAAGTCTAGGAAGAATCAATTGTCGATTAGATAGTTTTAGAAGGGACTTACGAAGCAAGGTTTGGGATCCAAGAATGAGTGGTCACGCATAGGATAGGGTCAACAAAGAAAAAGCCTCAACAGCGGAGGTTGGTCTTGGAGGTGATAGAGATTGGTAGATTCATAATGACAACTTTTCTTATGATCTCGAAAGTAAAAGGAAAGGAGTTGATTGAAAATCCCAAGATAATTCTTTAGTGATTAGAAATTTACTATTTTTTCATGCTTAAATTTTAAGTTAAATTATTATTACTAATTATATGAACGTCTAAACAATATCATCAAATATGAAAGAAGCACTTTAAAATTATTTTCAAGCAGCACAGAAAGAGAACATTTCTCCTGTGTATTCAGAAGAAACACAGTTCCAAGGTGACACCCATATACCTCGCTGCCATTCTCCACTTTTCTCAGTTTTCCTCTTCACTCTTTCATGTTATTAAAGTATCCTTGAAAAGGAAAGAAGATATCATGAGAATTTCATCTCCATACCGACACACCCCCTCTACCAGTGGCTTTTAAATTATTTAACTTTCTTTCAGGCCAACTTCACTTTCTTTTGCCCCTTTTCCCTCCTCTTGCAGCTTTACGTGGGTAAATAATTAAATAAAATAAAGAAGTAATTTTGTCCTTTATATCTTCGCCACCACCACCCCTCCTTTTTTTAATTTTTGGTTACTCTTCAATCAAGTGCAATTTATATCCTTTCTGCAATTACAGGAAGCTGATTACAGTGTCCCTATTCCATGATTAAAAAAATCTCATCACTTCAATCCCAGGGCTTTAAACAGGATAAGCTTTGCTATTGGAAATTATAACAACCGAGCTTGCACTCTCTCATGTTCAGGATCATCAAGGGTCTCCCGTTTTTTGCTTTCGCTTGTTCTGCACAACCGACACCAGCTGCTCTAGCTCTCCGTTTAATAAAATTTCTTATCTATATAAAACACATCATTGAAACCCTCACAACATAAAAAAAAAATCTGTGTCGAGTCCCTAGTAAAAGCAAAATTTGTTGTAGAGCTTATGTTAACCATATGTAGATTGACACAGTAAAGTTTTACTTTTTACCAAATCATGCTTTCAATTCTTTTGGCAAGGTAAAATAATAGGACGAGGTATAATTAAGTAAATATGGAAAATTATTATGTTTCCATTATCTTGATTTTTATTTAAAGAAATTTATAACTTGTTAAATAAACTTTTAAAAAAGTTTTTATTAAAAATTAATCAATTAAAACCATACATTGTTTAGCCTTGAACTATAAAACATGATGTATTATATTGTTAGAGTAGAACAATTCTATTTTCCCTAAAGGTACGTAAACACCAACAAGGACAAATATAATAACTAAACATAACAACAACAAAAAAGAGTAATTAACCATTAATATATGAATTATTTTTAGCAGTTATCTCACTCTCCAAACCATAGAGAGCTAGAGTATACATGACGACGCTATGTGTCTTCATTCAGCAAAGGGAGTAATATAAAAATTTGCTGAGCCCCACAATAATTCGCATCAGACGAAAAAATGATGGAGAAGAATGTGAGATCAGAGTATGGGCAGCTTAGCTTTGCTTTTAGCACTTTTCTCCCCTTTTCCCTCTGCCATGTCCACCCTGACCACCCATCTAACATAATTATCAATATCTCTATTTATTTAATTTTAGTTTATATAAAAGTGAAAGAAAACAAGCATTTAATTTTTCCTTTCTTCTCTATTCACATCTTTATCTTTATCCTTATTCAGAGCATCATCATCCGTAAACCAATAGTTTCTCAATAAGATATATGTTAACTAAGATTTTTTTTAGGAGTGTATTTTGAATAAAGAAAAGACTCGTGTGATATTTAACTGTATTTGAGAGTTTTTAAATAAAAATTAAATTTATAAAACTTCTAAAACTATCATAATTTCATATTTATAAATTTTTTTAATTTAGATAATTTTGTATTAACTTTTCACCATCAACCCTTCCCTATATTCCCATACCTTTAAAAAAAATGACTCTCGTTCTAATCTCTAAAAAAAAAGCTTAAGACACTACTCCATCCACCCCCTCGATTAATATATATTTTTTACTCTTAACGATTATGACTATGAGGTATGAGTGATAGAGACACTACCGAAAAAAGTAAAAATTTACACGATTGGCTTGCGGTTATAGCTTCATGTTGGAGTAATTTTGCAGCTCTATATATCTGTCTTTTGAAGGCTATATAATAGGCGTAGGCTCCATCTTATGTTTTTATTTTGTAAAAAGAGAGAACGATAGCGACGTCAATTATTAATTTCACTCGTGCATTCGATTTCCTATTTGGATAAGACCTATTCCATCAATGGCAGTGTCATAAACCCCACTGTTTCCGATTTATAAGCGAAATCTCAGTGGTGCACTTCAGATAAATTAAAAAAGGTGTACCATAAAATTCTAGTAATAATTAAATGAGATTCGTCGATGGAACCCAAGATCTACCTATTTGGACGTGATATCTGAAGGAAATTTCGATGAGACATTGAAATGAATTTGCTTAAAAGGCTCAAGCTCGGAGTGACTTGTACACCACTTTCTTTAGCAAATAAATTGGGATTCACGGGTCATCGCATTTGCTGAATAAATCCAATATTCGAGTTTCTTTTCTTTTATTGATCAAACAATATTCAACTTTGTACATTGCATATGTTTTTGGTTCAAATGCACTGCTATTTTTATACTTTTTTCCGGGTTGTTATGACTTTGCAAATGCCGAAATAGCGAACAGTGCAAGGATGAGCCCAATTGAAAAGTTTAAATGGACCCTTAATTTTGTTTAAAATATGGGCCCAAGTAGGAAAATGTTTGTCCACAAAAAAAAATACATCATTAATTTTTTTATTTTTTACACATATATATATAAAGATAAAATAAATTATATATAATATTACACACCATTTTTAATGATTCAAACAATGTTCTCTTCAGTATTTTAAGAAGCCTGCTAGAAGGAAAAAAAATGCCTAAAAGAATGGTGCCCCTACCGTCCACCCTACACCAAAAAAAGAAAAACATACAAGACGTGAGACATCAATCAGCCTCCTTTGTTACGTTTGTGATGCCTTGAAAAAAAGACGTTTGCGATGTATGTTATATGTTAGATTTCAAAAGATTTTGATTCTTTTTAATTTTTGAGTAATAAAATATCAAATGTGACTTTTCATAAAATATCTATTTGACAAATTAAAAACTATAAATATTGATATCAAGATAAACGGTGAAAAACTAATAAAATTTATTAGTTATATGTGAAGTGTATGTTTTACTCAAACAACATTAATTTATTTTGATTGTTTGTAGTTGCGATAATTAAAAAAGTTGAATTAATATTTGTTTATTCTATTTTTGATATAGCTTTTTCCTTGTTCATGTGAAATCCACGTGGGTATCAAATATTGATGACGCAATTAATTAGTTAATGGTTGTAAACATATGGAAGGGTCAATGAGAAATCGGGGGAAGAATGATGGTGGAGACGAGTCAAAGGCTAGTTGATAGTACTGCTTAAAGAAATGGAAGCTATAATAGATATTGCTTCGGTGCTCACCAACAAAGTGATTGTGACACCTTCAATATAATGGATCCTATGATACCATTTTCATGACGCTTTATATCTTTCATGTGAGTCTATAAAGTGCTCTCACAGTTGGCTACTCTTTTTAATCCAATTCTATATTTTAAAGAAACCCAGAAGAAATAAACACACTACATCCCATCATTCTTTATTATTATTATCGCACGCGCGTAAAGCCTTCTGCCGGTGGGGTTCTATCTACCATCCCAGTACATTTTTTAGTCACCAACCATATCGCACTGCCCAACTATGCAAAATTAAATATCATTTTTCTTATCAAAATTAAACTAAGCTGTGCATATCTTTAAGATTGAAACGACAAAGATATCTTCTTGTGTCCACAGAACACAGGATCGGTGAGATAGGTTTTGGAATAGTAAGAGGAAGAAAGTGCAAAGCAGATGATCAAATCAAACAAAAGCTAAACACAACAGGGAGGATGATTCCGATTGGGATACTCGTTCGAGTTTATGTGCCATTACTCTGTCCTATTATCTTATCCTATGCACTCCTCAACCATTGGGCGTTCCCAACTAATATATACAAATCTCCATTTTTATCCTAATTCTATATATGACAAGATTACGCATCTTTTGACTTCCGCAACATTCACCAGCAAATGCTTTTATTATTTTAAATTCAGATGTAAAAGTGTAAGTTATGTTTCTACCTTGCACGGGTAATAATAGTTTACTGTATTTGTTCATCTTTTCATTTATTTATTTTGACAGAATTCTCCTTTTTTATTTCCAGTTTTGAGAAAAAAATATCAATATAAATATCACAATTAGATTTAGTAGCCTTTTCTTGTTTTTTAAAATGTTTTTTTCAACAAAGTTAAAAGCTTTAAACAAAAGATAACGATCAAATTACTTTATGAACAGTTGGGACAATAATTATCTTATTTTAACAATTTATTATAAGTGTCTAATTTATAATTGTTAACTTAATGACTACAATATTCCTGTTTTCGCCCCGTTAAATGTTGGCACGTAACGTTGAGATGAAATGATGACAGGGCGTGATATGTTGAAACACAAAGTTGTAATTTGGAACTAATAGATACAATGATGATAGTAATTAAATAAAATGATGATGAGGGTGAGAAGAATGAGTTATTCCTTTTTGGTTTAAGATATCAATGATATATGCTTTAATCTGTTTTTGGGTCTTTGATTCCATCCACTAAGCACAAAACACATGGTTTCCTTCTCTTCATTGATGTAAAGAATATGATTGGACGGTCGATATTTTATCTTCTTGACATGACATTAGTAAAACACTCTGGATGCATATTGAGTGGAGCCAAGGAGATTCAATTTCTAATAACTCTTTCAAGTTAAATGTGTCTAGTGTTTTTATTCTTCATTTAACATTAATCAAATTTAGGAAGTGATTTATTTTAAATATAATTACATAAATATACTCGTTCGGCCTTCAAAAATCAGTGTCACCGACTTTGCGGGTCGGCAATCTTGTAGAAAATGAAGATACGATGCGAATGAACCTTTCGCTTTCACTAGTCAATTTGTCCTTCAAGGCTAAAGGAACAGCTAAATAATTATTAATAAAATAACAACAAGAGAGAGTCATAATTTTATAAGGATTTTCTTTCAATTCAAATATTTTCCCAGCCAAACAAGTGAGGCAGATTTTTTTGTGGATTACATATCAATGTATAACAACAAAATACCTGAACAGCAGAAAAAAAAAATTGAAAAAAAAATAAAAAATAAAAAAGTGAATATTTCATAGGAATCCATTTTCATGATACCCATTGTTATCATCATCTCCATTTTGTTGTTTAGTTTGCCAACCTTGTTTCATGTGATAGTGAAAAGAGTCGACCATGTTCTCCGGCACAGACAATACCACTCTCACGGCGTCAACATCATCCATAACCGGCAAAAACAAGCAGTAAATATCAGTGGTCAAAGGACCCATATGCAAAGCCTTACCCTCTCCAAAATCAACCTCTTCCAAACCCAGTTTAGACCACTGTGATATAACCAAAGTAGTAGAAAGATCTGTTTTTACCGTCTTGTCCTCCAACAAATCAACCACTGATCTTACGTACTCTTCATCTTTCAACCTCGCCTTGCCTTCTTGCACAAGTTTCACACCATGCTCAAGCTTGCCCTTCACTAAATCCTCTACGGTGCTTTCAGCGCACGCTAGTAAAAACCCGTTTCCGTAATACCCGTGTGGTAGATTAACTATTGTTCTAACGTTGACCGAGAACAGTAGTTTGACAAGGAGAGTGGAGGGCGGTGATGGGTTAAGTGATCGAATCCAAGAGCGCCACGTGTGCGCCGCAACTGCTTCGAATGAGGTGCACTTGAGAGGGGGGATGCACTGCTTCTTGAGGCAAAGGAGGTGGGAAGGGGTGAGGGTGAGGGATGTGGGTACCAAGGGGTGTGACTGTATCAGGTTGAAGAGGTTCACTTGAGGGCTTGGGCTTGCTGCGGTGTATCCCGGATGCCGGAACTTTACTTGTGGGGGTTTTCTGGGCTTTAGAGGGTGTCGGCAGTGAAAGGGCATGATGGTCAAATGGGCTTGGGGCTTGGCGGTGAGTTGGGCCCAAGCGTGGAGAAACTGAGACGTGCCGATGCCGTCGCATAGGCAGTGGCTGATCGCGGTGCACAGGATCATTCCCCCGCAGCACAGACTTGTTACCTGAAAATAGAAAAAGAATGGACAATTTGGTCAATCCGCCCAATTCTCTTTTTGTTTGTTTCCATCAAAATGGAGTTTAATATGCAAAGATAGTATCTAAAATTAAGTCTTTAGAACTCAAGAGATCTTTTTAGGGTCTCTCTAATAGATAGAGAATGAAGAAGGAGAACAAAATAAATTATATAATAAAAAAGGAAAACAATAAAAGAGTGAAAGATAAAATGAGAAAGAGTGAATATGAAAGTATAAAAACCAATTATTTAATATTGAAAATACAAGGAGTAATGGAGACGTGTGTAAGAATTTAAATTTTTGACCGATTAAACGCGACACCATGTTTTAATCTTTAACTCCTGGAGTTGAAAACTTTAATGTGTAAGGTGGAAGAATAATTCTGCAAATTTATAAGATTATTATCAACAAAATAATACCACTTTAAATGAAATAATTTTACATATTTAGATTTTTTTTGTATAAAATGTTTAAAATATTGACAACTTTGTGAAACATATTTTAAAAACAATGATATTTTTTTATAAGTAAATTGTTTGTAAAATAGGATTTAAAATTGTATTAGATATGAGTTTGTTTCCTTCTTTTTAATGAAAAAATATTTTTAACAAAACTATTTTAAAAATGTTTATTGAGTTTATTTACATTTAAAAAAAATAAAATATAAAAATATATTCTCAGAAGTTGTTTTATTTTTATTTTTTTTTCAAAAAAGTAGAACTGGAATTATCTTTTAAAACAAACAATACTTTTTATAGTTATAAACAAACGCAATATAATTCTAAAACATAAATTATTTTTTTATACATTTATAAAAGGAATACTTTAAACAGACGGGGTTAGATTCTGTAATATGTGATATTGGAGCACGAACCAACAACCAAGTAGATGAAATGACTAAGCCTAGATAACATAATTATTTTGCCAACAAGATTTTTAATCTTATTTCACGAATGTCATATCTTCATGACTTCCATTTTTATTTTATAAATTATCGACAGTAACTATAACCAACTGATTAATCAATTAACAATAAATAATAACTTCTAAAACCAATACCATAAGTTCAACCATATCAGCTCAGAGTTTTTATTTTTTGCAAAAAAAACTGTAAACATCATTTCGTTCATTTATAAGAGAATCAAACAAGGTTTTTGAAACTGAATTTCATCATAGTGAAGAAACAACTAAGGAAAGAATAAAATGAATGATATTACATACTGAGATAAGAAGTTCATTTTATAGAAACAGAGTTGAGAGAGTGCAGTTGTCATGATTCAAGAAACTCAAATTGCTCTATATTATATCTCGAAGACTTAAAAGGGTATATATATATATATTTTTTACATAAGTTCACTTATCTTATAATTTAACTTTTTCTTAGAAGAGTGTAGGGAGGTAAGATCCAAGAATCCAATTATAGATTGCTGGGTCATGAAATCTCAAATTTATGACATTAATTGACCAGTTAATAATTCTAAAAACTCGAAGGTTAAAAAAAATATATGAAAGGAATTAATTATTAGTCTTACCTGGACTACAAGAGGGGGGACATCTAGGAAACTCTGAGCTTCGACCTTATACAAGAACTTCCTCCATGACTTGTTTGGAGTCTTGGAAGGTTCAAGTAATTCTTGAGTAGTAGTGTCCATGAAAGCCTCGGCAAACACAGCACCTTCTCCATTGCAATCCACCTCAAGCTTGTGATCATCTTGGGAGCTAGTCCTCCTCAACCTTCCAGCTAAAGGGTAATAATCCACTAGAACTCTTGATAAAGACGACTTCAAGATATCCAAGCTCACGGATTTCTTGAAGAGGTACATATACTTAATGGAGAACCTCAAGAACTTTTGGTCGTCAAGATTAGAGAGATAGAGAGAATGTTTTGGTGTTGGAGCACATGGGAGAATGGTAACTGGTTGGCTACTATAGATACAATCAGGGAGTTCCATAGATTTTAACATATATTAAGTTTGCTTTATATATACTATAATTATAGACCTTCAATTCATGCTAACTGTTTTTTATGATAATGATGATGATTGATATGTCAACAGTTATATAAAGAGAGTGAAAGAAAGAAGAGAAGGGAAGGAAGAGATGATTGAATGAAAAGGTGAATGAATGGAATGGAAGAAGAAACAGCGAAGAACTGTATATATACAATACAAAGGAAGCATTTAGCAATGGGTCATTCTGAAATTTATGGTTTGGATAATGGTTAGAGTACGATGAGATTCTTTTTCAGGAGGGAGGCTAAGATGAGGGTACCCTCATCATAACTTTTCAGTGCTCTTCTACACTCTCATTTCACTTGTTTAACACATTATAATTATCACTTTAATATGACTGGAGATTAATAATACTAAGACCACACAGCAGGTTCTGCTGACAAGAGATGAGCACTATGTCTATCATGGTTAAATTAAATTAATACTTCCTTTGCTCACGTTAATACATGTATTACACGGCATATCTTTGCATAATGTTAATAATTCAAAATATATGAAAATCAATAAAAATAAAACCAAATAATTATCTTAATACCAATTTAAAATTTAATTAATTATACTCGTAAACTACTTTAGACAATCAATTGTTTTACATGTAGATAGATGAAAGAGGAGCAGTAGTGCACGCAAAAAGGTTAATTTCTCAGGCTAGCCGGAAAAGTTAGTACCGCGTGTCTGTGATTGTAAATTGTGGTCGTTTTTACACTTCAACAATCAACACGCGTGTTGTACGTATATCAAATGTATATGGACTTGAATAGTCTAGACTCTAGATTTTTTCATAGAAAAAAGAAAAGAAAAAGAAAGAAAAGTTCTCAAACGCGATTGAATATTTATAACTTTTTTTTATGTAAGGTAAACAATATTTGATACCTAATATTCTCTAATTAATTTTCCACCGCAAAGGATCGTGATCAAATGTCCACGTACGCACTGAGCTGCATTTAGTCGATGATTTCTCCAATGCTTAAGAAATTCAAAAGGCATATTATTCAATGTTCGTGTAGATTCCCATTATCCTGGTTAAAATTATGTCTCTCGGCCACAACTTCAACGTTAACATGTCACATCTTGGACAAGTTGATTACTTTATTGACGACCCTGTTGTTGGCTTTATATGGTAAATACATACATGCAAATTTCTACCTTCGTTAATTCATTATTGAATAGGGGGATGTACAATGGTTAATACCAGCTTTTAATAACAAATTATTAGTTTTTATAAGGTTTTAATTTGTTAAGTTATATGCTTAATTAATTAATAACTAAAATATCATTACTGAATGAAAATCTAATGTAAAAATTTTAAGATCTATTTAATTTGAGAAAACCTTTTTCAGTATTTTAATAATAATGAAAATATTATCCTTTTTTACTTCATTTTTTTTATTTAAAATATTTAAGATGAAAACAATAGAGCATTCTTTATACAGTTCTTATGAATAAAAGATAAAGTAAAAAAAGAAATATAGCCATAATAATTAAACATTAAAATGCTTTTCCTACCAAATTGGACAGTTAATATAATGCATAAATGTGTGTCATGTAATTCAGTATGTTAAAAGTTAGATTGTGCCGTGAAGAAAGTCAATGTGAAGTCTATGAAACCCGTTAATGCTTTTTTAAAATTACGAAGTCAATGTGTGACGTAGTTGGACATTTTTAAATTTACGAAGTATTATGTTTAATTTTTATATAAATTTGATATGAAATATTTTGCTTTTACTTTTACTAACTTTTAAATAAATTTTATATGATAAAATTCCACCAAAAATTCTACACTCCTTACTTTACCAAACGAAGCAATCAAACTCTGCTATGTTATATAAATGCCTAAACTTCTACTTATACAATTGTTATATTTAAAAGAATAATAAATCTATGCCATATATAAAAAGTTCACCTTTGACGAAGAACTTGTGGGAACATATCATGTACACATACAGAGCTCAATCACACGATGCTCTGACAACAGTACCATTTCATAGCTATAGACGGGAAACAAAAGTTTCATCGTGGTCCAAAATGAATCGCTCTCACTTGGTTTATTATAGTCCCTGAGGATGCTTCTAAATTTTCAGAGCCGTATTTAATTTAGATATGAAGCGGTCAAAACCTTTACCTCTCCAAATCTATAACCCTTATGCTTATATTAAATATGAAAAAAAATTGTGAAAATTTTTGTGGTAATGGAAACATCAGCCAACGAGATTCTTAACAATAACTACGGTGTCCCTAATAGACCTGAAGGAGAAACGCCAGAATCTGTTCTTACTTATTTGTTTGGTAGTTTGGCCAGTGGGGACTACTAAACAATTGTAGTGTCGCCGCAGTGGCATCCAGTGTCCTAATTTCTGTTACTCCTCTGCTATTACAATATATTAGGGTCCTGTAGTATCCTTTCCCTCCTATTATTAGAAAGAGAATATAACTCATTCCTATTTATGGGGTATCTGTTAAATGTGCTTTTTTAAGAACGTTTCTTTCATAACACGAGAGGAAATATTAGAGTAAGAAAAAATGTGGCAGTATAAAAAAGGAATTTTGGCAAATTTACCCTGGTATGAGAATCACACCTAGGACTTCTCTTATTTAAACTTTCAATCGCTGGTTCTTTCGGCAACTTATACGTACCAACCATCGAATGGACTAAACTGAATATACCATTTATCGTGCATCATGCGTTTATAACATCACCGCTAACCATCACTACATTTAACATGCAGACAATGGGTACTATTCTGCCGAAGGTTAGTTCCACCTAACATGAATATGCTTCTGTTTAATTTAATAAGGTGTATCAGCACGAAAATCAATCAACTTGATATTTTAAGTATCGATTAATTTCACCAGATTGCCACGATTAGATGTGATTCCTGCTATCAATTAATAACACAAAGAGGCAGGTGAATGGCAAACAACTTTGCATGCCCCAAAAAGGCAACAACTCGGCCAGAACAACTAATCGAATCTTTGGTGGCTTTTACCTCGGACACGTCTATGCGAGACATTATTGGCCACATAATAACAGGGAATACCGTTGTTTTATAAGATCTAAGTTGGCTGAATCCCACTAATCCCTAACAATCTTGGCTTCCACAATAAAACTTTTGCACCTTATTTTACCTAACTTGACAACAGTCGCACAAACGAGATTACCCTTTCCTCGTTCCTCTCACTTTTTTCCTTTTGACCTTTGCCTTCATGACATACGGGGCCAGGGGAATCAAATTCCCGTCAAAAACCAGCTCAGGTTCAATGGCATATACATTCCAACGAATATCTGGAGTCCAACCAATTACTTTGGAAACTAATCACTTCATAAGATTACCGACATTAAATAAGGTCTCTAATCACTTTTCGTTTTAGAAGTCAGCCCTCCACATTACACAACTTTACTATCATTGTCTGCTTTACAATCTGTCTTTAATTATTTTTATTATTTTTTATACAAATCTTTTAAAATAAAATAAAATGAAAACAATGTGATATTTTTATAATGAAAAACCAAAAAAAATAAAAATTTCTGAAGTAAAACAGTTGTTTAAGAACTCCGGTCAAGTTTCCACTTAGCCAATAATGACATTAACTAGTCATAGTCATCTTCACTTCTAGGGGCAGAAAGCCTGTCATCTTTTCACGTGTTATGCTGCCGTACCCCAAATTTAACAGTCGATTTTAACTTACAAAAAACGTCACATGCAATTTTCTGGAATAATTCAGAATACACGAACAACAATGAGTTGGCAAGCAAGTAACCTCAGCATTTGGACAAGAAGCGACTGGAATTACAACCGAGCAACGTATGAGTTTGCTTGGGTTACATATCTAACCCAGCGATAAGGATTGTGTGTTTTTGACTTCTTTGCTATTTGCAAATATTTCACCTGCATAAAAAAATGGAGTCTTAGAATTATTTAAGATGAGGGGGTCCAAATAAAACAGATGGAAAATTCAATTTGCAAGAACAAAGAGGAAAGTTGAATCTACATCTCAAATCATGAAGGGATAATAACACAATCAATTTTAGCATCCATTAACACACAAGCTTCGAGAAAAAGTGAAAAACAACAAAGGCATAATAAGATTTAATTTCTAGATTAGCAGTATAATTACAGCACCATATTATCAGAAAAATCTGGCAAGTTTAACAAACATGTATAAAAGTCCAACACAGACTATCTACCTTTATTTAACAAATGTAAAAGGAAACGTAGCTTCAATAAAATCCTTAGCATTTTACCTGAAGCCTTGAAGCATTGTACATAGGAATAGTGAAAGTCATGCTAAGAGGCCCGGCTTCTTTCACGATATTTCCTGTGTTCATTACAGAGGTGTTAATTCATATTACAAAGAGCAATGTCTCTGAAACATTCAGCCAAAACAGAACTATCAGCATTGTACCATGTAGCTCCTGTGAAAATGTCAGCTTTGCTCGTAAAGTATGTTCAGACCCACCAACAACCTGTAAGAAAGGATGGACCCACCATATTTTCATCAATTAATATTACTAATATTAGCTTCAAATAACCAACTGAAGATCCTTTAAGAACATCAAATAAACCAGTGTTATAAAATATACTGATTGTTAATGCATAAACAAAAGATCAATATTACCTTTTTCAGGCCCCATTCCAGTCTTTTATTTGCTTCCTTAAAATCAGTGGTGTGTCCAACTGCTCCAGGTTCTAACTCAAAATTAACACTGAAAAGTTGAAAATAAATTTACCAACAGGATGTAAGATCAAGTAATCAGGATGGTACTCTTTAAGTATCTAAATGATCGGACCTTTTGGCCTGGTCTCTCCAATAAATTTTAAAAAATATGCTCACACACATGCAAAATAAAAACAAAAGGTAGCATAACATATTTAGTAGAACAGGCTCCAACCACCCCATCTATATCAAGAATAATAAATGAACCTTTGGCATGTACATGAATAGTTCCCCTGCTTATCTCATTTTCTTTCTCACAGCCAGTCACCAGTGAGGCAGTGACTACCACAGTGGTGCTAGTGCCAAAACTAGTAAGCACTCCTTTCTTTTCTCTCCATTTTTCATGTTGAATGTTATGGTTCTAATTTATAATTGGAGACATTCAATACTAATATTTTGGAGTGACTTTATAACTTATTTCTATATGCTTGACCTTTATTTGATAAAAATTTTACACTGATTTATTTATTAATTGTTACATATTATTACAAATCATTTATTAATGAATTAAGGAAGCATTTTGGTTACAATTGAAGAAATTTTGATAGAAAGCAAGGTCACGCACAGCAAGAAGCATGACCTTGCTTAAAAGTCAGTTTAGGAGTGTTTCGTGAACCTACACAGCCATGCTAGAGGATATGTATGGTTGTACTTAGCTTTTGATACAACTAATTAAGAGATTTTTAAAAGTTTATAAGAGTGAATTTGAATTTCAAATTTAAATTTGGCAACAAAAAATCATATTTTTCTTTATTGATAAATTATATTTTCGTTAAAGATAAAGCATGTCTTTAGAATGTCAAATCATAATCTTTTATGGATTTTACACTCCATATAAAAAGGTCTCACACATTTGAAAGACAAATCTTCTCTCGAAGATCTTTTGACTTACATGCTTTTGACTAATCTATTTGTAACGACTTTAGGAGTTGAGAATGAAAATCATTAGTAAAGACATATGATATTTTTCTGAAATCTAAGTAACATGTTTTAGGGATATCTTTTCTTTTGGAATTTCTTTAGTTTGTATTTTCTTTTCGAATAATTATTAGTTTCTTTATTATTGTTATTTTTGTTTATTTTATTATAAATACTTAAATCTATAGTTAGACTTATAGTGAATTATTTACATATTTTATGTGATTTTTATATTTGATGACAATTGCAATTTCTTTTTCTTTTTTTTTTTTATTTTAGTGAACTTATATTTATATGTTAAAAATTAATCACTCTTAATATATCATAATTAATTGTATTGTAAGCGATCATACTTTATATAGTTAATAAATTCATAAAGTAAAATGAAACAAAAAATCAAGTGAATTAAACTTTTTTTTTTTCAATCATTATTAAATTAACAAATTCATAAACTTTGTATATTTTTCTTTTTTTTTTGTCTTGCATCACTATTAGAGTTAATAGTTTAAGGAAAAAATGTTAATATTACATTTTTTTTTTTAATCTTTTAATTACCTTTTCATTTAATCATTTTATATTATCATTTTACTTTATCACACTATTTAGATTCAAATAATTAAATTATGATATTCTTGATAATCAGAAATAATTATTATAAGATAATATTCTGATAACTCAATTTAAGAATCTCTTTTATTATTGTTTGACAGGTAAACTTGCCCATGAACACTATATATTATTTTTTTATCTTGAATGCTTATGTGTGGGAATAATGGATGCTTTAAAGGGGATGGCTTGCTAGAATTTGAAAAGTTGAAAAGGCATATATGCATTAGAAATCAATATGGTGAAATCAGCTGCTATTTTCTTTTTCATAATCTCGCTTTCAGCAATCTAATGTCCATCCATTCTACTAATAGCAAGAAAATATCACAAGCAAGCAACCAAGTGTGACAGGAAAGGAAACCTGTCAGCTAGGGATTTTTCTGGTTTTCTGGTTAATTACTGAGGTCTATCTTTTGTGCTTGATGTAGTCCAGATTGCAAGAAAGAAACAAATTCTGCGGCTTACTCAAAGGTTGCAGCAACTATGCCTAACATCAATGTCATTTGCCAATAACTTTTTAAAGCATGATGGATTTTTTTTCTATTTTTTTTTTTTTTTGTGGGTTGAAGGTTACCTCATTTGGCCCACCTAATATATGGGCTCTAGTAACTTAAGTCCTGATCCTTTATCAAAAAGACCAACCAGCCTGTCAGTTAGCTAGCAAGCTCATTATTCACAACTACACACTAAATCATTACTATCAACTATGATTTAAATTATATGTAAAATGATCATGAAGAAAATTAAATACCGAGCTGTAAACGTAGGAAGTGGCATCTGTACAAGAACGGTGTTAGCATTGACACTTGAGTTGAAGTCAGCTCGCACTTTAATGGTCACTTCAGCCTATGAAAATATGCAGATTATCATAACATGCTAAATAAAATGAAGATTTAGAAAATGTGAGGACGTTCAGAACCACCTTGAGAGATCCTGTTTCTTCAATCAATGCATTAATACGAAAGGGTGGCTTAAATGTTTGAGTCATACGATAATTCATGACTGGAAATTCACCATCAGGTGGTACCTATCAAACATTGGCACAGTAATTAGTGAAGGGACTCAAAGATACTCTATATATGTAAGCTAGTGTCCTATGTACTTACCAATGACAAGGTTCTATCAACATCAAAACTATCAAGGTGTACAGACTCGTGGAAGTTACAATCGTCTAAAATCACAGCACTCGAACCTCTATAATCTGTTAAAGATGACAGAATGAGATCACATAGCAAAAGCTGATAGGATATGAAAAATCAACTAGTCAACATCACAGATCTCTTCAACAAAATTATCCATTAGATCATTTGACCAACACTTAACTAAACCCAACTAAAAATATCCCCTTATTGACACTAACCAAATTAGAATCATTTTCAATATATCAATAACTTAAATATATAATAGATAAGGGAATGACATCAAAGAATTTCCATCCATAGTAGTTGATAATATGTAAGAAAACAACCAAAAAAAGTACATAAGAAAACTCATACACATTTTTCTCAGCATTTTAACTTTCATGCCGAACAAAAATATGACATGGATCAACTTACCACTTGTTCCTATACTCAGGTCCTCATTGAGAGCAAGTCGAATCTCTGGGTTACCAGTAAGATAACTCTTCATTTGAATGGTGCCATCTATCTCGCTTGTAAGTATAAATCCCTGTTTCCAACAACAAATTTGTGTCAATTACTTCCAAAATTTTGCAGCAGTGTGTTTATTAAAAAGGGGAGGAAGACATCATGAAAAAGACCATATAAAAGATGACCAAAATACTCACACTAGAGTTGAACGTAACACTTATTTTCTCAATTACATCAACAAAGATCTCATCCCTCTTCCTGCCACCAGGTTCATTAGCAACAACAGACTTTGTAATAGCAGTACCTGGCATTCGTTTGGTCCCTTGCTGCAAATATAGGAGTTTAACAAGTCAATAAAACCCTGCATGACACCCAACAATGTGCTGCAGCATGTAACAAACTGAATCTAAAAATAGTTACCATAAAAATGGAAGCAGGACCAAGGGGAGGCATCCGTGCAGTATCAATCACAATTGGCTCATTGAAAACATATGACTTCAAAACCTCAGTCGATGTTGTTTGCACATAACCAAAATCCTGAAATAAATCAACTTTAGTATAACTAGATATATCAAATAGAAAAGGCTGCAGTCAGGGGGCACAAAAAAATTAACAAGCTTACTAGTTTGGAAGGAAATAAACAGAATTCAATATTTTACAGTGATCAATAGATACATTAACCAAGTAACCAATTCAGTTCAGTTTTCTCTTTAAAAAAATGAATAACGTATACACCATGGTTAGAGTAAAAATATGGAGCACTCGTACAAAATTTCCCTGCTTCTCAAAGTGTGATACATAAGAAAATATTACTAGTGAATTTACAAAAGTGCACTTTCTTATCATGATTCTAGGACCTGGGTTAGATTAACGAAGTTGCGGTAAGCATGCTTCGTTTGTCAACATGCCTATACTGTTATTTTCTGCAAGTAAGCCATCAGTACAAGGAAAGAATAATAGAAAAAATTACTCACAATGACTTCATCAAGCAATTCATAGACGAGCACAAAGTTCTTTCGAAATGAATCCTCATTGAGAACACCAAGGTAATCTTTGATGACACGTGCAATTCTTTGTAAAAGTTCCAAAACAAGAGAAGGAGAGACGTTGACTCTAGTTGTAGCAACAAATAGCAAGCCAGCAACCTTCACGTGGAAGTAGTTCACACCATCTATATTCTATCAAAAACCAAAAGATCACACATGAAGAAAAAAAATGAGGTTAAAATTAGGGAAAAGTATATAAATTAATTCTCATTTTATCAATAAATAATACACACGCAAGTTGATATTGAACACGGAGACTGAAATACCTACAAAAACAGGTGGAGCATCTCCTTCAGCATCCTCTTTCCAGAACTTGACTTTTCGGAAAAATGTCTCAGCGCTTCCTTTTTGAACTTCACCACGATCTGCATTTCATTTAATTTAACAAAAATGAAAGGGACACAAAAGGAGTGAGTGGATGAAATCGCTCTGTCACAAAGAAAATTTGAATTCAGAGTTAATGGAAATTGATGGATCATGGAAATGAAAGATGGTACTCACAGTCGCGGAAGACGATGTTGTCTCCTCTCTGTGAAAGCACGAAGAACTGCGATATCATCGTTGATTTTTCTCTTCTTCTTCTCTTTTTCTTTCTTCCTTCAACTCAACTCATCGTCCTCCTTTACTTTGTCCACGCCTCGCAACAAACGCATTGCCGTTTTGACACGCACCAGCCACGTGGCCCCGTAACTGCCAACGTCATTTGACTCGTGTCGTTTTATTTTCCTTGTTATTTTTTATTCAATAAATAAATAACCCTGAATAAATAGCCACCTAACTTGGGTAAGTAATGCTTAAGTGCTTATATCATGGAGTTTAATGTAAATTTAAAATTTTTTAAGCTAAATAACAAGGATAAATTTCATATTAGAAACAAATATGACACAAATATTTAATTATATGGTATAATTAAAAAATATATGCTCTCAAATAAAAGCATTTAAATTTAATAAATAGTATTTTTCATTTAATTTATATTTTTTATTGCTAAGTTTATACAAACATCTGTAATAAATAAGATTTTTTTAAAAATTACATATTTGAGTAAAGATGTGTCTTTATTAATAAAGATTTAAAAAAATATACAAAAAATATTCATAATCACCAGAATAAAAAGCACTAGCTTTCATCTATGATGCATTTCATATAACAGTCGAGATAAATTTTTATAACTGTACGTTTATTAATTTCTTTGACTAATACAGCATTACATGAGATAATTTTGGTTAATGTATACTCTCTAGCTTAATTTCTTAAAAGGATAACTATTTATGCCTTCCGTAGATATAATAATTATATATTTCTATCATTTTTGTCGTCTCATATTCTTATAATCACTATCTTTCTCTCAAGAATCAATATAAAGATAAAATAACCGGTCATTTTTTTTTGTAATACTCATTATTTTTAAAAAATAAACCTCAAATTCATAACAACACGATTTAACCATTTTTAAGTACTTTTTTCGCGTGATTGTATACTATATTAATAAATATATCATGCTTAATAAGATTCGATAGAATACAAAAGTTACGTCTATAATATATCCTAATCAATTAATAATATAAAAATGAGTATTCAATAAAAATATTAATTTTTCACAATTAAAGGTGGGTTACTCTGTAGTGTCATGCTATCCACACATTAAGGTATATAATGTCATGTTTCTTAACCAGCTTTAGTTAGAAGTCGTCGAGAGAGGGAACTGGACTCGTGAATTTGAATCCAAACGACGAGAATTAAGGGATAAACCCGTTAATAACTTAAAGCTTACGTGACATTAAAGAGATAAAACAAGAAAACTAAAAATTATAAATAAAAAAAAACAAAACAGAAAGGCAGTTACAAAAACTAATGAATTATTTCCTAAAGATAATTATAGGATAGTGAGATTAAAAAATAAACATAAAAAGAGATAAATATTAAAGAATATTGAATTCTCTTGATTATAAAGGGGGAGTAGATTTTATCTTAAAAAATATCATTTGTCGTTTTAAGGGTGAAGTTAATCTGGAGAATAAAAAACTAATGAAAGTATAAAACTTAGCCAATGCAACGTTTTATAAATAAAAAAATCTATTATTTTTATTTTCTTAAAAAAAGAATCAAGTGACGGAAGGGATATTGAGTAATTTTAAAAAAAAAAAAAGAATGGCGTAGCCCAAAAGGAGTATGATCACAAAAAGAAAAAACAGAAAATAAAAGGAGGGTAGGCTAGGCTAGGCTAGGTGCGGACACTGGAGCAAAACGCGGGTGTGACTTTTGTTACATCATCATGCGTGTGTCTGTGTCTGTGTCGTGAGAGAGAGAAGAGAAGAGAAGAGAAGCAGTTCCATTCACAAAATCCAAATATCTTCTCTACTTCCGACGACACAAGGAATCTCGATCGCTGAAAATACCCAAGCCAACACCCTCTGCATTCAATAAATCTTCAATCTTCGCTTTTTGCCTATGAAATCCGATTCTTTGCCACCGCTGTAGCGATTCACTTTCGTTTTTCCATATAAAGGTAACCCTTTTCTCTTACGTTCTTTCCACATTTGTAAATAAACTCGCTTTTTTTGCTTATTTAATAATTACTCTCCAGTGTGTCTTTGCTTTTAACCCTGTTTTTCTAAACACATCATTCATTTGCTACAGATCTAGATTAATTAAATAAAATTTTAGATTTGGATCTAATTAGGTTGGTTAGTCATAAAGCTTTCAAGTATTTCTTAATTTAATTGTATTAGGGGGAGGATTATTGCTGATTAATAATTATACTACTATCTCTGTCTGTTTGTGATTCTTGTTACTCGCCACTGAACAGTGAGCACTGAAACTTTCTGAATTGTGATTGGTTCGAAATCATGGACTTGTTGATGTTGATTTGTAGGGAATGGCGACTCCTGTTGAGCCTCCAAATGGGATCAAAACTGAAGGCAAGCATTATTATTCCATGTGGCAAACCCTGTTTGAGATTGATACAAAATACGTGCCCATCAAGCCCATTGGTCGAGGGGCATATGGAATTGTGTGCTCTTCTGTGAATAGAGAGTCCAATGAAAAGGTTGCAATCAAGAAGATACAAAATGCCTTTGAAAATCGGATTGATGCGCTGAGGACTTTGCGCGAACTCAAACTTCTTCGGCATCTTCACCATGAAAATGTGATTGCTTTAAAGGACATCATGATGCCTATTCATAGAAATAGTTTCAAAGATGTCTATCTGGTTTATGAGCTCATGGACACGGATTTGCATCAGATTATTAAGTCTTCTCAGGCACTGTCTAATGATCACTGTCAATATTTCCTGTTTCAGGTATGAATCTTTGGCCCATTGTTGGGGTAACAGAACATTATTGGCTTCAAATATGTCAACTTTGTTACCATGAATAGCAAGCGTTCATATTATATACTTTCTATGTATGTTTAGTATTCTAGAGTTGAAACTGATCAGAAAATACACATGTTGAAATTATTTGTAATAGTGTGTTTGGATTCACGTGAAATTTACTCAAACGTGTATTCATTTCAATGCTACAAGTTATAACTTTCATGTTAAAATTTAGTTTAACATGATTTTATGGACTTTCCAAATCTGCACTAAGTTTGTGGTAGTTTTGTAAAAATCCAACTCAATATGTCAAGGTCTAGTACGGTTACAGACCTGTGTGATATCATCATTTTAAATTCCTTCTTGTTGCATTTTGCATTTACCCTCCTGCCTTCTAAAATTCCCTTTTATTTTCTAAACCTATGGTTGGTCCCTTAAGAATTGACATCAATCATACCATGGTGCATTTGTAGGGCTTTCTGAAGTTATAAATTATGATCATTTTTGTTGCTTAGGTGTTCATTGAATTAAACAATTGAAAGTTCCTTGTTGCAGTTGCTTCGTGGCTTGAAATATCTTCACTCAGCTAACATCCTTCATCGTGACTTGAAACCTGGGAATCTTCTAATTAATGCAAATTGTGACCTAAAAATATGTGATTTTGGGTTAGCACGCACTAACTGTAGCAAGAACCAGTTCATGACTGAATATGTCGTCACTCGGTGGTATCGGGCACCAGAGCTCTTACTCTGCTGTGACAACTATGGGACATCTATTGATGTATGGTCAGTGGGATGCATCTTTGCAGAGCTTCTTGGACGGAAACCTATTTTCCCTGGTTCAGAGTGTCTCAACCAACTAAAATTGATTATCAATATCCTTGGTAGTCGAAGGGAGGAAGATATTGAATTTATTGATAATCCAAAGGCGAAGAAGTATATCAAATCTCTTCCATATTCTCCTGGAACCCCCTTTTCCCGGCTTTATCCTAATGCACATCCATTGGCAATTGATCTACTGGCAAAAATGCTTGTTTTCGATCCAACAAAGAGGATTAGTGTCACAGAAGCGCTTCAACACCCTTACATGGCACCTCTATATGATCCTAACTGTGACCCTCCAGCCATCATTCCAATTGATCTTGACATTGATGAAGATCTAGGGGAAGAGATGATAAGGGAGATGATGTGGAAAGAGATGCTTCATTACCATCCTGAATCTGCTATGGAAAATGCTGGGTTGTGCTAGTAATCTTGTTTTCTTCATTTCTCTGTTATGATCACTTTCGTTGGTGCCTAGAGAGTTCTAATATCTTAACTTGTTTCAAATAATTAGGAGAGCCTTGAAATCAGTGAGCCAATATATATTCTGTTTCCACTTTGTTGAGAGCAGAAACAGCAAAAAGATGGTCATCTTAAAAAATATGTATAGCTGTGCTTTGCTGATGCGCATGACAGTTTTAACCGCCGTGTTGAGGGATTGATTATGTCTTGAACTATGTATTGTAGTAGCCTCGTTTGGTTTGTACATAAACATGTTCCTGTGTCTTTTATAAACCATTTTGTAAATTAAGTCTAATGTTTATCAATAATGTATTAATTATAAACATGTTCCCCTTTCTCGATTTTTCCATAACCAAAATTAAAAATGGTTGTTGATACACGCTACCTGGATTTACACTTCCTTACATTTTTGTGAGATTACAAAATTTTGTTACCTGCTTATGCTAATTTTATTATAATCGGTACCGTGAATACGTTACATCTTAAATATTCTAACTGGTGTGCAAGCCTCCATTGCAGCTCCTTACTATCTTCTTTTTTTCTTTTTCTTGTTTTCCAATTCGTTAACATATGTCTCGCATTGACTATGAATATTGTCTTTTGAATTCATTTTTTTCAAAAAATAATGAATTAATTATAAAGAGCCTATTATTAGAATTCAGTTTTAAAAACAGAAAACTGTTCTAAAAATATAATTCAAACGTACCCTTAATTTTTTTGTCTCATAGGTAATATCTTGTCTCGAGCTTCCTCTTCTATTATCTTGGCCCAACAGAAGGAAACACAAAATAACTATTAATTTTTTTATTGGGGTTTTTCTTTTTTTGCACCCTGTTTTTCACACCTCTATTTAAAAGTTTGAAAATTTTCTCCAAAACATCTTTTATAATAACAATAATAATAATTCTCAAAATTAAATTTTCACATTTTTTAAAATTAATTTATAAAATTATTAATTCTTTCTATAAATAATGATTCAAAATTAGAACTTTACACTTTTGAAAATAAGTTTCTAGATTTTACACTTCCAGAAATTAATTTTAAAAAATGGTTTGTAATTCTGAAAATTAATTTTTAAAAGTGTAAAATTTGAAAACTTATTTCCAGAACGGTAGAATCCTGATTCCGAAAAATCATTTCTATAAAAAATTAATAACTTCATGAATTAATTTTTGTAATTGTGAAAATCTAATTTCAAAAAGTTATTTTCATTAGTGTAAAAAACTTATTCTCAAAAGAGTCCTGACATATTGACGAAGCCCGATGAAGATGCCATTTATTTTATAATAAATCAAGCATTATATAATACATTCAAAATAATGAACATGCTTTGGTAGTAACGTGCTTGAAATGCGTTCAAAGAATATGGTTATGGAAAAACAAAAAAATTTAAGAAGTAGAAGCTAAAAATAAAAACTAATCAACAAAAATAAAAAAATAGTAAATTAAATTATTGTTAAGAGAGTTTAATATTAATGAGATGTAAAAAAAACGAGGTTGCATAGAGCAAGTCTCTTTTCCAATTCTATGTAGTGTAACTAGTAACCCACTGAAACAACGAGTGACGGAAATTCTGCTGTTTCAGTGAATAAAAAGCCGTTGACCAAAAAGAGAATGCAAATAGAAGGCCCAGACTAAGGTAATGTACATGAGCGACTCAATCGAAAAGGCCCACAAAATTGACTGAAGAAAAGGCCCACAAATCATCTGTTTTCAACTTCTTTCAAATTTTTTTTATTTGTAGATAAAAAAAAATTGAATAAAAGTGATATACCGTAATTATTAATAAAAATGAAAAAAATTATAAAATAAGAAAGGTTATAACTGTCATTAAATAGAGTTGTGTTAATCATCTTGCATTCAAAACATACTTAGCTTATGCTTGGGAATAGCTGATAATTAGTTATTTGTTTAAAGTATTTTAAATGTACTGAAAAAATAAATATTTTTAAACAAAACATCAATTGCATAACATAACACATATATAAATATAGATCAACACACGCAAATTTGTGTGGTTCATGATTTTATTCAACTACAATCAAACTTTATATTATAAATTTAAGTTTATATATATAAAATAAATAATTTTTTTTATCAATTATAATATATGAAAACCTTTAAGAATAGAGTATAATTCCATCTCCATATCAAAATTTATTTTTAAAAAAATCTCTAAACTTAACGAGGTCCTCTCCCGTTCAACAGATGCTATCATCCCTACTCCCTACAAATCACGACGTCTTTTCTCCTAAAAGAGACGTCTTCAATTATCAGAAATTGATAGCTTTTGCACTTATCTTATTTATATAATTAACTCTTATCATCTCAGTGTTAAATATATAAAAAAAAATTAGAGGAGTTTAACCTTTTTTTTTCATATCCTTCTCTTTTTAAATTCTTCTCCACTTTTTCTTACTCTCAAACAAAGCTTAAGAGGCACAGGTTATTTATAAAGATGAAACAAAACGTATTGGTTAGGTTAGGAACCCCTTTGTGGAAACTGGAAAGTGGAGTTTGAATTTGTCTGCCCAGCAATCCGACCACCAAATCTCTTTCCAAAAATTGTGTGTGTGTGTGTATAAAGAGATCATACCAATTATTGGATTTCAAGGGAATTGTTCCAGCGTTGGAAGTCCACCTATAAATTCATTTTAAACGAATCAATCATTTTTTTTAAGAGAGTATTACTATCTTTTCACAGAAAGAGAGGATTACGTATTTCACATTAAAGAGCGATTCACCTTTGGTAAATCCTCAATAAAGATAACAATGGAACATCAAAAAGTTATCTTGGATTTCACACACTAGAAAAAAAATTATAATTTAATTAATTAATATGTGTGCTTTAGCTTCGGCTATGTCTCTGAAACCAGATACTTTTCATCAACTTGCTTACAATTACAAATGGTACGTACTTAACTTTCGGGTTTAAAATTTTGCACTTCTTTTTGTGAGGTTCCATCTTCAAGGGACCACTTTGCTCTTTACCGTCGCCAGCTACAATCACTAACCTGACTTTAAACTTTATGGCAACTATCGTCATGGAATGCATTAGGACATTATGTGTATGATTGAGCACTTATAAATTTTGATTTAAATTAACTTCATTCGTATAATTAACTGTATTTTAAAAATAAATTTGTTAAAATATTAGCGATAGATATATAAAGAATAATATTTAGCTCCAAACTATGCATCAAGTAATATTTAAGTGACATTTAGAAAACATAAAAATTTAAGAATGTTAGCTCATTTGTCAAATACACATTTTAAATAATAAATTTACAAATTAAAAAGCAAATTAATATACTTTATTCTGTTCTGAATGCGTTTGATAATTTGATTTTTTAGTGAAGAATGGTGGAATTATCTTTAAGGTCGCACACCTACCGAATATAGATTATATCTTTGTATAGTGATTGCTCTCCCAATTTAATAATGCAGCCATTGTTTTGGTTTTGGCAGTACTCTGGGCATTCATGCCCGAACTGCTTTCAGTGCTCAGGCCACTGTTCATTTTTAGTGTTAGCTTCACTCCCATTACTTTCTTTCTTTTTGGGAGTGGTGCCACTTCTCACCATCGTCAAAATTCTTGTTCATGTCTATAAAGCCTATAAATGTTTAACATGCTACAAATATATAATTAGAATATTCCTTGTAGAAGTTAGCATAGATGTCGCCTTATGAGCTAGTTTTTAGATTTTAAATAAATTATTTTTAACTATTATTATAATTATATGATATAAACTGTAGTAGGAAATAGTGTAAGATTAAGATCACACAGTGATGTGACCAATAACAAGAAAGTCTTATATGCACATTTATTTTTATTTACGAACTAATTAAAAGAACACGAGGTTGAAGTAACTTTCACGTGCTAGTCAGTTCAGTTGTTCTCTTCAATGAAAATGTTTTGATTTCAACTTAGCCACCGACTCTCCTTTTCATACAATTATTACATTAGCTTTTTGCGATTTGTCTATGCCACCTCCACCCTTGCCTCAATCTATTCTTTTTTATTTTTAATAAATTCACACAATTCGAATTAATTAAAATTTAAACATCAACAATACGAAAAGAAATAAAATTTAATTAAAAGAATTGGAATAAATCATTTTTTTTCTGTTTTTGTTCCCCCTTCAATGTTAAAATTAAAAAGATATTTTGTAATTTGTGAACCATGCTGATTAAATTGTCCTGATATCCCATTTTAACTCTCATTACCTTCTTTGATATTTATATGTATAATAAAACATTACTTGTATTATTCGTTCTTGCAAACCAAATAAAAGACCTTTTCTTCCCTCACTTCTCTCTAACTAAAATAAATAAATAAAGGAAAATCTTTACCTTCGTTTTTCATTTCACTGCCTACTCATTCTTTGACCAAACACACTCTGAAGTCCACATGCTTAATATTGTTGGGAGGAGTCGTATAAATATTCTAAAACTTATAATAATCGAAGAATATTGTAAAAATAAATAAAAATATTTTGTATGTAATTGTTTTAGAGTATTAGCAGTTTCATTTAAATATTTTGTTAAATTAATGTCATTTAATCTAACTATTAAATTTTCTCTTGGTTTGTTTTAGATTATTTTGAATGCAACGTCCAATTCATTATTGTTTGTTATATTCTTTTACAATATTATATTGGATTGGTTATTCAATTCTTTTTTATAGACAATGCAATAAAATAAAACACCACATACATGATAGGTATAGATAAAAAAATAATAATCTAAATATTAAACATCCCTTCAAAATAAGTCATAACGTAGTCCAAATTATAAACTATCAGTTAAAAGAGTATTGAAGATTCTTCTTATTTTATCTTTCGTTTCTACTGTCTACTATTTGTCAAAACTTATTTTTTGATATAAAATAGAATTTCTATATATTAGGAAAAATTAAAAAGAAATAAAATAAAATAAAATAAAATTTAAGAGATATAAACCATTGGGTGTTAAAACGATTAAAATAATACGATTAAGAAAAATAATGTAATGTAGATAATTTTTTGAAGTATTATTAAATTTACCAACGATAAAAATTAGCACGATAAAAAATATAGTAACTCATAAATTACATTAAATTTATTAAGTTTTTAAAAAATGATTAAAGTAATAATTTATTAATTTCTAATGGTTAGAATGCTTCTGTTCTACCAAACCTTGGAGGAGATTCCGATGCTTTTTGCTTTTTCCACCGTTGTCTTCCATCCTTAATTTACTTTTCCATCTTTTCTTTAATATCTGTTTTCTTTCACTGTCTCTCTTTCTGTCTGTCCCCGTCAACCCCTTCTATATATTCCTCCCTACTTACCTATACCACTTCCCCTTCTCTTCCTTTATCATTTTACACCTCTTCAACTTCTATCTCTTAGTTTAATTTTCCGTCCTTCCCTTGTTAATCTTTGATGGGTGTGGTTGATTTCGGAATTTGACCCAAAACCCATTTCTTTTTGTTGGTAATCTATATCTGAGGGGTACTGATTTTGCTCTATGCTTATCTCTCATTAAAAAAAAAAGCTTCTTCCTTTGAATCTTGATTTCTGAATATCTGTATGTTCATGTTTCACATTAATGTTTCCAGTTCTCAGTGAAATCCTTCGTTCCGGGTTTATGATCAATTCCTCCTTCAGGCGCAGGACCCACTTGGTTCAATCTTTCTCTGTTGTGTTTCTCTACTGGTTCTATGTTTTTTCGTTAATCTCCACTTTTATGTCACATATTATTATGTAACTTAGTGATAAGTATATGTCCAAGTCAGGTGTATATTGTTAGCGTTTCGGGGTCCTGCGTCTTTATTAGGTTTAATTTTTCATCTTAGTTTTTGCAACTGGAATAAATAAATAAATTAATAAATTCCCACGAGACAGTCTCTCTTTTTTGGGTCTCGGTGTAATATTTCATGGCCTCATCAAGTGGAAACTCCTCCACGTCCACCAAAATTCAGAGCTCAGGCTCTGAGGAAGAATTGCAGGTTCTGATTGATGATGAAAGGAGGAACAAGAGAAAGCAATCAAATAGAGAATCAGCAAGAAGATCTCGGATGCGGAAGCAGAATCACTTGGATGATTTAACGAAGCAGGTGTCACAGCTCACAAAGGACAACAGGGAAATTCTGACGAGCATAAACATCACCACACAACACTATCTGAATGTTGAGGCAGAGAATTCGGTTCTGAGGGCCCAGATGGGAGAGCTTAGCCAAAGGCTTCAGTCACTGAATGATATCATCAACATCATCAACAACACAACCACCACCGGGTCCTATGAAAGGGATTGTTATCTAACAAGTGCACAAAATTTCATGAATATGCACTGCCTTAACCAACCCATTTTTCAATGGTGAATTTTCTCGGACAAAAGAAGTAAAATTGTGTGTCCATTGTTTGGTTGGTGGTACTTTGTTCTCTTGGAGTTGCTTCTTGGTGGAGTCAATGAGTTAGTAAAAAACTACATATTGGTACAGTTCTTAGGGTGGGGCAATATTAAGTGGGATATACATAATCAGAACTAGTGAAGTGCTTAATGAAAATGACATGGTGCCCTGCTCCTTTGTGTTAGGTCATTAGTACTAATCACTCTTGTCCAATATTGTGGAAAAAGAGATTTCGGTGAGAGTGTCTAGTGCAGTTTATATATGTTGTTAGTGTATCTATGGTGTGTAATGTGTTTGCTTTTAACAAGGGACTTGTTATTGTTACTTTTCATTTTATTTATATAGTATGTATGTTACTATTGAATTATTACTCGACGATTATTTGATATTTTAAATTCAATAATTTTAAACTTATAAAAAATATTTGATTTTTAATATAAAAATTAAATTTGACGCACAATTGTTTGCTGCAGTTTTATTTTCAGTGATTAACACGTAGATGTAAAATAATTGTGTTAAAATATTTGCAATGTAAAAAACTATTTTAAATAATAACACACATCGATTAATATATAAAAAATTTACTTTATTCGGCTTATAAATGAAACTTAAACATAAGTAGGCTAGTAACGCTCGAACGTATAGTAGCTTCAACATAATCTTTAGATTTTGCTATTAAAAGAGCACTCCAGCCTTGTCACTTTTACATGATATGAAAAACAGTTAGTTTTCAAGCGAAAATCAATTGTGTGAGAATCAAAATATTACTTAAAAGAATTTATTTACAACAACCACTGATCGTATTTTTTAATTTTCAAAATCCGTTGCATTGGCGCAACAGAGAACCAGATAGATGGTAAAATTTATGGATTTATATACAAAATTATTTTAGCACTTGGAGTTTTTACTCATTTTATCTTGACAATCTAGTATAAATTACCATGCTTACTAATAATTTATAGTTTTACTTTTTTTTAAACAAATTCTTTATAATTTAATAATAATATGATATTTAATATACATGTACAATATTTATATGAATTTATTAAGTTTATACTATATCTTAATATTATTATATTTTTTACATTAACATATTATATATGGTTATTTAGTATTTAATATGACTATGAGACGAAAAATTTCATTATCAACGTTTTTTTTTTGTCAAATTATCAATGTGTTATTAGTTTTTTTATTTATTTCTTATTTGTTAACATCAACGTTTAACTTAATATAAAAAAATAGTTTAAATAAATAAAAATCCAGAAAGTTATAGAAATTTGTAGATTAATGGTCTAATCTGGTCCACTGCTGACCTAACTCGTAAGAATCAATAAGATTTTGAGTTAGGATGAGTTATACGAAATTAAAATCGGGAGTAAAATTGAGTCAACATCGTGTATTGAGATATTCTTGCTAGTCCTTGGATTTGGCTCATTTTGATGCCTCTTGTTTTTTGTCCTGGAGATAGAAAGAGAGAGCTTAAAGGGCTGCAACGTTTCGTTTGGATAATTAACCATTTTTGAATTTTGGACAGCACAACATCTTCTTCGTTTGTTTGTTCAAAGGCAGGCGCAGACCACAGAATCGCTAAGCGCACCGGAACCGTTGGTTTTTAGCGCCACTTCTTCACTGCCCGACAGCTACTCAATAACATCGCTCCAACTCTCTCATGTTTTGACAACCACCACATTTGGGGATTAATTATTTCAAAGTTAAAAAAATAAAACATTTGATAACAGTATACAATTTAAATCATTTTTAATATATTTTAATTATGCTCAATTTTATTAAAAATTATTTATTTTAAATTAATGGGCACTAATCTTATAATGATGATCAGTAATCACCAGTCACCACTTGTTTTAATTTGTAATTCAACATGCGAGTTTGGTTCATATGTTTAATATATATATGTTTTACCTTTTCAAGAGATAACCCGACTTCAATTTAATGATGCGAATTAAACTACTCAGCTTACTAAGATCTTGTTAGAATGGTTCAGTTTGGTTTTGAGAAAGATTTACAAAACTTAAATTAACCATAATTATTAAATCTGATTCGATTATTTTTCAAATAAAACTAAACTGATTTATATACTCTTTCATTACATTGGAAAAAAGTAATTGGCATTATTTAATTGAATTTGATTGGTTTCTGTGTCCTCGTTTCATCTGTATTTTAACTATTTTGTTTTATTGATGAGTAATCTATTATTACACGTGGTCGATCGCTAGGTTTATTAAAGAAGTAAAACAAATTTTTGTCAGCCATATTATCGATGAGATGATCAAATTTTGGGGCGTAGCTCTGTAACGAGAGAACATTCTCATATGATTTAACGTGTAAGTTCTTTTTTAATAGAATCTCAGTTATTCATTAGATATTAGAGAGATAAATATAAAACTTACATGCAATATTGTCTTACAATGTTTTAATATGAAAATAATCATTACTGTTCAATGCTGTGTTTTCTTCACGTATCATTGCATTTAATTGATCTATGCTTCTAATAACCAACCAACTGTAGCATATGAATCATACGTTTTATTCTTTGTTATGATTGTGCTCTATTTATTCTTGACGATCATGAATGAATATCACATGACAAAACTGAAGTGACATTGCTAGCCAAAGAAAACCCCTCGCTCCTCGTATCACATTTTGAAACATGGCAAAAATGGCCTTGGTCCAGATCTTTTGTTTTTGTTGCATTTCAACAGAAAAAAAAAAAAAAACACGAACGAAAAATTATGAATAATTTTATTATTTGAATAACTGTAAATTAATATTGTACGTGATATCATATATTATCATTTTAGTTTAATTAAAATATATTAATAATATAATTTTCATATTAGTATTCATCATAAATAATTAATAAATTTTATGTTCAGTAATTTAAAATTATATTTATTGTGTATTGTAATTAATTAATAATAACAAATTTTTTACACCCACAATGCATTAAAATTAAATTTGTATAGAGACATCTTTAAAATATATTTTAATTTAAAAAACCTAAAGGCATCTCTTCTTAATAATTCAAGAAATAATTTTTGTTACGAAAACTTACTCCGTCAAAATAAAATAAAAATTGAATTTATTTCAATATGTATTGTTACTTGAAATTAAATTAAACGAAACATCTATTTTTAAAAACCAAAATATAACTCTCTCTGGCATACTGGAAGTATTTATCACTTACATTTTGCTAGAGCCCTCAACAATAATCCACTAGGTGAGTCAATGCTCCTTTTAACTTTGTACTCAACCCTTAACAATCCACCAGGTGAGTTAATGTTCTCTTCAACTTTGTATCACTACTTATTTTTTCAATAATACAAATGGGTTTTCACTTTCTGGAATGGAGTCAACCATGCCTCAATGAATCATTCTGAAAGTCAACTCCACCAAGCTTCATAAGCCTTCTTCTTTAACCAAAATGAACGAGCCTTCTTTTTTAATCTTCATCAAGAATATTTAGTTGAGGAAATTCAAACAAATTATTAACAAGTACCGTGAACTTCTGTAGAAAAGCCGATACAGACTCCTATTATATCCAGAGCACTAATTTTTCGAGGAATTCACGCCCGTAGGGTATACTTTAGTCTGAAGAGCTTTATTGGCAATTTAAGATTCAGCCACTGAAATTAATATGAAGTTTAACGCAACGAGTGCAGTTAAAAGTTTAAACTACATAAAACGATGAGTTAATCAAATGTTAAGATGTAATCGAATCACATGTAAGAAATAACATATGATTGACTCATATAATAATTGATCATCTTATTCCTTACCATTTTCTTTAGAGAAAATTTATAAAGGTTGATGTTTCTTTTAATTTCATGTGATGAGAATTAATATAATATAGTAAAAGAAATTTTTAGCTCAAATGGCAATAAATTGAAATTCCAGGGTTAAAAATAACAATCATGTCCAATTTATTTCTAAAAATTAGTGAAGTAGTTTCAATGTCGTTAATGTGTGTATGTTTGGGATCCAAATGTGGTTGAAATATTGAAATTAGGCAATAAGAAGGCAGAATATTATGTTGGGTTGTTAGGGCCATACTGAACGGTCCACATGAAAGTTGTGTGTAAATTAGTGGAGTTATTTTTTATCTTCAATTGGATCGACCAAAATTGTGTAAAATTACTAAATTTTATGTTACAGTTAAAGCAACGTGAAGGATCTGAGCCGCAATTACTGGAAGTGCGGGCAGTAGGCACCTGGTTTCCTCTGTCTGAATTATAGTTCTTAGGTATTTGAAATTCTTTCTCTGATTGATTTGGAGCGTTCGATGAAATGCTTGAACGATCATCGTCGTTTGATTTCAGGCAAACGTTGTTGGATGGAGGTGATTTTAAGGGAAAATGACGCAGCAGAGTGGGTTTACAGAGGCGAAGGAGCTGCTAATCTTGTTCTCGCCTACACCGGATCATCTCCTCCGTTTGTGCGTTCTTCTTTCTATTCTCAATTCTCTGTATTGAATCGAATTGAATTGTTTAATGGTGTTTGTGTTTTGGCAGATTGGGAAAGTAATGCGCATTCGTAAGGCTCCGAGGAATGGCGCAGAGGCTATGAGTAAGAGGAGCCCTTCTGCCATGACTGCGCACGAACGCCTCCTCTGGAAAGATGTTCATCAACTCATTTCATCTCCCGACAATGAAATTGCATGCCAACTCTTCGTCCACCACGTTATGAAGCCATTGCTCGGTTCCAAATTTGTTGATGCTGGGGTATCTCTTCTCATTCGTCGATGCCTTTTTTAATACTTCACCAATGGCAATAGTAAACAATCATTTCTTCAAAATAAGCTTAAACAAACCATGTTAAGATGTTATGTAAGTGAGATCGTTAGATTTTCATCTCTCATTCTCACTTATTCTTTGATGCTTTGTTAGATGCTTGTTCGGGTCTCCAGGGAATTTCTTGAATTAGTTGAAAAGAATGTTATTTGTCAACGACCTGCTTGGAGAGTTGATACAGCACAGGTCAACATGCATCGCGATTCTGTGCTTCTCATGTCTGATCATTCACTCTTCACTCATGGTATTGAGGTGTCTCTGTGGACTTGCTTCTAGCATCTTAGTATTAGTATGTAACACTGGACGTTCATCACTTCATCGATTGAACCCTCTTTTCTTCTTCAGTTCAAATAATAATTGTTTTTTCCCCTTATACATGTAAAATTGTGGAATATGCAGCCTATGAACCTTGTGTTTCTTTCAGTTAACATTTTATATTACCTTGCTGAGAATCATCTATCTGTAGAAGTGAGAGAAATTAGTATGAACCTTAGCTACTGGCTACAGTGCATGATTGGATGCCTCGGTTGGGTCAGAATACAAACATGTGCCATATGTTGTTGCAAACTTGCAATATATGCAAACTGTTAGTGGGAGAAAAGTAAGGTAAAGTGGTGGAACAGAAACCGAACGTGCTATTAACCTTTTAAGTATGCTATTTTGCTGCTTAATCTTTGCTCAAACAAGAAAACCCTAATTTATGCCCCCTTTCATTTTGGATGTTATCCCTTGTAATATTCGTTTAGTAAATCCATGATTTTAGTTTTCTGACTCCACAACACATCTGCAAAACAATTGAAAGTTCTGTTGCAAGCTCCCTTTTCATTTCAGGTAACCCAGGATCCATCCCCTGCATATCTGTTGAGATAAAGGTATGCTCTCCATTATGTCATACATTACTAATCTTTTGGTTGCTTGTTTCTTTTTTTGCACCCTTGTTCAACAACTACTTAGTTTAAACTTATAAATTTTAAATTGATAGTCAACTTTTGCTCCCCCCCCCCCCCCCCACACCCCCAACTCGCTCTTTCGCTTGGTGTTAACATTTTAAGTATTGTTTCGAACAAGTAGCCCAAATGTGGATTTCTTCCTCTTTCAAGATTCATATCTGAAGGAACTGCTATCAAAAGGAGGATAACTCGCTTTCAAATGCACCAAGCTCTGAAATTGCATCAAGGAGAGGTACGCCATACACAAATTTGACCTTTGATGGTGCTTCAGTCAGTTGCTGCATTGTGCATGGCATACTTCTTCCGGTCGTCATATCATTTAGTCTCATAATTTAATCTGTTGTTCTGTTGATGGATGTTGTTATAAATTCACTTAAATATATACTATGTTTTTTAACCCTTAAATTTGAGATATAGGTTTATCCATTATGTTTGCAGATATCACTGCTAAGTGAATACAATCCACTTGATCTGTTTGCCGGATCAAAGGAAAGAATTCGTAAAGCTATCAAGGATCTCTTCACTACACCTCAAAACAATTTCCGTGTATTTATGAATGGCTCTCTCATATTTGGTAGTCTGGGAGGTGGTGCAGAAGATACAAATTTTTGTATTGCTAAAGCTTTTGAAGATGCACTTAAATCTGTCTTTCAAGCTGATGATGGTCTATGTACAGAGAACTTGCTTACTCTTGTTGCTGAGGCAGTGCAGAAATCGGGAGTCCTTGATCGGCTCCTGGAGGTTCAGAAACTTGATAATGTTGACATAGAAGGAGCCATCCATGCATATTATGACATTACTTGTCAACAGTGCATGGTATGCAGAGAATTGAGTGAAGAACAACTGAAAAGATATACCTCTTTGCATTCTGCCTCATTGGATTCAAGCTTGAGAATTGTAAAGGACTACCTGATAGCAACAACTGCAAAAGACTGCAGTTTGATGATATGTTTTAGACCAAGGAAAGAGGGGGATTCTGGATCTGTATGCAACAATGTATATCTTGAGAGTACTAAGCAAACCTTCGATTTCAAGGTAGGAAGGCCTTCACAATTTTATTATTTGTTTATTTATTTTGCAAAGTTAGAAAGTGCATTGCATGATTTATTTGGGAATGGTGTTGGTTTTCAAAAGCTGCCATCCTGTAGGTGCGGTTAAAAAGCTACTGTAAAAGGTCTTTCAGGAATTTGTTTGATAAAAATGATATAAAATCTTCTGTGAATTACACTTCAATAAAAACAAAAGTTGTTTTTCGGTACATCAACTCATTCTAAAATGGATCAGTACATCTTCTGTGAATATGACAGTACATTATTTCCACTGTTAATAATTCTATTCTCTTTATCTTTATAAAACAAGATTAACAACTGTAATGCTTGTTACATCTTATATCTTAGTTTAACCGCAAGTTGATCTATATTAGGTATATTTTATTGACTTGGATTTGAAGCGAATGAGTAAAATGGAAGAATATTATGAATTAGATCAGAAGATAGTGAGCTACTACAAAGAAATGGTCAAAATGGATCAAAGAAGAAACTCACACACTTGCAAGCATCACAAACAGCACACTCAGATTTAGTAGGCTCTGTTATAAGATGCACTTGAGGAAGATTGCATTGGTAAGTATGAGCAATTTGATAAACACTATTCTATCCTTCAGAAGCTTTTTGTATGCAAATCTTAAATTGGAAACTTGTATTGCGCTTCATATAACCTGTTCCATGCATTTCGACTTTCAATTTCTGTATATTATAAACATACAGATTTCAAGTGCTTTTAATTATTAGATAATTTTTCATCATGTTGTTTCAGTTTCAAATTTTATGCTTAAGAAAAGAAACTATGTTGTTAATAATATCAGATACCTTCTGTTCTAAATTAGTTCCACTAAATTATCTTACAGTAACTCTCAGAATTAGTTTTAGCTTCGCAAACTTCATGATCATTGTTATCTGCTAACTTCCCGGTGTAATGCAGTAAACAGTACTCAGAATTCGGCAAAGCAAAGCCAATTGTAGACCGTGACTTCAGCTCAGATCTGATTTTTCCTTTGGTCAGCCCTTTTTGGCCATGGCTTGACTGATGATGTGTGTGCTGTACATTGAGTTCGTGAGCCGTTTCAAGGTTTTTACTCTCTCTCTCTCTCTCTATTTTCAAGGCACTCTCCCTTATTTGTTTATTATCTTAAATTCGAGTAATACAAAAGCGAAGATACATCAATAAGCTGGATTCACAGTGGATCATGCTGTTTCCAGCACGGTTGCACATTCCAATCAAAGTTCGTCTACTCGTTTAACAATTTCATGTGCTATTTTGACCAGGATAATTATTTTTTTGTTTCAAGACTTCATTTTCTTTACTAATTACAACTTTGTAGACCAGTCCTTATGGAATATTGATATATCATAAACCTTGGATTGATTGAACCATCTGTTTCTCACTTCAGGTTAAGTAATATTAAAAATAAAGCAGTCACCACTACAAAGCCTGTTGATATCAGAAATTGATGCTTGATATGGCTTAAGGAAAATGCTAGAGATCATGAATAGCCTTAGCATACTCGTTTCCAGAATGAGCTAGCTTGCTATTAAGCACCTTCTCCTCCCCCATCTAACTGACTCTTAGATGTATGCATTTTGTTTTGGGCTGAGTAAATGTTGTCTTTTGGTAAAATTTGGTGAATAGCATTGGGTATTTGGGATTAGGGTGCATATAGCATGGATTTGATTGCAGTCTGTTATTTCTCCTCTCTTCAAGTTGTGATTTCTGTACTCTCGAGTATTTGTTTACTGAGAACAAAAATCTAGGTTGAACTGAATAATTGTGCAATATAAGTACAGGTGAAGCTTGTACTTCTGAACGTATTTCTGCATTTTGTTCACTTTGGGAGGGCATAGATTCGGAACACGGTGAACAAGATGTGCTAACACCGATGGGGAATATGTGAGACAATACTTTATCGTAGTAAATCATTCTTGTTCTGGAATTTGTAATTATGAATTCCCAATTGCTGTCTATTTTTCAGATTAATGATGTAATCGTACACTACTTTCACGCTATAGCATTCTGACACTGTGAAATTATGACGCCACTTCTAAAGTCATTTATTATCCTTGCTTGCATGCTTCAGTACTATTTACGTTTTATTCATTTTGGTTTAAGACTTTCTCTGCTTGTTGTTGGGAAGTACTAATATTTCTGACGGACTTGGGTATTGCAGAAGACTCAAGCGTCAGTAAAACTGCTCAGTTCATGGTCAGGCAAAAGGAGATGAAATTATTTGTAACTTGTAAAGGCATTACTTCCATTGTCCTCGACGGGTCTAAGATCACGGTGACAATGATTGGCGAAGCCAATGCGGTGAGGATCAATCAAGGTGAGAAAAATCAGAAAATCAGCCGGAATTGAGTAGAGGCGCTCCCGGGGAAAACATGATGGGTGAGATAAAAGGTGCTGCTATATTGTGAGAGATGCAATGTATGCCATGTGATGAATATGGTTAATAGTTACTGTTCCATTATTGTACCATTATCAATCTTTCTCTCAAGCAAAATAATGTATATGTATTATTTTATTTTATTTTTTCATAACTTGTTTTTAAATGGATATTAAATATACTAAATATGAGAATCTGTCCCATGTCCAGTGTTTTCTTACCTAATGCTGGGTATTGAAAACTGCCTCAGCATCGGCAGGAATCTAGAATCCAAAAGTTAATTATCATCAACATAAGGTAACTCAGATGTGGTCTTGTTGTAAGTACAAGTGCAAGTAACAGTTTTTGTGAAAAAATCTAGATATGTTATTTTAGTAAATTCATAATTTATGTATGCCTTTGTATTTCATTGAATTTGAATAGTCAACTTCATTGTATTACTTTAGGGGGGAAAGTGCCAATAAAAAAGAGGTTGATTCAAAATGAAAAATGTTTGGTGGCAAAATCAAAATATAAACGTGAAAAAAAATAAATCAAAGTACAATTAATTGTAATTAGAAAATCAAAATTACATAAATATGAAATGATTTGTGTGCTTGGGTATAATTATTCATCTCCAACACCCAAACACAATAAAACACTGTTCAAATGAAGTCTAGTTCTCTCTGAAGAATGTTATTTAACATCATCATGCTTTTAAATAGAGACACGACCGATGTAATTTTTTACATTATTACACACGTTATACTTATGTATAGTTATGGGGAGAGAGAGTGAGAGAGAAGTAATATGAGACCCCCACTGAACACACGAGTTTGGTTCATATGTTTAATATATATATGTTTTACCTTTTCAAGAGATAACCCGACTTCAATTTAATGATGCGAATTAAACTACTCAGCTTACTAAGATCTTGTTAGAATGGTTCAGTTTGGTTTTGAGAAAGATTTACAAAACTTAAATTAACCATAATTATTAAATCTGATTCGATTATTTTTCAAATAAAACTAAACTGATTTATATACTCTTTCATTACATTGGAAAAAAGTAATTGGCATTATTTAATTGAATTTGATTGGTTTCTGTGTCCTCGTTTCATCTGTATTTTAACTATTTTGTTTTATTGATGAGTAATCTATTATTACACGTGGTCGATCGCTAGGTTTATTAAAGAAGTAAAACATTTTTGTCAGCCATATTATCGATGAGATGATCAAATTTTGGGGCGTAGCTCTGTAACGAGAGAACATTCTCATATGATTTAACGTGTAAGTTCTTTTTTTAATAGAATTGTTAAGATGTTCGATATTGGATAGGAATAGACTAAGAATATTACTTAAGGATTAAGGTAGTTTTTTTTAATAAGTTAGTTTTTAAAAATGAGTTAGACTCAAATTTAAATATTAGCCTATTCACATATGTATTTGAATTTACCTGTGAAGATGTCCAATTTTAAGCGTGAGAGGGGAGTGAATTATACTCAAGTTTTTTAATAAGAATCTCACTTATTTATTAGATATTAAAAAGATAAATATAAAATTTACATGCAATATTATCTTATAATGTTTTAATATGAAAATATATGAATAATTTTATTATTTGAATAACTATAAATTAATATTATACGGGATATCATATATTATTATTTTAGTTTAAATAAAATATATAAATAATATAATTTTCATATTAGTATTCATCATAAATAATTCTTAACTTTTATGTTCAGTAATTTAAAATTATATTTATTGTGTATTTTAATTAATTAATAAAAACAAAGTTTTTACATCCACGATGCATTAAAATTAAATTTGTATACAGACATCTTTAAAATATATTTTAATTAAAAAACCTAAAGGCATCTCTTCTTAATAATTCAGGAGATAATTTTTGTTACGAAAATTTACTCCGTCAAAATAAAATAAAAATTGAATTTATTTCAATATATATTGTTACTTTTTTAAAAAACCAAAATATAATTCTATCTGTCAACAAAAACGAGAGAAATTTTTCGTTCTTTTCATTTTTTTTTATTTTGAATTTTATACTCTGAAACAATTAAGTCAATTTTCGTACATATAATATTGATATAATAAGTAATGACTGAATGAAAAAGTATACAAGTGTATTTTAATTAATTTTTATTATAATTATTATTCATAGGAATATTTATGTATTAATTTATAAAAATAAAAATAAGAAACTGATAATTCAAACAGTTTTATATTAACTGGAATCGTAATAAATTTGAATTTAAAATTAAATAAGTTTCAGTGAATAGAGGTTATTGAACGTTAGATATTAATAGGAATGGGTCAAAGATGAAATGGGGTGACTTTTTTCTGATAAAAATGAATGGAGTGTAAAGCAGAGATAGCAATAGCAGGATTGAAGATTTGAAGTTGATTGATATTATTTGTATGAAAAAAAGAAGAGACAGAAAAGAAATAATAAAGGCGGGGAAGAGAAAGATGATGTATTCAACATCCTCTGTCCGCAGTCTATGACCTAACTCCGTCATAACGATTGAAGCTCAACTCTTCAAGCCTTAAACAGAGACTCCACGCCGTTACCCAAAATACCGTAACACTCAGAAGACGAAGACGAAGCCGAAAATGACTAATTGCAAATGATTTCCATTTTTTTCTCCGAAACTACAACCTTTGATTTGAAGAGGTAACATTCCTTCTTCATGCTCTCTATTTTTAGGACTCTATTAATTCACTCTCTTTAGAGCACTTCAAAACCCTAGTTTTTATTTTTTTTTAAACTCCTTCTAATCTCACGCAAAATTACTGCCTCATTTTGTGCATCTATGGATGATTCGTTCTTCTTTAAATTGCAAACCTTTCGTTTTTTTTTTTTTATAATATTTATTGTTGATTTTATTAGTAAATTTTTATTTGTTTTTGGAGAGTTTCATGGATTTTTTATGTAGGGAATCGAGCAGTTCTCAGTATTGGTTTTGGAGTGCACTTCTGTGTTGTGCTTTCGACTGAGTGAGTGTGAACATTTAGATTCCTTTGGCAGTGACCGAGTTAGGTTGTAACTGTTTTTCATAGTTTATTGGGTAATCACTTTTTCTATGGTTGATGGCAATTAGAAAGTTTTGGTGTCTGTAGAGGGACGTGTCTCATGACTATCATTTTTTTACCACATACAGTTATGTGCATTAGAGTTTTTATTACCGTGTAGTTTCTAGGAGGGTGTGAGTGGTGTGCAGATTTTGGTTTGGGACTTTTGCTTTCTACCACACGTCTTATGGATAAAATTATCAGTTAGCAATCCCAATACTGATGAGTGAATTGTGGAGTTAACCTTCCCTTCCCTACTCCCAACTTGTCCGTCCAAACATACCCTACAAATTCAGGCCGTAAGGAGGTTCTTAATATTTTCTTTCTAATTTGCATGTCATGGGTGCAATAGAAGTGCTTTCTAACATTTGAAATATAATTTAGTAGCACAGCTTTGAGATGATTAGAGTGTGCTTTTATTTAGAGCTTTGGCCCCTTGTTGGAAAATTGAGGTGGCTCTGATTTATAATTGAATGTGTTTTCTTCATTACCTGTTCTTTAACCTACCTATATATATTACTTGGTGATTAGTCTTTGTGTCTCCAAGTTAGATTGACTGTCGTGTATGTCAGCAGTTATCATGGGATCGGCTTGTTGTGTTGCTGCGAAGGATCATACTATTCCCAACAGAGCTGGAGGTGAAGGCTTACATAGAAATGCCGTATGCTCACCATCATGGAGTTTCCGATGGGATAGTTGGGGCCGTGTTGCTGGTGAAATTGAGGATCCTTCCTCTCATGCATCTCACAGAATCAGCAGAAATGTCAGCATGGAGTTAAAATTAAGTTCTGAAAGAGGCACTCTATCTGATGGGGGGAGTACCCTGGAGAATTCTGTAACACCAATGTCTCAGAAGTCCCCTGTTCGTGAGCATTTGGTTACAAGTCTGATGACTCCCTCTTCTGGTAAATCTTAATTCGGTTGTTCGTTTGTGGATTTTACTGGAACATTAGCTCATGACAATTTAAAGTACCCCAATTTTTTAAAGATTTTGCGACTGGACGAATTCTTTTGGCTATTATCTTTAGATTTATTATTCTTACTTCCTTAAGCTTCACATTTCCAACTGAGGCAATAGGTAAATTTTTGGTTAAGCTCTCTGGCCAAATTTGACTTTGGACCTTTTTCCTGTCTACCTTTCACTATACTCATTAATAATGATGCATAGTAGTGGTTTCTAGAAATTTCTCAGGTCTTTTAGACTGGATAACTTCACCCTCTAACTGACAAGGGGGTGTGAAGTAAGGATCAATGCAAGTGTGGCTTGATCATCAATAGGTTTCTTTCTCTTCACTGTTTAAGGGTGGGGTTGTGCACTTGCATCACTTCAAAGCTCCTTTATCAATTATTGTTCTTTTTATATTCATTTTTTTAAATGAAAAACCCACTTTTTCATTCTTACTCGTCTAGATTTTTCTTCTTTTATAATTTTATTTTGTATGCAACAGATCCTTCTTTCAAACCAGTATTCTTTATATCATGTATTGCCTTTCTCTTTGCTTTTACTCTGCTGTTTGTTTCCCATCTGGTATAAGGTTTTCTAGTATGGCTTGTATAGAATGATTGCACGCGTTGCTTCACATTATCCAAGTAATTATGCTCCCTGGTTCCGTGGTTACTGCATTTTTTTGTTCAGGCATTGATTTTTTTTGTTCTACCTCTCTGTGCTTGTTGCAGATCTATCCTTGTCAAGTAATTGCTCTGCAGTGGTGAGTTTTGAACTGCTAAATTTGACACATAAGAACTGCCTAGCATCTTAATTACAAACCTTTTATTGTGTAGCACTGACCTCAGTCTTAAGCTATACTTTTCTCTTTAGGTGAAGACTCTGATTGAATCATCAGAGATTGCCGAGTCTTCAATTCCAAATCTTTCATTTTCAATACCTTCAGTTTTCTCAACACCTACAACAGATCCAATGCCTAATCATAATTATCACAATCTTCCTAACTCAACACCATCCAGATGGGCTCATCGCTCTCCAGGACACCCGCTGTTGCGACAAATTTCTGATAGTCGGATTCTGGGTTTGAAATCACCTGACAACTCAATGTCTGAAGGAAGGCCATCGTTTGTACTCTCCAATTGCAGCAATGATATAGCTACAGGATCCCAATGTGGGTCATCTGATGGCTGGTCTATGCGGACCTTTTCTGAGCTGGTGGCTTCATCGCAAAAGGAAAGGTGGTCTTTTGACAGTGAGTATTTAGGTTCAGGTCGTCACAAGATAAGTGGAACTAGTGGCAGGTTTTCGTATTCTCCCTCCATGGATTTGCAATCTTGTGGGGCTTGCTCCAAGCTCTTGACTGAGAGATCTGCGTGGAGCAGCCAGAAATTTATTGCCAGCAGTGACCTCTCAGTTGTTGCTGTACTGGTTTGTGGTCACGTGTATCATGCAGAATGCTTGGAAACTATGACATCAGAGGCAGATAGTTATGATCCAGCTTGTCCTATTTGTATGGTTGGAGAGAAGCAATTATCAAAGTTATCCAAAAAAGGTCCTAGAACTGAATCAGAGATTAGGGCCAAGAACTACAAGATATCAAGAAACCGAGTAGTTGACAGCTACCTAGATAGTGGGTTAGATGTTTTTGATCGCCAAAAAGATATAGTTTCAAAAATGGAGCCAAGCTCCAGTACGAGGAAGAGTTCATTTGGAAAGCCCTTCTTGAGGCGGCATTTTTCATTGGGAACCAAGTGGAGCCGTTCCCTATCTGTGAATGATTCTGCCAGGAAGAAGGGCTTTTGGGCGAGATATCGTAAAGATTGAGCTCTCCTACCCATAGCTGTTAGTCTCATCAGCTCTTTAGTTATACAAGTAACATCAAGAAGTTAGTTTAATATTTTGTATGCAGGCTAGCTTTACTAATAATTCTATTTTAGATTTATTTTAAATTGTTGACTTGTCGCCAGATGTTCTCACCATGTTAACGGAGTTCATATTAATTGTATGAATGAAGCGTCTTTCGGCAAAATCTCAGCCTACGCAATGACTAACGCAAAAATACATATAAACAAATACACCACCTGTATTAAAATGCTTCGCTCGCATATTTTAACTTAGTTAAATCTGGTTGGCAAAAAAAAAACTACTTTAAATGTGGCCGCTGAACACAACCTGCTATAGATTTCTGTGCTTGAGGTACCAAAATTGATACACGAGAGACTAGTGTATGTTTCATGTATTCATAGCCTAGATGGAATAGAAAATGAAATCCCAACATTCGACGGTATTCACGCATTGTATCAGCTTATAAAATGAATTGGAATCCAGAGCAAATTAAAATAATAATACGTGACATTATTTTAAATCGATGCAGATTTGGCTTTGTTTTGGGCTTAAAAACGGTTATTTTGTGCAGGCCTTATGTTAGAGTTTAGTTTTTTCACGACAAAAGAGGGTTACAAGCTATGTGTCGCTATCATTCTCTGTTGGCCTATTCTGATGACAGAAACACCCGACCCTGATAGTTGCCTTGTCAAGAGAAGTTCTTGGGTACAGCACTATTATAATGAAAATATACTTACTTTAATTAAATATAGACAAAAACTACCCAAAGTAATACAATAACGTATATTATAGAACTTCTATCTAAGCTAATTGAAATTGTGAAAAGTTTCACATATCCATTTTTGAATTTATGAAGTCAATAACACGGCCCGTTATTCCTCCATTCGTCAGACATCAAACACGTGACAAATTGTTTGAGAATGTCTCTGCATACTAACATAATATCTAGAAAAGCGTAGTCATAACTAACAAGGTTAATATTCTAATTTTTTTTTTCTTTATATAAAAATAATCAATAAATTGGCAATAAAGTAAATATGTAAAAATAGAAATTTTAATTTTTTTTATATAAAAGGTGCCAAGGCCTAGTATAAATATGTGAGCCGCACTTCTACAATCCAGAAACAAAAAGAGGAACAACGATAATACAAATCAATTGAACATCCATTCACTGTTTGACAAGTTATCCTTCCAAATTTAGAATGTGGACAGCACAAGTCACAGCCCAAAGGGGACAACACACTTAGCTTTACGAATGAATAACTTGCACAAGGTATTTCCAACTCGAGATGCACTGCCTCGATATCCATGGCTCTGCAAGAATTTTGCAGTAGATTCTACTCTTTACCAAAATCAGCACTGTAGTGTGCACTAGATTCAAGTTTCTTTGCCTCGTTCAGTTTCCTAACAGCCTGCAACCAAAGTAAGAAACAAAATAATCCCCGTAAGTGACAAGGTAGAACCTTTGTAGATCAATACAAAGAAAAGATTACTCCTAAACAGCTAACCTTCATAAAATCTTCGTGGATCACGTAATCACGCTCTGCACGAATTGCTGCCATTCCAGCTTCCGTGCAGACATTTCGAAGATCAGCCCCGTTAAATCCCTGTGCAATTTGCAACAGGCAATACATCAGACACGTATGAACAATTAATTAAACCAACCCAAGCCACCTGCACTCACCTCTGCAAGCTTCACAACTGCTTCGTAGTCTATTTCACCGTGCTTAGCAATTCCAGCAGCATGAATCTTAAGAATTTCCATCCTTGATTGTTCATTTGGCAGTGGAATTTCTATTTTTCTATCCAATCTCCCAGGACGCAGGAGAGCAGGGTCAAGTACATCAGGTCGGTTTGTTGCCATTATCATTTTAACCTATGACAGAAATGTAGGCAGCAAAGTCATAAAAAATCCACCATTAGAGTTTTGCTTAACAGTCATTTGTAGAAAAAATAATTACCATATCCATAAGAATACATAAATGAGGAAAGGTCCAATGCTTTTACATTATTTCCATTTGAATTATATCACATAAAAGAATGAACTGTCAAATAAAATACTCCATATCTTAAAAAGAATGTACAAAATTGGTTTTCAATTTACAACTACAATGTCACCAAAAAGTAAAGGCCATGAATAACGGTTCGTTCAATTGTTTAATAAATGATCAGTGCAGATTTCATTTGTAAATATTCTGATTCATGAGACAATTGACAATTGCATCTTTTGAAATTCAAGACATTAGAACCGATTCAATTAAGTAAAGTAACCATCTGAAAGAGTTAGGCATATGAAAAGTAGTTTACAGGCTTGTCCTCACCAATTTACTCCCTCAAAGCATATTATCACTCTTGCAATCTCATTTTTGCAAAACCATTTGCATCAAACTTCCGCACACACCAAAAAAGCAGGGGAGAAGGGGAAGAGATGGGGCATGGGTTATAATGGACACCGGTTAATTTTACCTTCCTACTGAATGAATATAAATGTTTTATTTGATATATATATAGCTGTATCCATCTCATAATTTTTTAAAAATAAATCTATTTGATTACTTGTGCATCATATCATACTGGATATTTTCATTTTTACCAGCATAACACAGTTTGACAAGGGAAAAATAATAAGATAAATGAATTGGAATTATTACAGGAATATCACAGATTTACCACCCACTACCTTCACATAGTAATAATAATAGTAATAAATAAATAAACAAAGACAAAAGCAGAATGTTCCTTATCCTTGGGAGTTTGCAATAAGGGATCAATTTTGTAAAATAACGTCCGGTTATAGCTTTTTTTAACTCAAAGATAAATCAAATTATGGAATAAAATATACCTTCCCAAGTTGATCAAATCCATCAAGTTGATTAAGCAGCTCCATTAGTGTTCTCTGAATTTCACGATCTGCACTTGTTCCCTCACTGAAACGACGACCACCAATGGCATCGATTTCATCCATAAAAATGATGCAGGGCTAATCACAAAGTATAGAATTAGAATTACTTTCAATAAGCATATATAAACCTATATGAAGACAACTTAACACAAGTATCTCACCTGGTGATCACGTGCATAACCAAACATCTCTCTTATTAACCTGGCACTTTCTCCAATGTACTTATCAATAATAGCACTTGAAACAACCTACATCATAGTTTAAGGCAAGATAAAAATATATTTAACAAGGAAAACTACACAACACAAAAGTGATAAAAGAAAGATAATCTGACCTTTAGGAAGTTAGCATCTATATTACTGGCAATTGCCCTGGCCAACAATGTTTTACCAGTACCAGGAGGCCCATAAAGGAGAACACCCTGAAAGATGAGAATTGAAAGGATGCTGATCAAATGTAAAATTTAAAAGCGAGGCTATTAAAAAACACATTTTCACCCAAAAAAATGTAGAAATTCAGATGACAAGAGCTTTTAAAACGTGGATTTACACTAAGAGGTTGGGGACTAGAAAGTGCACAAGTGAAGCAAGCAGTTAATCACCTTTGGAGGTTTAATTCCAACCCGAAGAAAGAGCTCAGGATTCATCAGAGGGAGTTCAATTGATTCCCTCAATTCCCTGATCTGATCAGATAACCCACCAACAGCTGAGTAACTGACATTACCGGGATCTTCATGCAGCATATTGTAAACCACTGGATCAACCTGGCAACTCAAACGACAGAGACAATAGTGACCAGAAGGGATAGAAAAAAGTCTGATGATTTGCAGAAATGAAAAAACAAAGTAGATAGCCTATAACAACACATTCATAAAATGAAATATTAGGAAGAATAAACTGCAATGAATTACTTCTCGAGGAAGAGCACGCATTATGGTGAGTGTTGTCATGTCAAGAACCACTCTTGTCCCAGAAGTTAATTTTTCCTTATCCACTTTACTACGGCAGCCAACCACATATCTGGGACCGCTGCTTGCTTTAACTATCACTGAGAAAACAATAATAAACAAATTATGTAACCATTGATTTACTCTTAAGTTAGTATCGATCAGGAAACAGATGGGATATCATTCAAGTATGAAAATAGAAGGACACAAATTACAGCGTTCATTGTCAAGAGGCCTTAGAACTTCGCCAATGATCTGCCCAACACTTTGAAGAGACTTCAAATCATCTTCAGTTTTATTGAACTCTTTCTTTGAAGCTCGCAAATTCTCCCTGACTGCAATATGACATTCAAACCCATAGTCACCGAGCTCGTCTATGAAGATTCAAGTCCATAAATTGACCACGAAAGGAAGTTGTTGTGCCATAATAAAGAATAATTTGAATGAAACTCATCTTAAAATCATAAGATAAAAGGATTTTTTTTTTTAGAATGGTATGGGGCTAAAACAGATTGTGGTTTAGTCATCAACAGTTACGCCCCTGTCGTCTCTGACCAAGAACTTAATCGAGTTTTCATTGCTCAACCAGGAATTAACTTATTAAATCGAACGAAATGATCGCAGTTGATTTTAACTATAGATCCAGTTCATAACATTGCCCTAATTTCCAGAAACAGATGTAAAATAAAGAAAAATAATTTCATCTCTCCCAAAAATATAAAACCTAATGAAGCAGTGTAATAATCAATGATTACAAAACCCTAAAACTATGAGCCTTTGCAGAACAAGTAAAAATGAAATAGATGGAGAAATGGAGAGACGAACCGGATCGCACTCTGGATTCCAATTCCTTGTGCTGAAGAAGTTTCTTTCGATAATCTGCCACCGCATTACGGCGTCGTACGGCATCTTCTGCGTCCGTCATCGTGGTTACACAAACTGGCACGCTCAAGCAATCCTCGAAGACTATCGATATTCGAAGCACAAAACTTATGTGTCATGTTATGTGGGCTTTTTTATTTAAATAATACATTTTTTAAAATAAATTCTTAAAATAAGGTTTATGATAAACTATTTTTGTGTCTGGGACTTTTTTTTATCAGGTTGGCAGTAGTATCGCACATGTATAGACGATAGTAAATTTTTATTATTATTTTAATAGAGTATCATTCCAAAATTACCAATACTATACTAGACACAGACACTTGTCAACACTGCACGAGTACCGGACAAAGTGAAACGATAACATATTTTTATAATTATTTTAATATATTATCGTCGTCCAGCATTCGAAACTCATATTTTTTTAATCAATTTTAATACTATCGTTGCAGATTAACCGATACTCAATATTTCAAAAGTAACGAAAAATGACTTATAACTCAATTTTAGAGAGCGGTTCAATTTGAACCGCTCTCTAAATATGACTTATGAGAGCGGTTAAAATTGAACCGCTCTCTAAAATTGATTATAAGTCATTTTTTGTTGCTTTTGAAATATTGAGTATCGGTTAATCTGCAACGATAGTATTAAAATTGATTAAAAAAATATGAGTTTCGAATGCTAGACGACGATAATATATTAAAATAATTATAAAAATATGTTATCGTTTCACTTTGTCCGATACTCGTGCAGTGTTGACAAGTGTTTGTGGCTAGCATAGTATCAGTAATTTTGAAACGATACTCTATTAAAATAATAATAAAAATTTGCTATCGTTGCGATACTACTGCTAACTTGGCAAAAAAAGCTCCAGACACAGAAATAGTTTAGCATAAACCTTATTTTAAGAATTTGTTTTTAAAAATGTATTATTTAAATAAAAAAGCCTGTTATGTGTCGCATTTTTACCACTAACCCTATCTATTTAACTTTGAATTACCGATTTGTCTTAGCCCCAAGTCTTATTTTTGACGTAAAATAAAAGACGATAAAGAGGTGCTAAACTGGGTATTTTAAAAATCAGTTTGATCATAGCCATAATCAATTTTATATGTACTAAGAAGGTAACCTATGCAATGCACGTATAAATTATTATTGTATAGTATAATATTATAATTAATAATTATAAAATAAAAAATAATTATATAAAATATTTATAATAATATTTAAATTATTTTAAATTTTAATATTAATTAATATATATTAATATTATTACTAATAAAATATTTTATATGTTATATAAAGATTTATAATATACTTTTAAATATTTATAAATTAACTTTAAAAGTAAAAGGTTTAAACTCAAATATAATTTAAATTTATAAATTATAAATTTAATTCTATAAAGTTTAAAAATACTTTTATAATTAATTTGTAATAATTTAACATGTATATATATATATACTATAACATAAGGCTTCTTAATAAAAAAATTTAATATATTTAAAATATTTTAAGGCAAAAATTATTGAAAGAATAAAATTATATATCTTATTTTATCTTATAAAATTATATAACACATAATTTAAAGATAAAAATAACTAATTTTTTTATTAAATAAATCTATTTTATATTTCTGAAACTATTGTTATGTATTAAGTACCATAATTTAATCTCTTGTTCTTGAATCATATATTTATTAATTAAATATATATATATATATAATTTAGTTTTAAAATAATTATAATTTAAATAATAAATTAATTATTTTTAATATAAGAGAGAGATAAAAAATATTAAATGAATATTTTAATTATTTTTAAAATAAATTATCTATAAAAAATAAATATAACAATTACAAATAATTTATATGTGACTTTAAATATTATAAATATTATTATAAAAATTTAATTATAAATTAATAATATATTTATATGTCACACAAATTTGTTTATATTATAATTAGTATATATTAATATTATAAAATTATAATTTAAATAATAAAAAATATAATAATAAAATAATATTATATTAAATAATATAAAATATAAATACATTAAAAAATAAAATAAATAAATTTTTATATGTAAATTTTAGATACTTTATATATTTTAAATTTTCAATTAAGATTTATAGGTGACCCGTGCAATGCACGGATAAATTATTATGTTATAATATAATATTATAATTAATAATTATAAAATAAAAAATAAATCTATAAAATATTTATGATAATATTCAATTTATTTTAAAACTTAAAATTAATTAGTATATATTAATATTATTACTAATAAAATGATTTCATATATTATATAAAGATTTAGAATATACCTTTAAATATTTTTAAATTAATTTTAAAAGTAAAAGGATTAAACTCAAATAAAATTTGAATTTATAAGATTATAGATTTAATTCTATAAAATTTAAAAATATTTTTAAATTTTAAAATTAATTAGTATATCTTAATATTATTACCAATACAATGATTTCATATGTTATACAAAGATTTATAATATAATTTTAAATATTTATAAATTAACTTTAAAAGTAAAAGGTTTAAACTCAAATATAATTTAAATTTATAAATTATAAATTTAATTTTAGAAAGTTTAAAAATACTCTTATAATTAATTTGTAATAATTTAACATATATATATACATATCACAACATAAGGATTCTTAATAAAAAAAATAAATTTTAATATATTTAAAATATTTTAATGCAAAAATTATTGAAGGAATAAAATTATATATCTTATTTTATCTTATTAAATTATACAGCATATAATTTAAAGATAAAAATAAATAATTTTTTTATTAAATAAACCTATTTTGAGTTTCTGAAACTATTGTTATGTATCAAGTATCATAATTTTATCTTTTATTATTGAATCGTATATTTATTAATTAAATATATATATAATTTAATTTTAAAATAATTATACTTTAAATATTAAATTAATTATTTTTAATATAACAGAAAGATAAAAAATATTAAATGAAATTTTGATTATTTTAAAAATAAATAATCTATAAAAAATAAATATAATAGTTAAAAATAATTTATATGTGACTTTAAATATTATAAATATTATTATAAAAAATTTAATTATAGATTAGTAAATATATTTATATGTCACAGAAATTTGTTTATATTGTAATTAGTATATATTAATATTATAAAATTACAATTTAAATATAAAATAATAAAATTATATTATATTGAATAATATCAAATATAAATAGATTGAAAAATTAGATAAATAAATTTTTATATGTAAATTTTATATACTTTATATATTTTAAAATTTTGAATTAAGATTTAAATAGAAAGTAAAAGAGAAGAATAATTTTATTGAAAATAAAAATAAATCTTTATATTAATTAAAATTACACATATTGATATAATATAAAATTTCTGAGTCACATATAAAATATAGACAAATATTATGATAAAAAAACTATATAATAATATTTAAACTATTTGAAAATTTAAAATTAATTAGTATATGTTAATATTATTATTAATAAAAATATTAGTTATTTGAAAAAAAGAAATATAATATAGAACTTTATAAAGTATTTTTTTTTCTATTGACATTGATTAAAAAAGAAAGTTATAATTTTTATAATAAATCTAATTTATATTTTGAAAGATTTCTTTGTATATCAACTTTTTAACAGTTTTTGTACTTTTTTTATATAATATTTAAATTATAAATACTAAATTAATATTAATTCTTATTATTCCATTGTTGTATGACCTTTTAAATATATAAATTAATTAATTATAATTTATTCATTTTATTATTTTTCATGAATGATCCTATATGATAATATTGAGGTTAAAAAGAAAGTACAAATATGTTAATATATATATACATTAAATAAAATATAATTTTTTATCTTTATTAAATATTTTATGTTTGTCTATATAACTCTCATTTGGTTATTTATAACAGATTCAAATGTAACATAAATGATCCTTAGTGTATATATATATACATATACACTCATCAATTCTTATTTATTTATTCTATTATTCCTCATTAATCATATACAAATTATCAGTTTTCAATAATAAAATTTAAAGTAAATCATTTATATTAAAATTTAAAATTGTATTTAACTGCTAATTATATGTATCTCACTTCATTATTTCAATACAAAACATACATAATTTGTCTCAATTATTTCATGTATATATGGTCATGCTTTAAGTTTGGAGCAAATCATCTTCTATTAAAACATAAGAGTACCAATCGGACTTAATATTTGACTTATACATGCATCATTCATATTCATCTTATGCCACAAATTAGATAGCTTATAAGTTAACAAAAATAGGAAACATCATGCAAAACATAATGATGTCTCTATAAATAAAAAATAATTAAAATATTTACTTATTCTTATAATCAATAGCCTCTTTTATGTTAAGATTGATATACAACTTTGTCTCATTGTAAGCATTTGATATGCCTAAAGTTCCTAAAACAACTATGAAATATAATTTGTTGATAATAATAATTATCACACAATTAAAAAGAGTTCAATATAGATAAAGAATCATACCACCAAATGTTTTCACTTTACATAATTGAATAATCATAATAGGTAAAGCATTAGAATTTTTATTCTTTAAAAAATAACTATTTGATCATCAAACTCCTCCCATAAAGTGCAAACAATTCTCTTATTCTTACGAAACAAATTCAATATAATATAATCTTAATTAGTATAAAGTAATGAAAGAGAAAAAATATTAAACAAATATTTTAGCCATTAAAATATGTTAAAAAATAATACTCACTCAAAGTCATTGAGAATCAAATCAATATATTTGATTTTCTTTTTGCTTTTTTCTACGTCTTTTTTTTACTTATTTTTTTAATTTTATAATAAACTTAATTTAAAGTTTAAGAGTTTTATGTAATTTTATCGGTTATTAATTTCTAATAATAAAATTTAAAATAAACATTAATATTAAGGTTCAAATCTGCCACAAAGGATTCACCTTTTGAATATATAAAGACTGCTAATTAGAAATAAATACATTTAACTGATTTGAATTAAATCATTCAAGACGGCCTTAAAGTTAAAGATATATCAAAACTGCTAATTAAAAATAAATGGATTTAATTGATTTGAATTAAAGCATTTAAGATGGCCTTAAATAGTAATTATTAATTTTTATATAAAGATTATTGTATTAAAAAGTGAAGGCAAATTCTCCTCCAAAACTCATTGCAACTTTCTTTCCAAAACTCATCTACTTATATATATATAAAGATAAGGAGTTCCTCAGAATGCTGCCAAGATATCACTATCTTTGGTTTCATAGTCAGGAGTATAATAATTCAATTTATAATCATTAACACCAGCTTTGAACTCAACACTTGCTTTAGTCTCTGTTTGTGGTGACATAAATCCCTCCCTACAACTCATGAATTAAGAATTATCGAAACAATAAGGTCTACTCGACATGACTTAGGAGTTAATAAAATATTTCACTTCACAAGAATCTTTCACAAATAATCAACAAATATTATCAATTAATCCGAAAAGTTCGTTATTAAACCATGATATTTGATTTGTCAAATACATCATTATTGTATACTCTTTTATATGTATAGCCCAACCCAATCCTTGTTTTTTTTTTCTTTCAAATTTTGAATCTCTTATCCCTTTTTTTATTATTTGTTTTTATTTTTGAATCGAAATACCTAATCTAAATAATATAAAATTCACCTCATAGAATAAATTTATTTGTAAAGTTAAAAAAAACATATTTATTATTAATTTAATTCACAGTGAATAATAAATATATATGCTAGGGTTAATTTGATAAAAAAATGTACATTTTAATATCTAAGTGTAATTTTCATCACTTAAGATTATTGTGATAAAGGGTTAAATTTATCTTATTTTAGAGACTAGCACTTATATTATGATGGTGACTTAGTAAAACTTGACTTAAATGTTTAACTCTAAATTTTAATTCCTAATATTGCCATTAAGTTATCCCAAGTGAAAATATATGTCCATTATAACGTAAAATATAATAAATTAATCTTGGAATTTCATGTTTAATATTCTAAACGTGTATTTTTTACTTTATTTTGCATTTATTTTTTATATATTTTAAAATTAACAATTGGAATAGAAATCTAAATGATGAATAAAAAATCTATGAAATTCTAAAAGATGAAAAAGCATTTTCATCCAATCATATTATTTTATTAAATCAAATGCTTTAAAATACATTTCATTCTGTAAACCTAGTATAATGACAGTTAGGCATGTATGACCCCTTTCGTCCTAACGAAGTGAGTTGATTTGCAAATAGAATAAACTCATTACACCCTATGATAATTTGATCAACCTCCTCCAACTTAGTTTATACTAAATAAAGCTATGATGAGCTAAGTTAACACAGGTTTCTGTACATTTTTATCGTTTAGCTTTAAATTTCCATATTTTTTTTTTCAATTGTGATAATATTACATTTATAATTCAACTCACTGCTACTATTTTTTTTCTTTTCTATTTTTCTATCTCATTTTCTAATTTTCTTTTATTTTTTTTCATTTTTAAACTAAATAAACTAATTCAACCTAGATGACATTTGTCTATATCATTGATTTTCTTGTTTTTCGCCAAAAGAAAACTTACCAGAAATATAATTGTTTTATCAATATAAACTTGTGTACATTTACAAGCATTCCTTGTATCTACACCTAAATGGGTTTATAATTTTTGGCAACTCCATTCCTTTGGATGCACCTAGCAAGTTAAACAAGATGCGTCCGATGCAAGGAAGGAATTCGTATCACAACCCACACATCAACAAACTTCCCATAAAATATAAAAAATAAATTAATAACACAATCTTTTTAGTACAGTTCGTATTTATTTTATTTTAAATAAAATAAAGTCATTATTACGAGTTAAAATTTGATACCGACTTAATTTAATAAGTTTTACATGAATTTTAGCTAATAATAAAACTCTTAAAAGAAAATTGTCCAACAACCTATATGATATTAGAAGACATTGAATATACAATTCATTTTCACCGAACCATTCTGTTTTTCCTGTGTAATCAATATACAATTTAACGGCGAAATGCCTAACCGGGTACATTTGATGCCTATTACCTAGCCTTCCGTAAAACTTCCTTTAGAACCAATGCAATTCTATGTGACATATGGTGCTCCATAAACCTCTCCTTCACTGTCTCATACCCTTTCTTTCCCATAGTCAGCCTCTTCTCAACATGAGTTGCCAGCTTCACAATGTTATTTGCAAGAGGTGTCACGCCTTCTTTTCCAACAGGATGCAGCAAACCAGTTGTTTCATTTACCACAATCTCCATCGTGCCTCCAGCTGCAGTGCCCTGGGAATATTTTTAATGAAAAAAATGTTACAAGAAAAAACAAAAATAGACATGCACAGACATGTTTGCAATCGTATAGCTTCCAGAGGTGTCAGTAACCAAGTTGAAACAGCCAGAAGGCAAAGGTTAACATATTCAAAGAACAGTGCAAAGCATGAAGCTCAATTTGCCGAACAGTTTATCCTCGTCTTTTTCCTTTTAAAAAAAATCAACAAAAGAAAATTCAAGTGCCTATGATACAGATGGACTGATAGATTAATAAATAAATTAAGACTTGGAATTCCCACAAGGATGTAGCCAATGGGAATGCATAGGAAGGAAACCAAACTTTGAAAACTAATTGAAATGTAGCTTTTTTTTATATGGTGTTAGCACTCAAAAAGGCAACTTGATGCTTCATTAAGGCCATAAAAGGCTACAAAAATAAAATATTTGCTTTTGTTTCTGTTTTTCCTTCTTTTTTATTTGTTTCTGGGGAGAGAGGTATTAAATAACAAAAAGATATACAGTAACATTGAACAGATTAAACACAAATGAATAAACAAAGCACAGTATCATACAACAAACTGGACGATCAACAACTAGTATAGTAGTACACAACTAGTGGCAAAGGCAAGGCAACTATAACATGTAGTAATGGAGATACCAGTACAGGCAGGCGGAATGCCATAGCTTCAATGGTTATCCTTCCAAAACATTCTCCACGACCCTGATATGAAGAGAAGCACATTCATGAAGAAGCTCAATTACGTGTTAATACATTATGGAAGTTAAAAAAAAAATCAATGTGCAGTTAAGAATCTTGCTATGAGCAGAAAGGCATATCAGTCAGACTGGTAAAACTGAATCAATAGGATTGTGGATGAAAAATAAATTATAAAGGAATTAAATATATATATATATTAAAAAATCAAGGGTTTCTATTAGAATTTCAAGAGTGCTCCCATAAACTACAATGTTGCTTCCCTGTTGCAGTCACATAGCAACTTTCATTTTGCACGACAATAGAATGTTATATATATTATCAGAATATACCTGAGAATTCTGAACAAGAACATCAATAGAAGCAAGGTAAGGAGCCACAGCCAGGGATTTGTTAACAAAGTGAACACGGTCCTGAATCTTTCTCTCAATAACAAATTTGCGCATTTCCATTTCAAACTTTGTCTGAGCATTCATATCACTCCCTACAATTACAGCATGCAAAGATGGCAACTGGAGTTTCTTCTCCTGAATGAGTTGCAAACTTTGATAAAAGGAATGAAGAAATAGATCCTGCCCTTTACCACGAGAAACACCTGCAATCATATCACCCTGGGGCTCAAAATATAGACTGGTAAAAGAATTGTCAAAACAAATGAATAGAAAGGGTATAAAAACTAAATGTAGAGAAGGATTGAATTGGCAATGAACTACAAAAGATTATCAAATGAGTATTGGCAGCCATCATTAAGGAAGAGATCATACTATTTATGATGGCAAAAAGTAGATCATCATTTCTCACTCCAAGAGATTCCCGTACATGCTCACGAAGAACCCTCTTTGCAACATTATCTTCTGCAACTTCCATAAGCTCCTTGCTATTTCCAAGATGTACAACATAAGTTGCAGGCATTTTAATCCTACAAAGTTGGACCAAAGCATGACTCAAATTATAACAGTCACAGACTCACACAGAATGGATAGCAGTAAAAATCTATCAAGTGATGTTGGAAGCATACCTTAAACGCTCCCTCGTCCTATTCTTCCAGTACTCTGCAGTTGTATGTGAATCAATCATAGCACCTGCAACAAAAGGGAGGTGCTTAACATATTCCACTTTGAAATAATGCCCTCGCATTTCATGAATCCACCATAAAACCTTTGGAAGAACATAAGAAACTTTTTCTTTGAGAACGGCATCCAGCCACTTTCCAGCTACCGCAGTATTTAGAATGACCAGATCAGCTTTAAGAGCTGTACCTACAGCCTTTTCACCTTTGGAAGGCAGAACCTAGCAGGAGCCAAACATGTGAAAAAAGGCCACTTAGAAGTCCAATAACACATCGATAAAAAATGTTGGACTAACGATTTCCTACAGATTCGAGCTATATACAACTCAATCAAGAAACAGAAGAAAGAGTGAAAAACAATTCATCTCTATATCAAATATTTGAAAAAATTAAATTGAAAATGTGGGAAGATATTTGACAAGCTTACAAAGCATATTAATCCTACAGCATCTCTTGCAGTCAAATGTCAAAATTCTGTTATTAGGTTAATAGGAATAGCAGTTTAATTAGTCATATACTTTCACAGTCTAAATACATGTTTGGTCCCTATAGTTTACCTTTATTTTGGGTTTTGGTCCCTATATTTTAAGGGTATTTTGGTTCTGTGATTTTATTTCATTTAGGTTTTGCCGTTTTGGTCCAGCCCACCAGTAATATGTCACCCCATGTTCCCTTCAAAAGACAACTATCAAGTTAACTATTTAGTGAATTATAGGGACCAAAATCTAAAGAGAATACTATGGAAACCGAAATCCAAACTCTTACAATATAGGGCCCAAAACCAAAATCAAGGTAAATTTCAGGTACTAAAAATATATTTAAACCTACTTCCGTGGTTAGCTATTTGCAAGTCAATGATGCACACTATTTTACAATTGCAAACACAATGAAAGAAAGAAAAAAATCAAATAGCATTAGTTTGACACTCACCACAAAGGACTTTCAATTTCAACTTCCTAAATTGGCATAAATAAAATAAGGATAGACAAATAGGAATATTATCAATTAAAGAATGGCTTGAACAAGCAGTTGGGGGAGGGCAGAAAAGTCACACCTAGTAAACTTATTTTCAATCGAACATTCACTCTAGCTCCCTCAATACTAATGTTGGAACTAAATGACTCAATAAACATGTTTTCGTATCTTAGAGACTGAACAAATAAACCTGAGGCATATGATAAACCACCCAAATAATTTTTTTTTTAAAATCACCTGGACTCCTCGGTCCAACATCTTACTTTCCAAACAGTAAATGACCTCATCAGGTTCCGCAGGTTTCTGATTTGTGATCCAAACAACTTCGCAACCAACGCCCCTCAACAGAAACGCCAACTCCATCAGCAGCAAAGGCCCACCTGCAAGTGAACCCAATCCATATTTACTTTTCTCATCAAACGAATTAAAAAGGGGATTTGACTCGGTATGTAAAGAACCTGACAGAGATAGCTCGTGCGAAACCATGAGAACTAGCTTCGACTTCATGAAATCTAGGGGACTGGAAGCTGCATTTCCGACTTGGACGGAGGAGCGAATCTGGTTCTGTTGCGCTCCAACGAAATGCTTAGTGTTGCAGGAATCGGAATTGTTGGCTCTCATGAACAGCACCGTCACTGTTGAGATAGACAAAAATGCCGCCAACATTAGCGGCCACCTCTGCTTAGCCATTGCCACCGAATGCTTCGCCATTCTTCTCACCTTTTCAAACTCTAATTTCGCATTCTATTATCTGTTTCTAGGGTTTCCACTCAATCTTTGCAAATTGGTCACGACCTGGTTTAGCATCTCATCTCATCTGTTCTCAGTCCCAGACCATAATTATTTCATTTTCACAATTTCTATATCGATATTTATTTTCATAATTAAACTGATAAGCTAATTTCTTCTCAACATGATTGGGCAAAGAAATGTACGGGCCAGGAAAGCACCTGAATCCAATTCAAACCACATCAAGTGGGCCAAAATTTAAAGAATATGGCCCAACCAATTTAAAACCGAATCAAAATCACAATTATCGATGCAAAATGAGACTAATTAAGGTAATTGTTGGATTGGTCATATTTTATTTCTTTTGTTTTTTTTATTTGCATGGTTATTTCATTTATTCATGAATTACTTTCGTTAGAATGATCCAAATTGTGATTGTCAGATTTCCAATAAACGGAAAACATAAATTGTATAATTTTCTCCGTGCATATTTTATACCTTTTTATTCAGAAAAATATATAAAGAATGTGCTGCTAACATGTGCGTTATTTTATTTTCTTCCAAAATGCTTTGTAAAAACAACTATGGCACCCATAAAAAATAGGTACTTAAGTAATGTTTATCAGTCTATGATTTGATATAAACGCCTATTCATCCCCAACTTGTTAGTTAAAAGCGACAATAGAGTAGATGGCATTTGCATCGTTTTCATTATCGGTCTAAGAATTTTGTTAGACAAAAAATGGACCCACGAAGGCATGAACTTATCAATGTAGAATATGACTTACCTCTTTATTTTCATTAATCTGTTTTTAAGACAAACGAGAACAAAACTTATGAAATTGGGCATCACATTTATTACAAGACAAAAAATGACATGCTCACACACGAGTGTTAGGTTATGAAACATAATGTCAAATTGTGATGAAGCGATCTTCTCATCCATCGCCATTTCCTATCAACTGGTTACTATCCAAAGAACATCATTAGTCATGTTTTTCAAAAACTTAGGATTTCACCTGAAGACATATTGGCTCATCACCTTGTCATGTTACATAAGGTTTCTCTCCTGATTTTGGAGAAAAGGGCATAATCCATATATTGGCCCATTTTTATCAAGCACTTTTTTCTTTTTCTTTTTTTCACGGTAGCTTTAATTCAATCCTCCACACAGTCTGTGGTATCTTCCCTTGTCATGTAGTTAGCAGCAGTGTTGGAGTCTTCAGAAGAGTCTCCAAACTCTTCTTTATACATTTCTTCTATCATTGGTTTCCATAGCCGTACCCGAGCATTTATGAACCAATTTGAGACCTGAAGCAACAATAAAGACACCTACATAAGCATCATAGCAAATTAAAAATAGAAAAAGGGTGATTGTGCTTTGGATAAGGATTTACTTGGTTTTTAGTTAAACCTGTCTGAGATGCCAGCATTAACTTTTCAGAATCATTAGGATAACTGCGGGAATCAGATATCAAATTGGCATCTTTAAAAGGTAGGTAACATTATTAATAACTTAAGATGAAGAAAACAAGAAGCTAATTATTTAGTAGCTTACGGATGGAGAAAGTGCTCAAAGAGCCAAGAACGAAGAATTGCCACAGAGGTTTCAGGCAATCCTCTGATGGGTCTCCACACCTGGCGTTGGCTTTGGATCACCCCAAGTTGTTGGAGAGACACTCTACTATGTCTAGTGTCCCTATCAAACAAGCTTAGTTGAGATAAGCCACTACTGATTTTAGGTAAATCCTGAAAAAGTTTCCTTTTCTCAGCATTTATTTGTGACAATATGGCATCTCTCAAGCTGCAGAAATGCCTTGACATGGCTTGGAGTGCCAAAGCAGTGTAACACTTGGCAGCTCCAAGACCCGCTATCATTTCAAAAGATGCCACCACTTCCTCCATTTGATGGTAGTATTTCTCACACCTACTTTCAACCTGCAAAAATTGAACACAATGAATAAATAAAGAGGTCAATTTCAAATTTCAATTTTCAAGTCCGAACACATATCGAAGTCAGTGAAAGTAAAAGAAAAAAAAAAGGGCAGAAATGACCAACCTCATCCAACAAAGAAATCAACCTTGCAATTTTGATTTGATGTTCATGTTTGTCAGATAATAAAGGTTCATTATTCCTCAACTCCGCTTTTAACTCTGAGGAAAGTGTCCTCCTACTCCCATGAAACAACTTCTCAGCATACTTTTCATTGATTCTATCAACCACGTTTCCACCAACATCAACAAGATCTTCAAGAAGGGATTGTACCGGTTTGAGGTATCTTGAGTTGCCAATGACAGAAGTAAAAGACTCAGCACCATAAGAAGTGGAAGGAGAACGGTTCAAAGGAGCAGAAGATGAAGCAAAAGTGCCACTGCCGCTGGTGAAAAAGTAGTCACTGGTTAGATGCTCCACTGCAGGATTACAGGCTTCCCTTGCCTCTTGTCCAGGAATGAAGTAATTGGGGTTCATGAGACCCGGGTTTAAGGTTCTTTGGTGCCTGTATTCATCAGAAGGGACAAGCATGTGAGAGCCTAAAGAAAGGGAAAGGCCTTGAAGTTGGTGGTGATTGCTCTCGTTTGCTGCTCCAAGAAGATCCATCAAGTGCCTTGTGTGGCTGATCTCAGAGCCCTCAGCTAATCCTTGCACAAGGTCCACTGATCTTGATATTCTCTCTCCAATAGATTGAATGCTGGGAAATGCTCCTATTGACTCAGGGAATGCATTGTTGTTCCTCATGGAAGAGCCATAAGCATCAAGCTCTTGGTTCTCAAAATGGTTTTGATGAGTAATGGAGTTGGACATAATGGTAGAGTTTGTGAGATACTTAAACTAAGACTATGAACCTCCTAAACTAATGAATGAAACTAAAAGCTATTGTGGGTGGTTGTGATTGAAAGTCTCCACTACGGTGAAAGAGAGAAAATGTGAACCTCATTTCATTCTGATTTCTAAAAAGGATAAAATGAGAAAAGGGGAGTTGAAGGGAAAATCGACACTGTTTTTACGTACTGAAGTAACTATTTGAGCAAAAAGCTATCTGAAGATAGGACTTAATAATATACAGAAGGGGAGAATCCGTACTATGTTTGCACGAAGCCCATGGATGTTCAGCAGTGGATTCATTGGCGAGGATAATCAGTGGTCACAATCAACTCCGAAGTTTCAAAGTTGAAGTCTGTACAGTGTAAACTTAAATAAAATCTTGGGGCAAAGGCAGCTAAGAAAATGATAGAACTCAAACCAAATTTGGGGCTGACATGCCAAAATCACTCAAGATGTTGTTAGTGCCAAGACTCAAACACAAGCTAGAGGTGTTATGAGAACCGACTTGGGAAGACCATAATAAAGCTTTGGGTTAAAAATTAAGATAAACGTTGGTTGTACAAATGTTTTATTTACCTACTAACTCGAACTACTTATTGCCACAGTGAAGATGCAGAGAAAGTTCCTTGAGCGCAAGACTCAAGGGGAATGATTATTTTAAGACTGTTTTTTTTTTTAAATGTTGTTGCTACAATACAAAATGAACTCAATTTTTCTTGAATGAGAAAAAAAAAGCAAGCTCGCTCCAACACCTAGTGACACATGGAAATTCCTTAGGTTGCAAGTAACTTTTTTTGTAAAAGGATAAAATAAAATGCCACGGTAAAATAATTTTAAATATTTGAAAATTTAGCATTAATATTTTATCCACAAAAGTTAAGGGTACAAATTCAAGGCAGCTTGCATTGCAATTTGCAAGCGGGCCTGAGGCCCCTAACTCCTAGCAGTTTTCTGCGTTACAAGTTTCAACAATGATGCAAATATGCCTTAGATAATAATAATTCAGTGAAAATCACAATAATTTACCCTGTATTACTTTCCCAGCAGATCTACATCTATGATCTACCCTCAGACCTATGAGTCTATGACACAGTTCTGGCCTTTCTTAAAGAAGCCAAGTTAATTAGCTATGTTAGAAAACATAGAAAATGACAATAAAATAAAATGGTCCCCAACTTTGCTGACTATAAAACAACAAGCAAAAGCATCAATCTTCCAGCTTTAGTCCCTGCAGCTATATTTTTTTGGGAGACTCAAAAGCAGCTCGAAACAGTGTAAATCTCTTTCCCCTCTCACCACAGGAGGGGGAGCCGGCCCTCCATAGGTTAAACTGTTCTGTTCATTGTGTTGTTGTGATCTGCAAAAGGAGGAGAAAAGTGGGCTATCTTTTGCACACTCCCAGTTCTAGGATTGTCAGTTTGTGAGCCCTTATAAATAATTTCTAACTTTTTTCCCGTTAGGTATTGTGGGCATGCATAGGGATGTTGAAAGGACACTGATTATCACAATTTCTGAATATTAATTAATTACTATAATTAAAATTAAACTGTGTTGCTCCCAAGAGAGAGAGAGAAGGGGATGTTCTGCTGATTTTGGGGAACGCATTGGTCCGTTTGGATGCTTTAGTAATCATTGCGTTCATTGTTCCTTTGGACTCCTCCACTTGTCCCTTTCTCCTTCTGTGAATGCCGCATACCTACATCAACCCCCCTCCTCTCCCTTATTACAACCATGTTTAAAATTAAAGTTTGGGGCCACTTGAAAACATTAGTTGAAAACATGAACATTTCTTCTATGATTGATTGGTTCGATAAAACCTCAATTTGAGTCCGTTTTAATATTAGTTGTTTTGAGGCATAATTTAATATTGAGTGAGGAGGTAGAATTGCGTTTGTACTGCACCTTTGCCTCCGTGCAAGCTATGAAGCATCATCGTCATTCATCAATGACACAGACTAAGGTGTGCATATGGACCACACGACATGCCGTGAATTTACTAACAAGAATCAATACATTCACATCGTACTTGTTACAGTTTTTTTTTAATTTTTTACAAGATTCCTTATTCAACATAATGCACGAGACGTGTTCTTTTTATGCTTACAAAAATTGCCTGCACATACAACCAATCATCTGTAATATTACAAGCGAATATCTACACGTCTACCTGTATATTTTGTACGGTTGGTGATTTACATCACTTTTACGAACAATGGGCAACAAGAATGAAGAAAAAAGAGCAGCAGCATAGGCTTTCTCTTTCAGCTTTGTGATGGTACACCTTTCCAGAGATCCCTTAAAATCATCAAATATTTTTGCTAGATTTCATACGACAAACTCATGCAACAGATGAGGATTGCCAAACCTGTGCTGTTGCTTTCCTGAATCCGTGAAATGATAATCTAGCAAATCAGCATCCGGGGAAGAAGCCAATGTTTGATTACGTCTTTTGTGGATGGCATCATCGGACATGGCAAATCCATCGCTTTCACAGTTCCTCAACTCCAATGCAAGTGAAACGTGGCCACCCACTGTAAAGTTACCCAACTCTGATAAATCATATGTGGCAGCAGCAGCAGTGGAAGAACCCATTAAGCTGCCATCACCATTCTGGTTGGTTGCCACATAAAGGTTGCTACTGCTGTGGTTCATCCCAAGCCTTTGGTTTTGATTACCCTGCAATTTCCTTGTTCCAGAATCCATCACCCCATTTTCTACATGTACCCCTCTCTCCAGTTCTGTAGTGGAAGAGGCATGTTCAGACTTCAATCCATGGGGTTGGAGTTGGATACCATCAACAGTTACTAAATTGTCTTGTGACTCTTCCCATTTATTATTATCAGACTCTTGAACTTCATCTCTTTTACCTTTGCCATTGTTTTCAGATGAAAGGTTGCAGTTCATTTCAGAATCTCCAAACTCTTCTTTGTACATTTCCTCAACCATAGGCTTCCAAAGTCGCACCCGTGCATTGATGAACCAATTTGCGACCTGATATCAACATTTATTTAGTTAACGCTCGATCATCCCATCCCGCTCACCAATGAAAACAGTGTACAGTTGAGATAAAAAAACAAAAACTAATTTTGTACCTGGTTCCTGGTCAAGCCTGTTTGCCTTGCTAGCATAATTTTCTCTGAATCTTTGGGGTAACTGGTATCAATTATGATAAAATGAAAGGTGAAGAATTTTTAGTACAACAAACATATATAAATTAGTGTATAATGCCATTAACTGCAAAAAAACAAGTAGAGGGTAAGGGTGACGTGTGACATACGGATGAAGAAAATGTTCAAAGAGCCAAGCCCGAAGAATTGAAACAGAACTTTCAGGAAGACCCCTCTGGGGCCTCCAAGCTTGTCGCATTACACCAAGTTGCTGAAGGGCCTTTTGTTGTCTAAGTTGCTGATCCACATAGCGGAGACGGGGTATTCCCTCTTGCTCCCCAAGGCTCCTTTGTGTCACTTGAATTTGGCCACTAATAGCATCACGCAAACAGCGAAAGTGGCGAGAAATTGTTCTCAAAGCAAGTGTAGTATATGGTTCTGCTGCTCCACACCCAGCCACCATATCGAAAGATGACACCACAATCTGCATCTGATGGCAGTATTGTCTGTATCTTTTATCTACCTATAACCAGCACAAACAATGATCGGAGTTAGATATTAGCTAACATTATCATTAATTCATTATCATAACTAACTGTCTTTTCAATATTTAAGCATACCTTTCAAACACTACAGCAACAAATAAACTGACAATTATAGCTATAACTGTAGAGCAATAGTATATCCTTGAAACTACTCTTCTTTCACATTATTTGAAATAGAAAATCTTGAAAAAGTAATGAATATCAATCGTATAATAAATGGCTTTACTAGTGGTGCACTTGCTCACTCTGACGTGAGACGTGACAGCTAACCTTTTGAAATCAATTTACTGCTGTTATTGATTTGGGCAATTGGAATCTCTGCAAAACGCGACAGTATCATAGGTACAGCAGAGCTCTTTCAAACAGTGTAAAAGCACAGAGGTTTAAATAGCCAAAAAAAAAAAAAAAAAAACCCGCGTACACTCCTATATAGAAGAGAACTTGAACAAAAAAAGAGGGTCGTATAAAAGAGGAACAGTTGGGGTAAAAAAGTTATTGTATAAAAAAAATTGTTTTATACAGTATAATCTTTTATGTTATTCAACTGATGCATTAAAATCTACCATAGAACAAAAACATCTTGTACAAGGAAACTGGGAAACGTATTACTAAACAAATTATGTCAATGGAATAAAAATAAACCATGCAATCTAATCTAATGATATGGAAAATACAAATTTACCTCATCCAACATCGACAGAAGCTTTGTTTTCTTGTCCAACAAGTTCTGCCGTTCTCCGGGAGATAGCTCACAAGAAGGATTGGCAGTAGAACCATTTGCAGATTTTCCATCTGAATCTTTAGAGCTATCTTTTCCAATGTCACGGCAGTTTTCTTGTTTTTCCATTCCAGGTTGCTTCAAAGCCTTCCGGACATTAACTATTTCATCAAGCAACTCCTGTGCCGCTTTAAGGTATTGGGAGTTTAGGACGCTGTTGGAAAAACCTGGTGATCCTTGCAAGCATGGATCAGAGTGGACTTCTTTGAGACACATTGAGGGGTGAGGGTTGTAAAAACCCTCCCTTTTGGTAATGTCATGAAAGCCCCCAGAAGATACAGATGCCATGCATTCAGCAGCACTTCTCAACTCCTTATGTAGGTTGGCCTCATCATCTTTGAGAGACATAGTTCCCTTTAAGTTTGGGAGACAATCAGTCATTAGTGGTAAAAGACCAGTGTCAGGATATTGATACTGAAATGAAGGGACAGATGCAGTAGAAGGCATGAGCGTTCCAAGACTAAGAGATAGGCCCTGGCACTGCATGTTTTGCTCTCTATCTACAATGCCCATTTGTGTCCTTGGAACAACTGGGGAATCTCCAGCAAAAGAGTTGCATGCTGGATCACCAGTTGCAGCATTGGAATGCCCATCAATAGACTGCATGGTCACTGTGTCCCCCATAGCCGTGATAAACTTCACCCCATTTTGCCCTCCTACAGATTCATTGTAGTTATGAGCTAACAAAGAACTCCCGGACATCATGTCCGCATAGGACCCTGAAGAAAAGGCTTGGTTGGGATACATTGTAATCCGGTTTCTGGTCTCTTCAGAATGGATTCAGCTGACTTCGCTTTTGCTACTTACGTTTGGGAAACAATTAGCATTGATATAACATTTCCTCTGCTATTCTGTTTGGTTAGGTGGATGAGGTAAGAATGATGCTCAATCATCAAAAGCTCGTTGAATTGAAAAGTCAAAATTACTTATAACAGAAAGATAATCAAAGCGACTTCAATCAATATATACATAGCATAATCAAATTCAAAATATGTGCCATTGTCGGAGGCTCAAAATATGAATAGTATATAATACAGGCAAAGCAATTCCAAGTCCAACCATAAAAATAATGTTGGCCAAACTTAACACCACCGTTACATTATTTTATTACATTTGACTGCTTTGGTTTTGGGGATTTTTATCCCAGTACATGAACAAAATTGATTTCTGGTCTCGGTTCAAATCCAAACTCACTAAACCACCAAGAAATTTCCCAAAACACCCCAAACATTTCGGGTCTAACATTCCTCCAAACAAATGCAAGGTGATATAGTATCGTTATAACTTATTTCCCACATGATCGGATCAAACCCTCTCCCATTGTGCCCTTGGGCCTGGGCTTCATTTATATAATCCAGGTTTGAAATTGGATACTAAAAAAAAGGAAAAGGGGTTATGGGGTTTTTGATAAAATGAAAAATGGATTTCTGTTATGTGGCACGCAGTTGTTAAAAGGTAAGCAAATTCTCATTTTGGATGTAAGAAGCAGAAAAACAAATCCTTTCAAGTTTCATTACAAGTTTAGATTGAAAAGGGATTTAACTACTGCCAGGGGTGGTGTATGCCTGCTGGTTGTGGCTCGGACAAAATGGAAGGAACAGAAGTGAGGTGAATTTCACAAACAAGGCTAAACCCATGAAAACCAAGCAAACCTGAAACATGAACCCCACAATTCCCTTTGAGCAGAATTCAGAGTTTCCACCCATTTTCAACCTCACAAAACACGGTTTTGTTGGTGAAAATTCAAAACAAAAAGGGTTCAAACAAGGAAGCACTAATCAGTGGAGAACCCAAAAAAAAAAAACTATCACGATGAAAAATCCAACCCGCGTAGAGTACCTCACTCATTGGTTCCCACTTCTCAAATTAGAAACTTTTATCTCCCAGTCAGTCACAGTAACCTTCACATTCTAATTTTCTACTTTCTATGACCATCAGAAGTATCACCTAACACCAGAAACAACACTGCATCATCACCACCATACCATCATCATCATTACAAACCTCTTTTGAAAAAAATAGAGAGAAAATTTCGACTGTGTTGTAAACCTGTATCACAAAATAAGAAAAGAAAAATACCTGAAGTGAGAGATAAAGGCACTAGCATGGGACTAAAAATCGAAAAGAGGGGTTTGGAGCAGAAGTGATAGACAATGATCCAAAAATTGAGTTTGAGCTAAAGCCCAGACAAATGCCAATCCCAAGAGATATATTTCAAACAAAGATGAAAGACCCAACTCCTTATCATTGGAACAACGGCACCAACCAATGACAAAATATTATTATTAAATTTAAAATAATTAAATGGGAGAACTTGTTTACTTGCCAGCACCAACTACTTTTTATATATTTTTTTAAAAAATAAAATTGATATTGGTAAAAAGGAATAAATAATTAGCAAATTTCAGCGTCAATCATTGTCCAGTTTCTCACGTGTGGGAAACGCCTCATGAAAATCGTGTGTGTGAGAGGTGGTTGTTTGCTTGGAAGGGTTCAAACCCTAACCACCAGTTGGTGGACCTGTAACTTGTAACCCTCTCCCCCCTTAAACCCCCACTTAACGCATAAATCATAATAATCCCTTTCTCTCTCCTCATGCAATCAACATATCTCACAGAAAAAAAAAAAAAAACCATTAATATTTTAAATATGCAATCAAAATTCAAAGAATATCGAGGTTGGCTCGATTCGCTATTCGGGAGTAGGTGAAAGTGACAAATTCACGCGTCCACGTGTATTCTTCATTTCTTCCAATTGCAGCTCCAACCCCTCCAATGATTACGTGCCCTTCATACGATCACCCTTATCACCCCATACATAACATAATACACTCATCATTTTTATTCATGCTATTTACTATTACTAATTATTACTTAACATGTATCAATGCATATACTTAATTAATACCGCTATTACATGTTTTTAGTTAGTATTCATTTTAATATTGGGTCAATATTCATGGATTTTTTATGTATTCTTGTAAAAATGTCAATTTGAGAAGAAAATAAACCACCTATGGCTAGACGGTAGCTAGTGTTACGTCTTCTCTAATAGCAAAAGACCTTTGAACTTGAAAAAAAAATATAATAGTTTTGTTGGCTGAATAGTCAAGCATCAATAGCCATACATTAATTAACATTGTTCTTTCGACTCTGGTATACTATCGAGACAAGAATATTTCATTTGTTAGAAACTTTCTTCTCTTTGTTATCTCATCCCCCACGGGCATATTTGATAAATGCTTTATTTTTTGTTCTTGAATTCGAGTGGTTCATTGACATTCGGGAGAAAATTAGAAAAAAGAAGAAGGTATTTTCCTATTGACAATAGTGGAGGTAGGTTCCCCTTCCACTAGTTTTTAAGAATCCAATACCATTCAAGTAGCAGGAAGATAAATGTATGAACTCATTGACATATATAAATTTGTTAACATTTTAAAATAATATAATATAAACTAGACAAACTATATAGTTACGTGTATGCGTAATAATAATAATTATTATTATTATTATTATATAGAGAGGGATTATAATTTCCTTTTTTTTATTCATATGACCATTTTTTTTTTAAATCTTTCCTGAAATGAACAGTACGCTCCTCTGTGTTTTTTTAAAAATAGAAATAATTATTAGTATATGTGTAGTTCAGTAGTTGAGTGACATCCTAATTTTGGAAAACGCTTAGTGCAAGATTCATATTTTAGTGAATTTTAATGCTAATTTCAAATTTTATTTGATGCACGAGGCTTTCTATAACTTAAAACTTAGGGATTCATTCATTTAATATAAAGATTTAGCATCGCTTTCATATATCTACTTATGTTTACCGCCACTGTAGTGTTGTTATCATTGTTGGCACTTGACCCCTTCATATTTTTTAATCTGTGCCGACAATAACAACCGGAGATGGCGATGTAAAACTGTAATAGGGTAATAACGTAAAGCTCACAAGGTACATATTCATTTAGTTATTTAAAAATATTAGCCATAGTGCCAATCTTAGACTCCGTATCCTCATACCAAACTAAAATAACTATTATATGTATATAATGTAGGTATTATTATTGGTTGCTTTAATTTGTTAAACGATCTATTCTATGGATGTGATGTTATCCATGGTGGCGGCAAATCAAATGTCTTATGGGTTCCGCTGATTAAATGCGTAATTAGTGACCTACAACTACTAGGAAACGGGTTTGATGAAAATATTGGTCACAACCTGCAAGAAACCCTGTTAGTTATGTATCGATGGTACCTTTTTACCAAAAAAAGACTTGATATGGTGTGATACAGGTCATCATGGTCTCAATGTTTTTGGCCAAACTAGCTAGCAAGATTCGCAAGTTTTGCATCCATCCCCTCCTTTCTTGAGAATGTAGGAGTGAGTAATGATTAAGCTGTGAATGTTGAATGCAAAAGGTAATTCTCTCATAAAGGCTATTAATAGTTCTTTTTCGAGCCTCAAATATTGAACTGATGGAATTCTTGCTCTAATTATTCAGCCACTGACTTGTTGCTCTAATTATTTAACCTTGTAATTCTAATGAAAACGGCTGAATAAATGGTTGGAGAAGCTAATAAGTGGGTGAGGCTTCTAAGGGGCATGCCCTTTTCCTTTTTCCCATAAAAAATGGTTCGATTCAAATATTTTCAGGCAATCGTGGGGTGAGTTAGATTCGGAGGGTTCCCATAATTCCATTGGTTAGCAAGTCAGATTATTTGTTAGGAATTAAAGGTGGGTGGAAAACCACTTGGCTTTTAATTAGAGTTTTCATTATTTTGTATATTTTTAATTTCACGGATCTTAATATACTAAGTACTTTTTAGATATTGATTAAAACTTATAAAATTAATATTTTATTCAAAAAATTAACAATGCACCTTTATCAGAAGTTTTAAAATTTATAATATCAATTATCGATAGCATTTATTATTATTATTTAACCAACGTTCTTGAGACATTTTTTAACAAATCCTTTCGATTACTTTTTTCATACAAAAATGAAGATACCAACTGATCGGGTTTTAATAAGAAAAGAAAGAATGAATATTACTTTGTTCTCCTAATATGTTAGATTAGCTTCGTCTATGTATATAAATTAAGTATAATATACTATAATTTATGACAATTATTATAGTTTTTTTCATCTAATTTTTAAATTTATTTTAACAGGACATGCTATATAACTATTTGATTAGAGTTAAGAGATAATAATGTTTTGAAACAGAATCAAATTGATCTAATTATTTAACTACTTTTGTGGGTGACTAAAGTAAAAAGGAAAGACAAAAATAATTATAAAATTGGCAAAAGAGTTATAATGATCATACTGGACTATATCTTTAAAGTCTTATCATCATTTTGTTTCATTTAGAACTCCAATTGGATGTTATAAATCAGGACATTCAGGAAAAATAAAACTACTAGGCATTAGCAACTACTCACTAAGAAAAAATAAAAAAAGATTGATAAAAAAATAATTGTTTTTAAAATATATATCCTCAGTAAAAAGAAATTATGTACACAAAGTGTATATAACATGTTCCCGTAAGCATAATTTTAAAATTGGATAGAAAGACAGATTGCAACGATTATGATAAAGTAAGGTATATTGTGCTTAATTTTATTTATGAGAGTGAAAAGTGTGACTAAATTAACAGAATATATCGGGGAAAATATTGTTTAATAAAAAATCATAAAAAATAAAACTCTTCAAGTAGACTTAGCTTTTAAAAACATAAAAAAAAAAAAAAACTCATCATTTTCTTTTGTTTTTAAAAGCAGAGCGCAGATTTTTAGGGTACTGCTAAAAGTTAGAAAAAAAAAAAAAACACATAACTGTAATTTTTAGTGAAGCATGGCTACAGTAACCAAGAAAAAAAAAAACAAATAATTGACTTTTCTTCGTTAAATGCAACAGATAATAGTTTTGTAAGTAAAATATATTTATTAAAATAAATATAACAAATTTTTTAAATTTATTTAAACATATTTTATTTTCATAAATTATATACAAAATCTATTAAAATGAGATAAAAAAATAAAATGTTATTTTTATAAATTATACCTCTAAAATTTTCCATCGAGTTAAACTCATTGAGCATGGAGAAATCATTTTGTGTCGTGAGAGGCTGATAGTTGAACCAAAGAAAAATTTAAACGTAGAGGAGTGTTGAAGGTATATGAACACGAGGAGGAGAGACATTAATATAGGTGGTTCGCTAAATGAAGTAGGTGTTATCTTTAAAAATAAAAGTACTTTAAAAGTTAAACTAAAAAAATTAGAAATTCTAAATTCTGTTTTTATTTATAATTCCTCTTATTTATTGAATAAAAAAATTTGAATGCATCTATAATTTTATTTCATATTTACCTCAAAATATCAGAAGGATTAATAGAAAGGTATAATAAGACCATATAAAAAACAGAGGTAAAAGAATAACATTTTTTTTTCGGTCAAAGTGCCCATTGTTGAATTTTTTTTGGGCCAAAACCTGTTGTTCGTCTTTTTTTTTTTGGGTCGGACTCGGACTGAATGCTTTAAGCTTAGTTTGGGCCTTCTCTGAATCTGTTTGGAGGAAAACAAAAAAGGTGACAAAGAAAGTCCGAAACTTGGCTTGATTTCCCCCTTTTTTTTTCATGAATTTTTTAAATTATTAATTAACCGATCAAATAAATTTATTTTTGACTGTTGTCCAAAAGAAAAAAGACGGGTGTTGCAAATGCATTGTTGCTTTCCAATTTTGCGAAGACGAAGAGGTTACAATGTTGATTCGGCGATTGCCTTGGACGGCGATTTCTGTGGGCTCACCACTTCCGTTGAATTTCGGCGCTATGTATGGAGCAAGCATTCCCATGCGCAAGCAACTCACCGTTTCCCTTTTCTCCTTCTGCTCTAGCTCTGGCTTCCATCCCCCTCCTCAATCACAAAAACCTGTAATTTCATTTTGAAGCCATGCCTTGGGTTATTTCATTTTATTCCTCGCAATAATCACCGATTTTGAATTTCCATTCGTAGGTTAACGAAACGGATAATCGTCACTCGCAGTCTCTGAAACCCGGTCTTTATCTCGTTGGAACACCGATTGGAAATCTCGAAGACATTACCCTGAGGCACGAAACGTTTCACACGAGTATTTTCTTCCTCTTTTCACTTGGGTGTTTAAGTTTAACAGATTTTGTTTGGTGTGCACGCGCAGGGCTCTTCGCGTGCTGAATTCTGCTGATGTCATACTCTCAGAGGACACGAGACACTCTGGGAAGTTGCTTCATCACTACAATATCAAAACACCCCTTGTAAGCCTCTTCTTTTTCGCAACGTTTGATTGTTCTGCTTCCTAGTTTACCTCTTCCAATACTCTTGTCTAGATCTTCAGACGAGTTAAAGGGAACAGGTTGTGTTGAAGAGGTCGAAGCAGGGTATGCTTACGCTTGTCCTATATATAAGGTGAAACAGAATATTCATCCTTTTTAACTGAAGATAGATTAGTCCAAGCTTGTAAAACACGATTGGGGAGTTAAAGTTGGCAAGATTGGATTTAGGGAATTCATCCACTTCACTAGTGGAGCGGCAACCAGATGCTGCTGGTGAAGGTTTACAATAAGCATCATGAACTCCGACTACCTTCGCCGGCAGCACTGCTGCTCCGCCTGTTTTGCAAACTTGATACCTCATCAACAAATTTTTTCTTCACTTCCTTGTCTGAGAAATTATTTTTATCGAGTCATTGTAAAACACTAGTGAATTTTTAACTGAAGCCCTATTACATGTACATATATATTCTAATGCCCATACCTAATGAAAAGAAAAAACCTGATTAAATATATAGTCAATCAAATGATGTATGATAATAAAAAGTAACTAAAGCTAATCGAGAAAATATGTACTTACTATTAAAAAAGCTACACAGCCATTCAAATCAATCTTGGTTGGACAATGACTAAGCTTACAGGATGTATTATTAAGAGTAGAAAGTGACTTACCATGTACAACTTTAGCTCACTTAAAACTATCAAGATGATTAACACCATCTAGATATTTCAACAAGAAATCAAGAAATGCACTAGAGGGTAAAAAGTAAAACTTATAAAACAGGCAGCTATGTACAAGCACAAAATTCTTTACATTATCATTATATTTATTTTCTTCTATCGCTTTCAAAATTTTTCATAAGAGATCTTTCCATCAATGACATTACATAATTGATGGACAAAAGAGCTTTCATTTGTTACATGAAAAATCTATGTATGTTCCTTCAGAGGGCAAGCCAAGGATCAGAGTCACTTCTTCACGAGTAAATTGGATTAATCTATATTTAATTGAAAGGGATGAATCTTCTAAGTTCCACCTAACATATTAATATATTGGACAAGCATGAGCATCATTGTAAAATAATTCCCTTTCTGTAAATAAAAGGTTGTGCAAGCATAAGAATCATTGTAAAATAATCTTCAGATGAGTTATCACAAATTCAATGAATCACAAAGGGAACAGATTGTGCTGAAGAGGCTGAAGCAGGGTGAGATTGTGGCACTTATAAGTGATGCTGGAATGCCAGGTATCAGTGATCCTGGTATGGAGTTGGTATGTTGCTGTTGCCGTGTTTATTATTATCAGCATTTCTTTAATGTTTCTTAAGTGTGTGCGTGTGTGGTTAGTGGATTTTGGAGGTTTCTTACTCATTAGGAAGCTTCTCAAAATTTGATGCAGGCCAAATTATGTGTTAGTGAAAATATCCTGGTTGTTCCTATCCCTGGTCCCTGTGCTTTGGTATCGGCTCTTTCTGCATCAGGTTTACCAACTGATGAATTTACATTTGGTAATTAGCTGGATAAACTGTTGGTGGATTGACTATTATAGAGACTTTGGCATTTGTGTTGTATTGGGACCTGAAAATTGAAATGGCTGTTGTGACTTATGTTTATGTAGTTGGTTTTCTTCCAAAGCATTCAGGTTCAAGAAGAAAAAGGCTTATGGTTTCAGCTGATCAAACAACAACACAAATATTTTATGTTCCTCCTCACAAACTTTCTCAATTTCTTGAAGAGTGTTCTTCAATATTTGGTGATACGAGGTACTGAGAGCCAACACAGTGATGTTTATAATGCTTAGTTTGATGAACGAAAGTACTATGTGCTTGTCAACTTTTTCTATCAATCAGCATACTTGCCTCTCACTTTTATTTTATTTTTTCCGATTGGAGAATACATTGGTTGCTTTTTTTGCAATATATTAATCATTTAGATAACTAACTCATGAATTTTGATTTTGGGGGGGATGGGGAGTATACTTAATTTGTCCTTCAAACTTTCCTTTTGGCAATATTAGCTGAGGAGGACAGAGGTATGGCTTGGGAAGTTATATTGACCCAGATCGGTTGACTCTTCAATATGATGATGATATTGCAGGATATGTGTTATTGCTCGGGAAATGACCAAGTTACATGAAGAGGTAGGTTTAGAATTTGACTCCCTGAATTCGGTAGTGTTTGAACACTGATTATATTTCTTGAAATTGGTTAGTTATCGTATCTCTGTTATGGTTACCTTGAAGCCATTGATTCTGCAACTACTTTTCACTTAATCTGTGATAACCAGAACAATGGAACCCAATAGTTTCCGACTCTGTATATTTGCTGCCAATATTATAAATTAAATAAGGTTAATCATAGCAATGATGCCTTGCTATTGCATTTCTCAATATGCAAAATGACTATTTTTCTTATGCAAAAACATATATTGTTTTGTCTTGCTACAAGATTTAATTGTTCATCAACTATGATTATGGTGGTATGCTTGACTTTGGGATTTAAATTTACTTCTTTTGTACCTGATTCTGGCTGTAACTTAAAAATCATATTGCATAGTATTTTTGACAGGGGTGAGGATAAGGATGATGTATTTGTATGTGTGGATTTTCTGGCAGACAACCAGGAGGCATATGTAACTTAATAGCTACACCATCAGCATGCTTTTGTTTTGTAGAATTTTGTGAATAGTTTGTTCAATCAATTAGCATATTATACTTGTCATATGATTTGTTCTTTTAACTGACATATTAGATATTGCTTATGTAGTTTTGGCGTGGTACTCTTGGTGAAGCCAAGGAATTATTTTCTATTCGTCAAGTGAAGGGAGAACTTACCATATTGATTGAAGGACAAGCAAATTCTAAAGTTGAAACTCCGTCTCACATTCAGCTTGAGAGTGAACTAAGAGAACTGATTGCAAGTGGCGCGAGTCTTTCCACAGTAAATTTATTTTAGTAGAAGCTTTATATAGATAATATATATAATAATCATTTTGAACTGCACCTCTTTTCTGACATAACCTATATCTCTTGTTTTCTATTTTATTCCCTTAGAATTGAATTTAATCATGTTTAAAATTAGCTCAAATGTATCTTTTTACCTCATAAGTTGATTGACTCATTTTTAATAGAATCACAGTTCAATTTTTTTTCTTTCATTTCAGCTTATAATTACTGTGTACTTTCCATGCATTTGTTAATTAATTTCAACTGCTGGTGTTTAATTTAGGCTGTGAAATTGGTTACCGGCAGATCATCAGTGAGTAGAAAAACTATATATTCACTTGCACTAAGAAAATTTGGGAAGCAACCCGAAGTGGAAGATGATTCAAACTAGTGCAGATTATTCCTACTGGTAAGTTTGATTTTACTTTGCTGGTTTTTCTTTGGTATCAATTTTTGGTCAAATTATTGTTCTCTTAAGCTTAAAATCATCTGTAATTAACAGAGAAGGATGTGGTTTAGCTGTCTCTGTTGCTCAATCTTTCTACTGGGTTGGCAGTGGTCTTCCACCTAGATGAATGAGATGATTTTACCACTGCTGTTGAAGCACTATTGCGGATCATATTAAGATGGTTGGGCCCGGTATACTTAGCATCCACCTTTTGTCCTTGGCTCCCCAGGATTCAGCTCTTCAGGACACACACCAACAGAGTACAACAAAATTGATTGTAAATGTCTACTCAGGGCAGGGCAAGATAGCAGGGTAGCTGTTGGGTCGTACTAATGAGAAAAATGACAAAGCTGAATTCCTTAATTGCTTCTGTATCCTACTTCTACAACATGATCTGATTGTGGTGAGCCGCTGTTTTATTTAGCTCCCCAGCCTGTCTTAATTGCGTACAGACTGCATGGTTATAGATTCTGCTACTGTCACATCTGAATACGAATCTAGTAATCGGTTCAGTGAATAATATATCCTTGGTCTGATCATCCACAACAAATAGGAGAACTGTGTTATTATCTGTTAATATCCCGAAGTCCCTAGTCAATCCCTTGTGTGTACCTGAAGGTATCTACGCTTGTTCTAGTTTTCGATCAAATGGAATGTTTCACGAATCCGCAAAAGCTATGCCCGTATGTGGTACGAATTGGTTAAGCTTTTCTTTCTCATAAAATCCTTTGGGATTAAAGTAGCATAAATGGTTGTGTGTATGTCATGCAATTACGTCTATATTTGTGTGGTATTATATTGCTAGTAAAGAATAATCTTGAATAAACTGGTATGATGCACGTTCCCTTTCCGCGGAGTAAGCATCGAGCTCTGATTACCGCCCGAGGTTTTATGATGACACGCTAAGCTGGATGACTGACACCTTGAAGGAAGATGGGCGATATAAGCCATAAATTTTTTGGCAATTCCATTGCATGGTAGAGGTCGAATTGGTCTTCCGATTTAATATTTTTGTACATTGTACTCCTTACTTTTCATAAAATAAATGGTGTTCCTTCACTCTGATTAACTTGTCGTCATCATTTTTCATAAATACCATTTTGTTTTATAATGGGTCAGTGTAATTGTTTCCATTTGAACTTCTTTTTCATGCATTCTTGCTCCTTGAAGCTAAAAGAGAAGGCAGACAGATCTAATATATCTGGACGAATTATATGTACAAGGAATTTGGATGGATAATAAGAGCTAAAAGCTACTTTTTCTTTAGAAAAAGAGTGGAAACAGCTGCATGATTGTGGACAAGACAACCAAACCACACGGGCGGTCGGGATCACGGGCGCTGCTCAGCAAGATGTCATGTGCAGCTTGCCCTTTTCCTTCCCATTGGCCCCAGCAGATCAATTCCCACTTATTGGGCCTAAGCCTTGGGCAGCTTAATTAGCAAACTCATGTATATATATATAATGATAACAGAACTCCCGCAACATTTTCCCCCTAGTAATCTCAGATAGCAACACCTCAACCATCGCTGCACCAGCACAAATTCTTGCTGTGATCCTCCTTGTAATTCCTAATCATGATAGTACAACACTGCTTATTTATACCCTAAACTCACTACTTAATTATAACCATCCCTTCCCTTATTTATCTCTTTCCACTGTTGTCCTTCGGAAGTTGTTTTGCATGTTGCTACATGTCATCCTTGGTGACGGAGAGGGAGGGCTCAAATTCATATATTTGTTGGCCCGTGGCTAAGATTCGTCGAGGATCGAATTGCATTTTCCTGGCATTGAATTGGGTCCACTTATCTCCAAAGTGGTCCATCCACTCCTGCTGTGTTGTGTAATGGGGCAGATACTGTTTCACCTTGATCTCCGAATCATGGCAGAATCTCAGAATCTGACGGTTCTGATTAGTCAGGTACTCCAGTGTCTCAGTATCCAATGCTGATCTCAGAAATGCCACCAGGTAAAACACCTCCTCTTCTGGTATCACCACCGAGCTCCGATGGTCCCACCTACATACCCATCACCATCAGCAAAATCACGTTATGGAATTTTCTTTTCATGCATGCAATGATGCAAAACGGTAGTAGACAGTTGGTGGGATTTACTTACTACTACGTTGTTAACAATCGTGTGACTTGTCAGAGGCCAACGCAAGGGGGAATTTAATTTGCATGCACGTTTGAATTTTGTTTGTGAAACTTGCTATCATTATTTTTTTTATGTCTAAATGAAAAATTGAAATATAATTAAGTGCAATTATGATTTATTTATGAATATTGATATTGACATGGACGGGTATGGTTGCGTGAACATACGGCGGTGTCTGTGGAAGCTGGAACTAGGTTAGTGTATCCCTACCATTCCAAGAGTGGGTCCCCCATAGAAGATCTTCTGACAGCAGAATCTCCTCAGCTGGATGACCATGGCCGTCCGTTTTGTTTGCTTCCGGTCTACGCAAAGGGAAAAGAAAATCGTGGCACTTCCTAGCTGGCTTTGATGCAGATTTTCATCTGCTGTGTTGGTTACATGTACATCGCCGTGGTTGTTCTTTCCACATTTTCCATTTCCACTTGGAAATAACCATTCTTTGGTTTAAGATATATTTGGCTATTATCTGTTTATTAGAGATATTTACCTTATATAATTCATAACAAATGTCACCTAATTCACGAATTATTGAGGATCTTGATTTTGCCTGCCATGTATAATTAAGATTTAATATAAACGTACAGGTTCCATTCATTAATCCTTGCCAACAACAATTCTATCTGTCAATCAGTTGTCGAGAATCGTCAAACATTATCATTAGGTTCCACTATTATTGGGAATATTCTTTGTATAAATATATAGTGTTCTCTCTCTCAAAGGATCACAACTTCACCATCCTTCATTTCACTCCTTTTCTTTTATTATTCCTTTTATCTAATTAAGCGGGGGATCGGAAAAGGGCGATGAGATATAGACCTTAACACTGACACCCAGTAAGATATGTCGTTTATATATGAGGAGATCTATGCATTCCTGCAAGCATGCAGTGGTTTTATATCTAAATATGAGTAGGACATGCATGAATATGATAAGCGAAACAATACAGTGTAGCAAATGGATGCATGCGGAAATATATAGGCTTACTTGTTTTTGTTCATAGGGTAAATGAGGATAGGCCCACTTGTCTTGTTTCCCAGAATGCCCTTGAACACACCCTTGTCGAAGTCCGCTATCCTTGATTTTGGAACAAAAAGGTTGAGCCATGGATGAGGGACGTCCCATAAACCCTTGGCTCTAAGCTTGAGCTCAGCCTTATGTACACGATCCAGAAAATCCACATAAGGCAGATCCGTTGTGAACACCGATGTTGGTATAAAATCTAACTTTTTCAATAGACCCTCTATCTCCTGTACATCATAAAAACGCAAAACCACTAACAAATTAATGTAACACGTTTAAATATATTTATAAAAGTGGATCGATACGAATTTAGTTCTTTTAAAGTAAAATTTTATCAGTCATTGATTTAAAATTATTATAAATATAATTGACTTTAAATTAAGAAGAGATAAATTATCACTTTCTTATTTTATATTTTTTCTCACGTTAAAGAAATTAGATTCATGCATGTATATATATACAAAAGCATAGCATTTAAATAGCTATATATGAAAAAGAAAGCTGCTAGCTTAGGTAGTCGCTGCTTTTGTCGGGATGAACCCCATTATTTAAATTAGCTATATAGCTTTGGCAAGATTTAAAGAGAAGATCAAAACAAGTAAGAGAATAATGTGATGGCTGCCGGCGTTGTTTTTTGAATTAACTATTGTAAAGGTTGCCTTCAGTCTCGCGATTGAATCGAGATGATAGATTGCACAAGATCTTCCACATGTTTTCTTTTGTATGTTTTATTGCATTCTGTTGTATAACTACAAACTGGTTTATGTTTGAGTACAGAGAATAATCATATCCGAGGACAGCGACGCAGGAAGAAGCAATGCTTATATTCAATAAATGGCGACAACGTAAACAAACAAATTAAATCAAAGATTTAGGTGGTCGTAGGATTCAACAGAAAATGAGATAATAAGAGAAAAAAAATTTGATGTATACTGTTGTTGTTACGCTGTCTAGAGGTAATCACTTGGCTTTTTGCCAATTAAAAAATATCATTAACAATTAAAATTAAACATTTATAAGATTTAAAAACAGCAAATATTGAATCATTAAACGAAACATGGATTTGTGAACGAAGAAAACACTGTGACATTGCAATGATATACAACAATAAGTTTGGAGCGGTAAAAGTTTAAAGTAAGGATTCTTCTTTATTTTCTGGATCGTGAAACAGCTTTCCATCTAATAGTGTTATGCAAATCAAAGCCGTTTTATTCTTTCATGTTTAATTTGCCAGTTAATTTGTTTCTCCATCCCTATATACCCTATCGGATCTCTGGAGATGATGTCCCTATACTTATATTTCATATATATTCTTTCAAGCCACTAGAATTTAAATAACATCTTGGATGGTACTAAAACACTTTCTTACTTGTTTAAATTATTCACATTTTAACATTCTTAATAAATAACTCACGCGAAAGATGACACATCTGTTGGCATGTTAGAGAAACAATTTTTCTTTTTTGAAAAAAAAGTTTGTTTTTCAAAATTCCCTTATACTAATTATTTCATTATTTTCTTTAACTTTAGAATAAGAGGGTTCAAACAGGTACATAAATAATCATTGTTCAATTTAATAATCTTCTACATGCATAATTTAAAATAAGACATAAAGATATTTTCACTCTATATATTTTATTCAATTTTTTTTATTTAAGTTCATTTAAATATAATTTTTTTATTTTAATCTTTATATTTTTGTAAATTATTGTTTTTAATCTTTCTAGTCGACTATCCAACTAAAAACACATTTAACAGCATTTTAGTGATCCAAATCAGCAACTGAATTTTAAAAAATGTAAAAAAAATAAAACAAAAAATATTCAAAAATAAATAAATAAATATGAGGATAATTCCGAGCCTATCTAGCAAGGCAGAGTGATTCCAGTCATAATTCAATGTATATCAAACTTGAGTATACTTAATAAATTAATACATTAATGCACTAAATGACACAACTTAATAAAATTAATGATGTATCAATATTTTTATGGTCACAATGCACTAAGTGTTGTCAAATTTATCTTAAGTTAAAACAAATTTAGGTGTAATTTTTTAATTAAAATTAGAAGTTTAATTTAATCATTTGTAATAACTTTAAATGATAATATATTTATTGAAGTATAATTTTAATTTTAATTAAAAACACCAAAATATGTATAATATTACACTTAAGTTTGTCAAATTAAAAAATGTAACTAGACAATTTCAATCAGGGTAAGCTAAGTGTACTCATTTTAAGTCACTATCTAACAATAGAAAATCTACGTTAGGTTTGGCGTATACCTCATCAACAAAATCGGCGTTCTCTTGGTTGTAATTTTTGGTAATCTCCAAACAGTACAAAACACCTCCGTCAGCTTTGAGGGAAGTGATTTTGACAGGGTTACTTGGTGAAAAGAATGAAGATCGCCAATTATTGATGAGCCCTTCATCCACTATCACGAAACCCTCTACATAGTCGAATCTCTGCCTTGCTGGTTTCCCATGCAGAGAGATGAGAAACTCCTGGTCCTTACAGAAGGTTGAAAAATTGGAGTACAGTACTCGTATCCAACGAACCTGTACAATAATATTTATGATATATATATTATATCTAACGTTAATAAAATTTAACAAACACCAACAAACCAGAGTCCTTGAGTACTGATTTAAAATTTAAAATTTAAAAACAAAAATACTTTATCAAAAAAATCTAATAAATGCACTTATTTTCATATAATTCATTTATAATACAGTCTAATGAAATTCTTAATAAAAATGTATAATTTTTAATTCTTTAAACCAGTGCGGCACCACAATATTAATTAACGATAATCTACTGGCTTGACACATCAGTCACCGGTTATGATTTTGTTTAAATAACCAATATAGAACTGTGAGTTTGTTAACAGAAATTAAATAAAATTGAGAATGGCTAGGCAGCTGGCGACACCCAAACGAGATTTTCAGCTTTATATTATTAGAAGAAGGAGAGTACCCAAACCATCCCTTCGAAAACGACTCTTTTTATGTTTTGTCGCTGATGTGAAGAAAGATTTCCAAGAAAAGACGTATCATCACTATCGTATGCCCCTCCTATCAAATGAAGCAAATCATCTTCAACCGACATTTAAAATAAAAAGGAATATTTACCCTTTTTTTTCATTTTTCATTTACACTGAGTTGCTTTAAGAAACATGAAGAGTACGTACGTATTAAGCAATGCAATTTATTATTTAAAAATTCAAAGAAAACGTGATATCATAAAAACTAATAATAAAACTATAAAAATGAGTGTCATACAAAGAAAGAAGGAATTGGGTAGTGTATATTTGTGCGTAAGAAAAGGAGACAAATAAAGTACGCAGGAGAGATAGTTACTCTCTGAGGAGCTGGTTCGAGAGCAATTCTAGCCCTTGTGATGATTCCGAATTGTCCAAGACCTCCAAGAACCGCATGGAACAACTCTGAGTTACGATCTTCTGAACACGTCAACAGTTCACCCTTTCCTGTTACAGCAGCAAACATCCAAACATTATCATAGCAATATGTTACGGAGTACTAATTAACCACGCTAAAGACAAACCAGTTTGATTTGTACTTAAAGCCATGACAAATGAGTGGGACATCGTTGTTTAAATAGTGAAAAATTTTCCATTACGGGAACTACTAGTTAGTACAAGCATACTTTTTTTTTATAAAATTAACAAATTTTGCCTGCAATCGCATTAAAAAATTTAAGTAACTTTAAAATAATGTATATATGAGGAACTCCCCCAAGAGAAACTAATATTTAGAAACAAAAGAAATATCGAACATTAACAAGTACACAAAGCAAAATTACGAGATGTGGTAGTTTGCAATGCGATATAAGGGTTAGCTTTTCCAACTAATAAAAGTGAGAAATTAAGAGACATTTATTTAAATTGAAGAGTAATGTTATTCTCATTTTTCTTTATAAAATTCTCCACAATAAAAAGAAAAAATAATACTGTAACAAAACTATATTTCAAATCAAGTGAATACACCCGGCCATTATTAGTTTTTACAAGTCTTCTTACATTAAAGCAATTAAAAATTGATACTATAAAAAATACCGTATATAATTATTTTATTTTAACTTATTTTTAGCTTTGATGTATAAATGCATCCAAAATGCAATAAAAAAAACTAATATTATCTCCCAAAATTACACATAAAAGAGCTAGATGTAAAACATAGAAGTATTGCAATAACTAACTATGAAAGTAGTTTTAATAAGTTCAAAGTGGAAAATTATTTAGTATTATTGTAATATTAAAAAAATTGTAGAATATATTTAAAATATATATATAATATTAACTTAGAAATATTAAAATAAGATAACAGAATAAATGAATATGGAATGCAATGGAAGAATGATAAAGAATGAATGTTTAGACTTACCAGTAACGACATCGAGCTCATAAACATTGGTGATCTGAGGACCGTGATTGAAGGTCTGTCCACTGATCCCAGCGTTGGATAGGGTTCCACCCACAGACAAATACAAGTAATCGGTCCAAGACATGGGAGCCAACCCATACTCCAATGTTGCACTCAAAACCTCTATCCACAAATTCCCACCCCACACATCCACATACATTCTTTCCCAACACACTCTTATCATTCCTTCACCACCCTTTTTCCCCATTTCTATAACCACCCCTTTCTTCTTCCCTTTTATCAACGCTTGCCCATTTATCGAGTGCCCGTGCCCTCGTGCCGACACCGCCAAACCCCACTCAAACGCCGCTTTCACCGCCTTTCCCACGTCCTCCGCCGACGCCGCCTGCACCACCGCCAAAGCCTCTCCTCTTCCCAACATCCCGAAATCCACCGAAGCCGCTTCCACTTCTTGCCTCTCCACGCTCACTCCACCCTCTAGTGCCACATCGAACAGCTCCGTTAACCCCACCGTTACTATCAAACGACATATAGCAAATGTTAACAGAACAAGCTTGCCGTTGTTGACGCCCATTGGTTATTTATTATTTATTTAAAACTACCCCACAACCACAAGCTAGCTAGCTAGCGTACGTGTGTGTGTGTGTGTGTTTTCACTTATTATAAGGAATTAATGCAGATACATGCATGTCATGTGTGTGTAGTGTACGACGATGATGGTGACGATGAGTTATTGGGGTGGATGAGAGAAGTGGATGAGGGAAAGGGAAGAAATAAGAATGTTGGAGAGCTCCAGAGAACTAAGAGAACAAAATCTTGGAGCAGCGTCGTGGGGAGTCGTGGGTTAACGTATGCACGATTTCGCTTTAAAGATTTTGTACGCAACATGCACAAAGATAAAAGATTCTCCCTCTCCCTCACTTTCTTCGATTCTTTCCCAAGCCCAAATCCTTTTTATTTCTTCTTATTTAAAAAAAATAAAGGAAGAAAGAAAGAATCTCGATGTGCAATTGAATTTAGTGGATATGTATATAAAAACGCATACAAATAATACAAAGGAGTGGATCTAGTGATATATTGGCAGAGTGTCTCTCAAAGAAAGAAAGAAGGGTTTGGCATGAAAATCAAGAAACTCTGTGCGTGCGGTGAATTGTGATGAAAGAGTCATTACTGTGTGTCTAGTAATTAAGATACAGGCTAATTTATAGGACAGGTGACCACGAGAAACTGGGCTGAAGCCCAGAGTAAGGGCACGTGGATCTTAACGTGAGAGGAGCCACGAGATACACGTCCCTCATTGTCAAATAGTACATTTATTGGGCCCTGGATATTAAGATCTAGAGCTCAATTCTAGCGTTATAAAGGTAAAACCGGAAAAAGAAAAAAAAAGTTTAAGAACTGTTAATTCGAAGATAAGTAAAATTAGTTTAAAATTACAGAATAAAATTAAGATATATGCTAAAAGTAATTTTTTTTAAAAATGTGTCTTTTATTTTTTTTAAAAATATGAGAATTGGCAATAGAAAATAGACACTAATTAAATAAGGTTATGTATGAAGCACAAATCAAACAGTAATTTTGCAGGTTTTTAAAGAATAGTATTTTATTTTAGTTTTTTCAGTATTATTTCTTAAATTATAAAAAATGCATATTTCTAATTTTGTATAAGAATTATACAATCTTTTATAAATATAAAAAAGGGGTCATATTTATATTTAATTAAACCATTTGAGAATGATCACAAAGAGAGGGAGGGGAAACGACAAATAAAAATGGTTGTATAGTTGTATCACATTGAAGCTTTTTTACACCTATCTCCTGAAGTTGCCACTTGACAAAGAACAAAGATCATTTCACGGGTGTATATACTTTTAATCCAGTAGGAGAATAAAAAAGAATGTAACAGGTAAATTCATAAAAGAAGAGATAAAATAAAAATAAAAAATACATGACCAGTTATAAATTTAAGGTGTAAAAAAATAATGGATGAGAGGTCAAAGTTCTACACTTAGGGGTCCACGTATGGATACGGAGGATCTGTGTGGGGACATCACGGAAGGATGGTTCACGTGGGTGCAGACCCTCAGTCTGGGACGATCCTTGTCAAGCTCTCAAGTGCCAAGCCAAAGCCAAACTAGTTAACCATTCTCTCCCTCTCCCTCTCTCTCTCTCTCTCCTTTTACCCATTTTTAAAAAATGAAATAATTAATTTGTAAATTTATATGAATAATCTTTCTATATTTTTTAATTAGTGGCAAGGATGAGAAATATTGGTTTAATTAGGCACTCGAAGCAGTCATCAACATTAGCAAATGTATATGTCTGCTATGCTAGCTGTATATAAATGATGAGGTCATAATCATTGAATTATGTATGTTCCCATTTTATGAAATGAAGCTTAGCTAACCCCAACTCTCAACGGTCCCAAAATAGGAAAATAATAGAATCCAGGCCTTGGATTGCTCGAGGTACGCAGTTATAATATTTTATTTAATATGAATTCGTGGACAATGTTATTCTAATTAATTAAATTCCAACTTAATTACCACACTCACAACAAAACGAAAGACAAAAGGCATTACCTTTGTTAAATATTCATATAATATCCTTTAAATTAATTAATTAAATTAAAATTAAAATATTCATAGAATGTACAGGATTCTTACCGGTACCCATGCAAATTATTAGTTTGTGGATATATCCTCTGATAGTTCCTGCTCATAATTAATTCATTGTTGTTTTGCCTGCAGCTGTACGTCATTATGCTGATCATATTTTATTTAATGATCATGTCTGATCCGTTGTAATGATCAAGGAAGAGTTTAATTATGAAAAATAAATAACAGAATAAAAATATAATTAACGAGGCATGTGTGTATACGACTTTATGCAATTCAAAATCGACAGTGAATAAAAGAAAAGAAAAACAAATGTCAGTAGTTGCGAGGGACGTTAAGTTTATCAGATTGTTTTGTATGGGATGTTTGTTCTATGTCCGGATTGTTCATCTTGTACTGCTTGTACTATTAAAATAAATAACTAAGCTTTTTAGGTATATTTCATTTTTCAGCCATTATTCGCGTAATCTTCAAGGATTTGAAATTTTGTTTCCATCTTTTAAAACTCTAAAAATAATAATATAGTGATCAAAATTAGTTATCAATAACTTTTAAAGTTATATGAAAAGTAAATTTGAGTTTTTGAAAAATTTATTCATAATTACTCTCAATATAACATATATATTTTATTTCTTAAACACAATTGTCTTAACTTGTCTTGAAGGAAGTCACGGTGAGAAGATAAGTAATATTTAAAACAAAGTTTCGAAGCTATAACCAAACGCAGTATCTGTTTAAAATAAAATCGTGCAATCAAATACTTTTTGAAATGAGGTTTACATATTAAACTTCAGGTTAATGGTATTACACGTAGAAAAAAAATGTTAGTACCATACATTATTTATTCTGATAAGAGTTATTTATAAATTAGTATTTTTATTTCATCTCGTTTAATTTAGATTTAACCTAAGTTATGCACTTAAACATGTAATGAGTGAGTTTATTATTAAAATTTTTTTATATACACAAAAACTCTAAACATAAATTTTATTTAAACAATACTGAGTCGCTTACTATTCTAATTAATCTTTATTGATAAATTAGTGTTATCTTTAAAGAATATAATTTGCTTTTGTAAGATAAAAAAATATTTATTTTTAAATGTGACATTATATTATATATATATATGGTTAAACATTCTTTATTTAAAATAAAACCCATATTCACAAAATAGTGAAGAAAAGTTTAAAAATATCAGTTTTTAAATCAATGAATACAAAACTCTCTTTCTGATACTTATAATTGAAATTAAAATTCAAAATTATATGTTAAGTTAAAATAATCTCTTATCTACCGATGATTCACAAGTTCAGCAATTATCAAGAATATTGATTCATACTTTAAATTATATTTAATATTTTTGTTATTATCCAAATTTAAAAATTTACCTTGTTTTATGTAAATTACGGCATTTAAATTTAAAATATGTTAAACAAATAAAATATAACAATGACTGCTAAAAAAAAGTTTAGACATCATTGTTAATGTGATTATTTGTAATTATGTATGTTGTAGTTTTTTTATATTTATAAATAACTATATACTGTTAAATATGTGGAACAATTAATCAATATTGAATTTAGTTTAACTTGTGTTTTAAAAATTGAATCTAAGTTAATATTGTTTATAGTAATTTAATATTAAAATTTAAGATCTGAAAAACAAATTTTAAAAAGTAAAATAAAAGTTGAAACCTGTAATCACGCAGGACGTGCTCAACAAGCAAAGATAAATTAACAGTAACAAAAAGAAAAATGAAATATCAATATGCAAACAGTATGGATGAAAAAGTTGATGTACCTGCAAGATCTCAGAAAGAGTCATCTCTATCTCTTACTTTTTTTTAACTCTAATCTACAGTACGTGCTTCTACCTCTCACGTAGGTCTAATTTGTGCCTCTTTTTATGGTCTCTGAACTTAAAAACGCTCCTCTCTTTGAATTTGTCTCAAGCCATTTATAGACCACGCAGACCAATTACTTTTAACTCATTGATTGTCAATCAAAATTAATTGATAAATAATTGCAATTTGATTTCATTTCACTAATTGACTGTGCCAAAATCCCAGCACCCGTTGACCTTCAAATTTGACATATTTGTTTGAATACTTAATCCTTATTTTATCCTTTTAAAAGAAACTATTTTACATATTTTTATTAAAAATAAACTATTAAGCATGTAGGTTAAAAAGATTGTTAATTTAATAAGTATTTTTGAGTTTGAATTTTAATAAATACAATTATATAAAATATTTAAAGAAAAAGAATTGTTCATTATAGTTAATAATATAATTATTTTAGACTTATATTAGTATGTGTATATATATATTACTGTAGGCTAGAATTTTTCATGTTTTCTGATAATTCCTAAAACAAATTAATTTCTCTTTATTATGCAAATATTTATTGAAAATTTCTTTTCATTATGCTATGACTGCTCTGATAAACTTAAATATCAACAATGAACCTTTTAAGTTGAAAGGCGCCCGTTTGTGACTGCTTCTATAATTTTGATTTCTATCAGCTTCATGTTGTGTAAATAAGTGGGAGTTAAAAGGAGTTGATTGAGTTAACAAAGAATTATAGTCTTAAAAAGTTAATTACAACTCTTTATGCTGTATTATCTTTGGTTAATAACAAGTGCAGTGTAATTAATCCTCCAATATGGCACGCATTAGTAATTCTTATCCCATATAATACTAAATACTTTTTCAAATGGGGGGAAAAGCATGGGTATAATTTAAAAAAAAAAGAATTATGAAAAAGTTAAAAAGCATGCTGAGACAAGGTCCGGCATAAGATTAATTATTGACGATGTATATGCATATATAATTAGACTCATCAGGACCAGGCTTTGTCCATAAAATAGCATACATAAAATTGGCATTTTCTGATTTTCCTTCCCTTTCTGCACAAAACATACGAGTCTTGTCATGTCCTTAGGAAATATATCCAACGATCTTTTCATACCATACAAATACAATATGTTGCTGAATTTGTCCTCTGATGAATGCTGCAAGATTTCCTTCGTAAACAGTTCATAACAAAGCTACAAGAAACAAATCCTATCAGAGATGTGGGTCAGTAATTGAATCATACTACATATTAAGAACATGCATGATCCATGTATATATCGGATGGGTGACTGACTTGATTTTCCTGATTTCCTATCTCTTCAATTGCTCAGTTACGTTAGACACTGCTAGTTATTATCGTATTAAAACTATGTGTTTACCAAAGGGCAACATGTTCCGATCCTTTTCATCTTATCTTTTGGTCAGAAATAAACAAGGGTAAAATCTATTACCAAATCTTTCGTAAAGATCTTGTGTAACCTTTTAGCATTGAAAGGAGCAAGCAGATCTAGTTAGACACTTTTTACAAGTAGCCAGTTTGCAGATTTTATGTAACTCTGCTTTCTGTCTCGATAATTGTTTTCCTTTCTTAATTTACATGTTCTAGTATCAAGGTTAAATTATATCAGTAAGACCCACCTTAAAAAATCAATAAACATGGATTTAATACAGAAATTATGATCTGTTGAAATGAAATTCAGATATATTTAAACATGTAACATTAAGCGAAATTTGAAAAATTTATAATCACAAATGAAACGTAGTTAAAAAAAACACTTTTACTTGATAAATAATGAGGTTTACGTGTTGAATATGAAGAAACGTGCCTGTACAGGCAAATCCATGAGATATATCCTGAACTTCACTAGAATTTTATGTAACAATTTTTACAGTCCCTTGGTTTTTTATCTCTTATGTATATTTAAAATCCCTTCTATGTTTTATGTGCAATTCTTAAATTATTGTATTTGTTTATTTACTATCCTTCGTTGATTAAATCATCTCTATGTTTTATGTGGGTTAATAATGAGTTGATTTTTTTTTTTTTATAAACTTCGTTTATCTTCTAACAAGTTAATTTCTAACATATTGTATATTTAATTTAATTATATCATAGCTTTGGGCCATCTATATGAATTACAGGTAAATAAATGCTCTTTTGTTTGGTTGGCTCCATTGGAATATGACATCTCTCTAGATACAGTAATAATATAGCATCCTATACCATCCTAAAAAATATCAAATAATATCCTATATAATTCGAAGATTATATATATATATATATATATATATATATATATATATATATTCAAGAGGAACAGTAGTTTGAAATCAAAATCGACTATAATTTTATTAAAAAATCTAACAATATATTCGTACATGTTAGTTAAAAATCATTAAAAATAGTTTAGCACATGAATGTATTTTTTTAAAAAAAGCAGGTTAAAAAGGTTAAAAAAATACATTAAAAAGTATATTTTTAACACTCTTCTAATTTATTTATTTAGTATAAGTAAATAATTGAAGGAAAAAGAAGTAGGCATTGTTGCTTAACTTTGCAAATCAGATTGATTATAACTATGCATTTAATAATCATTGATTACATATAATCACTGTTCCATCAGTTTTAGAAGAAAACAAGACATGGATGGATTAGAACCCTCAACCCGACCTATAAATTTGGGCTTAGTTTAAACTACTAGACATAATTGTTCGAATTATAATAAAATAATTGTTCATAAATTACTTGAGTTCCCATAAAATTAAAAGAATTAGTTGTCCCTTGATAAACTATGCATTTTTAGCACATAATATTTCTGGTTTTTTAAACAAAAATAATGAAAGTAAAATATCTTTACGTACTAATACAGTAATACCGTAATTTATAATAATTTTATTTATTTATTTTGTAATTGTTATCTTTTAATAAATAGCAATATCAATAATAATAATTCTATAATTTATTATTAAATGTATTCTCAGATCCATTTTAAGAAGTGTCCTCCGGTGAAAGACGTGAGATTAATTTTCCTTTATTAATAATAAATTACCATTAATTTTTATATTTTTATTAAATTTTAATCAATTATTAAAAATATATTAAATAATACATCGTTAGCTTTTATGCTTGCATGCTTGCAGAGCAAGCATCAACTTACTTTAATTACTCAACTAATGCACTCTTAATATCTCTTTTTGCCATGATACTCGTTACAATGCCATTGCTTTTAGTTAGAATCTATCTTTCGAGTTAAAGCTCATTTTTTATGACTCTCTCTGCAAAGCAAAGAGATTCCACTTTGAGCACGAAGCCCCTCAAGCAGCAAATGCCATGCAACAACTAATTAACATGCACCCAAATTAAAAATAAATAGAAGACTCAGCTTCTTTTTCTTCCCTCAATACCAAATACTATTTCTTATTCAGATTAGGTTCTTCAACTTTTTATATTCAACTTTTCTATTTGTTTATTAAGGTAGGCCTTCTTTCTCTAGAGTTTCATAGTGAGTCGTGACTCGAGATCTTGGCCACATAGGCTTTCGAAAGTTTCAAAAAAGGAACCCTAATGCGGCTGGGAATATAAAGAGAAGCCTAATAAACCATTGTTTTATGTTTCCATGACAGCTACAGCTCAGTTCCAAGTGCCCTAAAAAGAATCCTTGTGTGGTTATTGCGTCGACATTTACTTGAAAATTTTGTTATACAATCTCCATGCACATATTATATATACAATAATTTGTTGTTTTATGGTGTTACCTTTTTCTCGGAAAAATAATTGGCGTTACTTTTTTTTTTTTCCCGATTTTAACATTTGTATAAAGTTTCATATTTGTAAAAGATCAATGCATATATAGAATTATCATAACTTGTTTTTTAAAAATTATTTCACCTAAAGTAGTTTTTAGATTCGTCAGCACAAATGTTATCATCAAAGGGGTACTCTTATAAGTATCTAGGTATTAACAAATTAATTTTTTGATATGAAGCTAGATGAGACGTGTGATATAAATGAGGTATATATATATAAAAAACTATTATAGTTTTTTTAATCTTCTCAGTGTAGATTATGTGTAATTTTAGTTCATTTATACTTTTAGTTGAGTTCTTTTATTTTTAAAATTAAGTAAATTTAGACTTTTAATTAATTTATTCTACTTAAAATACTTGAATTATTATTATTTTATCTGAGTTGTCCATTTTTTATGCATGTATGATTTTTTTAAAATATTTTGAAACGAAAATTTAATTAAAAAAATGGTAAGATAAACTGAATTTAAGATAAACCCTCACTCTACATAGACACACAGTAACGAAACTTCTATATATAAGACCATGTTAATTTTTTATTATTTTTTTCAATTTGCGCTACCTAATTATTTTAATGAATTATTTACTAGTTATCACGAATTATTTTAATGAAAAGTGAAAAAGAATTTCACTGTTTTAGGGTTTTATGAGTGAGGGATAACCATTAAGATAAATTTTAATAATGTTGTTTAAGAATCACATTATACTGTTTTTTTTAGAATGTGATATGTCACTAATTAAGATAACACATTAAAATTTAGTGTGTGAGATTAAATAATTTCATTAATTTGTAGTAATGTAGGTTGATTATAAAAACTAACTTAAGGACTAAAGTAATGATCTAGCCTTAAAAAATAAATGATATGTGGCAGAGAGAATAGTCCCTAAGAAACCAAGTGATTTAAATGGGGTCGTTGTTGTCTCTCTCGCGTTAAGAATGACATATTTTAAGCAGCAAATGTAATGTCGTTTATGTGCTACGAAATTCAACGCCTACCATAATTATTGTTACTAATTAGGCCTACCAAATTATGTCGTTAAAGTAGCTTTTGGTGTGTGTTTCGTTGTTCTTGAATGTTTCATCAACTTGCAAACTTGGAGTACAATTATCCATGTGACTAGGTGAAGATTACTCATGAATTCCAAAACTTAGTGGCCAACTCTGCCTAATTTTTATGAGAACAGGCCAAGTCATTGATCAGACTAGTGTTTGTCTTTGTAAAGAAAAGAACCAAACACTAGCTCTAATCGTGCTCAACTCACCTTATTTATTTTCTTCACCGATAAAACTGTGACCTAATTAATTAACATTTTTTAAAATATATAATTTAACATTTATAATATTAAAAATTTATAATTTTCTGATCCTTTTGAGCTTTTGTGCTAATTATTTTGGACACATTTGTTCCACGAATACTCGCGACATAAGAGTAAGTTGCTTGCAACTTTTCTCACTGCCAAAGGTCCTAAGTTTCAAGTTTCTTTAAACAAATCGTGTAATATTAAAGGGAGTAATTTGTCTTTTACTATAAAAGACGGCTTGTGATCGTATAAGCCTTTTAATTTTTAATTTGTGTAAAAGGCACCTGATCTATGATTACCAACTATAATCCCCTTCATTTTTACACGAGAGGACAAAAAATTATTCATGATTATATCTTGTCCTAAGTTATTATAATTAAACTATATAAATTATATTATAAAAAAAGTATATAAATCATTTAATTTTTTATTAATTATACTATTTTTAAAATATTTTAACTATCTGAATATATTTTCATGTTTTTATATGAAAATGACCCTTTTATTAGTATGAGAAAGAATCGATTTACAGTGTGAGCTATATTTATTTTTATATTAATTAAAATTAATTGCTAAGTAAATTTTTTATTCTGTAAATTATATTTATAAAAATTTATATTAATAAAATATTTAATATTTTATTCATGTATACTACATTTAAAAACATGTACTTTTTCCAATGAGAAGTGATATAGTTATACTAATATAAGTTGTACAGTTTTTATATTTTTAATAATTTTATATGAAATATTTTTTTTATAAATTTAATTGTTCAATTATAACTATATATTTTTAAATTAATTCTGAAAATTTTCGTAAAGCTTGATAATGATAAGAATGCAGTTAAAATATTTTACCATATTTTTAAAACTATACATTATGTTAATTTAAATGTATTAAAAATAATTTAATATTAATATAAAATTTTATAAACATAATTTATATTATAAAAAAATAATTTTAAAATAAAATACAGTAAAAAATTATTAAATGATATAGAAATTGATGTAATTTAAACTAGTGTAATTTTTTTAAATGTAGAAAAATTATTTAATATTTTACTAGTTTTTTAAGTTTAAAAAATTTAGTATAAATAAATAAAAAATATATATAACTCGTATCGATGTAGGTATAAACTTAATTTTTTTTTTTTTTTTGTCAACATGTTGAACTAATGAACTCAATCAAATGCAACTTTTCAGCTTAAGCCCATTCAAAAGGACTGCTAGAATTTGACCATGGCAATTTACGATTCAATTAAACGAAAATAAACCCTGATGAACGACAATAATGCATAGGTTGCATTTTTGAAACATCGCATCAAAAGAAGAATCTGGGCCGAATATAATTTATAAAGAAACTCTAAGAACTAAAAGTTTTTTTTTTTTCAAAAAAAGAAAATGTTTTTTTTAATGAAAAACTTATGACAAACGTTATCTAATTTATCTTAGACATTATTTACATACATAGGGTGGGACAAGTGTAAAAGTATGAAACAACTAATATTATTCAGACAAAATTTAATATACACATCACATTACAAGGTTTATTTTAGAGTCTGGACATCACATCACACATTTTCCTATAGGTTTTTTCTTTTTGCAATGCCATTTTTTTCCAACCACACCAACTTTTTTTCAGAAACAAGTATTCAGAATTTATTAATTATTTGAAAAAATTACCGAAATGGGTGATATTACTATTATTTTGGTCAACTGAAAAAAGGGTGATATTAAAAGAAACTACTTTTGTTATATATCTTTACATATGTCACGTTCCCCCAAAGAATGATAGAACAACAGCATGTTGGCCCAAAGCTATTATTAAAAGTTAAAACTAAAAACAACGGGCCCAGACACAACCTAATCCATTCAGCCACTCACATGAAGTGATTAAAATCCATTGCCTTTTTTTACAAAAATTACAACCTCCTCTTTGGAGTATGGGGCTTGCTTTGGGACTTTTAAGTGGATTTTTTCTTGGACAATAAACATATTTCCATGATCAGTGATTACTAACCCTATGGGCCTCTATAAAAATAATTATATAAAAAAGAAAATAAAAATAAATAAATAGATATGAAAAGTTAAAATGGAGATGCGGGGTATCGATCCCCGTACCTCTCGCATGCTAAGCGAGCGCTCTACCATCTGAGCTACATCCCCATTTGTTAGTTGATTGCCAATTACAGTTTATAGCTGTTAAACTAGTTTGACATCTTTTTGAAAATGTCTTCTGCCAAATGGTTTTCGGTTTATCTGTGTCAAAAAAACCTTTAAACAAGCAAACACATTTTTCCCCTTTAAAATCAAGATAAAATTTAGGGAAAGCAAAATTTTTGTTATTCTCTCTTATGTACACAGATATTTTATTTTGTAAAATATTTTCCTATATTATGCTAGTGCAGTTGTTTCTGATAATGAAACTAAAAGACGCATTATGTCGATTATTTAAGGTTTTCTTCGAAATAAAAAGGTGTAAAATGTAAAAAGGTTTTCTTTTTTTCTTTCTTCTAATTTGATAATGAACATGCATAAGAGCGTAAATAAGTTCAGTAGTTGATATTTTAATTAATATTTTGAAAAGCATTAATCAATACTTAGTGTCGATTAATTCAATTTAAAATTTTAGAATATTTCATACTTTTATATTATAAAATAATTATTACTATTAATTGTACAGAAAATTTTACATCCTCTAACATTCTTATAACTTTATCGCAACTCCATGTTTTTATATATATATATATATATATATATATTGATTAAGATTAATATATTATAAATGTAATTGTATTAAAATTCCCCGGTTCATTGACGAGGTGGACGATTCTGATTCATCATTGATTTGTACCGTTGCATTGGTCCGTTACCTTTGGGTTTATTGGGCCCTTGTGGTCATCATAATGACAAGCATCCTATGCGACACAGCATTGAGGATAATAGTGCGCACATATCTTATTTTCATCCCATCCAATTAAATAACAAATATATAATCTTTATTATTATCAAGTGTAATTTTTCATGATAGTCGCTTTTTTTTTGTTGAACATGGTTATTCTAATTTAGCATTTATTTTATAAATTTTAAAATATATTGTTTTCAAAATATTTAATGTTAAGAAATATTTATTTATTTCTTTTACATTCAGATTTGAAATTTTAAAATCTCAACTTTGAGATACTTTTATTTTTTTAATTATTTTTCTCAAACCTTAATTATCTATACTTTCAATTTTTTAAAATTTATTTAAAAGGTTTATTTTTTAAAGTAAACTACTTATATTTTTAAAATTTTTTAAAAATCGTAGTGCATAAAACTTATATTAAAAGTAACGATGGGTATACACTCTAGAATTAGAGTGTATAGGGTGAAAGAAAAAGAAAAATAAAAGAGTGAAAGAGAAATGGAAGAGCGAGACATAATAATAATAAAAAGGACAGATAAAAAAAAATTATATTAATTAATTATAAAGTGTGCAAATAATAAGTTAGATCTTTATTAGAAATCTGTAACTTAATTCACATAATCTAATTTAGAATGTATTTTTTTATTAAACAAGTTTATATGTTTTTACAAATCTTTAATTTGAAAGGGTGGCCTTTGTTACATCCAAAAAGTCTTTATAAACCAAAAGGTCGGGCTTTAATTTTTATTTATCGTAAGATTTTTATATTATAACATTTATTCGTTTATTTAAAACTTTGATGTTTACATAATTTGTTACTCGTTAGCTTGATTAAATGAGTTTATTAATCTATTTAAAGGATCTTGTTATATATAACATGCACAGAAAAATATCTTAATATAAAAATTGCTTTTAAACACTTTTTTAACGTAGACAAACTTTTCAAAAGTAAGTGTCTAATAGATAAATCCAACTCTCTTTGGATTTAGAAAGTGAGTTAAAACTTCGGAAATTTACAACTTGGTTCATCCTACTCGTTTTAACTCTTACTAATTTCAAGAACTAGATTAGGAAGTGAGTTTTGAAAAAAGAAGAAGAAGAAGAGATATTTAAACAGTTTAATGGTAAAAATAATATAATAAAATGACTGTAACGATTGAAAATTTTTAATTCTCTTAATAAGTTGTAAGAAATTATTGTTTTTTTAGACACTGTAATTCAATCATTATTTACAGTTAGCCACATGAAAATCAATTATGAATTAGTTTTCGAATATATTAGGAATTAGAATACAGCCTTTCGTACATAAAAGGACTAAATAACTTGCGTTTTTTTTTTTCTTTCAAATTTTGGATAGTATTCTTAAGATATTAAAATAAAAGAATAAGTTAAATTAAAATAAAAAACTGCATCTAAATTTTGTTCTTTATTTTTTTATCTTGATTATTCTCTTTTCTTGAATACTTGCAATGTCACTGTTCAAACTTGAGACATTCAATGGTAGCGTGAAGCACAGGTGAGGGGGGAAGACATGCGATGCAATGGCAGATTAGTTCCCGCACAAGGCGGCGTTGCGGGTACGCTGTCTGTAAGCACTGCAACACAAAAACATGACCTTTATCTCTCTCTTTTTCTTTACCAAAAAAATGTGGCCTTTTCACAGGGATGGAATAAATTGAAGGCTTTTATTTTCGTGATGCGGAATGGATAAATAATTATTGAAATATATGTAAATTATTTTAAAAATTTCATTGAAATTAGTATTTAGTTTCTTTTATATAAGTTTAATAATACAGGAAAAAAATGTAGGAAAAAAGTCACCCTTCAATTAAAGGAGAACTGTGATATGAATTGGATTGGACTCCGAAAGAATGATCCTCATCAATGTAAGTGTCAACTGCCTTCGGTAGCATTAATGAAAATAAAAAAAGAGAGAAACAATGCATTTTTTTAAAAATATAAATAACACATTTTTATAATAATTAAAATTTATAAAATAATATAAATCTCTATTTTTATTTAATTAATTTCATTTATAGCTTTACAATTTGAAATAAATTTTAAGTATTAATAACAAAAGGTTATGTATTTAAAGAATGCCTTTAAAGGTATATAGTATATATTTTTTCTTTACAAAAAAAACATTTCCCAGAACTGACACAAACAATTAATAAAGTAGCTACTAGGCAGCAAAGGGGGTCAAGTGTTGTGGAAGTGTAACCTGTTCAAAGTAGTAGCAAAGCAATTAAGCACCTTGCAAGCACAATGGTCGCTGTTGGAAATTGTTGCAGATCATAAACAATAGCGAAGAGAACCATAGCCTTATTATTTTCAAAATATTTCCCTCCATTAAGCTAACTAAAGCCTTGAGGCTAATTGAGGAGACATGGAAATCAATTCAGTTTCAAAGCCACTAATTTTGTTTTTAACGGTCTTGTTTCTGGGTTCTGAGCTGATACACTGCAATGTCACCTACGACAGAAAGGCTCTTCTCATCAATGGCCAAAGGAGGGTCCTCATCTCTGGCTCCATTCACTATCCCCGCAGCACCCCTGAAGTATGTCTCTCATTTTCTTCACTCTTTAGCCTTTTTCTTTTCCTATGTGTTTCATGTTTCTTCTTTTGTTGTTTATGTGGTTTCAGATGTGGGAGGATCTAATTTGGAAGGCCAAACATGGAGGTCTTGATGTCATAGACACTTATGTCTTCTGGGATGTTCACGAACCATCTCCTGGCAATGTACCACTCTGGATCTTCCTCTCTCTATTTGAACCAGCCTCACTAGAAAAAAAATAAATTTTTTTTAGTTCTTTGGTGTTTTTCTGATATTGGGTTGCAGTACAATTTTGAAGGAAGATATGATCTAGTACGGTTCATTAAGACGGTGCAGAAGGTGGGGCTTTATGCAAATCTTCGGATTGGACCTTATATATGTGCTGAGTGGAACTTTGGGTACATATTGCTTCCATAATCCATATGTGTTTGTGTGTGTGTGTGTGTTTAAATCTTTATTGTCTTTCTTTAGATTTCTTGTTTGGTGCTTAGTATGTAGGCTTATTGTGATTGACAATCACATTTTTTAATGGTGTAGGGGAATTCCTGTTTGGTTGAAGTATGTACCTGGCATCAGCTTCAGAACGGATAATGGGCCTTTCAAGGTTGAACTTCAATTTCATTGACACGGTTTCTCCCTGTTGATTCAAGTCTTGGATAATCTGACATTGCCGGTTTTTGTTTTTTAGGCGGCAATGCAAGGTTTCACCCAGAAAATTGTCCACATGATGAAGAGCGAAAAGTTGTTTCAATCTCAGGGTGGTCCAATCATTCTCTCTCAGGTATGTAATTCCTTTCATTCTATGGGTGGCATAAGTGAAGAAATACTCAAAAAACCTTGGAATGAATCAGGCACTCTCGCACATTCATACCAATGAATCACTATTCACTACTTCTAGAGAAAATCTTCAATTTTTTTCTCCACTTGTGTTGTATTTTCTAGATTGAGAATGAGTATGGACCAGAAAGCAGGGCAATGGGCGCTGCTGGCCGTGCATACGTAAATTGGGCTGCAAGTATGGCTGTTGGATTGGGTACCGGAGTCCCCTGGGTGATGTGCAAGGAAAATGATGCCCCAGATCCTGTGGTGAGCCCTCTCATTCTTCTAGTTGACTTCAGTTGTCACACTCCTTCAGAAATAGATTTTATTTGATCTCAAGCTCTTTCTTTAGTTCATCATAATTATGTTGTTACTGAGGGTTGAATATGATCCATCCAATTCTCGATTGCAGATAAATTCATGTAATGGTTTTTACTGTGATGATTTCTCTCCAAATAAACCATACAAGCCTAGCATGTGGACCGAGTCTTGGAGTGGCTGGTAAGCTATATATTGCATTATATTTGAAGTTTGTTCTGTAACTTTATATACAGTCGTCTGAATTTTTTTACCCACTTCTTCTGATATCTTTTTTCTATTCCCCATGACCGCATAAGGTTTACTGAATTCGGTGGCCCAATTCACCAGCGACCAGTTCAGGATCTAGCATTTGCAGTTGCTCGTTTCATCCAAAAGGGTGGCTCTTATGTGAATTATTACATGGTTGGTCACCTATTATTTGTTTCCTAATTTCATGAAAAAGGAAAACTCTCAACTAGTGGAATAAGGCTCGGTTGTTCTTCTTGTTATCACGAAACATATTTTGCCTTACTTTAAAAATCTGAAGTTCGCCTTTGTGTTTAATGACAAATGATAGTACCATGGAGGAACTAACTTTGGACGATCAGCGGGAGGCCCATTCATAACTACAAGCTACGACTATGATGCTCCAATTGATGAATATGGTGAGAAATTCATGCTTTATAATGAGAAGATTCTTTGATTACTTTGGTTGCTGCATGATTCACTGGCATCTATGATTTGTAGATACAGTTTACTGGGCTGTGGATTGCTGTTTTTTTTTAATGAAAACCTAGCATATGAAACAATGTATCGTGATTCTTAAGTTAGAGTATAGATGCAAATGACCTACAAGTCAAATTGACTGCTGTACTATTTTGGTATTTCCTTCTATTATATAGAGCAAACTACATGCATGAATTGTAACTAGATTTTGTTTCCATTAGCTGTGACCTTATGATTAAATGTTATGTATTTATCCATGCTAACCCAATATGAACTCTGTTGTAATTGAGTACTTCACTGTGTTTAGGTTTGATCAGGCAACCAAAGTATAGTCATTTGAAGGAGCTTCATAAAACTATCAAGCGATGTGAACATGCTTTGGTTTCTTCAGATCCCACTGTTGCTTCATTAGGAGTTTTACAGCAGGTAAGTTGTCTGATATAAAGCAGTTACCATCTTCAAGTTATGTGCTTGTTATAATTAATCTTTATGGTGACTAATACCCTCTATTCTCTATGTCCTTGGTGATTTTACAGGCTCATGTATTCTCTTCGCGGACTGGAGCATGTGCAGCTTTTCTAGCAAACTATAATGCACAGTCTGCTGCTAGGGTGACCTTCAATAACCGACACTATGACTTGCCTCCCTGGTCCATAAGCATCCTTCCTGATTGCAAAACTTCTGTGTTTAATACTGCAAACGTAAGAATACTTCACGGGATCTTTTGATGTTATGTGTATCAAGTGTAATGGAAACTTTTGTTGTCCATCAGTATTTATTTGTTATCAACTTTTCCCTTTGCGTCAAGTCATTGACTGGATTGTTACGTCTGCGTGAAGGTGAGAGTTCAAACTTCAAAGGTAAAAATGCTTCCTGTCATTTCTAGGTTGTTCTCATGGGAAACCTATGATGAAGATCTATCCTCTCTGGCTGAAAGTTCAAGGATTACATCTCCTGGACTCTTAGAACAGCTGAACGTTACTAGAGACACCAGTGACTATCTATGGTACATTACCAGGTAAGTTGCTTTTATTTGAAGGTTGTCTTGTTTATTTTCAAACAGTTATCATATTATGACTTAAAATTCTTTTGGACTGTCTGCATAATGATAAAACAACTAAATCCTCAATACCTAATGTAACAGTATGCAGATTCAAGCTGAATAAATTTGCTAGTTTTGGTTTTCCAGAAGTTGCTGAACTTGGACATTTTAGACATATTTCAGTTTTAAATTCTTGGATGGATTCTGTTATTCTACATTCTCAATTCTTAGCGTTTGAAATCTTACTGTTTTGTGGTTGGCATGTTGAAGCATTGACATAAGTTCATCAGAAGCATTTCTTCGAGGAGGACAGAAACCCAGCATTAATGTGCAGTCTTCTGGAGATGCTGTTCATGTTTTTGTTAATGGGCAGTTTTCAGGTATAGATAGACATGCAGTAAAACATTGTAGTTCTTTCTTTTGCCTAGTGATTGATTTGAAAATGAAAGATTTCGTAATTTATTTTACAGGTTCAGCTTTTGGGACAAGGGAACAGAGAAGTTGCACATTTAATGGGCCAATCAACCTACGTGCAGGAGCAAATAAAATTGCACTTCTCAGCGTGACTGTTGGATTACCAGTTAGTACTTTGTATTTTGCTTGTAAATTCAACTGATCTTGATCATTATGTTGCACTGCTTCAAGTGTTTCTATTTGCTTGGTTAATATGTTTGTAGTCACTGATTGATTTTCCTTTTCCTATTTTTCACTGGAAGAATGTGGGTCGGCATTACGAAACATGGAAGACAGGGATCACTGGTCCGGTTTTGCTCCATGGTATAGACCATGGACAGAAAGATTTGACATTGAATAAGTGGTTATATCAGGTCAGAATTCAGATGCTCACAGATCTAACGTGATATATTAAATGCAAAAAGAAAATGTTTTGAAATTAAGATGAGTTCTCTAACAGGTTGGCCTAAAAGGAGAGGCTATGAATTTGGTGTCTTCCAATGGAGTCTCGTCTGTTGATTGGGTCCAAGAGTCACTAGCTACTCAAAGCCGATCACAATTGAAATGGCACAAGGTAAGAACGATTCCAGCTACTAGATTATGTAATATGCCTAATTTGGATAAACTTCTTAAAAAAATTTTATAAGAGAAAAAAATTAATATAAAAAATAAATAAAACTTCTATTATATAATAATTTATCTCTTTGAATTTTAGATAAGTTAAATTTAAACGAGAGTTTTTCAATTTTTTTTCATTTTTTATATTATATTTTTTTTTCTTCTATAACCTATATCAACTAGAATCTTATCATCTACTTCAAACCTACAGGCTTATTTTGATGCACCTGGGGGTAAAGAACCACTGGCTTTGGACATGGGAAGTATGGGTAAGGGTCAAGTATGGATCAACGGGCAGAGCATAGGGAGATATTGGATGACTTATGCAAAGGGTGACTGTAAATCTTGCAGCTATTCTGGGACATTCCGGCCTGTAAAGTGCCAACTTGGTTGTGGACAACCCACTCAACGATGGTACTGCTTTTCTGTAAAAGATAACAGCAAACTTATTTTATGTCTTCAGGAAAATGCTACTTTTTAGAGCCGTTGAACTTGTGTGGTATGTCAGATCAATGTCACGTGCAGGGTGATAAAATAGTGTGCGACGGGTGTCAGTATCGTTACTCTCTAGATATGAATAATGATGATAATAATGCAATGGCCTTCTTTGGTGCAGTGTGTCGGATCCAATGTCACTATGTATTATTATTATTTTTTTTATGAGGCCAATGATGGAGGAATGACATTTAACCGCTTTCTATTTGGAAATTTCGCAGGTATCACATTCCAAGGTCCTGGCTAAAGCCAACCAAGAACTTGATTGTAGTGTTTGAAGAATTAGGTGGGAATCCGTGGAAAATATCTTTGGTAAAGAGAACGGTACATACTCCTGGAGTTCGTGAGTAGTGAACCCAATTCAGAGAACTAAAGAACCTGAACAAGAATAATTTAGTTTCCACCTGTGAATTCTCTCTGTGGCTTTCGTTTGCATTGGTTGAAGCAAGGGTAGCTTTGACACATTAAGTTATCATAACTTGGCAATAAATCAGCATCTGTCGGTGCGTGGCATTTTTCAACGATCGGGGTTAGACGTGTTAATCCTTATTTATGTGATCGAAATGGGTCACCGTGATTGATACAAATGGGTTGCCAAGATGATTTGTAATCTATTCGTTTCGACAAGTCAATGTATCTACTTTTTTCAAGAGAGAAAATTATCTTCGACGGGTGTCTTCGTTCATTTATTTCCATTTTGTCTGCATACGCAAGTATGTTTGTAATTGCCATTCAATCATCTACGTATCGTTAGTTTCAATCACTATCAGCCGCAGTTTAAGCTATTGTAATAAGGCTACCATTTATGCACGCGATCCTCATTGTTGACCCCCATATGATTATGGTATTTTAAGGCCCCGGCAGCATCTTCGACTAATGTCGTATAGCATCCTCTTGTTATTGCACGGCCCCGCCATCTTGCCACTAATTTACTTTTCTTTAGGAGGGTTTGCATGGGCTCCACAACCTAATCAATAGCGACTGACTATAGAGTGAGTGAAAGAGAGTACATGTGAACTTGTGCAGTAAGTCTGCCTAGAAAGCGGATGCTTGAAATGTAGTGATCATTGTAACTAGATGAAGTCCCTCATTTGCAATAACCTTAAAATTTTCTTGTGAAACTCGGGTTAAAATTTGGCACGACTTCGTATTCAAAATTTGTATTTGACTCTCTTGATAGTATTAATAAGAGAGCTTAGTTGATGCTTATCAAGAACGATACAAAAATCGTTGACATGTTAAGAGGGATCAATTCTTGTCATGTACTAACAGTATCTTGCCTCCTCTCTGCATCATTTATGTCGAACTCCCTAGCTTTTTCCACTATAATATATTGCCATCGTGCGTCCAAGTATTGGTTTTCCTTTTAAAATTTTTTGTTGCTTTGGCGTCGACGCGTCGTCACTTCTGCCGTGGTTCTCATTGATAATATCGTATATCACGTATGACCCGTCCGATTGTGTTAATCTCTACTTCAACTAAATTCTGATAATTATCGTTAGTTCCTAGTGTTTCTAAAAAATATCAAAATGAACATTTTTTAAAAACCAAGCATGATCCCTTACCTCTTAAGCTCCCAAACATACCTAAAGTTCTAAAACCAAACTGTTTGATTCGAAGGGCAGGAACTTCAAATCACAGTGCCACCGTTATAATCCATAACTGATTAACACTACTATAGAGAACGAGGATACCTATTTCTGCTTTTGAGCAATTAATAAAAATTACAAATGTCACAGTTACAAATGTCACAGCAACTATAAAAGAATAACGCACAAAGCTGAATATTTTTATAAACCGTCAAGTTGGTTGCTAATCTTGCTAGTTTCATAATCAAATGCATTTCAAGTACGATTGTGCAACAATTTCATTTACACATACTCCGACTCCAAACCCACACTGAAATCACGCAAGCTGATACAGAAATAGCTAATTGCAAACTGACTCGAAAACAATAACTTATTATTCTCAACATATTCATACGACACTTCAAGCAGCAGCAGTAGCATGTTTGCTTATTGTGAGTTGCAGCTCCTCCTTCTTAGCACCCACAACCTTGTCCACCAGTTCGCCTTCTTTCAAGAACAGGAAGGTTGGCATAGCCTCAATGCTCCACTCCTTAGAAACAGACTGAAGAAAAACCAAGGTGATTGGAAGATTCTTATTTAAGGAAATAGTCCTCAAAACACTTCGAGATTTAGGATTAGAAATAAAATGAAGTTATGATGAAGATTCAGGTATACTCACTTCCATTTCATCCACATCCACCTTGAGGAAGACTACATTCGGCAACTTCTTAGCAATCTCTGCTAGAATTGGGGCAATGAAACGGCATGGGCCACACCAAGAAGCAGTAAAATCCACCACAATCTATTCATGTAATTCCTTTCAATATTTTGCATTTGTTTATAATTGAAAAAAGAGAGGGGGGGGGGGGGGGAGAGTTGAGAAGATAAACAATTTTAAAGAATCATAATCATACTAACAATACCACAATCTTCAATAACTTCAATAACAGACGAAATTGATTTTAAGAAAAGGCAGGCAGTTTAAGAATTTTAGAACAAAGGTGCAACTTCAGGATAATAGAAACATTAAAACTAATTATAGATTTCAAATAGTAAATACTGTGACTATGCATTACCATCTTTTGTAGAACATTAAGTTCATCCATCAACTGGTAAAAGCTGATAATTTCGCGTCGATTAATTTGAAAAACATGACAACATAGCAGCATAGTAATGCACGCAACAAACACCATCATGATGCAAAATGAACAATCCTAGAAGAATCTAGAAATGATATGGCCCGTTTCCCCTTTCGAAGTCAAGAGGGTAAACGAATTTAAAAACCCTAATGCGCTTATAATTCTACAAATCAACAAGCTACGAGGAAAAAAAATGAAAGAGCAAGTTTAGGGGTAATAACCAGTTTCTTGCTCTCCTTTCCCTTCTCCAGATGTCCCTTCCACTCATCCACGGAGTGGACACCGATCACCTGTCCCTCTTCCGCCATTCTTCTCTTTCTTCCACACTATCGATTAAGCTTTTCCTTCAAATTTTATTAGCTGTGAACGCTAAGAAGGCCCCTGCCTCTTATATAGGATTTTCGGATCGTTGTGGTTTCTTATTAATTTTTTTTTACCAAAACATATATAAAATTTGGTCTCACGCGCTCCTTGCGTGTCCACACTACGTGACGCAAGGCCACATGTCAACGGGCATTGTGTGGTGACTCATCATCACCCATGACATAAGAAGAAGAGGCGCGTCAAGTCCGAACGCCAACCAGAGAGAGTCAAAGACTGCAAATACTGGTCTCCAAGACGTGTCCAATTCTTTATAACATGGGCCAAGGTTAAGCCCATGAGGATGGTATTGGGCTTTATCTCCCGCGCCCAAAACATAAAAAATTTCCACGTGGAGAATCCAGAACCGCGAACAAAAATTTCTGGTATCCTCTACTTAATCATTATTATTATTATTATCTCATCCACATACACATAGTCTTGGCTTGTGGTTTAAACTTTAAACCACCAGATTTAACAAATCTGACTCCATCCACGTCTCGTCTATTCGATATATATATTTTTTAATTTTATTTTTACACGCATTTGATTTCAGCTAAACGAGTGATTACAGTGGGAGTGTGTGGGGAGTAGTGTTAAGTATTAACAATACAGTAAGCACATAACTCTCCCATTAATTTCTGTTCTCTCTCTTCCAAATTTAGTATTGGAAATGGCATTCCCACAGCTCATTCCTACTTCGCCTTCTTCTTCGTCACTACCTCACAACCCCTACTTAAACCCCATCAGGCTCTCCGCATACCGCAGATTCCCCTCCTCCACATCGCAGAATCTTAATATTCTCCGCCGCCGGCGCCGGAAGCTGAATTCCGTTCTCCGGTGCTCTGCCTCGTCTTTCTCGGAGAAGCACCACACAAACTCCCCCAAGTCCGACGACTTGGTGGAGCTCCCTCTCTTCCCTCTCCCGCTGGTCCTCTTCCCCGGCGCCATACTTCCGCTTCAGATCTTCGAGTTTCGCTACCGCATCATGATGCATACTCTCCTCCACACCGATCTCCGATTCGGTGTCATCTACACTGACTCCGTTTCTGGAACTGCCGACGTAGGCTGCGTCGGCGAAGTCATTAAGCACGAGCGCCTCGTGGACGACCGGTTCTTCCTGATCTGCAAAGGCCAGGAGCGGTTCCGCGTGAGCAACGTGGTGCGCACGAAGCCGTACCTGGTGGCGCAGGTGACGTGGCTGGAGGACAGGCCTTCATCGTCTTCGAAGGAGGTGGATGTGGAGGGTTTGGCGAACGAGGTGGAGACTTACATGAAGGACGTTATTCGGTTATCGAATCGGTTGGGAGGGAAGGCGGAGAAGGAGGTTGGGGATTTGAGGAGGAACTTGTTTCCGACGCCTTTTTCGTTCTTTGTTGGGAGCACGTTCGAGGGCGCTCCGAGAGAGCAACAAGCGCTGCTTGAATTGGAGGACACCGCCTCAAGATTGATGAGGGAGAAGGAAACCTTGAGGAATACGCTTAATTATCTAACTGCTGCCTCTGCTGTCAAAGACGTCTTTCCTTCTTCTTCTTCTTCGTCCTCTTCTTCTTCTTCTTCCTGACGCAATGCGAAGGTATTGTTGTTTTCTTGTAACTTGATCACAATGGCATTCGCAGAAACATTGAGAACAAAGAAAGTTGTAAATCCTTCTCGTGGGTAATCTTATGTGCTCAACAATCCTCTTTCTTAAGCGCATAATTTTAAACACTGAGACTACTGTTGTAATTTAAAACAATAGTTAGTGACTTAGTGGTTATACTATTGTACGGAGTTGTAAGACGTTTTTGTAACTTGTTGTATGTATTTTGATCATCAAAATCCGCCTCCTTATTGTTCATGGGAACTTAAGGGCCTGTTTGTTTTACTTTTGGAATTCCGTTTGTACACTTTCCGAAGTTAGCTTTCATATACAACAGGCTGTAATGATTGAATGCGGAAATAATTGGATTCAGTTTGAGGGATAGATTCATGAACCTTTGTGTAAAAAAATGCTTGGTTTCCCTGTCTGATTCGAACAATTGTTTAACTATGGGTTGAATTATCATTGGGGCCATCAGATAGCATACCAATCAGGCTCTGGCTTTATTTTAATTGTTCTGGATTAGTTTCGGGTGGCGTCTTCACCTGATTTTATTGGTTTCCAATCTCTGTTATTCGCTAGACCGGGATTTAGATGGTTTCTATTGTTTTGGTTACTTACGTTTGGTGACAACTTGGGCATTTTTATACAAAAGCTTGTATAAAGAAACATAGATAGTTGATAGTTTCTGTCAATTGCGGAAATATTAAAAGGGCACAAGAGCCTTTGATATTTTTCCTACCTTTTTCCGCAGAAATTACACGCTGCTTTATACGTTCTTTCATTATATAATTTGGTTGTTCAATGAAACATAAAAACTCACTTGTGCGTGTGGCATTGTTCTGCCTGGTAAAATAATGCTATTGAAGTTCTAAAATCATTCCGTGAATTTCATACAAAATATACATGGTATTAGTAAAATAATCTTGATGAGTGAAAAAGTGGAAGGGATACATTTTGGAAAGAAGTTCCCTTCAAAACTCGGTAATTAGATGTGTGACATCAACATTATTGTCCCTGGAAACATTATTTTTTTTATAGGCATGTTTAATTTATGTTTTGCAAATTTTAGTTTGATAAAGTGGAAAGACTTTCTTTTCGAGTATGGTGTGAGACGAAATCTAATAATTACGGGAAATATAACTATTTGATGATAAACTTTTGAGTTTTTATGCATAATCTGATCAAAACTCTCATTTAGTATGTAAAATGTATAATTTGATTAAAGTTAGTCATTAAAATTTAAAATTTTAATATCTAATTAACAATTTACATTAATTTTTGTTGTTAAGAGAAATTAAAATTGAATAATAAAATTATTATTTATCATGTTAAATGACATATAAACTTTAAAAATAATTCATTTTCATTTCTAACTTTGCAAATAACAAAGTTTTTCTTTGTCTATGTTTTCGCTTCATAAGTGAGAACTTTGAAGATACTAATAAAATCAGTCTTAAAGTGACAACACTACTGTTAACTTTAACAAGAAATAGATCATGTAAATAAATAATTTTTTCATTTACAACAAAAAAACTCCAAAGAAAATTTGATAATTGATGTCACTAGTAATTGAGATGTCTCACATGTAAAACTTTTATTGAAATGATTAAAATTGTTATATACTCATAAATTTGAGGCTTAGATATATTTATTCAAGTAAGAAAACTCAAGACAGAGAAGTTTTGCAACGTAAATGCTTTTGCAAAGATAGTTGGAAAAAGATGCCATGAAAAAGGCGAAGCATAAGCGCAAAAATATGAAAAATCAAATACTAAAATAAACTATTTTTAAAAGATTATATAACAATATTGCTATGTGTCATTTTAAATAACAAATAATCGTTCTGTCATTAAATTTTAATGTTTCTTAACGATTATTAAATTTAGAAACTAAAATTTGAAATTTAAACAATAAATTTAACAATACTGCATATTTTAAAAACTAAAATAAAAGTTTATTTATAAATAATGAGTAACTTAACTTATTCAAGTCATCACTACCATTAATATGTCCTACTGTCGGGAGTTTGAACAAATGCAATTTCTCGTACAGGCTCTAACTGGGGAGTGGGTTGTTCCTTTCGGCAGTATCTGCGATCTCCGAGTCCTTATCTTAATCTAGTCCTACGAACTTAAGTGATCGCATGAATTGTCTTAATGAGTCACATTCGTGTTAACTATATATGCTAATAAAACTGAGTAGTACATAACAAAACATACATGTGTTCCTCTGTAATACAGTAATATTACATTAGAGTTGTACGTGCATTCCCTATTGTCCCCCCCCTTTCAATGTCCCTATATCATAGCGAATATAATCCATTCGACAAAACTTGTTTCCTTTTGAACCCTAGTCAGCTGCTAGAAATAGAATAAGTCGATAATACATATAGGATTGCTACTAGAATGACTCAACCATAGAGAAGTAGAAAATAAATCCTTATTGAGATTTCCAACCTCTTTGATTGCGGGAAAAACCTTGGTTCTCTTGTGCCATTGTTGTTGTCCCATTTGCAATTCTCTGGAAGTATACAGACATTCAATAAGCATTGTTTTTTATTAAAAAAAAAAATCAATGTTAGTAACATATTTTTACAATATACTGTATCTATCACATTCTCTATTATTTGGAATATGAATAGAGTATGTTATTAGCATTTCTTGTAAAACATTGCAGCCAGCAGCCAGCTTACGATTGTTGAATTGAAATGAGATTCGATTAGAACAAATGCATAGATAAATTCATTACCCAGTTTGTGCACAACATTGGATCATTTACTTATGACTAGTATAGGTAAGAAGTTCATACAACCTTAAGACATTGGGCCTTTCCTGTATCACAGATAGGATAATCTTGGGGGCAGCAGTGGCGCTTGTCTTTACAACATACAGCAGAAGTTAACCCACAGCATTTCCATGAAAAGCATATTCCAAGAAGGCGCTTGGCACAGCAACATGTTTCCCCTTCTCCACAGTGAGTAAACAGATTACATTTTACAGGACCTGGAGGTGGTGGGACAGGTGGATTAGGTTTGGTCTTGGTAGGATATGAAGCTAACGTGTTGATTCCACATATCCCTTTGGAATCGCCACTGTTTCGTTGCATGTGTATGTAACCATTCATTCCCCAACCTCTCCCCCATGAGTTCTTTACAATCCAATAATCAACTCCATTTTCTGAACCATATCCCACTATCAATACTGCATGATCAAGAGAAGTTGAACATGGCCCGGTGAAGATACCCTAATACAGAAAAAGAACAGCATCATATAAGATACATGATACAAATATAAGTTGATACTAAAATTGACCAGGGACCAACCTTTGAGTACAATTGGAAAGCTCTTTCACTACCACATATGCCGACGCTTACAGGCTGTGATGCAACAGCCTTTAGTACCTCTTTCTCACTCGGAGGCACATCAACATAATCATCAATTGTAACAACACGCCTTTTTAACTGTAGAATAGACGCAGGGTAAAAAAGGTGAACACAGACAACTATACTAATCTCGGCAAAACAAATGAAACAGAAAAAGAGAAAAAAAGCAAGACAATATGATTAACAAGCACGAGCACCCTATTTGAAATAGCTTATAGTCTTTTTTTTTTTAACTTATTTTAATAAATTCCTTAGTACAACTTATTAAAATAAGTTATTTCTAGCTTATCCTAGTAAGTTTCATGATTGAATTTACAAAGTAAGCTATGATTTTCAAAAAAGCTTATTAAACAAATGCTTAATTAACATTGTAACTAAACGTACGCATACTAACATAACTTAAGAATTCATCATTTTGGAGGGGAAGTGGTAAATGAAACAAATACCTTGTCCTTGCTGCAAGAGCGTTGGCGAGCTTGATATGGATAATCTTCTTCAGTGTCAATCCCGCGGTTGTCTATGACAAATTGATACGCATAGTCCATGAGTCCACCATCACAACCGCTGTTGTAGGACGTATCACAATCTATGAGCTCTTGCTCAGAAAGGCTTGCAAGAGACCCCGTCACAATCTTATTTATACCCTCAATAGCACCCGTAGCTGAGAACGCCCAACAAGCACCTACATAATACACATCTCCCAATTGTCACTCACTCAATTACATCATGCATCTATATACATTCACTCTCTACAAATTGCAATCATAATTTAAAGTTAAAAAAGTAAGAATAACATGTCATGAAAAATCATGATGAATACTTTTTGGAAACAAATTGCTGGTGATTATAGAGTTTAACTATGATAGTATACATTAAAATACACTGTACATGTAAATTTTTAAAAAACATAAAAGTACAGTGCGTTTTAATTAAATTATTATCAATATTAAGAAAGTGAAAATTTTTAATAGAAGATAGGTAGTACCACAGCTTCCTTGGTCTTTGACGGGGGTAACTGCGCCACTTTGTCTCCAATCGATCTGAGAAGGAAGGTGTAGAAGGTGATGGGATGGTTGATTCTGAACGCGTTTGAATCCAAGGAAGGAAGGGGGTAAACCGAGACGAGAGGTTTTGAATTCGTGGTGGGTGAGATCGGCGAAAGCGTTGAGGGAGAGGGTGTAGGTGGAATTTCCCTTTTGGTTGTGTTGGGAGACAAAGGCATAGTTTTCCTCGAACACTTTGAGCCTGTAACGTTTTTCCTGTTCCGAAGAGTATGTTTTGGCATGTTGCTGGCACCAGGTTTCGAAGAGTTCGGAGGTGTCGGAGGAAGAGGCGAGGGACAAAAGTGCGGAAAGGAAGAACAAAGGTAGGATTTGTAAAAGAGGATATAAACAAGTCATGTTCATGGTTTTGGCTTTCGAGACAAAGCTCAAATCCAATTCCGAAAAAATAGGGACATTCAAGTGTGTGTTACCTGCCTTTGCCTTTCCCCTTATTCTTTTCTATTATGTGGATGGATCATGAATATTGGATCTCAACTCCGCACCCACATAATATCAATATTTTAACAACTTCCCAACTATAGTCTCTATATATATGAACAACTATATCCACTAATTTTTCTCACTGTTTGTCTCAAAATTGGACAAGTGTACCCGCATTTTCTGCATTATATTGTCTAATGCCGCTCTTATTTAATTCTTTTTTACATTGATTTTTAATAATTAATTTTATTTTTAAATTGAATGATTGAATAAATGTATTTTCAATATCATTTTTTTCGTTAATATAATAAAGAAGTACTGGCGTGGACTTTTTTATTGATTTTAAAATATTAAATATTTTATTATTTTTAATATAATAAATAAACTGTTATTTTCAATATATTAAATAATTTCAACTTTTTTTAAAAAAGGAGACTTTGTTTCTAATCAAAATTGTTATGTTTTATTTTCTATTGACGTTACTTTTTTTTTCTTTATTTTCTTTTATGATCTCAAGAGACTTAATAAAAAACTCATTAAAATATATTAAATTTTATTAAAAAGAGAAAATAAGTTATTACAACATGAATGAAAGGTAAAAAAAAAAAAGGAAAGAAAAATTAGAAAATGAGATAATTTAAAATTTCACTGAAATATATTATATATTTACTAAAATTTATACAAAATAAAAGAGACAAGTAATAATTTTAATAGAGTTAATATTTTTTATTAAAAATAATTTATTTAAAATATTTTTGACAGTTAAAAAATTAAATTAAAAAAATTAAATGATTAAACCAAAATAAAAATGAGAGTTAAGAAACTAATTCATTGATTTAACATAAAATAAATATAAAAAAATATACATTATTTATATTTTTCAAATGAGGTCACAGTACAATTTTTTAGAACCTAAAAAATTGGAAAAAAAATCTAAGAAAGAAACAGTTAAAAATTGACAATTTTATTATGAATTATTTATCTCGAGAAACAATTAAGAAATAGATAAAATATGTCCAACGCTATATTTAATCAAACTTGTTTTTCTCATTTTTTTTTCAATCAAACAAGGGGACTTTTTTTTCTTAAACTAAATAATTTAAAATTTTAATCTTTTCCAATTTAAAAAAAAAATCTTCCTTTTTTCTTTATTTCTTTCATTACGAGAGGGGCATTAGGTTGAGTCACGTGCAGGCGGTCCGGCTCAGCAGCGAAGAGGAGGTGAGAGGCACGTGGTAGAGTTGAGTTGAGATTGAGAATCAACAGTCAGAGACGGTGGCGTGACGCTTGAATCGGATCGTCCTCTGCTGTAGCCACCGCAGCCCAACTTCCTAACTGCCGCCACTTTTTGGTTTCCACTCCTCTCTTCCATTTCCACTAAACCATGGACCTCGATCCTCGTCAATACGATAACGTTGTATGTTTCTCCATCTTCTCTTTTTAACTTACGATTATTTCTTCAATTTACTTTTTCTGATTTTTAAATTACCGCAGTTATGTCCTCAATTTGTCATATTCTAATCACATAACTAACTAATAATTTCCGTCCTCCTTTCAATTTCTTTTGGTCTTCTTAACCAATTTTCGTCCATGTTAGTTGTTGATTGAGAACTCGACCGGAATGTATGTATTATTAATGTGGTTGTTGTCGTTGCCCCCTTGTTTCTCCGAAGATTTAATTTATGATAAACGATTTCTCACTCTCAGCGAAACCCTTGAGCCGCGACGACAAATATTTCAATTAATTATTTTCTGAAAGATATTTCCCAACCCTAATTTCGGATGGCAAAAATTAAGCCAAGTAGGGAACGGAAAATGAAATATAATCTGCACATGAATTACTAATTATCTGCGTCATTAAGATTTCGGTCTTGCCAATTAGTACCCTTAGGCATTGGTGTATAAATAATTGGAAGTGAAAAGTTCTTATTGAAAGTTACACTAGACAAAGAGGTGTATTTATTATATTTTCTGTCAAAAGAATTTTCACTTTTAGTTCCTTATCTGGTGGCTTAATTTGCATTTGCGTTAAAATTTTCTCCTCACTTTCTTTGGGGAAAGAAAACTTAATTGAACTGAAGTTGAACTTGTGTAGTATGCTCTGTTGGGTTTCTAATTGAGATTATTGATATCCTAGTTGCATTGATCCTCTTGCCATAATTAATGTGATTAAGTTCCATATCTTTTTGTGCCGCTTGAATTTACAGGCTATAAATGATAATGACATCCACAATGTTGTTCTGTCATATCTTATACATAATTGCTATAAAGAATCAGTGGAGTCATTCATTGCTTGCACCGGGATGAAGCAGCCAGCAGATTATTTGGAGGACATGGAGAAAAGGAAAAGTAGGTTTTCTGTCATATTTCAGTATAGAAGATTAATTCAGGATGTTTTGTTGCTTCCTGATCATGTTTTATTTGCTTGCTCTTCCTAGGAAGTTTAGTGTACACCAAGCATTCATTCATAACCACTCTTGTAAATTTTGCATCATCTACAAATGCACATTGGAATAGTCAACCCCGACTTGGCGGATGCTGAACTATTAGTTCGCTTTATTACTACTTTAAACGTCTGCAGCTCCTTGGAATGACCGGCTGACTTTTGTCTTAAGGGTGCGATTGGGTACACAGGGTTTATATCATAAATTTGACTCTGCAACTTACTGAAATGAGTTTAAAAAAAGCTTATTTTGATAACTAAGAAGCTTATTGAAATAAGCTGAAGAGATCTTATAAGAGTTATAGATTTATAAGCTAATTTCATTAGCTCTTCTAAACTCCTCTCAAATAAATTTGAGTTGTGATTATACTTTTTTCTTGTGCATCCTTTTTACTATTTTAAAATATCAATTGGGCTTTTCTTGACATTTTTTTATTTCTTGCCCTGCAGTCTGCGGGGTAGAGGGTGCTGGGAAATGCCTCTGATACCTATGAAGTTAATTGACTTTCTATTATATCCTATTACAAGTAGTAAAGACCTTCTTAATGTTATATTTGATTTTTCTTCAGGAATCTTTCACTTTGCACTAGAGGGAAATGCACTTAAGGCTATTGAGCTTACAGAACAGCTGGCGCAGGATATTCTAGAGAACAATAAGGATTTGCAGTTTGATCTTTTAAGCCTTCATTTTGTTGAGCTTGTCTGCTCCAGGAAATGGTGAGCAGAAATTAGTTTTGTCTCCAAGAGAATATTTTGTAAACTTCCTGCTTTCATAGAATCTCATTTTATTGGCAGCACAGAAGCTTTGGAGTTTGCTCAGACCAAGTTGAGCCCTTTCGGAAAGGAGCACAAATATATGGAAAAGCTCGAAGTATGATTGCATTTTGCATGGCTTTTGTGATGTGTGTGTGTTTGTAGGTGTGTTTACACGTGCTTAAGACTGAATAAATATTAAGCTGCCAATGTTGCAGGACTTTATGGCCCTTCTCGCTTATAAGGAGCCAGAGAAATCCCCGATGTTTCATCTCCTCAGCTTAGAGTATCGACAACAGGTTGCAGATAGTTTGAATCGAGCTATTCTTGGTTAGTTAAATTTATATCTACATGTTTCTTTATGTTTAATATATGTCATTGCAAATCTTAATGCTTATTTCTACCCACGTTAAGTATATGAATTTTTTTTTCATCATGGATGGTGGGTAATTGCCAGCACACTTGAACCTTCCCAGTTACACAGCAATGGAGAGGCTAATACAGCAGGCTACTGCGGTAAGACAATGCTTGAGTCAAGAAGCTGGCAAGGTAATGGGACTTAGCTTACCGAAATTGAAATTTATTCAAATTTCTGTCTTAAGTAAGAAAACCTTTGATTCCTCGTCTCTTTTTGGACCAGGACACACAATTTTTGCATAATTGCAAAAGTAGATGTAATTACTATATTATGCTTATGCACAAATTACCGAGGGTCAAACTGATTCTTTCATTACTTTGCAGGATGGGCCCCCACCATTTTCCTTGAAGGATTTTCTCAAAAGTTGACGGAGAATGAAGGATTTTCCTTGAAGGATTTTCTTAAAAAATCCACGGACAGCTGTGGAATGAAGCAAGTTTACCTTAAGCCATTGTTGGCAGACGTTGGATTGGTGTATGATTTGATCTTAGGTGTGAAGTTTGTCGAATGCCTGTTCATCTATAAATTCTTTGTTGTCAAGCTATCTTGATCTTTTTGGTCTTGCTGCACTTTTGTGAGGCAGGAGTGATTCATGAGTGAACATGGCGAAAATTGTAATTATTACCAGATTGAGATAATCCTTCCTGTCTGTCGCAGTTGACCACTGTGGCCTGGTGTCGTGTCATCTGTCATAATTTTCTCTAATTTAGATTATTTTTAATCCATTGCAAGGTTGGGCAGACACATATAAGCATCATAATTTCCCTTAGTTTAGACTTTTTTCAATCCATCGAGAGGTTGTGCAGCCAAAGCCAAGGATATATATTTGATGTAAAATGCATCTGCATCCACATGTACGTGGATATGAAAGGAAAGTTGAAGACAATTTTAGTGTTTGTGTGACTTCCTTCTCTTGTGTGTTGGAATTATCAACGTTTTGGAATATTTCTACACGTTGGGTGTGTACAAAAGCAATGTCTGATTTAAATTTTTGTAGGTATTATATGCTTATCTTTTTATTTTGTATTCTTATTTTAATATTATTCTTAGTATTTTGGTGGGGAGGCCTATCCATATTTGTGACCTTAATTAAGCACACAAAATATGTTCTGGCACGCACTAATTCCATTCAATATCATGTCATTTAATTGGATGATATCTTTCGAGGACTACATCGGTCATGTCTAAAGAAGCAACTACCTCGAAGGTCAAGCGGGAGATCCTGAAAAACACCCCTAAAAGCTTTGCCCACTGTCTCTAGTATAATTATGTTGCTTAAACCAGTAATTGATTCAGTTACGATTAGACACAACCTTTACACTCATGAAGCAATTCTTGGTAAATTACAATCACAAGGAAGAAAAGCTAAGGGATTCTGATAGATCACTTGTCCTTATTATCGACTAGGGAGATGAAGGAATATGTGACTGTGCAGACATGGAGGGTAGTAATGGGAATTTGAGCCTCACAATTGCACGATTAATGTTGGACACTTTGGTCATTCCGGTGCCTGCAGCTTGTGAATTACAAGTAGATTGTGACTTTTATTGAATAGACTTTTCTAGTGTTCTGTCAAAGAGATGGAAAATTATTAAACAAAATTCGAATCTGAAACGTTCTGCGTCTCCATCCTTATCGGTATGTGGCTGTCTGGAGTCTCCAGACTAGACAACTGCCATAATAGAATATCCAAGAAAAACAATTCTGCTTTCTCTTATGTGACAAGGACAATAGAAAGGGAATTAATTGAACAAATTTAGAACAAGTAGTTCACTGTTACACATGTTCATCCTTGTTTCAGTGGGCAAAGAATTTATTTACAAAAAATGAAATTCATAATTACTTATATTTCGATATACTTTCTTCTGGTAAATACAAGGTAAAATTATTAAGTCAGAAATATACTTCGGAATTATTATGCACTTCTGCACCTGCTTTGGACTTTGCAATGGTGTCTAAAAGCCTTAGAAGTAACAGGTGATGAAATATGGATGTAGATCTATGTTCAAGTTTACAAATTACAACTAATACCCAATATAATTTAAAACAAAAAACAAAAAAGTAACAGGTGATGAACAAAACTTTAGAAGTAGTGGTTTTGAAACCTCGGTTTGGGTGAAAGGAAACGTGTTGGCATACTGAGTCTCCACCTTCCCCCCCTTCCCCCTCGCTGGGCTCTGTCCATTGGATGATATGCTTCAGTTTGTTTGTGAATTAAGTGATGCAAAATGAAGAGTGATGCAAATTACAGTCCTACCTATATAAATCATGAAATCCCGCAATTCATATGGTAATAAATACCACTAAATAATAAAGTCTGCTTATCTCTCGGTTACTCCCTATCTAGTCTATTCATTCACCGCTAGATTTGTTATTAATGCTTTGGCTAAGATGGGTGGGGCTATCAATATTCCAATAGCATCAACGGTCCTCTTTTGTGATGACAACAATTTAGTTGAGTCCTTCTCTACATTATTTGTTTGTATTGGAAGGTGCTTTCTGAGGATGTTCTGCACAATTCAATTTATATGGACTTCTGAGCAAGTGTTGCTAATCTTAACCGAGGGGTGGGGGAGGGAACCTTGGTCTCTTTTCTTCCTCTACCCACGAAACGACAAAAAAAGACAAGGGCACTACCTAGTACTACTAGTGCTATGAACCTGAACAATAATATTAAAATTAAAGGGATGTACAACGCCGATCAGTTTCGGTAAACTCGTAGTCGTGTCCCATTTGGTACTTGTGGTGTCTCAGTCCATTGGATCTAGTTTCTCTCTTTTTTCTATTCACTGATTCCCAAGCCCTTTCCTTGAAACACCTAGGATTGTTTCATCCCACGTATGAACCCTTTGCTCTAAATGTTGTCATGTGCGTAGTTTTGGAACCCCCGCAAGCACTTATCTTCAACCGTTTCCCTCCCAATGACACCGCCCCCACCCAATGGTAAATGACTTATCCAAATTTTAATTATTTCTATAAACCCACAAAATACCCATTATCCAGACAACCGCCTACTCTCGTCCACAACTTTAATTTTCTTTAATACTTTCTCCTTTTTTATATTGTTTTTTTATTTCGCACCCTTCTCATCCATCACAAAAAATCTCTCGCAATTAGAAAATATGAAATGGTAAAAATGAAGTAAGAACTTGGTTTGGTCTTGGCCGTTTGCCACCTGAGCTAGTATGCCAACAAAAGCGCAAGCCAAGTGTATATAAGAGAAATCAACAGTGAGGCTTACTGTGGACACGATCTGTCTGGCTCATAATGCCAAGTAGCATTGTAGGCCCACTATGGGCCACGTTCCAGGTTCAGGTATTTGTATGTAGCATTTACCCTCTTCTTCTTTGCCTTGTTTTTTCAATATAAATACCACCTATCAACTCATCTCCTCTTTATGCCCTTGTGTTTATCTCTACTTTTGTAAGTCCTTCAGGATTAGTCACAAACCTCCATAGCCCACCAACTCTTGTTACTGTGCTACCAAATTAACAATCACAATGTTGAAATCAAGCATGAGAATTGATGAGAAAAAGCAGCTGAAAAAGACAGCACAGGCCAGCTCCAGGAAGGGTTGCATGAGAGGTAAAGGAGGCCCTGAGAATGCAAGTTGCACCTACAAAGGTGTGAGACAGAGAACTTGGGGGAAATGGGTTGCTGAAATCCGTGAACCCAACCGTGGTGCACGCCTTTGGCTTGGGACATTTGAGACCTCTCATGAGGCTGCTTTGGCTTATGATGCTGCTGCACGTAAGCTTTATGGCTCAGATGCCAAGCTCAATCTACCAGAGCTCTCTGTGTCAATGCAACCTCAGTGTCCACCATCTTCTGTTACCATTCCAATGGAAAACATGCAGCAGCCTCAAATTCAAAACAACTTAGAAATGGTCACTTATCCTAGTTTCAACACCAATCCTGCACTTTCCATGGCTTCTCAACAAGTAGGAGTTGGACCAATATACACTAGTGACTCAGTTGTGTCTCTTCCCTTGGATTCCAACCCTAATCCTGTTGAAACTTATCCAAAACCCATGGAGAATGAGGGGGAGTTCTGTCCCTCATGGGGAACTATGACCAACGAGGGTTTGCCAGTTTTAGATGAGTCCATTTGGGCTGAAGCTGCTATGTCCCTAGATTTTCCTATGATTCCAGAGGTTGAAATTTACCCGACGGGAAACTTGGGAGATGCGAGTCTGTGGGACTCTATGCAAACTCCATGGTGCATGTAATTTGATCGAGTTGATTGAACTCTCAAGGGCAAGAGAAACTATCAAGTATACCACATAATAGCCTTTCTTCTCAATTCTCATGTCGTATGAACTGCTGTCCGGTTTTCATATAAAGTGTATATATGAGGGTAAGTACGATGTAAAGAAAGACATATATGATACCCAATCAAAACTAGCTTATGGCTAGATATAAGATATATCATATAAAACTATAATAGTGTGTCTACCGTGTTGAGTCTATGGAAGGCCATGATCTCGTGATTATTTAGCACACATGGTTCTTCTTTTGTAGTAATATTATATTATATATCAATGTTTTGTGTCGTCCGTTTGTCCGATCAGTTCGTTTGTCCGATCGGTTCGGTTGTTGATCTTCGTCGCTCCTGTGCTATAGTAATAATATTATATGTAAATGTTACGTAATATGGTCGCAAGTGTTGCCCTCTTGCTAGGTTATCGATCTAATAGTATTATATGTAAATGTTACGTAATAGGGTAATGGTCGAAGTATTGCGCTCTTTCTAGGTTATCAATCAGTCTCCTGTGTTATGGTCGAAGTGTTGCCCTCTTTCTAGGTTATCAATCAGTTACCTGATATTGTAATAGTATTATATGCAAATGTTACGTAATAGTGTTATGGTTGTGGCGCCTTCTAGCTAGGTTATCAATCAGTCACGTTGCCTTTGGGCAACTCGTTTCACATATGTCAATAAAGATGTACTTATTTGTACGTATTATATAAAATAATGTTGCATATAAAATGTATTATTGGAATAATTTATGCCTACTGTCTATCTTTGTTTAAGTCATTTTTGTTTTAAAAATTCTTATGAGTTGATCCATTTAGTAAATCATTGGATTATTCATTAAAATAACTTTCCTCTATCTTTAAGACCATAAAGATTCGGTTCTAAGTTTAATTATTAAGACTTTGGGCTGATTCTACTATTCTTATCAAAGTTATCTCTAAAAAGGAATAGATAAATACATGCAAATACAGAAATTTGACTGCCCCTTAACATTTCTTCAAATGACCTAAGGTAATGATTCAATATTTTAACTATAATAACTACCTTAAATTCAGTTTATTTTAGAAAAGAATTGTTGAATGTAGTTTTATACATACTCTTTTTGTTTGCAATCTTATCAATACCAATCACTGAAACAAGTTGCTGAAAACACTACTGGAATAGATTGCAGTGATATAGTATACTCCTCCCTCGACCTCTGTCTGATGTTTCCAATCCCTGCACACAAGTATAAGTGAAGCATTTTAATTTGCAACTTTTTTTAGGGTAATTGTACTAATTTCTTGAGAAATTGATATTAGTGTCACATACATTTTTTTAAATTATAATATAATCTTTTCTTTGTTAAGTATTCTTCTTGAATCTTAACATCATTAGTTATTTACAAAAGAAAAACATTACATTTTTTTCATATTATATTTTAATTTGTTTTTATTTTTCAAAGTGTTTTGAAAACACTGGAGTCCTAAACATGTAGAGAAATAATGTTAAGATCCCGCATCACTTAAGTATATAGATAAAGTTCTCTTTATAAATAAATTTCCCCCTTTCTAGTTTCAGTTAGATTTCAGGATGAAACTAGTTTTCTCAATTCATGCTTCCCTACATCAGTCAAGTATACAGCTAAAGTATTCCAGTAGTTCAATAACAAGTTAACACTTTCTTGTTCACATAGTTTGATAGGCAAAATACCTTCAGGACCACCTGATATATCATAATGCTCTACAGGAATCGATAATATAATTTTTCCATTGAACTGTTATGTGAATTTCAGAACAAAACGATTCAACGTTATCCTGTTGTGGGTAATAAGGAACTGTCTGGACACTGAAAACAACTACAACGAAATGCCCATGGATGATATGAGAGAGGGAGACATTGAGTGAAACAAAATATAATGGTAACCATTTTTTACTGCAATTCAACAACTTCAATTGTAAATAAAATCTGATCTGCAAATGGTATTAAGGACCTTCGCAATAGATGCCCTATTCATTTTTTGACAATAGAAATGGGTTGTTGGCCATATTGCCCATTTCTTCAAAACCCTCAAATTTCAATTACATTTGCATAAGAGGTTATAAGACCTAACAGTCCAGGCAGCATTTCCATAACGAACGATTACATTTGCAGAAGTTATAAGACCTAACAGTCCACACGACATTTCCATAACAAAATGTTATGTATAAATATAAAAAAAAATGATGGTTCAAGCGACTAAGCTCACCAGGCATTGCGGACCGTTGGTGCAGCAGCTTGTTATCCCTCCACGGTTGGGAGCCTGAGGTATTCGCTGCTCTGTGAAACCAGCCTCACGCGGTGCCCTCAAGACTAGAAGACAAGGAGCCCTAGCCTTCGCTGAAGGCCCGTGACTCAACTCTCAACTTGGAGCGGGCAAGCAAACAAATTGCAGCCACAGCCCAACCCAACCGAGCAAAGAAGCTGTTCGATTAGGTTGATGCCCCAACTTGGGTCATAAGCTGGCGCAACCCAACTCGGCGAACTGACAAGCTTGTCAGAGGGTTTATAAAGATTATGCCTTTTTTTTTCTGCTGAATGTGGGACTTGCAAATGTTAAGACACATTGTATTAACTAATAAGTCTATTTTCCCTACATCGATTTACAACCAAAGTATTTAACTAGTATAGCAAGTGAACACTTTCTTCCTGGTTGGCAACATACCTTTGTGATTAATGGAGAACATCGTGAAAATCACATTGAATGTCCTCCCTATGCTCATACACTGATTCTGAATTATGTTTGGAAATTTGCAAAACAAATAACATGCAGACCAGTTGGTGGTGAGAGTTATTAACGGGTCATTCCCTCCAATGGGTTGGGTTAAAATGAATACACAGAATGCAAATCCCAGCGAAGCTAGCTGTATAAAGTTTCTTCAAGAAAAATCATAAATTTTCAGCCTTCACAGCTGAGATATGGGCTATGATTTTGGATTTACAGTAGGCCTTCAACACTGCTTTGAGAAAATTATTGACTTATATGACCTCTATTCAGTGTATTGTCCAACTAATTGTAAGGGCATCCGTGCCCCTCCCTTTAGTTGTTTAGTTTGTTTTATTTTGGGCATAGATTCAGTTTTTAGCAAAAATACATTAATTTATGACTGAAATTAATAGCAAAATGAATATCTGCAGTCTGCTCCGCTCCTAATTTCTCATCTATTTAAAATATACTAGGCAACCAGCCCCAAAGCCTCAAACAAAGGAAACCTACACAAGTAACCACAAGAAAATTAACATCAATTCCTTCCTAATATTTTCGGAGATTTATAAACCGTTAAACTGAACACTTCTTAATTATAAGTTCTTTATTCAGATATGGACATTTGTTTTTATTTTTTTAACTGTTCACATAATTTCAGGTTAAATACGGTGGTTGGGTAGTGTGTTTCTTATAGCGACGAATCTAACAATCAAAGTCTAATCATTACATCAGAAGTCCACTTGAGTTTGTTACTTCTGTTCCTCGTCAAGCTTGGACAAATCTCAAACCCCACCCATTATATATAACATGCCCTTTATTTATTTTAGAGTGAACCCTTTATTTATGTCTACAAGATTAATGTATATGCCCAGATTATTTTTGTAAATAACTCATTCCCTCAAAAGATTAACATCTTATTACAATAGCCTTATAAATATTTTAATCATCAAAACAATTTTAAAATCTAAATGGTGATCCATATTCATCCTTATAAATGGCTAAACCTAAAACAGTAACAAGAAAAAAAGAAGAAGATGAATTTGATCATTGTTTAGTTTTTTTTTTAATTAATTGGGTGACAAAAATATTTAAGCAATTATTGTCAAATGACCAACCGATTACATAATTTCCTCGTCGTTTAACCTGGATAAAAATATGTGCTTTACAATACTATATTATGAAATATGTCATTAACGGGTGCCCAATTACTGTGAGTATTACAGACAAGAAAATGGTTGCAACTATTCATATAACATAGTAAAAACATTTGGAGATGATGTTTCCACACAAGTTCTACTCAATTATTCTAGCGAAATGCAGCAATAGATGATGTTTCTTCGGGGTGGCTCCAGTATCTATTTTGCAACCAAATAGAATCAGCCACCACTGCATATCCATCTTGATTACGATTCCAACTAAAATGAGCATGACTTCTGTTCTTTATATCAAGAATCCCATGCCCAAAACTGGCTTCACGGTATGCTGAGTAGCTTGGCTGGGGCTCTGTCATACTGCACCATTGAGGACAATGTAACAACTAGTGCGGTTTATTTTAAAAATGCTGAAAGCTTAAAGAAAAATAATAACCATTATAACAATAAAAATAAAAATATAATGAAATCATACAGATCAATTTTTGGTTAGGTAATATACGTACACAGTAGCCAGTCCTTCTAAATTTCCTCCATCTCCAATTGTTATGTAAACTGGGGCAGATTGGTCATTGATGGGCCTGCACAGCCTATTTACAATATTATATGCAATATTTGATACGGGTTCCTGCAACAAAGAAGCATGGGATTATCACTTAACAAGGTCTTTTTATTTCTCAAGTAGTAAGAGTAGATGTTTATTTTCTCAAAATTGTTAAACATAGAAGCAACTTTGATCCATCATTGTCCCAGGAGGAGACATTAATAAATTGTGCCAGCAAGTTCCATTCACACCAAACTATGGGGGGAAAATGGGAGGTTACATAAACATTTAGGTATGGTTTTCACCCTATATATATCATCTTTCATGAATTAATTTGCGCTCATTGTCATTTACTGATAAAGATAACTTTATGTGCAAGAGAGCTATGCTGTAGAATACTCTCCTATCTTTATTTGACCACTTTTAATAGATGAGTTGCTAGAAAATTTATGTAGACCAACTTCATCAAGAATTTTCAGTAGCTAATATCTCAGTCTATCAGAATGGAAATCAAGATACAATATAAAGAATTGAAGACACCAATATTAATGCACAGAGATCAAGTAGAAGCAGCAAATACAAGTGTTTGGAATATTGCAATTAAAATGAAAACAACAATGAGAAATTGGGAACTTACAGATCGTTCATAAGCATGAACATGGCCTGCAAATACAACATCGACTTTATACTCTACAAACCATTTCTCATACATTACTCTAATGGTCTCCCCTTCCATATAGTGAGTCACATAACTATTGTACATTGGACTATGCATGAGAACTATCAGCCATGGTGTTTCTGTCCTGTTCACCTTGGGCAGTTCCTTTTCAAGCCATTTGTACTGAGGAGTGTATTTACCTTGAAAACAAAATGAAAATCTGAACCTTCAGAAATAAGTAAAATACTTTTTGTATGCATACATGAGAGCTTCTGTAGTGCTCAGTTGTGCATAATTGGCATGTTTTCGAACATAGCACAAACCAAAACCATTATTTCAAGTTTATTCATAGTACTAAAGATACCAGCTGATGAGGTATAGAGGAGATCATAGACTTAATTTCTAAAACTAAAATTAAACGAGTGAATTTTTGCTAGTAATTATTATTTGCAGTCATTTGAGAAACAAAAAAAAAAGCCTAATATCATTATAAGCATCTGTTTGCCAGAAACAAATTCTCAGTTCTCAAGCTGTTCTGAACAAGATATGCATCATGCAAATTGATTAAAAATTGAAGTTAGAAAATACTGTTATTCAGAACTGTCTATTTATCCGACAAATAATGCACATAATATATTCAAAAGCTACCAGCAAGTATTGCAAACAAAAATATTACCAAAAGCTGAGTAAGAAGACATAACAACGATGTATGCTGAAGCTCTCTTGATAGAGTACCACAACGGAGATGTACTATCAGATACTCTATATGGTACATGATAACGAGAAGTATAAGGCTTGAATGGCTTGGTCTCACCCTGCAGTAAATTAAGACTCTAGTTTTAAATCAAACTAGTAAAGCCCTTGAATGAAATCCAAATGAAAAATCAAACACAAAACAAAACAGTGTGTGCATAATATCACAATAAAGAACCCTTCCAAGGAAACAAAACAATTGAAATAACAAGCACTGAGGTAGTCAACACATACAAGTTCAGGAGCAAAATCAATTTCATGATTTCCTGCGGTCCAAATCCAAGGCTGATAGGCAGCGCAATTCTCTCAATGAATCTTCCCCAGGTATCCCACCTTGTGTTGTCATGAAATGGATAATCATCCGCATAAGAGAGATCCCCCACATACACTACTGTCTTCCCTTTAGCAGGACTTAATTCATAATGGGTAAGCGTCCTATTGGAATTATAAGTTTGGCCTAGATCCCCTGATCAATAATGGTATAATTCAGAAAGTAAGATTCCTATCTCACCCAAGAATTAAGGCCAAAATAAATATTTTCTGTTCTTATTTCTTGTTTTCACATTTTATAATAAAAATATTATGTTGTTTTTATTTTGTTTTCCATTTTAAAGATTGACATAAAAAACAATGAAGTTTTAAATTTTTTCAAACAAACCTTTGAAAATAAAATAAAATAAAAACAATGCGACATAACAATGGCATTCAAAGAATAGTAACATCAAGAATCCACAATTGAAGACCAATTAGTCACACATGCCAAATCAAATGAACAAATTTCAACGCCACAAACAGCATGTTAAGTTAATTAACCAAACAAGCAAATCATAAAAATCATTGAATGAAAAAGTGTTAATTACCAATGAGACCAAATGTATAAGGAACATTAGGGCCAACAGGAGGAGGAGTTTTGAACCAGAACTGTCGAGTGGTATTCCCTATTCCGACCAAATAGTAATATTTGGTGTCAAACTGTATTTACAATGAGAACAGGTGGATGTTACCCAACAACAGCTGTTAAGTTAAAAAAGTGACACTTGAGTACTAGTGCATCACGCACCTCCAAATCCTGAATAGTGCAGTGATGAACGTAACCAGAAGTGTAATTGAAGTAGTTGTAGGAAATAAAAAACCCATCAACTTGCCATTTGAAATCGTTGTTTTCTTCCCAGTAAATCACGGTGCTTGAACCCGGTTCATCTGGGGTAACCCATGAGATGATCACACCTTTACCAATATGATCTCCTTGTGTTATATGAACCTTTCCAAATCCACATCTTCAATAGAAATCAGCATATATAACAAGTCTAACAAACTCTTAGAAAAGTAGTTTCAAGTGTATTTAAAAAAACATGACTTTACCTGCTGGGGAGAATCGTAACCAGGTGGCACACGAAACACATCACTGTCTATTGGCATATCCAAAGACAAATAATCATTTCTTATAAAAGTACTGGTCTTTCTGCACATACTGAAACGTATATCTCCAACGTAGAAGAGAAGTAGAAAAACACTAACAACTCCTCTATGCCAATTCAGTCCCATTTATTTTCTTCAGAGTTGAATCCCAGTCAGCAATAGAATAGGCCACTACACTACAGTATGATACAATTGCATAGTTATAATCACACAGAGAAGATTTATTAGAATGTTCATATGGGTGGTTCGTATATGCTTGTGCCACGCACCGTATCCACCACGCATAAAGAGAAACACGCGGCGACGGATGAAGAGAGGACAAAGGACCCATTAGTTAGCTAACACCTTACTGCAACGAACCGTGAGTCAAAGATGACAACAACTCATCAAAGTCCCAAACATCAAAGTCATTTAAAATTCCTTTTATTATTTACATAGGGGATGCTGAGTTGCTGATGGAAAATTGTGCCATAGTTTATGAAAACAACAGTGATGTTTATATATTTATAAATTTCGCCTTATTAATGGGGCTGGAGTTAGTAGCATAATTCATTTTGTGCGATAGTTTATATAATGCTTGTTATGCATGTATCATTTTTTATTCTCACAATAATATTAATAAGTTAATAACAGATTTATGCATGTATCATTATAATCATAGTTAAAAATAAAATTCATTTAATATCGCGTAACTACTCGGTCCATGATTGAATTCACAGAGCCAAATGCAGGCATCCATGAAGGAGATTATCTACAAGTGCCATTATCTGATCAACTGTCGTTAGATAATTAAAAAAAAAAGAGTTATTTTTATTCTATTAACGTAGGAATATTTATTTTTTAACATTTTTTTTTTCTTTTATGCAAAACAAAAACAATCTAGAATGCTCAAGTTGCTGTATATTTACAATCTCATAATTCTTTACGAATTATAAAACATAATAATTTAATTTATCTTCAAATTACATTAACACCGTTTATTTTGCCAGGCTTAGAAAAAGTTAGGTTTTGATCATGGTTATCCATTTCTCTACGAATTTGAGTCTCCCGTATTCGTCACTTTTCATTTAATTTTTTTTTCTGGCTATCTATAAACTTAAGAAAGGTCGGAATTCTTATTTTATGAAAGTTTTAAGGGTAGAGTTTCACAATTCAAAAGTTTCAATAAATTAGAGGTTAATCCAATTTAGCCTTAGTGTAGGGATCTCTAGCAAAAGTAGAAGATCTGCATTTACAACATTAATATTTCGAGTATTTCAAAGATTTAGCTACCCTTTTTGCCTGTGATTAAAAAAAATCAAAAGTAATCTTTCTGCAAATGAATTTTTCCTCTGGTGAGAAAAAATGCGTTTGTTTCAACAGGGATTCATTAATGTTATTTCTTTTGGTCATTCAACTATAGAAAAATTGAAAAAAGGAGAATTATCGTCTAAAAGCTTATGTAGCACGCCGATTTTTATTTTTTTTCCTGTCCAAGCATATAACGTTTTAGTTTTCTTCTTAAGCATGTTATGTCTTGGGCTGGTCCATTTTGCACACATTCTTTAACATACTCAAAGGCACCGGTTGAAAAACAAAGAGAGAGTAAGGCAAAGATTAGCCCAAATAAGGTTATTCATTGGCCCGTCTACAGATCCAAAAGGACATCGGAATTTTTCTTCACACCTATTTTAAAGTTAATTTTCATCTCTCTCTTTTTTTCTAATTGTCTACGATCTATTTTCTTATTTTATCGACTTCTTTGGTAGTTATTTGTATGTTAAGATTTAATTTATTTTCTTTCAAAAATTATTATATTCATCACCATAATTGCAAACAAATGCAAATATTTTATAGCATTCTTACTCAAACATAATTATTTCCAATAATTACTTGTATTTTATAAATAAAATAAAATACAAATATAAAAAATATAAAAATATATAATTTATTTAAATTTTCACTGCATTTGGTTCCTCAATCTGTCCTTCCATTTAATTAAATCTCTATCTGATATTCTTGTAATTTGTTAATCTATTTGATATTATTGAAAAATAAAACTTATTCTTAAAAAATGTTTATATAACTAATCGTGTTTGTAATGAAAAATTCTCATTATTTTCTCAAGCAAAATAGCTATTCCCCCTCAATTTTTGGGGTTCATTTCTCAAATACTCATTATTTTGATTTACGAGAAACAGTTATAGTGTTTTCAGAAAAAAAAACTATAGAAATTATTATATTTTAAGATATTTTTGCTTTTAAATAAGTTTAATGTTATTTCAGTATTACTAAATGGGTTGATAAGATAAAAAAAAAACTATGTTCGTAATTTAATTAAATAGATGGGAAAAAATAGTATAATTTAAACAGTTTGACACTGTGTAGTAACTGTTATCAAGTAAGCGGATCTTTTAGAAGTCAGATGTTATTTAATTTATCGTTATAAACTTATAGGTACAAAATTTTGGTGGGTAAGGATATTCTTCCAGTGAGTCAACAAATCAATCAAGAAAATCTACATGGATTTTTTTTTTCTCGTTTTAAAATCATAAGTATAAAATTTGGGTGCGTAAGGAATATTCTTCGTACGTAGACAACAAATCAATCAAGAAAATATAGATGGACTGATTTATGAAAATTGTTTCTTATATGATTTTAAGGGACGATTTTAAGTTTTTTTTTTTTTTTTTTACTTTTTAAGTATATTTGAAAGATATGTGTATATATTAAAAATAAATAAAATTAAAAAGAATCATATATAATATTAATTTTCAGTTATTCAAACAAGAGTGAGAAGAGTCATTAATTATACTTGAGGCACAATAGAACAATTGTAATGTTTATTGTGAATATCCTCTGCTATAAAGATTAGTGATTCAAACAATAATTTGAGCGTTAAATAAATAGGATGTTTCAATTTTTCTTTGGTGCTTTGGTAATTACTATTTTGTTCTTGCAAGTTAGTAAACAAAGTATCAAATTAATAGTGTTTGGTTAAAAAATATATATTGGTACGAAAATATATTTGATTGAATCGATAAGGTAAAGGGATGCTGTTTGCTTCATCAAAAAAGGAAAAGCATAGACGGATAATTGATAAAGTCAATAAAGCAAACTTTCTAGAAAGGGGATTAGCTCAACATATGATCATGGACATTCCTAATGATTCATCATACCCTCTCGTGATGTCTGGGGATATTCTAGTTAAATTAATATATATCATCCTGTACTTGATATTATACCTAGAACTTTGTCAATTTGTCCATGTCTTCACAAGAATAAACGATGACATGTTGTTGGCTTGTAGCCTCATCGATGCATCTTCTAAACCATTATGCATTTTATTTCTTTGCCCTTAGCTGCTTGTCAGGTTTCTATCTATGTCTTCTTATATGCATGCTATCGACATAATGGAGACGATGTAGAGCTGTTATGCCAACGTGCGTCAAGATGACGCGATTGATATGATTATTAGATCTAAGACGTATTTGGATAACTAGTTATCTAAATACTTACTCAATAATTTTCTATTATATTCAAATTAATCATCAAGTTTCTTAAAAATATAATTTAATAAGTCATGTTAAAAAATTCATTAAAATAAATTATAAAAAGTATAGACTATTTTTATAAAATCTTCATAATTTTTTCTTAAACTTACTTGTCTATATGCGAATTAGCTTGCAAAAAGAACAATCACGCACTGTCGGCCATTGCTAATGCACACTGCACACTTATGCTTCAAATCTGCCTTATATATATGTTGAAGATCCTTTCTAACGCCCAGTAGAGCTTTTAGTTATCTGTGCTTCGGATTATGCCAGCATTCACCTCACTTACGAATAGTTGTTAAAGTTAGGCAATGATGAGAAATTAGAGATATTGATTAATTCCAACCGAAATGATTATTCCGTTTGAGGGTGAACAATTATGGCTTATCAAAATCTTCATGCTTAGCTAGCTTTTGAAACAAGTGGAGTGTTCACGTCTGAGAAATTGTGTGGGTCTCTGTGACCTTTCCGTCTATGTCATGATGATCTCTAGCATTACCTTTGAGACAGTGACCATATAGCTTAATTAAATTATTAATCGACCTCCTTCCGTAAATCAAACCATTAATTAACATATAAAGCATATGGGATTGCAGTGTCTAAGCTCACTTTTACGTGACATCCATCATTGTAATCATTCCCATAAATTAAAAACCTCATTCTAAAGAGTCCTAGTAAGAAAGCATTTGAATTAACCCAAAAAGAAGAAGATGAAAACCCCTTCATACACACACAAACTTCCTGACATAAAGTAGTAGTAATGTATAACTGGTATCATTGTCTTCTTTTTTTCTCCTCTCTCTCCGAGAAAATGCTTCACCAGCTTGAAGTTGGAGTTTTCTTGATCACACATTTTCCGTTGATGAAGGGAGAAGAGGTTGATTAAGTGATGTTTTGGCATGGCTTGCGGTCCTTATGTTGCTATGCTCCGGAGTGGATGTAATTGCAACTTGTTCCTTTGCAAACTTCTTCTCTTCACTTTTACCCCACAAGACTAGGTAAAGTCCCACAACGATCAACACTGCCCCAATGATCCTATAACATCACAAATTATCATAATCGCATCCACACCCAAAAAATTATCAATCAAATTAGAAGTAACTTTTCTCTTTTAGTAATAAAGAATGTACATTGAAAAAAAGCAAAAGGCAAACAAGATAAAGAAACACAAGACACCGCACCTTCCATTCAACATCCTATGATAAATTTTAAAGCACTTTAAATAACCCTCTGGAACGGGGAATCTTTAAAAGTTGTTCATTCGTATTTCTTAGCCTTTTCTCAGTTGAGTCAGTTGTCACTGAAGGGTCAAACCATGCCTTAGCTCTAGCTTACTTGTTGTTTAATGGGTTTCATTTGTCGTTTTGCAAGTCGTGAACCAAAAGTACCCCTCATCTATTGGATGCTTTTGGTCGTCATTTCGGACTCAATATTATTACTTCTACATATACGTGGACGGTCAAAGTTGTCAAGCACAGAAAAATTATACACCATCATTTTTTCATGCCTTAATTTTTTTTTATATTTTTCATCATATTACTTAATTATCACGTTTTTTCATATCTCTCTTCTTCTTAGATGCTCATGCGCACAAATATACACAGATGAAGATTATATTTTTTTCAAGAGATATTTTCATCAAAATTATTATGCTTAAGAATCTTTTATAATTTTAAATTTTAAATGAATTAGAGATTCTTAAATATATATATATATATATATATACATATAAATATATAATTAATATGCATTTATATTTTAAAAGTGTAGTATACTTTAAATGAATATTAGATTAATAAAATTTAATATTGATAAAAGAATATTAAATTAAATACTTAATTATAATTTATATACTTTGTTTATTCTTAAACTATCTCTATTTTTTTTTCATCATACTACTTGTTACTTTTATTACATTCTCTGCATCTCTATCTTTTTCTTACGATAGGTATTCCTTTCTAAATGTGATTGAACATTTTTCTTAACCTATGTGCTTTAAAAGTTAAAGGAAAAGGCAGATGGCAAATATGAACGAAGGAATTATTTTAAACAACAAAAATCAAGAAAATGAAGAGGAAAAGCAAGCTTGGACACACCCGCCTAAGTAGAACTCTTCGCCTAAAGCAATGGAAGCCATAATAGCGACAACAAGAGTTTGAACAGGTTGATACACGGCAACGAACACAGGACCACCTCTATCGATGCACCATATCTGTACAGCGAAGGCAATTCCGGATGCCACCACTCCCTGCAATGTATATTAAAATTAATACATTAAAATATATACATAAACACTAATACACACACGCACCCACCATTATATTATCTCTCCAGAAATTATTGCATAAATAGTACTCTAGAATAATTCATCATATCACAACTCAAACTCATTAACTCAACTATATAGAATTAAGCTGGAAACGTCAAGTTATGGCTTTCATGAGGAGATTTTTGCATATTAATAATTCTTACGCGCTTTAGATTTTACTCTAAAATTATCGTAATAATATATAGAGTATTATATACTCAAAATTGCAGAGATTTTTCAGGTACTCCTTTTTTTTTTTTTCCTCTTTAAAAGTGAATGTCCAACTAAATATAATTTTATAAAATTATTAAAAAATATTTTTATGAACAAAAAGTCTAAAAATCAATGAATCTTTACTTTTAAAGAAAATAAAAACTTTAAAAGAATTACATCAAACCCTGTCTCAAAGACAAGTAAGTGGAAAATAAAAAAGGACAAACCAATCAATATGGATTACAAGGTTGAGTGAAATATGACAGTACTATTATATGAGTAGTTAGGTAGAAGTTACTGACCGCATAGAAAATAGTGAAAACTTCACTACCAGATTGGAAAATCCAAGCTTGAGAATCTCTTTCAACGATCAAAGCAATGACAAGGAATTGGAGGAGTCCAAAGAAGCATGTATAGGAAGTGACAGAGAGGCGAGCAGGGTACTTCTTGAGGACAGGTGCTTGCAACACAAGCCAACCAGACCAAGACAAGCAATGCCCTATCAGGTAGAGGCAACCAAGGGTCCAGTTCTTGCCCTTTGCATCGCCCAGCGAGAGTGTGCTAAAGTCAAATACTACTTCTTCATTGCTGTTTAGAGGTGGAGTTGGACTATATATTGTTGGACCCTTGTAAAGTGTAATCACCGTTGCCCCAGCCACACAGAATACCGTTCCTGCCACCTTTGCTATCCCATCCTTTCTCCTCAGCCGCACTTGCTCTATCCTGAAATTAATTGTAATTGTAATTGTATATAAATAAATATTGTGTATATAAGCATATCCAGATTAATGTTGTGTATTCGTGTGCCTGCTGGGTGCTGGTGCAATAACTTAATTAACAACAATTAATTAATTAATCAAGATTTTAAGGGCTTGCCTCAGTATGGCTGCCATGAGAAATGTAATGGCTGGGACTGAGTTCTGAATGGCTGATGCAAAGGTTGGGGATGTGTTGTCCAAGCCAAGCAAGTAGAAACCTTGGTTGGCTGTAATCCTGTGTGATTGATGCAAAATATTAAGTAAATTTAATCCTTCAACCTTTTTTTAAAAGGAAAACAATGATATAATGTTTCCCTTGAGTTTTTTTTTTTAATTAGTTAATTAAATGTACATGGTGTAACAATTTTACGTACCCGACAAGCGCCAGAAGAAAGAAGTTTAAGAGGAGTTTTAAGGTAAGGGCAGGTCTCTCCTTCCTGGACAAAAGAAAAAAAAAATAATAGACATTGCTGAGAGAGACAGAACATTGATTAAAGACTGTAACTGAAAAGATTTAATTGCAGTATTTTGTGCACTTATGTGTGTATTTGTATATAAGGAAATGGGAATAATTAATATTAAGGAGTTGATTTGTTAGAGGAGCACTAACTTTTCCAAGAAGTAGGCAAAAGGAACGAGAAGAAGAAAAGCAATAATGTTGCGGTAGACTGGGAAAACAAGTTTGCTAATGCCCATGTTAAGGGCAGCTCTTGAGACCACATGGAAGCCAGCATAGCCAAACTGCAGGGCCAACATGGCCGCATGCAGCTGAATTCTTTCAGGGATGGAGCACCACATTCTCTCAGAAGAGGCTGAGCCTGAATCAGCCATTGAACAACAAGAACTAGTATTACCTAACCGAATAATTGAGGTCTAGCTAGATGCTAGTCTTGGTTAGTATTAAAGTGGTGAAGAGGAGGTGCAAGAGTGAGGATATAAATATAGAGTTCGAGGGAGTGGGGAAGAGTAGTAGAGTATTGAAGCAATTGAATAGGTGTGACCCCACAATCACCCTAAAAAGGCGTTATGTCAACTGTTGGTAGCCTTCAAATGTTTTTGGTTGTCTCCCACATTCTTTGCTATTCCACCCTCCTTCGCTGACAAGACAATCCCCACCGCACTTTGATTATAATTTAACTTATAAAATTGTAAAAAAAATAAATCAAGCTATAGAGAGTGATCATCAGGTTGTTGTCAGGTGTGTGTTTGAGCGAGCCAGAAATTAAAGAATGATAAAACATTATACGGTTTTTCTAACTCATGAATTTAATGATATACGATAAAATTTTATTTATGTATAATAAGTTTTGATTGAAAGTAACAATATTATAAAATTTAATATATTAATATGCAGTTTATAAATAAAAAAAAGTACCATTTTTTTTTATTTATTAACGTGAATAATAAAACTGTATATTATACCGTGTAATTAACCTGGTTTGGCTTTGACACCATGCCAATAATGATGATAGTTGAGCAATGGCCGAGCCGCCATTGATAGATAGCGCGCACGAGTGGAGTGGTGGATGCCCCATGCGCTCTCATCCCCATGAAAGCCTTTACCCCACCACACTCCCCCACCCTGCACTCCTCTACTGCCTCTTTTTCCTATTCAATTATTATAAGTTATTACAGAGTATAACATAAATATGCTGTTATTTTTGTATACGATGACTAGTCTCTAAAATATACTATAGTTTTCTGCTACCTTCTTTTTCTTGTACTCACTTTAAAAATTTCACAAAGCCGTACCATGTATATATATATGCAGCTATGATGAAATGGATTCAAATGTAGTGTTCCCACTCAGGTTCCCACTCCCCAAAGTTAGCATAATATGCGGATTGGTTGCTGGAATGAACCTCTTCGCTTTTACCAGACACAATGCCCCCTCCTAACCCTTTTAAAATGCGACCACCTTTCAAACTTTTAAAGGGTAAGCCTAGATGGGATTTACGGTAAATCTTTAATTTTGTTGGAAATTTAAGGTGTGAGTGACGACATTTTACGTTAGTTAGGAAGAGAGAAGTGATGTTAGTGATGAAAAATAATAGCAATACAATTCTAAACACGTATCTTTAATATATTCTTTATTATTATTTAAATTTTACAATATTATAAACAATAACTAGATAATTTAACAATTCTCATAGATTTTTAATTGATAGTAAAAAAAGTGCACGTCTTAAAGAAACCACTGTTAACTTTAGATATAAGTTGTGGTGGCAAGTACTTGTTGTGATGTTTTGCTTAGTTCATAGAAGAAGATTTGCCTAATTTTGGACTCTCGTTTGACCACCTTACACCAATTGATCTTTTGAAACAAATAAATAAATAAAAAATATATACGTATCTGACAACCATGCTTTACTACTAATTGCATTATATGAGAAAAGCTGAGTGGAGGAAATTAAGATGAAGGGGAACAGTGGGTCTGACCCGGCCTGCATGAACCGGTCGGTACCACCCTGACCAAGCCAGTTGGGGGTCTTAATTACGTTTCCACGAACTTCCTCTCCTTTTGCCTTGCATAAGTACACACCTGACAGCTAAACTTCAGATTTTGTGTGCACGAGAGAATCTTCACATCACCTCCTTCACCATTTCCTTTCACTCCTCTCTGCCACCAATTTCCACCATATTCTCTTCCTCAACTCAATGGACATTAAAATTATTATTATATATTATTATTATTTGCATGCCTGCGAGTCTCTAAAGAAATTTATAATACAAATTTTATTTTTTCAATAAAAATTATGCTATAAATCTTTGTATGATATAAATTTAACAAATAAATATTTAATTAAATTATTTATTATTTGTTCCAACACTGCCTTAAGCAATCTCACTTTAGCTGTGGTTGTGGATAACCATTATTGAGTTGCGCTATTACTTTAGTGCAATGTGCAATATTAGTAGAGAAGCGGCGTTTTGAACATGATCCCATTTTCATTGTTCACTTTGTTCCTTTTTTTTCAAAAAAATATATATGAAAGAAGAAATTAATTAAGGACGGGTTCGGCTTTTACCTTTGGTTTGGTGTTATTTTTTTTTCTGTTCAAATATATAGTACTAAATAATATTTATATGATTTTGATGTATCATCAATATAAAAAAAATTAACAATGATACTTATTAATATAATAATACATAATTAAATGACAATTTAAAAAAATTATATTGACATATTCTAGTTAAATTCTATTTATATATCTTTTCTATAAGATGAGAGTTGAAACTCTCCATGTCTCTTTTTCTAGTCCTTTTGGAGTGGTACTTAGAAATAATGTTGTGGAATTAAAGCTCATATGCATGAAACTAGCAGGGATTCACAGCATAAAAGAAAAACTAGAAACAATGCAAAAGTGTAACTTGCAAGGATTGATTTGTAAAGAGTGACGCCAACACTACATGTGCACTGAGTACAAGTGGCAAATTAATTAGCAGTAACTGTTGTGGTCCAAATCCGTACCACCCGACTATTCTATAATTTTTGTAGGCCAATTCGATGCTTTGCAAGGTTGGTAGGTGCCACCATAGGTGTGGCATATCACAACTTAAAAAAAAAAATGAATGAACGAAAAGAGAGAAGGAGTGAATTAAACATTTAATACTGTATAACTTCTAAATTTAGGAAAATGTTGCTGCTAATTAATGAAGGAAACAATCGACAATAAGTGAAAGAGAAAGAGCTAGAGATAAAAATAAAATAACATATATATAATAATAAATGATTGATAAAAAATGAGAGACATAAAAAAACTAAAAACAAAAGTGGAAATATATAAAAATTATTAATTGAGTGCTTAAAAAAAGCAATTTTAATAAATAATTGATAAGGGATACTTAATCGAACTTAGAAAGGAAATTTTTATCAATGAGTCACAAATAACTTTGAGTAAACTTAGACATTGCACTTAATTTAAAAGTTTTAAAATTATTAAATTAGGAATTATTGTTACTTAAATTTTTTTATCTTTATTTAACGTGAGACTTCTTTATTAATACTTTGTCTTAACACCAATAATAATAATAATAATCATTCGCATCCAACTAAAGAATATTAGTTCACTCCAAAATGTATATCCCTCAAAACACATGCTAAGAAGTGGTAAGACTTTAAAGAAGAAAATGTCTAACTTCGTTTCTGGGTTCAATATGGAGATTTATTGCGGGAAGTACTTGAATGAATTAAGAGTCGCATTCTTAAAAATTAATCTCAATCAACATAAAATAAGCCTAAAAGTACCGTTGGTTTTTTCATGCAAATCCAAGGTATTCTTTAATCCAACTAGTACAAATTTATTCATTCGAAAGATAAGACTATATAAACGAGCTTTATCTTTTTAATAAATTACATTTTATACACGTAATCAAGAAACAAACATATTTAAGCAACCAGCTAAAAAAGTACCTTAATTTGACTACTCAATGAAAATAATATAAGCATATTAATGTATTAGTACTATTTTTATATATATAAAAAAAACGACGATATGACATTTTAGAACCATGTAACAATTCAACTTTTTTTTTTCAATTTTTACAATGAAGAATAAAATAATTGTTAATTATAGGCGCGATGCAATTAATTACATGCAACTATTTATACAAGTGGGGAGTTAAATGGGTATTTAGATAATCATTAATCAAGCGCAATTGCGCAAAACACAAATATGTATAATTGCTCATTCTTATTTTTTTCCTAGTGAATTGCTTGGTTCATGCCAATTTAATAGTGAGATATAAACGTGTTGTCTACTGTTACGATGGTCTTGCTTAATTACTATTAGTGCAAAGCATTTGTATGAATTTTCTGCTGGAGTCATCGTACAATGATTTCAATTTTTTAGGGACTAAGGATCTAATGGTATTTCCAAGAATCTAAGGAAAATTTTGAAAAATCAACAAATGTATTCGACCTTTTTTCAGGTAAAATGGCACCCTCAGTTCACCTTGGTTTTTACTCATGTCAAAGTGTTAGCATTTTTCTTTTCACTTATTTTTTATTAAGGTTAAATTGTAAATAATTTAGTTAACAAATAACATCATACTTTTTAAATACACTTAAACTTTTACTATTTGACAATTATCTAGTGAATTGTTTTCTGAACCTAACTCAAAATATGTTATATCACGGAGTGAAGACAACTTCATAATTTCCTCTAATCATAACTGCCGATATTGCGCCAATTTTAAAAATAAATCTATCTCCTTTTATTGTTTTTTTAGTAAATTAAATAGGCGACATATTTGACAAACATTTGAAAGTTAAACACCTTATAATTGCCAAAGTTAAAACAGCATAGCGTCATTTTTATTTTTTTTTCCTCCCAATAGTCTTGTGTTCTCTTTCCTGTTTTATACTGTCTTAAGGGTCCCTCTATTTTTTCTTTTTAAAAAATTATGCTTTCATTTTTCTAGTTTGAATTATATAAAATTTAGTCTTTTAATTTTTTTGAGTCAATAAAAAATGTCTATTTTTAAGATTATGAAAATTTGATTCTTTTGTCAATTTTTCATCTAGAGCCCATAAATAATTAATTTCTATTTAAATATTTAAGAATTTGTAATAAAATAACTTTAAAGGTTTAGAAATTGAAAATTTAGTAAAAAATTATATATGATATGAAATTGTATATGAAAAATTTGTAGTGCTATTAAGTAAAAATGAGAAATTAAATGCTTTAAATAATTACAAAAAATGACGAGAAAACTCCGTTTGCTTAATTTTATATATAAAGAGATATAATTGACATTAAAAGTATTAAGAGATCAAATTTTCAAATAAATCAAATTAAATGGAAAAAGTGGAATTGAGTAAAAATAATAATGAAAATTAATTAAGGTTAGCTTTCTTTATAAGGCAGATAGTTTATGCCAACTTAATAATGAAAGTGGTGCAGCATGCAGTGAATTAATATGAATTATTAGCACATAATAATAATGTTATATGAAACGCATAATATCCTCCAACTGTGAATTGTTGGTTGGTTGAAGAAGTTTGTATGATACAATGCTAAACGAACGATGATTAAAATGTTGAAAAAAAGGGAATCGAGAATGGAATCAAATCAATTACCAGTTGAATTAATCGGAGGGACGCTATTCCTCCCCATGCCCGAACCTGATGTTGAAAGGTGTGAGTTTTGACACAACGAGAACCAAACTTGATGTGCTTTCCACGGTTGCATTCATTGCTTAGTTCCCACTAATTAGCATGTGCACTTTTATCTTTGTCATATTGGTCACTTATGTTAAGTCATCTTCAATATTAGTTCTGGTAGGGATTATATCTCATTTGCATGCAAAGTTGAGCCTCTTGGATCTTCGATATTACACCTTACTAGCTTCATGCTTTTGATTGGGTAGACATGAGTCAATCACAGACTGACACTGGGTATCTCTCATTCAGACCTCAGTGGTGCGTGGTAGGTCAATAATGCTTGAGTGAAAATATTATCTTTCCAAAGGAATGGTTCGCATTAGTAACTTGGGATATGTATACTTCATAAAAATCAATAATGCCAAATCCTTGTGATGTTTATTTTTTGTGGTAGATGCAATAAAGAGATGGCACAAACATTGAACCTTTGTAGGTGGATAGAGATTTGAAAGGGAATGCCCAGCAGAAAAGCCTAAAAGAAAACCTCAATTGTAATATTTTAGCAAAGGTTCTGCGTCAATCACTTTGATCGTATTGATATTAGAGTTATAGAGTAGTATGTTCCTTGTCATGGATTGATATATCTATGTGAATCGATGGATAGATTTAGTTATTGGAAATATTTTTTTTAACACCTAGAGAAAATATTTTTAGGTGCTTCCTTTAAAGATATATTTTTCATGTACATATAAAATATAATTATATATAATATTATATACAGTATAATTTTTAATAGTTTAGGCATTGAAACCCTTTATTTATAGGTGAAAGCAAAACTTTTAGCTTTGGAAACCCATCAACCAAAGATAGTTTAAAGTTACGCTAAAAGTTAAAATAATAAAAATTATATATATATATATATATATATAAGAGACATTTTAAGTCAGAAGTGTAAGGTGAAAAACATTAATAATAATTATTAAAAAAAGTAAATAATAAAGTAGTAATATTAAATTTAAATTTTTTATTTTTTATTTTAATTTAATGATGATTATTAATGTATTTCACTTTTTATAATAACAAATATATATATATATAATTGAAGAGTTAGATTTTAGCCAAGCCCAAACTCTAAAGTGGCCATCTTTTGTCTTTTTATTAAAACCCATTGTATTTCACGTTTTCTGAGCCTTTTTTTTTTGAAGGGAAAGTTTTAAAAGTAAAAATTATAATAATTGATTTTTTTTAAAATTTAGAAAAAATATATGCTTTTAAAATTAAGAAATTATCTTTTAAAATTTTTCAAAATTTATTTGAATCAATGAGGAACATTGTGTGTCTAAGTGAAATTGATTTGACAAACATTAATGATATTATTAGTATTTCTTGCAAATAGATTATTTTAAAATATTTACAATACAATAATATTAAAATAATTTACAATAGTTTATTTTTATTATTGAATAATAAATATTTTGATGAAGACTATATTAACTTTTGTTGGTAAAAAAGTTTAAAATTTGATTTTAATATAACATTCATATATAAAGTGTATAGTTTTAATTATTTAAGAGCAAATTAAAACTATAAAAGATGAAATGTACAGAGTTGAAATTGTATAAGCTTTTTATGCAAAATAAATATTATTATAAAGTGATAAATTATATTTCAATAAAATTTTAAAATTTATTTACATAATTTATGTATAAATTAAAAGAGTATTTGTTGTTATAATAATAATAACAACAGCAACTTATATCATTAATCAAATATCTAATTTTGTATTCAAATAGCAATCTTTTTGAAAAATGAAGTCAAGTTGTGAGAGTTCGCAACGAAACCTTACCAACCGGTTTCCATTTTTTGGAGTTTGGATTGCACATATCTCTCCTCCTGCTTGTATGCTTTGGCTCAGCTGGTTAGAAATAAATGAAGGTAATATTTGATATTTTCAATTATTTGATACTTTTATGAAAGTAACATGAAAAATAATATCTTCTACTTTTGATGAAAGATAATATTTTTTTAAAAATATTAATTCTTGAATAAGTAAAAATAATTTTTTTCTCTTTTGATATATATATATAAAAAAATTCATAAAAATTAATTATAAACTGTCAAACATTTTAATGATAATCAATAATAATTAAATCATTTTTAGGAAAGTTAAATAATAAAAAAAACTATAAAATTTCTCAAAATCTTATTAATCCTCATCAAACATGAAACTAGCTAGAGATTTTTGTATGCTTTTTTTCAGATGGACTTGGCTTAAAAGGGTTAGTCCATTCAGGACACTTACACTGATGCATGCATAAAAAAGGACCTATACTACATTCTTTTAGGTGAATCTAATAAGTTTCACACTGTTATTCTTTCTTATAAGTGGATGGTGCATCTCATCAGATAGCACCTCCACGTAAAAACTTGCTACTAAGTTGCGTGTGTAGGAAGACCATAATGTAAAAAGAAAAAACAACATTATGTGATGTGATTTGGTGCTAATTATTTTCAACTTACCCTTTTTGACCATACCATCCTTCGTGATGATTACAGCAGGAGTTGATGTCTCCCATACCAATCTGGACAAAAATCCCTTTTCCAAGTCTTGCCATTTCCTTGTTTATAGTCATTTTACCTTCAATAGTTTGATTCTACTAATAGGGATTAATACCAAACTTCATTCTTGTCACATCAAAATAACTTATTAAATATTTATTAGTTTAAGATATAAACATAATCAATAAGCTTTTAAATATGTCTTATGAAAATAAATATTAAAAATTATTTTGCAACTTATTCTAAAATCTTGTACGGTGATATTTATTTACATATATTTTTTAAAAAATTCAACGTCAATTAAGTGTAGGATCTTATTTTAAATATAATATGATATTAATTTATCCTACTTTTTTATTCTGTTTTAAAATGAACTACTAAAAATTTCACCAATGTGAACTCTTTCACCACTTAAATTAATCAAGGGATCTTTCACAAATTTAGTTTTGCCTAATAGCGTGAAACAGGATACTTGTATCTTTAACACATAACCTTTTTTAGAGACTAATTATTTGTTAAATAATTATTTATTATTTCTTAAATTTTTATCATATTTAATATTTCATATAAAATGTAATTAAATTATGAACCATTGATTTGTGACAGTGTTTGTGGCAGAAGACAAAGCCGTAGGAAAGATTGAGATGGCCAGAAAGACGGTGAAACTAACTAAAATTATATAATTTTGAAGAAAAAATATATTTATTATTTAAAAATAAAAAATAATATTTTTATCAAGATTTTTAAGATTATTAAAATATTAAAATTATTCTTGTGTTATAAAAAATAGTCATCTTTCTCAATTTATGTTGAATTATTAATTTATAAATAATAAATATAATATTATTTTATTCAAATTAAGATATAATTACTTATTATCTAACATTTTATTTTAATAAATATTATATTTTCAAAACACTTTCATCAATTTTTTATTTTATGTATTTTGCAAATTTCAAAATAAAATTATTTAATAAATAGCACATACATGCACACGCATGTAATTTTAGTTATTTAATTTTGTTTTATTCACATAAAATGCATGATTTTGAATATTGATCATAAAAATAATTTTTTTAACTGATTAAAAACAAATAAATTAGTAAATTAATTTTTAATTTTAGTATAAAAATAGCTATCACATTAAAAAATTTAAGATAAAACTATTCATTTTAATATGTATAAATAAATATAAAAAATATTAAATAAAAAATTATTTAATTATTGAAAGATGTATGAAAACTCTTCTCAGCTGATGGAGAGAAAAGAAATTTATTGTATAAAATGATAAATTTACTTATGCACTATCATCTTAAAAATAAAATAAAAATTATTTTATTAAAAAACAATAAAAATAAATAAATTTTATTTATTTTTAGTCTCTTGCTTTCTCTGAAAAAAAATATGTTAAAAATTTTTAACTCAAAATTATTAAAATAAAAATAGAACTGATTATGTAAATTACTGCTAGACGTCAAGACATGTCGAACGGATGACATTAAAATGAGAATGGTAAATTAAAAATATAGTTATAGATTTTCAACAAATTTTTTGATAAAAAATTTGTTTAAAATGTAAATTAATTTAAAATATTTGGAAAACTTCAGTGAAAAATTGATAAATTAATTTGTCAAAAATTTTAAAATATCTTAACCAACTAATTTTGATAAATACTTTTGCTTTAAACTTAAAGCATTTAATTCAAAAAATATTTTTAAATCCTCCAAATTATACAAGACATTTTTTTATGTCACGTTATTTTATGAGAGAAATAATTTTATCATAAATAAATAATAAAATTAAAATATAAAAAATTATATCATTTTTCATGAATAAAATCTCATTATAGTTTATTTAAGATAGAGTTATTTATCCAAAATTAACTTGGATAAACTTATTTTAAAGTTGTAATTTTATAAGTTTTCAAGATATCTGGTAAGTAGAATAAAACGGGCCCATGATGCATAATTAAGTGGCACAAAGTCATGATTTATGAAAGATGAGTACTCTTATCTTGCAATGATATTTATTCATGCATGCAAAGAATGTCTTCAATGGGCAGGGCAGCGCGGGCAGGGACCATTGACAATTGACAATATTGTCACATAACGACAATTCTCCAATCAAAATGTTTCCTTGATCACTGTTTCTATATATCTCTCTCTTCTTTTATTAGGCAAGCCACTTTGGGAATCCACGTTCATGGGAGTGACAAAGTCTTCCATTTTTCATCCTCTTTAAAGAGCCTATGGTGGTGGAAGGGTCCCAAACAAACTGGGACAGCCAACCCACCAACACTCACCATACAAGGTTTACTTGAAAATGATTTTTTGCTTAGTATTGAGGAGATAGTATTGGAATCTTTGAAGCAGGAAAAAGGTTGCTGCGAAAATCTTCAAAGCTGACAAAAAAGATTCCCAGTTGAATTGCACTACGGAATTAAGAAGCATGGTGGGGTGACCAATGGTGCTTCACAAGGGCTATCACCATTCTTCTCATTTGGGTGTTAACATTCAAAACTCCACTTGATGCATGTCCTCTACTTTTAGTGATATATATGCATTCACCAGATGCAACCTAAGGCTGCTAACTAGGCTCAACTAATCTTGGCACGCCAAAACTGCAAACTTGATGATATTAATGACTTCTATATGAGCATATAAATCAATTGACGGGAAATTGTCCTATCTTAATCAAATATCTTGAATTTGAATAAAAGAACTGCAATTGTACTAAAAATTTATTGAAAACATTATATTTTCACTTAGTTTTACCTGACTCGGTCTAAATTAATCAAATTTCTAATATGATATTTAACTACAAGTGTTCCAAAACACATGCAAGAGAGATAGGTTTGTATTGCCTCAATTTTATAAGAGTAAAATATCATAATTATTTACCTAGAACTTTTTGTTTCAACCGTTTAGATAATTTTAGGAAGCAAACATGTGCAAATACAATCAACTGAAAACATGTATTGATTCTGCTTAATTGATGAAATAAAATAAAGAAATTTTGGGAAACATACTACTACAATACGACATACTAACTTTACCATGTTTATTTTTAACCTTTGACTTATGTGTGCATGTTTAAAATTGAATTCTTTGTCCATGCTTGACAAATAATTTCACACAATTCTAATTGTAAGAAACAAAGTATAAACATTTTGTGAAATTACAGTTATGGATTTTGAAATCTTGTGGCATGCATTTATATTTTGCATGAAACGGACCAGAACTTATATAAAATAAACAAAGAGATTCAAAAATAAAAAATTTGATTAGGCCATTTTTTGTTATTTTATGTTTTATTTGTTATTGTAATTTAAAAAATATTTTAATAAAACAAAAAAAAAATATTTTTAATCTTATTTTTCAGCTAGAAAAACAAAAATTAAGCTAAAAGTATAAAAAAAATGATATTTTGGAATTGTTAAAAATATAACAATTAGAATGATGAAATTGCATGAACATGATAGGTGAGGAAAACAAGCACAGATGATGGATGGATGTTGCTTCTTCCCTTTTTGGGTCATGAGTGTGGGTGCTTCTTAATAGGAAATATATAAAATGCTATATAACCATATGTCTAACATAGATACACAATTGACCAAAAAAAAATAAAATACGTACATACTACACACATATATAATTAAAAAAAGGTTATTTAACAAGATAAATACAAAATTTTATTAAATAATAAAAAATCAAAATTATTGCTAAGAATTTTCTTTACAAATATACATGTCATTATAATGGGAGTCTAACTCCATGCAGTGAAAGTTGAGAAAGGGATATTTAATCCTTATCGCGTAGAAATCATTTCATGGATACTGGCTACTACAAGTACTTATTACTCCCATCAAATTTTCAACCAATCCTTAAATGGTTATGTGCATTGATGCATGTTTTCCTTCTCATATTTAGAATATTCTCTGCCTTTCTTGTGCAACCAAATTGCACAGTTGTATAGCAGAACAAAATAACTTTATTTTAATCATATAATAGCTGTATCATTCCAAACAAACACGAGGCAAATACATTTCTAATCAACAATTCATCACCTAAAACCGTTTAAGGTTAAATTTGTACAGATGTAGCATGAAATTCATCGGAATTTCCGAACTGGTGAAAAGATTTGAAACTACTTTCATCATTTATATAAAAAAAAAAAATCATACGAAACTAAGCCACAAATTTTATTTGCTCTTGGAGCAGAATTTTTTTTATTTTTTATTGTTTTGCAAAGAAAAGGAAATTATGTGGGTGCAGATATATTCAATAGTCACGAAAGACAAACAAGGAGAGGAGCATCATATAAATAGGCCTTAGGCCTTCAGAACAAAATAGCTCTATGTACAGGGTGCCGAGATATTCTATGCGTAACAAGGCAACATATAATTAATTTTCAGCTAACTGATATTCCTCTTGAATGTACACAACTGCATCTTTAATAATTTAATCGGTAAAATATAATGAAAAACTGAGTATTCTTCACAGTTCCAAATACATACTTTGCTAGTCATTTTGTTGTCAAATGATCCTTCCCTTCCATCAACCTATTTAACAACCTTCTCAACAAAGAGAAAGCGTCTGAATTTCAACTATTTTGGGAGCGCTTGCGGAGTTAGGGTAATAGAAAGTAAATAGCAAAGCAATTATTCAGCGCTTGTATCTTCAACAGATTTCTTGTACTCAGGCTTCAGTTCGTAAGTTCCTTGATTGGCCCCTCTTTTATTGTATACACACAGTTCGTTCAGGATCTCTTTCAAGAATTGCTGCAAAAGAAAGGGGGCGGAGATAACCATGCTAGGAAGTGAAAAAAAATGCTAGAAAAAAAAAAATCACCCCCCCCCCCCCCCCCACAATGCACCCGCCCACAAAAATAACAACCGTAGAAAAACATACCGCAGGTTGATCAGTCTCTTGGACAAGCTGTTTCAAGGCCCAATTAGGCTGCCTTTCAAATAGCTTGAACATTATATCCTCCAGCTCACCTCGGTCTCTTCTTGTTCTCTTTGTATCAGATTGCTTAACTGGCTGTGTCTTCTTCTTGTCCTGTGAGTTTCATAAGAATAAGAAAAAACCTCAGAATTATTCTACGCATACACACATTAGAGGGATCCAACTTTCTCCTTGGAACAAACATCATTCATCTTAAATGAATTTTCATCAAGATTATATTCCCATGAATTTATGATTGTATCATCTCATGGATAGTGCTAACGACTCTGGCTATTATATCACAAAATTATGAAGTCACGATATTTTACATTAATCATTGATGTAAAACTTCCACACTGGCATGAAATTTCACACAAGCAAAAGCAGCAGATGAAGAATCAATTAGAAGCATGTGAGCAACTTGTCCACAAGATCATATATTTTATATAGAAAAAGGTACCTTGGAGTTGGATGAAATTAGACCAATCATTCCAGGCATTGGCCTCATTAGAACTCCACGATCATTATCAATAACCTTCCAGTTGAATCAACGGAACCAAGAATCAATTATGTAATCATCAACATAAAGCAAGAAATATTAAGGGATAATTAAATAGAAAACATAAAAAACTACCTGAATCTGTCGATTTTTTATCATAGATTTGTTTGTCCTCTCACGGCAGAGTTTACCATACTCTTCAATGTTTTCACCATGGGGCTTCATATCAAACTTATGTTCTACTTTCCCTTCCATTGCAACCTTGCCACCTAAAGTAAATATAAAAGTTGTTACCAATCTCAAGGCAGCTAAGCTTCATCATGATAACCAGGAAAGAAAACTCTTAAGTACACAAGTATTATTCATTCATTTTAAATCATTAAATATATCAAAATTCACAGTTATCACTTGTAACAACTAACATCGTGATAAAGCAAATTATTTAGACCAAAGAAACTTAATGGTCCTGGCACTTCTCATCCTAAATCACTCATTTAATCAAGCCAAACAACTTCCAATAAACATAATAGATGCTAATTACTCAAAAAGTACTCTAAACTTAATACATATTCATACGTCATATGTCAAAGATACATTCATCATCATATCTTCAAATCACATTAAGCCACAATTATGTCATGCAAAATAGCTTTTTAAAAAAAATAAAAAAATTGCCCCTTATATGTCATAATTGATTGCAGCAGTTAACAAGATTCTATTTCCTCTCCTCTGTTATTCAAATTGCAAAACAGAGGTTGGAACTGTAAGGAGATAATGATGTCAATTTACTCATGATTCAGTGGGAATGGTGATCTTGATCACACTCATTGACTCACTTTGGTCAGATCAAGGTAGGATTGTCAAGCAAGATTGTTTAAGCGATGGAATTGCCTACCTCTTAACAATTAACAGTCTACTGAGTTGCCATTTAAGTGGTGGATCAAATCCATTGTGGGGGGGGGGATGGAGGTGTTGTTGGGGGGTTTATACCTAGACCCAGCTAAACCCGACTGTCTTGTTCAACCTTGTCTCTCCATCTCTGTATTGTGATTCAAACTTTGCCTCAGGTCCATCTTCAATCTTGACTTCTAACTGACAACTGCACGATGGCATGCGGCTGACAACTGGGTGTGATTCCTTGCTGGATTTTTTTTCTATATTTTGACAAACACCCTTTGAATCACAAGTTCTGTTTTTTCCTCTCCTAATCCCAGGTAGGACCTCACTTTAGACTCCCTTCGACAGTCCCCCAACCCCCAAAAAAAATAGAAGGGGAGGGGGGAAAGATAGCAATGTCTTTACATATTATAAATTAAGCTGTCTAGATGCTTTTAGATTGAAAAATAAATGACAAAAGATATAAGACAAAACAAAAGCTGTCTGTGGGTGGACTTGTATTAGAAGCAAGGTTATCAAATCAGGATTCAAAATTGCGAATCAGATAGCCTATTTTCCAAATTGCAAATCAAACCGTGTAGTGATTCATAAGATTTAAACTCAATAATAAAAAAATAACATATATAGCTAACAAGTTAGAACTTATGTTAAAAAGCTAAAAAACTATAGAACATAAATTTATTAGGAGCATTTTAACCTTTTAAGGGGACTAGTGGCAAAGCTAACAATTTGTGTTGCGAGAATGCTTGAAGAAAGAACTTAATATGAAAAGAAAGCAAATTGATTAAATATTTTCACCCAGATTTGACAAAAATGAAGAACCACAGCGAATAAGAAAAATGGTATGCACTTGTGTGACAAAATGAAAGTAATTTTTGGATAATTTATAGAAATTAAAAATACTTCAAACTTTGAACGACTAGTTAATTAAAAAGCATCAATATTTATCTCTAAAATCTTGCCAAATTATTATATACATTAGGTGAAGGGGGTGGACCCTCCCTCTTAATCTCCAATCTTGATAATTACAAAAAAAAAAACAATACATCACTAACATAAATAATTTCATAACCATCAAAACAAATACAGATGTATCATGCTCTAGCTAATAAAATAGAAATTACTATTGATGACCAGTTAAAAATAGAAATTAAAAGATAAAATAAGCATTCTATTGTCTAAAAGAGTTTATATATCTAATAATAGTAGTTAATAGCACACTGTAGCGGCGCAGCTAGCCTCCATGTTGCAGGGCAATTGTCATGTCACAGCAATTGCGGGGGTTCACGGCCAGAACAGGGAGAAGTTTGCATGTGCAATCACGCAAAATTGGGAAAGCAAGAAACCCTATTCTGAATTTTCTAAAATGCAGCGTTTTAACCCTATATATATATATATATATATATATATCAATTTCATCTTCCCCACACTCACAAAAAGTCGAGGCCTCAACATAGCATTTTCTCCCCTCTTCACCAGCTCACCTATTCCATTTCATCGGAGAAATTAGCTTTACTGGCGTCTCTTCTTTGTTTCTGTTCACCAGATTAATTAGCTTTTCTGGCGTCTCCTCTTTGTTTCTATTCACCGGATTAATTAGTTTTTCCAGCATCTCATTTGTTTTTTTTGTTCACTGATCACGCTTACTTCAAGCTATGTTTTGTTTGCTAGAGGAGATAAAGCTCTGTTTTTTTTTTCACTGATAACTCTTATATATTTGTTCACTGACAACTATGTATCTAATATGGATGCATCATGCTCTAGCTCCAATAGTGAATAATTTAGATATTAGTAATTACTATTGCAAGATAAAAACTAAAACGGACATTAAGCTGAGATTACAATTCTCACCTTGGCTTGCCTCGGAGAAGACGCACATAGGAACAAAGTCTTTAAACATATTCAAAGAATAAGTTTTTGGCATATTCACAGCTTCAGAGCCAGCCATTTCCATTGTAAACTGACATAATTATGAATCCGTTATAAAATCAATGACTATCTCACGTCAACACAAGCAAAAGAAAGTAATCAGAAGCACTTATCTATACGGCAACAATTCTATAAGCTATTTTCATTCCTCTTGCACAGTCAATAAATTCCAATTGGACAATAGTACACAACATTACATAATAAGAAATCATTAAAATATGGAATTGATTTGCTTTAAAAAACACTTCTCTTATCATGGAACTCATTATTGACAACAATGAATTGATTTGCAAATCATATTCCATGTATGAAATACCTTAAATAACGCCAATAGCTCACACTGTAGTAGTGTAGAGCAACTATGGGCTGCTACAAAGTTTCAACAGCAAACATTTATTAATAGCAGTTGTAACGGCAACAATCACAACCAAAATTGCAGTCATAGAGCGATACAGAGTGGCTCATAAGAAAAAATCATTTTACCACCAAAATAGCATTAATTTTTACCAGATTTTAGGGGCAAAGTTAAGAATTCCCTCCTGCTTTTCAAAATTAAAAAATATATTCCTAATGGGATGCAGTTCCTAACGCTTATATCTACTGTGCAACACTCGCACTTTTACCAACACCTATCCATCTCATGCAGTATTCTGCCGACACCCATCCTCAAGACTTTTTTCTATCTTGAACTTTGAATCACCTCTGTTTAGAGCTTTTGAACCCTCATTGTCCTCTGTTCTTTTCTCAATGCAACTTCCACCCTTAATATTTTGAGTAATATATTTTATTCTTTGAGCATTTATGTTAAATAGTATAACATATTTAATTTGTATATAATACTTATACATAGCAAACATCATGCTATGTGCTATTATTCTATCACAGCGTTTTATGGGGTCAATTGCTATACGACATTAATAACTATGAATAATTTACTTTATTACCCTTTCATAGGATAATTAAAATAGGAAAATTAATAAGGAAAAAATTGTCAACTCTTATAATTAAAATCAAAGTTGCAAATATATAGTAAGTGAGGGGAATACTTGGATTCATAATGGATTATAGACTTGCCTCCGGACCAAGTACAGAAGCCAAACCATAATTGTGTCATACCTAAAACATTTTTACCCTCCTCAACAAACATGCATCCTTCACCATTCTTCACCCACAAAAACCTTCACCTCATCCCCAAAAAAATGTCTCCCACTCAATCACACACAAATTATTTCATACTCCCTCTCTCATTTTTTTTCTTCGTGGCCACTCTAATCTGGTGCCCAAGGCAAATACAACCTGTACACAGACGAACCGGTTTGCAGTTCTCAGGGGAAACCAACGACTCTGGTAAGACTGGCACACACAAGTATGTCTAAAAGATTTGAATAAAGAAACAAACAAATTCCCATTCTACGACCTTCCAAATAAAATCACTATAAAAAAAATTGCTGTTCCAAGCACATGTTAGGTCAAACATACCGTACGAAAAAATAAACTAGCAGTAAGAGAGCAGATTGATAAAATCTTAACGAGCGATGATGTCGGTCTAAATAGCATGGAAGTAAATGAAGAAGAAAGGAAGTTAGGGTTGAAGCGTAAACCTGAACAGCAGAGGGATCGTCTTCGGGGTGAAGAGGATCGAGGGAGAGAACAACCTTAGCCAGAGGTTGAGAAGGAGGATGAGTCTGCCATGACTTAGCCACCACCAAAGGACACTTCATCAGCCACACCGATCTCTCTGCTTTCGAAGTCTCCAAGTTAGAGCTGCTACCTCCACCGTAACCGTTCTCCTCGTCCATCTCTCTCTCTCTCACACACACACACACTGCGCTCGTGTCTGAAAGTGAAAACACCCTTCGCCCCAAGTCAATTTTATTTGACTTCGTTTCCACTTTCTCCAAATAAAATTCCTCTCTGGGCCTAAACAAGATAGATACCCAATATTGAAACCATGTGTGTCGGCCCAAAAGTTTGGCAATGTTTTATTTTTTTCAATAACAATAATGTACTAATAGTGAGATTGTAACAATACAGTAGAAAAACATTCAATGTCAATGACATAATATTTATATTAAAAATATGAAAATTTTACATTAAATGAAAATACGTCTAATATTCTTTTTTGAATAAATTACGAGTCTTTTCTTGCATCAAGTATTTCATGTTTTATATATTTTTCTTTTAAAAATTATTATTTAAATTTGTATGCTTCTTTTTATTAATATTTATAAGTACAATTCAAATATATTACTAACTAAGCATACAAAAAATATTAATTTTTGAAATATTTTTATTGATTATCACAAGACCTTAGCCCTCTTTATGAATATTACTAGTGTAAACAAAAATTGCGTATCACTATGAAACATACAAAAATAAATAAATAAATATTTCTCAAATATTATTTTTCATTAACAAAAAAAAGGCTGTGAAAATAAATTATGTCTATGTACATTTTTTATTTTTTAAGTGATAATTACATATAGGAAAAAAAAACACTGTGATCTCTATAACTATTTGTTTGAAAATTACAAAAACTATGAAACAAATCCTTATTTTAGTTGTTATTAATTTGTTAAGAACTGCTTAGAATCTGAATACAATCATAAACCACCCAATGTCAACAGAGTGAATGTGGTTTGTATGGCTTTCTGGTTGACTACACTGTGGATAGAATAAAAAGAGAGTATATTAATTTAAAAACATATCATGACCTTAATCTACTATAATTAAACAACGGGAACAAGCTTTTCTAACTTTTTGTTTGGTTTGGAGCGTTGGAGTGGAGTAAAATCCTTTTGATTCAAATATTGTTGTTGTAAAAGTGAAAGGTTTGCAGAAAAAGGAAAATATTTAATTGAATCCCAACTTAAGTAGTTATCTACTAAATTATTGGCATAGTGATGTTCATAAATTGAAACTTTTTGTAAAGGAAAAAATTTTTGAAACAAAGTTTTTTTACATCCACATTCAATCAGTTTGGTTATAGATTCAAATTTATTCGAAATCAATTTTTATTCTTTCTTTTAGAAAGCAGAAAATAAAATTTGAAATATACAATGATATATAAGGTATAGGTAAAATTAGTTTTTTTTTTCTCCAAGAGTTAAATTTAATTTAATTTTTTAACTTTATTTTGATTCATTTTATTTTTTCAATTTTTATAAATATTTTAAATGAGTCATTTTCTATTAATATTTTTTATTAAATGTACTATTTTATATTATTTATCATCTTTTTTCTTATATATGTGCATTGTCGATTATTTGTTTTTTATTTTTTTGTTTTCTCAAGTTTGTACAATAGTTATGTAAGTTAAATCTCTTAACAACTGCTATTTATTTATTTATTAAATTTTCTCTAACTGAAGCAACAAATGATACCACAGAGTGTGTGATGATATTTATATGAAATATATATTTTCTTTTAGTTATATTGAAGTAACAAAACTACTTAAAGTTTTAATAAATATATATATATATATATATATATATATATATATTGTTACATTTTGCACTATTTAATTAAGAATATTTATTGTAATTTAATTTTTCTTTTTAGTTAGATGATAGATGAAGGTTACGTAACTCCAAAAGTTTATGACATAACTTACAGTGTTACTCTCACAAAGGAAATGCTAACTAATTTGAAAGAAAATGTAGTGTTCAATTTACACAAATATTTTGATTTTAAATGACAAAATACAATACTTAATTTATTTATCATGTCTAAAGCCATGGCTAATATTATCCCTTAGCACTTGTTGTCAAAAAGTTTGATTTAGAAGTAATATAAGGAGAACAAAAATTACAGATTTGAGAAAAAAAAAATGATAAACAATGTATAAATTTGAGTAGAATGGGACAGTTAATTATGCAAAATAATTCACGTAACAGAACAAGATTAAAAAAAATCATATTTTTAAACAAAAACTAACTTTTTTGAAATGTTTATAAAATTTAGAGAATCAAAATAAATGAAAATAAAATCAAATTTAATCCTCAACTTAAAACGTGAAAATAGTAATTTTGACTAAAATGTATTTAGTAATATTTTTAAAGCATCTTAAACTAAAAAATATAAATTAATATCTTTTTGAAATGATTAAAAAATTACAAGATATAAAACAAAAAAATTATTTATTCTATCATTATCTATCATAAAAAAATTAAAAAAGTTGTTTGAGAAGAAAAAAATAGAAACAAAAATTTCACTTAAAATTAATAAATTTTATAAATAATAAAATTAAATTATTATATTAACATAAAATTAATATATCTATTATTATATATAAATATTTTAATTTAAATTTTAAATATACCTTCTCATTTCTATTAAAAACTCTTCTCTAAACATATCTTAAAATAATGGTCGGGGGCAAAGGTAAAGATCATGCGAGGGCCACCCGGACCCCGGTACTTGGAGACCGCAAGTTTGAAGGACCTAACTCCAATAATAAAGAAACACGCGTCGACATTGTATTGGTTACATTCTTTAGATCTTCTCAGATAGCGTTCATAAAATCTCGCAAAGTCCAAAATATCCCATACGGCCATTCTTCCCGTCTCATACTTTCCCTTCCTCCAATGGCTAGACGTTCACTCTCGCTCTTCACTCTCTTCGTCTTCTCCGCCGCCGTAGTAACCGCCTTGAACTCCAACTGGATCCACGACGAGGAAGACCTTCTGATCCGTCAAGTAGTGCCCGAAGTGGAGGATCACTTGCTCAACGCCGAGCACCACTTCTCCGCCTTCAAGACCAAGTTCGGCAAGACCTACGCCACACAGGAGGAGCACGACTATCGTTTCCGTGTTTTCAAGAACAACTTGCTCCGAGCCAAGTCGCACCAGCAGCTCGATCCCTCCGCCGTCCACGGTGTCACCAGGTTTTCCGATCTTACTCCGTCGGAATTCCGCCGCCAGTTCCTCGGCCTTAAGCCTCTTCGTCTTCCCTCCGACGCAAAGAAGGCTCCGATCCTCCCTACCAACAATCTTCCTACAGATTTCGATTGGCGCGACCATGGAGCCGTTACTGGCGTCAAGAATCAGGGTTCGTGTGGATCGTGTTGGTCGTTTAGCGCCACCGGAGCTTTGGAAGGAGCTCATTTTCTGGCGACTGGCGAGTTGGTGAGCCTTAGCGAACAACAACTGGTCGATTGCGATCACGAGGTCAGTCTTTACTTTATTGATGTAAAAAAAAATTTCCTCTTCTATTTTTACTTATATATTCTGACCTTGTGACTCTGTTTGTATATGCTTCTTCGCCTATTAGATTTTGGTGTAAAATTGTTGACGTGTGTGCCCCCTTGAGATTGCTGGTTGTGTTGATAAATTCGCCGATTTGCCCTTCATAAGTTTGCAAATCTGTAGTATGTTTGTTGTGCGTGTTAGAGCATATGATTCGATCATTATTGTGATATCTTAAAGACTTGATGTAGTGATTAGTGCACTCTTTGGGAATTTGAACATTAGCTTCATAGGTTCGGATAGTATGATTTACCACCTTCGTCATCTGGCAGCGTTTGCGAAAATATGATGAATTAACGTTTGCAATTTTCCCAGTGTGATCCGGAAGAATATGGAGCATGTGACTCGGGCTGTAATGGTGGATTGATGACCACTGCATTTGATTACGCACTCAAGGCTGGTGGACTGATGCGAGAAGAGGATTATCCTTACACTGGAAGGGACCGTGGCCCTTGTAAATTTGACAAGAGCAAAATTGCTGCTTCCGTTTCTAATTTCAGTGTGGTTTCCCTTGACGAAGATCAGATTGCTGCAAATCTGGTGAAGAATGGCCCTCTTGCAGGTAGTTTATTTTAAAATATATGCAGATTTCTTTCATTTCTTTGACCGTCCTTTATTCTTTTTTGCCAAAAATAAGATATTGCCAGTTAGAAAAATACTGACTTTTACTTTGCATGGCACAGTTGGTATCAATGCAGTTTTTATGCAGACATACATTGGTGGAGTCTCATGCCCTTACATCTGCGGCAAGCATTTGGATCACGGGGTTCTTCTGGTGGGCTACGGTGCTGGAGCTTATGCTCCCATTCGTTTTAAGGAAAAGCCTTACTGGATCATAAAGAATTCATGGGGGGAGAGCTGGGGAGAGAACGGATATTACAAGATCTGCAGAGGTCACAATGTATGTGGGGTGGACTCCATGGTCTCAACAGTAGCCGCTATACAATGATCTAACCATTAAATGTTAGGATACCTTATGGTGGTTCCAGACTGCTCTTTATGTAAATAATGTGTAATGTATTACGAAAAAGGAAATCGATACACTAATGTTTATGCTTTATGTAATTCTCTGTGCTAGCTAGTCTAGCTACAAATTATTATCCAGAGCCGCTATCAATGGTTATTACTAGTAAATTTGCCTTCTACTACTATACAGCCCTGTGTCTAGACTAGTAATAGCATGTTTGATTGGTAAACACTTGAATGTGTTACGGAGTAGAAAATGTAAGAGAAATTGCTTTAACACACGGCTAAATATTTGTTAGGTTTTATTTGAACAGAAAATTAAATACAAACTAAGGATCTCGAGAATAGTTTGTCTACCAAAGCAGTTTGACTGATAATATAGTCTGACAACAGCAAAAAAAATTAACGAGATATTTTTGTAACTTAAAAATTTTTACTGAATTTTTCATTTAACTTATATTTAATATATTATAATTTATTATTTTATTAACAATTAAATAAAACCTTGATCGTGCAGAATTACACACTCAAAGCCTAAGGCACAACGGGTACACTGCAACCGAAGTTACTGACTAGTTTGCCCAATGGAGACTAATGTCTCTTTCCTCTTACAACTGCAGGCCTTCTAGTTTTAACTAGAAATGTATTGTAATGGCCAACAGGAAATATAGATATTACATTGTTTTACTGCTCTGATTTCAACAGACAATTGACAACACAAGTACATGGTAAACTACAAGATAGGAGACATGTAGAGTTGGTTTCATACACAAGACATGCCAGGTTCTTGAGTTAAATTTGACATATTTCTATCTATATAAAATATCATCTGGTATTTACTAACTTACAGTTCATCCTCATCCGTAAGTAATGTAAATGAAAATGGAATGAACTTGTAACCATCTCCCTCGTAAAATTTGTTTTGGAACTCTACCCAGTGAAGCCTCAAAGCATGCAAGAAAGCACTTAGAGTTTCCATTAACAGTAACACACCAACAGTTGCACATACAAAAACTAAAATGCCAACAACGAGAACAACAGTGTTATTAAACCTGCATCGGTCACACAAAACATATAGGGTTAATAAGTCAAATAACTTTTGCTCTTGCGTAGCACAAGAATAAGAACTTACCCCCAGGCCAGAAGCAGAACTTTGTCATAGAAAACGCTCGACAACTCGGAATGAGCTAGGCTATTGACCAAACATAAAAAACTATGACTGAGATAGACTGAATAAAACAAAAAACCAAGGAAGAAACTAAAATGAAAGGGTATGATGCATTTAAAAAAGTGTCTTTAAAATGAACAGTCGGGCTAACACGTCTTAAGAGAATTGATTTAGGAGCATTGAATATATCTAATTAGATACTTCTAAACTAAGTATTTAAAAGTGCTTTTGGTTAGGTTTACTGACTACTAAGTTTGTAGATAATTTTCTTCAATGCGTGGCTTGATATAGGTTTTAATGTGTCTTTCATGGTTTCTTTCATGATAGAATGACAAATTTTGCTAGATTCAGCAACTGGCCAACAACAAATGGTTTGATCCAGTCAAACCTAGGGGCACTGCATTCAATTCATTTGGTCACTAGTCCTTGTAAGACATTAAGATAAGTTTTTTAATAATACGTATTTTTCCAATATATTCCTTCCAATACGAAATCATTTTGTGTGAGGTTTCTTCCATTCCTAAGGAGTTAACAGGATTTCAAATTCCTTTGGACCTTTACTGATTCATAGTTCTCGCCATTCATGAATTGAAAATTTATCAGGAAGCCAAAATTGTATTGCAAACTGAGTCATCGCCTACTTGAAGGAGGAAACAGCACGCCTACATCCATGTTGAATTTAATTCTTTGTAACCTAAATTTGCAGAATAGGAATAACTTTCAACTACCTACCTGAGGGCCCATAAACGGAGATATGAAGCTGTATTAGACACAGCTCCAAGCACAAATTCTATTGTATGTATAAGTTGGTGCACAAAAACCTCGCTGAACTCAAATTCCTCATGGTCTTGGGGAATACTATGTGAATCTGATTCAAGAGGGTCACCCGCACCGTAGAGCAAAGAGTAAGATTGACCTTGATGCCTCTGAGGAAGCGTGGCAACAAAAATTAGAATGGGGTTTAATAAATAAAAAATAAAAAGAAAACGATTAAATTTTATTGTACTTCTTGATGTTGCTTCTTCAGGAGAAACGGCTTCGGTAATAACATCCATGGTACAGCAACAAGTGCCAAAAGTAGTAACACGAGCTAACAGCAAATGACAGTGGGCAGTTCAGACGTGACATCTGTTCAGTACAAACGAACAAAAAATATATTCAGATCAAATTTGAAAATTCTTACTTGAAGGAACTGTTGGCCAACAAAAAGCTGGTTTTCACCCAAATCATCAGTTGGGCTTAGAAACATGTATATCATCACATGATACAGGTCAGCCTGTGATCCAGTGCACCATTTTACAATTATGAGGAGTGAAAGGTAGCCAAACAAGCTGTTTAAGAATATCATCTGGGGAATAAACTGGTACCTGAAAAAATTGGAAAATCAAATTAATGAACGTTATACAGATAGAGATAGATCACGGACGACATTCAACTAAAGCAGTTTTTTGCCATTACCAGATATTTATGTTGTTTTCAAAGTATTTTGCATTGTAGTAGCTCATTATGATTCCAAGATTCATCTGGGATACTCCCAGTAGAATCGACATCTTCATCTTCAAAGAGTTAAGAAATGGCAGTTCACTCCGAGTACCATGCCATTTAGGATCCACACCAAATGGGTAAGTGTCACGCACTTTTATCAAACCTGTTGTAGAAATATCCCTGAAAAGGTAATAATAAATATTACACACATATAATTGTGACCGATTAGCAGAGAACAAAATTAATGTGCTGAATAAATTGTGCTCAACCACCTGCATGAAGGATCACGACATTCATAGGCAGATGGTCCAAATAGTTCAAATGGAACAGAGAAGAATTCATTATATATCAATCCGGTATAGATTGAAAAGAGTGACATCATCATAATAACGTAGCGTCCACCAAAAGCCATTTCCATTATGTCGCCAAGTTTCTGCCATTACAACATTGAAAACTGATGCTGGCATAAAATAGGAGAAAACAGACCGAATACAAAACCCCATGACCATGGGTTAAGTACCTGACATGAAAGTTTTTTCTCTCTGATTATAAAATACAAAGCCGCCAGTAATAAGCACGTGCCATGCCCCCAATCACCAAACATTACAGCAAAAAGGAATGGAAACGTGATGACTGTGTATACACCGGGATTTGCTTCCTGGTACTTGGCAACTCTGAAGTGTTCGCAAATGATTATTTGAGTTCCCGGCAGACAATTAATAAATCAAGAAACAGCTAAGAAGCTAGTTGGAAATAGAATATAAAATCCACTGGTACAAGTTATACAATAAGTCACCAAACTAAGGCTTTCTGAAGTGATAAATGCGACCTAAACACTAGTAAAATAATAGACATTATTAGATTGAACTAAACGCAAACATATGTCCTAAACATAATTACATAAAATCCACATGTAGGAATTGAAAACCTATATTTTGGAATGAATTGACTACAATAATTGATACACTTACACCAGTTCCCAGCCTTTTTGGAAGTATATTCTACTTTAAATTTAACATACATCGTTAAAGTTGGAAATAATGGATTAATATGAGAATTATAAGAGCATGATATAAATTTTAATTCAATGGAGAATTTTTTTTTTGTATGATTCAAGGGCGTGAGATTGATTTTTTATTTATAAGGCTGTCGACAGATCCTGACAATGGACAGACAGGATACATAGTAGGCCCAAACGAAAGCACAAACACAAGTAGTGGTAAAAATGTTTAGCAAAAGGGTGAAAAAAAGTAGTGGTAAAAATAAATCGTACTGCATAGCAAAAGGGTGAAAAAAATAAGCAGTTAGATTTTATAAATATTGAGCAAACTGAGAATATTTAAAATTTTAAATGTTATTTGAAGCAAAATAAATGAAAAGAACGTTAGTATCAAATAAGAAAAAGTTTTTGATAACCAAAGAATAAATCGTGTATTAATGTAGTTTATACGACATAAGAAAATTATTCGCTTTTTATTTTGTATCCTTTTTTAACTATTACCAACATATTGATCTGCACAACACACCAGTCATTTTTTTTAATTATTAAGATAAAAAAGAGTTAGAGAGCTAAGGAATACAATAGACACGTCTCTCTTTTTTTTCAACAATACAAAGTAAAAAATTTAAGGAACTGTTTGGTCTGAAAAATAAAATTTTTAATTAAAAATTCCTATTTTCTCTCCAATTCTGATGCTAATTTTCAATTTATTTTGTGTTAAAATATTTATTTAAGAAATAGAAACATAAATTAATATTTTTTATTGCTTCTTATATAAATCTTTAAAAACAGAAAATAAAATAAAAGATAACATTTTTATAATTAAAAATAAAAATAAAAAACAAATAAATAAATCTTAAATCAAACGCATCCTAAATGTTTCATTTCCTATAATTATTCTCAGCTGGATCACACAAAAATTAAAATCATACTGAGAAAAGGGACAGATATAACATGCACCATTACATTGGATTAAAATTATTAAATCTCCAGGCGTGACTATGTTTTAGTAAGTGCAAGTCAGATCAAAATTACCTGCTAGGGATTTATTTTATTTTATAAAGAAAGGGGAAATGGATTTTGGAATATGCTAAGCACTACGTAACTTACCCATAGGCATCTACAATTTCTTGAAAAGAAGAAGTGAATTTGTTTGTGCGAAAGTAGGTAGGCGGTGATTCCTTTGTCTGTAAAACCTGAAATATGGCCCCAACTTGAGAGTTACAGTCTATAGTTGCCCGCTGCAATACTTTGTGAATCTGTATAGTATGGAATCAGATTAGTTAGCTATGCTAGCCAGTAAAAACTGCAGTCCTTGTAGGTTTATGCACAAACGTATCAGAAATTAAATTCCAAGTTCAAGGACAAACCTGACTTGTAGCAAAAACAGGACACCAACCTTCTGCAAGGAGACATTTCTTTGTCACATTAATGCTAAGCATATTTAGAGTGTGATAAATGGATTTTTCCTTCTTCAACTATCAATTAAAATTGAAAGAAGGAAATGTCAGCATTGGAATGAAAATTAATTGCAGTAGCTTACCAGAAAAACAGGAAAAAGAAGCATGAATCACATAGTATGTATGCGCCTTTCAGCAATAATCCTTAGGAATACTAGATCGAAAATGTCAAACAGACCTGAAGGCTCCACTGCTCATAGTGATATCCAATTGTCTGCAATAGAGTGCTCCAATGAAGCAATCCTGTATCAATGGTAGTCCTCAATTCTGAAAGTCTTCCTGACACCTAGCAAGTTCATAATATGCAATATTATTTCTCGTGGCTAATTCGTTATCAGATTATGAAGAAATGTTAAAAGATAAATAGAATTAATTTTATATTAATAATATTTTATTTAAAAATACATAAATAATCTTTAATCTTTAAAATATTAAAAGAATTCCAACGTCACTAAAAAAAATTATGGTACCATCATTTGGATTGTCTTAAAAAATTACTTTCTACAGTTGTAAGAGAAGAGTATGAAATTATTGGCAGTAATTTATTTTATGTTTAAAATAATAATTTATTGGAGAATAAATGAAAAATAAAAATTGTTAAAAAATAATCTGATAGTAGTCGGTTGTTGTAAGTATTAAATTTTTGTTTATGATGAAGTTTTTTTTTTTTTCAATAGAAAAAATTTTTTTGGTTACTTTGATTTTTTTTACCGAACATACTAAGTTTTTTTTTCATCCATACTACTGAAATTTGACAGTTTTATTTTAGGCTGTCGAAGAAAAAACAAGACAGATGTTACCAGGAAAACAAAACTGTACAATAGCTTTGCAGAAAGTAAGAAAGAAGATTAAAGGTGTAAAAATATTCATCTGAAGTGTCCTGTTTACATAACAAATTTGCCGTTCTTATTAGTATTTGAACAAGAAATTATCAAGATGCAGTAGTTTGAAGCATTTAGTTAACACTTAACAACAATTGAAAGCAAAATAGAAGCCAAAAAGAAAATTATGTGTACCTCTGTTATCATCTGAAATTGTTTACTCAGTTCATCTGAGAAAGGATACCGATTTGTTCCAAAAGCATCACATATTTTTAGAATTTTATTTTTAACTCTTTCTCCGGAATAAAAGACAACAAATACGTTTTTATGAACCTGTAAAATGGGAGACTGTGAGTTTATTGACCAAAATGACTAAGAGTCGAAGTGACCAGTAATAATAGAAGAGTAAATTTCCAGAATCAGAAGAAATATTATACGTAGAAATATGTCAAAGAAGCGTCTTCACTCATCTCTATAAGTTTACTACATATCTGAACTTCTTCAAGAGGTTAAAGATTTCAATTTAAGATTTTAAAATAACCTTTTCTCCTGACAAAGGATCCAGAACAGGATGTTCAACCACAGCCTGTTTGAGAAACACATTTCCCCTCGTAGCACGAAATATAATTCTTTCGAAAGGAATTGATTTTTCCCTGGGAACAAGACCGCTGATAAACCCCAGCTTAATATGCTTTGATGTTGGCGAATCCGGCTGAACATAATTTTGTTAAACGTCATCGACAGGAAAATAGAACAAAACTGCAAAGTAATAAGCAGAAACTACAAAGCGGCGGCTTATACTTGTTCCATTAATAATGGGCTATCAATGGACCCTTCAACAGTTGTCCGGACTTCAAGCTCCCTTTGGTGAGCTACAGCATTATTTTGTGCTGAGGAGAAAAACTCACCAACCTGAAATGATAAAACAAAAAGGCACAACTTTGACTGCAGTTGTCTTATCCAACCACGAAGAGAACAAAACAGATCATGGGATATGATCAGATACAAGATACAACGCTAAGAATAAATTTGCATCATATTAACAATATGCATACAATAAGACAGAGAAATCATAACAATATACAAAAAATAAGATGCCTCTACACTTTTATTTAAACACAAACAAGATCATCAACAGCAAAGTTAAAAACTATCAGAAATGGTTATGGCAATGGTGGCAATGATGAACTTAGCGAACCATACCTTCTCTAAAACAAGCTTATACTCTAATAGCTCATTGTAAGTGTGTTGCAACTTCTCATTATTTGTTTTAATCTCAAGTAGCTCAGCTTCCAGTTCTTCAAGTTTAACCTAGCCATGAAGAAAAAATCCATTACTTTATACTGCGATCTTGAACAGAGAGAGGGTGACCAAAATTTCAGAGCATATAACAACCTCCAGATTTTCCAGATCAACATGGCCATCTCTTGTTGACAGCGATGAGGGAGACAAACCTGCCTTCGTCATTTGTTCCTTAAATAACCGCAGCCTACGTGCCATTTCCCCACATCTTTTAATCTAAATGGTAAAATAATGAGTTTTGCGGCCAGTCGTGTAAATCAATTCTATAAAATATGAAGATTAGTATATGCTGATACGATTTTTTCGCATTGTTATACGAGGTGTGCCAAAAGATGGGCTCGTGGGATTATTTAGCAACGTTGACAAATTCAAGGTTACATAAAAAACCTAAATTGATCCGGGAGCACAGAGTTGCCTAAAAAGCCAAGATACTATTTGTTACTGAGCCTCACTAATACCCCTGGCACAAAAAAAAAAAAAAAACACGCACAACGCCTCATAGTAACACTTTGATAACCTATTTATATTTGCTAGAAAGAGTTCTCTCCTGAGCTTAAGATCCTCAAAATAACTAGGTTCACGAGCACAGAACATAAAAGATCTAACAACATGCTGGGATAAAAACAAAAACAGATCCAGAATTCCAGACTCCAGACGTATTTTCAACAAAATGTGAATCGTAAAATCTGCTTACAGTAAACTGAAATAGAACAATCATAGCATGTAATTGATGCAACACGTATGCGCCTATATATGTATTGTATAACTACAGAATTCTAAAAAGAAAAATATCAATAAGGCCATGCACATAATGCATGGACGCCATAAATTATTTGGCAATTTATCCAGATCTCCCGGCATTAGAGAGTTTCAAGCTGCTCCAGGACACACACAATGCATAGGCGTATAGCTGCTTTCTTTTCTCTAAAAGAAGAGTTGGATGCAAAATAAACGCAACCACACAGAATAGATTTATTATAGGCACCTGAGCAGCATAAGTCCGTTGGAATGGGCTTTTATCTGCATTAAGCTGAGGATCGATTTAAACAAAAATTTATCAATGTAAGAAATAAAAAAAAATTCAGACAATCAAAAGCATCAAAAGGTCACTGAAAAATGTGAGTCAGAGCATCATAAGAGTCGCCGCAATGAGCATTGGAAAGGATTCATACGTCTTTGAATTGGAAGAGACCGAGATCGCCAAGGTAAGAGATGGATCGATACGCTGCTTCGATTGGAATAATCAATTGAACCAGTTGCATAGGCTCTGAGCGTAGCAGATCCATCGAGGAAAGAAAACCACCTTCATTCTCCATCTGGATTTTCGAAATGCACAAATACAGAATGAATGAACGAAATGATATCTGTGGGGTGAATGCTCTTCTTGCCTTATGGAGAAAGAGTTCGTTTACAATCACCGCACCAAATCAAATATTGCCGCTACTTACATCCCGCGGTATGTAATGCTTCCTTTTCGTCCTAACACTCGCGCGCTTGTAGAAAAATTAATTTGACCCCGAAATAAGGAATGTGTTTGTAATAATATAGATAATATTTGGAATCATTTTCTAAATGGGTTTTGTTAATGCAGGCAAAAATAAAAGATTTACGTATTTATTACTTTCACCAGAAAAATATAATTTTTGTTTATTTTCTAATGCAAATCTCAATATTGTTTAGCAATTCAAAATAATATAGTTAAAATTAATTTTATCTAACTTTCAAAGTTTTAAATTATCGTAAATAGTCTACATAATAATAATGCGAGTTTCTTTATCAATGGAAAGCAGAAGGATCTATTACATTAAAAACAAGTATTTACTATGTTTCAAAAATTATTTAATGTTTATTTTTAAATAATTTATAATACTGGTGTAATTAATATATTTATATTATATCTTCATTGACACACAGTAAAAACTAAAAAAATTTCAACCGTATATTTTATAGTAAGATTTTGAAAGAAAATAAAATGAATGACAAATCCGTTACTCTTGTTTTTATAAAAAAAAAAAATTAGCTGATACTTCAAAAAATATAAAATATTAAAATGTTGAACCTATGTAACTATGTTTGTGTCAATTTTTCATCTTAAAAGTATAGCTTTCTTTTTAAAAATTTATCCCGCACTTAATACGAACATGGGGAGTTTATAGAACAATTGCGAGTGCGATCATGCCGGACATGATCCTGTGTACGTTTAACATGCCATGACCAATTTCATGATGACGATTGTAAGAAGTGGTATCAATTAACTGTTGACACCGAAACTGGATAGCATTATATTTAAACAATAAATCTATTTTTTTTTATTTCATCCATATTATTTTTATTTTCAAAGGTTTATGATTGAAATATCCAACAATATTTTTAATTATAAACATACAAAATAATATTAACATTACATTAATGTACATAAAATAAACACAAGATCAAGCACGTATGGTTAAAATGAAACATAATTTAACAATCTTACACATTTTTAACACAACAAAATAAAATCAAGAATAAATTTTAAAATCACAACTGTTCTTTAACAAAAAAACTGAGTCATAGAAAAAAAAATTTCTAATATTTTTTTCTCTCGTAGACCAACACAAAACTCCAACAACATTCAATAAGCCAAAAAAATAATAAATAATGAAGACTCTCGATTTATTACGCCACTGCGATGGTGGTGCATTTAACGGTATAGCATGACGAAGTTTTGACGATGAAAGAGTAATTTTGAAAGGTTTAATTGTTAGAAAAAAAAAAAGAGATAATTTCTATGGTCAACTGTGAATTAAAATATGTTTTTGTCGGTCACACGTAAAATAATTATTTTTTAAAATTTATTTAAAAATATAAATCTTTTTATTTTTAAAATATTAACTGTTAATTTTAAAAATATATAAATTTTCTTTCAAGGTTACAAATATCGTAATAACTACAAAATAATTAGGTAACAAGAAGATGACAAATAGAAGAGAATGAAAGAAAAGATATATTATTTTGTCATAAAAAAGTTCATTAAATAACTCCCCAAAAAGAGAAAGGAAGCCCCCACATACAAGGAGCCCCTCCCCTTTATGCCAGTACTGTTGCTTTGCCATGGGCTAGTAGTGCTGCTGAAGAGAGGCGGTGTCTTCTGCTACCAAGAGAAGAACCTTACTTTGTTCTTGCTAAATTAATATAGGTAAAGAAATTTATTCGTGTTCTGAAAATATTGATATAGAATCATAAACTTTCAATCCTAGATTCTTTTCTGGCAGAAAAAAAAATGGAAACATTGCATGGTATAAAAGAAAAATAATCATTTGAAAACCCATTAAATTAATAAATGTTAAATTGATAGAGAAAGAAAAAAAAACATAATATATATATATGACAAATAATGTAATAAAAAGTTTAAAATATAATATGTATATATATATATATATATATATATATATATAATAGTTATATGAAAACGTTTACATTTTAATTTATTGGAAGCAGAAGACGATTCAAGACTCGTGATGGTGTTTAATTACTTCGACTTAAACATTACATGTTGCTCCAGGAAAAAAAAAAAAAAAAAAAAAACTATGCCATACAAATAAATTCAGGATTTCATCGTTCATCAACCAATGAAACCAATGAATATTAAAAGTTCTTGTTAAACATCGTAACATTTAATATATTAATAAAATTCAGTATTGTATTTAAGTAAAGCTTTAATTTTATTTTTTGCTTAATTAACAATTTCTGTTATTTGACCACTTCTAAAAAAAATATTTTATTTTATATTTATCTGTTCATTTAAAAATTTAAAATAATACCAATTATTTTATTTTAAATTATGTACTTATCTTTATGTAAGTCTTGAATACTTACCATAAATTAAAAAAATAAAATAATCAGTAAAATCAAACAATAGTTTAATTTCAATTTATAAATATGCGAATAATATTATGACTTATTTAATGATTTTTATATTTTTATATCACATTACATAATTTATCATATTTATTATCTTTTATTCTATTTTTCTATTTTCCATAATAGGTAGCACATAAATCTGTCCTGACAGTAGCCAGTGGCGTGTGAATTAATTGATATTAGACCAGAAAAATATTAGAATATCCAGACGTGCAGTGACTACGCCCCAAATGAAGGTCCAAATTGCGTGCATGCATAAATTCGGGAAAGAAAAACGATGCCGGTACTTCGTTCGGGACTCGCAGGATTTAATATTTATGCATAAAAATACATTTTCTTTTTGTATGTCTACTTTTTAAGAAGAAAAGTTTATTTCTATTTATTGAGAAAATAAAATAAAATAATTGTTATTGTAATTATATTTTAACTTTACGTGATTCTTAATATTTTACGTACTTATTATAAATGAAAATAATAAATACAGTATTAATTTAAAAATATAAATGAAAATATTAATTATTTTTAAAATTTCTGTACTATTATAATTAAAGTGAACAGAGCTTAAAAAATAGAATGAATACAACTTTATGACTTGGCATGTATCACATATTGTCGTTAATTTTATAAACAAAATCCCAACTAGGCTCCAATTGATCGTTACAAACAAAACCTAATATAAAAATTTTCTAATATCCACATGCGAAGTTTGTATATATATATATATATATATATAAATATTATCTTTTTATATCAGTGTAAGTTTTAAAAATTTATATCAAATCTGAACCTTTCGTTTAACTTACATTTAATGATTTATAATTACATTTTACTCACTCAAAGTTAATTGTTTTTTTACAAATATTATTTCCCATATCTAATTTATGCATCAAAGCCTTACACTTGTTTCTATTAAGGGAGAACAAAAAGGAAATAAAGACATTGTAATTAGGAAACGACTTTCTCCCTTTTTTTTTTTCTCTCGAAACGGATCATGTAAGAGTTTGACGTAAAAACTATACGTGGGATAACGAAACTGTTGTATGTTTGGACATAATCAATTCAACATCATTCCATCTTACTTTATTTGTGCATGTGTGCATTGCCCTTATCAAACTAATTCTCATGCTTTGAGTGATTTTATCGTGATGCTTTAGAGCATGAGTTAAATTAAACTCAGCAAAAGGTAACGTTTTATGCAATTCTTTTCAGCATGAATGGAGTATTGAACGATGGTTTTATAGCTAACTTTTGTTTTTGTTGTCCTCTCTCTCTCTCTCTCTCTCTCTCTCTCTTATATGGAAGCATGTGGCCAACAGAAGTGACTAGACTTGAGCTACAATTATAGATTTAACTCTTTTTCTTTTCCCTGTCTGGATGTTCCGCCAAAAAGCATATAACTCAGTCAACTTCAATTTTCTGTTGATCTTAATAAAATCATGAAGACTGCCCATGAAATCTTAGCAGAAGAATAACATTTTTTTATTTGACTTCCTCTATAAGGATGAATGGAGATCATAGGGTAGGAAACGATGCAATTTTATGTTAAATACTTTCCTATAAACATGATCAACGCTGGTAAAATGTATTAAAGATAGAGCTGGAAATTGGAGGGAGAATACGAAAAAGAAAAAGCATAGATGAAAGAGAAAGAGGCCGGTATGTCTCAATCAGCTGAAGGTGTTGTAGCACATGTTATGGGCCAGTTATTACAAAACTCGGGAAATTTTCTCCAGAGTTTCTGATTCTTCCTTATGCACTAAAACAAGCAGTCTATGAAAGTATCATTAGCCCTATCATATCGTATGTACCTTAACCTACATAATTGGGGGCAGTACACACTTATATGCATAAACATACATCACATGCACATACTTTTAGATGCATTAAACATTATGAGCCAAAGAAGACGACTTTTTCCAACTCAAGCATATGGAAGTCACATCCATGGATCATGGATGTCTATTCCAGTGGCTAAATTTTATCGTTTTCCAGAGAAGTAGTTGGTGTAAATGCTAGTTGTAGTTCTCCATTTATACGTAATATAATTATGCAGGATATCGATTGATCGAGGTGGAAAAAGGTATAGAAAGTGAGCCATCCAGTGTTTCGATCACTTCACGGCTAGTTGCCAATTGGCAATGCATGGGGGACAAAGAAAAGATGGACCATGAGTGGCCTGTTTCTCCCAATAAATCGCGCGGAGAGTTTCTTTTAAAAATAATATATCAAAATTATCATAAAGAGAAAAAAACAGCTTTTAAAATTCTATGCTAAACCAAACACGGAACCTATTTCGTTCTATTTATTTTGATCTGGCAAGCAAACGGATAAACGGGAAAAAGCGGCTTCGAGTTCAGCACCAGCCAGAAAGCTCACTCAACATTAACCCAGAAAAAGAAAAATACTATAAAGAAATCAAATCACCCAGCATAACAAAACTTAACATAATAATGCACACATATCCAAATGCTGTCTGTGTCAAGGAAAACACACCACAGCCCCACCCTCACAGCAAAATCGAAATGTAAGTGTTCTAGAATTGAAAAGTGAGAGTTTACCAATATTTAAAATCAAAATGACCATGAAAACCTGAATTGACATTCGGATAACACCAAACAAATATCCCCGGCCCCTTTAATTTCAAGTACTAGAATCAATGTCATAATCATTTTAAATTCTTAACTACTTTTCCTTCTAGCTAGCTAGCTACTTCAGCTTGTGTTAAGATGGATATACCGAGGAACTCCCACAATTAATAATTCTAACAAGAGTCAATTAATAACAAGGGGAAAAAAAAAAGAAAAAAAGAAGACTTAGTTTCAGTTATTATTGGAATAGCGAGATACGTCTTCAGGATCTTGGGGGTTGGAAGAATTGCGTACCAGCCATGAAAGCATTAAGCTGGGCGGGGTAAAGTGAAGGGTCAAAAGGGTTCCCACTGGGTGTGGTTGTGGTTGCAGCGGTTATGAGACCAAGTTGTTGTGGTTCAGCTCCACTGGAAGAACCCTCACCTGGTGCACTGGTGTAAGAACTTTCCGGTCCTTGATCGTAGAGAATTCCCTTGAAAACATGCCCTCCGATGTTTACAGCGGTTTGATACGCGCACTGTTCATCTGAAGTGTCCACTGCGCTCACTCTCACACACCGAAACACCGCCGAAGTGCTCACTTCCGGTGGGAATTGTCCTAGCTCCAACCCTAAGTAATAATCAAACAAGTTAATTAAATCAAGGAGTTTACTAACCAGTCAAAAACACTAAAGGACGTGCCCTCTATTTTTCCATTATTATTCCAAAAGAAAAAAGAAAAGGAACCAGTCTACTTAACCAACGTTTCACATGGACGAAACTAATAATTTCGTCAGTTTTACTGAAAAACAGTGATGGAATAAGGAAAAGAAAGACAAGGACAGAAAAAACAAGAACAAAACATGACGGGTGACAATGGAGCCGCGTTTCATTTTCATTTTTCAGGGTCAAATAATATGTGGAAAAGTTAGGTATAGTCATATATAGAAGACCACTCCACAACTCCTCAAAGATCTCGATCATTGCATCTTTCTCTAGCAATATCCTAGACTTTAAAAAGTTATACATGGTTGAAAATTAGAGATCATGGACCTATATATCAAGAAGGAGCCAGAATTCAATTAGTTTTGTTTATTTTTTTATATGAAGTTCTATATATTATTCTAAGATGGAATTAATTAATGTATTACTTTACCTGTGGGAGTGATGGGTGGCGGAGCGCAAGCTAGTTGAGTGTCTCTATGTCGTTTAGGATTATTGTCTCCGCGGAATTGTTGTTGTTGGTGGTGCTGCAACGCAGCGAGATGTTGCTGTCGTTCACGGCGTTTGGCTGCGGGGACCCAAGTGCTCTTGACGTGGGTTTGGCACAGAAACCCTCGGCTCTTACAGCAAGTTCTGCATCTGAGATGAGCACAGTCTTTCTTGGCTTGGTTCCCACAGTCTTGACAGTTCATGCCGCTTGTGCCTCCAGACCTCATCACACTCAATCCAAATCTCGTGGATTCATCAGACACACAGAAAGACACCTCTTCCTCGTTAACGTTGGAGCAATTCCTGCGACTAGGACCCACTCCAAACGCAAGGTAGTTGTTCAAGTTCTGGTGTGGGTGATTGGAGTGCGGCCATATCTCGAACCCCTTGTTGTAGATCTCTTCGTTCCTGAACAATAATAGGTTATTGCTGGCGCTGCTGTTGTGTTCTTTTTCTACTTGTTCCACCTTGTTTTGTGGACCTAGAGAGAAGAACCCAGCCATTTGTTGCACCCAAAAGCTGAGACGATTATCCCCGATTCAGAGGTAATATCCATAGCAGAACCTTCGCGAATCTTAAAATATTTTACTATAGATCGGGGCTACAGCTGTAAATTTTCGCGTCCGTTTGCAGACAGTAACACTAATAGGTTTGCTTAGTAATTTTGACCCAACCGATCCTTTTTTTGTCTTGTTCACTCTCACTGTGTTGTTGTTGAGTTGAGTTGAGTTGGTGGGGGCGTCTCAAATATGATCTTCTGGAATGGTTTAGTTTTTGCAGCTTTTGAGGAAACTGTTTCTCCACCAAAAAAAGAAATAAGTAAATTTAAAAAAAAAAAAACAAGAATAAAATGAGTAAAGAAGACAGAGTCGGTGTCGCTGATTTCCCTCAGTTCCCTCGAAGCAATTATGGCACGGAATTAGAGCCTCTGCTACGCCGCCATGGTAACTGCACCCATCTACTCTACTGTATATATATAAGTGTCATTTATGAATTACGGTACTTACACTCTCTCTCTTTCTCTATACCTCGGCTTTGTTAGTTGTTTAGACTTTAGAGTACTGTATCCTACACAAGAGTGGCTTTGTTGCCATGGAGTGTTGCTGAGACTGTTATCAGTGTTATGAAACGAGCGTGTGTTTGACAGAGAAAGAGTGCGTGGGGGAACATGAAAATCTATCACTCAGCATTTTTCTACAGTTCTCTTCCAGTTTCAATAAATCTCGGCCGGGATGGGTGAATCATATCTGTGCTTTGACCATCCGACGAACACCATTCTTCCACGTGTCACATTTTCTGCTTTTGCTTATTCGTCCTTCACCGGAAAACCCGGTGGTACTTTCTCTGACCCTCCCCGTAAATTAAGATTTTTTTTAATCAGATTTTTAACGTCTCTGAAGCAACCTTACCCATTGCGGAATACTAATACTGTGCATCACCCAACATGCATCTACGTCGCTCCTTTCACCACATACGTCTCCATCACCGCTCAAATCCTTCACCTCATCACAATCCGACGGCTCTCATAATTCTTGCCCAACCATCATCTGCAAACGAATTTATTCTTTCTACTGCTTTATTCAACCAAAATTTGGAGGGAACGAACAAAAAAATAAAATAAAATATAGCCATCATATTCTATGTAGCATTCAAAACATAATCATGCTCAAATCATTCTTTTAAGATTGTTTAAAAATAAATTAGTTTTATATTTTTAATTTAATAAAGATTTTGTGATTACATTTTAAATTTTCTTTTTGAATTAATAGTTTAAGATATCATAATTAACGTTGATTTTGAAACAAAAGAAGGTTAGTTTTGGGGGTAGGGTATTGTAATCTACCTAATGCGGGTATATTTAAATTGGTTTACCTGTTTTCCCGTCCTATGCCTCGTATTCCACCTCAAAATTCTTGGCATAATGATTATATGATTGACTCGCAATATGGCATAATAATATGTTAATCGCATTTTCATGGCGGAGAGGTCAACACCTGGGATGCAAAATTCGGCCAGACACAAGCCAGGAAATTAATACATCCCGTGTCGTCTACATGGAACTCGCACACGGGCCTCGCTAACAAGTGGGGTACGGGAAGCGTGTTGATTTTAAGCAATTAAAAAGGAGCAAATGCATTGAATTTTAGTATGCTTGGAGGATAGTTTATTATTATTTTTGATCTAGCTGCACCTTCGTTTGTTTCCTCTTTGGGTGTCTCGGTGTATTTACATGCATATGAGGTTCAAATTAAGATTCTACCAACTTCTGCCAAAATCGTATTAATTAATTTAATTACTTTCTTCAATTTTAGGCCTTCCATCGTGGAACATGCATCACACGAAACCTCAACAATAGTGAGACTATTTCGCATTTGATGACTGTTAGATGGAACGGTGGATAAAATATTTATTTCTTTGTTTCTTCCATCCGTCCCGACTTAGCAATTAACCTCGTTTTCCGATCTTATTCACATTTGTTATTTGCCATATAAAAAAAGTTTCACCGAGAAAATATCAGAATGGTTACATATGTACGGAGATTCAGGCTGTAATCATGTTTTAACGAGCAAAAAAAGTGAGTTTATGGTATTCATAACTTATGCTTAAACATATTCAAATGTGTTTAAGTCATTATTTAAGTTAGTAATCTTGAATTTATATATAGAAACACGCGTATAGGGGTTGCCAGGGATAATTAATTTAGTGATGGAAATGAATGTAGTATGGGATGTGTGGTTAGGCGCTCGGATATAAATTCGATTTATTACTTTGTTAACTTTCTACATTCTAAGCGTAAATGACATGCTTTTGACCATATTAAGGAATCCAATTAGTTCAAGTGAGCTAAATATAGGTTAATTCGACATGGTTCAATACTATAGTTACACACAAATGAACTACGATCCGTGCACACAGATGGGTTAGGATCAAGTAGCACGTGCCAAAAATCTGCTTATATTTATCATGCATCAATCTGTTATAGAAATAACTTTAACCATTGTGATCCTATATAAAAATATAATTTTGTTGGGAGAGATGAAATCAATTTTAACAATCATTACACTTAATATAAAGGGATTAGTTTTGGGTTATTTGTTGAAAAATATAATCGAGGTAAATCTAGGTAAAATTTTAGAAGTATATATATAAAGAGACATCTTTTGTATTTCACTTGGCTAATCGGTATATTTTGTTAAATAATTATAAATGTAGCATAAAAAGATTGTTTTCAAGTGTTGGGATGTTTTAAACTTACATAGGTGCCAGTCAATTAACGAATCTTAATGTAGGAGTTAAAATTTGTTGACTTGGCGTATAAATAATTTTAGTTTATACACATAATGCTTTCGAGTAGACAACGTTGTCAATATTCATGTTTACCGTTTTTTGTGTGAATTTGCTATCTCATGGACCTCGTGATTTTGAACCCATAGTCGTATGTGCTACAGCGTGCGTAACAAGTCATACAGACAGTTGATTTTTTGGATACATAGTACATAAGTACTGCACGAGAGACATAGAGAGAGGCGACAAAAGAGGTTTGGATGGTTTTTACAGTTTAAACAGCTTCAGACTCAGCAATATGTCATTCAAAAAAGGGAAAGACATTCATTCAAACTCGCTCGTTCAAAACACAAAATGAAAACAGTTAAGTATTGAGAATCAAGTTTCACCTCAAATAAAATTTGTTAAATTATTTCTCACAAGAACATCGTATAAAAATAGAATAGAAGAATCTAAAATTTCAAAGTCTAATATATAGTCTATCCATATCTTACAAAATCTCACTTATTAGAATACTTATTATATAAATTTTTTAAAAAATATATAATAAATGATGGAAATTTTAGCCGCAGACAAAGCCTTATTAGTTAGGTTAGAACGAAACTGAATTATAAAAAGTTTTATCAAGGTTGTTAGTTTGTCTTATTTTTAAAACAAGAAGTCTCCCTTCATTCCCTTCTTTTCCAGCGAAAAAAAAAATGGCGGCATTGGAAGAAAAAGGGTGGTGGAAGTAACAGGGTAACCCCCTAAGTATTGGCAGAAATATTAAGTAAACAATAATATTTCTAAAATTTTTCTTAATTATTGAAAAAAGAAAATATTAAAACAGTAATTTTTTACAGCTTGTATTTAATGCTTTTTTGATAAAATATTTAAAAATAGAAAAAAATTATAAATAATAGCAAGGGAGCGTTCAGCATGGATGTAAAATAAAATGTAAACACGTGAAGCGTCCCCAACGTAATGAATTGAATTTGAGAGAAATAACAGAGGTTAATAAGTAAACAATTGGCTCCAATAATATAACGAAATCAGGTAGCAAAGATAAGGACACGAGCTTAGACTGACTATACGCACTCTTTTGCAATCTAATCTAAGCTAATCTACCTCGGCATGCTTAAAAAATTTTATACCAATTAACCAATGGCATTTGCCATTGGTACTCTTCCATCATTCCAAAATATAAACTTTATATTCTAAATTATATTGTTATTTGGGGCCCGAGGAAGCAAATCATCTTCTTCCTCACTCACTCGATACTATTTTACTATAATTAGGCCGCTTCTTCTCCAACATAGCACATTCTCTCACTCTCAAGTATCTTCTTTGTCATGACTCACTCATTACATGTATAAAATTATTTGTTTTATCAAAGATTTAATATAATTATGAATATGTTAATATTAAACCATGTCACAATTTTATTAATAAAATATAATGTTTATTAATCCATATAATTTTAAATAACTTGGTCAGAGGCAGGGATACTTTTACCTTGTGCTGTTTTATAATTTGTTGGCTATAAATATGCAGTCTACCACTTAAATCAATTTTGATTAGACAAATAGGTGGGCGAAATTAAAATGATTCCCTCATGTCTCAATCTTTGATGGTACCTTTCTTTAAAACGAAGTCTGAAGGTGGTTAATGCCGACAACATTAAATTATGAAAATGAATCCTCAAAAAAAAAACCCGCAGGTTTAGTTAGAGATCCTAAGCACAAGTGATTAGACTTAATTAAGTTGAATGAATCATTGGTAATAAAGGTTTTACTGACTCATATAGTTGCTGACTAATCTAGTGGAGGCTTACAATAATTAGGAACTGTTGAGTAAGGTATATATTGCCCGTGCCATGATTGGAAACAGGAGAGCTAAAAGTATTGAGAAGACGTTACTTTGTTTTTCTTTTCTTTTCTTTCTCCGTCGCATACTCTTTCCCCTATCCGGTTCTCTATCATGATTGAATCGTAGACCAGTTTGAAAGCCGGTTCGGGCTGGCCCTAACAATTTTATTTACCTTGTTTAAACGCCCATCATTTTTCATTGGCCATTCCTTTTTTTCTACCCCTCATGTGTCCTGGATTGCAATATAAGTAATTCTTCCTTTAAGTTTTTTTAATTTTTAATTCTCGTTATTATAAATTAAATTTATTCTTATTTTGACACAGATAGTTAAATTACATCTTTGTTTAATTTAAAAAAATAGTGTCTTTTCTTAATTAATAAAATATAATAATTTTTTAAATTTATTTTAATATAAACTTTTCAGACGACAGTGAATAACCATTTCTGAGTCATTTTTCTTTGCAAATTTCAGTTTTATTATTAACCAATTCATAAACACTCAATTCTTGATTATTAAATCATTAAATGAAGTTTTAAATATCTTTATTGTTAAGTTTGAAACTTCACCAAAATTTCTATTTTATCTTTTACAATTCCATGGTTGATACAATAAATATTTAAAATTAATTGCTCGTGATGCTAAGAAACACAGAGAGAAAAATAATTCCTAAGATTTTTTTAATATTAAATGTGTAGAAATGTAGAACACAATCATTTATAAGGGGAGGGAGTTGTAATTTTAAAAACTAAACAAAATTAAAATATAACTTATCTTATTTTGAAATCATTAAAATAAATTAATTTAAAATATATATATTCTTTTAAAACATAATAGACGTGTTTTACTACTGAGACTTGGTTCAAGTAGTATATATTTTATTTTATTTTTTAAAACAAAGTTTCGAATTTGAAGCTTGTGTAGGGGAAAAAAATAGCTAAGAAGCTGGTCTCGTCATGATATAGATGGTCTCTCCTTGAGTTAATTTATGAAAAAAATCATAATTTAATAACAATTTTTTACATTTTTATGCTCACAAAATTGTACGTTTACCTTTACTTACAATGGAAACTCATAAAAATTAACAAGGAAAAATCATTAATATAAACAAGTATAGCTGAAACAAACCAAATCCAATCAAATATGTCAAATTGATGAGTAGATTTACAAACACCCAGTATTTAAATTTATAAATATTTTAAAATCCACCCCGATCTAATAAAATGGAGTCATTATTCTTGGGATTAAAGAAAATTTCTATTGCAAGTCTGGTTTTTAAACTGTACGACCCAGAAAGAAGCCTTCGCAATTTCCTCTTCAGTAATTGTAAATCTTCTAACTGGTTTTCAAGAAATTAAATATATTCATGCTTAATACTTTTAGTAAATTTAATAAAAAATTATAAAAGGATATAGATTACTTTGTCTTATTTCATTAAACCAGTTCCACTTGTATTGAATTAGAGAACGTGGGCTAAAATTAGAAAGGTAAATGAATTGAGTTGAAATGAACGTTTAATTATTTTTGTTAAACAAATATTCAAACTTGATTTATCAATTTAAACGGGTTGATATTAATGTTTAAAATTGTTTGAAAAATATGAAATTTAAACTTAAATAATTGATTATTACTGCGTTGTGGCATCACTTTGTAGATTTGCAAAAGGGGTGGAAGGGACACCTTTAGGAAGTTCATGTCCATGGATTGAAATTTGAGTTGATTGTGGAGCTTGGCAAAGCTGGATGATAAAATTGTTGAACTGGCCTGCGACTGGTTGGAATGTTAAATTGGTTGAGTCCGGTCAAAACCTTCGACTGAGCCTAGCTATCCCTAGCTTTTTAGATATCGAACTCCGTGATCATCCATCATTTGTTTCCTCTTATTTCTTAGCATAATAGGGTCATTCATGCTCTTGCTCATGGACCACCTCATGCCCTCCATGTATTCTACACTGCCGTCCGACCAGACACAAACCCTCCTTCGCAAATTTCTTCTCTAATTCTGGAATCCTGTATTTTGGCTGTTTATTTAATTTATAAATGTTTTTTTGTTTGAAAATATATTGAATATGAATTTATTTGAATTAAATAGTTGTATTGAGTTTTTTATGAGGTTATTTTTTATATATTATTAGTTTAATTATGTATATTATTAATTAATTTAAAATAAGTAAGATATATTTTTTTAAGTAATTATTATGCAAGTCAACAATGTTTCATTATGTGACACTAGGTAAAAATGAATTTTGTTTATACTCTCGTCATATTTCGTAATTATTTATTTAGATATTTAAAAATAAAAATAAAAAAAATATATAAAATGACCATAGACTATTTGACGTGTGTATCATAAATGTTAAAAAATAAAAAAATTTCATGTTATGATCCCATAACAATTTAAAAAGAAAAACACACACATACAAGGTGACACAATTGACACGTGTTTTTTTTTTTTTTTTTTCATTTTCTAAACAATTGCGACAAAACTGAAATAAAGTCTGTGAACCATTTATGAACACTTTAATAGTTAATTGAGAGTTTGCGACAAAGGCCAAAAGAAAAAAAATACGAGAAGAGGACGAGGCTACAAAAAAAAAAAAACGTTTGTTTTATTGCAAAGCTGCGATGGTGCTTCCCGAAAAGGAAAAAGCACCCTGGACCCAATTGATCTCAGCCGAAAATGGAGACGATCTTTTTGAAACAGGTCTTAAAGAAGAATCATGGTTGCGTGGACCAAACAAGAAGAAAAGAAAATCGTTGGCAGTAGGGGAAGAAACCTGCAATAACCAAATTATGGGGATAGAAAGAGTTATTAATTCCTGTGGGTACACTTTGTTGTTTCCTCTAATTTTTTAGTTTAGAGTACGTTTGGAAGAGTTTACAAGGAACTTATAAAAATGGTTTAAATTTTAATAATAACTTTTTAAGTCATTTTAATCATTTTTTACATGATTTATTAAAATATTTTATAGTAATGTTTGGAAACTGAATGGAAGCATTTCCTTTCCAATGCTTTGAACAAAGGCCCGCATTGAAAAAGGCATGCTGACTCTCCCAAGTACAAGCCGAACCGAATGACTTTCTCTTCTTCTTCGTTTTTGTTTCCTAACATTTCACCTGTTCTAATGGTCCATGCAATGTTGCCAGTGTCCAATTGACAACAATTAAAAAAACTAAACTAAAAAAAAAACAAATGAGTACTAACAAAGTAATACGTGTATGAGTATAACAGTGCAAATCACTTTACCATAATAGAATTACCAAAAAAAGAAACTGCAAACATTAATAAAGCAATACGTGTAACTAGGTACATATTTATTAAAATTAAGTCACAATAGTAAAAGATAATTTATCCGAAAATTAACAGTGTAAAAACATGCAAGCTATAAAGTTTGACGTAACATTGATAAAAGTCTAATTTGACATGGCTGGCTGGCAATGTTGTAATTATTTAAGGATAAGGATGAGGATGGGTCTAATTTGGGGAGGCTCGTGGGTGCAATGATGGCTCGCTGATAATTTTTATATTCAGACCAAAATAAGTTTCACTTTATGAACATAAGTAGCCTCTCAGCCAATAAATGGTCATAATGTCTCGTTCAAGGTAACACAACCAAATCAACAGATCCATAGCTTCCGCCATACAATCTTTTCTCTCTTTTTTTTTCCTTCTTTTCCAGTTAAAATACTAGAAGAGCTTTATCTTCCTTTTATTCCATTAATTATTAATGCTCACGTGCCTCGTGACCCCAGCAAGAAGCCAAGAACCGATACCCTGTGCGTACTACAACAAATTATATTTTATTGGCTCAAACATTTTTTAATTTCAGGTCAAATAATTTAAGTAGACGTGGAATGGGAAAAAAAAGCTCGAAATCCTTTTGGGCCTTAGATCTCAAATTTTTAGAGGCCCGGGTTAACAATTTGGTCCTATGTTCACAACAGATCTATGGGCTGATAAATTTATTTAAACTTCGAAATCTGAAAATGGATCCAACAGTATGCAAAATTTTCGGCAAAAACACTTTCCAGTCACTACAGTCTACAGATCAGAGGTTGGGAATTTTATATAAAGTCATGCATTCAAATATAATGTCAAAATTGTGCCCCAAAAAAAAAAAACATTTCATGTTTACCAAAAATAAAGTAAATGTAGACTATATCCCTAACCCGTACGTTAATTGTCACCAAGAATCAGGGAACAATTCCTATCCCTATTTCCCCTCCTTTTTGTGTGGGTCGTTGAACAAATATCCCTAATCCCGGTGTCCCCACCAAGCCGATTTGGGCCTAACAAGTTAAATATATGTCCAATATTCGATGATTGGGCTACTTAATGCTGTCTCCTAGTTTGACCAAAAAAAAATTCTTGTTCTGATCTGAATATCCAAATCGAGCATGAGCAAGTAAACAAAAAAAAAAAAATCCCAAATCGAGAACACATCTTAATTATATTCGAGTGAATCACAATAAATTAATTGATTACTATCATGTTTTTATTTTGTCTTCATAACTTTCCAAAGTTCAAATAATTTAATTTTTTTTATTGTATTTCTATGAGTGAATAAACTATACCCATTGAAATTATTCTATATTATTTTAAAATAATGTTAGAATATTATAATTATTTGTTTATTTCTTATGCTTTATCTTTATTCTTCTTAAACTGTATTTAAATAATGTGTGCAGTAGAGGACGAAGTATTGAAAATAGAGGAATAAAATTACAGTAGATTAAATATATTAATTGCTCGAATACAACTTGCGAAAGCAACCAAACAGAACCAGATCTCGCTCCGGTTCAATTTTTGTTTTTTTCAAATACCTTTTATAATTTTTTTAATACGCCAACTTGTCCAACCTCTCTCTCGCTCATGCTTACCCTTCCCCTATAAAACCCCTGCATGTGGACTAAGAAAAAACGCGCACATTAAAAACCTCTTCTTGAACAAGTTCGATATACTTAATTGGCATGGCGTCGAGATCCGAGATTGAGCTTGTTGTAGACAGAACCACCTCCACCATCATTAGTCACAACAACCGTTTCAATAATCGCGAATCAGCCTCGTTAGTGGTCGCAAAGTGCTCATTAATGTCCCTAAATTCCATACTAACAAAATTTCATGCAGGTTATTTCAGAATAAGTCTCTCCCTAGGTGGCCAAGCTTTATTGTGGAAAACACTAATGGAACCAACGGATGACACAAGCGCTCTTCGACGCGTGTTTCGCACGCTTCCCGCCACAGTTTTCCTAGTACTATGGTCTCTCGCACTATTTATTCTCGTTTCACTGTCTCTTCTTTACCTCTTAAGGTGCTTGCTTTTCTTTAAGATGGTAAAAGCCGAGTTTTTGCACCATGTAGGGGTTAACTATCTCTTCGCTCCTTGGATTTCTTGGCTTCTATTGCTTCAATCGGCACCATTCGTGGCTCCAAAAACCGCCACGTATTTGGTTCTCTGGTGGATATTTGCGGTGCCGGTGGTAGTGCTGGACGTGAAAATTTATGGGCAATGGCTCACGAAAGGGAAGAGGTTTTTATCGAGTGTGGCGAACCCCACGAGCCAGATGTCGGTGATAGGGAACTTGGTAGGGGCACAAGCTGCGGCTCAAATGGGTTGGAAAGAGAGTGCTGTTTGTTTGTTTTCATTGGGAATGGTGCATTACTTGGTGTTGTTTGTGACGCTTTATCAGCGGTTATCGGGTGGAGATGGCCTTCCAGTGTTGTTGAGGCCAGTTTTCTTCTTGTTCTTTGCTGCACCCAGCGTAGCTAGCATGGCTTGGGAATCCATTGTTGGAACCTTTGATACCACTTCCAAAATGCTCTTCTTTCTATCTTTGTTCCTCTTTGCGTCACTGGTAAGTCCTCTCTCTTTGCACTGGTTTGTTTAAACATGACGCAAGAGTTGTGATCTATATTATTTTTAGAACGATTTTATTTTAACACCCAAAACACGTCTCCACTCCAAACAATTAATGCATTTGGATATTAAAATATATATTTTTAAATTATTTTATATTTTTCTTTACTATATTAGGATTATTTAAATAGTTTTATACATAAAATAATTAAAAAATTATTATAACATTCCAATATATTGAGTGTATGGTGTTAAAACCCATTTTGGGTGTTAAATATCATTGTTCTTATTTTAAATTATAATTAGCATTTCATGACAAATAATTAATTTATAAAATGTTTAATTTTACAAGTTACGAAATAAAGAAAGGGATAAAAGGAAAAAATTGTATTTTATTATTTAGATAAATAAAATGCAGGAAGAAATGGTGAGGTATCACTTGCGATTAAGAAAAACCTCCTTCAAAGAGACGTGGAAGGGGAGCTCGGATGTGGCTTTATTTTTTCCTTATTTTTTTAGTTTTGATTGCTTGAATACTTTTATTTTTGGTAAATTACTTAAAGATAAGAATGATTTTTTAATTAATGTATTTTTATATCATTTATTTATATTTATATTTCTTTTTTATTTAAATAAGTAGACGGAAATCTTTCCACGTCTTAATTTTTATTCTCATTTATCCAAAATATTTTTTACTCGATCTGTATTATTCTTTTTTTTTTCCGCTGTTTTATTTCTAAATCCACTTAGTATAATATTAACAAAATGAAATGTCAATTTGGATTAATAATAATGATGATGATGCATTTATACAGTTTGGTATATATCAACTTACATTGAATTTATGATTTAATTGATTGCTAAAAAGGTAAAATATTTATTAATTTTTTATTTTATTATTTTAAAAATGGTCAGTGTAGGAATAACGTTGTAAATTTTTAATATGCAAATATTAATACTCTAATTTATTTGACATTAATTATGTGATTGGCCTTGTCAAAGACAGTTGCATTCGAATGAAACAAACATTACAAATGTTTAATAAAAAATAAATAAATTATATGATAAAAACATTCGAACGTATAAAATTACTTTTGTTAAAACCTATTGAAAACATCTAAAAGTGTTTTTTTAGAAAGAGATATTATTATATTTTTAATGTAATAAGTATTTTTAATAAAAATTATCACTATTAATTATTTAAAATAATAATTTTCAAATTTAATAAATATCTCGAGCAAATATATCTTCAATACGCCCATTTTTCTAATAGCACGAGATTATTAAGCCTGGAGCAGTTTACCTACAGTTAAGAAAATGACTTAGTCCTGGAAGTTTATTTCATAGTAATTAGTAAGTCAAGTTCGTATATTTTATCAGACTATAATTTAAACTGTCGTTGCTTTCATGCATACAATAGTCTCCCTAAAATGGATTACATGTTTAGTTGTTAATATATTAAACTAAATGTCATATTTATATTTTTAACATAATACATAAATTTTTTAAAAAAATATTTTAAAATACTTTAATTCATCTTTAAAAATTAAGACTAATAAAATCATTGAATTAATGGTTGTCGTTTGTATTTATACTCGTGTGTGGTGGGGGGATTTTTCTCTCGAATCTCTTAGACCACAATCAAGTAATGACAAAGAATACAGCTGGACATTTACTGGTAGAAAAATTCATTTATTAAATGCCAAATAAAAATAAGCACATTTACTTGTAGCCAGCTTTTTTATACGAAACAGGTTATACTCATGGTCAACATTTATGATCAATTTCAAATTTCAACAGCTGAATAGATTCCGGGGAAACACATCTACTAGTACAGTAGCCCTTGCTTAATCAAAACGTTAACATTTGTGGAGATATTCAAAATAAAAGCATTATATTTTAAAAAAATTAATATAGTCAATGTTAAGTTTTTAAAACAATTTATATTTATTTACACTTTTTGTACCACGTATCACGCCATATTCAAGTGAAAAAGTAATACTGATTCATCAAAACACATTTGTAAACAAATAGTTTGATGCTAGCTCTAATATCACTTAGTAATTAATTATCTATCTATGTTGAACAGGTTTGCAGGCCAGCACTGTTCAAGAGATCTATGAGAAGGTTCAACGTTGCTTGGTGGGCTTATTCCTTTCCAGTCACAGTGCTTGCTATGGCTTCCACAGACTATGCACAAGAAGTCAAAGGAACTATTTCGCACGTCCTTATGCTCCTCCTGTTATCTCTTTCCGTTCTTGTTTCCCTTGCTCTATCGTTGTTCACTTTGTTCAACTCTAGGATGCTTCTACCGGATAACGATCCTATTGCAAACTTGCTCATTGGTTAATTTATCTACCAACACCACAATGACCGAAGCCTTCATTTAAATATAAATTATCACTAGCACGTAATAATAACCACAGATAATTAGGTGCATGTTTGTCTATATCTATATTATCCACGTACAATCAAAAGTTCCATTACTATATCGATATCAATTAAAATAACTTTGATATTAATGTATGTTGTACAAAAGTGAACCGTAGTAAGATAATAATATTCAGCGATGACTCCGTAGTTTGATTGTTTTGTTATTTTGTGTTGGAACAAACAAGAATGGTCAACAAATTTCTTTTTAGAACTTAAATTCGAGACTAAAAATCAAACTAAATCAATTCTACACTGTTTTATCCATTTGCTCTGTAAGTTTCCACTTGTATATTTGCTTAATAATTATATGAATAGTTAGTTTAAAATTAATAATCTGTAGTTTTTTAGAACAGGACATAAATATATATTACTCGTATCCATCCAGACACCAATGAAACCCGATAGGCTATTTGTGAAAGGAATCACGGTGTCCAGTTTATTTGAAATCAAGTTTCAGCTCCCCAGTCACAACTAATCGATATTTTGGCACCGCAAATCCTTTGTGACAATAAAACATGGGGTTATTAATCAAGTTGCAGTTGTGCGATAGCGACAAGCGTCGTTCAGAGCGCCTCCTAGTTGGTGGTTACCACTTACTGGTTTGTGAAACAAGCCTATGACAATGACTACAGTACTATGGTCAACGCTGGTTTGCACGGAAGTAGAAATATTATATATATATATATAAGGAACGACTGAGATGATTTATAAATTTATAACAAAATTACTTATTCATAAAATTTTTACTATGAAGATATTTAAATTTTTTTCTCCAAGCTGTTCTTATTTTTTGCCATTAAAAATAGGTTTTAATTTTTTTTTTTTAAATTTCAATTGAAAACATTTTTTTATTAAATAAGACTTTTTGTTTTTGTATTTTTTTAAGTAATTGAATTAGCCTTACTTTTATTTTAATATCTTATCTAATATCTAACACAATTATACTCATTGAAACTTAAATTATATTGAAGACAGTATAATTTTAAAAAATCAAATTATAAATACAAAGATCCCATATAGCCATGAAACATACAAATACAATTAAGTTGTTTTGATCAGTTTTAACTTGTATCATAATAAGACACACGCAAGGCCGAGGAGGAAGCGAATTTGCACAAGGAATCCTCTTGACAACGGTGTTAGCTAAATATATAGACAACTAAGTTCATGAATCGTCCAGTTGGCGAAGTCTCTTATGTCTGTTTTGCAATAAAGTATGGCTTTACCTAATTCGTTAACTCGAATTTAGATGAGAATATCTTTTTCATATCTAATTTCCTTCATTAATCGGATCAAGCAACTATCAGTAGGTCATTAGTTTATAAGCTTAAACAGACGAAAACGGTTATAGCAATTGAGGTTGCATAAGCTCAAAAATAAAATAGTATTGTTCTAGTCAAGTACTGACCATTTTTATTAAACCTGAAAAAGGAAGCAAATTGTTGAGATAAGAAATAAATAATTAATTAAATACGGCAAAGGATGCATGCTATTTGATTATTCTTGTGAAATGATGGGCAAATCACGGAGCATCGTCGAATTATTCCTTCTGGAGTAAAAATACAGCTAAAAATCTAAACAAAATTAGGAATGTCAAAATCAAATGGATTAGGTAGAGGTGTATATGACTTTTAAGTTTTAATTCAAGAACAGATAAACTTGGTTTTTTCTTTTGTTTTCTTAGAAGCTAGACAAGATGAGCGACGAACGCTCAAACTGTGTCTGCTGATATAAAGTCCAAAGAAAGCAAAGATAAAACATTAAACAACATTGACAATATATATCTTTTTAAAATATCAACGAGTGAATAAAGTAATGTGATATTAAAGAATTAGAAGCGTGGAATCATAAAGTAAGCGGTATCAACATATATATCCGGTTTCAAAATATATATATCAGATTAGAAAGAGAACACTTGACTTTAAATTTTGAAACATATGTCACAGAAAATATTCTTCGCTAAGATATTTCACTCTCCACCAGATAGTGGCTACAAGATTGAAGATTGATCCCAAAAATACATAAATTGGAGTCAAATGCACGTGTAAACCCTCAACGCATAGTATTCATCATGGCCCAAGTAAATGTATATAACATGGTGGATATATTATTAGAGATAGAAATAAGTCAATGTTGCTTATTGAGAGTTGATGACTTGAACTATATCACCATTTTAGTCAAGTTAAATTTATTTGCTAAATAAGTGTTTCTGGATGATTCTTCTGAGACTCAATATTCATAAATTTAATGAGGTTATGTATATATTGAAATTTTTTAAAAAAAATCTCAATTTTTTATTATAAAATAAATAAAGCACTTATGATAAACTCTTTGGAAAAGTTGATTGAGTGTGCCTTTCCCCGTGTGATTTCAGAGATGCTCATCACTTTCTTTTGAAGGTTTGAAACATAGTTTAGTAACTATCTTTAGTCTTTTGATCAAATTAATTTTGTTTTAAAGTTGATAGCTTCACATGATCAAATGATTAGACTACTTGCTTTAGCAAATAATTTTAGCATTTTAGGTCATGCTGAAAAAGGAGCGAATTCTAAACAATTAGATCGTATGTTTCATTTTGGTATAAAATTAGAGTAGTAAGTAAAAGTGAGAAAAAACAAAGTGTATCTTTAAGTCTTTAGAGCAAATCAAAGAGTCACACGGATTTCAGAATAAATTGGTTAGAAATAAGCTAATTTGAGAGTGTATCATATAGCTATTGTGTTAAGTAATCTTAATGTAATACAAGTACTAAGAGTGTCCATAATTATTGTTTATCGTAAAAAAAAACGTCTTTAAAGTATAAAGACTTCAAACTTACATAATTTATTTAATTATTAAGTTTTTTTCTACCATGCATTGGCTTACCAAGGCATCATGGGTTTATTGAACATCATGTTAAATTTTATTTTACAAAAACAAAAATGAATCTTGAAAAAACCTACGTTAAATAAAGAAAATAGGCTAAAAACTTTTATTTAAGAAGTAAATAATTAGTGGGCATAGGATATATTAGATGCCTTCCTAGCTTGGGTGACGAGCGAAAACCCAATTACAAACTGCTTCTTTGACCAAAAATCAATAATACAATGAAACAAATTGCTTCCTCTCTCAATTCCGTAGGACCTGGTAGGTTCTGATTGTTTAAGCACTATACTATATACTTGACAAAAAAAAAACTCTATACCATTGATGGACCCAAAAAAAAACAAACAAACAAAGCCTTCTAGCATATAGCTTGATTGGTTGTGTTTCTACAAATGAACAAAGCATATTTGATGAGTGTCTTATTTCAGGTAAGCAAAACATATTTGTTTTGATATTTTAATTTTTATTAATAATTATAAAAACATCATTTTTCTTCTTTTTTTCAAACATACACAAAGAAATCGAGAAAGCACTTTATTTATTTTGTTTTTTACAGTTTCCTCTAGACACACTCATGAATTAGTTGAGTAGAAATTAATTTATCATGACAAATGTAAGTGTTGTTTAAAGCAATGACATACACGTCAAAAATATATAAGTAGTGTAATGATTTATATTAATTTGTTAATTTCATAAGTGTCCTTGTCAATTTCACAAGCGACATACTAGGTTTCTTAATTTAATTTTTTATTTTAATAATCTATCATCTGATTTTATGATAATTGTGTAAAATAAGTAAAAATAGAATAAAATTAAGAATCTTTATATTAATTTAGTATTATCTTCAATATTTTAAAACAACAGGTAAACAAAAAATAGTTTTTAAAACATTAATTGAAAAGGGAATGAAAGTAGAAATAAGATAGCAGACGAACACCTTAAAATCTGCTATTAAGGCGTTCCTGAGGTGTTCGAAATGACGACACTATGGACCTCAACAACGTTAACTTTTTTCCAATTCAGTGGGATGTGACTGTGACAAACCAAAGCTTTTTGATGTTTGAACTTTGAACATCTGTTCTACTTTCATTTACAGCCTAAACCTAGCTACTATATATAACTGCACATATTATCATATACAGAGCAATCTGTAACCCCAAGGATATTATATTGAGTTCAATGGAATGAGTGATAGAGTTTGTTTGCTTTATGGTAGGAGCCTGTCGCCTGTCAAATGGGATTTGGACTGAAGAAAATTGTTTTCCTTCGCAAAATTATTCCTCCATCGGGAAGCTTTTTTTGCTGTGAAGAAATCTATCCCAAATAAATATTGGTTGTCTACGTAAGGGCAATATTTTTGCCATCGATGACGTTTACGCTTAATTGATAATGAATTTATATTTATTCAGTATTGTTAATTTAAATTTTATATTTATATAATTTTTAATATGAATTCAAACACACGCCATATTATGTAAAAAATATTTTTTTTAAAAAATAAGACAGACAATTATTTTAATTAAGGTGTGTATGAATTATAAATGGTAAAAAAAAATTGGACCTTTTATATTTTTTATATAAACAAAATTATAAATTGACACAATTATTTTTCATTGAATTCAATCTTTCTTATTATTTAATATAGTTATATTTACTAAAATTTGAACTCAAAATTATGAATTAAAAATTAATACAACTATCTAAAAATATTCTTGAAATTTTTTAACATGCAACTTGAATAAATAACCTTCTTGATCTCAACAAAAGCATTATTCCCTTATATTAAAATTACCAAACGCCTTGTTTGTGAACAAAGTTGAGACTCTCCAAATTATAATTTGAGGTGGGCAAACTACAATCCGTAGGTCAACGTGACAAACAACAGATATTCTATAGCTAAGGGGAAAAAAAGATATTGGAAGGAAATAAATAAGTGTGATGTAGTATATAGTAAGCAGCAGTTTTTAAAATATATAGAAACATGAAAATGGAGTTAAGAATTTATCCAGTGGCTGGCTGATAAAGAATAAAGGAAGCAGTGCATGATGCAATTAGACGTAGGGTATAGTGGGGGTTTATTGTTCCGTGACGGAGTAAGACGGAAAGTAAGGGTCCCCACAGGGCACATGGTAATGGCGTTGACGACGAAACGAGAAGGAACACGGGACGTTTATGACAAAGCCTGCAAAAACTTTCGCTAATTTGGCAAAGAGCCTCCCATTTCCGGCAATGCAGCTCCCCACCTTCTCTTTGTATTTCTCCTCTTTCCCCTTCGTTTCTCATTCATATTATCCCATTCCCATTCCAATTTTCCAATCACAAACCATAGCTATTGCAGATCATGGCTCGTGGAAAGATCCAGATCAAGAGGATTGAGAACACCACCAACCGCCAAGTCACTTACTCTAAACGACGCAACGGTCTCTTCAAAAAGGCCAACGAACTCACCGTTCTCTGCGATGCTAAGGTTTCCATTATCATGTTCTCCAGCACTGGCAAACTCCACGAATACATTAGCCCCTCCACCTCGTACGTTTTTCTGTTCATTTTTATTTTAATCTATTAATTGATTAATTCCTCGACTCAACACATTACATTCTATCTCTCTATTCTCAAACAAACCCTAGCTACTTACCTACCTATGTACTTGGCGAATCGTGTTCTCTTATATGTCTTTTTCTTTTTCAAGGACAAAGCAGTTCTTCGACCAGTACCAGATGACTCTAGGAATTGATCTCTGGAGTTCTCATTACGAGGTTCTCTGTCTCCCCTTTGCGTTTTCCTTTTGTTATATATATAGAGAAGCTTATTTTGGGGTTGGTTAATTTATTCGCCAGAGTATGCAAGAGAACTTGAAGAAACTGAAAGAGGTGAATAGGAATCTTCGCAAGGAGATTAGGTATTATTATTACACATCTCTTTGGTAATTTTTGTTCATCCTATATATGTGTATATATATATATCCTGCATGTATGTGCATATGTTTTTATGTATGTATGTATGGTGGATTGTTGTTCATGGATTAGGCAGAGGATGGGAGATTGTTTGAACGATGTGAACATGGAGGATCTGAGACTCCTTGAGGAGGAAATGGACAAGGCCGCCAAAGTTGTTCGTGAGCGTAAGGTTAGATTATGCCCTTGCTCAGTTATATACACTAGCTTCTTCTTTTTCTCTCACAAGTTAATTGATTTACATATGCATATTTCTTGAACTTGATAGTGTCGGATACACATACACATATACTTGAGGGTATAGATTTTAGAGTGCAAGCTTATTTAGCATCTGATTCCAGGGCACGGCACGGAGTTGAATTTTCATAAAATAGTTAAATAGATTAATTCTTGATTTTCCCATGTTTTCGGCCAACTTTTACTAAAATGAAGGATTGGAAACGTTAATCAACAACTTATTCATTCATCGAAATCACTGCAAATCGGTTAAACTGTACTTTTTTTATAAGACTTTTTTAATTGAATCACACAATTTAAAAGTTATTAAAAATAATTACAACATTCTAAACACAGTCTTGTTTAAAGAGAAATTATATTCTCATAATAATTATTAACAAGTTAAAAATGTAATAATAAATAATGTTATTTTTAAAAAGTCTTATATTAAGGATCATATAACTTTTAACCCTTGAAATAAAAAGTGTTTTAAAAAACATTTGACACAGAGCAGTACCACTACTAGCTACTACATTCCCATCTTTGCTTCGTTATGAGAAATCACGCTGTGGTAACCTATGAAGCCCTCTGCTATTGGAAAACAAGAGTAAATTTTTTAAAAATTGTATAATTTTGTTTTTTGTGTTTTATAACTTGTTCTTTAATTTTTGAAATCGGTCTAACAATTTTAATTGGTTTTTTTGTAGTTTAATTTGAGAGGATAGGGACAAAAAATTGTTTATGGCCGCGTGTGATGGTTAATTAGTTTGTCGACTAATTACTTTATTAGAGATATCAAAATTTTGCGGGTGTCACACAATCACACGGGTCCACGACAACATTGGACACTATAAATATTCTACAAAATTAACCTGTTTTCTGGGTATAGTTTCTTTCTACAGGTGAGTGTGGATCCTATAGAGATTTGTGATATCTTTTCCGGTTTTCGCTTCAGCGGAGCGAGAGCATTTCAGTATTTAATCTATTAATCTGGGCATATTGGCTTCTATGCTATAAATGGAATTTTGAATCTGCTTCACTGTACAAAAAATGCCATATATTCATATATAATTTAGTATTAAATTAGTCATCATAAATATTATAGGTTTATATTGATAAAATGATATATCATGCTAATAGATAGTTTTGTTAGCATACAAAATAATACATAATTTTTAATATTTTTAATATTTTTTAAATATTAGTATAATAAGTATATCATATATACCAATAGAAGTTAAACTAACAGTTTTATTTGTTAGAAAAATATTATATTAATAGAGACACGGACTTTACCTTAATTATACTCTTTCGGGTAGTAATATTTCCTTCGTTTTCTGTAAAAAGAGTAAAAGAAACAATCTTATCGTTCATACTTTTTGTCAAATAATAAATGACAATTTTTTTTTATAATGCCAACGTGAGTACATTAATATATATGTCTTAGGCCCTAGACTTATTTAGCATTTGTCAAGTAAAAAACACAATGAAAGTATAGTTATTCTTCTTTCTTCCAACACAACTTGTCTCTCTTTTTCTTCAAAACACTTAGGGTATGTTTGATTTTTGGTTTTAAAACAGTTTTCTGTTCTTAAAAATTAATTCTAATACAAATTTCTTATTCTGTCTCCTTTGGAACACATAATCCAGAAGTTCTTCAAACTATATGACATTATTGTTTACGGAGAACATATCTGGCGTTTTAATTTTTAAGTTAATTGTATATAAACAGTTGCATCTAGTAATACAATTTACTGGTTGTGAAAAGCTTAACTATCACACCTAACAACTCATTTATGATCCTGTTTGAAGATTTCGAACTCACTATACCGTACCATTCTAACAATTTCCTTATGACAATTGTTGACAGTACAAGGTGATAACAAATCAGATTGACACCCAAAGGAAGAAGGTAAAAGTGGCGAACTTATTCCGTCAATAATATTTTCTTCTTTGTGGTTGGTTCAATTCATTTGATTGTTGAAATTCCTGTATTTTTTCGTAGTTTAATAACGAGAGAGAAGTGCACAACAGACTTCTGCGTGACTTGGTATGTGTTTTATTCAGCATAAGTTTCTGTTTATTTTAACATATTAATGCTTCGTGGCTCACACGTTCTAAAATGGCAATTGTTTCATTGATTAAAAAGGATGCAAGAGCGGAAGATCCACGCTATGGATTGATAGACAATGGAGGGGAGTATGAGTCTGTGATGGGATTCTCAAATTTAGGTCCACGCATGTTTGCATTGAGCCTACAGCCAACCCATCCTAATGCCCATTGCGGAGCAGGCTCTGATCTTACAACTTACCCCTTACTTTTCTAGTACGCAAGCCCTCTCAGAAATATACATTCACTTAATTTCCAATAAAAATGACTAGCTATATATTACGTTCTGTTTAAAGTATATTCGGTCTCAACGCCTGTGAGAATTAAATTCCAACTGATGAACTGTTATGTGTATCTTGTTTAGCCTAATCATACCGGAAATATGACGTCATGTTTCCTTTTATCAGTGGGAATGTTCAGTGTGACGAATGTTTTATAATTTATAATTTTTTTATACTTTTTTCTTATTAAAATTATTAATATATTCTTTTTAATATACTGAAATTCTAAAGTTGTTAAAATTGACTATTCATATACATGTGATTTTAATCATTTTTTTTCACTTTAAATTTTTAATTATTAAAATTAAGTTTTTCACTTCAAGTATGATTGATTGAGGTATTTTTTATAAAAAATATTTTGTAAACATTTTTTAAACCCTTTATATTTATGTATTCTGTTTGATCATAAATTTGGATTTTAACAGTATAATTCTGTGATATGTTTAAAGAGAAGTAAAAAAATTATTTATTTTTATTGAATGTGAATTTTTTTGTTAAGTGGATAGAGACAATTTTAAATGTGGAAATGGTGAAAATTTTCAATATACAAACTTTATATTTTTTAAAAATCTACCAAACTAAAAGACAATGCTTTTACAAGTTAAATAAATAAATAAAATATCACTTTCGTGTTCCATACTTTCCATTCAATTTAATTGGTATAATTGTAACATTTAATTCTTCTTATGTCTAATCATAATATTCTAAGTTTCTACTATATTCATTTCTCTTTCGTATTAATTGTGTATTTACTTTTCAAAGTCTACCCAAATCAAATTCAAGCATGTTTGTCTTTCATTCGTGTACTGTCATTTTCAAATTTATATTTCTTTTAATATTGCGCGAAGTATTTATTCACTTAAAAAAGTAATTGTATTAAATAAATATTTTTTCAATATGTGCTCAAAGACACGTGTGAAAATTTTTTTTAAATATAATATAATATATACATTCAATTATTATTTAAAATATGTATTGATTTTTAATAAATCTGAAATAATAAATATTTTATTTTTTAATAGAATTTCCTATTTTAACTTTTTAATATGTGCTTTATGTACATGTTAAAAAACTAATAGTTAATTTAATTAATTACAAATGCATGAAATTCTTGATCACATAAAAGAAATAAAAATGATAGGGAAACAGAATAATATGTTTAAACTTACTAGTCGTTATATTAATGGTATGGAATTTAGATTAAGTAGGAGATATGGAATATTTTAGTGATTAATAGAGAAAGGGTGATAACGAAGAAAAATTGAAACAAAATTAATTAGATCGAAGTTATGCTTAGACTTATATTATATTGATAGATGTTTTTTTTATAAGATTTAATTAAATATATTTGTAATTTTTATAAATATGACTAAATTTTATTTTAATAGTTCATGTATGTTAATTTGAATTCTGGTAAATTTTATTTTTTTTGGTTATATTTTATTATAATATGATTAGAGCACTTCCTCTTACGTTTAATTGACCAAATGCCACAGACAATTTTTTAATAATTTAAATCAACAAAAACATCAACTTTTTATTCATTAACAATAAATATTTATAAAATTAATTTAAATACACTATCATTTAATAATGAATTATTATATCAGACAAAATATATTATTTGTGAAATATTTAATATAAAAATTATAATTCTAATTGATTGACACTATACAAATTTCTATACTAATATATGAATACTCTATAACTAATTTTTGTATTCTTCATTCACAGTACGGTTCACATTTTGGCATACTCTATTCATGCTAAAACGAGTGGGTTTACTTCATTAAAAATAGATGATTTATTGTTTTCAATTAAATTATCAATGATTAATAATTTAATAAAAAATACATTTTTTGATAAAAAAAAAATAAATACATTTATAACAAATATCGAAGTTGGTTACAATTAATTATTATTTATGTACTTTTTTCTTTAAAATGCAGCTCTCCCATCTTACAGAAATTACATTCATTGAACATCTCGGTAAAATTAAATATTTTAAAACCCTCTTTTAAAACATTTAAAACATAAATGCTTTTGAATATACTAAAAAACACATTTTTAACAAAATTAATTTTTTGAATATTAATTTTTTAAAATTAATTTATAAAAAAAATCCATTAATTGAAAGATATTATAAAGAATACAATTAAAAGCAGCATAAACTAGCAATGCGCTGTAAGGGTTTAACTTGAATAGGTCAATTCAGATGCTTACAGATATTTAAAATTTTCCATGTATTTAAAAAAGGTAAGAAAAGTGTTTTTTTTCTTAAAAAAAAATTAAAGATATAACCAATAAGTTATTTGAGCACATTTGTCACGCTTGTTTTTTAAAAAATTAAATATATTTTTAAGAAATAAATAAATAAATAAATAATTTTTTTGTGAAAGTAAAATAATTTGTATTTGTACTATTAATAATAAATATTTCATTATATTAAAACAACTAAATTAAAAAGATAAGTTTATATAACTAAAAAATCACTAAAACAAGTTATTGAAATTAAGATATATCATCTTTATTAGTAATTTATATTAAAAAATGTAAATTAATAAAATTCAAATCCGAAGGATTCTTATATTATATATAGTGTATAAATTTTTTTAAAATATTATTTAAAAGAAATAAAGACAAGTAAAATATAACTTAATACATAGATTCATATATATATATATATATATATTATGAAACTAAAAAAATTACAATAAATTAATGATTTATAACGATAAAGACGATGAGGTCATGAATGGACCACCGAAAGGTAGTACTGGAAGTGAAACGGGAGGCTGTTACAGTACTAGTTTATGAATTTAATAATTGATTAGTTTTTTTTTTTTAATCTCTTTATACATAAAACCATTCCATTAAGAAAGGAAAATCTTTCCACAGAAAAGGGAATAAAATCTGTCCACCTTGACCAACAATCATAATTAAAATCAGTATAAAAAAATAGTAACACAAATTTTTTTAGATATATTTTATTAACAGTTAAAATTTATTAAATATTATAAAATCACGTGAGATTTATTCACAATTTGTTTTTATAAATTATAATTAATAATAAAATATATTATGAGGGTGAAATAAAATAGTATAAGAAGTAAATTTTATTTATTTTTTACTTAAAAGAGGGGCTTAACGCGCTCTCCTAAGAGACCATATGCCAGTAGCATCAAAACAAAGAAAATGAAGTAGATTCTTTTACAAGTATAAGAATAAGTAAATTTGATAACACAAATAGAAATAAATATAGATATGGGATATCTAAAGAATTTACAAGAAATTTGGGAGGTAAATTTTACTCCCAGAAAATAAGATGAAAAGAAACCCCTTTTGGGCGTAACAAACGCCGCGGGACGGTTTTGGTTTCTTTGCGCCTAAAAAGGTTAAAACCCTTAAGTCGAAGGAAAAGCACTTAGCACAGTGACATTGACAATTTGACATAGGGGTTTTGGGTTTGGGAGGGAGACAAAGAGATAGTATTGATTGAGCAATGGGAGCTCTGGCTACACTCGCCCCTTGGACTCCCGAAGATGATCTTTTGCTCAAAAACGCCGTTGAGGTTCTCCTTTTCCCTTATTCCTCATTCATTTTCTTATTTATCTGCATTCTCTTTCTCTTTTGCTGCATTTTCCATAATCACTTTCTCTCGTTTCGATTCATACACTCTATTTTTCTTCTACCTTTTCCTGCCTTCAGTGGACACCTACTCACACCAGGAATTTCTCTGACTATTATTAATAATAATCATATATTACGAAACACGTAAATTTGGTGCCTACATTATTGCAACACGCATATCTTTGACATGTTTAAGTCTATAGTTGACTGTACACGTGTTTGTGTATCTGAGTATTTGGTTCAACTTATATTCGAGAAATGATAGTTCATTTCTGTTAAGAGAAGAGCGATTATTTCATGGAGAAAAGTCTGTTGCCAAACATATGATGAATACTGAATAATGAATAGATCTATATTGTTTTCGTCTGGTTTTCATTTTTGAGAAAATTCCAGGATTCGTGTCTAAGTTTTGTTAGTATTTAGTTTTTTATTTGCACTTTGCAGGCTGGTGCTTCCTTAGAGTCACTCGCGAAAGGAGCAGTGCAGTTTTCTCGAAGATATGGTATTAGAGAAATACAAGATCGATGGTATTCTCTCCTCTATGATCCTGTAATTTCTGCTGAGGCTTCTGCTTGCATGACGAACTTTGAGCTTTCTGCATCGCCTCTTCCGTCGAGGTTATTTAAGTTTGGACCTTTAAAAGAGAGTAAAGTTGTTTCTGTTAAGAGAAAATCTGGAAGTGTTCGCGCTTTGTATTATGCTATGCACAAAAGAATCCGCAATAGCTCATTAGGTTCCATGGATATAGGTTTTATAGTTGATCCGGAAAATGGCAATTATATAGTGAATGGAAGTGAGCCTCTATCTGAAAACTGCATGCCAGAAGGTGAAACTTTGAATCATTTTTCAAATCTGGATCCTGCTCGGTATGCTTTTTCTGAAAATATGATGGATGGTAATGTTGCTTCTAATGGAGTTACTGCTCATGCATATAGCACTGGAGTTGACAATCCAGTTGAAGAGAATTTCCCTGTTGAGCAAAATTGTATACTTAAGGAAGAACCTCAAATTCTTGGAGATAATATGTCTTTGAATGGAGTGGCTGAGGACTTGGGTGTTCCAAAAGATTTGGGTATAGATGAGTGGATTGGAGATGATAATTTAGAGAAAATGCCCTTGTCTGCATTGGATCATATCAACAATGACCCTGGAAATTTGTGTTCTGAGTTTGATGACAACAATGTATTTGATTCACCTGAGCTAGAGTGTGGAACATCGTTTAACTTATCTCCACTTCCTGAAATGCCAATCTGGAGAACAGATGACAGCATTCAAGAGTCTGATATTCCATGTGATGGTTTTAAAGACTCTATTCCTTGTGGGGAGGCCTATTTGGAAGAACTGTCCAATTCTCTCTTCAACTTCAGTAGTGAGGAAGAACTCTTTCTGATGGATGTTGATGGAAAAGATGGGATTGACAAGTCTTACTATGATGGTCTGAGTTCACTTCTACTAAATACTCCGAATGATGCTAATCAAGATCAGATACCTAAAACGGATGAAAGAGAATCTTTAATGGCCTCTCAGGCACATGCTACAGATCTGCCAGCTTCATGTCACGCAGAAGTAGATGACAACCCAGGGTCAGGCTCTAGTGGTGTTCAACTAGATCACAAATTAGAATTGCCCAAGCCATCTTCTGCCTTGGGGAAAGACCCTCAATTTCCCGAATATGTTAATGGAATTATTTACTGTACATTAAACACCGAGGACCCAGAAGTTCCATCCAATGATGATGTCTTCCTACCATTTGATGTGCCTCCTTCCATATTTCCCTCTTCATCTAATTCAACTTTTAAAGAATCCAGTAAACCAATTTCATCATCTGTTCAGGATTATGGATTTAATGACAACAGAGCCAGTGAAAGAGGTAAAATTTTGATGCATGTAGAAAAGAAAAACCTTGTAGAATCTCATGCATCCCCTCAAATGACGGGATCTGCTCACTTCTCAGGACCTGTTGCTGGTTCTAAGGTAAACTGTGATTTGCCTGCTAGTCATACATCACACACAGGGTCTAGGAGTGCAGTTACTGTTGTTGGTGGCTTGGGTGTAAATAATGCAGCAAACACAACCAATGCTCTTCTGCATTCAAATCAAAAAGAAGAAGCTACCAATGCTGACCTGGCAAAGCATCTAAACAATCGTGTGACAAATCCTTTCATTAAGAAAGCAGTTGTTGGTTCTAATGACTTCAGAGATCATCCCCAATCCAATGGTTCTGGCATGAAGAAGGACCAAGATTTAGCCTTACCACTTCAAGACCACCAGTTGCCACATGCTGAAGTGGGGTCCTTGGATGTTCTTGGGTCAGAGCTGGTGGTAAATCCCCAAACTTTAAATGAGGAACAACAATATATAGAGAGTGACGATGAAATTCCTTCTTATTCTGATGTAGAGGCAATGGTAAGGTGTATTGCATCAATATTTTGATTAACAGTTAACTTTACCTTTTTATAATATCTGTCACCATAATCTGCCTTAATCATTCTGCCTCCTACAGGTACTTGATATGGACTTAGATCCTGATGATCATCAAGATTTGTCTTATAATGAGGAAGGTATTACACTATTACATTGCCATGAATTTTAATTGCCATTACTTTGTGTTATTTGTTATCCTTTTTTTTTCTCTGGAGAATAGATACCAATACAAATAAATGACCCAACTAAAAAATAGTTCTATTTCTTACTTTTCTGATGTGGCCTCATGGTATCCAAGTGTGCTAGACATATTTTGGTTGTTTATAGCCTCTCAGTGCTCAGTTCTCTTCCTTGTGGTTGACCATATTTTTACATGTCTTCGCAAAGGGATGAATAAAGATAAAACGTGAGGCCTTTTTATGGGTCAATGGAGTTTTTTTAAGGTGTTTTTGCATTTGTAGAGGTAGCAATACTTTAATGCTTTTTCCAAGGATTTTCAGTTCATTGGTAAACCTCTAAAAGCTTTATTGCAGTGCAACTTATATGGTATTTATGGTATTGTCATGGTTAAAAGGTTCATATCTTTTGTGTTACAGTCCTTTTTTTGCATTGGAGTGGGATTTGAGCTGTGCACCAAACTTGTTATTGAATTTTATGTGTGATCATGGATTCTGCAAGTCATTTGCATAATATATGGAAACTACGGAATTTTACTGAATATATGCATGGTGTCTGCTTGCCTTTGTGTGTGTATGTTTTCCTTGATCGTTAGTCATTAAATATGCTTGTTGATCTCAATTGGGTATTGTTTTGTTTGGATTACTATCTTTACACTAAATACATCTAAGATTGATGATAGCATATTTATTTTTTATTGCTTCCACTTCCACCAACTACCTTCTTTTATTATAGTCTAACAATGTATACTCTGATTACTATTTAGTATCAAAATATCAACATGTGGAAAGTAAGCGAGCAATCATGAGGCTGGAACAGGGTGCCCATTCTTGTATTCAGAGAGCCATTAATTCACATGGAGCATTTGCCATTTTATATGGTCGCCACTCGAAGCATTATATTAGGAAACCCGAGGTATTTGAGCATGTAAACTGCTTACTTCATGTCATTTGAGAGATGTTTTTCACGATTCCTTTTGTAATAATCAAAGCATAACAAACTCATGTTTTTGTTTGTAATAACTACTGCAAAAAAGTACTCGCATTATATATTTTGTTATGTACACTTGTTCTATTCAGATTGTGTTCCTGACCTGAGGTAGGTGATCTAGTTGTAAGTTGTGGAGTGATTTGTGAAGAATGGCAAATAATCAAGGAAGTAGTAGTTGGATAGACTTGTTCAACAAATATAAGCACAAGTTTGCTTTGAAAAGTGCCCCCTGCTCTGGCATACTTCTTTTCTTATATTTGAAAGAGTGAAGGCTTTCTGTGATGTGCGACTGAAATTTAGTTGAGATCCATAGTGTAAATTAAATTTTAAGACATTAAATGATGCCTTGATGATGGCTTGATTCATCCTGTAGGTTTTACTTGGACGAGCGACAGAAGGTGTTCCTGTGGATATTGACTTGGGCAAAGGAGGGTATGGCAATGCAATATCTCGACGTCAGGTTAGTTATATTTGTCAACTTCAATGTCAATGTTCATGTTGTGGCAACCTTTTTGGTATGTTTTATAGATTTTGATAAAAGCATGCATAATCTACTCCACGTTTTCAAATTTGGATGACGCTGTTTACATCAGAAAATTAGTTCTACAGTATTACTATTAATAACCTCAGTATGCTATAATGAAATGCTTGACACGGTCATTCTCATTAGTCATTACTGCTTAAGATTGCATTCAACATACCTATAATAGTGTACGAAGGATCCATGTGTGCTTTAATGCATCAGGGTAAGTCATCTGACAATGGGGGCAATCTTTCATCTGGTTCATGTTAGTCATTCTACTTAAAATGTGATGTTAACATGCTGTAAATTTAAATAGTTGGAATGCAGGATTATTTTGTTCTTGTTCAGTTTGAGACATTATTTGTCGGGCATAGACAGTTGGGTGTTGTCTTCACTACAAATAAAAGTTGACTTCAATATACTAATTATGTTTTTTTCCTTGCTAACTTGTAGGCAATTATAAAGATGGATAAAGATGGATCATTCTACATCAAAAACTTTGGCAAGAGTTCAATCCTGGTAAATAGCAAAGAAGTTCACACTGGTCAATCTCAAAGATTGCATTCCAATTATCTGATTGAGGTATGTCATACATCTCCTGTCAAATTTGATTGGTTTGTACAGGCCTCAATGTGAATTATCTGATAGGAAATGATTTTCTTTCATTTTTTTTCGATAAAATCAAAGGAGACTACCTCTTCATTCATGCCTGCCTTGCACTACCTATCCTTCTTCTCTATCATATTCTCATTTTTTACCCTGCTGAATTCCCACCTCCCATTGTAGCACACAAATCAGTAATAGGGGTCTGTCATTATGCTTATTTGGAAAGTTTTTCAGTATGCATATATGTTCTTGCCCATGTGTTGTGCTATCCTTTCAACTTTATGCTTCTTAACAGTCTTTTCATGCCAAGTAGATAGGATATGTATGTGTCTTTATGACTTATAAGATATGAAGATGATGCTATGCTTAGCTTGTCATAACATTGATCCTTTGATTATGAATTTTATATGCCTAACGTTTGGTTTCTGCAATTGGCATTACATCACCTTTTTTGGTTTAAGCAGTTGGCAAATGTTTGGGTGTAGGGAATTTAATTTTGCACATGATGTGTGGCCAATAGTGTTTATATGCTTGCAGATGCTTTTTCCTATTTGTTAAGTTGGATTAAGTTCACAGCATCACAAATTTCTTTGTACTTCCTACTTCAATTTCACCATATAGCCATAGTAGGGATATAAAACACAGCTGGTGTTATAAGAATGACACATAACAGATTATATTATTTTAATTAACTAAATCTTCATTTTAATTCTTAGAATAATGAGCATCAGACACAGTTACCATTACTATTCTTTGCTGGCAACAAAGTTGTCGCCTTTTGGTGCTTTTTCAACCTTATCGCCTTCTCTCCAACACCATGATTTCTTCCACTTTTCTTGCATCCTATTCTTTTCTCCCAAATTTTAATATCGAAATTTCCAATTTTAGGTCTTTGTTTCTTGCTACCTAGTTGAGAAATACTACTTGCGAAAGATGACTTATAACTTTTTGTTCTTTAGATGTTATAATTAAAGAGTTATTTTGGCATTTTATGAGATAAAATGTGAGAGATTTGAATAAATTAACTACCGTGGAAAAGCTTGAGCTTAGAACTAGGGAATGTTGAATTTAAATGTTCAAGGCAAGATGACATGATTGGATGGAAAAAAGGTGATAAGGTTGGAGAAGTATGACTTTGTCGCAAAAAAAAAAAAAAAAAAAAAAAAAAAAAAAAAAAACTGACAATGATAGTTTTGGTGAGTGAGAATGAAGAAAAATGATAAGTAGCTGAAAAATTTTAAAAATTTAGAATTAAAATGTCTTACGAGTGACAATCTTATATATTGAAATATCTAACGGACGGCAATCTTAAAAATTAAAATAAATTAAATATATTTTATATCATATATGTTGTTATTTTTGTCACATAATTAATTATATATATCATTTAATATAATATATTAATATATTTTTTTTTTATAAGAACTAAAATATTTGATAGAAATGAAAGTTAAGGACTAGCATCACTTTTTTAAAATTTTAAAAACTAAAATTTCCACCCTTAATAACTCATGGACTGAAATGGTAAAATAGTAGTTAGTCTATTTCAATTTCATCTTTGCTTTTTATATTGTGGCAAGTCTATCTTAGTTTATAAAATAATTGAATTTATAAAGTAAAAATATAATTTGTTTCACTGCCCTTTTTTCACCTGTATTAATAGGAAATGCAAATTCTTTCACATATCTGAATAAAAAAAGTGGTTTATTTTGTAGGTGAGAAGCATGCCGTTGATATTTGAGATAAATCGAAGTCGAGTGAAGCAGTACCTGGAACATATTTCTGACAATTCACAGACCTTATAGTGTTGATTTGTAAATGAAAGCAAGAGGCTCCTAACACAGAAGGTGCTTATTTTTACTGCACTTTCTGATTTTGATTAAGTGGTGAGGAGTGACCTATTGTTCTATGTCATTGCTTTTATTACTGAACTCGTGTTTCCCCGGAATGGAGTTTTACACCTTTACACTTTTCTTCCTCAAGTTCCTTTTTCCACCAAAGTTGATAATTCCACCCAATAGAATATGCAAAATTTATCCAATCAGCTAAAGTATGCTTAGAAAGTAGCATAAAAATATGTAAACAAAAAAAATTTAATTATGTCTTTAGTCCTTACAAAAGAAGTACTCTTTATGATAAGTCTTTAAAAAAATTGTTTAGTCTTGACATTTAAAAAATGGTTAGAATTTAATTTGAATATTAAAAATTTAACTCATAATTGATATGTTATAATTGTTTTGAATATTTTATATTCAAAAATTAATATTTATAAAAAAATCTTAAAAAATATTCTTATTATTTTTAAAAATGATTAATTAATACAAAGATTCCCCATCTTCTTCAACCATTGAAGATCTTCTCAACACTCCAAATACCAAGAATCTCAAACATCATTTTCTTCTCCTTTGTAGACCCACCGTTTAGTGGCATTTTGTTTTTTTGTGGTGCTTATCTCGTCTTATTCATAGCTTCATCCTTTTTAATTTACTCTCAAAGAAAAAGAACTCTTAGTTCCTTTTTTTCTTTGGCGCACTCCTATTTTTTACATTGTTTTCCCGAACTTGAATGGCTCAAACCATGGATAGAGGGACTTGATTTACTTCTTTTTTTACTTGGCTGTTTTTTTTTCCTTCACAGTGAATTAAAAAAAATAAAAATAAAAGGAGAGCAAAGAAAATAAACCCATCGCTCACTTTCCTCGCCTCTTTCTCTCTGTACTTCATTCTCGGTTAGTTCCTTTCTCATCACTCTCAAATTCCCCAACCATAATTTCATCTTCATTCCATTCCTACCTTACCTATTGCAATTTGTCTTTATTGTGTTACACAACATATGCCCTATGTTTCTCGCTCAATTTGATTTCTTTTTTGCATTTGATCTAACTTTTGCAAATATGTTTGGTTTTGTAATTCCATCGACTTATTCTATAAGACTCAATTGTTCTTTGTTGTGTAATATTGATTGAAAAATTTGCACCCATTTCGATGATGTGTTATACTATTTCTCCTTTTGATAAATTCTTTTTTTAGTGTTTTCTTTCTCAGGCTTTTTTGAAGACTCACCTGCTTCTAAAGATGCACCTCGCAGCACCACTATTTCACAAGTTGAAGAAAGGGAAAGAGAAAAGAACTTAGGGAAAAAATAATATTGATTTTTTAGATATTTTTTTTGTATATATTATTTTTTATACAATAAAATATGAAAAATAATAATAATGTGACAGTGATGAATTAATTTTTTTAAATTCAGTTGATCACTTAATAGAGATATAGATTAAATATTAACATTTTTTAAATGTCAAAAATAAATCTTGGCAATTTTTTTAAAGATTTATTGTAAAGAGTGTTACTTTTATAAGGATTAAAAATATAATTAAGTATTGAGCAAAAAATATATATATCTAATTAAGTCAATAAAATAATCTTTTTCTGTTTTGAATTTCATTTGAGACTCCGGAGATTATATATATATTATAAGGAAAAGAATGACAATGGGGTGATGCATGACATGCTGTCAGCTTCTAAAAAGTTTTGTTTTATGTAAATAGTAATTATTAAATAATTTTAGTGTATAATTATCATGTGTTAGTTTAATTGCAAGGGTTTTAGAGGGTTCTTCACATTAGTGCATGATTTTATTTTAAGAGTAGTTACTCCTTAGATGTGAGGATACTGAAGCAAAAGAAAATGATTTCTGGCATATATATAATGTGATTGGATAACATATAAGCATGACCTTAACTTTTTATTGGTGAGTACAAATTTTCAAGAACTTTGTTTTAGAAAATTTAAAATAAGTATAAGTATATTCTTAGCAAATAAGTTACAATATAGTTCAATCTTTTATATTTTTGTTTGTTATCTTTATAAATTTCAAAATTAATTATCGTAATTTAGTAGTAATGTGTCATTTTTACTTAAAAAATGTTTTTAACTATATTACATAAAATAAAACCAGCGATGTGAAATGAAATTTTATGGTTTTGTGACGGTATTCTTTTGATAAGCTGAAATAAAATTTACAGATAAGCTTATCTAGCATGGACCACAACGCTTCGGATGCATAAAATTTTCCATCGGAAATAATGTCTTACCTTAGATTATATCATCTTTTAATATTCAAGACTCATTCTTAACTATTCATATTAAAAATTATGAAATATTCAAAATTATCTGTGCATTCATATGTTGACGTTGTTTCCACTTTCTGTTCACATGATCAACAAAGCCGACGAGATCTTATGGAAAGTTCAATACATGTCGTTTTAGATATTGGTTCTCCCAAAGTTTAATTTAAAAAAATTAGAAGTAGTTGTGAATATACAACTTTCGATGTTTCAAAAACTGCGCATCATGAAAGCTTATCAAATTTTAGTTTATTTTTTTTTAAAGTGAGTAAAAACCATCTGCGATGCATAAGATTAACTATCTTAATTTTTTTTGTTCATATACATACTTAAATTCAAAACCTTAGATAAAAGAATCAAATATATACCACTTAAATCAATCGCCGATTAATAAAAGAATGTAAAGTTTGGTATCTATTTTGGAACTTAAGAGTATCTTTTAAATAACACATCATGTTTTTTAATGATTAATAAGCTTATATTGTTTAATATTTCATTGCTAAAATTATTTATCTTCTTGATTCTGACAATGTTAGGTTAGTAGTTGCATACAAAAAATTATTCACATCACAAACTATCGACGAATTTATTTTTCATTTTTTTTTATCAATCTTAATTAAGGTTATACATTACACATTAATGAGATAATGTCTACAAATTTTACGTGCAAGTAAGTATGTATTAGATCATTTTCATAGTTAATATATATAAAATCAAAGTCACCACCAACAAATAGCAGCCAATAAGACGGTTGACTTGTTTCAATGAAAGTTGTAGGAGGCGGATGCACTGTCCCAACAATTTTCACATTCTTCCCAAAAAGTAGCCAACAAGGGAAGACATCAAATATTCAAAATATATACGGTCCCCCTATCTGTAATAATGTCCAGAATTAGCCTTTTTGTGCAAAATTTTCTTGAGATGAAATCCCACGTGTGTTGCCTGTATTTGTGATCGAGACAAGAATGATCCACCGAATAAGGGGTACGGCCGAAGATCTTGGATCATGTTCATCATGCGCCCTTGGACCAGCTTTCAATTCTGTAACGATTATTATATTTTCGTAAATCTTGTGACTCTCGTTCTAACCTTCCCTTCCCAACCTCACTAGCCGCGCTCAACTTTTCAGCCACTTCTTTGTATAGCAAACATAATAAAGATAGTCAACCGGTAAAGTGTTAGATCAGAAAATTTAGAATATCCCTTTTAAAAGTCAATTTAATTGTCTACTCTTCTCTCTTTGTTTTTCCATGTGTAACGTGTGTCTATTGGTGTATATTTAAGGTCATTATTATTTAAAAAGAAACTTTTTAAAATCATAAGTATAACAAAAGACTTAAATGTCATAAAAGTTTGTAAGATTTTTTCTCTTATTTGAGTACTTGCATTTCCAATACCCTGAAAAAAATTATATCTACACAATGCACGTAAACGATAGCGACTCAAGGACCAGATCCTCGTGAACGGTACTGTTCAGTACGCTACTCCAGTCAAAGTCACTCCAAGATTATTGTTAATTAATTTTTTTACATAGGATTTGATTATCTTAAAGTGAAAAAAAAAAATGAAGTGATTAAAAAGTGGTGTATTTACAATCGTTTTAACGAAAAATAAATTTTAATTTTTTAAAATTCAAACCGACATTAAAATTATTTATATTTTCTTATTTTAGTGTTCACAGTGCTAAATGCATCAGCCTCAATCGATTGGCACCCCTCAGTCCCAGAATTGATGATATTCTCAGCTGTATGAGTCATTTGATGTAAATGCATTTAGTGAGCATAGCGTGTAACATGGATGGCGCTTCAAACTTCTTGATTAAAACGAAAGGATCCGCAAAGACTAGTGTTATCTTTTCAGTCATCTTTTCCCGGAAAATATGGATTACGATTAAGGACTGTGTGATTGAAATCAACTACAACTTTTAAGAAATACTTTTAAATCGTAACGTTGTCTTATTCTTGACTTTTTATTAAAGTGATTACTAACCATAATCTTGCTAATTAGTATATTAAGGGTACTGGTTAAGAGTATTAATTAATATATTTTTAGTTAAAGTGGTGAAAAATATAAGAAAAGGCAAATAATTTAATCATAGAGCGGTGATACGAAGATCAAGGTACCCAAGGTGTCTAGATCAATAAATTTGTATGTGTCTCATAAACTTCAATTATGCGAGTAAAAAAGCGCTCCAACGTGTAGCAGATTTCCATAGCCCACCATACATATGAAGCCACCACTCTTTATTACAGTATTTCTTTCTGATAAACGATACTAAAGAACTGGGGTGTTGAGAATATCATAGATTAAAATTTTATCATTTATTTGTTAAATTAATAAAATATTATTTTAAAATAATTTTAACATATTTTAATAATTTTTTTCATAAATTACTAAGGGAATCAATAAACAGATATTGTAAGGGGATATAATATTATTGCATTCTAAATTTCTTTCATCTTTTCACATTAATTAAGGAAAACTCAGTTTAAAGATAACAAAACGAGTAAATTAGTTATCAAACTTACTATTAGTTTGAATGGGTTGAGAACATATTATTAGCTCCATATTTCATTGATACATGTGAATCAATAGGTCCATGAGAAGTTCAGTCACTTTTTCACTTGGAATTCAAAGCACAAAGCACAAAAAAGTGTTTCTATAAACTTATTTGTCTAACAAAAAGGTAATCTATTCGTCTTCTTGTGCTTACCAATTCCTCGGCTAGGGTAGGTTGGTTAAATTTTGTATAAATAAATTTGACTTGTTTAATAATTTTAAAGTTTGAGTTTATCTTTTTAAAAGTTTGATTTGTTCAATTAATCTTTTTAATTGTTTATTTTATATTAAAATATTTAATAGGACATTAAACTTATTTGTAAATAGGCTATTAAATTATTTAAATAAGTATATCTTTTTAAAAGGCATAAGACTTATATTTAAATAAATTATTAAAAAAGTATTTAATATCTTAAATATGTATAATAAAATTACATATTCATATTAATTACTTTTAAACCACATAAACGTATTCAAAATAATGTAATGTAAATCATTGTTATGTTATGCGTATAATATATGAAAAGAATTATATTAAGTAGGACTTTCTCTCTTAGAAAATATATAGTAGAGACCTTCTTCAACTCAACGAAAATTATTAGGTTTTTAATTTAAGATTTTATTATTTTAAAATTTAATTAATTAATAGCATTGAAATCTATTTTTATTGACCAATTAAAATTGTCTCCCAAGATCTATAATTATCGCAAAAGATTCAATATTTATACATTATTAGAACTTCTCACTCATAGAAAGTATGTAGTAGAGACCTTCAACTCTAACGAAAATTATTAGAGTTTTTAATTTAAGATTTTATTATTTTAAAGTTTAATTGATTCAATATATTATTATATTATAATTTTTATATAAAATTATTTAATATATTATTATAAATTTTAAATAGACTATAATAGATTTTTTTCTTAAACTCAAACTTGACATATTTAATTAATTAAATTTTTAAATAACTTAAGTTAAACCTATTGATTAAATAGGCTAAGTCGAGTTAGGTTTTAAAAAGGCTAAACTGTAAACCTCTGTTGGACGGTTTAACCTATTTTTATCTCTAATTATGACTAGTTTGTCCATTTTATTGTAAATTTTTTATTTAATAACCTACTTGATTAATCACAATAAAATTCGATAAAAAATATTAAAATAATAATTTAACGAGTTAATCATGTGTACTTCATTGTTAAATACTAAAAAAAAAATACACTATTGTTTATTTAAAAAATAAAACAAAATACTGTCTTACAATACTTTATTCTTCAATTTCTTCTCTTAAATTTTGAGGATCCTTTATATTATTTTTTAAAAAATTTTAAAATTTATTACAAGTACTACATATAAAATAAAATCCACACGTGCTTAAATTACAAAATTTTCTTATTTATTCTGTATTTTTTATAGTAATTTAAAAAATATAAGTTGTAAACAAAATCAAATCTAAATCATTTTTTGTTAAGACATAAACTAAATTTTTAATTTTATTTTTATTTAAGTGAATTAAAATTTGTTTAAGTAAATTTGTATTTCAAATTTCAGTAAAATTTGTTACTAAAACTTGCTTAAGCTTTTATAGAGAGAGGGTGTGTTCTTATAAATGAAAAAACAATGGCGTTATTATTTTTTTCACAATTAAAATATAATAAGTTTTATTAACCTCAGCTTTTATGATTAAATTTAAGTATTTATAAATAAAAAAATTTATAAAAAATTTATAATTATTATATTAAAATTATAAAAATATAATAAATATTTTTTAATAAAATTTTATTATTATTAACTGATTATTCTATTTTTAAAAATAGAGATTAATAAAATTTAAATATAATTATCAATTTTGTTTAGTGATCTTAAAATTAGCTTTACACACTGTTGTTTTCTTTGCGTCATTTGACACCACTATTATCTTGTTCTTGGTTAAGAATAAAAGGGAAGGGAAAAAACAAGATCTTTAAATGATTAATAATTAAAAGTGGGTGAAATGAGGAGTAAATTAAATATTTGTGGCAAAATTTTGTTTAAATGGAATAAAATAACGAATAAAAGTAACATAATCAAAGTTGAAAAGGTTGAGAGAGAGTATATACATAAGAAGGAAAACATGCCAACTGAACTACCTCAATAAATCCAACAAAAGTAAGATGACGAAGTATCTCCACTGAAACCTCTTTATGTGAGCAAATATGAAATAACTCATTCTCACTTTTAGAATTTGATGGTCATGTTAATCCCAAATATGCTCTGATACATGAACAGACTGATACCTCAATAATGAACCATCCTTTGGACTAAGATTTAAAACCCTACTTCGCAATGAAGATGATATCATCTGAAATTAAATTTGTCAAAAAAAACTTAAATTATGTATGTTACAATTAATAAATTAAAAATTCTATTAAGTCTATCATTTTATTATTCATTATTAGTACATGTGTTTTTTTACAATTATTTAACTATAACAATTTCAAATTTTAAAATTAACCTAATTTTTTTTTCATTTCATTATTATATTGTTTATTTTTATTAACAATTTAACAACTTTTAAACTCTATTTTACAATTAATATGTAGCAATAAATATAATTACATGCACTTAATTAAATATTATATATAATTTTTTATTTACTTAAAATTATAAACAAAGCATATTTTCATGCACTAAGTTCACTTTGTATATCAAATTTTATAATTACAAAAAATAAATAAATACATAATTTTATCACACCTAATTTTTTTCTGTAATTCTTCATATTAAACCATAAAATCATTATTTTTTTAATTTTATTAAAGTGTTCCCTCACAATAGTTAAAGTTTACTCCTATTTAAAGTTTAATTTCATTATCACAATAATTATTAAAAAATTTAAACAGTTCAATAATTATGAAGGTTATACATGTAAAAAAAAATAAATGTTTCTAAAATTTTGTAAAAGTTCTTATGTTAAAGGTTGGCAAAAAAATTATAAATTTTTTATAGTTATAAAATTTGTAAAGAACAATAAAATTTTCTTAGTTAAAGTAAAACTTCTGTTATGTTAATTTTCATAAAATCATTATTTTCTTAATTTATTATAATTATTCAATAATAATTTTGTTTCTTAAATTATAATTTTTTTTAAATATGTAATATTTTAAATAAATTTGATGACATAATTATTATATTTTATTGCTAATTTTTTTATGAATATAATCTTTTAAATATGTTTATAATTATTATTTTTTCATATTTTATCTATTTTATAATATAATTGTATATGTTCTTTTAATAAAAATATTGTATTTACTATATCTAATATTTTTTATTTCACTAATTTTTTTATATATCAATTTACTATCAAAATATGAAAATTTATTGTTTCTTCTACATTAATTATTTAATATTTTCACTGCATTCTTTATATATATATATATATATATATATATATTTTTTTTTTTTTTTCATTATCATGTTTTTTATTTTTTTTCTAAACTATATATTTATATATATTATTCTTTTCTCTTAATTTATCAAGTTATTAAAATAATTTTTTTTATTTAATAATTAATACATATTATGGATTGCTATAATTTTTATTTATTACATTTTTAAACAACTAATTATAAATAATAACATATATATTATATAATTTCTAATACAATTTATCTAAATTTTTATTTGTTCCAAAATAAAGAAATTAATTTATAAAGTATTTAAAAACTAAAAAAAATTTGTGCACCTCCGCACTTTGATATGAATTTAAAGGAACTCTCTTCTCTTCTTCATGAGCTCCACTCACTGACTCCCTAAACACTTACCCACAATTTCATCTCCACCACAATCTCAATATTAGATACATGCAATTTCATATTTAAAAAACAAAATATAGTCAAAATATTTGTCTCATTACCTTGTGATAATTTTTTCCTCAAAAATCTGAATACCAAAAGCCAATAAAATGCCAATATACTTTGTATTTTTTTCCGCAACGACAAGGCTCTGCAACAAAATGCAAAACAGAGAAGATGAAAGAGAAAGGGAAAGAAAGAAAGAAGTCTGCGCCAAACGGTCAAATTTTTCTGCCACGTGGACCAATGAAAAGAGTGTTGTTCCTGACCCAAACGACACTCTTGAATAGTCATTAACCCTACCGACACTGAAATTGACTGTGACCCAAACGATTCTCTAAGATTTATATATGTGGCTTCATTCTTCCTCAACCGTCGATTTTTTTTATTTTATTTTTTGTTTATTTGGTAAACACTAGAGTCATCTGGTTATTAGACAATTTTACTTTTTGATGTTATCATTGTTTTAGACAATATTGCTGTCAAGTGAACACCCATCTCTAGACTGTGAATTTATTTACATGCAACCGTATTTTGGTAATTAGTTATCAAAATAATTCAAAAGGGTAAAAAAAAATAAAAAATAAAAAAAGCCTATTACTAAGGTACCTTTTGTTAAATAATAACTATAACAGTCAAATATAGGCTTAATGCAATGATGCTTTTTTTCCTTGGTGTGGGGAAATTGTACGTTTACGTGTGTGTAAAGTTTTTTTTTTCTTTCTTAATGATGATATAGTAGAAACCTCTACGTTTTATTAATATATTGTGTTATCAAATGCATACGCAAGACCCTTCGTCACCGTGATTGTTTTCATTTGAGTTAATTCCATTTCAGTTATTAAGAGTGTGAGAGTTAATTACTTAGTCATTGATTTTTTTAAAAAGTCATTCATTTTTTGTATATAAAATTAAAATAAATGATGTTTAATGGCAAATTAAATTAATTGATGCTTATATTTGAGAAATTTAAATAAGAATTCATCTCTTTTGTTTTGTTTTATTTTATTAAAAAAAAGTATCTTTATTTTTTATATTATATAGTTCCTAAGCGCAGTGATGATTGAATAAAAGCTCTCTTAGCATGCGTAAAGTTCCTTTTTAATGATAGTTTAAATTTATCCTACTAAATAACGTCAGATGCACGAGTTATAGAAAGTTATTACACTCGATTAGAAAAAGTAAAAAAAAAAAGTATTTATTCTAATTTTCTAAACTTTCCAAAAATAATTTATCTTTCCTTATTTAATTTATAAAATTAAAAAATTATGTAACTTTTATTTTTTGTGTTTTTAGCATTTTTTTACATACTCAAATTATCTTACTCGATTAATTTTTTAAAATATTGATTATTCTAAATTTTAAATTTTTTTAAACATAATCTATTCTTTCCCTATTTGTTTTATAAAATAAAAAGTTTATGTAATTTTTTTAGTGGTTTTTGCATACTTAAACTATCTTAATTGATTCTCTCAAAATGAGTTAATTCAAACGGGTATTATGTATATTTGGGTTTACACTGAACCACATTTTAACTCACATTTTTTGGAGAGACACCAGTTTGCAATTATATGAGTAATAAAAATAAATTTTATCAATTTAATTGTTTGGGTTCTAATTCACTTAAACTTTTTGATAACCAAAAATTAAAAAATGCTAAAAAAGAAAAGATTGAATTACTGATGTGGTCAACGTAGATATTTAACCTATTGAAGCTGCATAATTAAGTGAGTCAATATTTAAGAGAACGTGAAACATGACAGCAAAACTGGCGTTGTTTATTTTGAAGTGACTTGACGCGTCTGGGTGTATTTAATTTAATGGGTATCCAAACCCAAAGCAAAGCCCATCCTCACTCATCACACCCTCACCCAACTAATCAAATGAAGATCCACTGCGACGCTTGTAACAAACACCACGCTTCCATTTTCTGCACCGCCGACGAAGCCGCCCTCTGCGACGCCTGCGACCACCGTGTCCACCATGCCAATAAACTCGCCTCCAAACATCAACGCTTCTCTCTCACCCAACCTTCTGCAAAACACCATTCCACCTGTGATGTTTGCCAGGTAATTAAACTAATTAATTAATTAATTATTTTTAAACCACCCAAAATATGTTAACTAGCACGTGGATCAACTTAACTAGTTGTATTGAGTTCAGGTTTTGAACATATATATGTGTATACTTGTTTATTATAATTTCACTATAGTTGTTGTTGATGAAGAAGTTTTGTTTGGTGATTGGATTTGTAGGAGAGAAGAGCTTTTGTGTTTTGTCAGCAAGATAGAGCGATTCTGTGCAAAGAGTGTGACTTTTCCATTCATTCTGCTAACGACCTTACCAAGAACCATAACAGGTTTCTTTTCACTGGGATTAGGCTCTCTGCTACTTGCACGCTTTATTCATCAACACCCTCTACTTCTTCTTCCAATTCCAAGAAAAACCTTGTTCTCGATTCACATCCACCTTTGATGACCAAGGCTTCGAATTCTCCTTCAACAGTGCCAACTCCTGTTACTATGAATACCAATGAAGAAGCTGGTTTCACGAGTAGCATATCGGAGTACTTGATCAACACTATCCCTGGTTGGAAGTTCGAAGATTTCCTCGACTCACCTTCTGTTCCCTTTGCTTCCTCTAAGGTTAGTTATCCACCAAATGCATTGGTTTATGTTACTGTACTTTGCTCAAAATTCAAGTTTCATCTAGGTAACTAAAATAATATTCAAGTTTGGACAGATATTAAAGGACCTGCATAATTTGAAGTAAAACTCAAGTTTTAATGAAAGAAGAATACTAAAACCAGCTCAAGTATTGCATATAAGTTTTATCTTTCTCTGAATTAATGCTTAATTGGATGTGAGTTTATTAATTGGTACGTTGATGATGAAACTATACAGAATGGTGATGAAATGTTGTCACTGCTTGATGGTGATATCGATAAGGGAAATTTGGTTTCTTTTTCGGCCGGTGGTATATGGGTTCCTCAAGCACCTTTTTCTATACAAATGGATGGGCAAAATGGGTACAGAGAGACAAGGGAAGGAAGCAACAGATCAAGGTCTGGAGATGATAATTTCATAGTTCCACAGTTAAGCCCTCCCATCATGAATGCATCCAAGAGACCAAGACTTCTGTGGTAAAACAGATTCAACTTTTTAGGCCACCTAGTTTCGAACCTTTTGGCTTCTTTTTCCCCCCTCAAACTATGTGGCTTGAATTTCACTCTCCCCTTGTTGTTTTGGTTCTGTTTGTATTTTTTTTTTTGGGGTTGGGGGGGGGGTGGTTTGCCCTCTCCTTTTTGAACTCACTCTTGTCTACTTCTCCCTCAACCGGGTTGTGTACTTGATAAACTATTGTCTCTCTTTCACGTTGTAAATATGAACGTTTTAACTTTTAAGAGCTCTGGATGTTGAGATTGTTTTTGCTACATCTTAAAAAGAGAGAGCTAAAATTTTATGCAAGGATATGCTACACCTATGTTGAGTATCACTCGAGCTTGAGTTAATAAGAGCTTAGGGGTTGTGGATCTTTTTAACCAACATCACGAGGGATGAACCGATCATGTGAGCAAATCAAGGATGAACTAAAGTCATGATGACTTATTATGGTCCCCAGCAAAATCTCATATCTCTATCAATTTAGTCTAATTAGGAATAAATTTCAAGCATAATTATGATTCAAGATGAACGGACAAAACTACCGTGTACAATCGCAGGTATTTTTTTTCTTTTTTTTATGTTATTCCTTAATTAAGATTAGAGTTTTACTTACACGTATTATCAGCTCAAACTCTAATTTTAATTAAAGAATGATACTAATAATATTCATCGGATTCTATTTAAATTAAAACCGAACGTGTGGATAAACTAATAGGATTATTTCAACGTGTTAAATATTCCATTTAAATTTTACCCTTCAAAAATATTAAGTTATTATTAACAGTCCACCCAGCATAAATGGGCCTACATAAGTTAGGCGGTATTTATTTTCACAGTTTTGGTCTGAGAGCATTTACTGAACAAATTCTTAAATAATTTTAATACTTCTTAAAATGAAATTAAAATTTTATTTTAATAATTCACACAATAAAAAGTAACATTAATTATTAAATAGAAACTTTAGCTTTAATTACAAAATAATCCTAAAAATATTCAAGTTATAAAATGCCTTTCAAGCTTTCGAAGTAATTTAATGATTCTTTTTTTTTTTTATATAATAACTTCCACCTATCGAAGCAGGAAAACGTTTACTCGGCCTTACTTTTTGGTCAGGGGCCATGAGAATGGGCTGTCCCATTGAAGACACCTAAAACTTTAATGGAGAAAAGATGAGGAAGAAGATGGTTCCCCCCTACCCACACGTGTAGCGTTAGGATGTTACATATTAAATTTTGTAAAATAATATTTTTGTATTCAAAAAATTTATTAACTCAATTGTTAATATTATTGTAATTTTGTCATGAAATTATATGTATGAAATTTTATATAATTTAAATATTTGTAAATATATAATCTAATAATATTTATTTATATTTTAAATAATATATCATAAATTAAAATACAATGAGATGATAAAATATTAATTGGTATTTAAATTATATAAAAAATTTTCCAATTAATTTATTTTATAGAAAATTTAAATAAAACGATTAAATTCATAAAATTCACTCTTAAAAAATATTATTAAACATGTGGTTTTAAAATTTAACATATTATTTAATCTAATTCATATATATATACATGATGATGATGATGATAGCAATCAAGCTACTAAGAGACATGAGCTGAGGTGGGGGCAGAAGAAGGTTAAAAGGTATCGAATGCAGGAAAATGGGTTTGTCTCTACGCGGGAACAAGGAACTTGGCCGCCGACCGTAGCCATCATCGTTATGTTTGTTGCGTTTCAAATTTGGGTATTTAATCGAGAAAGGATTGGTAATGTTAAACTTTGTTTTTGGCTACGATTCTTCTGAATTGACGACATGAGCAGGTGAGATATAGTTTGTTTGGCAGAGTTCTGGATGCAAATACTGGATTAGTTAAATCATCGCCAAATGCCTATTCATCGTTGCACGTTGTCAACAATTATTGTTGATATTTGATTGGCTGAAAAAGGTATCAAATCTTGTCAAATCTATTTCTCAAAAAGCAAAAACAGAGAACGGCTTGATATAAGAAAATATAACAAATGAAAATAAATTATCAGTAGAAGCGTGTAAATTTCATGATCATATATATGGATCAGAAGTGCACTCGTGCTTTGATTCTCAGAGGCAGAAAGTTTTACTCAGTAAAGAATCGTGTTATGAACCAGAAAAGGCAAAGTGGGGTGCAATTCAATTTCTTTTTTTCATATGAGAAAACTATTCGATCGTGGAATATTGGGACTTGGCTTGTACGATGATTCCTCCACTTTTAGCATTCACAACTTTACTTTTACATATGGACTTTTAGTGACATTATTGTCAAAACTTTGCCGCTGGATCACTACAAATACATCAAATATGGTATTATATTTGACTATTTTATCTTTTTATACATATAAATACATCTAACCATGCTTAATGAACACGGTGTGGGTTATGGGTAAAAGTTCAAATCATGTCTCAATTTTCATATAGTTTGTTTCTAAGCAAAATCTAAGTCAAGTTTCGGTCAAAATTTATAATCTAGTTTATATCCAACTTAATTTTGATTAGACTTGTTTATTAAATTAGTTATATTGATATTTATGTAAAATATATTTATCTTAAAGAGGTCAGATTTTATATCATTTAAAATTAAAAATATTTTATTAAATAAGTTTTTCAAACTGCCGATGGTCTGGGACGCACTTAGGTTATATATTAAATTCAGAGTCTACTACTTAGATGTCAATATATGCACACTTAATGCTCTATACACACACATCCATATCACTCCCATAATCTTCTATTATTGTCCCACCAAAACTATATTTTATACAATTGTTAGTGTTATAACTATGCATTACTTGTATCCCAATCTAAATTTTATATAAATAGGTCACATCATTATATAAGCTATACAATATATTCTCCTATTATCTTATTAGTACAAACAGTGATTTTAGCATTGGAATACCTTTAAGAGAAACCACCCTTCGTGCTCATTCCTGTGCGTACTAACAATGCAGTAAAACCACGGTCAACTCACATTAAGTTCAACTTTAATTAGATCCATCAAGAATGAAAATAGATCAAACAATAATAATAACAATATTTTAATTATATATAATTTAAAACTTAAATTGATTGATTTATTATTTTAAACCCTTAACTTATTTAAATATAATTTTTTCTTATTTATTTTGAAATATTACTGCAAAATGGGACTTTAAATAAATTTCCAAACTAGACTAACTTAGTTCAGACTCAAAAATAAAAAGACCTGCATGAAATAAAACTGACGTGGACCATAAATTTATAATATACATCAAACTCAAAATCTAGTTGCTAATTTCAGTGGTAATTTTATCAATTATTGATATTACAGCGTCTAATTTGAAGTGTTAGAAATTTTTTTATTAAAATTAGATTTAATTACACTTTAAGTAAATTTGAAATTTCGATAGCTTAAAAGCACAAATCACACGATTCCTTTGTTTATAGTCACATAATTAAACCTTTGTTTTACAGCTTAAATAAAATAGAGACTTTTTTAAGCCTTTTTTAAAATAATTAAGCCCTTTTTAAAAGCCTTTTAAACCTGATTTAGACTGACCAAAATAAATGAAGTAGCCCATTACATTTTGACAGCTCTGTTTACAGTGGTTTTAGCAACATCTGTTAACAAGAAGACAATAGGACCACTGAACCACTTTAGTTAGTAGATCACTCAATCATTTACAATTTTCTATTCGTTTAGCTTTGGTAAATGAATGTACCTTATCTTAAAAAAAAGGCTAAATAACATTTCTTCCCTGACAAAAGGCAAAGATTCCGCATGCGTATATAGTGAATGCTATGATAAATCCTCTGCGAAATGGAGGGGAACCTTTCTGCTGCGCTCTCCCTCTCCGCATGTTAAAGCCTAATGTACTATGGCTGCGGACATTGCTTTGTGTCAATAAATGTTACGTAGTTGTGACTGTTCTTAAATTCCAGGCATTCCAAAAAAAAGAAAGAGAAGAAACTAATATTTACGAAATAAAATGAACTCATTATATATAAGACATGGTTTACTAATTAGTACATAACATGCTAAAATTTTGAAATCATTGTCAACTTATCTAAAGAAACCGATTAATGTAGACCACTAATTCATCCGAGATCATAATTATGAATGAGAACCAACATGAACTTAGGAGAAAAATAAAAAATTGGTTGGAGAATTATTCAGGGTCGGCTACAATGAGCCTTGCACATATGATGACAGTCATAGTAACAAGGTCCACCACAATGAAGTGGGCAATTTAACCTCATGCCTCGGCATCGTGTCCTTGCCATGCATTGTGCAAACTCACCTACCATATACTCCTTCTCAAACATCCCTTTCCTATGTGCCTTATAATGATATGCCATTCTTCCCCCTCCTTTCCTTTTACCATGCTTTGGTTGCCCTCCACACTCCCATTTCCACCCACCACCACCACCCCCACCACCACCCCCACCTCCTCCTCCACCTCCACCTCCTCCACCACCCCATCCCCATCCATAACCACCACCACCACCACCACCTCCACCACCACCACCTCCTCCTCCTCCTCCTCCTCCTCCTCCTCCTCCTCCTCCACCGCCGCCATAATACCAACTACTTTTGACGTCCACTTTATTGCTGTAGGAGCTGTTGTCTTTTCCTTTTACTTCATGATTTACATCAAAAGTGGCATTGCCTTGACTAGGATCAGCATTGCCATTTTTCAGCTCGTCACATCTAAGCCCAACAATTGTCATTGCGATGATTAGACAAAGGATCCGAAAACTTCTCAAGCTCTCCATCTTTGATTTGGCGCACCACAGAAAAGGAAATTTTGTACCACGTATGTCTTCTCCTTCAAAGCATAATATAACTTAGATATATATACAGTAGTATGTGACAATTCTACGTTGTCCTATCAACAATGTATATGTACCCACCTAATGAGATCTACGAGATAGTAGGGTCGACATTAAGGGATGCTTGGTACTCACTTTGTCCCCACTTGAGCCACTTGCTCATATATGTTGTATTACCTAGAAAGCAGTGCAACGCCCGTTGTCCCCAAACCTCTCCCACTAACCCTGCACACGGGTCCCCACTTGGCTCGGTAGGTTTCTAATAGAGAGAGATTGTATGTGGCCACCCAAATATTTTATAGGTATGCATATGGATGAAAATAAATCCATACTTATATATACCCTCATTTATACCATATATTATTAGTGATAAATGTTGTATAGTATTTTTAGGATATTAATTAAAAATTAATAATAAAAGATATTATCAAAAAAATATTGTTAGGTATTTTTGTTGTAATTTTTAATGACATGAGATGGAAGAAATATTATTTAAATTTTGTAAACATTAATCTTTAAATTCAAATACTAGGTATATATTTAGTTTAATTTATTTTTTAAAAATCTGATTCTTGTTAACGTTTTTATAAAGTTTTTAAAACGATTGATTATTTTTATAAATTTAAAACAGATTTTTATAAATAAATCATTATATTATGTACTCGTATCACTCGCTGCTTTATTGTTAAGTAATGTAAAAAGCTCGTTGATCATTAATAAAAAAGTAGTGATGATCAAGGGTTAGCTTATCTGATGAGGACTATTTTTTTTTTTTATAAATTAGAAAAAATAGAAAAGAAAGATGATAAGGTGAATAATATACAACGAAAAGAGGTTTTTAAAAAATGTTACAAAGATATTATAACTCTTTTGGTAAGTAGGTATGCACTCTGTCGAAAAGAATCTTGCTGTTTGTTGAAGTAGTGTAAGGAGGGCCTTGGGACAAGTATATCTATGACGGTTTACATAAATAAAAAGTAATAAATACTTTCATTTTTAATATTTAAAATTAGTTCTTAAAATTAATAAAACAAAAACGATATTGCTTTTAGAAAATGGTGCTTGTACATTTTTGGGAGCGGTGTTGGTGTTTCTTTTGTTTTAGTGAGATATTTTAAAGATGTATCGATAGAAAAGATAAACGGAAAAAAGAGAAAAAATAATTATATACAATATCACACATATAGATAACTAAAATTTTATTGTTTTTATACTTCATATTTTGAAACAAAAACAAAGAAAAATGTTGAAATGTGTGCTCGATTATTAAAAAAATTATAAGAATAACAAAGATTTACCATTTTGGTATTAATATTACTTCTATCCCGACATACGCTGCCCCGTCCTACAAAGGGATCGGGGATATCGAATCATCAAAGAGAAGCATATTGGGTTCAATATCATGGATTTAATTTGATAAGTCACTTCTGAAATCGAATGTCAAAGTCAGTATACGAATCAAAAACTTCTCCTTACAGTTATTGAGTGTATTAAACGCACAACGGTTTGTTATACTGAAAAAAAAATGCAAAACTGTAAGCATTAAGTACAGCACAATATTACTGTTTGTATCATTAGCATAATTAAACTTTTGTCATAATCTATTTATATCTATGTAGAGTTCCATATTTTACACATAAGCACAAATTTGGGAAACGTTTAAAGGAAGGGTGAGTCTATTTGTCGCTCAGAAATTATCTATTACAACTTCTCTTTTTATATAAAAAAATATTCATTTTTGCCGTGTTGCATAAATCTCCACAGCCAAAACACGATTCGTAATACCAGCGGGGAACTTTTGCCATTAAAATAATAGGAAACAAAATTCTCCTTACTTTTGGCTTGATAAACGAATCAGACACTTTAATTTGTGCATCCACTTAACAGTTTGCCACGCCAATTTAACACATAATTTATTTACAGTTAACCTCAAATTTATTTGAAAAACGAACTGAAATAGTTGACAATTAATTTTTCCTAGCATATATAATTGATAATTCACCCATGCATCAACTGCTTACACTTAATCAACAGCAATTACGTGCCCAAGGATGGACCCTTCTAGGCTTATCATGCATCATCAATGCACTGGTTGGTAGTAGACTACCTGCTTCATGTTGGTATTGTCCTACCCTTCGTCGTATGAGTTACGATTGCTAGGCCTTTAAGCCTAAGATTCCAGAGAACGAATGCAACAAGATACAGTAGCTTAGTAGAGACGGATGGGAAAATTGAGTTGCAGCGTATGCCATCCAAACCGGAGAGATAATTATTCACTTAACAATACATACCTTCGACTACCCACGTGAACCCAATATCAAGCTACAGTGCATAAATTAACCCAGGAAAAAAAAATCTGAAGTATATTTTATAAGCACTTTTTAACCGCCCTTAGTATTCGGGTATTATATATCAGTCAGTTCTGATATCCAATGTGAAATTTTGGTGATTTGTGCAAACAAGTAATCTTGCTAATATTATCATCAGCAGGCACAGCGGGCCGACAAACAATTGATACAAATTCAACATAGATATATGTTGCTAAATCTAAACTTCAAAAAGAATATTATAAACATTTGCCCCTACCTTGCTTTAAATAAGAAAATCGGGGATCTTTAGCCTTAAATGTGGAGGCACCAGGGTTTAAAGTAGACAAAATTGATAGATGGATCAAATTTACTCAATTTTAAAATTCGAGGGACTTAATTAAAAAAAAAATACGAGAATAAAATTGTACATAATCTCAAAGAGAAATACCAAAATATAGTTTAGCCTTTTTTCAAGATAGAATATGACAAAATCAATGGACTGTCTAGAGAAAAATGAGGAATGCTATTTCCTCTAGAAAAAATTGTCACATATTTCCACAACTCATTTTACCTCTCTTTCTCTATCATATTATTCATCTTATTCCACATTTTCTTTCTCTTTTCTTCTGATCACCCTCCTGTTGTACAAGATGTGTTGTTGAAATCACATGTACAGCACTCAGAAAAAAATAAAATATAGCATGATAAGCTTGATAGTAGTCTCTTAGAAAAGCTAATTAAGATATGGGAGATAAGAGTGGGAGAATAAAGAGTAAAAAGGAAACAAAATGAAGTTAGCTCACGGTGCTCTTCTCTTCTTGTGGGTTTTCAGGTTCTCTTCTGAAAACAGCACAACAGTTGTCCAATTGAAGCTGCTCCAGTAATTTGGGTGTTAGCCACAGGTAGGAAGAGTGGCCTTCTATGACTTGTGTCACGTCAACCTGCAAAGCAACAAAAGAAGATGGGATCTTCGAGCAATACATCATCGCTAAAGAAACAGTCGATCAATTAAGCATAGGATGGAAAAGAGCTTACATTCTCAATCCCTGGAAGATCAACAGGTTGGATTCCGGCTAATCCATGAGAAAGTAAACTGTTCATGAGAAAATATTTCAAATTATATTTACGAGCTAGCTTATGCTCCCTTATGAATTTGCTTCGCAGCAAGTGAAAAATGGATGTAAAATCGTTACTGTTATACTACACTATCCATGGTTTCACAGTTTTGATGAAACAAAAAGTGGTTTTCTTACCAGGATAATCCAAAATTGAAATTAGTTATTTGGTAACACTTACTGCCACATCACAAGAACTTGTTACTTTTAGTGACAAATACAGCGTCGTCTTTGTTATGAGTTGGGAGAGTAATAAGATTTAGTTAAATATTCACATAATATCATCTAGTTAATTATAAGATAATTATATTAAAAAAATCATACTTGGTTACTCCTTAATATAATTAATATTTTCTTTAAATTTATATTTGAGATAACATAATAAATTATAACTTTTTCATTAAATCGAATAATTTATAATAAAATTTTCTATTTGCATATTTTTAAAACATAAATTATATCATTTTAAAATTACATTTAAATAAAATTAATTATATAAAATTAAGTTTATTAAAATTTAAATTCGTAAACAAACGCTGCCTAGAAAGGCACGTCCATGTATCATATAGTTATTATTTTGCATACCTGGCACGGAAAGTTACACCTAATGTCCAGTCAGTTGTTGAGTAAGCGTTCACAAACCTTCCAGCCACCATCTGCACAGTGGCACGATCATTAAATACTTAAGAAAAAATTGTGTCTATATTAGTTATAAGAATTAATTATTTAAAATAAGGTTTATATTTAACTATTTTAGATAAAAATAATTTATTTATTTAGATTGTATAGTGTGTGTGTAATAATTAATTTTGTACTTATTAATTATAAAATAAAAATATTAAAGTTAATTAAAAAAAGTTAATAATTTTTACTTGGAAGTTTCAAAATTTTACTCATCTTAAATAAGCTGCTTCCTTTGTAAAAAGTTAATCAAAGATCATAAGCTATTTTTAAAATTTACCAAGAGAATAACTAGTATTTTTTTTTAAAAAAAATCACAATAAAAATAATCCGACATAAACACAGGCTTAGTGGATGGAAATTTATTTAAAAAAATAAAGAGAGATGTTCTAGGTACCTTTCTAGCTGCCTCCCAATTTTCGTCTCCAATTGGGATGGGTGCTCCGAGGAAAACAACCCTTTCCACTAGTCCAGCTGTAGAAGACAGCACAATATGAAGAATCTATAATGCAAACAATCTATATTTCCAATATACATGAAAACCAAGAGGCGATGGTTCCAGACTTACCATTGTCTCCTCCGGATTCAGCCAAACATTGGAGACACTTGAAAATAACACGGGCTCCCAATGAAAAACCTACTAGTGTCACAGGCCTGGACCATAAATAGAAAGCTACGAAATATATTGGATTATACAATGAGGCAAAATTATCGTCAATCTTTCGCAATAACATTAGATTGTTGTCACCTGTTTCCGTGCAAGCCTTTCAGCAACACTTCAGCAAGCACTTTACCAGCCTTGTCTGATCTGCTCCAACAAAGAGGACAGCTAGACTAAATATAATGCTAAAATATTAAGTAGTTATAATAGTCACTCGCAAATCGCAACAGGATACTTAGTACCTCTTACTGTCCCCTACAGAAACAAATATTCAACAGAAATTGTTCACACTTTCCACGATCATGACAAATTTGTCAACCTAAAGACAACTAAAACTTTGATGTAACCTAAAGACAACTAAAACTTTGATGTCCACAAGGAAGAATTCCAGTCAACAAATTTAAATTCAGAATTCATTTATCCTAAAGTTTAACAATGGAATCGTTGCTAACATTATAGGCGTTTAAGCTAATCGATCAGAATGGCTTGATCAAAAGAGATGAAACGGATCGGAGAACACCAGTGGATAGACTCGTTTATTAAGTTCATAACAATAAATCCTACAGATCATGAGTACTGCTAGACACCAGAACCAGAAATTCTGAGTAACCCATCTTGTTTTTAAAAGAAATTTTGGTGATAGCGTTTTTACATACAACCAAGAAAAGAGCTTACCTGTCTACTGCAATTGCCCATTTGTTGTCTATAATATCAAATGTTGACACCAAAGTTGCTGGCCATGCTAGTGCTGCCACAAGTGTGCTTAATACTGTCCGCATGGCACCTTCTTTCATTAACTCAACAACAATTTCTACAATATTAACCATCAAATATTTTCAGTTTGAATATGCCAAATTGATTTGATCATTACTCAGACACATGGTTCAAAGAAACTACTTGAAGTAAGCCAGTCCTGGATGGCAGTGCTCAGTGCGATCAAATTTTTTGACTCATATTGAAGCACATACCTATACACAGAAGTTGTTAGGATGAACGGAAATACTGAGAATGCAACTTTCAACTGAAAGCAGACTAGGTTTGAATCCCTCAGATTTAACATTTAGTAAAATTAATAATTCATTAGAAAAAAATTATTTGCTATAGAGAGACACCATATGCTTTAAGACTTGTCAGCATGTACATAATCTTCCATATTAGGACATGTGGATTCCTGAACATAACCAATGAAAGATAGAAAATAAAATCTTACTAAAATAAAAACTAAAGGAAAAAACAGGTTGACAAAATTAACCAACAGCGTGTAAGAAATTATTAGCTTGACCTCTGCTTGACTTTGCTCATAAAAACTGTATTAAGTGTATGTGAAGAAAACCAATGCCACCAAGAGGATTGGAAAGATAAAACTGCATTTTGACACATTATACTATGCAGTAACAAATTTCTAGTCGGAAGGGATAATTTTCCATACCTCTCCATGTTATCATTGAGACCTTCCCAAGGTCTTACAAAATCTTTCTCCTCAAATGCAAGCCCAGAAATGGAGATTCTAACTGCTAGGTGCTGAAAATTGAAAAGCGAGGTTTTGCTTCAAATTTCAACAATCATATTAGCGTAGGTCAGAATTAAGTCTAAGATCCTGCTGTGCTCCTTTTCAAGTCATGCACAGTGTGTCTAGTGAACCTACCAAGAGCCCTAGCTCCACCCAAATCCCTGAAGCTCCTAATAGTCCGCATAAATCTATAGAATATAAAGACATTTTGGAACTTACGCCTTGATGAATGCCCCCAACTTCTTTCAACTCAAATTCCTCAAGACTTCCAATTCTCGTAGCCATCTTACATCCAGTAAGGCCAGCTCCAGCAGCTGATGTACAAAAGAAGCAAGTCACTGAGCATTAACGCATACAATGAAAAACTCTCTAATTTCCTCTCGCCACAAATTTTATACATACATAAACATGTGTGTGTGACACAATAGAAAATCCATAAAGACAAGCTAGAAGCAGATATGGCTGTATATCTATTTTTAGTTGTTCTATTGATGGTGACTGCTTTCACAACATGTATAAACCAAAATGGATTCTTCATACCTCCAAATGATGCAGCAACAGCTACAGATCCAGCAACAGATCCTGTAGCAGTTGCTGCCGCGGCAAATCCACCAGCTCCAATTGCAGGAATAATACTGCCTAGTGTTGGAGCCAAAGCACTCAATCCATGAGCAATTGCCGGCGCAGCCAAACCTGTTAAAGCATTTCCACTCTTAATATTATCTCACCCTTGGGTTAGAAAAATATACTTGTAAGTTAGACATGCAGTTGCAGATATATACCACCAGTAATAGCCATTAAAGTTCCTCCAGTTACAGCGGCTGCTCCTATGATACCTCCGCGCTTCCATTTATCCCAGTTGGTTTCTGAAACTACGGATTCTTCTTCCTTGGTGCCGTCTTTACTCGCTGACTCCATTAAAGAAAAAGCAACCATAGCCTCCATCGCTTCCTGCAAAATATCATGATGAAGATAACTTCTAGCAAAAAAGGGCTGCCCAAATATCACTTTTGTTTAAACCACCAAACCATAGGGACATACTGGTATCCGCACCACATCATTAAGGAGAGAAAACTTTCCTCTATGGAGGTTCACACATCACAAACATAATACATAATACCATATGGTGTTTGAAATGCATGCACGTGTTCCAAGCACAGACCATTTCATTCCACTTGACATCAAGCCATACAGCTAGTAACCGCAGAGTCACACGGTGTCGAGCATCATAGCCTTGCCTTGACTGAGAGCACTTCTTGTCAGCCTCAGCAATATCTGCTACACAAGCCGCAAGAAGTGTGTAAAGAACTGTCACTTTCCTCTGGTAACTGACCAGGGTTGCCTCCTCCAAAGGTTGTTCAAAACTTGAAATTTTTAGTGCAGTGATAGCTTGTTTCTTTAAAGGGAGAAAAGCTGAGCTCTCCTTAGTTTCATCACGAGATTCAGCCCTATCATTCATGCTCAAAGTCGAGGCATCAACAGCTTTGGTCAATGAAACTTCTTTATTTAATCTTTCTGAAGAAGTTGCCTCGCCGTCCTCTAACAGTAATTTCAAGAACTGGAAAATAATAACTATTCTTTTAACACTATTTTTACAAGAAATAATATATATATATATATAAGCCATGAATCAAATTTTATCTGCAATATAGAAAATTTAAAAACGTACAGATCCAATGTGACCCCTGAATTGACAAGACGAACTTGCAGTTTCCTTTAGGCCACGCCAGGATTGTTCATCCACTTCAATGAACCTGTCAATTTTTATCAACAGATAAATTATTATTATTACAATTTTTTTAACCAGAGTAATATTACACAATATCAATCAAGTTGTATACATAAATTTTTATTAAATTTTATAATATTAAACACTACAATTTTTAATAAAAACTTATCATATATAACTTCTAACTTCAATCACGTATAACGTTATTATTATTATGATTATTATGTTCGTCGTCACAACACAGAATCAAGGACCTTGCAGCATTAATTCTGTGGAATTAAATTGAATACCTAAAAACAGGAAAAAGCAAACCAGAATTCTCGTGAATCCAAAGTTCGGGATTATCCGAACCAGAAGCGTTCTCGGCATCGGGAGGAATAGCCGAAGTTAGACCTTGATGAATCTGAGACTGATGAAGTGCGATAGCAAACAGAGCAGCCTCTGCGTATCTTTGAGGAGGCAACAAAATCGAGGAAGCTTCCTCCATCACTCAAGTCAAAGCAAAAACAACTGAGGCATTAATTGAAATCAAATTTTAATGCAATAATAGGAATCTCCCACGAAAAAGAAAACCAACGGTTTCTTATTTCCCTGGCGACGGGATCAAAAGTTAAAACTCACTACTGCATTTACTTTTTCAAACTTCCAATTCGCTCCTACGTTGACGAATGAATGAAACGAAACTGCTATTTCTTCTCGCGCTAGCGGGAAACCATGTTGCTCGCCGCAACTAGAGCACGCGATCACCACGAGTAGGACCCTCTTTCTATTTATTTATTACTTATTTAATTTTTTCAATTCGATGCAAGTTTTAATAATTATTTTATTTTATAAATAATTTTTAGCATAAAGTTGGTTCCACACTTGCACCCATTGATATCACCACATTTGTTGTGCTTGTGCCGTTCATTTTAATTTGATGTGACATATTCCATGGTACTAATGCTACTGTGTTGTCAATTAAAATATTTGCAAGGAAATATATTATACATTCTTGTGAATTAAATTCCTAATAACATGCCAAAGCAAACTAGAATTGACGTGAATCCAAAGTCCATTTCAGTTAGTGTGAAAGCAAATAGAGTATTCGAATTCGCTGGCATCTTTGAGTCGGCAACAAGATTGAGGAGGTTTCCACCATCAATTAACTCAATTAAGGCATTCACTGATAAGAAATTTGATCAATAAAAATTGTTCAGCGCAAGAAAGTGATTTTCGGTAATAGAAGGAATGTGTTTTTATTTTATTTTGTCATTAATTACTTTTCTTTAGATCTAGGTAATGTACGATGCGCTATTTGTATATTAACATTTTGCTTTAAATTATGCAAGAACAACGGTATAATAACAATTTACTTTGAATAATGTAAGTACAGCAGTATCATTTTGAGAAAACAAAAACAATATCAAGAAATATAATGGTGGTCAGAAAATTAAAAAGTTGATGACTCATGGTGAATTTTCTTCTAGATAATAGGAACGGGATCAGTCTCACCTCCTCCCCAATGACTAGGAGGAGGGTCCCAATAACCATAATCACTTGCAAGATAAATTTTGTCACCTTGGTTCATGTTATCCTTCCTCGGCCGAACGGTAAACTGCGCCAGTGTTGAGGATGGTACCGATGTTGACGGTGTAAATATTGCATATATTGCCATCATCACAATCACAACCACTGCAATCTTACTTAGCTTCAACATTGTTGAGGTCATAAGTTTGGTTTAATTGACAATTCATCTCACGTAATCCGAGTCATTTAATAGGTAAGTAGCTTTTGCGTGACTCTCAGAAAGTCCTATACATAGTATTAAGGTATTATTATATAACCTTAAATAATAAAAATGATAAAGGGTGTATGAATATATTTTCGTAAAACCTATTTTTATATGAAAAATAAAAGTTTGTAGCATATTATAATTTACATTATTGATTTTCCAAAATGTTACTTTTTTCTTTCTAATAATATTTGGTTATGAGATATATGTTTGTACCAATTTGAAATAAAAGTTTTCATACCAAATAATGTTATTAACTTCTACTATACAATTGGATACAATTAATGAAATTTTGAGTGGGCTTTTTTTTTTTTCCTTTTGCTCACGCCGACTGAATGCATATCGTGTTCATTGCATGTCCTGCATAGCAGACATAGGTGAAAACATCAAATGGAGAGCGTTTTCACCTTGTTGGCATCAACTTACCACGTCGTGCTTAATTAACTAAGCATGTTAAAACTGGAAGTGGGATTATCCTAATAAATAAATCTAATTGTGGCTTGGTAGATAGGGTAGGTGAGAATAATATATCGGTCTCGAGTTAATACTATACCACATTGTGGAGATGCAATTCTTAGCCATTAGTAATCCCATTAATATTTAAAAACGACGTACATAACTCGATATACTCAAATATTAGGAAGAAATTTTACTTGTCTTCAAATATAAGTCTTATAAATTTATTTTATTTAATAATGATTTTTATTCTTTTAATTATTGAATTATGCAAAATTATTTGACAATTGAATATATGTGTAATATATATATATATATAATTTGAAAAAACAAATATGAGCTAATAATTAATATTTTATTTATATGTTAAAAAATATATCAGTACGTAAAAATCAATTCAATTTATGAAATATCTATTATTTTAAAGTAAATTTTTGCTTATTCTTTAAAAAATGTTAATAATATATTATTTTAAATTATAATCAATATTTTTTAAAAATAATTAACAAGGTTTGGAAAGTGTTAATTAAGTTGGTGAAGCCATCACTCCTTTCACCGGTTCGATAACATTACCAAGCTGGGAGAAATTGGGTGATGTGTCAGCCACGTGTCTGTCAGACAAAGTTTGCTTTTGGTGTTCGATCGCTGTCCCTAAATTCAGATATTGATACCAAATAATATATACGAGGAAGTTGAACGCTTTGACAACGACGCGAAAGACCGACACAGAAATTGTGAAAACAGCCGTTACGGCCCAACGCTATCTGGTTCAAAAGAATGAAATAATTTTAATAAAGAAAAGGAAAAGGGAAAAAAAATAATTGGTTTAGTTAAAAAGGAAACAAACATCGAGAGAAATATTTCTTTATTTGACTCGCGAAAAAGAGTAAGTAATAACATTCTATTATACCGTTATAAATACTAAAAAAGAAGATGAAAAATAAAATTTAAGGAATTAAGTTTTTACAATTTAAATATTATATTTATTTTAAAAATTTCAATACTAGAAGAGAGATAAAATAATAAAATTTGGAGGATGTTTCATTTCTTCTCTTTTCTTCAGTAAATATTTTTTAACTAAATAAGAAAGTTTGTTTGGTCCACGTTGAGAAAATACACACTTAACGTAATCGATGATTGAATGTCAATATACGGTAGAAGTAATGTTATTATAAAGGGTTTGATTTAGAGCATCCTTTTGTGATATACAATGATTGTAGTCAATGACAATTATAAAAGTAACACCTGATATGAAAATAACTATTACAATGGTAACCACGATAATAATAAAAATAATAATTACATTTTTGTGTTCTCCAATCCTTTTTTTTTAACAAGTTAAATGGATCTTATCGATGTTTATTAATTAAAGTAAAGAACTTATTTTTCATCATATATTCAAGTTTTGTACATATATGTAAAAATAAGTATTAAAAAAATTTCAGTCTTATTAATTGATGTCTTAAAAATATTACTTAAAGAATAAAAAACAATTTTTTTTATTAAAAATATATTTGAGAGTAATTGTGTTATTATATTTTTTAATAAAAGAACAATTTAAATTATTTTATCTATACTCTAGGAAACTTGTAAGCATTTTAAAAAAATCATATTATTAGCAAAAAAAAAATCATATTAAATGAATGCAGTTCAGTCAACTCACATGAATCAGTACAAAAAATTATAGACATTGAATGTCTAAAATAAAAAGGAAAATGGATTATTATTTGGCGAGGGAGAAAAACGTGGCATAGGTGGTCGAGGGAGGGAAAAGAAGGGTGAAAACGTGGATATGGATGAGATTGAGGGTCAAAATAGTAAATGAAGTTAAGAATTTTAGCGGGCGAAACGGTTTTATGTTTCGCGGTGGGTGCGGAATCCAGACGCGAGGAATGGAACAACAAGGGCTTTGCCACCTCAAAGCCTATACACAATAACATATTCTGCTGCATCCTATTCCCCACTCCGTTGTCTCTTTCTCCGGTCATTTACCGGCGCCAGAGACAGAGAGAACGGTATCACCCACACGATTCTCTATTTTCCCCGTCAATTCCATAATCCAAATCCAAATTTTCGCATTAATTAAACACGTTTCTTTACGCACGAAAAACGTCATTGCTTTGCTTCTTAGTTTTTTTTTTTCATTGTTTTCGTAGGGGCTGAGACTCTGATTTTAGCGCGCTATATTGATACGGGAGAAGTTTTGAAAGAAAATGAGTAATGCAGCAGTAAAAAAGGGAATGTGTTGCGACAATTGCAAATGTGAATGCAAGGCAAATTTATTGAGTGTCGTTTCGGTGTTCTAAGAGTGATTGATGCAGTCAATGAAGATGAGAGATACAGGGTCCGTGGCGGGAGACAGAGAGGAGCAGGGTAATATGACTCAGGAAGAGAGAATATTCGTTTCGATCAGAGTAAGGCCTTTGAATGAGAGAGAAAGAGCGAGGCACGATGTGTCCGATTGGGAATGCGTTTCTGGTCACACTCTCAGATTCAAGGGCAACGGCCATGCAGAACAGCGAGCATTGTCTACGGATTCCTACACGTTTGGTGAGAAAGATGCAATGCCTTGTTTATAATCTATTATACCAATATCACAACGGTTATTTGTTTTCTCTACATTGTGAAGGTCGTATTTTATGGAGATTTTGAATCCTTGAATGCCATTCATTATTCAGACAGCTTTTCTGGCATTTCTTTTTGAATCCCTTTTTCCTATTTTGTTGAATGGTTCATTGGAAACAGACAGGGTATTCGGGGATAGGTGCAACACAAAGCAGGTTTATGAACAAGGGATTAAGGAAGTTGCCCTTTCAGTAGTTAATGGAATCAACTGTGAGTGTTGAAATCTTTTACCTGTTTGATAATTCCTGATTATATATATTGCTGTATTGGCTGGTGGCTTTTTTTTTTTAAGGGTTTCTCATTGATGATATATAATCTCAGCTAGCATTTTTGCATACGGGCAAACAAGCAGTGGAAAGACGTATACCATGACTGGAATTACTGAATATGCTGTAAGGGATATATATCAATACATAGAGAAGGTATAAAACGATTCAAATGATGGTTCATCTTACAGTGAAATAGATGATGCTTTTTCATTGTTGCTAAATAGATGATGTTCTTGTTGTGTCTCAGCGTAAAGACAGAGAATTTGTTGTGAAGTTCTCTGCCATGGAGATTTACAATGAAGCTGTCAGGGACCTTCTCAATGCAGGTGGTACCTCACTAAGACTCCTAGATGATCCAGAGGTAAATTTAGTAACATATTTTCCTTGCTCTGTTGAAGAGTTTCTGGCTTAGTTCTTCTGAATGATTGAGAATCTGTGCACCTCCAACAGAAAGGGACTTTTGTGGAGAAACTTACGGAGGAGACTCTGAGAGAGAGGAGCCAGTTGCAGCAACTCCTTTCAATATGTGCAGGTATTGGGCTCTAATTAATTTTACTCTTCTGCTACTTTTGATGCTTTCCTGTGCTCTATTTCAAGCCATATCTGCACATATCTTGCAGCTGAAAGGACAACGGAAGAGACAGCCATGAATGAAACTAGCTCCAGATCTCACCAAATTCTTCGATTGGTATTTACTTTATCATTAAGTTGCTGAGAAATTGAGATAAAATTCTAAATTTATCCCTAAAATATCCCTAAATGATAATTCCTGTAGACAGTTGAAAGTAATCCTAGTAATTTTGCTGCAACCGCAAGATCTGGCACGCTCACCGCCAATGTGGTATGATCTTCATCGCTTTTTATCCTATACTGGAGTGTCTCTCTCTGTGTTTATAATTGTCACGTAGATGAAATCAACAATTTGTTTCTTTGAGCAGAATTTTGTTGATCTAGCTGGAAGTGAGCGCGCTTCTCAGGCTTTGTCAGCTGGCACAAGATTGAGAGAAGGAAGCCACATAAATCGCAGTTTACTGACCCTAGGAACTGTAATTCGGAAACTAAGGTAGAATTTCCTCCCACGGTCTAAAAGTTAAATATTGCATGTAGTTGCTTCCAATGTTCTTTTAAGTTTGCTCGGCCTGCAATGGCAAATTATTGAACTGCTGTTTAAATGTTCTGTCTATGGGTAGGTGTTGTAGTAGTTTTGGTAGACTACGAAATCTGAAGAGTCAGAATTCTTATATGTTGTTGATATTATCTTTTTTGTGGAACATTAATGTTTCCTAGCTAGGATATTACAACTCACTAGTTTCTTCTCGGACCAAACGATGACCACGGGTAAATTCGGGTCAAGGAGAAGATTAAAACCTCGAGAACTAACTTGCTTATACGCTAGACACCCATGCTGGTTGCAATCTCCGAATAAAAGAATCCTAATATCAAACTCACTAGGGCTGTTCGAGACTAATTGAAACGAATTTGGGTTCTAGATATTAAACTTCGATGGATTTTGGGTTAGGTATTGACTATACCTAAGGATTTTTTTCAATCAACCCACGCCACCTAAATATTTTAAAAGGCTTAAAGCATACTTTTAGTCTTAAAGTTTAATTCTAATTTTCTAAAAAATATTTTATTGTTTTTAATCCTTACAAAAATTTTAAAAAGTTTTTAAAATAATTAGTTTTAACGTTAATAATGTGCCATGTTTTTAATCATATAACTATTTTGAAGTTACATGATGAAGGAATCACTTTTAAAATTTTAAAATTTATGAGAACTAAAATAAATTTATTGAGATTACAAACATATTTGACCTTATTTATTATATTTATATTCATATATTTATAAAATGTTAATATATTTATATTAATAATGTATTTTAAAAAGATATTCTAAAACATTTATTATTTTTTAATTCAGCCTCTAAAAAAATTATTTGACCCAATTTAGTCCAAAACAAAAAGTAATCAAATAAATTTTTGAGATTACGAACATGAGGCAATTTAGCCATTCAACTTATTTTCTTCTATTAACGTTGAATCATATGCAAACTTAGTCACTAACTAAATTATTGGTAACTCAAATTGATTCCTAAAAATATTAATTTAAACAGACAGAAGACTAAAGTATCCCAGATTTATAATTTTGAGGCACTACAGAATTGACTTTTTCTTTATAGGGGCAAACTTAGTTCAATAAAATTATCGGGTCAAGACGGTTTAAATGATAAAAAAAATTAGTTCTCTTAAATAAACTTTAATTTAAAATCTTGTAAATAGAAAAAACAGGTACCAGAAGAACTTCATCCTTTTTAATAAATCCACCCAACTCAACTCGGATCCATCGGAACACACAACTTCTAGATACTAAGAATTTCAGACTAAAGAAGTATAGGACTTTGCCCAACAGGTCACTTGAACACCCATAAAATTTGAGAGTGGTCAATAATGTTGTACATTTGAAGATCCGGATTCCGAGTTTGTTTGAAAGTCATGCAAGTCCTATTTACATGTGTATAAATATAAGAAATTAGAACTAGCATTTTTAAATAGATGTTTTTGGGAAATTTAATCTAAGCACGGACCGTGCAGGTCCTATTTCTTCTTCACCTAGTGACTTTATCAGTTACATAAATAATATAAATTCTAATCACAATTCTTGAATGCAGCAAGGGAAGAAATGAACACATACCTTACAGAGACTCTAAGCTTACTCGCATTCTGCATAACTCTTTAGGAGGTAATGCCAGAACAGCGATAATTTGTACCATTAGTCCTGCGCGGAGCCAGATTGAGCAATCAAGAAATACTCTGCTTTTTGCCGGTTGCGCAAAACAGGTGGCTACTAATGCTCGGATCAATCTAGTGATGTCAGACAAAGTTTTGGTAAAGCAACTGCAAAGGGAATTGGCTAGATTGGAGAATGAGTTGAGGAAGTTCACCCCAAATACCGTCTTACTTAAGGAGAGAGAACTTCAAATTGAGCAGGTGAGGGTAGATTCAATAAATTGGTTTTTCTTTTCTTTTTTTGGGGGTGAGGGGATTTTACAATAATATTTGCATCAACTTTTACTTTCATGGTAAGTTGTTGAACAATATTTACATTTTTTGTTCACTTTAAAATGGTATACATTGCTGAACTAGGTTAAAGATAATTCACTAGCTTTGCTTGAAGTGAACAAGATCCGCCTGAATGCATCATGGTATACAATTTCATTCAGCTATGAACTATCAGGATAATTCCATCCCCAGATAAGGTTGATTTTGCTGCTAAAATATTACACGGTCATTTGCATTTTATGTAATTGATTTGCCTTGTTTAAAATTTCCTTATGAATGATCATATCCTTGTTTTCTAATAATGCCAAGAAATTATAATATTTATGATAGATTTACACTCACATTCCCATAGCTTAATTATATTACACTCAATATTTCCTTCTTTCTTTGACATTGCACTGACTTTCCTCATATATAATACAAGAAATTGGGGAAGATACGTGATAATGGAAAGGTAGAGGATGTTGTATTACTATAAATTAAAGGTTTGTATAGGATGAAATAAAATAAAATTTCAGGTGTAATTTCACTAAATTTTATTTTGGTACACTGGGAACATTCTCAATTAATCAGATAACAAAGCTCTCATGAGATGTTAATGTAATTTATCCTAAAATTTAAATTACCTTCTATAATTCGAAGAGTTTGAATTGAGATCAACGTAATAAGGACTCAAGGAGGGCAGTAGATTAGAATTCCTATTAATCGTCAGTTCCTTACCTAGTTTTTGACTTGGAATTCAAATCAAATGTACCTGGTTAATTTATGTAAAGCAGACTTCGGGATAGCGCATCAAAATAATTCTATTCTCTAGTGGGTGGGAGTGAAACATGGATGGGATTCGTGGTCTGTAAATTTTGATGAGATTAAATACCAATCATTTCTTTCATTTGTTGCCAAAAGATATTGAACATCCACTGATAACATGTTTACAAAAAAGAAAATATAGAAAGGAATTTGGTAGAGCATTTTATTCTGATAATTTTTTTTCTCTGCTAATTCGGAAACTTGCAGATGGATAAAGAGATCAAAGAATTGACTCGGCAACGTGATCAATTTCAATCTCATGTTGAAAATTTTCGTCATTCTGCTGGGAAAGATAGGGTTTCAAGAGTAGATAAAGATTCAGCCTCAGAATCGTCACGTGTTGCCAAAAATCTTCCCAGGATGAATAGCATATCTGAGAATCTTGACACAACGACTAATTTGTCTATTTCACATGAGCACCTTTTACAGCAAACTGAGAATTCTGAAGACTACTTTCTCTTGGATGGAAGTTCTCCCACGTTTGGTGGGCCTGATCCATGTCAAGGTTGGGAGGAGATGGCGAGCAGAGCTGAATCTCAAGATAACTGCGAGGAAGTTAGCAAAGCTGAATCTCAAGATAACTGCGAGGAAGTTAGCAAAGCTGAATCTGAGGATATCTGCAAGGAAGTTAGCAGCGACGAATATGAAGATAACTGCAGGGAAGTTCCATGTATTGAAATAAAAGAAGTGGAAAAAGACCGACAAACAGATCTTAATACCCCTATTCCTGTTTTTGAAGAAAATGGAGGAGTATCACCCACGATGGACATCGATGCTGAATCATCCTTGGGGGGAAATTTACCTACGACACAAGTTGTGGATGTAGATGCTAAATCATTCTCCGGGGAAAATTCACCCATGATAAAAGTTGTGAACGTAGATGCTAGATCATCCTCAGGGAATGGGCAGAATGGACATTGTGAGTCGATTCATGTTGCCGAAAATGATAGCCAAGATAACCTCTCAGAGAAATCCAGTGGGTCTTCTGAATCCGAGCCACACATTTTGGCTCCCATGTCTCTTCCTCAAACAGATGAGGTGGATCAGGAAAATTCAGCACATCCTCAGGTCAGCAAGTTGGAGCAGAATGCATCGCCTTCTCGGTTTAATAAGCTGAACCAGGAACCTGCATCACCTCCTCAGTTCGATGAGCAAGAGCTTAAGACTACTTTGCCTCCTAAACTTGATGAGCAGGAACAGGTATCGGTCACTTTACCAGATGAGGTCGATAGGGAAAATGCCACTAGTTTGGCTTGCTTTCAGGACAACCAACCTGAATCTAAGTTACATGCTACAAAAAGAAAGTCCTCCAGAAAATATTCTGCAGTTCACGATATGAATGCTTCAGTTGAAGACGTAGAATCCGCTTGGGACTCTGATGCGGAGGATACTGCTAGCGTTCTCAATTTTGTTGTGGCAATGAACCAAAAGGCTAAGATAAAGCCATTGAACTGCGACTTGGATGATATTATGGTAAGTTCAGATACACATAGTAACACACATTTTTAATGCTGTCTATCTTTCTTGCGCTATTCCTCATTCATAAATCTATTTAATTTTATTTATTTATCAGCTACAAGAGTATCATTATCCTATTTCTTAAATATGATATGTATAATGTGTGGAAAACTGTAGGTTCTGAGCATATATCTATATCTAAATTGTCCCATTTGCTTCCTTCATGCTGTTTGACAAGAGTATGAGCTGCAGAATTGGTTTTTACGTCAGAATAAATAGAGGAACTGATATTTAGCATACTTGAGCTCCAAATATTATCTATCAATTCTGTACAAAAAAAAAAAAATATTTATAAAATGTAATTTTGTTACCACGCACGAACTAGTTCTGCTTATATTTTATTTATTTATTTGGTTAAAACATCTAAGTTGCTCCGTCACCATGAAGCCTTTACCTGAGTGTGTGTTTTTGTAATGAATGATAGGTACGAGCAAGGAAATCAGGGATCAGTAAACGTGTGAACCAAATAAAAGGTATCAGTTTCCATGGAGTTCCGGGGGCTTTGGTGCCTTATGATTTTGAGAGGCAGCAGAGAGATATAATCCAACTTTGGGATGCATGTAATGTGCCGCTGGTGCATAGAACCTATTTTTTTCTTCTCATCAAAGGTGAACTTTCGGATTCTGTGTACTTGGATGTAGAGCTCAGACGTTTGTCTTTCCTTAAGGACACCTTTTTTGGTGGAACTAGCATTACGGGTGATGGTCGGGATGTCACCCCTAATTCAAGGTAAAATCTTGTTTCACGAGTAGAGTTTCAACATGCAATTCACATTTAAATTTGCCTACATGATCATCACAATGATTGATTTGCCCTGTGACAAGCCAATCCCCTGCATGTGTCATATTTTTGCTATTTAATTATGCAAGACATTTGTGCCCCGTAGTTTTCTCATTTGGAACTGAATAATTGTTTTGCTGGAATGTCTAAATAATTAAAAACATACCTTGATGAAAATATCACAAACAAATATACCACATTGAAAGAAGATTAGAAAAATAAATAAAACAGAATTTTCTTGCAGACTAAAATAAAACCCCATATTGGCACGCTCATGCTCGCAAGTGCAACAGGAAAAAGACAAGATGCGAAGCATGTGATCAATTGATCATCTCTTGAGAAATAAGGATTGCGAAAATTTTTATATCAAACACTTAAAGGCAGATAAATAGGAATGCAAATTTTGCTATTCTTTTTGTCATATCCAGTATTTTCACACATTTTTTCCCGCCTTTTCACTGGACAGCCTGACGTCACTTAATCGTGAGAGGAAAATGCTAAGTAAGCACGTGCATAAGAAGTTTTCGAGGAAGGAAAGAGAGGAACTTTACCAGAAGTGGGGTATTGATTTGAAGTCTAAGCACAGAAGTGTACAATTGGCATGGCTCGTATGGACGAACACAAAAGATCTGACCCACGTAAGGGAAAGTGCAGCACTTGTTGCAAAGCTTGTTGGTTTTATAAACTCGGGTGAGGCCACAAAGAAAACATTTGGATTTGGCTTCTTAACCCGTCGTAAGACCAAGAATGATTCCACTTGGAAGGACACAATGTCTACTGTATTATAGAGCCTAGCTTGAGGAAGAGAAGAGAGCATTTCCGCATTTACACTGACTTTAAATTCAGGTCGGTTCAATTAGCATTGCGGTCATCTCCCATTATTGACTTATAGGTTCTTGTTGTACATTAAAAATAATTGTAAGATGATAGTGATTAATTAAAAGGAAATGCTTGTCACCTCAATTCATCTTCATCTTTTCTTCATGAATAAGACGATTGATTATTTGTTTTGACGTGCTTTCTTTTTTTAACAACCTAATAGTTTTTGGTGCAGGTTTATTTTTGTCACTTCCTTGACATCTGGCAAAAACCCCTTTTGTTGCATATCACGGTTGAGACTCCAGCCAATATTAGTAGGGAGAGAAAAAGGAAACAAAAGAAAGAAATTTTGTGTGAAGAAATCTGGACATATGATATCTCAGTTCCACCGTTATAAGTATTTGCTGGACCGATAACCCTCGATTCCCCGGATGAGTTGAGAATAGCCATACTTTACGTAAATAAATGAGTTGATGAATCTGTGATACATCGTTTCTGTTTTTGCAGTAATGTAACATATCTCATTTGTTTATCACATGTCATTAAGAGAATTCATTTTTTAATTTTTTTTTATGTCAAATTTATGTATTTCAAGGATGTATAATCAATGACAAAAATTATATTTTAATTACATATATTGAGTTCTTTCATACTTCTCTCCCCACATATTTAATAAAATAGAAACGTTTTATCTATTGTATAGGAATTTATAATTTTAATTAAAAATTGAAAAGATCTATTCAAGGAAATTTAACATACATAAGAAGTATCCGTTGTTAAATCAGGTAGAATACATGACAAAATGTATCCATAGATAAATAGTATTTTACTCTCAAATCAAAAGAGTATATTCTAATTTAATATATAAAGAAATTCAAAATTAATTAGATAAAAATGTAAAATCAATTTATAATTTAAAAAAATATAATGAAAAAATCATGTAATTAATAGTTTAAGCTGTGAATATTTAAAGAAAAAAAAACTCAATCTATGCATAAATTTAAAACATTGATTTATAAATCAAAATTATGAAAGTTTTATAGAAATGTCACTAAAAACGTTCGCAGTAATTTTTAATTTAATTTCATTATATTTTTAATCTTTTGTTACCGATATTCTTAAAATATTATTTGACCTATACACTGGGATTCGGCATTTGTACGAGGTTAGAAAATAAATATATAATAAACTTTTACTAAACCTCGAAATAAATAACTAATTTTTGTAGAGCTAGTGTGATAATACATATAAGAATTAAAAGTAATTTGTCTCACTTAAACATGTGTAAAAAAAAACCAAATACGAGATTAACGTCTAATCCCTTTTATCATTGGCATGCGACAAAAGCCACAAATCATATGACCCACTCATTTAACAACTCTACTTGTTTTGTTCACAACTTAAATGCGTTGATCCATGAATAAAAAGTATACATTGATTACAATTCTAGCTGACCTAACCATCCATTTATATACAATGGAAATGGAGAAAATTTATTAGATAAATATTGTGTTATTTTCAATTAAAATAATTTTTTTGTAATTTACGTACTAAAATTAGCATATATTATATTTTAATTTAAAAAATTATAGTGTTAAATTTAAGTTTTGTCAGATGAAAATAGTATAGAACTAATTTGTGTGTGAATGAGGCCGAATGCCGTCAGTTTATATTCTAAGGAAAATAGTTTATCGATATTTTTGAAAAAAAATAAATAAATATGATAAGTAGTGTAATATGATAAAAAAAAAAAATTAAGTATATGATAATATTATTTTTTAAAATTAAAAATTTTATTTTAAATTCCCAAATATAAAGAAGTCTTATTTTTTCACATTAATTTTAATTATATTTTCCTTTACATCCATTATAATTTTTTTTTTTGCTGTCTCTTTCTTTTCTTCTTTTCTGTTCAAATAGCTCAAAATATTACAAAAAGATGTAAAAAAGTGTAAACAATAATAATGTGTCCAACACTATTCAATGCAAAAATACGTTTGCCCATGGAAATATAATGGCTATGCTATAAATAGTACTTGAATTTTCTGCGTGAATTCGTTTATAACTTTTTTTACTTATTCGGAGGAGAGGTTATTAAAGTCGACTCACGAACTTATGTCAAAAACTTGCTGTTTTTTTTCCATAAAATTATTTTCGTTATACTATTTGAATAACAAAATTAATATCATATATAATTAATTTTCTTGTTTTTTTGTTTTATATCTCAAAAATATATTTAAAATTAAAAAATAACTTTTTTGTCTTCCCATTTTATATTCACAAAACATTATTAGATAAATACTATATAAAAATGATAAAAAAAAAATAGAATACCAGGAATAAATTACTCTACGTACACTTCATAATTTTTCTCGTACTTTTTTGAGAATTGACGCTTTAGATTAATTAGCTGAATTTAATTTGGTCTTTTACAAAGTGAAGTTGATCATTTGTCCTGAAATCAATCGACAATGGATAATGTAATACATAGATTCTCATTCTTGTCCTTAATTTTCTCGATAAAAATGTGTTTTTTATTTTCTCTCCCCTCTTTTCGTTAATGCATTGCACTGGCCCAAACAAGAGCGTTATAAAAGCGTGTCACATAATAGTAGTAGAATCCAAGATCAGCGATTCTTCAGGTCCTTCTCATGTCCTAAATACTTCAATGGATCTCATATTTTGAAGAAAGCATAAGATTATTATATTGTGACCTGAATATTATGTGCATGCAATCATAATTATTAAAAGAAAGGAAACCACACTACAACATGACTGATATTTAGCGACATTTAAAAAATATTATCAAATTATAAGTACAAGTATTGTAATGAGTCATGCTACTACAAACTTTTGTTCACATTTTAGTATATTATTATTGATTAAACATTTTAAAATGTTGCAAATTCATCTCCTCTTCTGTAACAGGTAATTTTTTATTTTATTTTTGGTATCATTTTAAAAACGCACTAGTTTACTTTTCTCTGACATTTAAAACAATGTTACTAATTTAGACTTCAACTCAAAATAGATCTGACCTTACATTTCCTGAAATGGGTCGATATAAATCATACTTTTTTTTGGAAAAGAAAAAAAATCATAAACACTTGATAAGAAGTTTCAGGCCAACAAACTCGCTTAATTAATTGTCCTTTCCATTTACATTCACTAATAAGAAAATATAGAAGAAAATAAAAGTGATATGAAACAAGAAAAGTACAGATTTAAATATTACATTCCTCTAATGTTGAATTAGATTAACGTTCTTTCCAAATGCTATTATGCGTGTTTTTCTTTGTGCTCCCCCATGCTCCAGAACCAACTTGTAATTTGACAATGAAGTGATTAAATAAGAATAGATTTTCATATTTAGTTCATATTTAGATAAATTTAATAATAAATGAGGTTTACGTTACGATATGCCAGGGCAAATGAAGAAACGAAGAGGCATATTTTTGTATAAATCGCATCTTCACAAATCATTACAACTTAGGTATAAATTCATCTTTTTTTGGTTGATTGTTTTTTTAAGTTCATGCATTAAAATTGATAATAATTAAATTCAAAATTATTATTTTTATAGTAATTAATACAAAAATTACATTCACATTATATTATAATTGATTGGTGGTGTAAAGTTTTATACTAATAGTATATTAAAATTAAATTCATAAATATGTAGAAAAAATTACTAGAAAATATTATGGGTATTTTTTTTAAAGCTTAAACAAAACTTTAATAAATATGAAATAAAGTTTTTAAAATTAAAATTTTAGACATTCAATAAAAAAAAATGAATAAAAGATTGGACAAAAATTTTAAAAATTATTCGTAAAATACATAGATTTGTTTATTAAAATCTTTGGATACTTGCAGATTGGATTTCATACAAATATTAGTGATGAGAATTTTCACTACCCAGAAAAAAGAGAGGACCAATGAAAGAGCTAACCCCGAAACAGAGTAACAGGGTAACATCGGTCGTGGACCACAAGATCAGTCACATAAAGATTCCAAAAGCACAATAACCTTTCTTCCAGACTTCCACATAACATAAATTAAAAAGGTAAACAAAAGCTTTCAGACCACTTCGGGAATAGGGTGAGTGAACAAAAAACCACAACCCAAAGACAACACAACCTTTGTGAATTGTGGGGAACAGAGATAGCTAAGAAACGCTCCTCTCTATTATCTTCACATACAAACAAACCCAATCCCACACACATCACAGTCACAGAGACACACACCAACAACGTTATTCTCTTCTTCTTTCTTTTCCGAATGGCAACAACGGTTATATTCCTTAGCTTCATTCTAATCGCATTCTTCACCACCTTAACGGGTGGCCATAACAGCACCGTGAGTCTGTTAGAGATCGAAGCCTTAACGGCCTTCAAACGGAACCTTCACGACCCACTTGGCTCCCTGGACAGTTGGGATCCTTCCACGCCGTTAGCACCCTGTGACTGGCGCGGCATTGTCTGTTACAATAACCGAGTCCACCAACTCACCTTGCCTCGCCTTCAACTCACGGGTCAACTCGCTCCTTCACTCTCCAATCTCTTCCAACTCCGAAAACTCAGTCTCCACTCCAACAACTTCAACGCCTCCATCCCTTCCTCTCTCTCGCAGTGTTTGCTCCTCCGCGTTGTTTACCTTCACAACAACACATTCTCCGGCGAGCTTCCGCCGGCGCTTCTCAACCTCACCAACCTTCAAATCCTCAATGTCGCTCGCAACCTCCTCTTCGGCAATGTCCCCGGCCACCTCTCGACATCCCTACGGTTTCTCGATTTGTCGTCCAACGCATTCTCCGGCGAAATTCCGGCGAATTTTTCTTCCGACTCTCAGCTCCGATTCGTCAACTTGTCCTACAATAGCTTCACCGGCGTAATTCCGGCGAGCATCGGAACGCTGCAACATCTTCAGTATCTGTGGTTGGACTCCAACCGGTTACACGGAACCTTGCCATCGGCTCTCGCGAACTGTTCCTCTCTGGTGCACCTCACCGCAGAGGATAACGCTCTGAGCGGGTTGATTCCGGCCTCCGTGGGAACAATGCCGAAGCTTCAAGTATTGTCGCTGTCGCTGAATCAACTTTCGGGTTCGGTCCCCACGTCTCTGTTTTGCAACGCACACGTGCGAAACGTTCGGCTAGGGTTTAACGCGTTCACGAGCATTTCCACGCCGCCAAGTGAAGAATGCGTTGGTGTTTTGGAGGTTTTGGACCTCAAAGAGAATCACATTGTTCACGCCTCGTTTCCCTCGTGGTTGACCAATGCGACGTCGTTGAGGGTTCTCGATCTTTCTGGAAACTTGTTTTCCGGCACTCTTCCGGTGAATATAGGGAATCTTTTCAGGTTACAGGAACTAAGAGTTTCGAATAATTCGTTATCCGGTGGTGTTCCCGGTAGCATTGTGAATTGTAGGTTGTTGCAGGTTATTGATCTTCAGGGGAACCGGTTTTCTGGTGTTATTCCTTCGTTTCTGGGGCAACTGGGAAACCTGAAAGAGTTGTCTCTTGGGGGTAACCGTTTTACCGGTTCGATACCGGCGAGTTATGGAACGCTTTCTGCGTTGGAGACTCTGAATTTGAGCGAGAATGAACTAACAGGGATTGTGCCAAAGGAGATGATGCAACTGGGTAACGTGAGTGCTTTGAATCTCAGCAACAACAGGTTTTCGGGTGAAGTTACGTCTGATTTTGGGGACTTGAAAGCTTTGGAGGTTCTTAATTTGAGTCACTGTGGGTTTTCGGGAAAGGTTCCTGCTACATTGGGGAATTTGATGAGACTAAGGGTGTTGGATTTGAGCAAGCAGAATCTTTCGGGGGAATTGCCCGTTGAGCTTTTTGGATTGCCGAGCCTGCAAGTTTTGGCACTTGAGGAGAATCGTTTGAGTGGTGCTGTTCCTGAGGGTTTCAGCAGCATAGTTAGTTTACGGTATCTTAATCTCACCTCCAATGGGTTTTTTGGTGACATTCCACAAACTTATGGCTTCCTTAGTTCCTTAATTGTTCTTTCTTTGTCTCACAATAATGTTTCTGGCACAATACCTACTGAGATTGGTGGTTGTTCTCAACTTGAAGTGTTGCAGCTGCGGTCAAATCGTTTGGAGGGTAACATTCCGGGTAGTTTCTCGCGCATTTACCGTTTAAAGGAGCTTAATTTGGGACACAATAGATTGAAGGGTGAAATCCCAGATGAAATATCACAATGTTCTGGTTTGACATCACTCTTGTTGGATAGTAATCACTTCACGGGTCATATACCAGGTTCCTTGTCAAAACTATCAAAATTGACTTTATTGAACATTTCTTCAAATATGTTGACCGGGGAGATACCAGTTGGACTTTCACGCATTTCTGGTTTGAAGTATTTAAATCTTTCGAGAAACAATCTTGAGGGTGAGATTCCGGTAATGCTTGGTGCTAGATTCAATGACCCTTCTGTGTTTGCGATGAATCAGAGGTTATGTGGGAAACCCTTGCAAAGAGAGTGTGCAAATATAAGAAGGCGAAAGAGGAGAAGGCTAATAATTTTTATAGGGGTGGCCGTGGCTGGACTATGCCTTTTGGCGTTGTGTTGTTGTGGCTATGTTTACAGCCTCTTTAGGTGGCGCAACAAGCTTCGAGAAGGGGTAATGGGTGAGAAGAAACGGAGCTCAACAAGTGCAAGTGTGGGAGCAGAGAGGGGTAGTAGAGGGAGTGGTGAAAATGGAGGACCAAAGCTAGTGATGTTCAACAACAAGATCACTTACGCGGAGACATTGGAAGCAACCAGAAACTTTGATGAGGAAAACGTGTTGAGTAGGGGAAGATATGGCCTTGTGTTCAAAGCATATTATCAAGATGGCATGGTTCTCTCCATTCGTCGTCTCGTTGATGGATTCATAGACGAGGGAACCTTCCGCAAAGAAGCAGAATCACTGGGCAAAGTGAAGCATCGAAATTTAACAGTTCTGCGTGGCTATTATGCAGGACCGCCCTCTGATGTAAGGCTTCTTGTTTACGACTACATGCCAAATGGGAACCTAGGAACACTGCTTCAAGAGGCATCACAACAAGATGGCCATGTGCTGAATTGGCCAATGCGTCATCTCATTGCACTAGGCATTGCTCGAGGGCTTGCTTTCTTGCATTCGGTGCCAATAGTGCATGGTGATTTGAAGCCTCAAAATGTTCTCTTTGACGCAGATTTTGAAGCCCATTTGTCTGAATTTGGGTTGGAGCGGTTGACAATAGCAACACCAGCAGAAGCATCCTCGTCGACAACCCAAGTTGGCTCATTAGGCTATGTGTCACCAGAAGTTGCATTAAGTGGGGAAGCAACAAAGGAGGGTGATGTATACAGCTTTGGTATTGTGTTGTTGGAGATCCTAACGGGGAAGAAACCAGTTATGTTCACGCAAGATGAGGATATAGTGAAGTGGGTGAAAAAGCAGTTACAAAGGGGCCAAATTTCGGAATTGTTGGAGCCTGGTTTGCTTGAACTTGACCCTGAGTCATCAGAATGGGAAGAGTTTTTGTTAGGGGTCAAAGTTGGTCTCCTATGCACAGCAACTGATCCTCTTGATCGACCATCTATGTCTGACGTTGCTTTCATGCTCCAAGGTTGCCGGGTCGGACCGGAGATCCCATCCTCAGCTGATCCTACAACACTACCTTCCCCTGCATGATTTTTTAAAAGGAAAAAAAAAAGAATATTCAAGGAAGTAAAATGTACCTGCATAATCTCCTCAGGTTTTTTGATTGTTCACTTTAAATTTGTATAAAAATTGTTTTGTAATTCTACCTAATTAAGTTAACATAATAATTATTTTATTATTTGCCCTATAGTGCTGCCCCAAAAAAAGAAATTCGTGAAGCCAGCCTTGACCCAGCAACGGCGCAGTTTTCAGCTGGTCAAATTGCACTACCGAAATTCCTTGCGCGAGATAACGATTAAGTTATTCCCGCCAAGAGGAAGAGTTCCATGGTTGAAGAAAGCAATGTGTCCACGTGTCACGAGAGGAGCATCCCGGAAAGTTACCGTTAGTGTGACATGGAGCTTGGAATGGAACAGACAGACGCATCGTGAAAAGTGACATCTGAATTTGTCGGTTTCAGATTTTTCCTTTGATTCTAGGAAGTTTTATTTGTTTATTTGCTTACAGAAAAAGTACCAACAACATGGTTCCTAATAGAACTATTTGGATAGAAATCAAAGTGTGCAGAAATGAAGAGATTATATATTTATATTTATTTTAATATTATTAATCATAACTTTTGTGTAAAATTTATGTTTATATATATATATCTTTTGATCTGTTTTAAAACTAACACAATAAGGACTGGTAGATGAAAGATTTTGTAAATAAAGCAACAGCATAAGCGCAACGATTTTATTTCTGGGTTTAGAATTGTAACAAGCTTCTGTTGAAACGAGTTAGAGATCAGAACGGTAAAAGCAACCATTTGGAATATTGTTTTAGATTTTATAATCCAATGTTATGAAAATATTAGTTAATAAATTATCCAACGTTACAAAAGCAAACATTTGAACCAAAAGACAATGCAGTTAACAGGACATATATTACCTTATGCCACTGTAACCAGCCTGTTTGTATACATGTTGAAAAGGAGTTGACAGGAATTTCAACACACATTACATGAGAGGAGGTTGATAACCAATTCTCTCATAACTTTTTTATATGCGTGCGTTACCCAATCAGGCACAACATATACTTTTACAAACCGCTGATATATTAAAAGCCATCATCATTTTATATCTTTTGGCGAAAAATAGAATAATAATACGTTCGATTCTGATAAAAAGGCATGGCTGGGTTCCAGGTATTTTGAGCAGAACGCGGACACTATTGGCACGAAAAACGTATGTCACGGGTCCCATTACATGACACTATAAAGGAATCCGATTCCCAGGCACTGACAGTTGAATTGGTAAAGACAGGAAGATGTCCAGTTGCTTGTGTGATAATTTTTTCAAAAAAAAATAAAATTGTATGTTTCATTTTTCTTATGATGAATTAAGAAATAGAAAGAAAAAATGTAAGATAAAGACGATCGATGTCATAGGGAAATTTAAAAACTAATCTTATAAAAAGTATTATATGTATGAATAATATATATCTAAATTAAATGACCATGGTGTAATATTGCGTTGCATTGCATGGCGTGGGCAAAACGAATAAAAGCCTGCGTTACTGTGTTCCTATGGTTTTCTTTGGAGATGTGATGGTCCCAACGTCTAATTTAACAGTAGGCGAGGCCCACAACTAAAAACCCGGAATTTAATCGCTCATGACACTTCGCACCCTCGCAGACTCAGTCACACGGCATATTTACTATTTAGTGCAGTAAGCGATTAGTCGTTGTCAATTTTAACTTCAATGTCAGTCCACGGGAGAGAAGAGGGTGAAAAGTACAGCAAAGAAAGTAGCTGTCACTGTATTTGACCTTCTCAAAATGAAAAATATTAACCGGTATTTTAAGAAATTTAAAATATCTCTCATCAAAAAGCGTAATAATACATCCATTTCTGTGATATTTTAACTTTTTATCCGATTTTCAAACGAATCAATATTATTTAAATAAAATTTTAAATTTTAATTTTTTGTATATATAAAAAAAATTTAATAATAAACTTACTCATCATATTTAAGTAGACTATCTAAATTAGATTTAAATTAAATCAAATAAAAAATAATATTTTAAAATAATTGTTAGCAAGAAACATTATGTTCGACCCTCTGATGAGCACTCAGAGCATGATTTTATATATCTATTTACCCAGGTTAACAATAGTGACTGCATAAATTTTTTAAAAAAAATATTTAGTTGTTTTTGCCCCTGAAATCATTACCGCAGTACTAATTTATTTCTTGATTCTGGCACGTATTCAATGCATCGAGAGTTGGAGGTATAAGGGGTCATAAGCTGCAGTAACTCATTAACCAACCAATTAGTCAGCCACTGGTGAGAATTGTGATCGTGTCGTGAGGGACCTCACATAAACCAGAAGATATTTTTCTAGTGAAAATATTTGCCATATTACAATATATCCTAAATTTGTCTTTCCAGCATAAACACATCGCTTGCACAACAAGTTTTAATCCGATCAAGGTTCAGTAATGACATTTCTCCTACAAATCGTTTTCGTTGACATTGTTCCTACAAATATTTCCAGTAAATTCCACTTTAATGAAGCAGGACTTATGGCTTCATTCAATTATGAAATATAATTAGTAAAAAACTAAAAAAATATTATAGAGAGGATTGGCACAAAATTGTGCCCTATGCAGAGGTTAGCCCTTCAGGAAGAGATTCATTGTGTAGATCAGGTGTAAGAAACCTTCGACATGCATAAAATACAGCTGAATGGAAGCCAGTTGGGTTGTCGATGAACACAAAGTGCCCCGCCTACAACAAGTAACTAATTTTTTAGTTCTAATCATATTTTAAAAAAATTGTTCTATTCAACTCTTAAAACTAAGATTAAACATTTTTAAATAGAAATTTTTAATAAAAATATAATATTTATATTCTTTTATATTTTTAGGGCGATAAACGTTTTCTTTTCTAATAAAAAATTATCATTCTTAACTGCTGATTGGCAGGAACTAATGACTGTAGTAAACATTTTTCATAACAAAAAAAAAAAACCGTTTCATGTTTGGGGAAACGGGGAAAGTGATACCTGAGGAACCCTGATGATTTCACATGGAACCTTCATATGCTTGCGAGCTTCTTGGGCACCTTGATAATTCATCCAGTCTTGAAAACCATATATGAAAGTGGTGGGCACCTTCCACTCGTAGGCACTGTAACACCAGAGTTATGGAGGATAAAACATTAGAGAGTCTCAATAATAGCAGTACATCAAGTAAACGGAGTCCGTATTTGAATTTGAAAATACAGAGGTGTAAAGTCTTAACAATAATTCCGCTCCACTTAAGCCCATGTGTAGCATTAACCTAAGAATCTAGCATATTTACCTAAAATCTACAAACCAAAGAAAGTTTCAGTTTGTCTCATGGTCTCTTTATGAAAATATTCAGATATGGTTTTTCTTTATTTTTGAGCCGAGCACTAGTTGGATATTTCCAAGTAGGCCTCTTTCCTTAGTAACAGGCTTCAACATTAATCAGTCAGAAATAAACCACACTACAAATCTAATGTTTCTATTCTTTAGGCGCAAAAGTTATCTTGACAATGTCAGTAAAAAAGTCAGAAGTCTTTCTCTGTTTCCCATTCCTTCCTTTCCTTTTTTTTTTTCGTTCCTCTCAGGATGCATATATATGATACATGATATGATATGTACGAATCATAAGATGCAGTTTCGATATCACCCGCAGCAACTACTCTTTCATTCCTAAACATAGTCTAATATATTGTTTTTATAATCACGTCAAGAGATTAAGCCACTAGAAGTAGGCTACAGGTGAGGGGCTTAGGTAGGTTGGATGAGGTTATAGGCTTAAACATCTATACCATCGCTGTATCAAAAAACAACACACACAAACAGGAATTTCAAAACACTTTTCTGGCAGGAGTTTCACCCACCCTTGGACCAAACGTACTGCAAGATGTCCCAACCCAAGAAGCAGTGTTTTTTAACCAAACTAGTGCTTTATAAAGCAGTGTACTATATACTGATTCTCAGTATGGTTGATTCTGCCTCATCCGCTCTAAGATGCGCGTAATTCTGAGTTTAAGACGCGACTATGTAGCCTATCCAACACTAACCCAAATATACACTATCATAAATACAAAACTTTTCGAAGTATGGCATGTGATTGTTAAACTCCAGAAGACACTACCATCTGAAATCTGAATGCATTTTTTAAGAAACAACTTATCAGTTGAAGAGACATTGTAGTTCAACAACAGGAAGAGAATGATCACCAAACCTGAGAAGAAGGGGCATCCTAGCAAATGCTCCGAACGAAAAAATATATTTTAAGCACAGCTCCCCACTAGCTTTGGCAGCCAATGTGTGGTAAACATAATCTTTAATAGACAGAAAAACTAAAATTAGAATGTACTCATACATATATACCATATATCAATGTGTTATCTTGCCATACCTGTCAGTAAACCTGATTCCTCTTCAGTGAGTATTTCCCCAATGGAATGCCTACCAAATCTAGCACTTGTATACCTTCGAACTATGTTAGGACCCCAAGGACCTAAACCTCTGCACAAATATATATAAATAAAAAATATTAAACAAAGACAACTTAATAAAATCAAGTGTTCAAAATAATAATAAATACTAATAGTACGTTGGTACATGGAATAATGATTCCATTGCATGCTTTCTTCTATGAAATGAGCATTCTCATGTTTGTTGGCAAAAAACAGCATGGAGTGACAATTACATTGCATAGAACCGGGGATCACCATTCCTTCCCAAAGAGGTGGGATTGGTGATTCCATGCTTCATGGCATGAGACTTGAATGACAATTATTTATTTTCTAGAGTGACAATTATTGCCCTTCATTAAAGTTATTTCTTATTTTTAACCTACCTTTCATGTATTGAAATAATTTTTAACATTTATGTAAAACTTTTTAAAGAATAATAATTATATAAATGAAAAATATACAGTACAATCCTGTAGGAATGCAGTTGTAAACCAAAGTTTTATCAAGAAAATGTCATAAAAAACAGATGGAGTATTTTATCCAAAACATGCGCATACACTCAATTGTTTTCCAACAAAAAAAATATTTGCTACTTTCTGACAACATCATTTTGTAATTAAATTTTACAAAAAATAACAAACATTACACATGAGAAGAGTTAATCTTATTTACTTTTCTTGCAAGGGTATTTATATCATGTAGATCAAATATGATTGATTCCTGCATTAATACCATGTACCAATTGGGACATAAGTAATTGTATATAGGGAATGATCATTTCATTCTAACTAATTTCATTCTATTTCAATTTCATTTCTGTTCTGTGAAATTATCATTTCCTGTACCAAGCGGGGGACATAAGTAAATCAAGTGGCAAAGAAAATTAATGCATTTAAGTTACTCCATATTCCTTGATTTATAAATTGAACGTTAGATGTAGCATAAAGAAAATGCAAATTTCTTCCTTCAAGTAGAAGTAGGACCCCAACCCTCTTCACAACAGCCTACCACCATCTGTCCATCCCACATTTGATTTGAATGCTCTATCAATGACAACCCAAGCAACAAGCCCCTCATGCCAGTAACTAAATAGAAGATAAAAAGTTCTTCCAAAATGATTTCATCCATGATTTACAGTAAGTAATAACATACAGAATCCATCATTCAATAATGAATAAGTCATATGAATTTAAGTCAATATGCTAGTCTACTTCAATGAATCAGACTTGCTTTACATTATCATCAAGTACAGCCTTTCATTTCAATGTCAAATATTTAAAATTTTAATATTTTGGTGAGTACATGCATCTAGTTGTGACCACAAATATGCCAGCTCAATAATCAGATGCAGCAAGCAGTTTTTCAGAAGCCAACGAGTTTGAGATAGTACAAAACACTACAATATTCAGCAAGTATGTGATACACCAAGGCAGACAAAAGAAATGCAATAACAATACAAAAATTCTACATTTTCTAATGAACCTTCAGTTCAGTTCTTCATCAAAGTCCTCAGTACAAGCATTCCAAAGCATATCTTACCTGGTGCACTAACTTACAAATAAGATGGGACAGAGCAGTTTTACCTGACCAGTTTTTGAGGTGTAAAATTAGATTCCCATAGATGGTTCAAAACCGCTCCCTTCCATGTTGCTCGAAACCTTGTAACCCACTCAGACATTGCATCAGATTCTGACGTAAATCCAGCAGGTCCAACCAAAATCAAGTGCTGTACATGCTCAGGGTGCTATATTAAAAATGATTAAAATAGACATTAGAACAATTAAGTAAAGAAAACAAAGAAGTTACAGAATTTAGCATTTTAGTGAAATGTGGTAAGGGATTCACCTTGAGTGCATATTTAGCAGCAACATAACCGCCAAAAGAATGTCCAAGTAGAATAAAGTTGCTCAAGTTTTTGGCTTTTCTCCATTCCTCAAAAGAATCAATGAACCATGCCTCAGTTTCTGTGGGATCGACAAAAAATAATAATTTTTAGTTTATAAGTAAGAAGACTTAACAATTCCGACTCAACTGTATCATTACATTCTATCTGGTGGCAATGTAAACACTATTAACTGACCTTCAGTGCTTTTGCATGTGAAGTCAGGTCTGCTTGATCCACCCCAACTGCAAAAAAGTTTTGAAATAGGGATGAGGAAAAGATATATCAACGATTATATGTGCAGGGAAAAATATAAAACACCACAATTTGACACTGCGTCTCTCCTCAAAATGGAGAAGACCTTAAAGACTACAGTACTCAATTACCACAGTGAAGAAAGAAGCCCATGCAGAAGGTGCAACATACCTATTAAAGAACCTAATAAGCTCAATAATTAAGCACGAACGATTTTCATGTCTGTTGCCAAAAAAAATATGGTGAAAAGAAACCTAATTAATTAACCATTTTTCTAAACGGTACAAAATTGCACCTTATAATAACTTACATATAGTAATTAATATAGTAAGTTTTTATTGAAAATTACAAACTTCTATACATAGATAATATTAAATGCTACAAATTATAATAAAAACCTGCTAATTATATTTTTCTTATCATGTCCAATTTGTACAAGTTAGAAAAGTCAGTTAACTTAAGCAATCTCTTATATCCGATTCACTTATCTTCTTCCAGAACCAAGACCAGAAAATTAATTTGAGACAGTAGCTGTGAACAGCAGCGATATTAGAATGAAGGGAAGCAGAACCAACCCAAGTTGATCAACAGCAATGACTCTGAAACGAGAGGCAAGCGCATCAAAATTACGGAAAAAGAAACCCTGGGAAGCACCATAACCATGAATCATCACAAGCGTGGGAGAATCACGTTTACTGTCAAATGTAACGGTGTTAATAAACCGCGGCTCGTTGCTAGATGAACGGAACCATCTAACTTTGGAACCAGGAGGACCAGACCCTATATTAACATACTCTTGAACATACGGAGTCCTGACAAGGCCAAAAAAACCATAAGCATCCATCATAAATGAATAGCCAATCGCAGATAGTATAAACTATTTTTTACAGCAATCAAACCCCGAGAAATACAATTTAGGGTTTAGAAGAGAAAATTATAATCCACAATTACGTACTTAACAACGGAAAGAAGGCACTTCTCGGCAGCGATTATGCGATCCGTCGAAGTTGGAATCCAACGGAGGACGGAAGGCCAGAACCTGGAACTTCTCGTTTTCGAAGATAATCCGACGTCGTTTTTAGTGGTTTCTTCCGCCATTATTATCAATCTCCGGCGTAGCTACTTCAAAATTTGACTCGATGATAAATTTATTAACGATAGATTGCGTAGCACGCAATACCCAACCAAGAGGCTTAAAATAGCGCCAGTAGTTTACACGCTGTGGTTCCAAGTCGGCGGAATCTATCGACTGAATTAGAATCGCAGGCGTCAATTGTTAATATATAAAAATAAATTATTAAGTATTAGAATTTGAATCTGAAGGCAACTAAAATAAACACGTTTCAACGATCAAGACTGAAGAAGTGAAGAGATGTTATTATGATACGTCAAACTAAAACTAACGAATTATCCAAACAAAATGCAGGGACAAGTGCTTACGTGGGGAGTGACGCATATCCATGGCGGCTCCTACACCCTCTCTATAATCACAATATGGTACAATGGAATGATAGTCCTTCCCCAAGGTGAAGAAGATTCCTGTCACATTCTCGTGCCTTACTGTTATTTTGCAAAATCACTATGAGAATGTGTATAACTTAGTTATGATAATCGATGCTTATAAATTAGTTAAAATTTAAATATTGTGATAAAAAAAATACAGAAAAAAGAGTATAGAAATGTAAGAAAAAATGAAGCAGAACATTCGAGTTGAATAATATTTTAATAAGTACTCTGTAATTTTTTTAATTTAAAGAAAAATATTTACTTACATTTGAAAGAAAATAGTAGCAAGTATAAATTTTGAAAAGAATCATTTCCAAAGTGTTTCTATTCAACCTTTGAGATAAGAAAAACAAAATTTAATATAAAATTTAAAAGTAATTAAAACTAAGATTTAAGAATTTGAAGTCTTAAACATAAAAGGAAATTTTTAAGAAAAAATCGTAATGTAAAGGATTTTTAAAAAATTAAAATTTTTAAAATGTATGTAATTAGATATTGAATAATGACCAAGTTACGTATCACAAGAAAAACAAATATAATAAAAATATAATGTGTTAAATTAAATATTCAAATTTATAATATTAAAATTAAAATTATATTTTAGTCAATTTTGATAACAGTTAGGTTTGGTTGATTTTTTTATCACTTTTAAAAGTTTACTCGCAAATTTATTTATTTATTTAGAAATAAAGATTTAAAGTAAACTAGTTAGAATTACAAAGGTTAATAACAATTTAACTCTCATGAAGTGTGAGACTTTAGAAAGTAATGTAACTACAAGAAGATAAACAATACTAATATCAAAATTTACGCACGTTATTGAAATAAATTTATTTTTTTGGTCAGATGGGGGGGTTCATATTGAATATTAACCTTATTGATTGAAGTAACGTTGGGTTTAACGAAAGAATTTGGTGGTACATTTATTTATCCATTATCTGTGAAATGGAGTTTCAAATTTGATAATCAACGGTAAGCGTAATTTCTGAATCGATTTGCTCGACCTCGATCTTCCATTACATGTTTTTTACTTGTTGTGGAACACTCCAATCCATGCACTAACAAATTGGGTTGAAATAGCAGGAACATCAAAGTTAGTATGTACACAATTTTTTTTTTCCTTCCGTGATTTTCCTATGCATACACCCAACAATTGAAAAGATAAACAAAAAAAGTGGGAAAACCATAGATACCCGTACTTTCCGTGAAACTCTATTTGAATAGAATAATTCATTGAAGGAAAAATATATTCACCACTTGACATGATCACTAGACAGTAGTAATGGATGACATAAATCACAAATGGAGTTTGACATCAATCTGAAATATAACATTTTATTATTTCAAAGATTTGTGGTCTCACACATATCCACGTATTTGCATGCAACTTAATTAGAAAATTGTGTCAAAACTTATGAACAAATTCTAAAATTTGAACTAACAAGCTTATAAAAAAATATGTTCAACTTTATAATTTTATTCCTTCCAAATATTTATTCAATTTCAATTTTTAAGAGATATATTTCATCAATAACTAAAATTTCTTAAAAGAAATCTACCTATAGTTTGTAGTGTATGAAGTTTTGATAATCATAATTTTAAAAATAAACTATTTATTTAATTAAATATTTGATAAATCTAACTCGAGTGGTTTATAAATAGTTTGACTCTTTTATACACCTATAAGTAATATTACTCTATAAAAAAAAACAATATTTTATTCACAAATATATATGTTTACATTGTGATTTAATAGCATGACTTAACTTAAAAAAGTTATTTTTCGTCTTATTACAACCCTTTTCTTCTCATAAAAACATCTCCATTTATTTGATTTATAATTGACATACTTGTTAGTGGTATTATATTTTCGATTCATCGTTTTAAAACCTATTTAATTTTTACATTTTTAAAAGTATATCTTACTTAATTTTTAAAAAGACATTACCAACAATAATAATAATTAATAATTTTTTCTACCATATATAATATTAGATAGGATAGAAAACTATATATAATATTTTTAAATAAAAATTATAAGAGTATAAAATGCCAAAGCAACTTTTGGGCCTTTCAGGCTTTCTCTAGCGTCTAGACTAACAATCCTACTATTATCAGAAAACACCGAGGACTGGCCTCCGTATCGCTAACCTCCGTGCACAATCAAGAATCGCGATTTAGGTCTTTGATTCTTTACTCTTTCTATTTCTCTCCCTTTCTCGATTCCTTACTTCAAATTATCACGTGTTTTTCTTCGAATCTTTTGTTGCCCCAAACCATACAAAAACAGAAGAGTTTTATATTTAAAATGATTCTCTGGTTCGTGTTCAAGATAGGTTGCTAAAATATTTTATTCTACGCAATGGTCTTTGACTATCTTTTCCACATAGCATCGAGGAGTTACCTGAATCAGCATTTCTTCTAATGTTTTTGCTTTATGTAGGTGAATCTAGATGACTGGGTAATAATTTCCATATCTTCATGTGCTCTTTTTCACAGTAGACGTGTGATGTGTATTGCTAACTTTTTAGTGAGGCTCAGTGAATTAATTTACCTTCCAAGAGAATGACTGAAGTTTTGCATCTGTCAATGTTCCAATCTGTTTTGATGTTTTGTGAAGGAAAAATAAATATAATATCAGTTGTTTAAACAGAATGCAATCTTATGAAATTCTCGAGGAAAATTTTACCATTACATTTTATTTCTCTTTCCCTTTTCTTCTCTCACCTGTTTTTGCTCTTAAGATTAACCAGTCTAAACTAAGTCTTAGCAAGAATGAAATGTCCTTACCACATTGACCTCATGTCTTAAATGATTGTGCCAGGTTTAAAACATTGGTTATGACGAATACTTGAAGGGAAATCTTCACTAGTTACCACATTGAAAATTTGAAATAGCAAAGAATGAATGAACAGGAGAGTATTCGAATTCTATCAAGATCCAGAACAGTCTAAAATGAAACAGTTGGGTGACAACCAAGGAAATTGAAAATTCTAACTTGACAAGTTGAGCTTGAAAGCCTATTTTGTCATTTCATTTCCAAATGGACCATAAAGAAGAACAAAAAATGAGCAAGAGACCACCTCCTGATCCTGTGGCAGTGCTACGAGGACATCGTGCTTCAATCATGGACATTTGTTTTCACCCCTTTAAGCCAATGTTATTCTCCGGGTATTCACTGCAAATGTTTCTGCATTTTTTGTTTTTATCTTTCATGGCCAATACACTAATACCCATCTTTTTTCATTGGGTATGTATCCATCAAGCATCTCATTGGCCGCTAGTTAATTTTATGAATTTTTAACACCTACTGTCAAATCAGCATTCAATAAATGCTTGACAACTTGACCTGGGTACTGTGCCCATCAGGCTACAATAGAAACTCCCTGATTTAGTTGATTGCATGTGCAATTAGTTTCATTTAATATTGAGTCATTCCATGCTCTTCTTGCTTGCAGTTCTGCTGATGGCGAAGTAAGGATTTGGGATGCCCTTCAGCATAGGACAGTGTCATCAGCATGGTGCTTAGTTCTACATTTTTTTTCTTATTTGTGAAGAACATCATTGATTTTCAGCAGCCATGTTGTGATACAAATTAGTTTTACACTGCAGGCTACATAGTGCTGCCCATGGGATTGTTGCTGTTGCCAGTAGTTCTACCCTTGGAACCAATAGATTTGTCAGGTGCATCATTTCTTCCTGATCTTCCCCTGCTTTGTTGCTTTCTATTTTAGTACCTTTTTAGTATATCTTGCTTTATGGATATTCATTTAGATTCTGTATGCATGTAGCCAGGGTAGGGATGGAACTATAAAAGTTTGGGAATTTGATGATGCTGGTTTGTCCAGGTGCCCACTTGTATTTACTTCTTTAACTTCTACAAATGTCTCATCCATTTTTAGTTTTAAAAGGATAGGTTGTGTTTTGTGATGCAATCTACGCAGATGTTCTTAGTGTCATCTTACTCTCTGTTAATCCCCTCCCCCAAACCCAGGATTCCATCAGTTACAATCAAGACGAACACTTACCACTTTTGCAAGTTTTCCACAGTGAAGAATCATTCTTTTTGGTCAAAAGAAGGGAAAGCATCAAAAGATTGCTATAGGGCAGAGCCAGGAGGAATGTCTGATAGAGAAATTCTGGAGGTTCAAAAAAAGGACGCTTACTCTGATCATAGTTGTTCTGAAAGCTTTGGAGGTTTGTGAATTCTACTCTAAAATTGGTGTTTAAGAAGTTCTGAAACTTGTGCCAGTTTTACCATTTTGGATTCAGAATTCCCACTATTTTTTACAATATTGGAATAACTCAATATCATTGAGCTGTGACGATTTCAGTACTGACTTCAAAATAAAGGATTAGGTAGTGTTATGCTGGCATGGTGTTTTTGAAATGATTGAATTTTATGTTCTAATTAGTTTTGTTTTTCTCTTTTGCACCCCTAATTGCTTTCTGAATTTCAACATGTATATCCTGGCTATTTCTGAAAAAGTTATTGCTAATGGCAATACATCCATAAAATTTAGGGAAAAAGTCTACTTGATCTTGCAAGAAGGAATCTGAACATATTTATTACTAGCACTGTCCACTCCTATTATTTTTCTTGTATACATCAAAGAATATGGATGGACATCATCCTAGAACTTTCAGACTTAAATCGTGTTGGTTCAGCTTATTTTGGAGAAATAATGTTATTTTTATTAGCTTAAAAAAGATGCAATTATTTTTTTCTGAAATCAATCCCAACCCAGCTTGCATTTTATACGCTTTGGCTGGTTTGGATGATAATTGAAATTTGATAGTTTCCTTATCTAATCTTTTTTCAACCGGTCTTCTCTAACTCTTTTAACTTATTTTTAAAAAGGCTGCACAAACTATTGTATGTTGTAAATGCTGCCGAGATGGACAGACTTCCTCATCTTGCAGTTCTAACTTATTTCCTTTTATGTTCTTACTATGTTTTTACTCTATATTGGAGGACACTTTATGATTTACGAGTGAGATTGATGAAATCTCATTGTATTAACAGAAAATATGTATAATGAATGTCTACAATATGTGGCTTTGTCAGGGGAAAACTCTTCTGAGGTACTTTCTAATGTAGAAGTTATCTTTATCTTTGCAAATATATTTCACTGCCAAATTCTGGACCCGTATGCTCATCAGTTCTATCATTTCTAAAGGTTGAAATCTGGGATCTCAAGTCAGCTGAAAAATTTATACGATTCCCTTCAAGCAATCCCAGTAACTCTTCAAGTGCTCACAACAAAGGTAGAGATTACATATTGAGAGACTACTTCTACCATCAATTTTTGAAATTCTCATTTCTCATTTTACATGGTGCTATGATTGCTATCATGGTGATTACATTTTTTTTTTTTTCACATTAATGCACTCCAACGTCCTCCTTATTCTTTTCTTTTTAGTAGTCTATTGCTTATAGTTTAATGAAAAATCCTTTACTAAATTAAAGCAACCATTTCTTGCCAGGGATGTGCATGGCACTTCAATTGTTTTTACCATATGAATCGCAAGGATTTCTAAATGTCTTGGCTGGGTATAGTCTTGATCCTCTTTCCTCCCTCCCTTTCTCTCTCCATCTCATTAATTACTTGGCTTTATTCTCAATTATTATGCTCTCATGAATCCTATCACCAAGGGTGTTGCAGGTCCAGGTGCAGGAGTCATCCTAGTCTCTCATGTTTTCAGCCATCTAGAAAAATGTGACCTAGGGTGTCATAGGTTTGGGAATAGGAGTCATCCCAGTTTCTCTTATTTGATATTAGGTGCTCCAGCATTGCATTTCTTCATCTTCTTATGCTGATTTTCTCTTGGTGAAAACTTCCTAATAAAATGAGTTGTAGTTTCTCATCTTTCTGGCTGTTTGAATTTGTCTCAAGTTTCTTTTGAAAGTTGCTGAGTTCTGTTGAGAATTGAAGGTTTTGTGATTCAGGGTGAGCGCTAGTTGCCTAAATTCTTTGGCAAGATTGGCTAGTGTCCTTTGTCATCTGATTGCGGATTTGCTACTTATAACAAAGCTTTATAGATTGAGGGAGTGTTAAATAATATTAAGAATATATTTAGATTATCTTTGATTAATTTTTTCTTTATTCTAAGTAGTTATAGAAACAGGAGTTTTAGGTAAAGATATTGACTTGTGTCTCATCCTATATTCTGATGTAGATATGAGGATGGTTCCATGCTTTGGTGGGATGTACGGTATCCTGGAGTTCCAGTAACTTCTGTAAAATTCCATTCTGAGCCAGGTATGAAATTTAGCTTCCTAAGTTTTCTTTTTATTTTTTAAATAAAATTTAGTTAATAACTGATCACTTTTGTAGTTCTGAGCATCTGTATTGACGGTTCCTGCAAAGGGGGTATCTCAGGAGCTGCAGATGACAAGATTGTAATGTACAGCTTGGATTATTCTTCGGTAACTTTCATTTATTTTTATTTTCTTTTTCCACTGAAATATCTCTTGCTCCTAAAACTTGTTCATCTGTTTTTTAAACATTTTCAATCTTTAATGTTGATAAGAAGCACAGTCCTTACCCTTTTAAAATAAAACTATAATACCTCTAGTAATTAAGAGAATCTATTGATCCTGCCTTTGGTCAGTGTCCGTGTTTCAATAGTCAGTTTATTTCCTGTGTGTATGATGCGCTCTATGTCTCTCTGGATGCCTTATATCCATGGTACAACGATATCAAAACAACTGTGTTTTCTTCTCTCTTTCTCTTTCTCTTTCAGTTAGTTGCTAATTTTTAATTGTTGGATAGATTAAAATGGTGTACCACTAAAACTATAATGAATCCATTTATATAAGATGTACATTTTCATACTTCAAACTGAGGGATCGATGTAATTGAAGTCATACAAACTGGTCAATAATTACAGATATGAAGACAAATGTGTGACGTGCACTATTGCTTGGTAAAAAAAATTATATCCCTCCATTAATTACGGTTGAAGCCAGTTGTCACTTGTCACCATACAAAAAGAAGATTGTCACTTGGATGTTAGATCATTCGTGTTGACTAGAGGTTGTTGTCCACGTTGAAACATGCTGAATTTGTATGAATAAACAGAGAACAAGATATATTCAGTAAACTAACAAGAGTAGCTATGAAACAGGATGGGAAGTGGGAATGACTGTTTGCTTAATTTGTATTCCATGATTATTTTCTACGAAATATTTTCTGGTGATGATTTTTCAGTCTGCTACTCAATGCTTTCTACATCCCCCCCCCCCCCCCCCATTTTTTTTTGCTTATTCATATTTTTTCTGATTTATATATCATTTTGACAAAAGGGTACATGTGTGGTGAAGAAAGAAATCAGTTTGGAGCGACCTGGCATTGCAGGCACCTCAATTCGGCCTGATGGAAAAATTGCTGCAACTGCTGGCTGGGACCACAGGTTTTTAAATGCATTACCTCCTCCTGATTTTATCAACTTCATTTCATTTTTGGTCACTCGGAATACGGATATTAATGATAATTCTAGGGTTGCATTGTCCGATCTATACGAAAGAAACAAGCGTGCTATTAATGGAAGAACTTCCTTTACATAAACCAGCAATTTTTCGGTACAATGCACTAGTGTTTTAAAATTTAGGTAAAATTTAATATTAAAGTATATGATGGATGAAGATACCATTGTTAAATAAATGGTAAAATCACTTATCTTAATAGAAAAGGAAATAAAATAAGAGAAATTTTCATTGTCTATACTGAAGATTTGGTTTTATTGGATAGGAATAAATAAAGGAATTGGACTTCTTGAATTTGAGATGGTTTTCTCATTTTTCAATAGTGACAGCTATAAAGAAAAAATGATAAAAAATCATAAGGTATATTGAAAATTACGGTGGGAGAGTATTGACAACACTAAGAAAATCATTGTCTAAAATTAAGGGTACTTGATAAGTTTTCTACAGAAAATTTAAGATGCCTGTTTCCCGTCTAGTTTTTACTTTTAATTACTTTTAGTTTCGTTGTCTTATATATTTTACTCTTCAGGACTAACATCTATATTATGATCGTTGGTACAAATGCTGCTGCCCTTTAACATCGGTTATGTTATTGGCAGGGTGAGGATATATAATTACCGCAAAGGAAATGCTTTAGCTGTTCTAAAGTATCACCATGGCACGGTAATGGCCGCTTTCTATAAAAAGGAGGGGAATGAGAGGGACAGAAACAGATAGAATATTAAAAATTTTCCTTGTTTGGATTGCTCAGAAAAACGAAGGGAAGGGAACTTCTTCATGTGAAAACCCACATAAACTAAAACTGGTCCAAATCAGGGGGAAAGTGGGAAGGAAGGGGTGACGGGACTTTTTTTGTATTTTTTAAATGTTATTATTTTAAAAAAATTTATAATATAAGAAATATTAAAAATTTAAAATATATTTTATTAAGTAAATGCTATAATGAAAAAAAAATTACTTTTTTGTTAAATAAAGAAAAAATTGTATAATTATTATAAAAAAATTATATAACTTTTTTATCACTGTTTTATTCATTAAAATAAGTGAAGATTTTTTTTTAATTTTTTGTCTTAATTTACTCATTCAGATAATACTATTTTTTTTCTGTATCATCCCGCTTCCAAATTTATCATAAAGATGTAATTGAAGATATCATTACTGACGCAACATTTTACTGTGATTCTCAATTCGGGGTTTTTTACTGTCAGCAGCTATTAGGTTAAATTTAAGCATGTAAAAATAATAAATTTTTTATTAAAAAATGTACTAATATTTATTATTATTACATTAAAAATAAAAAGTTTATCTTCAATACTGTCACTGATTTAATTGACATGTTTTTTCCGTTTGACATGTTTATCTTGCAGTGCAACGCTGTCACTTATTCATCTGATTGTAAACTTATGGCCTCTGCATCGGAAGACACAACCGTGGGACTTTGGGAATTGTATCCTCCTCGAATGTGAATGAATTCCGGGAAAAAAAAAACAATGTGAATGAATATTTTTAGGAAGGTAAAGGAAAAAAAATTATAATATCAAATATGGAATTCTTACATCGAATAAGTAATATCAAGTCTTCCTACATGTAATGTGAATGAATTTGATGAATTTATACTTTGTTCATATCTTCATTAAAAAAAGTTATGTAAATATACGGTGAAGTTACAACTAAGTGCATATTCAAAAAATATATTTGAAAATTATGTAAACAAGAATGTAATATAAAAATTATAGCTAGTAGCAATACGCATACTAATAGTGCTGAAGAAAAGTGGAAATCCATTGTTATATTTTTACTTTACTGAAAATAAATTTAAATATAAAAGCATAAAAATGATAATAATTGCATAATTATTTTTAAAAATATATTAAAAGTTCTGTTTTTTTTTTATTAACTACTCTTTAAATATTTTAAATCATTCAAACATAAAAAAACATTTCCTTTTTTTTCTTATTTCTCTCTCTGAACAACATATTTTTATCTTATTATTCATCTATTTCTTTTCCATGTTATTTTTTCATATTTATTTTACATTTTATTAAAATAAATAATTAAAGTTTATACTTTTCGAATTATGTTTTAGGTATGGTTTGGACGCAAAAGAAAAAAAGTGGTATGAAATAAAACTTGATCTATGGATTTTAGTTGGAATTGCATTACAATGATGAAATCAGAATTAGAATCTAGAATTTTAATTTTAGTTTCAGTTTTAAAACAGTTTGAATTGATTCGACAGTTATGAATTTTACGTTAGAATTATGTAAAAAAATTAATGTATAATTAAAATTCTCAATCCCAATGTTTAAATATAAGATGTTAAGTTTAAAAATAAGAAAAACTTTAACATCCTAAACAACTGATTTTTTATTAGAAAAAAAAATGCATTTATCATATAGAAACTATAAAAAATATAATAAATATTTTTAATCAAATTTACTATTTTATATGTTTAAAATTAACTCTGATTTGTAAAAATAATTACCCTCTCCCTGTCTTTCCATTTTTTTTTTATAAAAACTAATAGGGATTATTTTTGTTATCTAATTATAAAAAATATAGACCCATTTAGATGCTTTAGTTATTAAATTTAATATATAAGTCGTTAATTCATCTATTAAATATGAGTAATTTTAGAATAAAATATAAACTTATAATATATAAATAATTTTAATAAATTAGTCTTTTGTTTTAATAAAAATGATAAAAAAAATAGTATAAAAGTGGAAAAAGAATGATAATGGTGAAAAATGTAGATTATTATTATTGTTGTTATTAATAATTTTGTAATGGTAATAATAATGAAAATGAGAATAATATTAACATGACAAAAGTAATAATACTAAAATAAAGAACAATTACGGACTATAAATGTAAAATCAACAGTTTGAAGGCATTAATTAGTAAAAAATAGCCCAAACAAATTGTTTTGTGATATTATTAAAATTATAATACTATTTTTATATATTTCAAAAATTATTTTTATTAAATTTATTTCTACTTGATTATAAATCAAACGGGCTATAAAACTGCAATTGGACTTCGATTTTTATGCTTACAATTCTTCTTAACATTAGTAATATATATAGACACACACTACACATCATTATTAAAATGTATATTTTATTAAAAATAAATTTATAATTTTAAAACAAAGAAGCCTTTAGCATAGTGGCTTTATGCATTAGTGAAAATTACAAGTCGGTAAGGTAAAACTCATGCAGCCACGTAGCGCTCGCCCCTAGAAATAGCTTACCAACCTGATCCATCGTTTTAGTGCAAACAGAGGCTGTCTGGGGCACTGCTTGTGTGCTCTAAAATGTAACTAAGACAACGGCAAACTAGGGAGATTGGACCGTCATGGATCAAAAATATTAAATTACGAGTTAAATTATTTTAATTATTATTTATGTAAAGTAAGATTTTTTATATTATTACAAATTTAAAAAATTTTACACTTAATTTAGATATTTTATTTAACTTACATTTAATATATTATAATTTATTATTTTACTATTTATTAATATAAAAAATTTTAAACTTATAGTAACGTAAAAAAATTCTTCTTTTACTTATATTTAAGATTTAAACAGTATAATTTATTTTACATTTTTTCTAAAAATAAATTTAATGAAATTTCATAAATTTTTTAACTCAAAAAATTGTATCACATCAATTTTAAATTTATAAAGATATATTAGCACAACAAACAAAATACATTTATATCTATTGAACGTAATTCTAAAAATTCAACATATTTGCCCCATGGGCTGTGTTTCTGTTTCTTTGTTTTTTATCCTTCCCTTGCTTATACTTCTACGCATTATCCATTTAAAATGGAGGGAATATTTGGACAAGCTTCTGGATTTTGCACCTCTCAACTCAACTATCAAATTCCGTGGCTAAGCTGATAGCTGATTGCGTTGAAGTTAGCCAATGTATCATCTGGGCTACAATTATGGGTTAAGGCTGTACCTACGTGCTTGCAAAGTTTAAATCCAACCAGTTGGTTGGAAAAATCATATCTTTAGTAAATAGTAATTTTGTTATTGATCTTATAATTTCATTTTTTTGTTGGTATTTTCTAATTTCTAGCAATTAGTTATTTGTATTTGTCTATTTAAACGCTTGAATTAAGTGAATAATAGTAAGCAACAATTCATTATAATTCTCTGCTATTTTCTTATCTCAAACTCTTTTCTATATAGAAGCAATATATTGCAGCAGCATTTATTTATTTGTTTGTAATAGTAGTATCATATTGTAGTAGCATTTATTTATTTGTTTGTAATAGTGGTATCAGGACCACTGCAAACAAAGTGATTGCAACCAACAACTTTGTTCAACCATCCATTGCCCATTTTGATGGATACTACGATCACTAGAGTATGTTGATGGAGAACTTCTTGAGGTCCAAAGAGTATTGGCAAGTTGTTTCTAAGGGAATTGAGGAATCAGCAATGTTACAGCAATGACAGAGGCTCAAAAAAGGGAAATAGAAGGGTTGTGCTTGAAAGACTTAAAGGCAAAAAATTATCTTTTCTAAGCAATTGATCGTTCAATCTTGGAAACCAACCTTTGCAAAGACACGTCCAAGCATATTTGGGATTTCATGAAGAAAAAATACTAAGGTTCTGCAAGGGCAAAGAGGCAACAACTTCAACCCCTTCGTTCATAGTTTAAAACACTACGAATGAAATCGGGTGAGTCGGTAACTAATTATTTTTCACGTACAATGGTCATTGTCAACAAGATGCGTATCCATGATGACAAAATAGATAATGTTGCTGTGGTTGAGAAGACACTTCGCTCCATGACTCCAAAATTTAATTTTGTAGTTTGTTCCATTAAGGAAACTCATGTCATCAAGGAACTCTCAATTGATGAGTTGCAAAGTTCTTTGTTCATTCATGAACGAAAAATTTGCCAACAGGAGAAGGAGGAGCATGCATTGAAAGCTTTTACAGATAATCATTCCGCAAACAGAGGAGGTCGTGGTAGAGGCAAAGCTGAGGTTGAGGAAATAATGACCATGGTTACCAAAATTAAGGCCAAGGTAGAGGAAACAATGATTGTGGTTACCAAAATCATCACCACCAACATGAGTCTCATGTCCAACGGAGAGGAAGAGGACGAGGAAGCTATCACTCTACATCCTTCAAAACAAAGTTGGCAAACAAGTCAGATGTTGAGTGTTTTTGTTGTCATAGGTATGGTCATTATCAATCATAATGTCGAGTTAATTTGGAGAATGAAAATGGAGAAAGAACTAACTTTGCAGAAAATGAAGAAGTGTCTTTGCTGATGGTCTGTAATGTTAAAGAAGAAAAGCTAAAGAATTTATGATACCAGATACAGGTTGCAGCAACCATATAAGCAGTGACAAGTCTGCGTTTTCGGTGTTAAATGAGTCTTTTCATGATAATGTGAAGTTTGGGGATGATTCCAAAGTCTTTGTAATGGAAAAAGGAGAGGTAACAATTCAAACAAAAAGAAATTTTGTTCATATTATATCTAATGTTCTTTTTGTTCCAGATTTGAAAACAAATTTGTTGAGTATTAGCCAACTACAAGAAAAGGGATATGAGATTTCGATTAAAGATGGAGTTTGTAAACTTCAAGATGAAAAATTGGGATTAATTGCCCAAGTTGATATGACACTTAACAAGATGTTTCCACTATACCTCCACACTATCACTAATTCATGCTTCACTGCAAGGTTGAAAGATGAAAGCTGGCTTTAGCATTTTCGGTATGGGCATTTAAATTTTGGAGGTTTAAAGACATTGCAGCAAAAGAATATGGTGACAGGGCTCCCACAAATACAAACTTCTTCTCAGATTTGTGAAGAATGAGTAATTGGTAAACAACATCAAGAACCATTTCAGAAAGGAAAATCATGGAGAACAATGAAGGCGTTGGAACTCGTGCATCCAAAAGTGTGTGGACCCACCACTCCGATGTCAAATGGAGGTAAACGATATTTTATACCGTTCATTGATGATTTTAGTAGAAAAACTTGGATTTATTATTTGCATGAAAAATCTGAAGCTCTCACAGCTTTTAAAAGTTTCAAATCTCTAGTTGAAAAAGAAGTAGCGACTCTAATCAAGGTATTGCATAGTGATCGTGATGGAGAATACAATTAAGAAGAATTTGTTAATTTTTGTGATGAGCAAGGAATAAAGAAGTAACTAACTGCAGCATACACACCTCAACAAAATAGCATTTGTGAAAAGAAGAATCACATAGTTTTGAACATGGTACAAAGTCTTTTAACAAGAAGTGAAGTTTCAAAAGCTTTCTGGCCTAAAGCAGTCAATTGGAGCGTCCATATCTTGAATAGAAGCCCCACAGTAGCTGTTCAAAATATCATACCACAAGAAGCTTGGACCGATCAAAGATCGGTCGTAGATTATTTTAGAATTTTTGAGTGCGTTGCCTATGTCCATATCCCAGAACAGAAGCGAAAAAAGCTTGATGATAAAGGAGAAAAATACATTTTTGTTGGTGTTAGTGAGCAATCAAAAGCTTACAAATTGTACAATCCTATCACCAAAAAAATTGTTATTAGCCGTGATGTAGTGTTTGATGAGGGTCTATTTTGGAATTAAGAGGTGTAACGCCCCGAATTTTGGTAATATTATTTATTGTATTTATATAAATCTAAATGCATATATGTGTGTATGTTGACTTACTTGATAATGATGATTATGTGTATTAAGTATATGGATGTGTGTATTGTGTGTATGCATGACTGGATAGGACTGAAACTGTCACTTTCTCGTTGTAGCGAGAAAGTGACAGTTTGGGGTGCATTTCTGGGTGCAGTCTCGCTGTAGCGAGAGGGTCTCATTGTAGCAAGATTCTGCAGAAACCATAGTGCAATTTTCTATAGTTTTTTTACTGCAGCGAGATGGCGTGTTGCTGCAGCGAGGTAGAATATCTCGCTGTAGCAAGAGTGTCGCGACCAGAAAAAGATTTAAAGGGGTTAAGGTTCGGGGAGAGTTATTTCTCCTTCTCCCTTCGAAATTCTTTTGATCCTCTCATTCTCAAAGCTCTAGTCCACCAATTAATTGCCTCCAAAGCCGTTCGCGAGCTTGATTGAAGGTTGAATCCATGTGGGGAACGCTTGGAGGTAAGTTTTAATGGTTAGGATTTTGATTTTTCATCCCCTTCTCTATTTTCGTGGTTCTCTTGGGTTCTCATGGAGTTTCTCCATGTGTTTAGGACGAAATTTGTGAGGGGAAGCACTTCTTGATAGATTTAGCGTGTGAGTCTTCAATCCAAGGTAAGGGGGACTCTATCCTACTCTTTTGTGCATGAATTGTTGTTATTTTTCTGAATATTGTGGTTGAGTTAGTGGGTAGGAAATTGTTGAGAAATGTAATATGGGCCATGTGCTGTGATGTGTGAACATTATGTGTGTTGACCCGAAATTGATGGATTGTATGTAAATGTTGTATGATAGAATGAGGGCATGCATGCCGAGTGTTGTGAATGGGTATGGACACGTGTGCCGTGTATTTGAATGAATATTATGAAAATGTGGACCCAAAGACCGTGTAATATGAACGATAATTGCAGGCTGCGTGCCGTGTGCTGTGAATTGAATATAAGTTGTGTGCCTGTGTAAGCATGATTACTGCATGCATGAATGAAATATGTGTGAATGGGCGTATTAGCACTATTTTAATGTGCTGTGAATGGTTTAGCGATACACTGAAGGTGTGGAAGATATGGACAGTAGAAATACCTTGGAGAAGAGGGAGTGATGGTGACACCGACTGCGGAACGGGTGCACCACGGGCCACACACTCTTTTTCTGACTAGACCTCTGACCATTACCTTTGCTGAGCGACCCGTGACTACCCACGCGATATCTGTGAGGCGGGGGTAACCGGCGACCATTCATGGTGTAAATCTGTGATCACAATGCCACAGTGAGTGTGGCTGACGTGCATGTGCATGGATTTATGTGTTGTGTTTATGGATGTGAAATGTTGTCAATGTCGTGAGTGCATCGGTGTTAAATTGACCTGAGCTGTATGATAACGTTGCTTGTGATTGTGTTTATTTAATGTATTGGAAATGTTCTAGAGGTGAGACTCTACGTTGATTGTGTGTTTTTGGGTAATGTAGAGTACTTACCTTTACATTCATTTTTCAGGTAATCAAGACGATCAGCACCGGACTCAATGAATGGATGAATGGACTGCTATAGGACTTAGCTTTTATTTTGAAATTGTTGTAACTAAACTAGTCTTGTAACATTCATTTGATATTAATTTGTAACCCTTTCCTTATTTCAAGTATTTTACGAAAATTAGTTATTCTAATTTGTGAAATTATTATTAAATCAAAATTAAATTTAAGGTATTACAGGATGCAGACAAAGCTGAACAACAAATATAAGCTGATTCTAATGGTGAAGATGAAGAAGGAACACAACAGCCAATAGCATAAGTGCAAAGTGAGCAACAAGCAGTTGAACCAGCAAATGAACGTCCTCAACAAAACAAGAGGAGACCTGCATGGATGAATGATTTTGTGGTAGATAGGATTAATAAAGAGGAAGTTACGCATTTTGCTATATTTTCAGATTGTGATCCGGTAGCCTTTGAAGAAGCTGTCAAAATGGAGAAAGGCAATGAATGAAGAAATGACAGCCATTGAACACAACAATACTTGGTAGCTGACTGATCTTCCTAAAGGGCACAAAACTATTGGTGTGAAGTGGGTTTACAAGACAAAACTAAAGGAAAATGGCGAGGTTGACAAATTTAAGGCGCGCATAATAACGAAAGGCTATAAGCAGCAATTTGGGGTTGATTATAAAGAGGTGTTTGCTCTTGTTGCTTGTCATGATACAATCAGGTTGGTAATTGCTATTGCAGCTCAAAACTCATGGCCCATCTTCCAATTAGATGTAAAATCGGCATTTCTATATGGTGATTTGAAAGAACAAGTGTTTGTTTATCAACCTCCTGGATATGTGAAGCAAGGAAATGAGCACAAAGTATATAAGTTAAACAAGGCCCAAGGGCTTGGTATAGTCGCATCGAAGCTTACTTTCTAAAAGAAGGCTTTCAAAAGTGTCCATATGAACATACACTCTTTACCAAGGTTTGTTATGAAGATAAGATGATTATTGTTTGTTTATACATTGATGATCTTATTTTTACTAAGAGTGATGTTGCCATGCTTAACAAGTTCAAGAAGTTTATGATGACTGAATTTGACATGACTGATCTTGGCTTGCTTCCATTTTTTTGGGCATTGAAGTGGTGCAATCAACTACTGGAATTTTTATTTTCCAAAAGAAATATGTGCAAGATATTTTAGACAGGTTTCAAATGAAGAATTGCAACTCAGTTTACATACTTACTGAAGTAGGCATGAAGCTTATTCAAGATCCTGAAAGGAGAAAAGTTGATAGCACCATCTACAAGCAAATGGTGGGAAGTTTGATGTATTTAACTGTAACAAGGCCAGACACTATGCATGCCATAAGTCTCATTAACAGGTTCATAGAGTGCCCAAAGGAAATTCATCTTTTAGCTGCAAAAAGAATACTTTGGTATTTGAAAGGTACTGCTAGTTATGGTTTGCTCTATAAATAGGGTAAAAAACCAAATTTATTTGGCTTTATAAATAGTGATTATGCTAGTGATCCAGATGATAGGAAGAGTACTTCTAGTTATGTATTTATGTTGGGCTCAGGAGCCGTTTTGTGGTCCTCAAAGAAACAACCAATTATTACTTTATCTACAACTGAAGCAGAGTTTTTAGCTACAACAACATGTGTCTATCAAGCTGTTTGGTTGAGGAAAATACTTGTTGAATTACACTTGTTGCAGCAAGGAGCAACATTAATTTTCTATGATAATAATTCAGCAATTAAACTTTCAAAGAACCATGTGTTACATGGACGGAGCAAGCATATTGATATAAATTACCATTATTTGAGGGATCTCACAAATAATAGAGTCATTGGTTTGATTTATTGTAGAAGTGAAGATCAAGTTGATGATATTTTCACTAAATCTTTAAAGATAGCTGCATTTCAGAAGTTAAGAAGGTTGCTCGGTGTTTGCACTTTAGATGATTCATTAGTTTGAAACTGTAATCTTTTAAACAAAATATTTGCAAATATTTTGGTTTAAGGAAGAGTTTGTTAAGGCTGTACGTATGTGCGCACGGAGTTTAAGTCCAAGTAGTTGGTTAGAAAGACCATATTTTTAGCAAATAGTAGTTTTGTTATTATTCTTATAATTTTATTTTTCTGTTGATAGTAGATTCCTAATTTCTTGCAATTAGTCGTTTGTAATTGTCTATTTAAAGGTTTCAATTAAGTGAATAATAATAAGCAGCAATTCATTATAATTCTTCACTATTTTCTTATCTCAAACTCTTTCTTCTATAAAAGGAATACATTGCAGCAAAGTTTATTTATTTGTTTGTAACAATGATATCATATTGCAGTAACATTTATTTATTTGTTTGTAGCATTATGCATGTTTTATTTCAATGATCTTGATTTGGCTCAAAACTATTTTTTTTAATGTGTAATATGTTAAACAACTATATAGGTATGAGTATCCGTTTGATTTATGTTAAAATAAACTTGATTTAACAAATTTAATTTACTAAATATAATTGGGTTATATGTATAAATTAATTTAAAATTTTTTACTTCTGTACAAACATAGCCTAGCCCTGATTCCATAAAGAAGCCGCCACGGAAACTTATGTACAAAGAAATGCTTTTAAAAAAAAGTTAGGAAAGAATATAAAAATAAAAAAAATGCTCTAATACTTGTTTTCTTGGATCAACACAGACATCACAAAACATGCAATTTTCAGGTTGGTTGCACTCATAAATGTAAGATGCCTTGACCAAATCGGGAAGAAATTAGTGGGAGCTATGTCCCTTTACAGCATCACTTTGTTGGTAGCTAAGGCACCCATTGATAGAGATCTAATAAGCCACCCTTTGTTATAGCATAGCACGCCACAAAACAATAACATGCGTCTGCTATGAAGCTAGAATACATGGTAGCACCCATATCTGATTTCATTTTATTTTTTATTTCTGAGAACAATATTTATGGCCCCAGATTTAAAATCCATCTGAAAGTCATACGAAAATGTTAGAATTATCATTTAACAAATCCACGTTAAGATTAAGACAGGGCAACTAACTATTCGAGCCCACATCGTTTTCTAATTCGGCGTGGAAGTGTATGATAAGATTAATTAGATCTTTTTCTGTTTACGCGCCCAAACTCCAAACCCAGATCTTCATAGTGTCTTTGCTAATCAGGCAACCCAGTACATGTTCCTTTCTGGTGTGAAATGCGCAATTGGTTTTACAGAATCTTTTTTCTGTGAAAAAAAGTTTTGGAAAATATGAGTCATGTGATTTTCTCAATATATTACAAGTCTCGACAAGCATATAAATGACCTTTTCTTTGACTAAAATTAAAAAATAGACTACATTTTCTTTAGTTAAAAGATATATATAGGGAGGAAAATGTATTTGACTTAAATTAAAAATAAAAGAAAGAGAATCGCAAGGTTCCAAAATAAAAATAAATTGCATACCTCAACAATAACTTACGTACAGATATAAAGTATAAAAAAGAAAAGTTTGATTCATCTTAGCTAAATCATATAGTCAATTAAATCAATTCTCGTTCCTTAAGCTTTCGAATTGTACACCTTTTGCTCCCTCTTTTACAGTGAAGGAGGAGAACATTAGTCCCAAGTAACCACTCGATGAATCAAAGCATAAAAACACGAGCGCTGAACAGGGCTTTGCACTCTTTTTCCTTTTAAAAACAAAGCCCACATCGAAAATCAAGTCACTGGCTACCATTTTACTCTGATTATCTAAGAGAATAAATAAAGAATTAGAAAGATGACAAACAAAGTAATTATGAGTTATGAAACGCGATTAAGGGAAACCACACAACTTTCCAATTACTTCTCCACGAATAGAATGAAAAGGTAATTAAGGAGCATATTTTAACTTTTCTGAGAAAAGGTGTCACAGGTGTATGAAATTACTTAACTTTAAATACTTTTCACTATACATTTAGAGGTGCACGTTCTGTCATCTGAAAAATTTTGAGATTTCCTCACTGTACTTCGTTCTTTAACTTTTTATTTAAAAAACAACACTATTGGTTTATTATAAAAAAAGTGTTACAAATTCATATAATACAAGCCTGTGCAATCGTATCCACTCCCAAACGAAGGTAGAAGTACAATTAATCACGAAGTTTTGTTTATTTTATTCTTTTTGTACATCATGAAGTTTATGAGATAAATATTGATGGTTGATAATGATATGAAGTGAAATCTAAGAGCGTGTGCACAAAATAAATGGTATGAGTAATAAATTTGCAATGTGGAATTCCTCATAAATGATTACATTAGAAGGACATGCAGAGGCAGGGAAAAAAGAGAGGAGAGAAAAAGTTGAATGGCATCATTTATTCTTTCACACCTAGCAACAACAACTGCAATAGCAACATTAATGTGCCTCATCCATGTCTTCTGTATTTAATTTTTCAAAAGAAAACAAAGAAGAGTAGACAGAATGGGTCACCGACGAAACAGAACATTTTGAAGTGAGAAAGGGAAGAAAGAAAAGGCATCTATGATTGAAGAATGTCCGTTGTCTCTCGTCATTGGAGATTGAGAGTGAAAAATACGCTTCACTCTTCCTCTTCCTCTTCCTCTGTCTTGCACGTGAAAACAAAATTACATGATTCTTACCCACGCGCAGGATTGCATGCGTGGGACCCTTTCTTCATACTTCATAATTCATCCATCTGTTAATCTAAGAATGAACCACCAGATTTGTTAATTATATTAAAACACTTGTGTTTATTAAGATATTTTTAAAGTATTAATTGTTGTGATGTTATCAGGTAATTTATTTATTAGAGAGAATCTGAACCCCTTAATTTTAGATAAATCCTTGGATATTATTTATTATAAATCCTTAAATTATTATTTATAAACTTAATTAAGACTGTTGATTATTTAATTTTTTTTATATCATCATGAAATTATAAATTATCATATAAAGAAATTTATTTTTTATAACAAAGAATTTTAAAATTGTATGTTATATGTTTTAATTAATTAACCGTGTATTTTTTTTAAAATTAATAGTATGTTAAAATTAAGCTTATTATTTATTTTATATATTATATTAGAACGTACATTTTTTTGACAATGACCTACTACCTATATTCTTAATTTCTTATGCATACTACCTCTTTAATATTGAAAATTTTAAATTAATGTTATGAAATTAATTTTATTGTGATTTTTAATATATTTTAATAATATTTTTCTCAACTGATGCTGTAAGACACTGGGTAGTAAGATCTCAATAAAAGTTAAAGATGTTAGTTAATTTGGGTGGGGATTTTTAATATACCAGCAATTTATATATATTTAAAAAAATTGAAATTATTGGTTTTTTAACATCAATGTTAAGGGTTAATTTATCTAAACATTTTTTCTTGAGAATGAATTTATTTTTCACATTCTTGTATAATAAATATTTCCAATGCTTCCATAAAATTACTGGGACCTACTTATCTTAATTTTTTTTTACCCAAATAAGTAATATATCTTCACTTAAGTAATGATTTTTGTGGTGAATTTCGCTGTTCTGGTGAGAAAGAGAGCCTAAGAAATTAAAGCGCCTGAACTTAAGGGGGAAAAAAAATGCAATCAAGGATACTTCTATAAAGACAAAACTAATACAACGTACAATTTAAATTATATATATATATATATATATATATATATATATATATAAACAGGTTTTTATAAAAGGAACTATAATTAATATTAAAACCCAATTTTTTTAATTTATTTTGGAAATAAATATACTGTCCTAGGAATTTTTAATACTTTTTAAAAATTATTAATCATTTTCGTAATCTTTCATTAGAAAGTCATTTTTTAGAGTTTTTAATTAGTTTAAATGCTTTACTTGCTATACTTGGATTTTTTTTTATATAAACAGACAAATATAAATAAAAAATAAAAAATATCATTTTAAGTTTCTATATGAACAAATAATTCAGAAAATCATTCTTCTTGTTTTAATAGCTAAAGGGATATGGTTATTCTAGGGAGAGAATTTCATTTATGTCTAACAATAATCTACTGTGATTAGTTGATGCACTGATTAAAATTGATTAAAATAAGCATGTCCTGTCTTTTCAATATAACCATATCATGCACTCAATAATAAACAAAATCTAATAAACAATAACAAAATTATTCTTATCTCTTCAAACTGATAAATATGATTTTTTTCCTCTCTTAAAAATAATATATTCTTCCAGATTTTGTTAGTAATTACTATTTATTTTAGACACACATAAAATTTCTAAATCTGTATATTTCACTGGATATCCTCGTATTGCAAATTAAGAAGTATTTATTATTTTTCATTTCATATGTTTAAAGAAAATTGTTAACCACCGTTAAATTACATCGGTTTGGACATATTTAATAATATTTATTAAAATTTAAAGTACTTAAAGTATAAAGTAATATTTACTGAAAATTTTGATATTTTCTTTTATTAGTAGTTTTTCTATTTTCTTAAGAATACTTACTAGTAAATTTTCTCATTTCAATAAATAAATTAACAATAAAATACTTTATACAGGTATAAGACAGTTCTTTTTTTTAGTAAGAACGAATTAAAATATTTATTGTTATTTGATAATATTTTTATCCTTAACACGATTGCTAGGATAAAGTTAATGAAATTTTTAAAAAAATACAAGTAAACATTTTTTATATATATTAATATTAGTTTTAGTACTAAAGCTAGCATGTCATAGATTTTGCTATAATTATTTAAAAAGGATTTTCGATGTTGGCGATTGTCCAGACAGGGAAAGGAAAAATGGATTTTTCTCGTTCCCGAACATGTAAGCTTCGTCCACTATTGGAGAGAAGGGTGCTAAGTCTTTGCTTTCTAAATCGAGTTTACATTTCAAACCAAATTGTAAGCATTGTTTGTCCTCTCACTTTACCTAGGTGGCATATGAAAAACTTCATCCACTAAAATAATATATTAAAAAAAATTAAAATGTGAGTTAATGCGATTTCTCGTAAAAATTATTTGTACTTTTAATGGAAGTTCTTATTTTAGAAGCTAGATTTTATTTTATTTTATTTTAAAAAGCTATTAACAGTATTTCAGTGGCAATAATTTAGAATTATTTAAAATTATTTTGAAGGGAAGGGAATGAAGATGTGAAGAAGAAAACTTTTTTTTGACATTAAAGGAAAAATAAATAGAGAGAAAAGAAAGAGTTTGAAACTAAAACCTACGATTTTATTTATTTAAAGGATACAGAATGTACCTTCTTCTTTTTTATATTTTTTATTTCCTTTTATTATAGTGCTTTGCATTAAGGTACTTCCATTATATTTGTAAAAAGATGGACATCTCGAAGGCAAACACATCATTTTTAGACTAAAAAATAATTTAGAACTAGCTCTTGAATGATAATAATTGAAAATAAGAGTTTTTATACTTGATTTAAGGTGGATATATTTTGCGAGAAAATTAGGAAGAGTAAAGATGAAAATGTAAGAAAAAGAGAGAGAAAGATAAATATAAAGTAATTATAAAAGAAATATTAACAAGTGCCTTTAAAGTATAGCTATTAGCTATTATAAAAATGAAGGCCAGGAAAATATAACTGTTACTTTTTCTCCCTGTAACACTAGAACCCATCCGTAGAACGTAGTTCTTTTTTCCTGGGCTCTATCCACCATTGCCATTTTTCACCAAAAAACGACATTTCTTATTGCACCTCATGCAATCATCGCCTCACTATTGGGCATATTTGTGGTAAGTCTTTGCTTTCTAAATTGGGTTTACATTTCAAACGAAAAAAATAAGTAAATCATCATCACACACTCGCCCAGTGATTTGCATTGCTTGTAAGACTACATTTTGCACGACTATGAAAGCACGAGAATTATGCAGTTTCTTCTCAAGAATTTCTCAAAATTCAAACTCACGCTCTCACGTTAGGTTATTGAGTCTGCATTTTTTCTCGACCCAATTCATTGTCTAAAATGAGGTTCCATTTGAAATATTTGACTGTGAAACGAAGCTCCAAATGGTGAGCAAACTCAAATAAGAACATCCGTTGTGGGATTAGACGGAGCCGCACCAGTCTGTCCCCTATCATAGTCGAAGTATTATTATCAATATCAAATCATGATTCATAAATGTAAAACTATTTATATTTTTATTTCCATTTTAAAACCATTTCAAGTTGATAAATTTAAAGTGTGTTTAATTTTATATTCAAATGCATTAAAATTTATATTTACTTAACGATATTAATTATAGCTTCGAAGGTGAATCTGCGTTTACAACTTTTCAAGCTTGTTTTCAAACACACTTCCATGACTTTACGATGTAAAATGGGCAAATGGCAAATGAGCTGCTGTGCAAATTGCATATCGTTAAGTTCAACTCCCATCCAGAAGCTGTAACCTTAGAATAGAAAATATGATGTTATGATAAATTTATTCATCAATCTATTAACATATTTTTTATTTTTTTAAGCACTTACTAACATATTTTATTTTTATGTCTCATAAAGTGTATAGACCTGTGAATATATACACCGATTTACCATGAAGACGGAACCAAATAAGCACATGGAAGCTGCAGCTAGCAATGTGTCGTTAGTGTAATAGAATCATTTTCAGCCTCCAAAAAACACTGTGGAAAGAATGGTATCCCACGCGTTCACTTGCGTGTGGGAAAAACACTTCTCAATGATCTCTCATATCTATGAATCACCCGCGATCCTCTGCAGTATTTAAAGCCGATAGCAGCCAAGCCATAGCAGTAAGTAATCCACAGCAGAAGTTATTCCAAAACCCAAAACATGACTCCTTCACTTTTCCTCGTCCCTCTTCTGCTCCACATTCTCCTATCCACGCCGTCTCCGGCTGAAGCCGACAACGGCCAGTGGCAGCTCCTACAAGAAAACATTGGCGTTGTGGGCATGCACATGCAGCTTCTCCACAATGACCGCGTCGTCGTTTTGGACCGAACCGACTTCGGCTTCTCAAACTTAACGTTACCCAAAGGAAGATGCCGCAACAACCCAAAAGAAATGGTCGTGCAAACAGACTGCACCGCTCACTCCCTCGAATACGACGTCGTATCCAACACATTGCGCCCTCTCTTCGTGCAAACCAACGTGTGGTGTTCCTCCGGCTCAGTGTCCCCCGACGGAACCTTGGTCCAGACCGGCGGCTTCAACGACGGCGACCGCGCCGTCAGGACATTCAACCCGTGCGGCACGTGCGACTGGGAGGAGGTTAACAATGGACTCGCCGCGCGTAGATGGTACGCGACCAATCATGTTTTGCCAGATGGAAGACAAATCGTGATCGGCGGAAGGAGGCAATTCAACTACGAGTTTTATCCCAAGACAGAAGCCAATGCTAAGAACACTTACAGTTTACCGTTTCTTGTACAAACCAACGACCGTGACGCAGAAAACAACCTTTACCCGTTTGTTTTCTTGAACGTGGATGGTAACCTCTTCATCTTTGCCAACGACCGCGCTATCTTACTCGATTACAATAAAAACAGAGTGGTGAAAACGTACCCTCGAATACCCGGTGGAGACCCAAGGTGTTATCCTAGCACAGGTTCCGCGGTTTTGCTTCCTCTCAAGAATTTGCAAGCGAAGAATGTTGAGGCTGAGGTGTTGATTTGCGGTGGAGCCCCCAGAGGGGCTTTTCCGCAAACCCTCTCCGGTCGGTTTGTCGGAGCATTGAAAACGTGCGCTCGAATTAAAATCACCGACCCTAACCCGGATTGGGTAATGGAAACCATGCCTGGTGCCAGAGTCATGAGTGACATGGTTATGCTTCCCAATGGCAACGTTTTGATTATCAATGGAGCCGCTGTAGGGACTGCGGGTTGGGAATTGGGCCGAAACCCGGTTTTGAACCCGTTTCTTTATAAACCCGATAGCCCACTCGGGTCGCGGTTCGAGTTGCAAAACCCGTCGAGCATTCCCCGAATGTACCATTCCAGTGCCGTTTTGCTTCGCGATGGTCGAGTTCTCGTTGCTGGGAGCAACCCTCACATATTTTACAATTTCAGCAACGTTATGTTCCCAACGGAATTGAGGTTGGAAGCGTTTTCTCCGTCGTATCTTGAGGCTGGATTCTCTGACGTGCGTCCCAGAATCGTGGCTCCAGAATCCCCAACCAAACTCAAGTACGCTCAGGCGTTGAAGATTCGGTTCGAGGTGACGGCGACTTTGGCTCGTGATTCTGTGACGGCGACGATGCTGGCGCCGCCGTTTACGACGCACTCGTTCTCGATGAATCAGAGGGTGTTGGTGCTGGAGCCGAAGAATTTGAATGATGTTGGGGAATCAACTCATGAAGTTGAAGTTACTGCGCCAAGTTCGGCTATTCTTGCACCACCCGGTTTCTATTTACTGTTTGTGGTTCATCAAGAGATTCCAAGCCAAGGTGTTTGGGTCCAAATACTGTGATTTTTCGTCTGTCACTGTTGACAAGGCAGTTTGGATCTCTGGGATATGTTTCTGGTCTTATCTCTTTTTTCTTCTTTGAATTATTTATTGTTTTGAATGTCAGGGTCCAGGGACAGGGAGTGAACAGATTCTTAGGTGGCGAGCATTTACTGAATATATGGGGGAATTATAATTGAAATAAAGTGATTTATGAGAGGCATGTAAAAGTGTCCTAAATGTGTTTGTAATTACTACTGCTATTTGTCTATGGATACTTCTTTCCTGTTCTTAATTTTTTCATGGATAAATTATCCTTCATTTTTCATGAAAATTATTTTTTTATATTTTAAAAGCTATTTGTTATTTTTAATCATTAAATTTTTTTCATTTTTGAAAAGATTTTTCTCTTTTAAAAATATAAAGTAAATATATTTTTATTTAAAAAACACTTTTTAAAAATGGAACAAACATAGTGTTTAAGATTTTTTCTCTGTAAATTTTTAATCTTTTAAGATTTTTAATATTTTTAAAAATAATTATTTATTGTAATTTAGGTATTCTAGCCATATTAAATACTTACTTTAATTTTAAAAAGTATGCTAATTTTGTACAGTAATTAATTAATTTTTTAATAAAAAAGAATTTGTTTACACTATAGTAAATAACAAATTAAATAATCTCATTCTAAGTATGTTAGCGAGACTTTATCTATAAAAAATTAAATTAAATAATTTAATTTTATTAATGCATATAATTAGATAATTTTAGTTTTAGAAAATCACTACAATAAGCAATTAAGATCTAACAGACATGCATCCACATTTATTAGGTTAAGCTTACATCAGGCTTCCAATATTTTGAGTGTTTTTAAGAACACCCTTGCTAGCAACAAAGGGAACTGACGTAACACACATTTAAAGACACTTTGCAAGTTGCAACTTCAACATATATAAGGAGTCACTAGAGACATTCACACTTGTTCATTTTGTAGGCTGCTTCCAGGACTTCTCACACGTAGTCAGAGTTGATGTCGGTGATACTGTTGGTGCCACCGTTTAATACACACTCTTTCTCGACGAATTGTCGATGGCGAAATCGATTGATAGTATAAATTCTACTTGGCATCTTCTGCTCTCAGTGTTCTATTTCTGCAAGTTCATCAAGACATTCCGAGGGCGGGAATTTGAATGTTGATGCATGCAATGATTTCTTTATGCTCCCTATCTTTATAATTAGCAAAATACTTTTTCAACCCTAAGTAAAAGTATTTTTAAAATAAAATATATTTCTAGAAGGTCCACAATAAAAATGATAAGTATACGCTAATATCTGTGTTAATTTAAAAAGGTTCAGATGATAAAAAAAAAAATTATAATTCTTTGCGCATTGGCAAAACTTACAATATGTTATATCATTTACTATTCAAACATATATATTTTTTGTTTTATTTTTATCTTCTATTGCTTTATTGGGTGTAATGTAAAAGGACATCTGTACATAAAAGTATCATTTATATATTTAAATGCATGCTAATTTTCTACCTAGAGTAAATTACTTTATTAATATCCCTGTGCAAATTTGTAAATATAACTTAATTTTTAAGATGGAAAAACAAATAACTAGATCAATATTTTTATTTGTATGATTAATATTTATAGTAATTGAAATTTTTTAGTTATAAGCTTTCAACAAATTTTTATTTTCATTTTTTACCAATTTTGTGTAATCTATATAATCAATTTCACTCAATGAAATAAAACACAATTATTATTGTATGATGCAGGTGTTTATAAAGTATACAATGTTTTATTTTTATTTCATTAAATATTTTAGGTATACAAAATTAGTAATAAATAAAATAATTATTCATATTATACTATATATTAATAAAATACTTTAAAACTAAATATCAAGGTTTTTATTTAGTATTTGAAATTATTAATTTATTTTATATTTAAAAGAATCACTCTTTTGGATAATTGAAGGTTAAATATGCTATGCATTTTGTTAGGACTAAAAATAGTTAAACGATTAGAAATTAATTTCTAAACTTATTATCTGTAGATTTTTTTCGTTCATATTATAATAATTAGTAAATATATGTAATAGTGTATGAATAAAAAATTGAATTTTCTTATCTCCCAAGTGAATTGATTTATAATATACACTTTAATTTAATACTGGTGTTCATTTAAAAATTTATTAAATCTTGTTTTTTTTATAATTTTAAGTCTGTTGTTAAAAAAAATTAAAAAATTAAAGATAAGTAATGTTTTCTTTATTCTGTTTATTCTTAATTTTTATTTCCTAAATCAAAAAAACTATTTATTTACAAAATTTTTATTCTATTAATTAATAATTAATATCAGAATAAAAAATTATTGAGTTCTAAACATGTAATATATGTTTTTTAACTCGTATGATTATTATCCTCTTGTTAGAAAAATTTTATATTAAAATAAGAAATATTAAATAGTTATTCCTATTCATGTGTACTGTTAGATTTGTATTTAATGTATATAATAACAAACTTTATTTTATGAACAATATTTGTTTTGATTTAATCATTAAACAGGTTAATAATAACTGTAACAAAAAAGTATTAATAAAATAAATAGTACTAAATTTTTTTAAAAAAATTAGCATGTCAATATATAATTTATGTTACTTTTTTATGAGACAAATGTTTTAAAACATTGTAACTTTTTTTGCTGTAAAGTTATGTGTATGTTTTATTTTGATATAAGAATAAATGTAAAAGAATAATGCAAATGAATTGAAAAAAAAAAACAATTTTACCCTTGTTTACATTATGAAACCAAAAAATTATTATATTTAAGTATATAAAAATTAATTATTGTAAAAAATATTTTAAAGCCTTATAATGTAATAAAAAAAAAATCAATTTTTGTCATTATAACCTATCTTTATCCATCTATCCTGTTTTTTTCGTAGACTGAGGAGTTTTTTTTGGGTGGTCCCACATGCAACGCATCTTTCGTTGCTGCCGGTCATCGATATTAAAAAAGATAGCATGCATTGAAATTCAACATTTATTTAGCAATGAAATTTATTTCATAATTTTGTCTATCTAAAGAGAATTTCAAAGTGTGCAGAGAATTTATATCTTGACACCATAAAGAATATGAAAAGAAAATTCAATGGAATTATACAAAAATGCAATTTTAATTAAATTATTTTAACATTGTAAAATTCTTTAAATTCCCGTCTAATAATGTAGTATCATATAATAAAAATATACAAATTATTTGAACATCTAATTAGTATTTTTAAACAATAATTAATGTCTTAAATTTAATTATAAAAATTATTTAAATAAACTAAAAACAACCCACTTTAATTAGTTGTATTAAGTAATTTATCAAAATAAATTGAAATTAGTTTATGAAAATTATAAAAATTTTCATTAATTATTCAAAACTATTTTAAACACATTATTAATTAATTGAAATATAAAAAGACGTATACTTGTTCCAAAATATAACTTTATTTGAATAACATATGCATAGTGTATTAAAATTATGAGACTTCGAAGTATGTAAAATATATTTAATTATTAAATTTATTTTTCATCCAGTTTCTCTGTATCATTCTGTCAACCGTGTGGGTTGGAATAATCTTAGCTATCTAATAAACTTAAAATTTAAAGGTGAAATTATTAACTAACTGGGTTTTATAAAATATAAGTTAGACTCCAACTAATTAAATATTAGTTGCCATCTAATTACCTGACATATATCCAGCCCTATCTATCTCTAAAATTAACCTCCAATTAGTTAAAAAAGGAAGCAAGCATTAAAGCATGATTAACACCTCGTGATTAGGAATGGCTTGAGGTGCATGCACAAATATTACTAGCAACAAATTATTTAATACACCATTTGAAATATCTCTCTCATTATTTATTAAAATTAACTATAAAAATTATTTCAATCCTACTTTTTTTCTTTCTTTTCATAAATTAATATTTTTTTCTTATGAGAAAAGGCTCCAGAAATTAAGTAAAAATAAAGATGTCTGTGATGTGGCAAGCAGCAAGGCCTGTGCCACTAACGTAAAGCCCCATCCACGTTAACTTTAAACCAACCCAACCTCCAGTTCTATTGCACGTGGGTTATGCGACTCCATTAGATGAGCATATAAGTGTGTCACTGAGATTTAAATTTTAATATTACATTTTACTGTATATCTTGAATATGTGAAACAAGTCATTCATTGTGATGTATTTACACATTTTTAAATAATAATTTATTTTTCTATCTTTTTTATTTAATCAAGCATTGGGCTTCATAGTGAATTTCAACAGCATGATAATTTTTAAAAATTTGCATATTCAAACAAATCACAAATAAAATATATGCTGATTTTAAAATTTTAAAAACAATTTGAAAAAAAAGATTATCATTAAGTAAAATGGTTCAGGCCAACCATGCATAATTTGTGTTACATATGTCCGTGTGTATAAAATAATAATAACCCCTAACTTTTTATTTCCGCCAATAATAGTTTAAAATTCAGAATCATGTTTACACTCATCTCAATAATAATTTTTGGGCATATATCATTTTTGCTTTTGTGCAAAACTTTAAAACATAACCTAAAAGAATATCTGCACACAAAATGATCGTAATTGACATTGACTTTGAGAAGTTAATTATAACAACTATAAAAGAAGTCAGCACTGTTGTTTTCATAATTTTATCATTCATTTCAACATAAAATAATTAATATTTCATATAATTATTATTTTATCATGCATCCTAAAAAGTTTGTTTTTAAATTAAATAAAACATTTTTCCTTTTAACTCTTTTTAAAAGTTTAGATCAAAAAGTGAGAATGTCTGAAAAAAATTTAAAAAGTGAAAAAAAAAATATATGTATTACAAATATCAAAGTGCATGCCAATTGGATGGCTGAATGTGGTGAGAGAGACACAAACTGGTGACTTGATAACGCTAAACTCACTCATTTAATTTATTTATTTAAATATTTTTGTGCGGAGTTGAAATGATAAAACAGAGAGAGGAAATGAAGAATAGGAAAATGTAGTGCAAGTAGAGAAAGTGGCATCGCTTAGGTACAGACACAAACCGGTAAAACCCCCCGACCCTAGTGCCGCACAATTCTCTTCACTCCTTCTCTCTTCCTTGAAGGTTAGGGTTTCACGTTCCAATTTTCCCAATCTTCACTTTTATTTATGGCTCTTCTTGTCTGTGCTGGACGCAATCTCACCTTCAATTTCTCTCTGACTTACTTTGACTTGATATTTTTCACTTCACAGTATCTTCTACTTTTGATTTCAGTTTTTTTTTCCTTTTGAAGAATTGCTCACATTCGCTTCAACTGCTTCTTCAGATTTTTTTAATATTTCTGCTCTTCACTGTGTTGGAATCTGTTGGTGGTTAAAATTCTGGATCCTCCTTTACTGTTGGACTTAGTGGAAACTCAAGGGTTGAACCGTTCTGGAGATCCAGGAACTGGATTTTTATTCTTGCACAGAAATGCGTCTGGGTTCAATTATTGGTTGACCTCCATGATACAAGGAGGGATGTAGTAAGAGATTTACGCAAGTGGAGCCGCATCTCACTGGGAATGAACTAGTAACGAGGGTTTTGGGTAGTTTATCTTTAAAATTAAAAAGCAAATGAGCCCAAGTATAGCTTTATCTATTTTCAATTTAGCTATTGATATTCAATTATCCATCGGTCATGGTCATGGTCGAGGCTTTTCGTTGCTTTTTGAAATCCCTTGTAGATTGAATGGAGTGAATGAACGAGTGAGTAGGGTCAACTTAAACTTGTTTACTTTTTTCTTTTCTTTTTTTCAGTTTTGCTGAACTTCATTGTGCCAAAATCTTTTAAATTTCAGCATGACCACTTTTTCTTGATTATTTCCTTTTTTAGTACTCTGCACTTGTTTTGCGTAAGATAGTCATTAGTCTTGGATGAAAGTTGATAATAAGTTTCAAAACAGTGCATTTAAAACTTTGTTTCCTGTTTATTGATACTAGGATTTAGGAGTGTGGCCTTCGTGAAGTACTACTTGAAAAGGAACTTGATTATATGGTTGTCTATCAGCATTATTTGGTGATAGGTATCTATGCATTATGTGTTCAGAAGATTAGAATAAAAAGGGATTCTTTCTGCCAATTCATTTTGCCCAATTTTTTCAATACACTTTTATGGTTGATCTTTGTTCATTTGTTACACCTTTGTTTCCTTGTTGCTTCTATGGAAGTTCGGAAATAAGAATGATGACTGATAAGTTTGATATGATATTGCAATAATTTTAAGAACTTTAATTGTTTCTATTTTTATTGCTGTGGACTGGTAACTGCTTGCTACACTACTACCATGTTCCTTGAAATTTTTAAATAACATTTATTATTGACGTAAAATCAGAGATTAAGTTAATGAACTTTCAAATATTTCCATTATTGTTGCTTTGGTAACATCTACTCACTAGTTACTACTTTACTACCAGGTCTGCCATGCATATACATCTGTGTGCGTCTTACTATCCCCTCATACCATAATTTCCTTTTAAGGTTTCTGGAAACTTTGAATATGTGTTTTTTTTAGCTTATATGGAAGTGTATACATGAAGAGTGATAGATCTCCACCTCTCCTCTTAACAACCCCAAATTATCAGAACTTAGAAGCTTCCCCACAAACCTAACAGCCTGTTTATTATTTCCTAATTTTATCCCGAATTTCCTTTGAGACTTAATCTGCAAGTCTTTTTATATTGTTACCATCTTTTACATGTTTTTTTCATTATTATATTTTAAGACTTACTAAATCACATTCTTGTATAGGATTAATTTTCATCAAGTACCTGCTAGGTGTGTAATCCCTATGTATAAGCATGGTGAGTATTTTAAACTTTGCAACATTCATTGTTGTTGGGAACTGTTAATAGAGTAATTCCTTCCTACCCAATATTCCTGCACCTCAAGAAAGAGGAGGATGAAAAAGATCCACTAGTTATACCAAATTGCCAATATAAACTGTAAAGAGTGTGTATGTTCATGTGCAGGACTTCTGTCATACTGTTGTTTGATTAATCTAGTTTCATACTGGTTGAGGAGACCTAGAGTCAATATTTAGCTTTTGCTACTATTTGTGGATTTCTGATGGATGATGCCGGGCATCGGGAAAATGGAAGGCACAAAGCAGATCAATATAAATCTGCTCAGGGACAGGTACACAAAAAATAATAAATACCCTTATGCAATGGACAAAATTCGTTGATATTCAATTTTACATGAACAAACAAATGGTAGTGGCATCATGTACTCAGTGCTATGGTAGATACTAGCTTTGATAATAGTTGTCACAAATTTGCATTGCAGTGGTTGATGCAACATCAGCCTTCAATGAAGCAGATTATGACAACTATGGCTGAAAGAGATGCAGCCATCCAGGAAAGAAATCTGGCCCTTTCTGAGAAAAAGGCAGCACTTGCAGAACGTGATGTGGCATTCCTGCAGCGTGATGCTGCAATTGCAGAACGAAACAATGCAATTATGGAGCGAGATAATGCAATTGCAACTCTTCAGTATCGAGAAAACTCTTTGACTAGTGGCAGTATGCCATCATGTCCTCCAGGATGCCAAATTTCACGTGGGGTCAAGCATATACATCATCCCCAGCAACAGGTACATCATTTACCTAACATTGGCGATGCTTCTTACAGCGCCCGGGAAATGCACACTACTGATGCCCTCCCTGCAGCCCCCATCCCTACTGAGGCTGGGAAATCACGGCGAGCCAAACGGCCAAAGGAACCTAAGTCAACTTCGCCTAATAAAAAGACTTCAAAAGCAGCAAAAAAAGTCAAGAAGGAAAGTGAAGACTTGAATAAGGTTATGTTTGGCAAGGCGCATGAGTGGAAGAGTGGTCAGGAAATGGTTAACGGAGGTGATGATCTTAACAAGCAGTTAGCAGTGTCAAAGGCTGATTGGAAAGGTCAGGACTTGGGATTGAACCAAGTGGCTTATGACGAGTCAACCATGCCACCGCCGGTATGCTCTTGTACTGGTGTTCTGAGACAGTGTTACAAATGGGGTAATGGGGGCTGGCAGTCTGCCTGTTGCACAACTACTCTGTCAATGTATCCACTTCCTGCCGTGCCCAACAAGAGGCATGCACGGGTAGGTGGTCGGAAGATGAGTGGAAGTGCTTTCAACAAGCTGCTCAGTAGGCTTGCAGCAGAAGGTCACGATCTGTCAAACCCTGTTGACCTCAAGGACCATTGGGCCAAACATGGAACAAACCGATACATCACAATAAAATAGATGGTGGGAAATTGTTCGAGGCCGCAATACATGCTTCAAAACAGCTTTTATTGATCACTTATGAATTCTCAAGCTGAACTAGGAGGAAAATAATGCAAGTGTAAAGGTCGTCAGGGAAAGCTAATATTTAATGTTTGCCCCTACCTATATTTAGGATGCATAGTCCTACGGGATGTTGGCTATATTAGGGGTTGAAGAAACGACTATATAATCATCCTTGTCATTTGTGGTCTGGTGGCACCAATGGCATGTATAAAAAGTTTGTATGATGGATAAATAGCTGTTAGATAGTCTTGGTTAATGCATGGTAGTCCTTAAACCGGAATAATTCTACTCTTATTTCCGTAGTCATCCTGGAACACTATCTACGAGTTAATATGTGAAATTGACTATGTATTTTAATTTTTTCCTAGTTTCATGTTTTTAATTTTACCTCCTCCTTGAAGCCTATCCATGAGTTTAGTTATTATTGGTGGTTGCAACAGGAATTGGCATCCTAAGATGGTTGACGCCAGAGGATTAAGCAATTCTCACTAAGTGTTGGGGGTCATCGGGAACATGGCTCTTAAGTCTTGATAGCGTCTTTTCATGTATGATACGCAGATTAAAAAGCACCTAAGAATAATGTTTGGCAGCTGTAGAGACCCGACCTGTTCCCCCTTTTTTTATTTGCACATTATATTTAAGATTTTGTGTTTAGAAATATTACTTTTTTCAATCTATTATTGTGATTTCATTAAAATTTATTAAGCTGTTATTCTTATTGAATTACCACATTTTCTAATTAGCTATTCTTAATTTATTTTCTTTTAATTTAATATTTTCTCTTTACAATTTAATTGTTTGGATTTTTAAATTAATTATTCCCAAACCTATTCATATGTAACTTTTTTAGAATATGTTCTTTTTAATTTATTTCAAATATGCCAATGATGCGGGTACAAACATAGATAAACACGTCTGAATCTGACAATAAACATCCCTAACTATATATGAAAGGGATGAACATTGTCATTAAAGCAATGCAAAGAAAACCTTAGAAGGAATAAAGGGAAAGTGTAACTTCAGAGAATCTTGAAGCGAATCATCATAAGAAACTTAAATGTAATTTGATATAAAAACAAAACCATTTTGGGAATCAGTTGAGAATTGCGTGAAGCAAAACTAGACAACCAATATTGCAAGCATATCAGCCAGGGATACCTGTAAAGTAAATATTCTCTTCATCTACGACACAGTACCAACATATAAAAAGACACTGACAAATTCAGTATTGGAAGAAGGAACGATGAAGAAACAATGTTCTGAATTATGTATATAAGTAGCCTCAAAAACCCTAAACCTTTGCTATTCATCAGAGAAATACAAGAATTTGCATTTCAGCCAAATATAAGACTCATCATTGGCTACAACATATATACGAACAAGGGCTATCTCATTCTTAACTAACGCAATCTTTTGTTGCGAAAAATATATGTTTAGATTAGGACCAAAATCAATTTAACATTAACAAATTCAAACCATTTTCTATTAAACTCAATATTATCAAAAACTAAATAAAGTGGGCACACATGTTCGCATACAAAAGGTAAAAACATGAACCACGCCAAGAAAAATCAAAGTATTTGGTTTCCACAAGAGTATTAGATAAAATAAAAAATAAAAAAGGAAAAGCTTTCACCCAAATCAAGGTTTTGCAATGTCAATATAGTGTGGCATTATCTTCCTACTCAATGAGATTCACTGCACCCAAATCAAGGTTTGAGTTCTCAACAATTTCAAAGATTCGTCATTTGCCCTCATTAACTACAAACACACATAAAAGCTCAATGATTTAACCAAGTCCCAGCTAGTGAATACAGAGACAGGAAACATAATTTTTCGAACGCATCTGGTGAATGGAAAACGGGAACTAGGGTTCCTTTTATAGGACAACTCACCGGGATTTGGGAAGGCTAATCGAACGGCTATGATTTATTGCCGGGATCATAGGCTGAACATATCTATAATCACTTTCATTAATATGATACTTGCAGTTTCAATAACGTCCACGTATTCACTGTTATAGGGTTGCATTCTAAAATCTATTTCTTGTTTTTTTAAAAAACAGAAGAATTTCTATACACATTTAACTTTTCATATAATTACTTTTTTTTTATCTTATAAGTCATTCTTATAAATTTTGTGTCAAAATAAAACTTTCTTGTTTAATTAGTTATTCATTTTAAAATTATTTTAATTAATATTCAATTTTCTATTATTACTAAAAATTTTAAATATTTACAAATATAATCAAAATATTACTTTATTAACTAAAATAATTTATAATGTTTTTCAAAAGAGTTTAGATGTTACTACTATTAAGTTTGGACTCATTGTAAAATAATATTTCACAATAAGATGTTGTGTCATTGATAAAATAAACAAATCAGTAAAAAATACCTGGTGAATATTTTTAGTTTTAAAAAAAAATTGATAAAATAAACAAATAAAACTCAAAATTAGGCCCTAATTAGTTTTCATTGGAACTTTATCCTCTATGCTCTCTCTCACGCATTCTTGTCTTCCATTTCCACGAGATATTGATCCCATATTTCCATTAAACGTGGTCTCGTTTAAGTTATCCCAATTTTCACTCACATCACCGCATAGGGTAAACGAAGATGGTGTGAGATTTTACAGGTAACGAGGTCTGAATCCTATTCTTATTATGTATTGTTAATTCCATCGTGTTTTTTTTTTCTTGGTCAAGTAATTCTGTAAATGTCGAATATGGGTTTATTTTAAAAGAGAGCCTCGCATTGTTTCACGATGGGCCATGAAATATCATATACTCAACTGCCGGCCCATTTCAGACAAAGACTAAACCATTGAAAAAAAAGAGAGTTAAAGACTATGCTTGATAATTAACTTATAGAGGAGAAAGACTAACAAAAAAACTTGTGTCTCATAAATATTTTTTATTATTTTATTTTTAAAAATAAACTAATAAAACAATGAAAATCAGTTTCAAACACGATCGCATGATTTCTGTTGAATAAATATTATTTTCAGAATTTAATTATTTAATATTTAACTAATAAAACCTTCAAATGACTGATTCAAGTGAATTTTATACGTTATTTTTTAGTATCAAATAGCACTATTTATTTTTTATACTTTTTTCCTTCTTTCTAAATATAACTCCGAAAATTGACTGAAATGGCTAACCAGGCCCTTGTTTTTTTTTTTCCCCATTCGGGCCTGTTAGCACATGTTTGGATTTGTGGTGCTCAAAATCACGCTTGCATAAGTAAGGTGGGTTTGCCCATTTTTCAACATGTTTGGTTCTGAGTTAGGTATATGTCTCTAACGGAATTTTCAATCTACAACCACGTTTGTGTAGAAGCAAGTATCAGGTAGTTATTACCTTGAGTATAATTTTTTTATTAAGTTTAATTACAATATCACTTTTAAAAAATTACATGCAAATTGCTTTACTTGAAATTCACTTTTAGGTAAGATAATTTTATCAAATTGAGATAATACAAAATTTAATTTTCAAACACTCACTCAAACTCAAATTTAATGTAGTAAATATAATGCTAGTAATCCAAAGAGCAACTTACATTCTGTCATGTATCCAAATACATTCTCTTAAAGTATCCAAATACGAATTAAAGATTATAAAATTAAATTCCAAGATACTTTACTCTCTATGTGACCTCATAGAAGCGCGTCTGAGAGCTTGATAAGTTGCCTTGTGGGGGAGTGGCCATATCCATGTTATGAATTAATTACTATATCAATCCACGTGATGGATTTGAAATTAATTAGCTAGCAAATACTAAATATTTGGTTTAATCTTATCTTACAGAGGGAGCCGAGAAAAATGGCTAACACGTGAACAATAAAAAACGTGCCTTTCAGCTAAGTTAACACGCTAAGACAAGGCCGTAAGCAACACAGTTAGTAGTCATAAGAACCGAAGAAGAATTATTACACACAAACACAACACAACACGACTACCTCGTCATCGTCAATTCAGAAACATTCAACACACTTGATGTTGCTGCTCATAGACAGTTCCACCACCGAATTTTGGAGCTCAAGTTCGTGAGTCGCGGGTTTTGCTTGAGATAGGGTTTTCTTCACAGCTCTCTCACGAGGTACTGTGTCTTTGATCGTGTCAATTCGGTTGTTTTGCAAAATTGAGGGTTTATTGTTAAGAGCTTTTGGTTAATTGATTGATAGTGGTGTGTTGTGAGTGGGAGCGTAGTGAAGTCAATGGAAGGTGTTGATAAACGAAATAGTGGTGCTGCATTTGGTGCTCCATTGCCAAGACCACCAAACCTGAAACCTGGAATACCACCCTCTCACCCTAATATCAATATTCCACCTTCAACCCCTTATTCCCAATTTTCTCAGCGGTTGCGTTCTCCGGGCTCGTCTCATTCAAGGTCTCTGTCTCAACCTTCAATTTTCTCGTTAGATTCCTTGCCCCCATTGAGTCCTGCTCCTGCTGCTACCTCCATTTTTGACTCAGATATGTCTGTGGAGGAAAGTGTGGTTTCTTCTCATGCTCCTTCGCCTCCTTCTGTTCCCCTTAACAGAGGGAATCCCCTTCTTCCTCCCCGTAAAGGACATAGGCGCTCTAGCAGTGATTCCCCTTTGGGAATTTCTGGTTTTATACAGTCTTCTCCGCCGCAGTTGGTTCCCCCTAGAGGCGAAGGGTCGGGTTTTGAGAAGCCGATTCAGTTAGTCTTGAAGGCGCCGTTTAAGGACGGCGACCGTGCTGATGAGCCTGTGAATGGGAGGAAAGAGGAGGCTGCTGATGATTTGTTTAGGGAATACATGAATTTGGACAACATTGATAGTCTGAACTTTCCTGGTGTGGAGGATAAGGATTTGGATAGCAGGACCAGTGGTTCCAAGACGGTTGAGAGCAGTGATAACGAAGTTGAGAGTCACGCCAATGGGAAAACCAGTGGTGCTCAGGGGGCCAGTTCGAGCTGTTCGGAGGAAAGGAGGGAAGGAATCAAGAGGAGTTCAAATGGGGACATTGCTCCTAGTGGTCGGCATCGAAGGAGTTTCTCCCTGGATAGTTCCATAGGAGACTTTCACATTGAGGATGGGTTACCTAAGCTTCCTCCTTTGAAAAATCAATTTGGTCAACTCTCACCTAGCAATTCAATAGATGGCAAAACGTCTGAAACCACCCCAGAGTTTGGAAATGGAGAATTCAGCAGTGAGGAGCTAAAGAAAATAATGGAAAGTGATAAACTTGCTGAAATTGCCTCGGCTGATCCCAAACGTGCAAGAAGGTATATTTTTCTGCTATTGGTCCTTTTTCCTATTGCTTACTTTGGGTAAAAAAATCCAATATCTCATCATGTTCCCTGTATGCTCGTCAGAATTTTGGCTAATCGTCAATCAGCTGCTCGTTCAAAGGAGAGGAAGATGCGGTACATTGCCGAATTGGAGCACAAGGTGCAAACTCTTCAGACAGAAACAACCACATTGTCTACTCAGTTTACTAAATTACAGGTGACTATCTCTTGTGACAAGTTTACATTCGCCCTTCTTCTTAGTCATGTATTTCACATTCTTCCTTATTTTTTTGGTGCTTGTCTCCAGAGGGATAATACTGAGCTTAAAAATGAGAACAACGAGTACAAACTAAGGCTTCAAGCAATGGAACAACAGTCTCAATTGAAAGATGGTTTGTATACATTTTCCTGCTACTTTATGTATCAGTTTGCTCAAACCTGCTTTAACTTATTTTTTTGTGAAATGGATTTATTAGAATAGGCACTTCTATGTGAATTTTAGAAATATGAACCTTTGCATTGTCTTTTTATTTTTCAATGAATGAACAGTATCTGCATGCGTAATTAGTAATGACAAACAATCACTTGTGACTTCTATGAGTGATTTTTATACCTAATCGTGTTTCTTAAGCCATATTATTTCATCATTACATATGACCATCTCTGTTACTTTCAGATCTTCCCACCTACTAGGCTTAATGAGCTTTTGAATTAATCTTAACAATGCTAGCAAATTTGAAACCCAATGGCATTTTGCACAAATACTACGTTTTCCTACTGCCGGTTTGCTTGTGATAGCCCCTTCAAGACTGCATATCAAAATTGCTTGCATGTAATCTGTTTTATTTACAGGCTTTCCCCGTAGATGTAGCCACTTGAACTGTTCAAATAAAGGAGAGGAAACGGAAGGGCCAGGTTAAAGGGATTTAAAAAAAATATGTCTTATATTAAGGGTAAAAAGCTGCGCATGCTTTCATATTTTACACAATGAGAGACATAACAGGGGGTGAGGGGGTGTAGACTCAGGAAAATTTTATTGCCTCCAAGGATCCAACCTTGTTTCATCTGTCTTTCATTGCTGGTTCCATTGTTTTCTCTTGTGAGAAGTGGTAACTGTTATTGTTTAGCCACTATTTTGTCAAATCTTGATGTTCTCTCTTCATTCATGGTTACGTTTGTTTGAATTTCTGTCATGATATTAAGGGAATTTGGTTACCTGCTACTTTGGGAGTTTAGCTCGATGTTCTTTTTTATGTTCTGTGGATGTAAGCATGGTCAATATAACTATTGCGTGTAAATATAGACACTTTGAACGTGTATCCTCTTGAAGACGTTGGCAGGGTTGTTTAGCAGCTTGACCCTGTAAGTATGTATCTCCATTTTCCTCCTCCCCTTTCTTCAAAGCACATGTACATGCAGAACTCCAAGATCAGGAGGAGTAAATGTGCCATGGGCAGTATTAAATTATATTTTGATAACTAAGGGACCGATGAAAGTAATGCGCAAAATTGTTCATTTCATTTGTACTTCTGCATTTTCTTTATTACAAGTGTCTAACAAAGTATGATACTGGGGTTACACAGTTGCATTCAATAGCTGTATAATAATTTTTTCTGATATTTGGGCAGCTCTGAATGAGACTTTGGATGCTGAAGTCCGGCGTTTGAGGCGCGCTGTTGCAGAACTTGGTGGGGAATCGCTCACGAGTTGCATGGCTCGACAGCTTGCTATTAACCAACAAATGTTCCAGTTAGAGCATCAGCAGCCCAACCAGCATAACCATTTTCTACTGCAAAATCGTCATACTCAGGAAGAGAGAGAGTCTCGGTCACAACAGATTCAAGGCAATGAATTGCATCCCAAGCCTTAAATTTCGAAGCAATATATTGCCAACTGATAGCGCCAAATAGTGGAAGCAAATAGTAACTGGTTGCTGTTGATTCAAATAGAGATAAAATACTTTTGTACATGGAGCTGAAGGGGTATAATCAATCGTATATAAGCACTGGTCTAGCATTAGTTTGCTGGTAGTTTCATAAGATCATTTCATCATCTTTATTTCATTTATTTTTTTGACTGTTTCACCCCGCATATGAACTCCGAGTATTCTATTCATGTTAGTAAACCTTGTACATCATGAATACAACCCACCTTTCCTATTGGAAGGGGCCATGTTGTTGCATAATCTATTTTCTTTCAAGTTTTCGTTGTTATTGTTAAGAATGAGATTATCTAACTCTAACTCTAACTCCCTTGGAGGAAACCACAACTCTTGTGCCAAGGTCCAATTTGCTATCCAATTAGCACATCGATTTCCTTCTCTCAACGTGTGGGAAAAAGAAATACTTCTCTCCCTATCTTTCGATTTCTGCTGTTTTCATTATATGTAAATAATATACTTGGGAAAGTTATGTTCGTCTCTAGATTTTAACAATGGATGCAATGATGCATAATCGCACCCAAGACTTGGTTTAAAACATCTAGTAGATGCGATGCCACTGAAATTGGACTGCGGATCTTAAAATTTTTACATGGAACGTCAACAAATTTGAATCCTAAACACTACATTTTTAGGAGGATATTGCCTAGCTACCTTTCGTGCTTTTAGAAAAGCGCCAAAACAGTACGAAAATTAAAAAATTATTAAACATGGATAATAAATACAAGGTGGCAGTTGATTATTAACTACTAAAATTGTACATTCATTTTTCTGCCCAACTATAACAACATCATGTTCATTTGTTTCTTTTCATTAAACTTGTGTGCTGTTACAAACCAAAATAATAAACAAAAAATCCTATTCAATTTTCAAATTAGTTAATCAGCGCATATTAGAGCATATATTTGATTTCTATTTTAAAAATAATTTTTAGTTTTTAAAAATAAAATGTAATGTAAATTTATAGTACATTTTATTTTTAAAAACTTAAAATAAATTTAAAATAAAAATCAAACATGCTCTTAATAACTAGAAGAGTGGAGGGAGAAAACATATATAAAAAATATTATTTATTTTTTATGTGTGAATGAGATAAATCAATCTCAAATTTTTGTGTGTGGTAGATCTCACTTCAACTTTCTACCTTTTCAAGTACTTTTAAATTATTAAATTTTAATATATTTTTTTATATTTCGAACTCTTTCATTTATTTTTTATTTAAATTCATTGAAACAAACAAAATGAGATGAAAGGATTATTTTTTTTATATAAAATAAACTAAAAATCAAAACAAACATTTATTTCCATGAAAAAAAAGTGTCGAGATTATTTGTGATTTCATTGCTACCATTAGTTTCCATTTTCTCAGAACTCCACGCCTCACGGTAACCTGTCTTAAAGTAGTTAGAAATATTTGTCATGGTAATTCTACACTTCAAGCCTATTATATTGTGTATACATATATATAACTTGGTGGGGTGAACTAGCAGATTGAGGCATAATCACAGATACATAATTTAGTGGGCTGAGTTTGTCAATTGAAACGCAACTCAAAATATGTAACTTTGAGGGTTAGGCTTGGCATTCTCCAGCTCAATTTTTTGGTTTCTTCATGTGTAACGCATTGTGATGTAATATTATTTTAGAAAAAAAAAAAACTATGATTTAAAGCATGGTTGACTAAAAAGAAAGCTGTGATTTCAATTTTTTAAAAATGATTATGAACAATATTTGAAAAAGAAAAAAAAAAAGCATTTTGTAATTTGATTCCTCATAAGGTAACTTATTCATCTATCATATTTATTTTGTGTCATTATAGCAAGTTTTGTGCGACTCTCTGTACTATCTTCATTGTTGCTGTTGATTATAGAATTTTTACTTTTTTTTTTTTATAAACATTTATCGATATCAACGATTAATTCATTTACACGAGTAGTGAAAACTTGAATGATAGTTATTTTTAATTGTGAATAAATACTATTAAATATTTTATTTTTAATTATGATTTATTAAAAATTCATGAAAATTTGCTGATTCAAACTGAGTGAGTAATACACGTAATTTTTCAAATTGATTTTAAAATTTGTTTAATATAGTTTACCAAAATAAAATACTTTTTAACTTATTATCACGATTTTATATTTATGTTTATATAATCAAATTTATATAAAAACATATTTGATAAACATTTAAATAAACTACATAACCTAATTCGTCATATATACTCAAGCAACATGACCATCTCGTCTTAAAAAACAAACGCTGGCGTATAACAGGTATACCAACTTTAACTTTCATGAATTCTCTTATATTTTAAAAGAACTCTGACTAATAATATATTATTAGATTATGAATAGAGTTTCAGTTTTAGCTATCATCGCAGTACTTTAAAACGAAAATAACTAAACAGTAATATAAAGAAAAATAGAAAACCAAAATCAAATCCATATGCATATATAAATAGTTTAAAGTAAGTAACACATGTCTGTTTTGGATTGATCTACTAATACGAGCGAGGAATTCATCTTGCGCGTGCTACAAGTTACTTGACTATACAATTAGAAGCTTATGTTAATAATGAGTCGAATCAAATAAATAAATTAACTGAGTGTGTGTGACATTTACGCTACCAGGAAATCAATCAATGGGGGCTTAAAGAATAATTAAAGACTAACAAATGGAAAGAGTAAAGAGAGAGGGAGAAGTTCCAAAATCCAAGCTTTGATGATGAAAACACGCTAAAACGAGTAAAAGAAAGAGAAAATCTAAGGACAACGACAGAGCGAAGCCAAAATCAAAATTGCCACATAATAATAATTTGTTTCCCCTTTTTTGAAGAAAGATTTTATCCATCCAAAAAATGTTTATATTTATTATTAATAATTAATAATTAATAATAATATGAATAATCAAAAGTTGGGTTGTTGCTAGTCTCGAAAACCCAAGGACAATCCACTCTTTATTATCCTCTTTTATATTTGAGCACTACTCACTCACTCATTCGGTAAAATTAAATTAGGGTTTCGTTTTCTTCTTCTTCACCCCACTGTCACTGCGCAAACCCAGTTCTCCCCGCTTCTGATCTTTACCTATTTCCCGCCATTTCCCGCGCTTGATTTCCGAGATTTTGAATACTAGCCGTTAGATCTGCCATTTTCATATTAATATTTTTTTTTCAGTTTCCAAAAAAACCTTTGACCGTTGCTCTCGCCGGAGTGAACGGGAAATGTCTGCATCCGAAGCGGAGAAGAAGGTCGAGGAAGAGGAGGTTGTGAAAGGGGGAGAGCTCTTGTTCTGCGGTGCCACGTGTTGGGATATCATTGGTCGTCGCAGAGGTTCCGCCGACTCTAACTTGGTCTCTCCCTCGCGCCTCCGTCCTCTCGCCGGCGTTGATATTCGCTACGTTGCCTCTGGTTGCGGTAACTTTCTTTGCTTTTTTTCCCCAACGAAACTTGAATATTTGTTTTATTTTCACTTTTTCCTCTTTTATTATTCCGTTTTGTTTTGTGTTATGATTCGTGTTTTAATGTGTATAACCCGTTGTTGTGTTCTTTTTTGGGTATACTGTGAATGCAGCGTCTTGCCATTGTGTGGCATTGGACGTTGAAGGGCGTTGCTATACATGGGGCCGTAATGAGGCATGAATTAAGTTTATAAGCACTCGCTCGTGCATTTTGAATTTTAAATTATTAACACTGCCTCCAATTTATGAGATTTGTTGTGCAGAAGGGGCAACTGGGTCATGGAGATACCATTCAGCGCGATAGACCAACTGTTGTGTCTGAACTTTCCAAGTGAGTTAATGATTTGTTGCGGTGGACGCGGTTTCTCTTGTTTCTTTCACCTTTGGCTATGAATATAGTGCTTCCTTATTTAGTGTTTTTTTTTTTTTTTGTGTGTGTGTAAGCAAGAATGTATACTTAGTTTTCTTCTGCACATGGTATTTATCCTAGCTTCTGGAGTAGGTAATGGTTATGTAACTAATGCTTTGGGGGAATGCTCTGCAAAAGTTATTAATATGTTTGTGTACATGTTGACACATTTTTATAAGTTGCATTTAGAAAGAATGGTTGATCGTTTGTTTGGTGATCCACCAATGGAAAAACAAACGCATGCCATAATTTTTCTCTTGTTTTTTGTCAAATGTTGGGTTTGGGATTTGTCTAACTCTAACCTTTTTCAATTTTAGGTTAATTTGGTATCTGCTTGCAGTTTTTCCTATCATTATTTCTTGTAATGCTAAATTTAATTGATGCTTAAATTGAAGATACAAAGTTGTCAAAGCTGGAGCAGGTAGGAGCCATACGGTGGTTGTTACCGAGGATGGGAATTCACTAGCCTTTGGATGGAACAAACATGGACAGTTAGGTTCGGGTTCTGTGAAAAATGGTATGCTTGTTTTTTAGTGTATCTATAAAATTCTGCAATTTGTGCTAATGAATTTTGCTTGAATGTTAGTGTGATCCATGCTTTTTCTTAGGCTTTGCTTGGATATTTTATTTGTAGAATGAATGCATAGAATGGAATGAAGTGTAGTTTACTGTTATTTGTATATTCTATGGTAGAATGGAGAAAAGTTTTCATTCCCCTATTTGGAAGTTCTAGTGCAAGCAAATATAGTGGCAAGGACTATAAACTTGTTGTTCCAATTTTTCCCCTTTTTCAAAAAATTTATTATTCTAAATTCCTGTATTTTTCTTTTTTGTGTGTGTGAAATATTGAATAAGTATGACTAGTGCAAATAACAAAAATATTTTTTTGTTTAATAAATGTCCGTGTCACAAGTTGGGTAGCAATTTGTGCACTGCAACTGCAAACTTCAAAGTGCTAAGAAGATGAGGGCAAACTGAAATGCGAGGTAATGGATGGAGGCAGTGCGCAGTTTCAAATTTTGCACTTGTAGAGCTAAGAAGTGGAAGGTTACCACCACTTCAATTCCAAAACCATTCACTTTCTATGTTGCTCTTCAAAATCATGGTGGTTTTTCATTACGTGAAGACAGGGTGATTTGATGAGGATGGTACAGCTAGAGTCTGGTTCTAGGACATAGAAGAGAAAATTGGTGGCAATACCTCAGCTACTAGGAAAAAGGGTTCAAGGACAAAAAATATATTTTTTTTTATTATGGTAATAAAATTTATATTGGTTTCTCATCTTACCCAACAAATTGGAGGGGAAGAGAATGGGCTTACAGAGTGTAATGGGATGGAATGGAGTCCACATAATTCCATTTCTTCCCACCCTGTTTTTGAAAACCCAAACAATGGCATCCCTTATCATTTTATTCTATTTTACTCCTTTCCACCCTATACCATCAACCCAAACAAATTCTTGGTTGCAGTATTTTTGTATAAATCTGTATGGTTGCAGTTACTTATTGTGATGCTGGTGCTGATGCTTATTACAACTTACTGCTGTTTGTGTAGTGATATTTATATTTTTTATTTGTATTTTCTTTTGGTTGTGCCTATTGTTCGTCCACATAAATGAAAATGATTGATGATATAAAACTTTCTTCCAGTTGTACTTATGTTGATATTTATATTTCTCATACAGAATGACAATTTGATTTTCATCCTTGCAATGTCTTGTGCAGAAATTGAGTTATCTCCTGTTCGCTGTCTTGTGGCTGAAGTAAAATATACTACTTGTGGTGGTGATTTCACTGTTTGGTTATCTTCTGTTGAAGGAGCTTCTATACTGTATGGTTTCTGGATGAAGATTGCATTCAGTTTTCTTTGATTCTCCGTCTGTATACATGAATATTCTGTTCTTGGGATGCAGTAGTTGCTGAATTTCAATTTTTACTTTTGTTGTGATTCCCAGGACTGCAGGGCTTCCACAGTATGGGCAGCTTGGCCATGGAACAGATAACGAGGTATGGTTGTGGAAGATGTTTCTATGTCTTTGTAGTCCCAAATGTGTTGGTGTCCATAGTTTAGTTTAAAACTGTGGGATGCAGCTCCACTGTATTCAAGTGGCTAGTTGATCATGGGGCCATTTACTTACCATTTCATCATTAATCTTACAATTACAACAGTTGAATTTTGAGTTATTTCCCCATTGCTATGGTGGCATTTGTTTTAACATAGTTTTTTGTATTTCTGTGTCATTATCTTCCCCCTGACATCATGCATCAATTTAATCACACATGCTTTCTTCAAATAATCATGCCGTATAGGCTGTATAAGAAATATTTGTAAGTTTTCAAATAGCATTATTGGATCCAATATTTGTACACGCTACATTGGTCATCTGAGTTTTATGAATTTTAAGGCTTTGATATCTTTGTCCTACAGCTAGTGTAAATAGTTGTTGTCTCTTACCAGTGAGGAAATGTCTTTTGTGGTGGATATTCTTTTGATCTCTGAGAAATAGAAACTTAAAAAAAATCCATTTAATGTTTGTTTATTTGCAAAAAAGTACGAATAAGTATAGGCATGCCTAAAAATTGTTGTATCTGCAGATTAAGAAACATGAAAAGAGAAGTATAGAATAATGGACAACGAAGACAGAAATAATTAGTAATTGTAAAATAATTAACCTGGTTCTGTATTAGATTGTTACCAATTTTATGTGTCTTATGTCCCACTTATTCTACAGTGGTCTATGGCTGGAGTTTTACTTGATCATCTCAGTGAATTTTCTCACTGTATATAAGAAATATCTTAAAGTACTAGTTAATTTTATTATAGATAATTTAACTAAAAAAATAATTCTCCAAAGTTGACCTTGGTTTGGATATGGCATTAATTTTTACTCTTGTTCTACTCTACCTGGAAATCCAAACCTTTTGTTTTCTCATTGTCATTTGATTCTGCTTGTCCTAACATACATGCGCATGCATGGGGCTTCAAAGAATAGAAAACTTTACTACTTTACATAATTTTGCATTTACTTGCAGTATAATTCCAAAGACAGCTCTGTGAGGTTGGTTTATGAAGCCCAGCCACGCCCACGAGCAATTGCAGCTCTTGCTGGGGAAACAATTGTCAAAGTGGCATGTGGAACAAATCATACAGGTGGTTGTTATTCTTTTTGATCTCGGTTATATCACGTTTGCCATTTCTTATTATTTTGTTTATGATGTTTAGTGGCGGTGGATAAGAATGGCTTTGTCTACACGTGAGTAATCCTTTAATGTCCTACTTCAATGTTTTATTTCCTTGTGTGTAAAGTTATAATTGTTGATGACTTGGGTGTGCAGGTGGGGTTTTGGTGGTTATGGAAGGTCGGTGCTTAGTTTCAGATCGGGTTGGCAGTGTTTTGTGAACTCCCAATAAACTGCAGATACCAGATAATTCTTATTTAAAACTGGTTTAAGTTTTTTGGTCCATACTCCTTATGTTCAAATTTTCATCCAAGCTCATGGTTTCTGTAGGTTAGGGCATAGGGAGCAGAAGGATGAGTGGGTCCCACGTCGTGTTGATGTTTTTCAGAATAGAAATATTTTGCCCCCTGATGCAGTTATTTCAGCTGGTTCTGTGAATTCTGCATGCACTGCAGGTATACCTCTCACAAATGCATACCCTGACCATACTTCGTTAAAATGAAATATACACTTGCATGATATGTTGCTTACTTCCTTTCAGGTAATGCATCTGTTATAAAATGATACTATTGATAACATGATGGTTTGTTATGAAGTGTCAAAACCATGCTCTCTTGAGGAATTTGATGATCTCAATACCGGTCTTGAATATTTGCTTGTAATTTGAAGTAAAAGGCTCACATTACTTATCCATTTTAGTATACATCTTATGCCCCCAATTTTCAGCAGTAAATAGACAAAAGAAAAAGAAATAATATTCCAAGGGGTACATATGAAAATGCGATTTTTCTTGTGTTGATACTCAATACATTTTTTAAAATTTTGTTAAGTGGTTAGTACATGATTTGTGAGCAGAATCCAACCTCTAGTCTTGGCATCTGTTGCGTAGACACTCCCTCGTATTATAGATCTGGATATGTAGTTAATAATGTATTCCTTTAAATAAGGGAATAAAAAAGTCTCATGTTAAACTTGCCAATGGTTAAATCAATTAATACTACTGGTTATATCAAGGATAGGATATGTATTAGCTATTCTACCCTTTTTTAAAATCCCAACCAGTCATTTATTACTTACAATAAATGCAACACCTTTTTTAGTATCTCAAGACATTATAATTTGTCTCTGATCTGAACAATCCTTATTTAAATTATTATGATTTTGTTTGTTACTTTCCACATAAGGGCTTTTGATTTCATTTTCAGTGCTGGTTCTTTCATTTCAGGTGGAGGGCAGTTGTATATGTGGGGCAAAATCAAGAACACTGGCGATGACTGGATGTATCCTAAGCCTCTAATGGATTTAAGGTTGTTCTTTATTCCATGGTTTGAATAATAATACTTGGTGTATAAAATTCTGCTCAACGAATGTTTTTTTCCTACAATTCTTTTTTACCTGATGTTGATGAAAGTATTCCATGTTTACTTTGGTAAATAGTGGTTGGAATATACGATGCATGGATTCAGGCAACATGCACCATTTTGTTGGGGCTGATTCCTCTTGCATAAGTTGGGGACATGCTCAGCATGGAGAGTTGGGATATGGACCTACTGGACAGAAGTATGTGTATGCTGCTATTTTATTTTATTTTATTTTATTTTTTTGAGGGGGGAGGGGGGGGGGTGGTGGTGGGCAATCTTTTATTTGTCTTCTTATTTTCTGTTCCTGTTTGCACTTTCCCTTTAGGTCTTCAGCTGTACCCAAGAAGGTGGATATACTTGAGGGCATGCATGTCTTAAGGTAGGTAGTAAGTATGACTTCTTTGTTCCTTTTTATCTTGCCTCTTCTTCTGGATGTTGCATATTCTATTTTCCATTATGGAAGCCAAATGGTTTTTTTCAGTCTCAAATTATTTTTGGTAGCCAAATATTGGTATCAGTTAAGAAGTTGTGATTTGATGTGAGCAATATTATAATAAAAGCAAAAGTTTCTTATAACTGATGTGGTATATATATTTTTTATCCAATACGATTCTTAATCTATATGAATAAGCAAAATGAGAAATGATCTAAAATTTTCTTATTTTCTAATAGTGTTGCTTGTGGTATGGGTCATTCCATGGTGGTGGTTGATAGAACAAATGTTGCTGATCGACTTGACCAGGTAGCTCTTAACTCTTGCCTATTGTTATCTTAAGAGTTCATTATGTTATGTTTACTGTACTCTTTAAGTTCTCAAGATTAAGAGAGGTTTGTTATCGTGTTTTTGGTTATATATTTATGCTGCTTGTAGCAAAAATTATTAATCCTAATGAATGTAGTCATGTGCTATTTAGGGTTTAGGGTTTATGTGTTGATTATGATAGGAATCTGTAGCTTCTTTCTAATGAGTTTTTGGTTTTAAGCTCTCATCTCTTCAATTCCTATATCCATCTGTTGAATTTTATGAATAGATTTAGAGATGCCATGAGTTTTGTAAAGTTTTGTTCAGTTATTGATTTTAGCATGTAGTAAATTTACATTTAGTTAATTTTGGCATTCTATTTATAGCTGACATCTTTCTTCATCACTCTTCTATTTTTATGTCTCAAATGTTGTCCATTATACATCCTCTTCATCGCCTGTCCTGTGTAGTTTAGTTTATCTTTTGCATTATATTTTGTTAAGTATACAACACCTAACTTCTCCTTTTTCTGCAGCTTGATATATATGATGGCAAAACTTTTGGTGAAGGTATGCTACTTGTTATAAATTAAACTAGTTTTACGTGTATACTGTACAATCCGTCTAAAATGCAACAGGTAATAAGTGCTTTGTGGTTTCACATGCATCAGAATATATCGATTTATTCCTTGTTGTATCATAATGTTACTGGGAATCCAGATTGCTGGAGATATTTTCCTGAGCTATCTTCAGTTGACTGTTAAAAGTCTGGTAGGAGTTTAAATTGGTGCTGATTTCAGGCAATGAGGTCATAAACACAATTCCAGTGCCTAAGCAGGCTGCAAAAAAAGGTGTGAAAGGAGCTGACAATTCGAAGAAGCGGAAAAAATCAAAAGACTCATCCGAATCAGATGAGGAAGAGGATGTTGAAGATAGTGACAATAGTGAGGATCAAGTTAATGGTGAGGGTGAGGTGAAAAGGTCACGTAGTTCTGGTAAAGGCCGAGGTAAGTCATCAAAGAAGTCAGGTGCGGTGGAAAAAAGCTCTGGCCGTGGGCGGGGTCGAACTCCAGCAAATAAGAACAGTTCTAAATCAGCTCAAGTGAAATCCAGTAAGAGAGGAAGACCCCGTAAGTCATGACTTGGATTTTTGTTGAAAATTTTGTTCTCTATACACCTAGAGAATTGTAGTATGTAATTCATTGGCCGGTGATTATACCTAATGTTTCATTGTTACTAAATTTTAGTCTGGCTAACTACTTTATGCAAATTTTTGAAAAACATGTTAAATTTGCAGACTTTTTTTTAATGCAGAGGCAAGAAGTGCCAAGCTTGTTATAAATTTTTGTTAAGGGGAAATGCTTTTATTGCTTCAGTTTCCATTAGCCTTTAGATGTGCCCCTTTTATTAGGCCTTAATCTATTGGTTTGGTGACCTGTGGAGGATATTTGTCGATGACGTTTGAAGCGGAATAAGTGGTTTTAATCTTTAATCTTTTTTGTATTATACCTTGTAACGTAAGTTCAAATCTTTTAAAGAGATTCTTGCAGTGGTATGGATATGGACATCACCTTCTAATGACCCCACTACTGGAATTTTGTGAATTGAGTTGCCATTTTTCTCACTACGTTTCAAAGTTGCATTCCGAACGAGTCTGGTTCCCATCATAGCTCAAGTAATACTGAAAAATATTTTTAAAAAAGTAAATAAATGAGTTTATATTAACTATAAATAAACATAATAATGATTTATTTGGATGAAGTAGTTCTAATGGTACAATGAAAATAATATTATAAACAGCAAATACTCACCATAAATTTATGTAATTGCATTGCATTGCATTGTTCTTAGTTGTTATTTATCATAAGAGCTTTTAAAAAACCCTTCTGCTATGGATCCATTGAAAGATGACGTGTAAAGAGATAAAGTTAGCGAACAATACATATATGTTAAAAAAATTTAATAGCAAATTTTAGTAATATAAAATTTATGTAGGAAGATTAGCTCTAAAAATGAATATTACCTCTAAATTGTTAACAACGTGTGCTTTTATATATATATATATATATATATATATATTTTATTTTATTTTTAAATTTTTTTTTATGTATTATAGTTCTTTTGTTTCCTTTTGCTGCATTTCTGGCGACAAAGCGTTTTTTGGGTTCATTCTCGCAACAATGTCTGAATGTAACGCACTGAACAAAAATGCAAAATCCTTCTTTAGGATTTTAGCCCATGTCCAAGGTGATCAGGGCCTATTTGGTGTGGTGGTTTATGCTTTTGTTATAGCCACAATTGTTGGGTTCCGGTTTCATAACGTATCGTTCGCAGCAAAAACACGTGTGTGAGGGGTTTCGTGATTCTAAAGCATGATGATATATGAGGATATGAGGTTAATGATTAGCATGTGAAATATGTCAGTCCATAACCTTTAAACGAGATGAGGCCATGCACATGCACCACAACATCACAACCTTTGCCATGGCGTGGTAGATGCTCCTTCTCTTTATAATGGACATTTTTTTTTACGAAACAACAGAGTGTTATGGCTTGTTGCGTTGGATCCCATGTGATCTTGGGCTCCACATACTATTTATTGGGTCTATATAGTTGGCCAGTCATGTGCCGTTGTACCTAAACGTAATTTCATTTTTGTTGACCTTAGAAATTTTTATGTTCTCACATCAATTTCATTCTCCACTTCGGGTGGTACGAAGGAACCCCTTACTAATAATGAAAGCAATCTTACGTGGCTTTCTCATGATTGGGACACTCTGCTCTCACCGAGGTGTTAATCCTACCAAAAGGGAACACGTTTATGACCAAATGAATTAGTGAGTGTTTATACCAAAACATCCATATAGGAAAACTACTATTTCTGGTAAAAACTTGTGCTCCAAACTTGTTCTAAATATTCTGTAACTAATCATGGTAATATATATATTTTTTCTTTTTTATTGGTATCTTTATAAACATAGTTGCGAGACAATTCGTGGGTCAGGGATTGTAGTAAGTTTAAGTCTTTTCTAGGATGAGATTCTCTAAATTAGGGTCACTATGTCTAATCACCGTGTTTTGTTTTAAGTTCTAGGTACTTCAATATCATATTGCGCATTTATAACAAAGAACGTGAACACAGTGCTGCTCTGGAATAAGTCGTGAACGATTATCAATTAATTAATTCAATTATAATTACAATTTTAGTTGTAAGTATAGAACTGCATTGCTTGACGATAGTTCCTGCGAGCTGTTATAGAATAACACTGCTTCCAGTTCTCTATTATCTCTCGATGGGTATAATCTTATTAATAATAAACTCGTTCGGTAATTTTTAAAATTGAACTTTATATTTCTAATTAAGTTAGGACTGATTTTTATTGAACTTTTTTCCAAAGATTATATTAAATGCTGAAAACAATATATGAAATCTTATTCGAATGGAAAGATCATAAACAATAGTTATATTTGTTTTTATCATTAGTTTCTAAAATAACATTTTTTCGTTATTTCTCTCTATTACATCACTCGTTTAATCACCCCCTTCTTCTCTGTATAATATATACTATCAATAAATTGTAACAGTTGTTTCTTACCCAAGAATTTCCAACTAAAGAAGTGTTGCATCCTTGTCTTCATTTTAGTTCCAGTTTGAACTGTGGGGGGAAGAGAGTGGAGCAGTTTGATCGATCAGCGACACACGAGTGCGTGCTTGTAATGATTCCATGCTGTCACGTTCGTTTGTCCTCAATGAGATTACAAGGCTGTTTGATAGGCTGAAGTAGTGGACCATGCCATGTTTATTTTTAACCTACATTATATAGGATAAAATTATAATATTTTTATTAAATAATAAATGATCCTACTATATTATGTTATCATATTTTTCAAACGAGTCTTAAGATAAAAAGTGAGAAATGTTATTTTAAAATGATTTTATTAACATCAATTTTAAAGTAATTTTTTATTTTCAGTAATTTTCTGTATTAAAAGTATTATCATATAAAAAATATTATAATGTTTAATTACTTAAAATTAGTTTTAAAACTGATATCGATAATAACACCATAAAAATAGTATATGGTTTTTATCTTGTGAAATTGACATAAAAAAGTTAAAAACATATTATTTAATACATTTTATATGATTGATCAAAATTTTAAGCATTAAAATAAATTTAAAAAATTATTAATTTATTAAATAAGTATTTTAATTTTTTAAAAAATAATTGATCATAAAAAATGTTAAAAAAATATATTTAAAGGAACAAAACAGTATCTTTATCGTCTGGCATCAGTAATATTAGGTGTGAGAGAAAAAGTGACAAGGCCATCTACATAATTAAGAATGTCATTAGATTTTGTATCCGTACATTTTATGAGAATTATTACTATTTTAATGATTTTAATTTATTGACAAAATTTAAGTAGATTATTATATGTGTTTTTTAAGTTGCTTTTTAATTAACTTTTAGAATTTCACTTTAACAATGTATATTAACTTTTATTATATTATAATTATGTGATAATTTTAAGTATATATTAATTATCGTTAAATAAGCTTATTCGAAAGTATAACTAATTTTGAATTAATTAAAAATAGACTGTTATTTTACAATTTTTTATTTATTTTTACTTTAAAAAGTGAAATCTATTTAGTAAAGGAACTGACAGCTAAAAAAGCAGAAAAGAAAGTAACCGTAAGAATCAGGAATTACTACTTTACTAGAATAGAAGCTAAGGGAGGGGACCACTACCTGCAGAACTTGAACCGTATTGCAAATCGCTCAAAATGCTAATGCAAGCGAAGCGAGAGAACTAAAAAGAAACTGAAAAGCAAAGATCGTGACGACAAAAATTCTCGCGAATGGTGAGGGGTGTCGTGGCGTCTCTAACAAATTAAAATTTCAAATCGACGATTGGATAAGATACGAAGATATTTGGAGTTTGGTAAAAAAAGAAAACGATAATTCAAAACCTGACATTACCTTTTTCTTTATTTATTTATTTATTTTCTTGCTAAGTGGATGGGAACGGAAATGAGGTGATAGAAACGGAACGCGGACTCGAATGCAAAAATAAAAGGCTAATTTAAAGAGTGCGTTGAAGTCCGCATGTTTTATTCTTTCATCTTTCAATTTCCAATACGATAACCGCAAAAGTGCTCTCATTTTGTTTCTTTTCGAGAAAGAGAGTGAAGTGTGAGTGAGTCTAGAGAGAGAGAGAGAGATGGGGAAATCTAGCTCCTGCTTCAGGCTCATCACTTGCGGCGGTGACGCGGCGGAGAAGGATGATTACCAAGTGTCTGAGGTGAGGTATCTCAGTGACTCAAAGCCTCTTTTTCGCTTCCTGCATTGACCATTTAGTAACTTCTTGTTTTTGGATCCACACTGACCAATGGCTTAGACTTCAGAATAAAATATGATGCGGTTTTCTCATAATGGTTCAGTTTCAAAAGAAGTATATATTTATTTTTTATTTCGCGTTATCCTTAGTTTCATTATTAGTAATGAATGTTTGGGAGCTGTTCACGCTCTCTGTTGATAATTATTGTGTTCACTTTCTAAGTTTGTTCTCTTGAATATCAAATTTCGGCGTTCGTTTGTTTACGCGAATTTCATTACGTTGTCAGTGCGGGAAAACGACTCCGTTTTGACTGATGAATTGTTGTTTTAACAGTAAATTCATTGGCATTAATGGATTTTTTTGAAAAACAATCTTGTCTCGGAACTTCATTAGGATTTTGACATTTGATGCTATGCTAGTTGCACGATGTTGGACCGTGCTGTTTACTTTATCTCCAGTTGATATGAAGTTACGGACAATGTGGTTTTCAGATCTATGATTTTGGGTTGCACCGTATTTGCATGGGACAAAGTTTTTGCATCGCACAAGTAAATTCAAATAGTTGTACGTTGCACTCTCGTAAATTTCATTAGATAAGTGAAAGATTCATTGTAATGCCTCTGGCAATTGGCATTATGAAAGGTCTCAAGTCTTAGGATCACTGAAACATGGTTCATTTTGCAATGTTTATTTTTATTAGCTCGTTGAATACCTGTCTTCAGTCTCCTCGTCTGTAATGACTAATGATCTCTCTGTGTCATGTGGAAAATTTGTCTGTAATTTCTCTGTTTTTCACTTAAAGAAAAACTGGAATTTAAGAGAATACTGGCAAAACTTTTGGCGGGCAGAGGTTTTTTTTTCTTTTTCAAAATTGGAAGAGTTGGTGACTTGCTGCATTATGAATGAAATGGTTCTGTTGGGAACTTAGGATTGAAACGTTATTCTATTTTTATTTCATTCTTACGCTTGAGACACATAATCCATGTAGTTTTGAATATATGAAGTAGAGGGAAAAACCAAAATATACCTATTCTAGCAGGCCTAGCGGAGATTTTTTTTTTTTTTTTGTAATTTCTTTTTTTCTCACTTCTTAATACCTTGGTAAAATTAATTAGAAGCTGGAATTAAAAGGAATAGTGTATCACATGTTTGGTCAGCAGAGTTTACTTTTGCTAAATTGGAAAAATTAAAGTTTGGTTGCATTATGAATGAAATGGTTTTGTTAGGAACTTAGGATTGAAATGACATTCCATTTCATTCATACGTTTGTGACATGGAATCAGTATGGAAATGATTTATAGTTTTTAATGAACATGAATTAGAGGAAGAAACACAAAAATATACTTATTCTAGTAATTATGTATCCCACTCTGCAAGTAGGAGTTTTTATTGTACTGTTTGAAATCAAGGCCTGGAACGTAATCATCATAGTACTAAACATAGGAATTATCATTGGTGCATAAGGGAGCTAGGAATTGGATTATCATAGTAAATTCTGTCAAAATGTCTTCTGTAGGATTTTGCTCCAGACATCTGTATATTCATCATCTCTACTTTCTAGTTAGCTGTAAGAAGAAACTGAGGTGTATCCTCTGAGTCTCTGGCTTTTGTACTCATGTTGTTTCAAGTTTGTTTTTGACATATTTTTTAATATGATTCAGATCATGGATTCTAATGATAAACGTGGTTGGAGTTTCTACAAGAAATCTGCAAAGCACCGTGTGCTTAGCAATACAGTGATAGCAGAGGCCCCATTTTCTGCAAATAAGGAGAGTTCAGAATGTACCAATTTTAATTTTCAACCACTTCCTGAACCCAATGTGATTGAGAAGATTTACACAACAGATTTCTCTGATGAGAAGCCCCAGTTATCCTCCTTTGAAGGCTCACAAATATCAGAAACAAAAGTCATTGCTACTGAGACTAAGGTGGATGTGAATCCACCAGAGTCTTCTGTCATTGTCATACAATCTGCTATCAGAGGGTTATTGGTATGGTTTACTTTTGAGGTTTGCTAATTTCTGGAAGGAACAAGTGTAGCTATCCTTTTATGTATATCCTGTTCTTGTTTCTTTCAGGCTCAGAGAAAACTGCTGCAGCTTAAGAATGTGGTGAAGTTGCAAGCTGCTGTTCGTGGGCACTTGGTCAGGAGGCATGCTGTTGGAACCCTGCGTTGTTTTCAAGCCATCATTAGAATGCAGGCCCTTGTGCGAGCTCGTTATGCTCAGCAGTCACATCTGGAAAATCATTTAAATCGCAAGGATGGCAAAAAGGATTCCTCAAAAGCTTTGGTATTGTTATTTAAAATTATTGTATTTAGTTCAATACAGTTCACAGTGGTGTTTAAAATTATTCCTCAAAAAGTTTCCAATTATTGTACTCAGTTTAAGATTTCTATTTGTTTAGGGGTATTATGATTTTCATGATGATACCTTAGTAGATAATATGTTATTGTTCTTGTTGAACAGAACTGATGGTTTTACTCGAGCTCTGGAAATATTTAGTCTCTAGAGCTTTTCCCCCATTGTTAATGCATTGAGCATTTGATACCGCTACTTGAACCTAGAATCCTGAGACTTTTTTCTCCATTCAGATTTCTGAAGAGCATCATAAGATGTGTATTATGGCCTATTAATTTGCTAGAAGCCAGGCTCTAAGTGTGACCATTCTTTTTTACCTTTGTTTAGGGGAATGAAAAGCACATGACCAAATCGAAAGTGAATTACACTTCCATTGAGAAGCTGCATAGCAATAGGTTTGCTCATCAGGTATGGCAAGTATGGATTGCTTTTGTTACCCATTTTGCAATTACATTATGTAGCCTATATTTTTTCCCCACTAAATCCCTCCCATCTTTTCTGTACCTAAAGCTGTTGGAATCAACACCAAAGAACAAACCTATCCATGTCAAGTGTGATCCTTCTAAAGCTGATTCTGCTTGGAAATGGTTCGAAAGGTGGATGTCTGTATCATCAGAAGATACTGCAGAGCACAAAGAAACAAGTTCTCTGACAGAACAATCAGGCGAAAGCAAAGATAACTCTTCTGTGTTTCAATTTGAAACAGGTGTTCAATCTGAAGTTTTTCTCTGGTCAGCTGATTCAAAGTCCACGGTTGGGGATTCACTTCTCCCATCTGAGGATGAAGAAAAGCTAATTATTTATGACACTAACAACTTCAAGTTTCAAGCAAGCTGCTCCACATCATGTATTGTAAAAGATGATTCAGAACAAGTTCCTCCTGAAGAAACAATTGAAAATGATGCTAAAGTTGCTTCAGGAGAGACTGATTCCTTCCAGAATGAAAAATCAGGATCAGATGCAAGTGCACTGCCAGAGCTTAATTCTCCTCATATGAAGCCTGAAATTGCCCCACCACCTGTACTTAATTCTCTTCATCAGAGGCCTGAAATTGATTGTGAGCAGGGAAAACGATCCATGAAAAGACTTGCCTCAGACCAACTAGAGGCTGAAGGAAAGAAACTTGTAAATGGATCAAGAAAGGTCAGCAATCCTGCATTTATTGCTGCACAGTCAAAATTTGAAGAGCTGAGTTCAATAGCAAATTCAGGTAGGACAAGCACTTTGTCTTATCAAGATGCAGCAGTTGAATCACAAGGAGGCACCCCTTCTGTCAGCAATGATACTGCAGATAGATCAAAGGAGTTCAAATTTGAAAATCCTGCTCCCTATCTTTCAAGGTTTGGTGGTTCCGAATGTGGCACTGAACTCTCTATTTCTTCCACTCTTGATTCACCTGACATATCAGAGGCTGGTGCTATGGAAAATGAGCGAGATGCCAAAGATTTAGTGGAAGGGATTAGAAATCTTGAGAACACAATAAACCATGATGATTCACCAAATGCTTCATGTGTCATTCCAGCTTCTAACCCAGCTATTTCTGTTTTGGATCAGTCAGAGGTTGTTGTTGTTGATGACATTAGTGGCAATGTGGGCCAATCAATGGTGGCCGAGGGCTCTGCAGAACCTGCTATTAAGAATGAGAAAAAATTGTCTGACTTGCAGAGAGAGCAGGTAGAGGCTGTTCCGCAAGATTTAAGATCATCTCCTGAAGCTTCACCTAGAAGCCATTTAACTGTTCCAGAATCACAAGGAACACCTTCAAGTCAAGTATCTATAAAACCTAAAGAAAGCAAAATCGACATGAACAGATCCAGCAAAAAACGTGGTACCCTATCATTGGGTAACAAATCACCCGCAAATCCAAATCATGAATCAGGGTCAAGGGGCAGTAGTGAACAACTGCCTAAAGATCAGCAGAATGGGAAGAGGCGCAATTCTTTTGGCTCAGTAAAACCTGATCACATTGATCAAGAACCTAGAGATAATAGTAGTAACAATAATTCTCTTCCCCATTTCATGCAAGCTACAGAATCTGCTAGGGCCAAGATCAATGCGAATAATTCTCCAAGGTCAAGTCCAGATGTGCATGAACGAGACATCCAAGTTAAGAAGAGACATTCTTTACCTGGTGCCACTGGTAGGCAGGTTTCTCCACGCATCCAACTATCAATGTCTCAGGCACAGCAGAGTGCAAAAGGAAACAATGTACATCCTCCTCAAGGTAATTTCTAATGTACAAGAATCTTTTTGTTATGATTTGGACGAATGGGTGTGGCAGCATAAATACCATTTTTTCTAATATCTTTACAATGTGGAGGACATTTTCCACCAGCTTGTTTTTGGGTGTCATTTTATGATCATTATCCAAGGTAAAAAATAATTTTGGAAAAGAAATTTACTTGAGGCTCAAATGCAGAGGTGGCATAGGGTTAGGACTTAGGGTGAAGATCTTGAGCATAATTTCCTTGTTGATGAAAAATTGCTGGAAACGTATTCTGCAATGATATTTTATGTGTAATTTTGTGAATCTTGTGAACATGAATATCTCCCAACTTGATTTTATCTTTCTTCTTAGGCTAGCATCTTTGTCTCACCTCCTTGCTGTAAATCAGAATAGGGTAGGATGTTGGCTACTGAACTCAAAGTAGTGGGGCACACTCATGTATGTCATACTTTCTAAAAGCAAAAGCTAGATTTTGTAGTGAAGGAAAAAAGCAAATAACAGTTCTGCTTTATGAGTTGTATTACTTACCAGTTACCACTGAACTTGTGCTTCTTCCAGAGAGAAAATGGCTAAGGTGAATTGACAGCTGAAGTGTGTTGACATGCGTCTACAGTTGTGGAAGATCAGCCGTGGAATGGCAATTTAGAATTTCGGTTTCATTTGTCAATTCTCTTTGAAGAACTGCAGCTCCGTTTTATAATTTTATTTTTTCTTTCTATATTTCTTGACTTTCTCTGTATTCTTTGCCTCCCTTCTCCGTATTTGAAGGTGCCCAGTTTGGTTGTGACCGTAGGGTTCATCTGGGAACATGCATATGTAAAAGTGTGCGAGGCTTATATGTACATTGTTGATCTCTATGTTACTATTATTGTCATACCCAGTCGGGCACGCGCGATCTGGAAGTTTCTGAGTTCAGACCTTAATTGCTTATGAGATTGTTTAACGATGGTTGAAAATATTTTGCTTCATTGAGACTGCTACAAATTTTCGATAACCTTTATCAAGATTTATTGGCACATTTTTTCTATCTTATGTATAGGAAAGGCCTGTTAAAGAATTTATCATGGCCTTTCTTAGTTGGGGCGGGGGGGACTATATTGAGAAAATGATGACTAAGAAGTCTAATTAAATCATCACTTTTTTTTTCCAAAGCCAAATTCCAAACCCTTACGAATTTGCCAGGGTTCAATGGGGTACGCTGAAAAAATATTTAGTGTGACGATAGAAGCCCTTTGTCCAATACCCCACGTTCATAACTTAAAAATCATCAAAATCATCATCTAGCAGGGACTGCTTGATGGAACAAGATGGGTCTTGTTACTTGTACACACCTAAGCCTACCGCAAAACCTCATTTATACCAATACAAGTTCTGTCAATGTTTAATTTATATCATGGGATGGTATGGTTGGCTAATCATCGAAGATTTCGTTTCTCTAATAGCAAAGTTGATTATAAGCTACCATTAAAATGTTGTTCCAATGGTAAGTTTAGCATAAGTAAAGGGACTCGCCAAGTTTCTTGTGAAACAGCTATGCAAGTTGAGGTAGAAAAGAGAAAAAAACGTATGTTAACGATGTCTTCAGTAGCATCATCTGTAACGAGACAATTTCTTCATGCACATGACAGAAATATATGGGGAGGGAGGGGCCCATTAGCAAATGCTCTAGAATGAGTAAACATATTTCACCGTTACAATGAATCTTGAAGTTGAAAGATGAAATACAGGCGATAATAATATTAATCGTTGCATCTGAAAGTCAATATCTTTAGGACAATTTCTAAGGAACTTCCAAGACAAAACAACTGAAAGTATATGACACATATTTTATTCCTTTTGACATATGCATTTGGTGAACAGGTAAAAAAATCGTTATCATTATAAGCTAAATTTCTTAACAGTTAAGATTCATGAAATTTTGCAGGGTTAAGATTTATGAAGTTTTTTAAACAAAAAAAATTATGAAATTCATATATATATTTTATTGGATTACACCACGACACGAGTTCTATCATGAAAATTTAATTTTGGTTTACATCAAGTAAAAAATTATATATATATATATACTGGTAAAACAGGGAGTCTAACTGGCCAAAAAAAAAACTAGGAATGAAGGGTTAAAAACAATTTAAAATTAAAAAGATGCAAATTTGTAATTTAGTTTTACCAAGTCAAAGCTTTCATTAAAAATAATTAGAAAAGTTTAAAAATTTGATATGATGCTCAGGAATGATAATTTAAAATCGGTTTTTATTGTTTCAATTTTATAAAAAAAAATAAAATATTGAACCAATAATGTGCTTACAATTAATAGGCCATTTTTATAATTTAAAATTAATCAAAGTAAAACATTAAGCACTTTTATCTAAGGGTGTAGAAAATTCAATTCGTCTTATATCTCGAAGACAAGTTCAAGTTGTCCCAGCTGAGCTCAATGGTTTTTTTTTTTTTTTTTGGTTTTTTTTTACGTATTTGAATTTAATAATAAGACTTGATAGATACTTTTTTATATACCATGATATTATATTTATGTTGAAGTTATTTGTTTTAAAATATATGATAAAATATATTTTTCATTTTTTACTTTATTAATTTTATAATTTAACTGTACATGATATTGAGATTGATATGTTTTGTTTGCAAATCAATTAACTTAATCATATTCTAATATCATCATGTCTTAATTAAATTGAGTTTGGGTTTAAAAATAACCTTATCTAAATTTTGGGTGAGACAAGAGCCAAATAAATTCATCTTTAACTCGTTTTATATATAATCTTACTCATATCACTTCTATATCATAAATATTATTATTTTTTAAATAAGAATGCTTTTAGAATTAATTTTTTTATTAAATCATGTGATTTTTTTACATTATATATTTTATTTTTATTTTTTTCATATTTTTTAAAATGTTATGACTTAATTTTAATTTGATCATAATGTAAAATTTTTATACACTATATCGTTTTAAATATATCTTTTTAAGATAACATGATTTTAGAATTATTATACATATAATTAATCTTAATTTAAATATTTTTAAAAAATTAAAATATCCGTGGAATATACGAAAAATTTGCTTGATAAATTAATTGAATATAGAGTTAATAAAACACACCCCGAATAAAACGTCATATATAAATTAGAAAAAGAAAAAATGAAAACGGTGACGATATTTGAGATACCAATCTGCAAGTTGTCATTTTTGCGATTCCCGTATGAGTGACGAAATTTTGGGTCGAGAGCTCTATGAATTGAAAAGGGCAACCTGGGAAACACAGCGTATTCGGATGCTAAGCATTTGAACGGCGAAGAACTGCGATAGATAAGGGGGGCATGAGTGTGCGTGTGCGTGTGCGTGTGCGTCACGGTGTGAGGGTAATTAAAGTTATAAATAGGTGACTCTGACTAGGGTTTACTCTCTCTTTCGCCACTCTTCAATCTTGAAGACGTTAAACCATTCATTTTCTAACTATGCGCCGATTGCAAAAATCCAAGAGAGTTTCATGGGCCTCCGATTTAGATCTTTGTCAGGTAAAGATTATCTTTCAGTTGCCAAATCCCTAATCGATCAATTCATTCCGATGATTGAAGTCCAATTATCGCTTCGTTAATGAACCCTAATATTTTTTCGTCGACTTTCTTCCTTTAAGACTTCTAGCTTTTCTTTATCTCTACCTTCCGTCTGTGTTCTTGTCATTCTTGATACTCAATCGTCGAGTTTTCTTGAATACCGATTACCATCTGATCGGTTTTTCCTGTGAATTGAGGGTTTTTCCTTTCAAAGACAGATGTAGTTTGGTGCTCAGAGGGGACGGAATGGCCCTAATTCAAATTATAAATTGTGGATTACTTTCTAACTTTTTTTGAATGGAAGTTAACAACTGACTATAGATTAAGATGCCTATGAAATAGGCTTTAAATCACGATAAGAGTAAAAAGAAAAGAAGAGAAAAAAGTCAGGTATGTTGCCAAATGCGAAGGAACTTACACAGAACTCTTTTTTTGACAATAATTTCCTTATGGCCTTGGAAACCCCCGATAAGGTCATGAGCTGTTTTGCTTCTTTGATCTTGGCAATTGCGTTTGAAGTTACTTGTAGGATCATCAATCAACACAACAACAATCGTTTGAACTATGTGTGTTGGCTTGTATTCTGAATTTTGATATGAAACTGTGGCAAGTCCACGTTTTACTATGGCTGCAATTTACAATCGTGTAGTCTGTATGAGATAGACGTGCTGCAGGAATAAATTACCAATTACTTTTGCATTGAAGAGCTCTAGTAAAGTCATGAAGAAGATGATATAAAACAAGCAAAATATATTTATTATTGTTTTCCAACAGAAATACATGTCCCTACAGTCAATTTTTCCTGCACCAGGATAACCACAACCAGGGGCTTGATGACTAATGCAGATTTATCAACTGTTTGTATTTTATGAAAAATGAACGGTTATATGTGAGATAGTAATAGTATCGAATGAATGTTCTGGAGCTGCTGTTTGTTGTGATATGATGAAACAGTTAACAGCTATTGGAATCTTTAATTTAATGCAGAGTAAGTTACACATAAGAATTTATATGCAGCACAAAGAAATTTCAGCAACTTACAGTAAGCAACTAGGCAAATCCTACTTGTATGAAAAAAGAATTTATTAAGGGAGAATGAATGCTCGTGTCATCTAGTCTGCCCTTTTTTAATATACCACCTTCATGCAATCTTTTGACGATTGTGTCATTTATGCATTCATTTACATCATGTATTGCTATCATATTTCATTTTGGCATAGATCACATTGATCAGGACTCTTGAGGAGAAGAGAATAAATAACCCTGCTTTTCAGGACGTTGCTGTTGTCCTACATATTCTATTCATTCCTTTTATGCTTTCCACATTGGGAAAGGAAAATTTTACTTAATTGTATTAGATATTAAATGGTTTAATGGTTTGAATGTATGTTTAGTTGTATGTGCTACTGCTCTTGCAGATTATATTTTCAAACATTTGTTGAAATAATTTTGCATTTAGTCTAAAAGCCTGCAGATATGCTTCTATTAGATTGATTTTGTTACCTTCTGTGGTTTATTTTCTGAATTAGTTTTTTATTCTCATCCTAAACTTATCTCAAGTTTCCAGTTGAAAAGCTACTTTGAAACTTGTTATAGTTATTTTGTTTAGGCAATTGTGATCGTCCATGAGTTAAAAAGGGAAGGGGGGCATCATTCCCGGTATCTGCTATCTCTCTTCATAGGGTGTCCTTGATTGTTAACTTGTATGCTTAAGCTTTTTGACTGTGTATTATTTTGGATTAATTGATTCATCTTTTCTTTTTTGGTTCAATTAGTTGCATATCATATTCTTAAGTTGTTCGTTATTATTATTATTATAACTAATAATGAAACTCTTTCATAACCACATTATGTGTAGTTTTCACTCATTTTGTTCAATGAAATTTGTTGCTTGTATGTTATGTCTGGTTGCATGTTCATGAGTGTGTGATGAGCTAAAAATAGGGGACATTTTGTTTTTTCGCTGCTATTACTATTTACTAAGGTTTTTATTGTGTCCAATGTGAATCAGTTGTGTTCTGCAGCTCAGAAGTCTTTGTTGTCTTTTGCTCTAAAATTTTGTTCTTTTTCTGTTGAAAGGACACTTATTGCAAGACCTCAGCCACTTCCAACATGGGAGGGCCAAGTCATAGTGATATTTTCTGAAGATGTACTGCTGGTGCATGCAGAAGTATCAGAGTAAAAGATGACAAAAATTCTTGGCTGGCCTGCCTATTAACTCAGATAACACCTTTCAGAGTGTGACTGTTTATAAGTTGTATAGGTCTTTGTTGTCTGAATTTGAGATGAAGAGTTGGAAGTGGCAGGCTCTAGTTGGAGACATTTTCAAACTGCTTGGCCGTTGGATTTAAGAATCTGTTAATTCTTCTGATCATGGATCTGATTGATGTATTCAAAGTTTCTGTCAGCGCAGTCATTGAAAGAAGGCCAGTTTTACTTGTGGGCATATCTTTGTCTGTATGTCCAGTTTTAATGAGAGGCATTGGTTTCTTGCCCAATAGCTGGGCAAGATTGTAAACTTTGTTTTCGTTAAATAGTGTTTCCATCTAGGTTGGGGAGATTGTGGATTCTGTTTTTCTTTTGGTCTTACACTAGGTTGTGAAAATCTTAAAATATATCAAGGAATTGAAGTTATTGGTTCCTGAACCTTTTTAAGTCCCTATTGGATGAAACTTATGGATGTCATATTAAGTACCACTAAGTCCTCTGATTTCCTGTTGAAATTTGAATGAGAATGTGTTTGTGGTATGATATGCAATCAATCTGAATGCTATTGCATCTGTTTGTTTTATCAAAATATTTTAGCTCAGTCTCTGTGTTGTGATTGCATGACTTTTATTTTGATAAAAAGGAGTGGCGAGAGATCCAAAACAAAAGAACTTTATATGAAGTTATTAAAAGAGACCTTTTAATTATTTAAATTTATGATAATTTGATTTTTGATTGAGCTCAATGACGTTGTATAATCTATGTAGTCGACTTCACTTAGTGGGATAAGGCTTATTTGTTGTTGTCTCCCCGTGTTGTGTTTTAGTGACAACAGTTCAAATTCAATCATCAGAGATTATCCTTATATAAAATCTAGCACAAATTGCTTGGTTCTGTTTTATCCTGAGCAGCACTGATTTCTTTTCATGTTACAAGTGAAAGTTGTCTTTATGTCAGAGTTTTAGAATGTACACATTCATTATTATCATATTTTGAGTGATATTTGATTTTCTGTATGCTTGTGATTTGTATACAATAAAGGGATTTTCTTTGTTTTTCAAGTATTTGCATATTAATAATTACCATGCAGGGACTCTTCAGCTTGAATTGAGTAGACAGAAGTAATAATTAGTCATTAAAAAGATTCTGCCTAAATATTGGTTATGACTAAGTGCTAGAAGAGCGCTAAATGGCAAAAACTATTTTTTTTTTTTTTGTAAATAGGTTCGGTTATTCTTATCAGAGGAATCCCCCTCGCAAGTCGGGATAAGTTCTCAAGATCACCTTCAAGCCAAGACGTCATTGCTGTTACATCCAGGTGGAGCAGGTTCTGATGACATTTTGCCTCCTGGGTTTGAGGGAACTCATGCTTCAAGTCAGTTCGAGATCAAACTATCCCAAATACCAGTTATTAAGTGGATTATTCCGCCAAAGGTAATTTTTGTTTTAGTTCTATGTAATTCAATTTTCATTATTATTTAGTTTTCAAAATTGATGTTGGAATGAAATACAAAAGAAAGAGTTGGTAAACATGAGCTTGTCTCTGATTGTATGTTTTTTCTTCTGAGTCAATTTATGTGATTCTTTTAGATTGTTCTAAATCTGACATGGCGAGTAGTGGCTGGGGAAGAAAGCAACGAGGTAGAGGATCAACGTCAAAGGGAGATGAGAGTACTTGAAGCTATTTATCCTCGCATATCTTCCATTCCTCCAAAGTTTGTGTCTTCTCTTGCCTTGTATTATAATTTCTCTCAGTTTTGTGCTTTTGTCATGTAAAGTTTTTATCCCTATATGCAGTCCCTCTGTTTCGATTGATGTTGAAGATTCCCATTACATTGATAGTCAAACTGCTTTGATACCAATTACCCCTATTGAAGATGAAGATGCTGCAGCAGAAGCATTGTCAGCTTCCTCGGTGTCTTCCCAGTCTCTTGAATTAGCTCATGGTATATTGAAGGATTCAAACTCAGCTATAAATATGCAGTTAGCTCATGATCATGGATCTGATGTAGCTGCTGCATCTGCAGCTTTAACTAACATAGTAAAGAGCAATGAACATGGAAATTTAATTGATCATGAGTTGCTTAATAATATTCTCAACAATCCAGAAGTGATTGAGAAGTTGGTTAAAGACTATGGAGCTACAAACAATTCACAATATGTACATAACGTGGGCTCATCCTCAGTGGCTTTTTCAAATCCTCCTAATTCTATTAATCAAGGAGAAACTGTGGTACCTTCATCAATTCTTTTTTCAGGCACTTCTTCCTATGCTCCTGCAACGGCAGGTCAGGTGACACCTGTTTCTACCCAATGGCTTCCTAGGCCTGCAGTGAGTTCAGCTAATGTTTCTTCTCCAGTTGAGGTTCCTTCAACAAAGGATGTGAACTACTATAAGAGCTTAATTCAACAACATGGTGGAGAAAAACTAGAAAAAAATTCATATTCCAGTAACCGCCAGAGTCATCCGCCAGCAACAAACTATGAGACAACATATAATCAAAGAGCAAAAGTGTTAAAATCAAAGATAATGAAGCCTTGTATCTTTTTCAACAGCTCTAGAGGATGCCGAAATGGAGATAACTGTGCATACCAGCATGATGCATCATTTCAGCCACGCGGTAATTCTGTGTCAGGGATACAAAATTCAAAGAGGATGAAAATGGATAACGAGATTAGCAGTTAAGTAAACTATGTTCGCTGGTGGGTGTTGATTGCCATTTATTTTGATGGGGAGAGTTGACTGCAGATCCATATCACATGCGGATGAAGAGGTTAAGTTAGCATTTAAATGGATGAGTGATTGTGAGCCTAATTTTTTTTTTTCAGTTTTTAATGTTAAATTTATCTTTTTTAAAATGAAAGGCTCCTTTTCATTTTCTTCCTTAACTGAGAAAATGTTAAAATTGATGCTTTTTTGGGTCAATCTTTATAATTGTATTATAAGTGGAGATCAATCTTCCTTAGCTGAATGATGCATTAGTTATCTTTTTTTAAAATTATGGTGATTTAGTTTGCATTTTTGTGGGCATGAAATTGACATTTTTAGATAAATCACGAGGTACAATTTATGTGGGCATGAAATTGTTATTTTTGGATAAATCATGAGTCAAAAGTATCATGAAAACACAATGCTTGTATTATGTGATATTTAGGATTTTATTTTATTTTTTTGGCTTTATTTTCCTCTTGTCACTTGACTCATAGTGACTCTTGTTTATAAATTATTAGGTGTATTTGAAGATATTAACGGATGAGTTAATTAAAATCTAAAATCCTAATTGGAAACTTAAAATTAATAATATAAAAAGAAGGAATTGTGATTAATACAGTAATGATAAAAAGAAATCAAGAGTTTATTAGTTTAGATGTTATGTGAATATTATTTTAATAAATGTTTATTAAAATGTTTTAAGTTATCAAAATAAATTTAATTTGATAAAATAAACCTTTGAATTAAAACATACTTCTTGTTATGAAGGAATTGCAGAAATTATAGTTAAATAGAGAATTCTCAGAATAAACATTGTTATTTCAAGCCAATGAACATTGCCACTGAATTAACGTTTTTATTATTTATATTTTAGTAAATTTAATTTAAGGTACATGTTTACTTATGTGTTTTAAAATGAAATCATTTCAGACGAATTTTTTTCTTCTATACAAATAAAAAAAAAAAACTTAAACAAAATGCTTGCAAAAAGTTCTTTATGAAAATGACTCAAATTCCAGGAGTTAAAATTTATTCCAAAAATGTTTTTCTTTCCCATGTTTATTAGTTAATTACTTCATGAGTTTTTCTAATAAAAAAATAGACTAAGAATCACTATTCATAAAACGAACATATGGTTAAAACCAGCAAGCATATCAACATTGTACAATTATCTAAATTTTATATAAATAATAATTTTTGAGAAAACTATTTAAAATTACTTGGTGTACGTAATTGATTCGTGTTGAATTTTTCAAAATATATAAAAATTAAGAGTACAAAAGTATGTATAATTAATTTAAAAGTATTGATTTTCTTTTTAAATTAAGAATGACGTGTCATTTTATAAAGGAACTTCTAAAATTTTAATATCATTTAATACATATAAAAATATATTCAACATAGTTAATTTAAGGAATATAAACAACTGCAAAAAATATATATTTTAGAAGTCTCTCAAAAATAAATAATTATCATACGGTATGATTTTATCTCATTTCACATAACTCTTTTTTTATTATTGCTAAGAAGAAGGAACGCTTTGTTCCATTATTTAAGGGTAGATTATATAGGAGAAACAATTATCATTATCCGAGGATAAAATTAATTAATAATGTAAATATTATTAGAATAAGAGTTTAATTGTGGTGTTATGTATAACATTTTTTACATTTTCAACCGATTAAAACCCATCATACATATAATTTATATATAAATTATTATAAAAATTAATAATTTTTACTGATACGATAATTCATTGTAATTTGTTGGATGAGAGTGAAAAGAGAAAGTTTGTATGTTTAAATTAAATTTGTAAAGAATGGTCATTATATATATATATATATATATATATATATATATATATATATATATATATATATGTCATTTTAATGCGGAAACAAAAGGGTTTTTATGATCTGTCCTATCCTAATAGTGTGGGTTGATGTCCTCTTGTTTTTTTTTTTTTTAAAATAAAATAATTATATTTTATATATTAAAACATTATATTAATATTGATATTATTTATTTTTAAATGTATTTTTCAAACATCATAATTTTAGTTTTATATTTTGTTCTTAAGTTTTATTAACTTTAGTATGGTACCATAACACATTATATGATTTTTTCTTAATTCTTCTATATATATATTCATGAATTTCTACAAAATCTTATAGATATAGATACGGTCGATCTGCTAACATTTTTAATTACTTTGAATTGAGTTTAAATATCGTATTTTAAATGTTTTTTTACAGTTATTTCTACAATTTAATTATATAATATTAAAATTAATATATTATGTAAATAAATTAAAATGATTCAGTTATCCCATATCAATGTTGGATTCGGGTTTAAAAAACATTATTAAAATTTTGGATCGGGTAAACAGAACGATCAAACCCGTAACTGAAAGCCCGGAACGAGAGGGCATGTGAATGGTGAAGGGGTCTTACAAACCCTCGTTGTGTGTTTCGTCATTTGTTTCAAACCCTCTTCACACCGCGAAAATGTTGAAGTTCCTATCAAGAGTGAAGATCGAGTTCAATGCGTTGGACCCACGAATGGCATCGTGTATGGAGTTTCTGGCACAGTGCAATTCACGAAAGGCAAAAGAATCAAACCCTGCGTGTGAAGTGGAGGTGAAGCGTGGAAGGGAAGAACGGCCACCACAAATCACAGTGACGTTTGTGAATGGGGTTGAACAAGTGTTTGATGCAACTTCCACCCCAGCCCAGACCATAAGAAGTATGATTCTGGAAAAGGGTCAGCTCCTTGAGACTGAGCAAATGTTCCGCGAAGCAGGGGAGTCATGGCCCGTTATCATCCCCAACGAGGAACTCTCGCAACACGCACCTGGCACCAAAGTGCGTTTTCTTTTTCTCACTTCAATTGCTCAATTCCCCTTGTCTGTTATTTTACTGCATCGTTCAGGGATCTTTTTCTGTTACTCTGGTTTTCTTCAGAATTTAGAAATGTGTGTTAACTTCAAGTTTTAAGTTTAACACCTTTGATACTCTTTAGATTTCTGTTGGGACAGTAATATTTCTAATACTCTTGAAATGGGTTAATTAATTTGATGATGCGATACTTTAGATAGTGTGTATAGTTTTTTAATGTCAGTGAATAAAATTTAAATTCTTTTTTTTTAGGGAATTGGTATAATTTTGAATGTATGTGTTATCCTTTTGTTAAAGGAATTTTAATTGGATAGCAGATGTGGCATTTAATCCTTTCAGTTCATGCTGTTGGATCTTAGTATGCGTGGTGTTTACATTCCTTAGAGAAGCAAGTATGGTGGTTTTCACAGTCAACAGTGCCTGCTATTGTACTTTGCGCAACCATCTGTATTTTAATTTATTGTGTATTTCAAAAGCATTTCATGTCTGATTTTTTGGATAAAGTGGAAGAGAAGTGACGGTATTCAAATAAGTTGAGGTTCACAAAATTGGTTTTACTCTTGTTAGTATTGGTTATGAGATGGAACATAAGATGCAGGATCCAGTAAGAATAACACTAGCCATAATGATAAACTGTGTTCCTGTGACTGGACAATTTTGTGGAATCCTTAGTTTCGCTGTAAGGCAATGTGTGGGCTTTTGTGGGTGATACATCGGACTTAGTTCTTACTGTGTGTTATATAATAACTGTGTTGCAGATTGATAAATAGTAAATACTTTGTGTATGTGAACTTAATTCTTCTTCTTGAAGTTACAAATGCTTGTACAACTATAATGTATCTGCATGGCTGTCGAATTTTTGTTTCAACAACTTGATGATATTGTTTAGTGTGGAGTATGGCTTTTATTAACTGCCTTCAATATGCTTTCCCTTTGTGAAATATGGCCTATAGCCATAACCGCTTTAATTAATTTATGTGTATTTTATGTGCTCCTTCTTTCAGCCAAGGAAAGCAGAAGAGAAGAAGCAATAGCTGAAAATTGTTGAGCATATTAACTGCTGAGGATGGTTCTGGCTTTTGTCACCCTTGTTTTTTTGGGTAGGAGATAGGGCATCTGATCTCTGCTGTTGCTGCATACCTTACTGAATTTCAGGACTTTATTATTGAATATATAACTAGATATGATTTGCATAATAATCTATGCTCCTGAATTGCTGAATCTTGAAACTGTAATGTTATCGTGCTTACTTTTGTTCTATTCTGGTTTATGCCTACATTGCTCTATGTGAATGTTGTAGCCATTTTGACTTCAAATGTCTTGGGCAAAGCTATCAAATCAAATGATATCGGATTATTGATTCGAAAGCACAACTTAAGGGTCGTAGCTTACTTTGAAGTTTGGCTAGCAGTGATTTTGCATTTCAGAGAATGGTAAGTGTTAGCATACAATGCTTATGACGACTACAAACTTTCACACAATTCTCATTATTATGGCTACTACTGCCAAGCAGCTTGTCATCTCCGGCAATGGGAAACCACTCAGTAATTTCTCTGTGCAAACCCTAAACCAAATAATTATACACTAAGAACGGATTCTTAGTGTATAATTATTTGGTTTAGGGTTTGCACAAAGACACGGGTCTCTGTTATGTACTTTGTTATAGTAGAAAGCGTATGATAATTTCTTTTGTTGGATAATACACTCTTTGCATGTATAGTGAAAAATGATTATCAGTGATTAAAAAAATCATCGATTTCAATAAAATGCGTACATTTAAAATAATTTATGAAAATATAAAAAATTTAATTAATGGCTATTGTTTATTACTTTACTTTTTATCTTTTAAAACGCACTTTATATTTTCGAGGAATCGAATTCTATTTTCTACTATTCGTTTTGTCTTACCGTTTTCGACAATATGCTTTGCTACGTTAAGAAATATACATTGTTTATGATTAAAATAAAAACTAAAATCATCAAAATTTAATTAAGTTGTGTCAATATTTTCGCAATTAGACGACTGACAGATAAAAATAGATAAATAGTATATTATACATAACTTGTCTTATTTTAATTTTTAATTATTTTAAACGAGTTATACATAGGTTCAGTTTGAATAAACTCTTAAAGGAATTATTATAAAAGCAAAAAAAAAAAAAATTGTATACAAAATAAGAAACTTTTTTTTTTTAGAAATAACTCATACTTTTCTATCGTTTTAGAAGTTTTAAAAAATTCCTTCATTTAACTTCTTTAAAATTTTAAAAAATAAATTATTTTTAACTTATAAAAAAAATTTATTCATTTTTATATTAATTTTTTTATATAAGGACCTCTCTAAAAATTTACCCAAAGTCAGCCATATTTTTCTACTACTTTAAACATTTTTGTTATATTCTTAAAAATCATCATAATTATTATATATTTTTACATCAATTCAATGTTTTAGCTAAAATTTTAAAAAATATAAATATTTCTATTGTAATATTTATTTCTATGATAAGTTAAATATTTATTTCAACTACTACTCTGATTATGGAACATTTGATTAGTATAAAACAAATTAAATATTTTGCCACAGATATCTCTATAAACCTTGTATCTGTATAAGAATCAATTTTATAACATAATAAATATAATTTAATTTGATTATTAATAAAAATCAATGAAATAAAATTTATAATTTAAATTAAGACAATTTAAGATTTCAATTTTTAATTAATGATTATAATTTCATATGTATTTTTTATTTTAAGGTACACGTTCCATTTTAAGAGAGTTATTTTTTTTTAATAAAAATGTTATTCTAATTTAGGATCTACTGTTTAATTTTTTAAATATATTAATTTTTTGCTTTAAAGAAATAATGAAAAGTTTTTACCTATTTCTTAAAAGAACTGTCTATTTAAATTAAAATTTTAAAACATATCCCTATCTTTTACTTAAAAAAAGAATAAAAAACAGTAAACAAGTAGAGACTAGTGGGGGCAGAAGAGGCACTGCGTTTTTCTCTGTGTTGAGGCAGTGACACAGCAAAGGAAATAAATTAGAAGCTCACATGTAAGTGTAAGTAACAACAAACACACCGACAATGTTACCCTTCGTGTCGTATCTCAAACTCTATATTACAATTCCATATCTACTTTCGCTCGTTAGACTCGTCTTCTTCTTCTTCATCATCACTCATTAAGCGTAAACTACACTCCGAGACTGCAAATCTCACTGTTCCCTTCTCTGAGTTTGATAGATAGATGGGTTCCGTTTCTCTGAAAATAGGGGATGGAACTGCTAGATTCAAAAGAGCAACCGTGTGTTCTTCCGCAGTTAACATTCTCATGATCTTCTCTGTCATCACCACCAATCTCTTTGCCCTCTATGCTTTCTCTTCTTCCCCGAAAGACCATTCTCTTCACCCTTCCCACAAAAACTTCTCTCTCATCTCCGAGCAGGTTACTCTCATTCTCAGAGAGATCGATTTGTCTCAGAAGAAACTTGCCCAGATAGAAAAAGAGCTTCTTGGCTACGAAAGCATCGATCTTTCCAGACCCAACATTGCAACTGAACTCAAACTCTTTCTCCACCGTCACCAGCTCCCACTGGGCAAAGACTCCAAAACTGGAATCACCGAAATGGTGTCATCCGTTGGCCATTCATGCGAGAAATCTTCGGACTTGTTGTCTCAGTACATGAGTTACAAGATTTCTGGACCCTGCCCTGATGATTGGAGTGTGGCACAAAAGCTGATTCTGCGAGGGTGTGAGCCTTTGCCTAGAAGGAGGTGTTTTGCTAAGTCTGTTTCTAAGGTTGGTCTTTATTCTTTTCCCACTTCACTTTGGAAACCCGTTGGTAACAAAACTGTTAACTGGAGTGATCTCGGTTGCAAGAGTTTTGAATGTTTGAATGGCAAGAGGTTGAGTAGAGATTGCATAGGTTGCTTTGATTTGGTTAATGGGTATGAGAATCAGAGATTTTTCAAGTCTAGGAGTAAGAATGATTTTCTCGTTGATGATGTGTTGGCATTGGGAAGTGGTGGGATTAGGATAGGACTTGATGTTGGAGGTGGTTCTGGCTCCTTTGCAGCTACAATGGCTGAAAGAAATGTTACTGTTGTTACTAGCACTCTGAATGTTGATGCCCCATTCAGTGAATTCATTGCTGCAAGAGGGCTTTTCCCTGTTTTCTTAAGCTTAGATCATAGATTACCTTTCTATGACAATGTGTTTGATTTGGTTCGTGCTGCGAGTAGCTTGGATGTTGGAGGGAAGGCAGAGAAGTTGGAGTTTTTGATGTTTGACATTGATCGTGTTTTGCGGGCTGGTGGTTTGTTTTGGCTGGACAACTTCTATTGTGCCAATGAAGAGAAGAAAAAGGCATTGACTAGGTTGATTGAACAGTTTGGATACAAGAAGTTGAAATGGGTTGTGGGAGAGAAGGTTGATAGTCTTGGATCAGCCAAATCTCAAGTTGTTTTGTCTGCTGTTCTTCAGAAGCCTGTAAGGGTGTAAAGCTTTGTACAACCAATAATACTCTTGCTTCTGCTAGCTCTCCTTCACTCACAACACAATTTGTGTGAATGAATGAATGAATTGCTTCTAACATCACATCTCATCAGAAGTGGAATAAGTGCATGAATATGACTGCTGTATTTCAAGTAATGTTCTATATATTTTTCGGTTGCTATATAATTTTGTAGATGACAACTAGTTAGAAAGAGAAAAATGCATTACATTTTTTAAAGTTGTAAAGTAAACATTAGTCTATTAGACTTAGTTTTATGATATGAAATTTCCTTTCTCAATTTTCACATGGACTCATTCGTTAGCTGTATAAGTTGTGCAGCCAATATGCATGCCCTATTTTAATTTCTCACTTTATTGAAAAGATAAATACCGAGGCTTACATCTGATGAGTGTTTTTTTTTTTTTTTTTTTTCAAAATTCTTGAGTTGTATAATTGCTGAAAGACATGGACAATTCTGATTTTAGAATATAGGCATAACCTCAGTTAAAGATTATTTTACATTGAAATACGTGTTATGGTGTGTGAAATTGATATTAGATGCTACCTAAACAAGCGCTAAAGGATTAAAATGAGCTAGGAAATTCAAAAGCACAAATATGTTTGCAGCATTCTCTTCATATTATTTCATTATTTATTCCTCATAAAGCCCAATGTAATCTTGGATGATATCAGGCCATAAGATTTGGATGCTTAGAAATATTTATTGCAGGCTGAGGCCCTCTTTTGCTCAAGTAGCTTCTACTCTTCTACCTCTATGTTATGTGCAAATAATGTTGCATCTGTTGAAATTGTGGAATATGCATCTGATCTATATGGTTTTTGCTCATCAATCTGCCGGTCCGTACTGAAGCCCTTGGTTTTAACTTGTAATATATGAAAGATTAAAAATGTATTAACATGAAATATCTTAAATTAGATATGAATCTGTATTTTACACAACCTTTCAAGTTTAAGGACCATGAGTTAGTAGGTTGCAAGAACTAATGATTTCATCCCAGTATGATAACATGTTAATGCGTTTTCCTGATTTTTTCTGATCCGATGGATTTTTTTCCTGGAAAATAATAAAACACCATTCATACCTAGAGATTTAATTCGCTAAGGTTACATCTGAAATTTCAATTGTAACCTGCAAATCTTGGTGAATAATTATTTATTATGTTATTTCAATTATGTAGGTTGAGAAAAATTAGAAGGAAAATAAACGATTAAAGAAAAAAGTTTTTTTTTTTTCTGTTTACTTGATTGGATAAAAAAAAGAAAATATAATTATATTATTTAATATTTAAACTCCTTTTATATAATAAAATGAAATAAAAATAGATTATTTTTTTCTCGTTACAACAAAATTCTTTGGTTCCTCATTTCGCAATTCTTGTTATGTTCTTTCGCAACCAAATGCTTAAGGTTAGTCAAATGTTATCAAAATGGATTAATAAATGAGAAGAACCCAAAAAGAGTCGTTTTTTGCGTAATCCAGAAAGAGGGATAAAAGCATCATCATAAAATTGTTTGATTTAAAGATGGGTGAATTTGTGTAATTGATTGGTTTGTTTGATTCACTATTCTAGTACGTGTTTAGTTTGCGTTGAAATAAAATTAATGAAGGATTGAAATAACGGAGAATTTTCTCCTTTACAACGCGTGATCAGCTTTTGAACGAGTGCTTACAAAACCTCTTCTGAGGAACATGGCCATGTCAACTTTACCCAGAAAATGAAGGCTTAACAACGATGTCAAAAGCTCAATCGCTGGAATGCATTATCCAATCAATAATATGGTTGGGAAAGTCTGCAGTTATCATTCTAACGCTCTTAAATGTTTTGACAATCTCTTTTCTGAAAATTAAATGTTATTATTTTGCCTTTTTTATTGTTCGTTCCCCTTTCAATTAATCGTCCCATCGTTTTGCTTGCCCCACTACTTCATGATTTTATTACACGCTTCACTTTATTTTCTTCCATTAAAATTTTTTATTAATAAAAATTTACTAAAATAATTATTTCCGTTTAATTATAAAAGTTGAGTTGAATTTATTTGTACTCAATGACACATATTAAGAAACCAATCAATAAATAATACTTTTTATTAAAAATTATAGCATTAAACTTAAACCTTGCAGTATAACTCTGAGAAATAGCAGGTTATATACACAAGATGATCAAGTTTAAATCCCGAGTTTTCAAAATTTTCATATCCCTTTCCCCAATGACAAAAGCAAAATACAATATATATCTTTATTGTACACTTTGAACATATGATACATTTTTTAAAAAATATTCTATAATAATTTTGTTACAACTATTTTATCTCTGAGAGTCACGTCAATATTTGCTCAGACTGACGTGAAATTCAATTGCAGACATTTATGGATGATGTAGCTTGTTGCCCTAGTTACAATATGTGGCCCTGAACTTTACTTATAGCATCCATGATTCTTTTGGAGGTTGGCTATAGCTGAAAACGTATACTTAGACGCCAGCCATTAATGGTCTCCCTAGAAGCACATACAAGTTACGCCAATGTCGGATTTGAATTCAGTAACTGCGCCGTTTTATTACGTTATTTTGTATTTTTGCTTAATCCAATACATATTGCTTAAGTAAAAATACAAAATTTTACTTAAATGTATGGTGTAATTTTTGTGTGGACTGCACTGAATCGAAATCTTATCGATTTTGACACACTTTCTCATTTTTACAATATTTGTCAACAAGTTAAAAATTCGCAGACATGATTAACCCAATACTTACAATCAATTAATTTGTGAAGATGAATACATTGCAACCCCTACTATTTTATAAAATAAACGTTAAAAAGGTAATGATTTGTAAAGATAAATTTAGTGTATGTATTAAAAAAATATTTGAAACGTATAAAAGATATAAAATTTAGAACTATTTTTATTAATTTTGTTATGTATTCTTAAGCACAAGTTAAAAAGATTGATCAACAAATCTACATAATGCTCTTTCATTTAAAGTTAAATAAGATTAATTTTAGTAACCACTAGATGTGATTGAAACGTGTTAATAAATACAGAAATTAATACGAATCATATTTTTTAATAAAATGTGTATTTTTCATTGAAAAATATAAGTACTAAATTTTCAACTTTAAACATTGCCCACAATCTTGTATTCTACGCACCAATTAGTCTTTTCAATTTGATAGGATGAAATGCTGTCAAAATAAAACTAATGGATTGGATTCATACTTTCAAGTAAGTCTTTATACCAGTTGCCAGGCAAAGAACAAAGAAAGAGGCTAATGTATTGTTCTTGCCTTAAGAAAGCAAAAATAAAATAAAATAAAGTATGTAAACCTTAATTCATGGAAACATGTTATAAACCTTCATTCTTTCATAATTTCGAACTCTCACGCCGCCAAAGTTTACGTCCCTCTAATCTAAGACTCTAATCTTGCCAAATGCCAACTTCGTTATGACGAGCTAATGATCGACATATCCCACAAAAACGTCTTTGGTTTCGTGACAAAGCGAGAAATGAAAAGTCAGTTACAAGAAAATGTTGAAGAAAAAAGGTTTAATGATCTCACGTACAGGCACCTGACATGCAACCACTGATCCCTTGCAACGCACCACTGTTTAGAAGTTTCATCCCCTCTTCACTCATCTGCTGAACTTCTGTAGGTGATAAAATTCTGATGCACTTGACACAACCAACAAATTCCCTGCAGAGAAATTTAGGTGAACATTATAACCAGTGATTCCCAAGATAATGTTTCTTACTAAAGGTCTAAAACTATAAAAGAATAAACTTTTGGTTCAGAAGTGAATTCTACAAGTGCATTTTAGAGAATAAAGTGCACTAATATCGGTGAATTAGAAAAAACAACAGTTTAAATTGTGATTTAGTGCAAAGTTAAAATATATGTGTTTGATTTTTATCAAAATCCCAACTGTTGACTTTTTTTTAACAATAGCTCTGAGTGCACTCCCTCACTCTAGAGGAGCGGGATATAGATTTAAATTGTCTAAAATGAAGGAAGTGCAGTAGTAAACATTGATTAGCAAAATAAAGTTGAGATTGTAATTATCTTTAAAGATTGTCATATATGTACTGGGTTTTCTAATCAATGGTTACTAATGCAATTTATTCTTTAAAAGCACAGCTCCTCACTTTAGAAGAGTCGGATGCAGGATGGATAGAGCATCTAAATAACATAGGGCATGCTAGTAAACTTATGCAGGTGGAGTATGACACATTGTAACAGAAGTGAGAAACTTACTCCCAAGGATCATCCCCTACAAGTAGAACATCATTCTCATAATCTACATATACCAATTTCCATCCTGAACCTCTAGTGTCATTCAGCAGACCCTGGAGTCCAAACATGCACTCAATAGCACGGATCAGCTCCTCATAATTCTTGAAAGTAGTGACATCAATTGATCTTCCCACAGAACCTGCCTTTTGCACCTATCAGGTCATAAAAACAAAACCATGACTTATTAAAGAAGTTAAGCCAACAAATATCCTAAACCCTTCTAATAAAAATTTTCAATATCATAACGAATTAAGCCCATGACAAACTAGCATTTATGTCAAATTTGATATATTATTAGTATGAACGACAATGTGGAAAATGTATTCCACAACAAACCTTGGTATAGGTACGCCGCCTAGGTGCAGGCTGTGCAGCTACTTGAGGCCATGAATTTTTCTGCAGAAAGCTGCTTTCATCAAAATCAACATGACTTGAAGATGCACCACCTGAACTATCAGGGATATCTTGCAGAGAAAAGGCATGTGACTCCACTAGACTTGCAGATGTTATTTGAGACTGGACATCTTGGCTTGCACTCAAGTTGTTCACCATGCGTTCTGATGGATTCTTAAAATCCCTTTCCTTGAATGAGCAAAACTCATCCAAAATGGCACTCGAGGTAGAAAGATCAGCTATAGAATCATTTATAATGTTATTACCATCAACATTGTCACTGTTGTAAATTTCACTTTGATTGTTGCTCTCGGCTGAGAAATCCCTCAAATTGTTCGAACTAGATATACAACTGAGGCTGTACTGCCCTTGCTGAGAGATGGAAGTTTGTTGGTCTGCTTGGGGTAAAAGCTTCAAATTTTGCACATATGGATCCCACATGTTTTGGCTCATTGAAGGGAAAGGGAGATTTATTGCTTGAGAGTGAAGTACAGACTGTTCTTGCAAAGCTGTTAGAGGTTCAGTTGATCTGTTCTGCCCAACCAAAGGTTGGGAGGAAGAACACACCATCCATTCATCGATGTCTAGCTGGGGAAGTGAACCATTCACAATAGCAGATTCAGATTGGGGGATATCAACCACTAATGGAATGTGGTTTTGATTAAGGAATGTCACTTGATCTACAAAGCTTTGGGAGCTTACAGAAGTTGGGGCCATTTTTTCAATGTTGCTACAATCCATGTAAGGGAAGTCAAATATACAACCACCTAACCCCTCAGATTCTAACTTTGGTTTATCAGTAACTGTCCCAGTAGATAAAGGATTTTCAATCTTGGCCAGAGGATGCAATGTATCAAGTTGATCACTTTTCAACGGTTTATGCAAGTTCAAGGCACTAGATTGGTTTGGTTCAGATTGACAATGTATGTTGCTTAGTGGTATGCTCACTAAACTTGCAAGGTTAACTTTTTGGTAAGTCATTGGCAGTGTGGTATTCACCTCTCCTAAGGGACCTCTCTTAGCAGAAGATTCTTCTTGTCTGATCCATAAACAGTTCCCAGTATTGCTAACAAGTTGAGGTTTAAAGAGATTTTTCATCATATGTTCCGAGTACAGATTCTGAAAGCTGTTTGAGAGCTCCACGGTTCCATTTTCAAGAACCTGCATGAAAGGTTTTCTTAACAAAGCACTCCACTCGTTTCCTGCACCAATCAACATAACTAGTCATCATACAAAAGACGTATCCACAAAATATAAAGAGAGAATAAAGAAACTAACCCAACAATCCAGGTTGGAAGGGCCTTTTAAGGCTTGAAGTGAAAGAGGGAAAGGTGAAAAGACTTTCAGGAGTTTCGATGTCCCACGAACTAACTCTATTCTGTTTATCACTACATCCAGGCTCATCCCATTCAACCTGTTTATGAGAAACTATAAAGGATTACAGATTTTTAAGAGAAAGCTTTAAAAGTGGGTGACAAACAACTCAATCCACCTGAATATTTCTCCACTTAGAACCAGGCCACCTTAAAGGATCCAAATCACTGATGCCAACTATTGTACCCATATATCTGCAGAAAGATCAAGCACATGTCAACTTCTTCCTGCATGTTAAATATTTTACACACATCAACCCAAAGTAATGCTGCATGCCATAGGATAGTTCAAGCATTCAGAAAATTACCTGCGCTTACCCGATTCCTCTGTCTCAAACATCATACCAAATCTCAAGCCAATTGAGAGCTGGGTCTCATATATAGCTTTTCTGTACTTGGCCATTGGAATAACAAATTCTGAAGAGCATGCTCTACAAATAAATAGAAAAATACACTACAATCAAGAAACTATCCCCAGAAGTTTTATACTTGTATGTTATGATATTATATATAAGTTGAGTTGCGGGTAAGAACTAAGTTAAACATACCTTGGATTGTAGAAAATAGTAAACAGGGTTTGATTAGCAGCAGCATGAGCAGCAGCAGCAAGCACACCAATGTGCATACTATCAGCAGAAAGAACAGATGATGGCAATGATGTCTGTTGACGATTACCACGCCTAACACCAACTAGCAATTGCGATTTCCCATCCCTTGTTACAATTGACATGTCCTTTATTTTTAGCATAAACAAAGTAGTCTAAAAGCTCCATAGCACATTTAGCTAGCACCAGCACTACACTACACAAGCTATACAAGAGAAAACAGCTTATGAGTTGTGACCACTACCTGATAAAAAGAACAGAATCACCAGCTTTAAGCCTTTTCGATCCCACGAACAAACTCCATCCAGTTGTGAGAAGGTGTCTCTTCGGATGACCTACATAAAACATGCAAACGTGTCAACCAAATGCATGCAATAGGAGAAAACTATATTTTCAAAAGAGAAGCTGCAGAGCCAAACAAAAATTTTCCTTCTTCATGTTACTAAAAAGCAGTAAGTAGACTTGAGAGCATCCTTACCTCGGTATATATGTCGAAAAGTCCAGCTATTATCATGCAAATCACGGACAACTAGTTCCTGGCTTGGTGGTTGAATTGTGTAGTCCTGAAATGAACATGTATTAATCAAAACATTTTTTTTTAACCATGGCTACATTACACATGATAAGAAAATAATAAATTTATATCAGGACTACACAATAATATTAATTTATAGATAAGCATTAAATTTTATAATTATCAATAATTTATATTATGTACAACATTGCATAGGTGTAAATAAAAAGGAATTCAGGTACATTATTTTCCTAAACAAGGGAAAAGGGAACTTCCAGTAGCTGGTGTTATAGCCATACCAATGGAGGAAAGAGCCTTTCTGCTGCCCTGCGTGGTACTGAAAAGCCACCATGTGTGCTTGTGTCACTGGCAGTTAATGTTTTGCAGAAAAACTCAGTGGGGTGGCTACTTGCCATTAGTCCAAACTCAGATATAGGAAAAACATCTTTTTCCTGAAACAAAATGTTAGGGAAAATAATCACCTATACTGCACTTTTTTAAGAGAACCCTCTAGTTATGTTGTAATTTCACTATTACAAAATTACAATAATTCCAAGCTTACAGAATTTAGCGGTTGGAGACTCATTTGAGCATATATTTCGTCAGTTTCTTTGTCTGCCTGTCATAAGAGGTAAAGATTAAGGTGTTACAATAATAATAATAATAATAATAATAATAATAATAATAATGCAAGTAGTGGTCAGCTAAGCCTATAGACACACATTAACATACATGAAGTGTGACATTTTGGACTTGACACAGCAACTGAGAGGGAAGATTGGGATAGTTGGGAATCTGCGATGTGACCGTCATTCTAGTGCAAGCTGCCACCTGTTCAGATTTACATAACAGGGATACATCCATGAGCCAGTTCTTAGTGGATTTTCCATAAATTTAATATAATTTTACATAAATAAAATCATCTGACTGAATTTTAAATTATTCATGTAAATACAGTAAATTATAATCTTCAAATACGACTTGTTACTTTTTTTTTTCCCTACTTGTCTTATAAGTTGTACATATAATATATACAATCTATATTGTATATATTTTTAAAAATTATAAATCCTATATTATATATGACTTGTGTATTTATTAAAAAGTGTGTGTATCTTAACTAAGTAAACTAGTACTAATCAGGTTATGAAAAAAATAGCAATGATAAAAAATAAGGATGAAGGTGATGTTGAAAAGCATGACTCAAATTTGAGTTTGACCGTGCATTATATGGACAATTACAGTAAATTGAATAAGAAAGGAAGATTCAATTATCAATTTTTAAAAAAAAAAACTTTATTATATAACATGAGTAGATTTATTTAAGTTTTATATTATAATAGTCCTAATTTAATTTTTTAAAATAAAATATTCCAAAACACTTACTTAATAATTATCATTTATTAAAAATAAATCCTGATAGATTAACTTATTTCCTTTTTTAATAATATATGAAAATTATCCATAGGTTACCAATAGTTTGACTTACATATGTAACTTACGCATAATTTTAATGTTAATAGATAAACGTTAATTCATTTGAGTTTGAATTCTTAAAAAGTAAGTATTTAAGAATATTTTGATAGAAAGAAATAATTATATATGATTAAATTAAGAAAATTATAATTTAAAATTTACATAAATTTATTCATGCACTTCTTTAAGACCTTTTTCTTGTCTTTTGTTACTGAATCTTTCGCTCTTTTACATCATATGTTGTGTCTGTCATCTTTAATACCTCTAGCGTCTTCATACTAATAGAAATAGCATAGTGTAAAGTTCGAACTCATAATTCTTCAACATTAATTTTGTTATCCACTGATATCATTATTATTCCTTTTGACAGTATGTTATTATTAGTCCACTTGATTAAAACTTACAATTTTTTTAATAAATGCATGAATTATATAGAACTTATAAGCTAGGTAAAAATAAATAAATCAAGTAACAAGTCATAATTTAAATTTATTACATTGATGTAAATAATTTAAAACTAAGTCCAAATTAGTAATTTTAATCTAAAATTACACAATTTTTTTCAAAAAGCTAGTCCATAATATTTTACCAATTACAAACAATTCGGCCCTGATCATGCCATGCTGTTGCATCCAAAATTACAAATATAAGAATGCATACCGTGCCAACAAGATTAAGCCTAATACATACAAAACGGAGCAAAATTTTGAAAAAAACTAAGATTAAAATTTTGTAAAATTATAAGAATAAAAAGTATATTTAAGTATAATTTATACTATAATTTAGTCTATGTTTGATTATCAATCTCTCTATGTATCATACACGTGTCAAAAAATTAAAGGAATCTACCATTTATTAGTAAGATTTACATTAACGAAGTATTTAAATTTGCATTTAAATAAGCACATATTTATATTATTTTAACATTAATAAGTATAACTTTTATTTTAATATATTTTTAAATGTACGCTAAAACATGCCATTAGCTTTTGGCATTGCTATTTGCTAAAGTAACACTTACTTTACTCAAGATGAAGCAACTAAAAGTTCGTTCACTTTTCAACATGAAACCTGGTCTGTGAGATAATTTATCGTTGAATTAAATATTTTTGGACTACCTCTTGTAGAAAGAAACTTAGATTAAGAGCAATAGATTTTTATATATGTTTCAAGATACTTAATGAAAAATTAATAAATAATAATTTTTATTAAAAATTATAACTATTATTTTATTCAAGTTTATCATTTTAATAAAAATATTATATGTTATTAAGCAACAAACTAAAAAAATCAAATTATCAGCATTCATGAATATAAAAACAAAGGTTAGAAATACAGTGAGTGATTAACATAAAGTTAAGAAGCAGCAACAGTATATCATAAATATATTCGAAAAGATAGCAGTAAAGAAATTTTGAGAAAACAAAAATGAAAGTGAAAAGAAGAGATTAACTTGACCTGCTCGCAATGTCCCTGAGGGAAGTAATAAGAAAGACTCCCCACCTGAGGCAAGCATACAAGTGGGCCTGCACAAGCATGCCATAACTCCCAATTTAAAGTCTTCGGCTCCCCTGAAACTACCACCAAAAACATTACATTACTACTTAACATATTCTTTTCCCTTCAAACTTGAGAGAAACCCAACTTAAACGTGTTTAATTCACTCTATTCCAAGTAGAAAAATGTTTAATATCTATATAATGTTTAAAAAACCACTTGCACTTACAAATCAAAACCTAGGTATATATATATTTAATATTTAGAAAGGCCAAAAGGTCATACCGTAATGTTCCTTCATTTCTCTCGGTAGCTTCATGGGAGATACCGGAGTGGCATCCCCAACACTTGGAAATTTTTCTGCAAGCGAAGCCATCTTAATCTTATGGTTACCTAGTCTTCAATTCACCGTCATCGTTGTCATCCCTTTTTCTAGTCTTTGGGTGGACAAAAAGAAACGGGAAGAAGAAATAATGTTGTTACATGATTCCATCCATCTTAATTAGAGAATCTTGATCGTTTGGAACAAAACCTGCAAAAAATGCAGAGGGCAGGTGTTTTGCAAGGGTAGTGGCTGTGGCTGGGTACAAGTAAGCCCATGAGTTTGCATCACCGCACGCAAACCGAAGCACGAGTTGCTTTTATTGTAGTATTATTGAGCTGAGTCCCTGAGTACTTGTTTTATTTGTTTCAAAAGAAACCAAGGCTTGGACGAAATCACTCGTCATGGTGATGCTGATGCTGAAACAAAGTCACAATCTTCTCTCTCTTCATTCTCTTTGCTTGGAGTAGAGGGAAACTGTGTGACTGTGAATGCTCCTATATATCCTGCACAACACAACCACTTTCTGCGCAACCTCCATTTCTTTGCAGCTTTAAACTACATTTATTATTTATATCTGAAAATAACCGCGCCTAAATAAATATTAGAAAGAATAACTGAGCTGTAAGAGTAGAAGAACACGAAAGCACTGAACTGCACAAAACACACTATCAGCTCAGGTCAGAAAAAGAGAGAATGGATATGTCATTTTTATACGGCAAAAGTTCAGAATATTACTATTACTAATATTAACATATCACTTTTCCTTCTTCTTTTTTTTTATCTTTTTGGTACTATATAAAATAAATATTAAATAAAAAATACATATGAATTATTATGAAAATAATTAATGTATTTAATATTTTTATTTAATAATTAAAAATTATAAAAATAATATAAGATTTAAAATTATTCTTAATATATATCTACCAACTTTTCTCATGGATTACGATTTACGAGGATTGGCAAGGTTCTTCTACTTTTCTGCTTTTGCAGGCGCTTTCTCTTGGATTGAATACATACTTATACTACTTATGTTTTTGCTCTTATCTTCCTCTCCTAACACACTGCCTTGTTAGCGTAACAATATCCTTGGAATCTTGTTTTTCTTTATTTTCTTTGTTTTGCCTTTGGCTCAAAGGATCAAACTGTTTTTATGAAATATCCCTATAAAAGATTATTATTTAATGTCTCGATGGTGTATCTATCCTTATGGATGAAAAATATAAAAAAGGAAGATTTAAAAAGTAATAAATGTAGATAAAATGTTAATTGCAAACCTGTTTAAAGGTTATAATCCCGTAGAGTTACTTAGCCTGTCTTTGGTTTAGCATTAACGACTGTCACAGACATGTTATTGGAAAACTACTCTTGGTTGCATCCAAGTGTTAATCGCTGAAACAAATTTGCTCCCAATTTTTATAGTTTGGATATGTTAAATGGTGTTTTAAGGTATTAGTTAAAACATAAAATAAAAAATATTATTAATATATTTTTCTCATAGTTTTGAATCTATTTTTATTATGATTATCAATAAATATTATTTATTTATTATTTTTAATTAATATATTTTAAACACTTTATAATAAAAGCTTTATAAAGTATCTATTTGGAAATAAAAGAAAATTAAAAATATATTTATACATTTATTTATTTATCTACTTATTATTATATTTAAAATATATAAGAGATTTGTTATATTTTATTTTTTAATTAAACCTAAAAAATTATCATTTTATTTCTTTCTTTATTTTTGTTTCATTTTTAATTAACAATTATGTCCTGTTATAAAAAAATTCTTTTACTGATGCATTTCACAGAATTTTTAATATAAAAATAAAATATACGATATAAAATTGCTTAAAGTCGTAATTTACTGGGAATTAAGAAAATAATAAAAAGAATACTACTTTCCATTTCCATAGAAAAAAGGTTCTTTCTCAGTCTGAGTAGCTTAGCTGTTTAGTGTCTGATGTTTGACCGTTCCTCCTCACGCATGCGGTTCAAATTATTTGGGCAAAGCTAAACAAAGTTTAGTGACACGTGTCACTTTGCTATCTGTTTACTCACAGATGACCCTTTTCATTAGATTTGTGACATGTGTCACTTTGTCTCTTTTTTTTTAATTAATTTCATCTTAATATTTTTCCTTTTACATGACCAATAAATTGACCCCTTCTTTTCATTATGGTTAATTGCAATTATTTTAAAACCACAAAAAAAAAAACCACTCTCTCAAGACATCTTAAAAATTTCTCTGGTATTGCAAATGGTGGCTTTCGCATTGGGCTGATGACGGATCTTCACTTTTGTCTTGTGGCCGGTGAAAGGTGGATGACCCACCTGCAGTGGCCATGCAGGGTATATATAGTTAGTGAGAGTTTGGTAAATACAGTATTACATGTTATTTTTTAGAACTATCATCATAGATATTTGTATGTTATTCTTCATAAAATATATGTCTTTCTTGGATAATTGCTAGCAAATTTAATTATTATAAAAACAAATAATTATTCAAAATATGTAATACTTATTAAAATAAAAATATCAATGTTAATTAAAAAAATAATGCGCTCAACACATGTAAATCTGTAATATCTATCTACAGTTAAAGTTCTTATACCTTAATATCACATGATATTTTTTTAAATTTTTACTTTTAATTTCATGATTTTAATTACATGTATATATATTAACTTTTAATAGGGTGTAACAATATTATGATACACCTTAAATATAGATACTAAAAGATATATTTATAATACTCAATCTCAGAAATAATTGTTTATTTTTATTGTAAAAATGTCATATATATATATATATATATATATATAAAAGGAGAGACATTATTATATATTATTAATAATTCATATTACATTATTAATAATATTAAAAGTCATTTAAAATTATTAAGTTACTATATTTACTTGATATTAATTTAATTATTAAAAATACATAATAATTATTGAAAATAAGTTATTATAAATACAAAGGTTAAAAATATAAAAATAATTAATTAATAAATTCATTAAAATTTAAATTTAAGCGAACATGACATGTAGAATTTCAATAGAAGAGTATAAGAATAAAATTTTTTATATATATTACATAAAGTAAGTAATTTTTTATATCATTAAATTTTTAATAATGACAAAGATGTATTTTTATTTAATAATAAAATTATAAAATAAGAAAAAATACTAATAAATAAATAAATAATATAATAAAGCTCAATTTCCTAAATAAAGCCGGCCGAATAATTTTAAGTGATTTTACTTTTTATATCAACAAATATTTTTTTAATATTAAATGAAAATATCAAATAAACTATTTTAGAAATAAAAGTTTAAATTATTTATTTAATTCATAATTTATAAAATAATATATAACAAAAGTGAAACGGGCCATCAAAGAATTCATGTTTGGATAAGCCCAAAGAATTAAAGCAGAGTCTGGTAGTACATTCCAACATTTTTGGAGACATTCCCTAAACTAGCCTCAAGTTGGACCATAGACCCATCCTGCAGTGTCTATTGCTCTACGAATTTTTTTGGCAGCTAACATGTAAGCCTGAGAAAAACAAACCTCTGTTATGAACTTCGGCACCTTAAAAAATGGAATAAAAATTTTAAGTGAAATTTCAAAGTTGACAGTATAAGTATTCAACTTGTTATTTCATTTACTAAAGTTTAAAAACTAGTAATATGATATTCAAAATTAGTTGTCGGTGACCCAGAAAGTTTAAGGGACAAAATTATTAATAACTGCTTATGCTAATAAATTCGTTTACGTTAAAATGAACTAAAACATAAGTTTTACATCAAAACGTAATTAATCCTTATCTCCTCCCACAAATATTGATTATTTTAATTCATGGATTTGACCAATAAGAAAATTCGATGGATAAATTTATACAATACAAAACTTTTATAAAGCAATCCTCAAAGTTATAATATACAGTGTATATTATTAGCTTATCATATGCCTAATTCATCATATCAAATTAGTCGTGTCTATGCTACCGATCCCCATTTAATAGTTTGCTTGAATTGATATATATATCTAGTAAATATAAATTACGAGTCCCATTCTCTTTTGTCTTTGGCGCATTCAAAACAAAAAAAAGATCTTGACATAATAATAAGTAAATATGGACAGCAAGAACAACCTATGTATCAACCAGCCAGGTAGCTAGAGATATGTTAATTTATTACCTACTTAAATTTATATATATGCTAACTCGCGTGTAGCTAGCCGAAACATCATCTTATTGACATACAAGATGCCTTCATTTATTCATATCATCCTCTTTTTTTTAAAGAATAAAAAGTAAAAACTGCGACTGGTAGCATTAACATGACTGATCAATGAAGAATCTAATCTCAATATGTCTGTTTATTTTGTTTTATGTATGCAAATATCTGTTTTCTTCTAATCATGTGCATGCATGCGAGGATGTGACGACGTTTTTGCTGATTTCTGACACAAGATTTTATGGCATCTCATAATGCGAAGCTTATCCTTAAATTTTGTTTTTGTTCAATTCACATATATACAGTTTTATTTATACACCTCGTTTTTTATATTTAATCTCTCTTTTTCTGTCACAAAATTACACTGCAATGAAGTGAAAGAAGATTCTTTTACACATTCTTTTTTTTTTTTAAATTACTATTTTAATAAAAACTACACGATATTCATATATTTATATAGTACGAAATGTCTTTTTGTACCGTATAGTAGGACCTCTTAATTATTGTTGTTGTTATTGTTTAATTTCTAGTATTCGTTCTTATGTTGAATGAAGCTTTCATTAATGTTGGTACCCTGCTGAGGTCTGCGTATTTTAGCACTTACTTCGGGTGTAGCAGTTTTCTCACTCTACGGATGCTAGACTAGCATCCAGAAATAATGATTTCTTTTTCTTCTTTTAAAACACTAAAGGAAAAAAAAATGTAACGAAATAATGATCAAATAAGATTTCAATATCGTTATAATTGCTAATATGAATCAATCTACAAATAATTTTTTCATATAGAACTCAAAATACAGAGCTACTTTTCAAATTAAAATAAAAATAAGATTAGGTGTAGAAATCAATATTTTAATTTAACCCTTTTAAATTTACACCTTTGGATAAATATTTTAGTTATTAATATATTGGATGAGTGGTATAATAAATAGATCCAGTTGGCATAATAATATATTAACAACAGTCTATCATGGTTAACTTAATTGATAAAATTAAACGATGTCGTTATCAATAAAACGATAATTTATCAACAAGTACAAAAGTAATAATCATTAGAATAATGTTTGTGACAAATTTAATTTGTTAGCAAAGATTTTGAAAAAAATATATCAATAAATATTGTAGTGCGTTAATATTTGCATGATGATAGTATATATTAATATTTTATACCGGTGAAATTATTTATTAATATACTATATTATATTATTAGTAAAATCCAAGATGACATACTAATAAAAAAAAATAAGTTTTTATTCACTTTGAATTTGAATTAAAATATTTTACAATTATAATTAATTTGTCGCGTGTTTGTATCTGCGTAAATTTTTTACGTTAAAGGAAAATCGTAGTGTGTAACAATTTGTTACGTGTGCGTGTGTTACAAATGATTTGATACTGAGTGAAATGAAGAAACTGAATCTCTTTCCGCTCTCGCTCTCGAGTATCAACCGTGGCTGTGCCAGGAAGATTAGAGAAAGCTGCAGCAAATGGTCACTGGCTTGTTTCCGTATTATCGAAAATACCCTTCCACAAATCCAGCATATATTCTTCATATCTTCCTACAGTTTTCTCATCACCAACCAATTAAATCGAATTTTATGAAAGCCCAGAAGCTAAACAACAAACTACAGGGATAGAACATAACTCCGTGAGCTACAGATGACATTATTCAAATTTGTTGCTCGTTCATGTTTTATTAACATAATTTGGAGATTTGCTAAGATATGCGTTTTGTTATAAAACATTGAACTACGTAAATATTCAAACGGGACGCATAATTAGGGGGGATGCACCCTACTTACCAAAACATACGAAGTGGACCCATAGCCATAAATCCTAATCCGCACATTTTGGCACTTAAACTCTATTCTCCTGCAGGCACCACAGTTTAGCAGTCTTTGTAATATTTTTATATTAAGAACAAGAATATTGAAAAAATATGAATTTTAATTGTCACTTAAGTGACATGTGTCGTCATTCTATGATTGCACTGATCATAAAAAAAAGAAATGATTATGTTAAAATTTGATTGGGTAAGATGCTCAAAATATGGGCAGTAGAGGTGCTTTTGGCAGTTTCTTTTGGGAATTATAAAGAAAGGTAGCGATGGGGGCATCCCCGCACATGGGTATAGTCAGATTTGGAGAGTAGTGCAGAATGGTTCTTTGAAGGGCTTTGTATTTAACATTTATTTTGTTGTTTTATTACCAATATCTTAAGCCTTTTTCTAAAGAGAGCTTAACTAGAAAGCATCTTTTACTAGTTGGCCACCGTAGCCTCAAAGGCAAAGCACAGACCCTAAGTTATTCTTTCCCTGCTTCTTCTGCTGGTTAATTTCATATAAAAAAAACACACAAAAGCAACTTCAGCGTATTTTTTTTCCCCACTAAAGTTCCAAAGCAATTCTAATAAATCATCTGGGAGGTGTAAAGAACTAAAGATAGGATTGGCAGTTTGGCGCACAAAGATTTTTTTGACACACCTATATATAGCCTATGTTCCTCGAATTGTACATTACTCAGTACAACCTGTCTAATGTTTTCGCCTTCCACTTCATCGAGCAATTTTAGGTATCTATGTTGATTATTGTCTGCTTATATTTACTAACCTACGTGGTTAGTCTATCTTTTTCGAGGGAATTAGCTTTCTGTTTGCCAGGCATGTGATCGACAAGATGATATCAGGTTTCCATTTTCCATTTTTCCTTTTTTGTTGTCTTTTATTTCATTCTGCTTTATGACTCACCTTTCTAATTATTTCTTAACCCAAAGAAGAAACGAGGACGCTCAGTTTGCAACTGCATGCTATGAGTAATGATCTAACATCAAAATTAAGCCCAAAATCCAAACTCTCTGTTACAAAATACGAAATATGCATACAAATACAATCATACGTCAGCGTTGACGTTGCAATTTTTACGATGTGTCCTCAAATGCTATGCATTTTTTTAAGTGAGATCTATGTAAATGTGAGAGAAAATTTTGTAATTTTTTAATATTTTAAAAATTAAAAAGTATTTATATTAATCTATAATTTATTATATATTTAATATAAAATTAATAGGGATATTTATGTTATATATGATAAAATATTCGTATATACTATCTTAATTTAGAAGGTACTATAAAAGTTACATTTTTTAGGGTATTTTTGAATACTCAAACATATGTTTCCTTGTTCATTCTCCTGCATAAAAACAGATAACTATATTGCCACACGTGATAGCAGTTAGATAGATTAAAAAAAAAAAAACAGAATATTTTATCGAAGAAAATGATCCTTTTATTCTGTTGTTAAAAGGCAAATGAGACCGTTTCAAGTTGTTTAACCGTTATAATACATCACCACTTTCATGTTTCCGTAAGTTGTATCACGTAACTGATGTAAGCATTTTCTAATTTAAGTAAAAAAAATATTTTAGATTTAATAAGACAAATAGAGAGATAAAAAAATAAATTTTTAATTCTAATAATAACCAATTAAAGTTGAGATTTAAAATTTTAAGTGTACCGTGAAATATATTTTTAATGGAAAATGTATTTTAAGTTAAAATATACAAAAATAATTAATAGTTTTAAGATCATATGTTATAGAGAATAATTTAGTAAAAGACTTTATGTTAAAAATGAGGATTAAAATAGATAAATTAATGTAAAAGCCACGTAGTCTTCCACTCTTCCTCCTCAGTCTTTGGTAAGACATGCTACGTGTGTTTGAGAGGTTACAATAGTGTCTGAGTACTCTTACAAAAAAGTACAATTATTTTTATTCCCTTTTTTGTCTTTTTACTTTTTATTATAGTTAATCTGGATTTTTTTTCTTAAATTTATCTATTTATGTATTTAAATTCTCTCATTATTTTACCATCCATATTTTTATTTATTTATTGAAATAATTTAGAATTTAAATTATATTTAGAGTAAAAATTTATTTGAAAGGAGTCATAAGTTAATAAAATTTAAGAATGAAAATTATTTAAAAATTTGTGAATTTTAATTTTGAAAAAATTGTGATGTGTTTATGAGTTTTTAATAAAAAATAATATGAATTAATTTAATTATTTCACTCCATAAAAAGAAAATATTTGAATAATTTAATTCCTTTAAAATAAAAAATATTTATTATTAATTTAAATTCAATTGTATTTTTATATACCTAATGTTTATAAAAAATGCTAACAAGTATTCTTAAAATTAAATAATTAAAATTAGAAATATTTTATTAAAATAAAAAAGCTTATATTCACAAATTTAAATAAAAATTATTTTTTAATTTTTAATAAATAATAAATCCCTTTCTTATATTATATTTTACCTATAGTTGTAAAATGAGTGCCATTCAACGTGGTGCAGATTAGAAACGGGAGAGTTGTTGGTAATTATGAGGAAGAGGAAGGGCACATTCTTCACCATTCCATTATAAAAGCACAACATCTCCCACCTTCTGAACTCCCCCACTCCTTCTCTTCTCATTTTCCCTTCTCACTGCCACCCAAACAATCACAACCACAAGAATGCAGACATCAAAGAAAATGGGATTCGGAAAATGCAGCAGAATCCGACACATCGTAAGGCTCCGCCAAATGCTGCGCCGGTGGCGGACCAAGGCCCACATGTCGGCCCACCCAATACCGTCTGATGTTCCTGCGGGACACGTGGCGGTGTGCGTTGGCACCAACCACAGGAGATTTGTGGTGCGCGCCACTCACCTGAACCACCCCGTCTTCAAGAACCTACTGCTTCAGGCCGAGGAAGAGTACGGATTCTCCAACCACGGTCCTCTCGTCATTCCCTGCGACGAAGTGCTCTTCGAACAGGTGCTCCGGTTCATTTCCCGGTCCTGTTCTGCCAATTCCAACCGGTTCGTAAACCTTGAGGATTGCCACGCTGGCGTCAGAAACAACCTCGATTTCTGGCCCGAATCTCGACCATTACTTCACTGACCCGAAAAATATCAATAGCGAGTTTTTATTTTTATTTTTTAAACGTTCACTTGCTTCGCTAAAATTTGCACTACACATAAAAATTAATTGGTGCAATGCTCCAGAGAATGCTGAAGAGATGGCAAGGGGGTGAGAAAGTGACTCACCGAGTCGTCCCGGCTTCGAATCGGAGTTGAGGCTTTCATTCAAGTGATTGGGACTGGCAACTTTTTGTAAATTATTATTATTGTGTACTGTATTATTTTTTATTGATGGTGTTGGGTGAGGCTGTGCAGTAATAATCAATAAAATGGAAATTGAATTGTAGAGAAATTTTGAAATTTCATTACCAAAGCTCAATTATTATAGATTCTCCATGTGTGTGTTTGTGAGGAAGATGTAAATATGTAATCAGGGAAGCTGTTGGGGAGTTCTAATGGCATCAACCCACGTGAATAAAAAGCAGAGCCGAGTCTCCAATTTCCTATGGACTATGGTTCTGTGTTTTCCCCTAATTCCAGTTTGTCCAAGTCGCAACCATTGACTTGAACAATCATGTATGATGATAGTTTTCAGGCTAATTGAACATTCGTACAGTACTAGATAATAATTATTAACGTGCCCTTTTAGGACACGATTTTAGTATTTGAAATCTTTGTGTTTATGTTGGCTCTCTTATTTCACTCTTCTTTATTATTCGAAATCTTCAACAACGATATTTTGGTTGTTTACGCAGTTAGTTCAAGTGTGTAACTGACAGAATTTCCTTATTTAATTACTTCTCACAAATGCGTAATTAGGATGGTAACGATCAACCTAAATGATGATTGGTGAGCCTTTGACCTTTTTAAAGAGGCTTGCATTACCCAGTTTGGTGTCTCAGTTCTTAATTAAGCCAATGCTGGAATACACGTCTTACTATTTTTTTTTCCAAAAAATAATTATAATCAATGACACTGGACTAGGCTGTCAGGCAGAATTAAAAAAGGAAAGTACTAACATCATGTCCAAACAAAAGGGAAAAGAAAAGGTTAACATAATATGTGCTAGGCACGTCCACACTTTGCTAACCACATTCTTTTATTCCTACAAGCTAGTTAATTTAAATCTGTTATAATGAATTTAAATGTAAATATAATTCGCTAAACAAACTTTTTTCCTGGATATAGAGTGTTTCGTGTCAGTGTAGCTTCTTAAATTTAAACAAAAAATTAAAAGACTTTGTAAAGTGAATATGTTTTAAGATAAGAACAATTCTAAATATCCTCTTTATTTTTATAAATATTTTTAATTATCAAACAAAAATATTTTTTAAAATGTTTCTATGACGATAAATGTATATCCCTTTTTATTCAATACTTACTTTACAAAAGTAATACACTTTTTATTATTAAATATGCATAAAATATACTTTCTTATTAAAATTTATACAAATTTTAATTCAATTAAATTTTATTTTATTAAATATACATAAAAAAAAACGGAAAAGAAAACATTAAGGATATGTTTGATTATTATTTTGAAAACAGTTTTTTAACAGAAAACTGTTTTCAAAACATTAATCAAATATGCCTTAATTCGTAGTGATCAGCAATATTTTCATATTATTTTGAAAGCTTTGGATAGCAGAGTGTGCGACAAATGAATTGTGAGTGGTTTCCAAATTCCAATTGCCATTTCGATTTATTGCGTGCCTGTCAAATGTCTAAGAGTCTTTATTCAGTTTGAGGAGTAGCCACGTGATTTTTTGCGGCTTTATCATATTCTGATGAGAAAATTAGACATGGTTATGGGACTGATACTGACGTGTTGGCTTTCTTATGAACCATGTTGGTGTCTTGGTTTCAAGCGTTCCATAGCGATAAACCTATTCACAAACACTGAATTAAGTCAAGATTCACAGATCAGCACGGTCAAAGAGAAGCTTGCTGTATACAATTTACAATGAATTTCGCTAGCCACAGCATGAACTGGTCAAAAATTTCAGAACAGACTAAGGTTAGACAACATTTTATATAATTGAATTACTAAATATTTAATACTGTCGAGAAATTAAATTAAGTTTATGGAACAATGCCCTTAACAAATCCACTAGAATAGGTAGTCTCATCATTTAGTGAATATTTTAAATCCAAACAATATTGCCTTCCATAAAATGTATTCATAGTCTAGTTAAAAAATAGTTATTTAAATAATGTTTTCATCTCTTCAACGTTGAAAAGTCAGAATAAATTGACGAGAGGTAGTATATAACTGAGTACTGTATGGTGCAAGTTATGCATGCTTTTCCTTTTCCTCTATAAATGATGAAATTTCAGATGTTGCACATGACTTTGTCCGAATAATATCTTACAAGGTATAATGGTACACACATGCAAATTTTTTCCTCCTCCTGGTTGAGTCACATGTGAGATCTAGTAATCAAACACCACATTTGGCAAACGAAAGCTCTCCTATGTGTTCGTGACGAGAAGAAAGCTCAACAAAGTTGAAATTTTGCCAAATTTAGAAGGAAAAAAAAAGTGGTGTGTGATGTAATCTTCGTATTCCATAGCCAAAACTGTAGCAAAGTGTTTCTTAGTTCCGCCATTTTGTACCCTAAAAAAAAAAATGTAAAACAGCACAGATACTAATAAAGTCCAGCACACTAGATTAATAATCAAACTGCTCAAAATTTCAAATATGTTTGGAAAGAAATTAGTTTTCATGGAGAAAACAATATCTTTGGTGGGGGAAAATCCCTAGATGCCGAAAAAAAATCCGATATAGATCAATGAGAGAGGGGAAAAAATACGGTGCAGTTCTTCAATCGGAGTGAAAACGATATTGCATATTGCCTGAACGAGTTTTACAGACGTACCATTTTAAAAAGAAAAATGAAGCTCTGAATTTGTTTACGTTCTCTCTTTGGATTACAAAGTTTTAGAAGGTAAAAGTGTCGCAACTTCATCAAGCTAAATGTCATCTTTCCTTTTCTTTTGCCCCGCAACACTGTTTTTTCATGTGACCTGGTATCTTTAAATAAGCGTTTGAAGCGAAGAAGTAAGGACATATTTTTATTGTTTTGAATTTAAATGTTTTCAATTTAATTATTTGTAAAATAATGATAAATGTACGATTATTTTCTCATTTTAAATATTTTTTTACTTTAAAAAAAAAGGTTGAATCCTTTTCATATAATATAACAAGATATACAAAAAATAAATAAATAAAAATTTAAAGTTTTGCTGACACTGTTAGTATTATTATGTTAATTTTTATCCTCTTCATCTAACAAGATTTACAATTTTCAGGTCGCTGTTGCCTCCTCATTTCCATAATTAATTGCCTTTACCACTGACACTGAACAAGTTTGAATTAGGTAATAGAAAGTTATTTGAAATGTAAAAATTAGTATTAACATTTAAAAATGAAAAACTATAAAAATTTTAAGGTAAGATTTGTAAAATTAAGAACTCGTTTTAATTTTAAAAAGTTGCCAGTTTTGAGGTTAAAAGAGTTGTTTAGTCTATAGGGTCGTTTTTTTTTATCTATTTACTATTAGGGCTAAATACTACTTTCACTCTTTTATTTATTTATTTGAAGTTTTTGTTAGGCCAATTATTTATTTGGGTTAAGCAACACGAACATCTTGATTTGCTTTTGGGTCGTAAACGTTTGTCATTAACTTGAAAAGCCCAAAACATAGCCGTATTTATCATTCGGGGTGCAATAATTTGCTTCTCGAGCTTTTGGACCACACTAGACTCCGGAACAGTAATATGATTAGAGCAATATTTTAGTTACCCACGATGAAAGTAGCAGGAATGGACCAAATGGGCTTTCAGAAGCACCTGAAAAGGCTTAAAAAGAGAACACTTCCCCCCCTCTCCCTTTTTATCGACACACAGATATAACTTCACGACTCTAGACTTGCACTATTAAAATATTTACATTTTAAAAATACATCATACAATATAAAAAATTTTAAAATGATTTATTCATTCAGATCGACATTTCAATTAGATAGTTTGATTGATAAAATTAGTTAATAAGTTAACTAAAAGTTGTATGTTGGTGTAATTTTATAATTTTGCTTAAGCGAAACTTAAGCAAACGTATAAAATTACACCAACATGAACCTTACGTTCGATTTTAAACATGAGGAGATTCTTTTCCTACGGAGAGGATTATGAAGTAAGGTGTATACTTGGTGGTTAACATCATATATTATAATTTCTAAGTTAACCTCCTCACATAACAGCTAATAAATGCCCCCAGCCAAACCAATTTATACTTCTATCATCTCCATGTCCATCAGCCAACATACTCTTCTTTGACTGGTACGAGGATCACTCCCAGTTTTGGTCTTTGTTTTAGTTCAACCCATCGTTAATATGTCTCAACCGTGTGCAGCCCTACCTTGTGTACAAAATTAGGCGAAGCGGTGGAAAATAAACGGTTCATTTTATACTTTAGTACAGTTTGGACAAATTTTTTTCTACCATTCAAAATCCTGGCCGGTGCTGCAAGTAGCTTCGAGCTTCTTATTAATTGGAATATCTCCATCTATGCATAATCCTACTAGTAATTCTAATGATTGCAAAGAGTAATTATGTTATTGTTATGCTGTGATCGATATGATGTTGATGTCTTGGAATTATTTCGGGTGTGGAGGATCCCCCGATCTCGTATTGTTTGTTTCTCTAATCAATACTTAAAATGATTATAAAAGACAAACAATGAAAGTCAAAATAACATGAAGAGAAACGGGGGAATTTATAAACAGGAAATGATCGAATTTGAGCCACTTGGGTTGGGAATGGGGACCCACCACTCATGACCCATGCATGGTGGGTCTCCATCCATCTTGATTGTAGACAAATGTACGGCTAGGATAAGAATCATAAGATTGCTCTTGTTCCATTCCACGCAAACGTCTTGGTGTGTGGGTGACTGAAAATAATATCCGTTTACTTTCATTATGAAAAAGGTTATTGATTTTGACAAATGGGTTTAATTACAGGTCTAGTGGATCATAGTTACGCTTCTAATCTGGTTGTTAGCTTGTTTACTTCACCGCCAGTTCTTTTTCCTTCTTTATGTGTGGTGATATCATTTCAAGCCTTCTCTTCTTAAGCAGTGTTTCAACTTCTCGACACTTCATTCAATGATGATAACAATACATTTAGAACTAACCATTTTCCTTAAAGAAACAGAGAGGAATAGATGTTAGGAGAGAATACGACTTTAGAGCCCATAAATAATTTGCAGGGGAAGGTTCTCTAAATTATAACGCCAATAAGGGGTCATTGGAAGAAGGCACAAAAAAATGACTGTAATTAATACGTGTAGAATTCATTGCATCCAACTTTGGTTAACACGTAGCAATTAATATTTCATTAAGGTGCCCATTCACCATTGGGTGAATAGACCAAATAGCTATTTAGAGCTGGAGTCAATTTTACATATATCTCTTGGCATTTCTTAATAAAATCAACGTTCTTCACGGAATCATATTAAGGTAAATGTTACTTTTGTTTTGTGCATGACGTACTCCGAGGGCAAAAATTATAAATGTTCTAAAAAAATTTGTGGTTATAATTGAACAGTCTTACTATCAATGCTCTAACACAAATTAAAAATTAATAAATATTTTTATTAAAAATTATGTTTATGTTTCATTTTTTTTTAAATGTATTCATATTTTTAATAAAAAATATTTTATTATACTAGTTAGTATTCATTATTTTTGCGCAGCAGCACTAGTTATTGGCTAATCAGTGATTATGAGACATTACAGCTAATAATAAATTCATTATCCTAAAAATATAAAATTTATTTAGCGTATTCAAAACACTATTGAAGACATTACCTTAACTTTTAAAAATATTTCTTATATTTTTTAGGACAAAAAGGTCAAAAACATGTGGTTAAATATAATTTTTTATTTAATTTAAAAATAATTATTATGTTATATTTTAGTGATCAATCTGCCATGCACAGGGAGCAGTAGGCAGTGCTCTACGGTAGGTTGCCACTTTCAAATGATTGAACACTGTGATACAGTTAAAAAAACAGTTAGGATATTTGATAAAATTTAATAAAATTATTTAAATAAAAAATACATATACATATACACGTATATCATTTTATTGTGATAAAAAGTCGACCTTTGTTTTATTAGATTGTTATTAAGAAGTGTTTTTGTAATATTAAATTATTAATTAAGAAATATTTAATATTTTATTTAATATTTTAATCATTTAAAACAAGTATTAAATACATTTATATTCATAGAACAAATATTTTCTTTATTTAATAAATTCTCATTACATGAAAACTTGTATTGCATATTAATTATATATCTTTTAAACATACTAAAAAACTTATTATAAAAGTTTATACTAAATAACTTATTGAAATAAATTTAAAGATATAATTATTATAAACTATTTTTATAGCTCCTTTAAACGGAAATTATAAAAATAGATATGTTCTCTGATACTTATTGTGATAGATATTCTTCAATCTAACAATTTTATTATTTTATTTTATAGTTAAAATAAAATCGACAAAAAGAGAAGAAACAGCTATACGAAATCAGGTACCGTTCTTACAGTAAAATGTAATATTTATAAGGATAAAATGTGAGCTCCACTTGTTCATGTTAAGTATGTTATTATTACAGCAACGCTAAATCCACAGGAGAGTGAAAACAAAAAGGAAAGTGTTGCACCTTCAATGCTGATAGCAATCTATGAGTAGATATTTTGAGACCAAAACTTTTATAAACTGCAAGATCACAGCCTTCCAAACTCGGCTCCATAGGAGAGAAATTTCCCTAATGGAGTTGCAGCAAGGACTCGTAGAAGAGGGAGACAAACCCATTCACGCTTGTGCTCTCTATTAATTTAATACTTAATAGATAATTTCTTGTGAAAAGGTGAAGTAAAAGCATGAAAATATAATAAGATAAAAGAATGTTTTACTTTAAAGATTAAGTCACGATCATTTTTTTTAACTATAACACCTTTTCTTGTCTAAAATTAATACTTTTTTGGTTATACATAAAAATAAAACTTATTTATTTTATTAAAATTGGCATGCTTAATTAAATATTTATCGTATAATTTATAATAATTTAGCTTATTTACACTTGTAGTAATTGCTTTAGATGGCGCGTGCTCGCAATCGCAAGGTGAAGGGGGGTAAAGAGGCCCCACGGTGCAGAGAAGGGCAGTGGTGTGGGGAAGTGGGGACAACCTCTGTAACCTCATTCTCAAGTTTCCACTTTACTCATCGGATCCCGCGTCCCCTTCGTTTATTTCATGTATCGCTTTTCGCCTTTTTCCTTTTGCAATACTAACGATTAAGGATTTCAGGAATTTTTGCAAGATTTATTTTTTATGACGAGTCTATTTAAAAACAGTCATAATACTTATTTCATAAATTAATTATATTTTTAAATTATTTATTACTAAATATTAGTAAAATGTAATTTCTAATTTTTGTATAGATTAAAATCTTCAATCCTTCTATATATAATTCAACCAAAAATTGATATGTAACAATATTTTAATGGATTAAATAAATTAAATAGAGTAAAATAAAAAATTATTTTAAAAAAAGTATATCAAAAAATTGTATAAAGAATTAATATATGTTATGTAATTTCAAAATAAATTAAATATTCAATTAGGTTTTGTTTAAAATTTTAAATTTGTAGTAAATTAATAAAAAAATTTAATAAATAAAAATATCTAATGATACGGGTTAAAAAATAAAAAAAGTTTTTTTTTATTAAAGGTGGATATATTTATTATTTTAAAATTATAAAATATGTAATGTATACTTTTATACTAATTAAAAATATTTAATAAAACGTATTTAATATTTCTTAACATATTTCGTTGAGCGCACATTAAAAATATATGAAAAGTGAATTTATAATATTTTAAAGCTAATTAATAAAAAAATAAATTTAAGTAATGTTCAGCTTATTGAACATTTTTTATATATTTTTTATTTAATCTTTTAAACAAATTGTATTTGTACAAAACAACCTTAACAATTTTTTGGTCATTTGATAGATTCAGCTAATTTTATTATTTCACTTTAATTAGTTAGTTATGAGTTATAAATTATAATTTTTTAGCCAATTTTATTGAATATAACAAAATAAATGTTTTTGAAAAATACGTTCGTGTAACCTCTGCGCCCCCTAAATTTTTTATGGAGGGGCGAAAAACATAGCTACAAAGACGATTCAAGACATTTTAAATGCAGAGAATGTGACAAAAACAAACTTTAGGTGTAATTACATTCCAACTAATTGCTTTAGTGCCTTCGGCTTCGTCTAGGGTCGCATACCCATTGAAAAGCAACTACTCCTTTCTAATTTTGTTATAATTAATAAATTTTCAAAATTAATTTAAAAAACTAACAAGTATAAAATTTAAATTAAACACTGAATATATTTATTTATATAACAATGAATAAATATTTTAATAATATAAAATGTATAATAAATAATAATATTGTATAAAAGATTAATAAAAATAAATAATTTAAAATAATATGAAAAAAAGATGAAGTAAATTAATGACTAAGCACGAGTACAGTAACGGTTTTGGCTTTATAACAGCAGAATGACTTGTTGCATGGGGCAGTGGGGAAGCACTTGCAAAGGCGCCAAGTCATGTGTCATGCAGCTACACACCAAATTTGTGAGCTGTAGAGAGTAGAATGCCAGTGTGAGTGGTCCAACGTCGTAGCAATCGCACTTTGTCTCCAATGCAAGTTAAATACTTATTACTTAAATTAAATAATAATCCCCTAAAGCATTATTATTTATACTTACCAATCCAAAAGAAAAAGAAAAACAATGGCACCACTTTCCTTTTCCAAAATCGGATACAGCTCAGATGCTTGCTTGCTTCTGACACAAACCTTTCTTAGTATCACCAAAGGTCAATTACGTCAAACTACCACTAACCTTTTCATTTTTGCTTTAAAATTTTATTCGTTAATCAAGAATTGTAGAACAAGCATCGATGAGTATTTAATTCGCAGAAAAAAAAATATAAAATAAAAAAATAAAAATGGTTTTTGTATCCCCTCCAACATTCTGCTTTTAAGTTTCAAGAGAACGCACTACCGCACTACTACCTCTGGGCTGCCACCACCACCGCCCCCCCCCCCTCTCTCTCTCTCTTGATAACTACTCTTCACGCTTCGCATTATCTTCGCTTGCATTTTCTTTTTCCTCCTCGGTAAGTTTATTTCTCTCCCTTTTCCTTCTCAATCGTGGTTCTACTCTCTGACTGTTTCCTCTTCCCTGAATCATTCACATTCTTTTGTTCGCTGAATATTTCGGACTTGAAACAGTTAAACTGAAACTGCTTGCTAAAAATATCTGTTTTTATTTTTTAATTTTTTTTTCATTTCAGTCTTCTTTGGATTCCTCGTCATGGAGCACTTTTTCTTTTTCATTTTTTTGTCGGTGACAATAGTTGCTGCTTTTTTAAATTAGAAACCATTCATTCCCTAACATTTTGGAATAATTTTCCCTAGATTAGTTCCGGTGCTCCTAATCATACCAGATTTCCACTCTCTCGTTAATTTGGATCTAATTTTAGCGATAAAGACGGTTAGCAATAATAAATAATCATTACGAAAGCTCACTTTTTATCTTTTTTTTCCTTCTCATTTTCTGAAAAAATAATAAAAAGAAAGAAAGAAGGCACTTACTTGCTTTTGTGTGAAGTTTGAGCAGTGAGTTGAGTGCAGTGGAGAGAAAAGAATATAAAACTTTTTGATAATTTATAGCATGCGTTGCGTTGCTACGCATAAGAGAAGTGCGGTTGTTAGATCTCGGAGATCGCGGTTACATAAATAAAACGTGATATCTTTCACTGGCAGTGCTGCTAGTACTGTACCACACCTGCTTCAATGCATTTCACCAATATAGTAAATTTGGCTGAATCCAGAAGAAAACCCTTGCTTCAACTCAATCTTCATGTTACCGCCAACAGTTACGTTTACCAAAAGACTAGAAGGCATAGCCATTCTCATTTCTAAGTTGTCCAGGAATTTTGTACTCTTATTGTCATTAGAATACAATTGAGGAGGGAATAAAATAGAGTCGTTCATGTGGTAGTAAGAGTTCGATTATTGTATATTTAATTGTACGCGGTTTTTATAGTTTCTGATGGATCGACGCTGGCCTTGGAAGAAAAAATCGTCAGAGAAGACTGTGCTTGAGAAAGCAGCTACTGCATTGGACTCCTCCGATGCTTCCAACCAGGTATATTTGTTGGCATTTTCAGTTGTGCACTAGAAACGTGTGCGAGTTTTTGCGTACTTCGAAAATATGGCCGAGTCTGATTGCTTTACTAATTTTTTAATATCTATAGTTTTTGCCACTTTGCATGTGATCTGCTCATGATTAATATTTTTATTGTTAATTTTGATTCACATCTCCTGCAAGTTTCCCATTCAATATCATTTTATTAATTCAAAATTTGTTCTTTGCATATTGTTAAGCTTGTTTTTACTCTTTCACTAAATTATTTATGCGCTGTAGTTTCTTAGAATAAAAACTGTGGTTCTCCTCCTTTCTATGTGTGGAACTAAAACATGTATTGATAACTTTAAACGACTAGTACTCTCTAATTCTTGGCTTTGTTGATTCAACAACGTGATTATGTTAACAGCTTTTTGTTGGTTCACTTATGGAAACAGGATAACAACAAGAAACGAAACTATATTCAAATCTCTGTGGAATCCTATTCACATTTGTCTGGCTTGGAGGATCAAGTGAAGACATATGAGGAAAAAGTTCAGACACTAGAGGATGAGATCAAGGAAATGAATGAAAAGCTATCTGCAGCAAACTCTGAGATCAATACAAAGGAAAGCATGGTTAAACAACATGCTAAGGTAGCTGAAGAAGCTGTATCAGGTACAATGCTTCATGATTTTACCACCTTAAACATGCTGAAGCCTGCCTTACTATGAATTGCTTCTCACTGTTCTTGGAATTCTTTTGAAACTCTGCAGGTTGGGAAAAGGCTGAAGCTGAAGCTTTGGCATTGAAGAACCATCTAGAATCTGTCACTCTTCTAAAACTCACTGCTGATGATCGTGCAACTCATTTAGATGGTGCTCTTAAAGAGTGTATGCGACAGATACGAAACCTTAAGGAAGAACATGAACAAAAAATACAGGAAGTTGCTCTCTCGAAAACCAAGCAATTGGACAAGATTAAGGGAGAACTTGAGGCAAAGATAGTTAACTTTGAACAGGAACTTCTTAGGTCAACTGCGGAAAGTGGGGCTTTGTCAAGGTCGTTGCAGGAGCGCTCTAACATGCTAATCAAATTGGGCGAAGAAAAAGCTCATGCTGAGGCTGAAATTGAGCTTCTTAAGAGCAACATAGAATCATGTGAAAGGGAAAATAATTCACTTAAATATGAACTTCATGTTGTTTCCAAAGAGCTTGAAATTCGCAATGAAGAAAAAAACATGAGTATGAGATCTGCAGAAGCTGCTAACAAGCAGCATACGGAGGGTGTAAAAAAAATTGCTAAGTTAGAGGCTGAGTGCCAAAGATTACGTGGTCTTGTGAGGAAAAAGTTACCTGGTCCTGCTGCACTTGCACAAATGAAGCTAGAAGTTGAAAACCTTGGTCGAGATTATGGAGAAAGTCGATTAAGGAAGTCTCCTGTGAAGCCTGCTACCCCTAATTTGTCTCCGTTACCTGATTTTACCCTGGAAAATGTGCAGAAATTCCAGAAGGAGAGTGAATTTCTTACAGAACGTTTACTGGCAATGGAAGAAGAAACAAAGATGCTGAAAGAAGCTTTGGCTAAACGCAACAGTGAATTGCAGGCCTCAAGGAGTATGTGTGCTAAAACACTAAGCAAACTTCAAAGTTTGGAAGCACAACTTCAGACAAGTAACCAGCTGAAAGTATCTCCAACGTCCGTTGTCCAGATCACTCATGAAAGCATTTATAGTCAAAATGCAAGCAATGCACCAAGCTTGGTCTCCATGTCTGAAGATGGAAACGATGATGCAGGAAGTTGTGCCGAGTCTTGGTCTACAGCAATGATCTCTGGGCTATCCCAATTTCCTAAAGAAAAGTGCACTGAGGAATCAAGCAAATCTGAAGCGACTAAGAAGTTGGAACTAATGGATGACTTTCTAGAGGTGGAGAAGTTGGCTCATTTGTCAAATGTTTCCAATGTAGAAGCCGCTGTTTTAATTTCTTCTAACAATAAGGCTACTGACATTGTCGCCAATGATGTGTCAGAAGTTAGTGCTGGCAATGAAAAGAACGGTAATTCAGATCCATTCCCAAGTCAAGTGTCTTCTGGTGCATTGATGTTGGCAGCTGATCCCCAAACCAATGTTGGTGGCTTGTTACTAACAGAACTTAGATCAAGAATTTTAATGGTTTTTGAGTCCTTAGCTAAGGATGCTGATATAGGGAAGATTGTGGAGGATATTAAACATGTGCTTGAAGATTCACATGACACTGCCCCCCACCACTCTGTGGATGCCCATTCTTCTGATGCCAAATGTGATAGGCGGGATAATCCTGAAGATGCTGGCTTAAATCTTGAAAATGAAAGAATTTCATCTCATCAACCCAAAGAATACGTGCAGATAACTTCAGATTTAGAAGCTGCAATTTCTCAAATTCATGACTTTGTATTGTTCCTAGGAAAGGAAGCGACAACATTTCATGACATATCTTCTGATGGAAATGAAATGAGGCAAAAGATTGAGGAGTTCTCTGTCACATTTAATAAAGTATTATGCAACAATGCAAGTTTACTACAGTTTGTTCTTGACCTGTCATATGTCCTAGCTAAAGCAAGTGATTTCAGATTTAATGTCCTTGGTTACAAGTGTACAGAAACTGAAACTAACAGTCCTGATTACATAGATAAGATTGCTTTGCCTGAAAACAAGTTAGCTCAAGACAAATCATCTGGAGAAAGATATCAAAATGGTTCTTCCCATATGCTTAATCCATGTTCTAATCTTGAGGTTCCTGACGATGGAAATTTGGTCGCAGGCTATAAAGGGAATGCTGCCTCTCACAAACTGTCAATGGAGGAATTTGAAGAATTGAAATTAGAGAAAGAAAAACTAGTAATTGATTTCTCAAAATGTACCGAAAATCTTGAAATAACAAAGTCTCAATTGCTAGAGACTGAGCAACTTCTAGCAGAAGTTAAATCACAATTGGCCTCTGCTCAAAGATCGAACAGCTTGGCTGAGACACAGCTAAAGTGTATGGCAGAATCCTACAAGACACTTGAAACACGTGCCCAAGAGTTTGAAACTGAGTTGAACCGTCTGCAATGCAAGACAGAAACTCTGGAGAATGAGCTTCAAGATGAAAAGAGGGCTCATGATGCTGCTTTGGCCAAGAGCAGAGAGCTTGAAGAGCAGTTGCAAAGGTTAGGCATCGTCTAATAATATCTGGGTTCTACTTGCTGGATATTGATTACAAATTTTCAGCATTTGTGTTTTGTTTATCAGAAATGGAAAATTTTGTGAAAATTATTGCTTCATATATTTAATCTTATGGAGATCTCTATTGCCGGTTCTAATTCTGATTTGTGTTACTCTGTCTGTTAGGATTGAGAGCTCAGCAGCTGATAATGACCTCAAGACTTCGAATGTAAGGCTGTAATTCCATTGTGAATATAAATTACCATGTTGAATTTTGCATGTCATATTGCTGAATACATATCAAGTTAGGAAAATTTAGGCTCTCTTGATAATTAAAAATATCATAATGTTTATCTCAATCTGGACTTTCTTTTGATGGGTTGAAAATCTAAGATATTTCTATCGTAAATGTAGGAGAGAGATTTGGCAGCAGCTGCTGAAAAGCTGGCTGAATGTCAGGAAACCATATTTCTTCTGGGCAAGCAGTTAAATGCTCTACGTCCTCAAACTGAGCCAATTGAAGCATCTTACAATAAGATAAACCCAAAGGTTGAAGGCTTCACAGAAGATGAACCTACTACTAGTAGCACAAATTTTCAAGAATTAGGTCAGTTGGAGATGGATGGTGCTACTTCTGCTTTTGTGCAAAGATTGAGTTCGGAGTCCCCTTTGCATTTTTCCAACAGTTTATTTAGCCCGTCAGATAATGAGTCCACGCCCCTTCCAGCCAGATCCCCAGTACAGCATCCAAAATCAAAACCAAAACACAGGCCTACCAAGTCAGCCTCTTCTTCAGCTTCTTCTGCCACTACACCTGAGAAACATGCACGGGGATTTAGTAGATTCTTTTCACCAAAAGGAAAACCCACTCATTGAGCTTGCAGCTTGCGGGCTCTATGTTAATTCATGACGAGGAAGCCACATTTTGAAAAGTACTATGGTCCAGACCGTTTTAATGTTTGACAGAAATGAGTTTTGGGAGAGGTTTGTGTAACTAAGGAGGGGGATACCTCGAGTGTCTGGTGATTCTTGTATGTAATGGTTGTACCATATGTTGGTTTTTTATTTTCCCTTTCATTATTTTCCCCCTCTACCAAACGATAAACGTTGACATAGTCTCTTAAGTTTTACGGGATGTGTTGATTATTTTGTACTTCACAAAAATGGCCAAACCTTCAATTTTTTAAGAACAAGAATGAATAGATTGTTCAAGTGGTTGCGACGTCTAATCAACGACGGGTTTCAGCAAGATACAACTACTAATAGGGAACCTACTCGTCTAATCAATGACAAACCTTGATTTTTTCCCCATCCTATATAAATTTAACAGGTCATATGCGTTTGAGTTTTAACCGTTCTCTTTAGATTAAGGTAAATATAATAACTTTTTTCTTTATATTATAGTAAATATAACTCCTTTTGAAGTTCTCACTACGCACACATGTAAAGACATAATGGAAATAGATCCTGTTGAATGTAAGAATTTAAAAATTTAAATTATAAATATACATAAATACTAAAGATTAGAAGTTAATAATCTTATAATTATTTTATAAAGTGTATTTATTTTTTAAATTTTAATTATTTAAATTAAATTTTATAATTTGTATTGATCGTTAGTACTTTACCTATGAAGTTATGTTAACACTCCATTGCTTCAAACTCAAAATAAATAGCGCACGGTAGGTTATAAATAAACATTATGATGCGTTTGATAAGATTTTTCAAAGTTTTTTTAATGATAATTTTATTTAAAATTCTAAAGAGATAATTTAGATTTTAAGAAAAACACTAAAATTACTTCTTTTATATATTCTTTTTAAAAAATTCAATCATAATAATTTGTTAAAATAGTTATTAAATTAAAAATGCAATGTTTCTTTTATAAAACAAGCTTAACCTTACCGGCAATTAGTATCACTACTGCTTCTTTATGAATTGCTCATTTGTATTCACGGGGTAGTGCAATGTCTATGGATTTATTTTACAAATTATAAACAAGAGAAAATTTCAATTTTCGTAAAGAACCGTTCGTGCAGCTGGGGAGCACCGACACAGAACCCCCGCTATGTCAGTGGGCACTCTTTGTTTTGGGCCAAAGCTGTCCTTAGTGGATCTTTTTATAAGTAAATTAAAAAAATGTTGGGAAGGCCTAGTCCACAATGCCCCCAGTATCCAAATTCTTTTATTTTCTATCGTTACAGTTTTTTTAATAATTAAAAAATAAATATTAAATATATTTTATATTTTGTGATAATAAATATATGTATTATTTAAATACACGTTTGAAGAAATATTAAAAAACAACTGTATAACTATCTTATATGGATATATTATTATTTTTAATCAATAATTATAATTATGCATTTTATTATATTTATAAACATAAAAGTATCTGAATCAGCATTTATTATAAAATTTGAATCTACATATAATAGAAATATAGAATTTGGATTTAGCGACGGGATAAAGTAGTAATGATAATAAGGGATCATCTGAGTTTCCATCTATACAGGTCGACCAGGTGGACGGGAACTATAAATTTAAAAAAAGATTATAAAAAATAAAATTATGAAATATTTTGTGATATTGTTTTATTTCAACGAATAACATATTTTTAAAATATAAAAAAGTATTAAACTTTAAATAATATATTTATAAATATTCAAAAAGTCACGTTAAAATTAAATGGTTAATGATACAATTTTAAGAATTAACTTAATTAATGATGTAAATTTCAGAGAATAAATAAATATTTTATTTTATTTAATATAATACAATACAAATTTTTAATCTATGGATTTGTTTGCTTATTTTTTAATGACGCTTGTTAATGTTACTATTCATTATTAAATATTGTCTTCTTTTGGCATGCTATTTTCGGTGTAAGGAAATGAAACATCGGGATCTATTTAATTCTTAAATATTTTTTATTTTTATTTTTATTTTGAAATTTTATAAATGTTGGTTTAAAAAATGAAACTGGAATTGCATATTTTTTTAGGAATAAGATTATTCACAAAATACTTATTTGCTTATATGGTTTTTAAATGACAAAAATGACCCTTTATAATTTATAAAATATTCTCTTGCTTTGATATATTTTTAATTTACTTATTATTTCATTTCTTTACTACAAGCCTACAAAATATTTAAATTGGGAGAAAAAAATAAAAATAAAAGAAAAGTAAAGTAAGCCTACAAGCCTTCTAGTTTAAATTGATGAAAAATGAGTGTGATTTATAACTACTATTTTACCCTTTGAGCAAAACCAATGCATAATCTAAGTTAATTTTCAATATGTTAATATCAACCCGTAAAACGGATATTATTATTCTTCTTTTTTCCTGGGCTTCATGTTCATTTGCATGCCACCTGTGTCGTAGTTCACATTGCTTTTCAATTGAACCATGTGCTCTTGTTTCGTATTAATTAACACTATTTCTCACATATCCATGAACATAGCATAGAATATACACACAAAAATGAAACACGTTTTGTTCGTAAAAAACTGAAACACGTGTTTTGAAAGAAAGTTTTGGGCATTGGAATCAATATTTACAAGTCCCTCTCATCTCATAAGAAAACATGGCTCAAGCGATTGATAGGAGATGGAATTGTTAGGGCAGAAGCGGAAGGAGGGAGGAAGAGGAGAAGAGAAGATGCAAATGCACTCTGTTCTGATATTTCTTTGTTCAAGAGATTCATTATGACTGTATTAAGTTTTTAGAATCACACCTAATATGTTTTAAGGATGGATTTGAATTATATATTCAAGTTGTTTGAATCAAGTTAAATATCTTCTATTTTTTCAAAAATTTATATAATATAATTTGGTCTTAATCAAGTCAAGTTTAGATATATAAAAAAAAAATTGATCAAACTTTTAAATTGGATAAAAAAGATAAACATAAATCCATTTTAACTTATTTCATTTAGACTCTAACTCTTCTTTCATGCAAATATTTTTCAGATTCTCAACTCGGTGTAAATATTGTTTTAGAGGGGGTATTGGGTTAAAAATATGAAAAAAATATTAAATTAAAAGTAAAAAAATTAAATGCATAATAAATCAATAAAATTAGTTATCACTGCCTAAAATATTGAGAACATGGATGATCACAAAATATAAAAATTATCATAGACGCATTAATAGTTTAGATCAACTTTTAATTCATGAAAAAAATTCGATTATCAAATCTTAGGGCGTGTTTGTTACAGTGTTAAAATCTCCGTCGAGTAACGATAGTTCATTTGCTTTATTATACAGATAAACACTTATTGTTAATGATATTTTAAGGATAAACTATTAAACTTTACAAATTTACGGATGTTTGTTTATAAACAAGTTAGATAAAAATTAATTTTAAAAAATAGGGTAACTAAATTGATGTGACGAATTTAATTGAATTATTTTAAAAAAATATTTATTAAGAAAAAAAATGACATTAATTTAATAAATAAAATTTCCTTACTCGTGACTCAACATTCCGTTCAGAGTGGTTTTGGATTTGTACAATTTCAATGAAATTGTGTGACATGTGTTATTCAGACAAGGTCAAGCTATCAAAATTTGAAAAAAAATAAAAAACTATCAAAATAAACTAGAGCGTGTCTGTCATTAGAGAAATATTTATCCAGATAATCATTTAATTTTGGACTTTTTGATAAGTAGATACAATTTAATTATATATTTTTTATAAACATTTAAAAAGTGAAATCTTATTAAATTTTACTAAAAAAGTTATTAACAAAAAGATAAATATAAAATCTTTACACAATAATTTTATGAAGTTTAACATGAAGATAATATTTTCATGTAAAATATTTTTAATAAAATGTTAATGCTTTATACCATTAATTATATAAATCTCAGTCTTTCAAATTTGTGTAAACAGAGCGTGTAAAGCTCAGAGCATATTTAGTAGAAGATATAACTGCAGACACCTAAACTAATCTAACCAATCCGATTAATCAAACTTGTTTCAATTAAAAAAAAATCGAATTTGACTTAATCAATGGGTTATATGGAGTAAAATTATATTAGATCCCATCCAATTAAAGCTATTATTTGAATTTTATGTTTTTATAAATATAATTTAAAAGATTATACATAAATATAAGTTTTATCAAAAGTGGCCGAATCTAATCCAATCTCAATTAAACAAATTAGGAAAATTTTGACACAAATCCAACCCAGCCTGACTCGTGTGCAGCATGCGGTGCACCATCAAATAAAACCCATCAACGGATGAAATTAAAACCTGTCTTGCGCATAAATTCAGCTAAAAAAGATAAAAGAAGGAATGGAATAACACATTTATATATCCTTTGAAATTAGTTCTCCAACAGGGTACATTTGCTAGAACATTCACCTCTGCGGGAAAATGATGCTTAATTTTTTCTAGGACATTTACAATCTAAATCCCCAAGATTCGTTCATGGGTAAAAATATTCCTTGAGGTTAGAGTCTCTCTAAAATAGCAACCTCATACATGAATTTATATATATATATATAAGTGAAAGGAAAGGAGAAAACCAAGTGAGAGAAGCAGTGAAGCAGCTTCATCTTTAGCCGTTTTCTCCTTAAAAAGAGCAAAAAGAAAATGAAAATGGTTCGTACGGATGACACGGCAACCTTTTCATCTGAGGGTGGAAGTGAGAGACTCAAAAACATCTTCTTCACATGGAATTGTGAGACCCCTTTCGTGATCAAAGCCAAACTCTTCTTCTGCTTGATGAAGAAGTGTTTGGAACTCTGGGCGACTTAGAAAAGATATTGGAACAATGTATCTACTTCTATTTTCTCCAACATATACAACAAAGTGACCCTTAGGTACGTCCAAACGAAGGCCTTGATCGTCGTACCCTTGTTTTCTCCCTAAGCTTGAGCATCTCTTTAGGATTTGCTTAATAAGTGCTGTTTGAGGAAGTTTACTTGATTTTCTAAGAGCCATTGTGGATTTAGTGTGACAAGAGGGAGAGAAGAGAAAAAATAAGAGATGGTGGAGTGAAATGGAAAAGGGAACGTGGTGGGTATTTATCATGAGGCTTAGGGAGGATAGTAATGATAGATAGAGGAACAGAGTCATGTGGGGTTGTGGGGACAAATGACAATAGCTTGGGGCTGTTTTGGGGACCTATGGGGGGCTCAAGGTTGCTAACCCCTTTTTGGGTTTCTTCCCTCTGTTGCCCTTTCACAAGACACCTTGGTCCCTCTTCCTCTTCTCTCTCTCACTCTACATTAACATTTTCTTTTTTTCCTTTAATTGCTTATCAATATCATGTAGCCATTGTTTCTTTCAAGGGAAAAAAAAAGTATAAAATTTATTACCACTGGTTTTTTTCTTTTATTTTTCATTTTATCTTTAATCGTATTTAAATATTTTATTAGAACTTACTTTTTTCTCTTCGTCCAAACAGTAATAAAGTACAAAAACAACTCTTACTTGTTACATGAAAAAATAAATCAACTATTACCTACGTTTTATATAATTAATTTTGTCTTCTTTTCTCTTAACATATCTAGTTATGTTCTTGACATATATTATGAGACATGTTATTTGTATAACAAAGTATTACGACATATTTTACAAAAGAAAAAAATATGAAATAAAAAGGGAAACATTAGCTTGTAAAATATGTTATAAAAATTCGTTGTAAATATAAGATTGTATTTTATCAAAAGCTTATAAATTCCTCGCCCCATTGTTTTGCCATTCTTCGTCATCTTTCACGTGATATTTTATCCATTTGTCAATTGGCTCGCTAATCAATACGTACAATTCTTACAAAATAAAAATATTAGCAAGATATTTTTTAAAAGAAAAATGTCGGAAATTTCTAATAATAAAAATTATTTTTCTCTTGACGTATCTTGTTATGTGTTTTTTTTTTTCTTTCAGGTCAATCTTGTTATGTTCTGAACATATTGAGAAATTTCAAATACCCCGTCCCACTGTCCTGGTCACTCTTCAACATTCACATACTATAATTTTAGACAAATTACACTGATAATTCATGAACTCAAGTGATCTTACATTTGATATTTTTGTCTTTTTTGACCCCACATAAATCTCCCCTCATTCAGATAATTACATAAAAATATAAGACTAGTGTAGATTAAAATTGAAAGCGATATGGAGAAATTTTTACTAAAATTTAGGAAATAAGAAAGTTGGTTGTCCCTTATTTGTTCCAGTTGTCAATGTACTGAACAAGTACAATTCTCACACGAAGAAGCATTCCCGCAATTTCCAATGTTTGCTTTTAACTTTTGTTCAAGTCCATTTTTCACAACGGTGAATCAATGTATTGTGTATACGAAACCCAACGGCAGCAATTGAAGTACCCGAGAGTTACCCAACCCATTTTCTGGAGTAAGGCAATAGTGAGTATCCATCCGTACATGCTTCCTTGCCTTTATAGTTGCATGCTCCGTTAGCACTAATGTTCAGTCTGAAAGATACAGATTTTGCCTTGTCCCCTGTTCTTCAGCCATTTGACACACTTTTCCATTTCCTTGTTCAAAGCTTTGGGGTTCGCACCACATCTTACAAAGTTTCATAAAATTTTATCCCAATATATATATTTTTTTACTTTACATAAACCTCCGTTTTATATATAATAACATAATTTACATATTTCTCTCGATTGCAGAATCACTGATTTTTATGTAGATATGTGAAATTAAAGCAATACAAAAAAATATATAATTATATTAAATTTTAAAAAATATAAATATATTGTATTCAATTCTCTTTTTAAATTATATTTAAATATTTAATAATTTATTATTTTACTAATCGTTAAACATAAATGTAACATATATATAATCATAAGATAATACATATATATTTTATGTTTTTCTTCTTATCTATTTTTTTGTTATATAACTTTTTGAACAATTTGTTTTTATATCAATACAAATTTTCTCATAAATACTGCAAGATTTACGACTAAAAGACCTTACTTTTCATTAACTTGATATCGTTTTACAACCTGAAAAACTGAATGATAGGAAGGCTAATTTCTTGGTCTTTCCTCCCACAATTTTTATAATTTATTGACATTGTAAAATTTAACTGCTAAAATTGAACGTTCAGCGAAATAATTTTATCATAAACAAAGCAGAAAGCAACAACATTTAACTATTACAAATATTTTTGTTGTTGCTTTGATAAATATAACTTTTCATAGTAATTATAGTGAGAAATTTAGCCTTGTAACCTTACTATTTTTATCGTCAACATTTTTTTTTCATAGAGATTATAGAAATAAAACATTAATTTTAATTAGAAGTAGATAACAAGAACACTTATACCACTCACTAGTGTTAAGTTGAGGAGTAGGATTATCCTTGATTGGCTATTAAATCCGGTGTCCGTAATAAAGAATAATTGGGTTGAGGCGTACATACACATGCGGGTTGATGGGTTTGAGAATTGTGACAGGTGAATGCAGGATTTCACATGGTTGCATTCAATCTTTCTAGCTACAACTTTTCTTCCCGGTACGGTCTTTCCCCTATCTTCTTCAATATGCGCCGAAATAGAACAACGGTCATACATTAGGGCCAGTAAAGAGAATTCTTTTATATAATAAATAAATAAAAATTATAAATTCAAAATAATTTATTCTTTTAAAATTTTACTTAGCAAAAAATTCTTTATTTTTATATTAAGTTTTTATCATTTTTTAAAAATTTACCTTAAGTTTTTTTTATTGCCTTTTTTCTTTTGCATTGCAGTGTAATGTCTACATGCTCTATGTTGACAAAACATCGCTCAAAATTGTAATTGAATATTAAGTTGAGAATCGTTAAAAATATTCTTTTTAAATATATTTCAATACATTGTTAATTATCAGTTAATTTTTTTAAAAAATTATAAAAATATATGAATTTTGTTATTAATTTAATACTTTTAGTTTTAGTTTTATTGTTATTATTCATATTTTTAATAAATAAAACAGAACGTGTTAGAAAATTGTGCTACTAATGCTTCCTCTATTATTTTGATCTTATAAAAAACATCATTATTTTTATTTTAATTATAAAAAAAATTAATTATTAAATTTTTATAGCTGATAAATAATAAAATAAAAACATTGGCGAGTCAATAATAAATTAAGGATAGATAAATAATCTTAGACTGGACTGAAGTTTAAAATAAATGATAAAAAAATAAAATATGAACAATATGTATAAAAATATAATGACACTGATGAAAGAGAAATACACATGCTACGTAGTTAATATCCAGACGGCTGAGTTTGCAGTTATTATATATATAAAGGAAATTTCTAAGTTGTTATTTTGGGTTATGGATGGGTTTAATTGAATACTAGCTCTACCTTTAACGCCAAAATTAAAAGGATCCATTAAAATTCTGGCGTAATCCCTGTGATGAGAAAAATACAATACCGCATATGATTTATTTATGTTCTTTTATTTATTTAGTCACGTGAGAATAAAAACTTCATTTTCCTCTAATAAACAGGTTAAACAATAACAGAAGCTAGAAGACCTTAAGATCACAACTAGCATATGCTAGACGTCTGTGAGAGTTAGTTACATGGTGATCTGTCATTTAGTTAGTGAGTTATTTTTGTTGTATATGCACGTGTAGCTTCTCCCATACACCTTGTTACATCCTGTTCCATGAAGAAGTACTGGTATCATCTCCAATCCAATCTCATATTATTATTATTATCTTGAACTATCTCAAATCTAATACATTCATCTAAATTCAACGAGTACTCAAAAATATATATATATAATTATGTAACCCATCTTTAATAATTGAAGTTCTATGACGTGTGACCAAAAATCATAGATGATGAAAATTTTATAATTTACCCTGATGACTAACCTTATTTTTGTGTGGAGATAATGAAAGTAATAGTGAACGAGGAAGAGTCACATGCAGGGCTCATCTCAAGAATGCACAAGGGAGGGAGTGGGTATTGGTGTGGTCCTTAAGAAGTGTAAGTGACGCAGGAAATGGTAGAAAATGAGGAATGGAAGGCAAGGTCGCAATCAGACGTAAATTGGTCGAGAAAAATATTAAATGAAAAAGAGTACTGGGCTCTGAAGTTAGCTCTTTGTGCAGAATAACTACTAGGGCTCATCATACCCATGTTCTGAGGCCAATAGTTACAAGTCATGCTTTTTTGTTATCATAACTGATGAGGCCGCGTCCTTTCCATTCCCCCTTCTCTTCCTTCCTGTCATTTACTCTAATCCCCATTTCAACCAGTACCTTCAGTGTACGTACATGTGTGTATCTCTATGAACAGGCATACCATGTGATCATCATACATTGTTTAACCCATTGCTGTACATGACTCGGTCCCCCCCCGTTTTTCTTTTTCCTTTTTACCTAAATTAAGGTCGTTTTTATTTTCAGGTGTGGAGCCCCGTTTATGACATTTTCAATGACCACTTATCAAAACTTAAGTTGACCAAAGCATGCAATATTCTTACTAATCTAAGTTCACTTTTAATGATTTTTTGGTCTTATAATATAAAGGAGTATTTATGGGGAGGGATTGGACAATTGGGGTGTAGGTTTGAATAAATAGATAGCTTTCTTTGACTTTGGCTCTCCATTTTGATATCCATGGCCATGACTAGTTAGTTCATAATTAAGATAGTTGTGGATAACTTTATTGACCATCCTCTCTGAACGGTGAAGTTATGGTTGTGATCAAAGGTAGCTAAAATGAGTATTAAATGCGTGAAACTTGGGGCCTGGGCCATGTTGTTCATGTATCACAGGTTCACAGTCTTGGAAAGAGGCTACCCATGTTCTGTGAATGAGGTTGGTTTGTATTTGTTACGAACAAGGAAAATAACAGATGGGATATATATGTGACCCTACCACGCTCCACAGAAGAGTGTGAGTGACTAGTAATGAAATAGTTTTGCAATTAACAGTGGTAGAAAATGGAACAACCTTCCCCTGCCACGTTTTGTTGAGAGCACATGAAGGCACGATACTTTTGCACCCAAAGCTCAAAGAGACAGCGCGGGTAGTAAGGACGTGCAAGTGCCAGCAGTACCAACAACTTCACTCCAATTTACCAAACACCATTCATAGTCACGGTTGTAGTTATCCCAAGTTTATAGTCCAAACAAACTATCGAGATTGAAGTTGCTGATGTACTTGTTTTGGTTATTCTAGAAAAAGAAAAACACACCAACTAATTAGATTATGGAGATGGATAATTCGCTAATGGTATCTAATATCTATACCTTGCCAAATTCTATGAATGAGGGGCCTAATACATGATATTCAACGGCTAGCATTCACTACTAGTTTTACTTTACCCATTAGGTGCTAGACAAGTATTATCAAATACATCTGGGATAGAAAGGGATCAAACATTGAAAGAGGAAAAGACATAAATAAGGACATGTTCATACTGATCAGTAAGAAACAAAGGTATACACCGACAATTGATCCATTTACATCAACCAATCCCCTAAACCTAGCCTACTATCTACCCTAATGGGAAGCCTAGTTTTCATTGATACTAATAGCGGGATATAAAATTGCAACACTTGACACTTATGAAGCCACACATACATACGGTTGGTGTAAATAATATACACGACTTCATCATCTTGCAGGAAAAAAATGGAATCGGACCCATCACAGCTCACATTGGAATCAGGAGCACAAAAGGACTTTAGGATGTACCTCTAACATGCTTAATCACATGAGCTGTATGACATGAAGAGAAGTATATCAGTATCAAATCCGTTAGTTTGCAGCAGAAACTGACCCATGTATAATAAGAAACAACATTATGCTAAGAGGGTCCAAGCCAGGGTGGAAAATTAATTTGTAGCACAATCTTGATTGAAGTGAAGCTTAAATCTGATTAAATGCTCTGATGAGTTGCCTTTTAGTTAAAGTGTAAGTTCAATGACAAACAGTCTCAACAACTGACTCTTTAAATTTATTCCCACCTTGTCTATCCAATTCAAACGAATTTAAGAAAAGTGGGTAAATAATTAGTTTCTAAATTTGTAAAATAGCACGTGATTTCTCATAACCTACTCTAATCAAAGTCATTAAGCTTTCCAATTGCCAAGTGTGCTCCTGCAATTGAAAAGGACTTTTAGTTGAAAATAATCACTTTTTTCACACACAAAAAGGAAGGGGGCTCGTTGAGAGAGACCGCTAGGAACATCACTAGACACCTTCAAAACTGGGCTATTTAGTGTGGGCCCAATAAGCACCATTGTTTACCATGTGAAAGATTGCAGGTCCACGCAAATTTTCTTTCTCATAGGGAATCGTCTTAACACTCGTCGGAATCTCATTAAAATCAAATCAACCATGGCAGCAACTAAGCTCTTTTTCACTTTTATTTTGGGGAACTTTTAAATTTACAACGTCAAAGATCAAATATCAAAATAACTGTTGTCGTTCAGAAATACAGTTCATTTTTATTAAAAAAATCACATTTCTAAAACAAATTTGTAGGTACAGAAAACTTTTTATATAAACTTTAAGTCTACCACAAAAGATAACTACTTCACAGCTTCAATAAATCCAACGAAAATCCTTTATTTATTAAAAAAATACGGAAAGTATATTTATAATATGCCCTATAAATATAAAATGAAATATTGCATTTAATAAAAAAATACAATAAATGATAAATTTGGGAATTCATAAAATGATAATTAAAACACAAATTATTAAAAAGTTGAAACATTGTCTCTCGTTTTTTGAAATAAAAAGGCGAAACTACTTTTTTATTTTTATACCGATAATACTTGTAGTTACAAATAAGAAACCATGTAAAAAATTTTGAACTTCCAGTCTACCACTAACGATGGAATTGACTTTCACGGCCCCAATAAATTACTTTATTTGATAAATAAATAAATAAAATAGGGAAAATATATTTATAATGTACTTAAAAAAAATAAAAATTGAAAATTTTAAATATGAAATTAAATACTGCATTTACATACAAAAAAAAGGAAGCAACTTCTGATAAACTCAGAATCGTAGAAAGCTATAAAAACAAACATAATAAAGTATTAAAAGGTTACATTATATTTTCACCAAAAAAAAGTAAGTTACATTTATATAATCCATCGTTTCACTTTTCTTACTAAAAAAAGAACATAAATATGTTTGCTTTATAAATGTATATGGGCTGTGATTTTGGATTGCCCATTTGTATAAGCCCACTATTTATCTCCGTGGCCTTTGTTCAGAATAGATATTCATTTTCCAGTTGTTAATAGTATTTTAAAAGGAAAAAAAAAGTATAAGTGGTGTGCACTTTTTTTGTTTATTTGTATTTATTTTTCCTTTATAAAAAATAAGATATCTTATATTTATATCTTTACGACTTTAGTTAATTATTAATTATTTATTTACAAGTTTTTTTACTTTGCAGAAACAACAATAGTAAATGATTAAATAACTAAATCAAGTCTTTATTTTTTTCCTTTTGTCTTGCTTTATTGTTCAAAGGCAAGCATAAATTCTGAAATAAAGATATTTTCTCGCTAATATTTGATAAAATAACTGCAAATATATTGGAGTAATTAATACATTTGTATTTATTGAATATCAAAATTATTGTGTACATTGTGTATGTGTTAGTTAAAACTTCTTTATATGTATTTTTTTCATCTTGGCTTCCTTTAACAAAAATTCTAACGTATTGGTTTCTTGATTAGTGATTTTTCCATTAGAAACTTCGATTTATTTTTGTCCTTAATTTGATATTTCTTTACTATTATTTTTTAACAAAATACAAGTTTTTTTGGGCATTTTTTGGTTTTTTTTTTCCAACAAAGCCCAATTCAATCCATTTTATAGCTAGGTTGGGTCGAATCAAGTTAAGAATAAAATATTCCAAACAAAAAAAAAGGAAAAACATAAATCCAACTCATTATTTAGATTGGTTTGAACTCTTTTTTGTTTTGTCAACACTTGATCTGACCATTGTATTAACCCGTAGAAAACATATTATAGGTCTTAATTAGTTTAATTGAAATTCGGTGGACTCGTTGTTTCAGGGAACAAAGGTCTCACAACACTTTTTTCATTCATAAATATTCGAACAATAATTATACTTAAGAAGAATAAAGTTCCTTATCACTTAAATCAGCCAAGGTTGTACAGTTTTATTTAGTTTAGAAAAAAAATATCTTTGTTTTGTTTTTTTTTTTTTTAAGAATCGCAATTTGAAGCCATATTTTAAAATAAAGAAAAAGAAAACAATGCATAAAACACTTTTTTTATTTTATTTTTATAAAAACTAGTAACTTTGAATTTCTGAATGTGGTAAGCAGAGCAGGCTAGTCTTGACTCCTTAGCGATCGGTGTCTTGAATTAATAATCGAAGAACGAGAAAGAAATTTCTGAAAAAGAAAAATGGTTTTGACTTATTAGAAATGTCTAAGTTAAAATGAGTAAAAAGGCTACCAAAGTCCACCCAATGCCAGGACGGAAACATCGGCCACATGCCTCATTCAATTTCAAATGTCTTTAACAACAATAAATTAATAATTTAAAACATTATCTTTATCGTGTTAATTTCATGTTATTGTGTTTTTATTTGAAAAAACATTGTCGCATTCTTTCTACTTAGATTTTTTTTAATCTAACATTAAATTGCGAGAAGTGAAGGCTCTAGATCTCAATTAAATATAGAGCTAGTTTTACCCTGATGTAAGTTGAATTTGGAGCATGGATGTACCCTTTTGTTTTACCCATTATTATTATTTTTGTATTAAACAGTTTTTATATATTTACCCAATAATCCTTATACTGTAGTTAAATATATAGACCCCTTTTTAAAGAAAAATAAATTTATGATTTTTAAATTCATTTGCGTTAGAGTATTACTATTATTTTTTCTGGTTCAGCGAGAGTTCACCATGAAAGAATCCTTTTTTGACGAATTCAAGAGCAAAATAGCTAGTAGCACACCTCCCCAAGAAACCCACGTAGACAGGTTATTAAACCTCATACAAAAAACTTTTTTAACTCTCCCATTCGTCCTGTTCATCTTCTTCTTTAAAAGGAAAAAAAAATTCTTCTACTAATCGTCTAGTAACCTTTCTTTCGTCCTCGTCTTTTTCTTGAGAGAAAAAAAAAATTCTTTTACTAACCACCCAGTTCCTCTTTTGACGATTTCAAGAGCAACATAGCTAGTAGCACACCTCCCCCAAGAAACCCACGTACATAAATATTGCTCCCCCTATTTCTGAACATCCATACCATACGACACTACACAACAAAAAGCCTTGTGTTATTTATCTTCAATTCAAAAATTGATGGTGACAATATTTTGGAAGCGCTTTCGATGAAGACACTCCCATAAAATCTAAAGATCACAAACGGCCCCACAACTACGACGGAGAGCGCTACTGTATTTAGCCTCATCCCCAAACCCAGATGAGATCCTCTGCATGTAGGTATACAGTATGCAGGTTATCGTAAATTTTAAATGTTTATAAAGACTTAAAAGTAAAGTTTAAGAACATAGCTAAGTTACTTTATAAAAGTGTCAAGAAATCAATCTTAACCATTAATTCATTCACTATCATATCAAGAGTTATTAAAACTTAGAGCATAAATGCAAGAATATTTCAATTTCAATGAACAAGGTTCTACCGCAAAAAAGAATAGAAGAACCTAATTCTTGTATAGAAATGATCCTCTCCATCCCCTCTGTAAAACGGATAAAATCCTCTCTATTATGAATTTTAAAACAAAATTTATATTATAATAATTTTAATATTTAGATGAAGAAATGGGAAAAAAAATGGAGAGAATAAAATAGCCCAGATTGATTCATTGAGTAAACCAAATTAAACTTGTCCCAATCTATCTTATAAACACCAGTACAAGTACTAACTTTCCCAGTGGTACGTTTTTTTTTTCTAAGCTATGTAGACCATATTCACCCGACCAACAGCACGTTAGTAGTCCCGTTTTATCTCTACCCTCTCGAATCTATCGATAATGTCACTATATTTTCAGAGGCCCGTTCATGTCGTGTCAATGCGTTGGTTGTTAGAATCATTGGCGTCTGTAACTCTAGCTAGTGAATAAATAAATGACGGTCTTGCTTATATTGTTCACATGTGTATTGCTTCTTTTCCTCAACGCTTTGGTTTCAGGGGGGACATACGATAATGTACTGCAAGACTATTGATAAAAGTTTGGATTATTTGTAAGAATAAAATTGAGTTGAATATAATTATATGAATTTAGAATATCAATTGTGAAGCGGTGTTAAAGTCACTTATTTGTTATAGACATTATAAATTATATCGTAAACGATTTACGTGATGTGCGAATTCTTTCCTAGGTAAAAAGTTAAGATCTTTCTTTATCTAATCACGCTTTTTTAATCTTAGGTTCTCAATGGAACAAACCTTTGAACAAACCTAGAGAGTAGTGAAATGAGTTTCCGTGACGATAAAGGAGAATTAGCCACTATATTTATTAATCCTAGGTACTTCTTATCATGAGTCTAGATGTTAGGTCCATACTGAATTTCACTCTAAATCAACATTAAGTGTCTAAGGCCCGAATAATTGATCATATTATTAGCGGACTTAAATATCATCAAATAGATCACAATATTAGTTTGTTTTTAACAAAATAAAAAATTACAATTGATTATAGCTCATAATAAATTTTATAAAAAATTCTAACATTATTTACATGAAATCATAGGTTTAAACTTGTTCCTAACGGTGTACTAAAAAAGAATACTTGAAGCAAGTGCAATGACTGATAGCTGGTCATCACCGAATCACCGACACATTGTTTTCAAATAATCCAATGACTTCCATGGCAGTGAGCTAGGATTCAAAGTGAATATGTTGTTCCAATTTCAAAATCCAAGCATATGCAGACAAGTGAACGCGATATTAGACAGTCGGTGATGGGGATTGGGTATTGAAAGTAAGCAACAAAGATATATAAATAGATATATGATTGCTAAGCAATCTAGCACACGAGTGCATCGCAGTCAGAAGTCACAGGTTGTAACTGTCGGGTGTTGGCACAATTGGAGGCCCATTCTCTTTATTTTTATTTAGTTTACCAGGAACCCAGTATGGGTACGTACCTTCCAGTACACAATTCGTATAGCTAGCCACTTCTACTGATTTTTGTTGTTATTACAAGAAACAAATATTATCATATATTCAGTAAGAGAAATATATGATAGATGCGACAAAAATATGGTACAAAAGAACTAAAAATATTAGTATAAGTGGTAAAAAATTTAATATCACTTAAAGTAAAATTTTTAATTTGAATTTTTGTGTAAGAAAAATTTTTTAGTAATAGACTTCTTTACGACACGACACAGCTAGATTAAACTATATATAAAAAAAAAGTAAAAATACCACATAGACATTAATTATTGTTATCATTTAAAGAGAACCTAATATGTGATACATGGCAGTAAATTCGATACACACAAGGATAGCGGATGAATCCCATCAGTTATTGTATTAGCGTTTTTATGAAATAACTGCGAAAGGGAGATAGATCGCTGAAAGGTGGCATTCTATTTCTCGCTTCCTCGTGCTCGTCAATTTGATGATAAAACTGATTCTTAATATTAATTTTTATTTTGCAAAACATCAAAGTAAAACAATTACCTAAATTAAAGAATATTACTAAAACTATTTATCACTAACTAACGACATCAATTATCATCGTTCGTGCTTATTACGTCCTTTGGTGTTGTATAGCGGTGCGGTGACCGCGCTAAAAACAAAATTCAATTTAGGGTACTAAGTACGGTACTCTAACGATGATCGCACTCGATCTGTGTCAGTGTACCTCTAAATCTGTAATTAAACGGCAAATATATATTACAGATATAAACGTGAGGCTACTAATAATATTATCCACTATTTTAGACTTATCTTTTTGGTCCAATTTAGGCTTGTTTAAATGCTATCCACTACTGTAATTGTCGAAGTACTCATTTGAAGATTTAGGAGCATGAAGCGACAAGCTATCTGAAAGGGTAAGCCCATGCAACTTCTGGCTTTATCCATGAAGGGCCGTCCTAGGGTCAAGGTACTGGGTGAGGCCCTTATGTTTGGCATCGGTCCAAGATAATCTTTATTATTATTATTATTATTATTGTCATAAAAATCATTAATTGATAATATTACGTGCATATATATTTTTTCAGAAAAAGTATGCTCTTCATGATCTTATATATTATGACTTGTCTTCTCTTAATTAACAAATATCCTACCTATCTTATCAATTAACTTTTCTAATTTTATTTATCCCATATGAGCATATTTTTATTATTTAATATTGTCAATGTTAAAATAAATCATAGTCACCAAAATACTAACCATCCTTAACATTAGTTACTTACTACATTTTTCAAATATTCTATACTTTTCTTTTCTTTCCAAATTTAATATTTTTAAAATTGAAAGTTATGAAAGAAATTATATAAGTGAAAGATGATACAACAATTAATATATTCAATTTCATATAAAGATTTGATTTTTTTTTTCTAAATGCATATATTACCCCTACAATAATGTCAACAGTTTTAATAACTATTGCTTCGGTGAAAACGAGTTTCTCAAAATGAAAGTTTATAAAATTTTGCCTAAAACTAATAATATCTTAATAAAATAAATAGATTAATGTTTTAAAATTCACTTTATTTTTACTCTATCTTCTATTTTCAAGTGTTTGTATAAAAATTGTAAAAAAAGGGGTACTATTTTTTACACAAACATTTGAAAACAAAGTAAATATAAAGTGATATTTTATAATTAAAAATAAATAAATAACCCATCTTCTTAAATCAAACGATCTCTAATTTCATCTTCGAATAATAGCATGTTACTTATAACAATTATTGAGGGGGAAAATGTTTAGCTGGTCTGTTTATGGCAGATTGATGAACAATAATCCAATCGCATTTTCAACTCATAGTCCTTGCAAGTAGAAAACAAAGATCCGAAGCTCAACACCCCAACAACAAATCCCTCCATAATCTAAATACCCACAACAGAAATGCCTATCCAATAGTCTCACCCACTATCAATTTCTATTTAGTTTAACCAAATGAACTTAATTAACTGAGATTTAATTAGACCGATGGTAATGAATAAGAATTTGGGGGACGCAATTTTTTAGGGATAAATGTGTTGGCACATTAAAATATTATTTAAAAATATATACTTCGTTAGACTTTTCTTCTCACGTGAAGTTGAATATATGTTAAAAAACAAGTGCTTAAACAAATAATGGATACCGACAGATCAATAAGTCGTCTGTGACGAAAACACTACTGCGGCCTTGTGACTCTTGAATTCAATAATGTATTGATTCCCTAAACAATAGTCTTTGTTGAATGAAATCTGGTTAGATAAAAGAAAGTATTATCCTCAATTTTTAAGGTTAGTTTTAAGTAATTCAAAATAATAAAATTTATTAAAGAATATTGATATTCCTAAATATTTAAAATTATTTTTAAAATTTTAGGTTAACAAAATTATTAAATAGACAATATATTAACTTGAGAATATTTGAACACCCTTTAAACATAGTAGGCTTCTCAAATTGAGTTTTCAGATCCACTTGAGTTTCAAATTTTATCAAATTGAGTTAACAATTTAATTTCTTTTTATTTAAACTAAAGAAAAATAGGTTTGACTTAAATTTTCATTTAACATTCAAATAGATTTAATCATTCTGAACTTAATTAAATAAAAGTTTGAATAGACTCAAAAACATTTAAAACCAATTCAAACTTGGAACTTAAAACCAAAACGTAATAATATCTTATCGAATTTAACTGAGGCAATTTAATTGAATTAATTCATCAATCCATTTTATCAACTTTAAACAAAAGTTTAGGTACAAATATGAAACGCAAAGAATTAATCCACGTAATTATTAATACCATTCAATGTAATACAAAGTCGTGAAATTAATTATATATTTTTATTGTTAAAACTTTTTTTGTAACACGATCCTCGCATGTCATTAAAGAAAACGAGTTTTGCAGTCTGTCCGAAGAGCTAGTGAAAAGTCATTTGCATGGTTGTTTGGAAATATATTACTTTTAAAAACAGCTATCTAATTTAAAAAATAATATTTTTAAAAAAATAAAATTAACTAAAAACTTATTATATATTTATTTGAAAGTACCAAAAAGAAACATAGGGTGAAGGATTTCAATTACGATTCCCTTAATTTTAGTGTTCATTTCAACAATGAAACTTGCGATTGTTGTGCATATATAGAGGGAACTGTAGTATTTAAGGCAGTTATCTTTTGGAAAATAGCTACTTATTAAAAAAATCAAATTAATAAAAATTAAAATATCGTTTCTTTAAAATAAATAATTTTAAATATGCACATAATTTAAATAGAGAAATAAAAAGCTAAAGGGTGAGGGGAGAGAAATATGACGTTAGGACTCCGAAAGCATCTCTTTCCAGTTTCCACGCAAGGAGTTTCTGCCTATTTTCTCCTGCAAAAGGAATGAATAAACATTGGGTAAGATAGTGGCCCACTTCTTATTCTTAACATATATTGATGTATATGTCTATATTTTTTAATATTATTAATTATAATTTTTATGTTAAATTTGTATTGATAATATATATATATATATGAAATTGGATGGATTTTACATTTTTCAATGAAATATTTTCATTTTCAATTTTTTAACATGTACTTTAAGTATTTTTAAAAATTATTTTAAATTATCATTATTCTTAATGCAGTTTCACGCCAAGTAGCTTCTTCCTAACCCGCATTTTGCAAGTGCCTCTGTCTAACCATATTTATAAAATCACTTTCGCAAACCCCACGTTATCAGAATATTGTAAGTAAATATAAATAATCCATGATGAAAAGACCCCTCACACCGCGATTCTCATTGTGAACTAACAACATTAAACAATTGCGAGTTCAAACACTCAATTATATAATATTCCCCCAATTAAATAAACAGACCCATGAGTTGTGAAAGGAATGCCTGTGAAGAGCCAGAGAAAGAAGGCACGTTTCCTGTTCAATTTTGTGAAGCATAGATGTGTATGCCTTTTAGGAGCAGCAGGCTCACAAATTACAATTATGAACAAAAATCATACCCATCATAATATGTGTATATATATATATATAAAGAAAAAATGTGCATAAAGAAAACACAAGTTGAAGTTTACATTAAGTAGCGTTAGCGAAGCATGAGACAACAACCAACCACGTTAGATAAGATTTTTAAAAAGCGCTGGATGGATAGGCTGTGTTTTAATTGAAGCGCGGAAGATTTACTCCTAATCGCTAGATATCAATTACTGGCTGGGTTTTTTAAAATTCTATTTTATATATTGATATTAATTAATATTTGAATTATAAAATCATAAAAAATAGTAATAAAATATGATTATGATAAATATTATTTATTAACTTTTGATGAGAATAAACTATGATAAATTAAATCATTTTAGCTATCAGATTGAGAAGTTGTTCTTCGTTGGCATACATGTCAGTACATTGTCATGTTGAGATTAACAAAAACTAATTTTTTTTCTTTCAACATACATCACTGTGTGTTCAAATGAAAAAGATTATAATAATAAAATGATTATTTTATTCTAAGAAAAGCAAAAGAAGAATATTTTATGATGTGATTCAAAAGAGAAGCGATGTAACAGAGGGACAAATTGGTGGCATTGATGGAGTACTAAGACTCACATAGACGGATTCACATTTCGCATCAAGGATTCTATCATTCGAGCAAGTATGCAAATAAGAGAAGTAGGAGACAAAGCCTTGGCCTCCTTCTGTTGCGCGTGGAATTGGGATTTCCAAGCCAAAATATTTGGAAGCCACCGATTATGTCCCACGTGGCGTCGTCAGCTTGCAAGGTGGAATTTATCATCAGCTCCTAGTAGTAATAACAATAATAAAGGATTTTTTTTATTTTTTTAAAATTGAGTTTGAGTATTTAAAAATGATAAAATTTTATTAAAAATATATTTCTTATATTAAAATTATAAAATTTACAGAAATTAAAGTTAATATTTATTATTAATAATAATAATAATACAATGAAGTTGGTGATGTCGCCAATTTATGTATGCTTTGCATACTCGCATCACATCATTTAACTACCACTTAATTCATGCCTCGCAATCAGGAGACTGCAAAGTCGATTTTGTATTAATAGTTAATTCAGGTTTTCTGCGAATGATGCTGTCGACTGTAAAAATTTTATGCACTGCAATATTTATACTACATAAAATCAAGGCAAAATCTGATTGACTCTTACCTTAACTAATATCAATGGGTCATGCAAATTAACAAACCATTTAACAAAAGCTTACATTACATTATTCAATTGTATAAAGTAAATAAACAACACGAAATTTGAAAATCTTATATAAGTAGTCTTGGGTTTAGTATATGAATATAAAACAAACAATAAAAAGAGTCACTACCTTCAATATATGTACGTGAGTGTGAGAAATTAAAGAATAGTGATATTATTATGATTACTAAATATTATAGTTTTGATTAAGTTATGTCACTTCCTAGTTTTTCTTTTAGTTTATATGACAATAATTTATACTTTTTTGCTTCAATCAAACATATAAATGGTTTTTCTTACAAAACTCAGGAAATTATGCATAAAAACAAAAGTTTAACATCAAACAATTAATAGGGGGGGCACCGACCTCTGGTCCTATTAAACATCAGAGTGAAAAAAAATATCTATACTATGTATGAAAATGGACTTACGACAAAGGCCTTTTAAGTGTTTTTTTATCAGCATAATTATTTTGAAATCTTAAATAATTATTCAACTCTTTAAAATACAAGTACTTACTCAAATGCACGTAAATACAAGGTTAAAAAAATCCTTCTTTGGAAGCTCACACAAAAATCCATAAATTTGATTCAGAAAAAGCTAACTAAAAGAATCATAACACTAATAATTTTGAAGTGTAAATATCTGAAATTGCGGGTCATATTATTCCACAGGAAGAGTGTTTTCAAAAGGTTAAAAAATGAACATAAATGAAGCCAAAAGTAAAAAAAGGGGGGGTTTGAGACTTTGTATTCTTTCAATCTAACATTTTTTCTACGCCCTGATACAGGGAAATTGAAAAACCAAGGTTGTGGTCTCGGAATCATTCGAATTTAATCATAACAACCAAAGTATGAAATGAGTTTTAAGGAAAAGCAAATGAGAATGAGAGATGAAAAGTGGGTGGCTATTATGTAATAGTTGAAACTTGGGACATTGAAGTTTATTCTTCTCCTCAAAAGAGAAAGAGATATTATCGATGATCAGTAGCTATTGTGTAACGTTGGAAGGCTCCTACCCCCTCCCTTAAAAAAAGGGTATGGAATAATGCTAAAACATTCTTTCCTCCATTCAGTTGGAAAATGACAGATACATAGAAATCAGTTGAATTAGCACCGTATCTGATTTCAGCAGTGGAGGTTGCTTGACAAAGACGATACATCCCACTGTTTATTTCGTCTTCAAACTTCAAACTGTCACCTTTTTATTTCCCTCATTGGCCATATTAAGTACAACCATTATCATTAATGAGATTTGATGTGTAAATTGCAAAATTATCCTTTTAAAATAAAATAAAAATGTTATCGTCGCTTCTTAAAAGACCGTTTTAAACATTTTAGAATCTAAATTTTTTATCAAAACATTTTTTCTCACGCTATTTTTAATAATACCAATACTTCATTTTGAAAGAATTTTTAAGAAAAAGTAACAGCTGTCATAAAAAAACGATCTCAACAAATTATTTAAAAAAGAGTTCTGATATACCTATATTTTCAAAACTCAATCTCACGACAGGAAGGAATTTTGGTTTTCCACCATATATATAATATTTATTTTATTTTTTGATTTATCAAATATTTTTTTTAAATTATTTATAATATTAATGAACAATTAATGTGTATTTTTTAAAAATTAATTAAGGAAATAGATTAGAGATTTAATAAAAAAAATGAAGTATTAGTTATATACATTTTTGTATTAAAAATTTAAACGAAAAATAAAAAAGGATGAATAGAGTAACATTTTGAGTCTATTTAATTGAGTACGAATAAGAACATTTGAATTGGATTTAATATTTTTTATTTTCTTCCGAAATGTCCCTTTATGCATTATTATCATTATGGCGATTGATGGACAATCGGGCAGGCCCAGTAGCTTGGTCCTGCATTACATGTAACAACCGTTACAGCTGTGATTATCATTCTGACTAAAAAAGAAAAAATTATGATTATCAGATATCTATTCAGTAGGTCCAGTTCATTTTCATTCAATTTCATAAATATAATTTAAATTATTAATTTGATTAGTAATAGTAACAAAACATGCTTTCAAAATTTAGATATACTTTTGTAAAAATAGGAATGTATTTAAAAAATAAAACTATAGTTGATAATAAACAATTAGCAACAGATAGCAAACAAAACATATGTTATATGAATTACATATTTTTTAATTAACAGTTATAAATTTGATTCGGTTAAAAAAATCCCATTCATTTAAAAGAGTTAAATTCCGGAAAATTTTGCATTTTTCCTCTGCCAAAATACAAATACAAATCACAAAGCCGTCTGTATAATTTCCTTCTCAAATTTTTTTCACACAAAGCATTTCACGATTCACGGGCCGGACAGAGGATATTCATTATTCAAGATTTCACGTGGCATCCACGTGTTCTTATATAACTCCCACGAACTTGGGACTCCGGAATATTTATATTTTTTAGCTTGATGAAGGTTATAAAGTCGAAAACAATTTAGAATGTGCCGTGCGAACAAATAAAAAAACAGAAACATTTTAAATTTAATTTTCATTTATTTTAAACATGGGCTATGAATTTTTATTTTTATTTTTGTATGGAAAATCGTTACCCTGGTTATGATCATGCTCCCATTGCTTTTTTAGGAAAAAAATGATGAAGAAGGACAATTATTTTGGGCCACTAAACTGCACGGCGGTTTAATAGTACGAATACATATGAACTGGAAGGAAACCGCTATAACATGATATGAGGTTTATTTTAGGTACAGTGCATCTGTGCATGATATGAAGTTTGAAACCATTATGACCAGCAAAAGGTTGAAAACCATTACAACCTTAACATGATTTTGTTGAGAAGCAATAGCTATTGTAACATGCACTGCTAAATCAGGGTATACCAAGTGGGTTGTGGATATCATCCGTATATTATCACAAACACATATTTGAGTTGATTAATAATAGGCTCTAAAATTTAAAAACAATAATATTACATATGTTGTGTGTTATTAATATTCTACGCTAGCGTACATGTGACGTACTGACATTTGTTTATACGACAGTTTTTTCAATCATGAAAGCTTGAAATTCTTTTATTTATATAATTTTTATAAAATTACATTAAAAAAATCCATTACGCGCATGAATTAAAAAATTGACAAGTCTAGAATAAACGTACACCACATCCAATTATACATAGATGGAAAGAGGAATATACCCAGAAGTAGAAAATGAAAAGAAAAACAAAAAGATAGGGGAGTGTGAATGAGAAAAAGCGACGAGAAGAGAGGAGAGGAGAGGAGAGAAGAGATGATATTATGATGTGTGGGTGGCACGGCGCTCTCATTGATTCTCATCTTTATTTATTGAGACACTATAAAGAGAAGCAATGACACCAATTCTCATTCCCCCTCACTTTTGGGTTCAAAGTGATTGCTGACTCCTTTTATTTCCTTTGCACAACACAACATATACACGTTCGCCAATACCCATATCCTTATATCCTATTCTCTTGTCTCTGTCCCCTCTTCTTTCCTTCCCCGTAACCTCTCTTATGGAAACTCAACAACAACAACCCATCAAGTCTAGGTTCAGACGCATCTGTGTTTACTGTGGTAGCAGCCCCGGAAAAAATCCCAGCTACCAACTCGCTGCTATTCAACTCGGAAAACAACTGGCAAGTATACCTATTTCTATATCTATATATACTAAAATATCTCTACTTTCTGCCTCCATGATTATTACATATTATATAAACCAAAATACAATTTTTGTTTGTCACTTGTTATGTCATATGTAATTACTAGTACTTTAGCATTGTCTTGGGTTTTCGATTTGCTCCAAATACCAAAGCAGGGTGTTGCTGTGTTTGTCCTCTTTTTCCCCTGCCCTATCTTTTTTCTTGAAAAAATAAATTCAAGCGATTATTGAATCAATCGATTGGAGGTAAATGGTTAATTGGAATTTGTTCAGTTTAGTTTGACATTGTAAAATAAAAGAGAAATTATATTATATGCAGGTGGAGAGGAACATTGACTTGGTTTATGGAGGAGGAAGCATTGGATTGATGGGTCTAATATCACAAGTTGTGTATGATGGGGGACGCCACGTGTTAGGGTAACTCACCGCTCCCCCTTCTTCTGTCTCTTTCTTGTTGTATTTATGCTGATAAATCTTCTTGCTTGTGCAGAGTGATACCCAAGACACTTATGCCAAGAGAGGTACTACTTGGTTTTCTTTTTTCTTTTCAAGTTGAGGTTAATAGGGGTCATAAGCTTAATTAAATACTTAAAAAATATACAGTGGAAGTGACAATAGTTATTTAATAAATGTGTTTAGATAACTGGAGAGACAGTAGGAGAAGTAAGAGCTGTATCAGGAATGCACCAACGCAAGGCTGAAATGGCCCGACAAGCAGATGCATTTATCGCCCTGCCAGGTTCTTTTTTTTCCTCCGTCATATTATTCCCTTTCTCTTTTTCAAACAATTCTCTCTTCTCCAACTTGTATGCGTCCGTATTATGGATAACGAGATATTATTGCTTTCTGCACAGTAACAATCCTAGCTCACGTCAAGTGTTCTTTTTTTGTATCTCAATAATTTTATTATTTTACTAATACCCTGCTAGCAAATTTTGATTTAAACTAAAATCTAAAAACTTGCAGTAACATTCAAGATTAGTGATCCTTTTTTGGCTTATATACTTGGGGGGAAAAAATCTGCGTATATAAATACGTCCATCTTCATTTTTCATCTTTTGTTGACATTCTTTGGAAAACGAAAACGATTCCCAAGATAACTGTATCTGTAACTGTCAACCGTAGGTGTTGTATAATTCCGATTCTTCCGGCGATAACTCCAATGAAATTCCTATATTTATTAATTATTTTGAAGTTTTTTTTTTTTTACACATTTTAAGGTTTATTTATATCTGTATTTTTGGGATGCATGTATATATATAAAATAATTATACTGTCAATTTTTAGTTGTTAAAATCATAAAATTATTATTACATTAACTATTTCATCTCAGACCCTTGAATATTTTATTTTAGTTGAATAAAAGTTGTAAAAATGTGTAAAAAATATACATACTTTTTAATTTTGATATGCTATTGTTGTATTGTTATGGCAGAAAGTATAGTATACTTATTCGTTGCAAATTTATATTCCGACAGGTGGATATGGCACCCTTGAAGAACTATTGGAAATTATCACCTGGGCTCAACTAGGTATCCACGATAAACCGGTAAGGTTTCGGAAACAAAAATATATTTTCTCATATAATACTAATATTTGTTGTACTTATCAACACAAAAACCTTTTTCTCGTGATAAATGTATTTTGAAAAAAAAATGCTCACATCACATAACAAAAAGAAAGTAATTTATAAGAGAAATGATTGGTTTAATAGTGATTAATAAATGAAATTATTTGGAGAAATTCCCTTATTTGAGGAAGTCAAAGAAAAAGACATAATGATGGTGTTTACGATTGAGAAGAGAGAAGTTTGAATAATGATTATTAATAGTACTAAAATGGAAAATGAGAAAAATGATGGGACGTAATTGGTTGCAGGTGGGGTTGTTGAACGTGGATGGGTACTACAACTCGCTGCTGGCATTCATGGACAAAGCTGTGGACGAAGGTTTTGTAACACCAGCTGCCCGTCACATTATTGTTTCTGCCCAAACTGCCCAAGACCTCATGTGCAAGCTCGAGGTACATCATCATCCCCGTAGTACTAGTACATTCCAATTTGCAATTTTCCAATTTCCACTTTCCACTTTCCACTTTCCACTCCTCGTCCTCTGCACACGTGGGACAACGTGGTGGGCCCAATTTCATCAACATTATCTCAACCGTTGATTTTCTGCTTTGAACAGGAATATGTCCCCGAGCACTGTGGCGTGGCCCCCAAGCTAAGTTGGGAGATGGAGCAACAGTTAGTTAACACTGCAAAGTCAGATATTTCTCGTTGACTAAACCCACTCTTCTACAAACACACACACACTAATGCTGATTCTGATGCACCATCAAGGACCCCAGATTTAGTTTATTTGTATAAGCTATAACCTCAACCCCCCATAAAGAAAACACACCGCGACCCAACTCGTTTAGTTGTAACGCCACAGTCCTTTTTAGTTTAGCTGTGAACCTGATCGATCATTGCTAAATTTTCTTTTTGCCCCTTGTGTCAAGTTCAAGATTCACTCTGTAATTTCTTGCCTTTCTTAGTCGATTGGCTTTCGTGGCTGAGCTAGATGTACTATGTATTTGGTTAATTACGAACTAATTGTGCATTAGAATTTGACCTGGATGATTAAAAGATATACACTATGAATTTTCTATCACGTCGGTGATTTGTAATGCTATAAGTTTTAAATATATTTATATAAAAATAATCATTTGTTGAATACAGCTTTTAATTAATGGAAAGAAATGATGCGGATGGCTAACAATTAATGATGACACATTGAAATAGAACTGAAGAAATTGGTTACATGATGAGGTTCCATGGGCACTGTTATAGTCCTGGTTATTTTTCATTGCTTACTAGTGGATGAGAAAATTAATAGAGGCTCTTTCTGAGTCTTATTCTAACCAACCTTATGGTCCCCGGTGGACGGACCCACCCAATTGGATCATTTGACGGATAAATCAGGATAACGCAACTCTCCTCCATTCCTGTGGGTTCAAAAATGTCTATGATTTTTTTGTTAGCCCCTCCTTACATGATAATATGTTGGGGGCTTTCTTTTATTTTTAAATTCTGTTAGACATGTAAGGGAAAGAATGGAGAATATGGAACTCCAATCACATGGCTTCAACCCGGAGATAAATATTAGATATGGAGCTTTTCAATTGCCTCTTCTCTTGTTTTACCAATTTACCAACGGCGAAAGGTTTGGTATTTTTTTTTATTAAATTAGAGTTCCTTTTACCCGAGAAGTTTAATTTCTTATTTTATCTTTCTTAAAAAGAGACATGTTATTTTAAATTTTTAAATTTCAAAAACAAACTTTCTTTTTTATTTTTTATCTCTTTTAATTTTTTTAAAAACCAACTTAATTTAAAATATCTAGTTATTATGTGGGATACTTACTACTACTTAAAAATGATTCAAGCTTAAAAGTTTAAGATTATTTATTATTACTATACTAATTAAAAACTACATATACGTTCAATTAGATTTAATTAGTATAATCTTTTATATGGTCTCTAATTTCTACTCGGTGCCTCGTGTAAACTTGTTCCACAGTTTTAAAATGTTTATATAACAAACACAAAATAACTTTTTTACTTCAAAGCTTATTATCAATAATGAAATGGGAAATAAAATTGATCATCCCATGTATCTAAGCCCAAATCTGACTTCAGTTAGCTCTTACGTTACCTTTTACGCGTATCACTTTTTTCCTTCATAGTTGGAATATAAATATTCCAACGGGCGTCGAATAATTACTTATATAAAAATAGAATTGCATGAGATACAGTAAAAATGGAACAAAGATAGTTTTGAAGAGGAGTTTCAGAGTTGAATTGCATGGGGAATTCATGGTGGCTAGCACGATGAATGGACACTGTATCGTTGGACATTTGGAGACTTAGACGACGATTCTTTTAACCAAGTGGTTGATCTTGAATAATTGAAGGGGTTAAAGGACACCTGTCCTTGACCGTACTCAGCGGACAACAGACACGTTGCCTCGTGTGCAAAATAAAACAAAACAAAACAAAACAAAAGGGAATGATAAATAAAATAAAAGTGATGACGTAGAATGAGTGTCCCACACACGAGTTTAGTTTAGTAGTAGGTTGGGTGGTGAGTGTTCAATGAGCTATTGTCGTTATAGCACATAAGAAGAACCACGGGGCCACCTTGCAAGGAACCAACAAGTGCCCACGTGGACATGGCATTTCCCTATAGAAGCACAACTAGTCACGTTGCTATTCCTTCTTTATTCAACAAAAGGTGGCAATGGTATGAATAAGGAACTAGGAAGGAAGGATGGTATATGGAAAGGGAATAAAATAAACCTTTTCATATTTAGCTTTTGGTTACTTTTCTTTTGCTATTTTTACTTTTGCTCTTTTTGGGTATTGGATAAGCATCACCAAAATGTCCAGTGGCGGTGGGAATCGTGCCTCCGCTAGGTAGTCTTTTATTGTGTGCATTGATCTTTCCTCTTTCTCCTTTTTATTTTTGCTGGTCAAAAAGATTAAAGAGAAACAAACCAAAATAAAGTTAAACACTGATTAAGTCTTGTTTAAGCTATGTTAATTGCGAGCTTAGTGACATAATAATGAATTAAATCATGTCCCACCAAAAGTGGGTTTGCAATTGAATCATTGCGTAGCTTTTGCTTATTTTACACAAACGTTTTGTTGGACTTGGCTTTCGGTTTTTTCTGTTCCCTCGCTAGTTTCACATTAGTTTCACCGTCAAACTTAGTCGACTTTCTGAATATGTTGTATTTGCTTAGTCTCTGAATTCTTAGAAAGGAAACAAAATCATTGGTTTTTAGAAAGTTTAGCGTCTATGACGAACTTAAACGTGGACTCGGCTGAAATTCTAAATTCTGGGTGTCGACATGAAACTTAATTTCTGCATGAAGAATAGCTGTTGGACCCGAAAGTAAACATTCCCGTCTGGTTGTGCCTTTATGCATTCAGATCACCACACTCGCTTAGTTTTTTCTTACCATCAACATCACATACGTTCCTATGATGACTTTTTCTTCACCACGTTGACGTCGGCTTCAATTCCCTCTTACGCCATCATAATCACCTTATATTTGGTTTCCTCTCCTAATCAAAGTTTTTCTTTGTTTTTCCAACACAAGATCAAATTACGTAGGGAGATTTTCTTTTTCTCTATTGGAAGGGAAGATAAATTTTTCATACTTAATAAATATTCTTTAATTTTATAATTTTTGTAAGATAAAATAATAAAAACTAAATATGTTAAATTATTATATACTTTTAAAATTATTATATAATTAATTTACTTTAAAATAAAATATTCATCCTTTTTTTTCCTTTTCGAAATTTAATGCTAAAGAATTTTGAAGTTGAATTTTGAAAGAAAAAAGAAAGAAAGATATATATATATATATATATATATATATATATATTTTAATATAAAGTTAACATATCTCTTTCTGTCACAAATAACACTCAAGATACTTTATTTCGTCCACCTCACTCGAATCATATATTAATATATATCTTATAGTTTGAAATAATGCTACAAAAACATTCACGTAAATCACTCCATAGCGATACAGATTTAACCGTTTAGTCATCCATTATCATTTACACGCACATTAATTTTACTACCTCGCTCTTAACAAAAGGTGATATGTCCCAAGGTACTGCAAAGCAAGCATTATTAATTTGTTTCTTAGGTTGCTGCGTGTCGGTTAACGAAGAACAAAAAACATTATATCCTTTCCTTAAAATTCATCTTTGCAGAAAAGGATCACTGCATTGTTGTAGGCAAGTGATCATGCAGGGTCGGTACTACCACTACTACTAGTAGTAGTCGCATGTGCCAACAAAATGTGTCGAGGGATGATTGTGTCAAACAGATTGTTCGTACTACAAAAAGAAACAAAAGATCAATAATGTGATCACGAACTATCACAATAATAATAAACTTTAAAGATGTGTTCTACAAACAACTACAACAAAATAGCTCCACACCTGCTGAGCTAATAGTGCCAAATCAAACTACACCCGTACATATTAACGCTTAACCTATCCAAACCTCATTGTTTACACTCATACAATCAAGCATGTCGTTACAACATTATGCTCCACGCTTTTAACACTTCTTCATTTGTCAGGATCAGGAAATGAATAAAGCTACATAAAACACAAAAACTTTGTCGAACAATCTTCTTTAAGTGGAATTGAGGACGGGGAGGAAGCTACAACTTAGGTAAAGGATTGAACAGCAGAAGATGTGGTGACTAAACTTGATAAGAGACCGACTATGACAGCACTGTTGTAAGTGCTTGGTTCTGTTTGCATGGAATTGTTCCTCGAATCAATGAAAGTCTCATTTAAGAAGGGTCCACCAACAAGTGCTCCAGTTGCTACATTGGGATTAGGATCAGATGAGTCAAGCCACTGGAAGCCATCCTTGCAGCCAGTTTTTGCATCACTAGGAATTGAAGCCCCTCTATGATGCACGAATTGCGGGAATTTATCTCCATAACCCACTAGAAAACTCATATGCATAGGATTCTTGCCCAATACGTAATCGGCCTGGGAGTATTGCATAGATTTTCAATAAGGCATGGATCACTCCAAGCTGATATTCAGTGCAATAATAATGGATGCATACCTGAGATTTGGCAAAGTCTCGAAGATCTGATGGGGTAAAGGAATTTGAATCACATTTTAGTTTTGGTGTCTGCGATGTTAGCATATAGTCACTGTAAACAGCAGCTAAGAATGCAGAAGCAACAGGATGCTGCAGAGAGTTCCACTCGCTCACCCATATAAGACCACCTGCATTAGAGATAAATAAAAATATAATTCCAGAACATATAGCAGTAAAAGGATTATTCAAAAGATAAATCTCAAAACATTAAAATTATAGCGATCCAGGGGGATTGATTATCACAGGCAATAAAATAGTCAGCATGTCAATAATTTGATATCTGCCTAAAACTCCATTTAGGTAATTAGAAGCTTAAGTTTCCTAGCGGCTGGGCCTTGATGCACAGTACTGTTGCTCCCTGGTAACCATGATGCGTTCTAATATGCAAACAGCCTTGGTTAAATAGAAAATATATTTAAACTTTTAAAACTGAAAACACCATAATTCTAAAAATGAATTTGAAATGTTTAAATTTTAAAATATACTTATCCAGGAACATTGATTATCACGGGCAAAAAAAAAAAATAGTCAGCTTGTCAATAATTTGATATCTGCCTATAACTCAATTGAGTTATTTGGAATCTTAAGTTTCCAAGTGTGGCTGAGCCTTGGTGGAATAGCACTGTCTCTCCCTAGTAATCATAATGGGTTCTAATCATGCAAACAGCCTTGCTGCTCATGAGGGGTATGGTTGCAAACATAAGACCCTTTTAGAACCTCGCAACTAGAAGATTCTTGCACTGGGCACACAGGCATTTAATTAACAAGATGTGAAAATGGAATGTGGCAGGGAGAAAAGAAAAAATAATATTATAGGTTTAATTATCCAGTCATGTAGAATTCAAGGAGAACATTACTATCGGTTCTGCTTTTTGTGGCTGTTGGAGAATCTGGAAGAAGGCCACACATTACAGCCTCAGCTGTCTTCCTGTAATTATGGAGCCCAGAGCCATAAGAATTTGAAATGTCCTTTGCCTTAAAAAAGCTTAATCTGGATAACAAAACCTGCACGAAGAAGGCAGAATTATTCAAGGAAATATATGTGAATACAAAGGAAGATTTGGAATATAACTAGAAGCACGATTCTGAAAATAGGAATGCCACAAGACTCTCAATTTAGCTCAACTCTCTTCAGAAGACAGAGACTTTGCAATAAAATCTAAAAAGCCATTCTCTGTAGCAACTCACAAAAACACTAATGATTATCCTCAGTTAATAAAATAATGAATTAGAAGATTGAGCATTTCTTAATGACTTCAGCTGGGCAGTACGAACAGTCCTCGTACTAAATTTGACGAAAGCAACATGTTTAAACAGCATTGGTTTAGGTTAATTAACATATTAAGTGCTAAAAACTAGAGGGTTTGATGGAAATAATGCAAGTGTGCTATTCAGTTTTCATCCAAACATGAATTCGTACTTCATTATCCTTTCTTATACCTGAGCTCCAGCAAGCTTATTGTCCCAACTGAACCAGGTTGGGCTTCCCCATTGAGCATAGTCTTCTCCATTTTGGCCAGTCACATACTGAAGGTAAGAATCATCACCTGTAGCATGATAGAGCCAGCTAGCTGCCCATAAAAGCTCGTCACCATATCCAGTTGAGTTATAATATGTCTGGACTTCAGGTATATTCTCACTATAAGATCCTCTATGCTTGTCAGCAAAAGTAAACAACTGTTTTGAATGCTTGAGTAGAGTGCCTGAATATGTAGAATCAGTCTTTTTAAAGACCAAAGATGCTGAGGCCATGGCTGCTGCTGTTTCAGCTGCGACATCTGATCCAGGACAAGATATGTTCACTTGTGTGAGTGGTCGTGCCTCAGCCATGGCTTCAGGTCTTTCCCAACATTTGTGATCTGCAACGGGATCACCCACCTGCCACAATGATTTTAACAAATGAACAGTATAGAAAAGGTTTACCCAAAAATAGCTTGTTAAAGGCTTGAAAGTCCTAATACACAAATAGAGAAAAACGTTGATGAACTGGCCCCCGATCAAGATCACTTATCTAATCTCATGGCATGCCTGGACATTAACACCACAAACATTCCAATTAATCTTACAAAAACCAATTCTGGAAGAACAATAATATAGATCTGATTTTAAATTTAATCAACCGTCAATGTCACAGTTTTCCACTGTATGGAAACAATAGTGAGCCGCATCATAGCTGTAACTAAGAAACATTTTACACTTCTAGTTAAAGCATTTAGTTGTTTTTGAACAGGATGCAACGTATAATTAATTCACTGATAGTGTAAAACCTCCTACTCTGTCAACGGATCAAAATCAAATTCAACAGCTTAAGCATACAGAACATTCCAAGAATCATGGAGTACCCAGAGTGTCCATGTCCTTGTAAGAAAAGACAATAAATTTATGCATGTACACTGCACAGTTGCATACTAGCTAACTTAGGAAGGTGGCATGAAACAGAAGTTGTAAAACACCCAACCTGAATATAAAGAACATTATCAGAAGGGTGAGCAGTGATGAGATAATCAGTGATCCACTTGAGCGAATCTTGTGCTGGTTCTAACTGGCCAACAGCATCCATTTGATCTCCATATTCCAGAATGGCCCATGATAACACCGTGGCCGTAAAAGCCATCGGAAAACCAAACTTCATATGATCCCCAGCATCATACATTCCTTTCGATAGATCCAATCTCGCTTGGCTTCCATCCTTAAGAGCCGAATTCCCCCTCCAAGTTATTTTATTGTCAACCAACTTACCAGCTGCATGAGCCAAAAGGGTTGTTAAATCAGCTCACAGTAACACATCAAGAACAATAGACAATAGAAATTAAAGAGAAAAAAAGAAAAAAACAATTAATCACCATTCGTAGCATTAGCATACCATAACCATGAGTCAGATATTTAGGTAAACAAATAAATACCTTAATAACGAGGATTCAAAGAACCACATTGTGAAATATTGCAATAAAAAATAGGGAGAAAAGAGATAAACGTAAAAAAAAAAATACATTTTTGAATATCGAAGAATTGCAATGCAGTTTTGAGAGCAGATGCGTATTTCTGGTCAATGGCGCCAGGGGGACCCGGAACCGGAGCTGGCTTATCGGAGTGACCAATTTTCTTCTTGATGGTATAAACAACGGCACCGACGACGAGAGCCAGAACCAGAAGCGCCAGAAACCAACCGCAGCACCCTTTGGACCTCGATTTTTCTCCCATTCTTATTCAAATTGCAAAATGCGCTTCACAACACAGATCTATGTAATGTATGTTCAAACCCCAACTAAACGTATTGTCATTATTGTTGACGGACCACTTCCTAAAACGCAATGCCGTCTTCTTCTGACAACGACAACAGCTATCTTTAGAAGCAGGTTCGGTTTCAGACAGCACAACACCAACAACCTAGTACACTGTGCGGGAGGAGGTGTTGGATCTTGACCCGACCCGACCCGATACGAATGAGGTTTTGAAAATGCAGCGGAAATGGTGGCGACGCCGAAGAATGTTTCCGCGGGAGAATATGGGTTGGGAGGTAGGTAGTACCGGTGTTGTCTTTTGTGTGTTAAATGACGAGGATGCCCTACGAAAGGAACGTTGTAATGTCGGTGTTTTGAGGGTATAATGGTAAAATGAGAGAGTCAACAGATGAGTGATGGAAGCTGCGTCGGTGAGCTTGTGATAGATTTGGATGGACCGTAGAGACAGAGTCGCTGGGCGGTGAGTGAGAATGACCTTTCATCTTAAGCAACCACCGTAAACCATTCATTTTACTTCCACTTTAATCAAGCCTTCATGTGTCTCCCTGAACGGTGGGGATTTTATTTTACACTTTCATAACTTTTCTTCTCCTTTTAATTTCATTTCAGATATTTTTGCAAAATTCACACGTAAATTATTTTTTTTGTGTGATTAACTTAACGTCAAATTCACCGAATCATAATTTTTTTTATTGTATTATGGTATATTCATTATTTATCCATTTATTTCAGAAAAAGAAAAGCATCGTAATTTTAGACTAATAAGTACGGAATATAAGATCAGACATGCGTTGTTTTTGTTTTTTGTTGGCATGAACCTAGTCATTTTGATCAGTTGATTATTTTTTTGTTCAAACCTGATTAGTAGATCATTTTTTTGCACGATTAGTAGTTTTTTTTTTGTCTATTAGCCGTAACATAATGGGCCAGCAACGATACTCTTTGTGGCCCAACTTTTGTTAGCTTCCTCATTGCCAGGAATGTACTCCAAAATGGCAAAAGTCTTTAGAGCTAACGAATATGCTACATTGTTAAAAAAAAAAAAAAGTGAGTTAAAGTTCAGGATTGTAAAAAACAAATTTTTTTTTGAGAGTGTATATTTAGTTTTTATTTATTTATTTTCATATATTTTGTTAAGAATAAATGAATAACACTTACGAATGCAGGAGTGAGTCGTGGTGAGATAATAGATAACACATTGTACATATAAAATCAAATTACACTCACGTGGCTAGGAAACACATATTTCAATTTACTTAATTATTGTTAGCAAATACCCTTCAAGTATATAAAATATTTTTAAATAATAATTTATTTATAAAATAATCATCGACAGTTAATCTAAGTATCAAGCGGTTCTATTATCGCTTAAGATTTTGAGTTTAAATTTAAAGATGAGTCGAATTCAAATTAAATCTGATAGAAAAATAAAAAAAATATATAAAATAATACTTAAACTTGTAAAAAAATTATATAAAAAACATCAATTTATGTAAATAATTCTATTTAAAAATATATCCCATTTAAAAGATATCTCACTTTAAAACCTTTAGTTTTGTCATATTTTTTTTAATTAAATGGAATGGATCGATGTCTACTAATTTTAATTTAATTTTATATTATTATTTCATATAAAAATAAACACATTTTTTAAAATTATAAAGTAAAACAAAATGTTATAAAATAAAGATTTATAAGAATGAATACTTATAATTTAAAAGCTTAAATCTGTAGTTGGGTTGGGTTGAAATGAATTGAATGGGTTTAGTAGTAATTAGAGAGAGATGAAGAAAGTGAGAAGAGTATCGAGCAATAAGGGCGAAACAGAAATCGAAGCAACAAACACACAATACTGTTACGAATTAAACATCTCTCTATAATTTCCATTTTTCTTTATCTCTTCTCTCTCTCTCTCACTCTATTTTCCCTCTCTCAAACCACGTAACGGCTAGCAGTGCCATATCGGCGACGCCGGTTTCCCTTCGCGCCGGCGCTGAAGCTGTAAACACGTCTCATTTTGGATTCATACTATATTTGCTTTTTTATCTTACACTTCTCAGGTTTCTTCTCTTTTCTCGGTTGCTTTTATTTTTCGATGCATAAATTCAATTGGATATGCTTTACTGTTTTATTACTATTAGCATCGGTTTCGTTCAGTTTGAATTCGGTATCCGATCGTTGTTTTACTTCGCCCTAATTCATGTTATTTTTTGTTTCGAGCCAATACTGTCAATGAATCGCGTTTTCTGAAGTTCAATTAGCTATAAGATCATAGTGGTTGCAGTGTAGATGAAAAAGGAACCTATTTTGGTTCCAATTTGCATTGCAGAAAGTGATTTTACTTGTAGAACGCCTTGACATTATTTAAATGTCCCTTGTTTGATGAATATAGCGAAATTCGTGGCGACCCTAATATTCTGCATGAGACTCTGAATCTTGTTCAAATCTAATTTGTGTTTTTTTTTCCCTCATATAAAGGTGCGTGTATTTGGAGACTCATAATTTTTATTCAGTTTCGGCTTCTTCGAAGTTGGAAGCTATGATGTTTGGTTTAACTGGTTTTGTTTCCTTTTCTTTCTATGCCAGGGATACACAATGATAGGATCCTTTCTTACGAGGGCTCTTGTGTATGTTTTAGGCTATACTAAAACTCTGATCATTGTTGTATGATGGGTTTATGCTGTAATATTCAGAATTGAATGATTTTATATTTCCATCTATTTATTGGCAGTATGGTTTTTGGCTATGCCTACCCGGCCTATGAATGCTATAAAGCAGTAGAAAAGAATAAGCCAGAAATTGAACAACTTCTCTTTTGGTGCCAGTACTGGTATATTGCACATCAATCATCTGGGCAAAACTTACAAATAACTGTTGGCATATACCAATATCTATTTCTTCTCTTACCCCTCGTGTTGCAGGATTTTGGTAGCTGTTCTGACAGTATGCGAGAGGATTGGTGATACTTTTATATCATGGTAGGGAATACTATTTTGGATGTGTGTGGAGAATTCTATGTAATTTTAGTAATTGAAAAAAGAAACAAGTGTAGTATGCAAAATTATTTTCTTCATGTTGAATGAGTTATTCTTCTTGAAGGGTCCCAATGTATAGTGAAGCTAAGTTGGCATTTTTCATTTATCTATGGTGCCCAAAAACGAAGGTATGAAATTAATTACTGTGGTAAAATCTGATATTGCTTCATTATTTGCTTCTCTTCAGCTTGATGGTTAAATTTGTTATGATCTGTGTTAGGGAACGGCGTATGTATATGATTCCTTCTTTAGGCCATATATTGCAAAACATGAGACAGAAATTGATCGCAACTTGTTGGAGCTAAGGACAAGGGCAGGAGACATTGCAGTTTTATATTGGCAAAAAGCTGCTAGTTATGGTCAGACTAGAATATTTGACATTTTGCAGTATGTTGCTGCACAATCAACACCTTCGCCTCACCCTGCTCAGGTAATACTTGGTTCACGTATGATTCGGTAGACTTTGGAGAAACAATCGTTTTCCTCTTGTGTCAGCTTCTTAGGATAACTTTTGAAAAAAATTAAACGATAACCTGAGAAATAAGCTTTCAAAAACATGCTGGAATTATGTTCCTTCACTTGCTTGCCCTTCATTCTTTTGTTTGTTTATTCAGGAATATTTGATGTGTTGCTGTTCTATTCCATGTTTGGTATCTTGATCAATTAACTCAAATTTGTAGAATAATATTTGATTGGTGAAATTAAGATGGATATTTTTATGTTTCTTATTTGCTGCATCAAATGCCATCGTGATCTTTATCTCATTTCCTTGTTGTGGCAAGTGAAAAATATTATTCTTCAATTCACAGCAACGACAGGCTATGAGGGTTCGTCAGCCTACATCTAACCAACCAGCTTCTGCGAAAGAACCACGAGCTAAGGATCCATCTTCTCCCACTTCTACCTCATCCAGTCAGCACCAGAAGGAAGTAGCAGAGGAGTTGGGTTCTTCACATGTGCCTAAAGCAGGCCCCTCCGGAACAGGTTTAAGTACCCAGCAGTCTAATCCTTTACATGAATCGACAATTCAATCCGTACCTGCACAGGCAGAGCCAATGCAGATTGAAGCAGCAGTACCTTCATCCTCTTCAGCAAATGAAAATGAGAACCCTCCCACGGAAGAAACACTAATGGAAGAAAGCATTAGGGTTACACGAGGTAGACTAAGAAAAACTCGATCAACTGGAATCCATTAGGGAATCAATATTTTCAATTTTAGCCTGAAAAACATGGGTTGGTGTCATTGGCGGGTGTGGAATTGTAAAAAATTATGTAAATAAGTTCTCGGTTTTCATTCCCTTCATTGTTTTTTTTAATAATTTAAAAATTTCTTGCAGTATTTTCTTTTCTATCGTTCTTATTTATTAAATGAAAGTGTTAAATGTTGCTTTTATGTTTTAAAGATATTAAATATATTTTTCATTTAATATATTTTAAAACATTAATATAATTAATGAAAAAAGTATTATATTTTAAAGTAATATAAAATATTTAAACAAAGATTAAATATATTATTATTATTATCATCTAAATAGATGACTTGCTTATAAATGCTAATATTATACTTTTTGACTCATTATATGATTGATTTATTTTTTAAAAAACTAAAATGCTTAATAAATTAATTACTTACTTTTTAAAATACTAATCTATAACATATGCATTGCAAAATGACATTAACTTTATAAGTTAAAAATAATTTATGTTTCTCTATTTTTTGAAAATTTATTTTATTTAACTTTTTAAATTAAAAAATATTTATTATTTTAATTAAAAAATTATTTATTTTCTATACTATTTTTTTTTATCAAAACTAGAACCTTAATGTAATTAATTAAACTTACAGACTAGTAATATAAATTTCAAATGACATTGTTAATACTTTTATATGCCTATTATTTTTAAATAAGTGATTTTTAAAAAAGTATTATTAATTTGATAAACTAAAATAAAAAAGATATTTTAAATAAAAAAATAAATTATATAAGTTACAATAATTCTATAAAAGTAGTCATACACATTTTCCAAACATCAATAAATAAATTGATTGACATTTATGAAATTTATCAACTAATTTTACCTTTTTTTATTTATCAAGATCCAAACTGATTGAAGGAATCAATTTCGAGGAATAAATTCACGCTTTACTCCGTTTTCTTATTGAATTAAAAAATCTTGCAATTAACGAAGATATATGATGACAGATCATCAGTGAGGGAAAAAAATGTTAACAAGAACTTTGGGAAAGTCAAAATAGATTAACAGTAATTGTCAAAATGTTGATATACTTGTAATGAAAAATTGTTTGAAATACGAAGATGAAGGATATTACAAGGATTTATAGTATTTCTAAATAAATTTTAACAATAATAATTTTTTTTCTATCTATTTTTATCGCATCACTCGTCTAACTTTTTCTCTTTCTTCTCTTATTATCTCTTTCAAATCTGTAATATATATATATATATATATATATATATATATATATATATATATCAAAATAACTGTATAAATAACATTTCTCTATTATAACTGATGTTGCCAAAAACAAGAGTTTATAGGACACAGTTATCCTAGTTAAGGCAACTGCTGATAAAATAAAGGCAGAGAGCTAAAATTTACAGTTTGAAATGTACCCTCCGTGTCATCTGAACAATTAGTAGTCTATCTCACTTACATATTGATCACATCTGTCAGCGAAGCTGTTGCTTGAGCAAATGACAAACCCCTACTGGGTTAATCGTCTTGAAGCTGATTTATCTGAACCAACCCGCTCATTTGCTGAACCGTAAGCCTTTATAAGCAGGATACCTTGCATCCTCATACGGGGGTAAAATCCAAGAATCAAATTTATGTAATATTAGTTAGAAGACATTTTACCCCACAATTCAGTTAGGTTCACACCAGGATCTGATTGAAACCAATAGTCATCGTCCATCTGCAAACAAATAACACAGTAACATAATTTTATTTCAGTTTTTAGTTTTGAATTTATCATTTAGAGCTTAAAGGAATGCATACTTCAAAACCCGTGGGAGTAATTTCTTGAATTCCAAATGCATGTGACCCCAGCGAACTGAAACTCTCAGAAGGATTTTCCTGATCATTTTGGCTTTTTAATAATTCCACACCCCCCTTTATGCAGTGGTCACTGTTCAATGATGGATCTATTAATTTCACCCGCTTGACACTATCATCCTCAAACTTGCCGGCGTGCTTGCTTCAAGCACGAAACACTAAAGTTATTAATGACTTAAGACACAGAAGGAAAAAACGACGGTAAACCAACAATGAGCGAAGATATTAACAAGCAAGCACGGAGAGAATAGTAATAATGATCAGTTATGGCTGCAGTGTTTACAGCGGAGAAGTACCTCAAGAGGTACAAATATATTGGTCCAGTCGCACTTCTGACAATCATTTTGTACTGCCTTTGCCGGAAACCTAATTCCTGCTCATTCGATTGAGTAATCAATATGATACTTGTTATACCAAAGCAAGTTTCAAATCCCACATCAGTAGAAACCCACCTCGTCAGGATCAGGGACCTCAATGAAACTAGCTTTTGGAGCCTTTATTGCAATAATTTCTTGATTCTGTGAAAATAGTAGATAAACGTAAGTCGATAAACAGACTGCTGTTTAATGTTTAGAGAAAACTGACCTGGAAGCATGGAAGGTTAAGAATATCTTCCTTGGTAAAAAAAAGGTACCTAATGATTAAGCAAGCTTACTATCAGGTAAAGAAACTAAGAAATCGGAACTCAAATATAAGTGAAGTTGTTAGAAGGTCCGTACTTTCGAGAGTTTTCTCCTTCTTCTAGGTTTCTTAGAAGCTCCTGCTTTTTCCTGAAAAGTTAACGTGGCAATTGTTTTTAAAAAACAAATAGCAATAGAACTCTTCAAACACTATGATATTAGCAACAAACCTTATACAATCGTCAAGTTGGCATTCCTCAGCATAGAGACTATCAACTTCAGCCTGTATTGAATCAAATTGTCAGAGTTGGACCAAATCACTTGCATGCTGCAGTATGTTATGTCGTTAAAGATGGCTTTAAAAGCCTACAAGCAACATTTATTAAACTGAAAATGAAGACCAATTACATCAATCAAAGCTCAAATAGATGCTCGCTATAACGTCTCCAACTCAGCTGCAAAGATATATATAATCCGAGGTAGAAACACCGGGACCAATAGATTCGCTTTTATTATATGCAGTTTATACGTGGATATCATGTCACATTTAGATTTTGCCTCGGCCAAGAAGGTAAACTAAAGCATGATAGGATCTATTGTTGAGTAAGAGACACATTAGCTATTCAAATATCCACGAAAAAAGTGATAATTTTATACGCCTATGCGGCCTCAAATTTTTCTTTTGGCTTCAAGAACAATTGGCCTTGTGTAGCTCAAGTTGCACCTTCTGTACAAGTACCTACAAATCTTTTGGATATGGGTACTCTATAATCATATTACAAATCTTTTTGTAATAAATATAGAAAGTTAGAAACCAAAGATTCCTTGGAGCAATGTCTAATCAGATGGTTAGGAATGTGATGCCAAGAAGACATCCAAGATTCCTGTAACCAATGGCTTCAAAAGAAGTTAAGTAGGAGTTCACTTTCACCAATATGGCCATATGAAAAAACTTGAGTGAAGATGTTTACAATTAAAAACAACCATGCAAGCTGTCTAAAATCAGGAGTTATAGAATACATCTGAACTAACTCACAAGAAAAAAAAATCCAAAAACCTTAAGACTATTAACTTGGTCTTCCAGTTCTCGTGGCCCATGTCCTTCGCATCCCCTGTTCATAAAGCCCACTATATCATCATATCATATATGTGATAAAAAACAACAAAGTAACATAAAAAAGATTAGACATTTACTTCCACCGTATATGATTCTTTGAAGTTTTCTCTATCAATCCTATTCCTTCAAGAACATTTGTAATGTCATAAATTCTCCTTTTCTGAACCTGCCAAAATTAATTTTAGACGTATTATAAAACCAAAAAAAAAAATTGTCAGGAAGCAGAAGTATATATTATACATTTATACCAATAGCGCGACACGAGTTACCATTAAACTAACAGGACCAGGGGAAAAGCTCAAAATAAGCCCGGTAAAATCAGCCAAGAAAAAAATGAAAGACATTTTCTATACCTCCAAAGTCTCAGCGGTTTTATTTAGATCCAAGGTACCATCCTTAGCATCCTGGATCAAGCTGACAAATTTCTTTGTTAACAGTCCTGCCCAAGGTACATGATATTACTCTATTTTAAAAAGACCCACACTAATAAAGACACTAGTTTAAAAAAGCACCATGGAGGAATACTTAGTGTAGACATACCTAAGGAACTGTCATAACGACAGTTGTTAACTGCAGTCAAATTAGGGGAGTCTGATAGGAAAAATTCACCCAACATAAATTCAAGCAGAAAAAAAAAATTAATGTGAGATATCGATATAACAAATTACTAAACAGTTTGACAGAATCATAGTCTTAAAAGATTGTTACCTCCATTTGCTCTGTGAGTCCCAGATTTTGCATTTCTTGAAACTTTTAATGTACCATTTTGCTTTCCTCTTGTGCTAGGCTCAGTTTGAACCAGAGGAGGAAAGTTAGCTGTGGTGCTCATAGTAGGAGCTAGTTCGATATTACTTGCGTTAGACGTTAAATTATTGATCTCATATCTTTGACTCAGCTGCATGAATAGTTGAATGCAAACATTTGAAGTGTGAACTCAAAAAATTATATTTCTTATATTTAATTCATGAACAACATAAAGATAAGGGTCACTTGAGCGGAATATATAATTCAAATATAAGCATATACAGAGCCAATTTCAATACTTTTAGAGAAGAACAAAAGAACAAAGTCAATACAATTCGTTTTCATTTGCAATAAGTTGCAGCGTTATTTCCACAATTCATACATAATAAAGATGATTGAAGCAGAACATAAAAGAATTGACAGTATGTGGAGATGTTAAGATTAAGAACAATAAATGAACAACTACGAGTGCAAAGTGCAACAAAAGTATATATGGCGTCGAAATAAAAGGGAGAGAAAATGTGATCGGATTGTATTGTCTGAATGAGATGATGTCATGGAAATAAGAGCGTGGGAAGGGGAATGCAATAGTGGATGGAGATAGGGTTGATCCTCACCCCAAGTCGACATCAAAACACAAACACTGAAACAGAACAGAGAGGGTTATCGCTGCTATGATAATTGGATATTTGGATTGGATTCGTTAACACTGTTAGACGAAACAGAGTTCGATTGAAATCAAATCTTCAAATATGTATGAATGAGGTTTCGTTTGATGACTCATCAAATTCAGTGGCCGCCAACCACAAGCGCTCTGTTCAGTTCGAATGCGCATGCCACCCGCCTTTTATTTTTCTTTCCCTCCCCTTCTTGGGCCAACTCCTGGGCCTCGGCCTCTTGGGCCAATATCTGCTCTACTGCATCAGTTAAGTATGCATTGCGCACAAAAAAAAATCAGAAAAAGTCAACCCCGTATTCAACTTGACTGTGGAGAAGCTACCTGATATCCCATACGCACCAGAAATTAACATCGCCATGGACTTTTTTCCTCCATTTTTTGCATGCTCTAATTCTTTTAAAATAGGAGAACCAAAGATTTTTAAGTCAATTAGGTGAAGAGGAATTGGAATAATTGACGTTAGATATGGATGATGAAAGAGATCAAAAAGAAGGAAAAAACTTTAGTGCTCCAAGAGTACATATTATTTTCTTTAAGATTGCAAGATCCACCTTTGTATGATTTTTTTTCTTAATTTTTTTTTTAAATTACGAATAAAGAAGTTACCATAGGAGTACCAAAATTTAATCCTAAAAATCAAAAGTTGTGGCGATTGTCAATTAGACCTGCAACGCATACCTTTTTTTCTTTGGAATTAGCAAAATGAAAATGAATATTGCATGTGTGGAGATGATCAAGGAGAGGGTAAAAATTTGATGAACAAAGTTGTCAATAGATGATAAACTTCGATCAAGAAGAATGCAAGAAAGAGAAAACTAAACTAAAGAAGAATAAGATCAAATCATGAAAAGTCCAAAAGCTGACGCCATTTAAAAATGAGGATAAAAACATGTGGTAAGTGTTTACAATCCATTACTTTCTAGACTTTTACATCTTCTTTCATATTTACTACCAGTACCATACCAAGATTTGAATTCATAAAACTAGCTTACCTTTTATCTGTTTCTGATATGTAAATAGTACATCAATGGTACATTACAAACTTGCTATCAAATTTCTTGATAGAATCTTAGAGAAAGAAAAAAAGGTTAATAGCATAGAAATTTAAGAAAGCGGCATCAAGTTTAAACAAAACGTGCAACTAATTCAGCATGAGATTGCATGTTGATCCAAACAAGGGTTTGATTTGGTGCAGACTCTCCGAACTTGAGAACCTTAGCTTCCGCTATTCAAACTTCAACTGATATAAATATGATATCGAAGCAAATGCATCGGTCTAAAATATTATGAACAACCTAAAGTGACAATCTGCGACTGTGAATCATTTATGGCTGCAATGTTTACAGCAGAGAATCCTCGTCTTTTCCTCCCCCAAAAAAAAAACAAAACTCAATTCCTTTTGTATACGAAATTACTATATTTCACATGCATCAAACACATTTAAATTATTTACATTAAAATTATGTAAATAAAGTATTATGCATTTGTGTGAATTCAAAATATTTATGAGTTAGAATTTTGTGAACTTAATTTAAATTTATATATATAAAAAACAACCGTAAATCTATTTAAATTAAAAAAAAACACAAATTACACCTTTATTTTTTAAAAAGTGCTTACAAAAAACTTTTTAGTATAACTTTTATTATTGTTTAAATTTATTGAGAGATAAAATTACGAGTATCATGTTTTATTTAATGAGTTTCGTTCTTGATCTTGTAGTTTTTAATAATTTTTAAGTAAAAGAATGCTGATAAAAATATGTTAAAAAAACACAATACTAATAATTTTTTTAAAAAATTATCAAAATAAGAAATAACTGCTTTATTTTAATTTTGACATTATATTTTACTATAATTAATTATTAATTCATTTACTTAAACTTATATAATTTATCCTCTCTCTTTTTATTTTTTTTTTCCTTTTTAAAGCTGTTATAAGTGTTAGAGAGAGTTCATAAAAAATTCCTCAATAAATATTTATAAAAAATAATCAATTTTATAAGTAAAAATAAACCTATACACTTTAATTTTTTTTTTTTAAATTCCATCATCAACTTATCCATAAATTAAGTATTTTAACTTATAGAAAAAATAATTAATTTTATACCATTATTTTAAATTTCCTTTTCTTATAAGTTCTCATCGAAGATTGTTTTTAGCAAAATTAGCTCTTAAATAACTTACATTCCTCTTTTATTCTTTTCGCGGCGATGATGATGGGGCTAAACCCTCTCAAGGTAATGATTTCATGTAAAGTTAAAAACATCCATAAAAGAAGAAAGGAATAGGATAGAAGAAAAAAACACGTCAAAACAAGGATTATAGATGTAGATGAAAAAGAGATTGAGATTACATAAAAACATTCTATTCATTTGATGTTAAAATTTTAGCTTTTTTTATATCTATAAAATTGAATGGAAAAACTGTTCCACCATAATCATTGATAGAACTAGTTTGTCAAAATTGAATGTATATTTTTATGCAAAAATGACCTCATCCTATTCTAACGAGTATTTTTATAGGAAACAAGTACAAGACACAATGATAATGTCTTAAGAATCAATCATGATTACACCAAACCTTCAGTCTAATGATAAAATTCGACAGACAGAATGCTGAACGATTCTCATTCATTATCATCACCACGTTTTACATCCCCCAAAAGTTTACCTATATATCATAGGATGGGAGTACGGAAGCCATTAACCTTTCAACTTTTATAACCCACCCATGTCTGTTTGTGTTCCAATGTTATTTTTCTTGGATAGACAATATAAACCATTTGGTTTGGACCACTATTCTTATAGTCCTCTGGATTTTAACATCCAATGGAGAATTCTACTGTTTCCGCTAAAACTTGCCAAAAGAATGCCAATCATTATAGTCTTAGCTTCTAATCTACTGCCAATTGGTAAATAATCATATGCTCTTCCAAATCATATTAATTGATTAATTATTTCAACATAAACAAATACCAAAGATATTTAGAATGTGGTTGTGTCAACGTACGAGCGTGTGTTTAGTTAGAGAAAAATACAAAAATTAATTCAATTTTACTTGGTTTAAAATTTTTAAAAAATTAAAAAGATTGAGTAAAAATTTTCTTTCTTTTTTTAATATTCAGAAATTTAGAGAATGAAAAAAATATTAACAACTTTTTAATCGTACCAATTAAATTACCTTAAAATTTTGTTTTACTTCATGCCTTTCTTTAATATTTAAAAACATATAATAGTATAAAAAGATATTTCCTTTCTTTCTTCTTAATTCCCTTCATTCTATTAAAATATTCTTTCTCTATTTTTAATCAAATATAAAAAATCTTTCATTGTTAACTATATCACTTTCTATGAGTTTGATCATTATTTAACTAATGTGTTAATTATATCACTTAAATATTTAAGATTTACACTCACAATGAATCAGTCAAATCACTTAATTACTCATGCATAGATTAATGAAACACATCTAGATTTTTTTCATTTATATCATACTTGGTAAATAGTTTAATAAAATTTAGAAATAAAAATGAGGTAACTAATCATTATTATTGAATTAATGTTTTTGAGAATATAAGTAGTATATTTTCTTAACAAAATCTCTCAGTTTTAATTAGGTGTTTAAAGAAAAAAGAGTTTAAAAAATCTAAGAGATGATACATATCTCTTGTTTAAATATTTAATATTAGAAGAAACAGATTATAAAAAATTTAATATGTAAATGACATTATTATTTTTTATATTTTTTATTATTTTTTTAAAGATAAAAAAATAAATATTTTTCTCTAAAAATATTTTTTAATTTCTATTTTTTATAATTTGTTTAAATATTTTTACTCTTAAAATTAATATTTAAAAAAATATTTTTTGTTTTCTTGTTAACTCAAGACTATACTAAATATTTAATCTAACAAATAGAAATATAAATGATAAATTTTATTATAGGAATGATTAAAACTCTAAAATGAGAAAACTAAAAAAAATATTAGAAAAGTTTAATTTTTTTTTAATCTTTCTCCTCATATTTAATTAATTTTTAATAAGAGTAAGTGATTATTAACCTTTCTCTTCCCTTTCCCGATCTCTCTCCTCTTCCACATAAAATCCAAATAAAGTCGTAAATTTTCCAATCTCTTAAATAATAAGTATTAAAGGAAGAGTAAAAAGTATTCAATATCTTAAAAGTTTTAAACTACTTTATAATTTGTTATAAAGCAATTCAAAAATTATTAAAAGATTGCTATTCATTATATGACAATATAAAAAAAAAATCATAGACAAATTACTCGAATAAAAGAAATGAACATGACTATTAACTTGCAACACCGACCTGCATGTATGTGTGCCGATGTGTTTCTTTATTTGCCGTTATAATTATGTTACCTCGCCTGTAGATTTTAGGGGTACAAAATGATTTGGATTTTTTTCGAATGGTACAAAAAATGATTTAGATTGATTGTGACAAATATAATATATAATCAATCACACATAGACACTTAAATTTTGGTAAGCTTATTCCTGAATTATTCACATTATCTTTGGCAAGTGAAAGCAGAAAGTTTTGCAGCATTGATGAATGTACATGAAAGAAAATTTTAGAAAGAGGAGGAATTAGGTCAAAGTCACTTGCTTTAACGTTGGACATGTTTATATGGGTTCCACATATGTTACAAATGATTGTTGTTGGAGATCCGTCAAGGTTTTATATTAAGGGCAAAGTGGATCGATCATCATTCTTCTTTTAATAATCTTAACATGAAATGATCAAATTTTAGCTCTATCCAAAGCCCCCGAATTTGCCACGAATTAATTAAACAGATTAATACCACTACTGATGAATTAGCTTAAGATGTTAATTGAACGTAATCAACATACCTTAGCAAGCAAACTAGATTGGGAGGACAGGAAGGGCATGCAAATGATTTGGGCACATGGGACTCCTTACTTGTCCAACACCTTTTTGGCCATCCAATATGGAATATAATCTTAAGCTTTAAATGGTTACCCTTTTTATATATACCCTCTAGAAAGTAGAAACCAAACCATGCCCATAATAACTAATATTTGAAGAGAGTGTCAAAAAAAATGTACAAGCACAACTCACATAGTGGAACAGAGAATTTTGTTGTCATACAAGTAAGAGGAGGTAGTGCCTGTGAAGAAGCTTTTGGTCTTGAACAAATCCCTCAACCTAAACCAAAGTTGAACCTCTCCGCCATGAAGCTCTTTCACCGCTTCCGCAAGATCTTCATGCGCCTCATATTCTCGGTACCTTCTCGTCGTTCCTCGGATTCAAAACACAAATTCTCTGACCGGTTTGAACCACCCAAGACATCATGTAGCTCCTATTACTCCTCTTACTCGCATTACAACGAGGCCATTGCAGATTGTATTGAGTTTTTCAACAAGTCAGCACAAGATGGTATCTTGGATGGTCGAAAATCTGACGTTGTTTGAGTCTTACAACCTTTGATTAATATCATGTGCCTACTTTGGTTGCCATTGTATGTGGTTCATTACTTTTGTATTTTTTTCCTCATGCTATAGTACTGATGGGTGTATATGGATATGGGAGCATTGCATTTTGCATTTTGCATTTTGAAGTTACTTCAATTCACCGCCTTCTTTTTTATGTCTAAATTAATTTTTCAATTATACTTCAACCTTGGTTATACAATGTAAATGAGGGAGAATAATGTCAAAATGCTTGGTGGTTCTTGGATGGGGTTAAATTACTGACGGTGGGTTGTGTTCAAAATCATAAGAACAAAGGATTAGGGTCCACATAAGACTAAGAGAACTTGGATCTACCTATCCCAAATTTCAGCCAGATAGATATTTCCCTGACAAGCATAACATGTCACGCCCAGATAAGAGGAACAAGCAACATAATCTAAATATCCCATCATCAATAAATGATAAAAAGGGGTTATATTATGCATCTCCAAGAGAAGTACCACATTAAATGGAGCCAGCAGTATGTATCTTAAGGGGCCACTTTCTGGGTATCTTATGTTTTTCTCTCTAATTTTTCTTTGAATATTTCTTGGCTTTGGCTAACTGACGTTGGAGTATTCTGACGTGTCCAAGTTATGTGCCAACCATTCGCTAGAACAGAGGTAGGACGTAAAAAATAATATTCAAATTGATAGGTAAATCAATCTTTGGAATACCTTTAAATAATATCAAATATGGTAAAATTATTACCAAATTAAGACATTAAAAACTAAAATCAAACAAAATCCAATCAATTTGAATTGAATTATGAACAAAAAAAGTCTAAGATATGCATAATTGAACTCTTTAAAATAATTATTTTACAACATATTTATTACATTAAAATGTTATGAAAAATAATACTAAAAAATATTTGAAATTTTAGAATTATTTTTTTCATAAATATAATCATTTTATTGGCTCATTATCTCTGTATAATAATGTAGAATACATTCGTTTAGAGTGGCTTAATACCTTAGTCTGTCTATTTTTACGTTGTAATTGTAAATGTGAGCTTTTACTTTTCAACACGAATATTTTTAAAAACGGTTTTACCTTTTTTTTTCTTGAATTTTGGAATATTTCTAAAATATACCCCATGCTTATGCACATCTACACACACATTTAATTACAGTAGTGTTATACATTAATGTATTGTTTAATTTTAAAAAGGAGGAGAAAATTGAATTAAAGAGAAAAAAAAATTCATTGATTAACAAGAAGAGAGAAGAAGAAATAAAAAGTATAAATAAATGTATTATTTATGACTAGGATAATAGGATGATTAAACAAAACTAATAAGTTAAAGATAATTTAGTCTAATTAGTATAATTCTTTTTCAAATCTCTCAATTTCGAGAAAAAAAATTGAGTGAGAAAAAATTGTCTTCATCTACGCTTTTCTTTTCTATTTCAAAATATTAAACCAAATAAAAAAGTATTATTTTTATCTTTTTTTTTTCATTTTCCATTTATTAAATATCACGAAATTATTTTTAGCGTTATTGTTTAATTAAATTTAAATTTTTATGTTAATAATAATAAATTTTCTTTGATAAAATCTTACCCATAAATATTAACTTTTAATGATAGCTTTTATTACCTAAATTATATATAAAAAAAATTTTAATAAAAAAAATTAAATATAGTGTTGTAATGAAATTTTATTCATTCGAATTTTCGGGATCGTACAGAACAAATATATTTTAGTCCTCTGCAGAGCTGATAATTATTGGTGAAAAAATAATGTCAGGAATACATTTTTTATAATTAATTAAATTTTTAAAATTGTTCAAATAATTTTTAAAAAGTATTATAGTAGTTTAAAAAATTAACTTATCACTAGAATATATTAAAAAGTGTGCATACAGGAGTATGATGCTCATTTCTCTTCTAACTTGTATACTAGGCCTGAGTTTTGCTCTCATGTCATGAAGTGGAAGAATAATCGCTCTGCTATTGATTCTTTTGGGCTCGTGTGTAAAAGAAAACGAGCTTGAAATTGTATGCTTTATTACACGAATCACACTGAACATGAATGCATCCAAATTCCGCTAGCGTGCTATATTTTACGGGCCATTTGTCATTGTGCTTACAGAGGACATGAAAATACATCTATTGAGGCAAAAAAACACAAGTGAGAAAAACGAAACTTCTAAACAAAATGCAATTTGCAATTATTGTGGTATTTGAAAGCATAATAAAATGGATCATGCAACTTCTTGGCTTCCCTTTTTCCTTGAGAAAATGCCTCCTATCAGTGGAATCAATGACTTCTTCTTCTTCCTCAGAGAAGGGTGCCTTTCCAACTTTTCAACCCCGTGTTGCGGTAATGTCACGTGCGACACTGATGGAGGATTCGCGAACGTCACGTACCTCTTCTTTTGAAACTCCATCTTTTCTTCGTCGAATCTCGAACTCTTCACTTCAAACGTTGTCAAATTCTCAACGAACTTAACATCCTCAATTTCCGTTTCCACCGCATGTTTCTCTGTTTCCCCTTTCTTCAGTTGTTGAAGCTCTTGCTTCGTGCGTTCAAGCTCTTCTTGAAGAGAAGACAGACAATGCGCCATCAACATGCTTTCCTCCCTCGCCCTCTGCAAGCTTTCTCGCGTCTCCTCTAGCTCAGCTTCAACGTTCTCAATTCTCGAACACTCAACTCCATTTTCCATTGCTCCACTCTGTATCTACAAATACACATACACTTAACAGCCAATTAACCTAATATAAATAATAAGTAAAATCGTATTTATTTATAATTTTTTTTGTGTTTTTTTATGTATATGTATACCTTGAGCAATAAAATAATGATCGTAACAAAGTGTAAAATTTACTCCATAAAAAAAGTGGGTGAGGCGAAAATTAGATTGTTCATTTTGATATACCACATGAAAGCTTGAGATGTACACAATAATAGACTGTAATTAAGGTATCGTCCGTGGAAAAGCAAAAATAAAAGCATGAATTAATATTATTTTTCTCGGCCTTTATTCCGTGACACGACAAAGAAAACAAAACACACAAATAAAAGAAAGCACATGACACAGTCTGCAACTGAATAACCATCTGTATAGTTTCACCCTGTTGCAAGCAAGCATAAGATTGGAGCAACGTATGGGTCGGTGAACTTTCAAGAAATATATGTTCTGAATTCCTCTTGTTGTGAAGTTTAGGGAATAACACTTCTTTTAACTCATTCTTATTTATTTTTTAAAATGTATTAAAAATTCTAAAAAAAAGAATAAAAATTATTATATTAAAAATAAAACACATAATTTATAATAATTTTTAACTAATAATAATCGTGGGTTTGGGACGATATGCTACTAACATTTCTTAATCACTAGTTCTACGTTGATCGGCAATGGAAATTTATGTGTAGTCTAGTTTCCAGTCGACACAGACTTGTGCATTAAATGGGAAAAAAAAATGTTACTATTAGTTCAGAAATTTTTATTTAAGGCTCAAACATTTGATGACTAAGGGTAACCAAACAAATGTTCTAAGTGGAGTATAGCTTTATTTGTCGCATATCATATAGATAATTGAAGTAAGCAATATATAGTATTTGATGATTAAGTAATCTATAGGAACCTTTTTGAGCTTGTTTGCAGTAGCATAAACCTCTCCAGCCAAAACTTTCTCACCGAACAATGAAACGGCCTCTTTGACGGACCGGAATGGAGCTCTTGTGTCTATCTCTGCCTTTCTTGCTAGCATGACACCATTTTCCGTATTCATGTTTGTGTTTGCTTGCACTATAACGGAAAGAAGATGGTGTAGTTAATTTGACAGAACAAACAAGGGTGGCTATTTATTTGGGTAGTGAATGCATGTAGAGGCCGAGGCAAAAAAGAGAGAACAATGGGAAGGGTTGGTTAGTAGGAGCTAATAACGAAGTACTAGGATTGGACAGAGGAGAGGGTTGGCATATATCATAGGAAGATTGGAAGCTTCGTTTCTTCGCGTCCACTTCACTAGAATTCTGTTATGTTTGGGGGCGAAGCGGTGGGTAGAGTGGATGCTCTTGGGTCTTGTTCCTGTGGATGTTGGACCTAAAAATGGCCCGAAATTTTATATATTTTTAGCACAACTCTGAGAGAAGGACTCTTCACTGATAGCCAACTTCAAGAGCCCCACTAGGACTTGTCTTGAAGAAGCATGCATATAAGGGAAAGACTCAATAGGCATTTACAATTTGTTTTATTAGCTGAAGATTTTTAATATACACTGTTGTCCCATTGCGAACTCACCAAGAAACATATCCCACTCACATGCTTTCTTATCAAATGGAGAACTAGATATAGAACTTGAAATTTTGGACAATAATTTTTTGTATATCCACTCTCTTTTACACTTTTTTATTTACATCTCTATTTCTTTTTTCTTTCTCCCTCTCCCCTCCTCTCTTCCTTACATTAGATATAAATGAAATCTTATATAATTGAATATTTAAATTTATTATTACTTTCAACCTATATAAATATAAAAATATATTTCTCAAAACAATTCTAATTCATCAATTTGAGTAATATTATATCTGAAAGAAATTCGAAGTCTAGACTTTTTTAAAATTACACTATCTAATAATTTCAAGTTATAACATTTAAAATTGTTGAAATATTCTTTAGTGTACGAAAATAGTATGACATGCTGTATCTAAAATGTAATTAACTCTGATTCATAAGAAATATTACAATTCGTAAACCTTTCTATGAATAGAATTTTTGTAAAATTTAAGTTCTACAACCATTTCAACAATTTCTCTGATCTCACGAGAACATCAAATTTTTTGAGTTTATTGTTTAAAATATTTAAGAAAAATAAACTATTTAATTAATATTAATAATATAAAAAAGACAACTTAAAAAATTAATTAGACCTTAAGAGAGAAAATAAAATTAAAGACTTGTTTCTAAGAAAAAAAAACTATTTCTTTTTTTGTCAATAAAATAGTTATTTCTAATGTTCTTATTTTTAATATTTCTTAAAAATTAATTAGTAATAACTTTGATCTATTTAGGTTGAGAAAAAATAAGTAATTTTTTTAAAAAATCACGGAATTTTCTTACTTTATACAGGGATGGTCCCGTCGGCTTCAGATTTAGCTACCCAGCCACTCTACCGCTATTTGGGTTTCATGCTCTACAGACAAGATATTCCAAGTTATGCGCCACGTCAAATAACGTGACAGGTGTAGCAGTAGCACAAAAACCGAGTGCATGTAAAATACAACAATGACAAATGTTTCCGACGTGCCTTGTCTTTTTACGTTGAATTTCAGAATTCACATACGCTCATCACATAACAATTGCAGCGATGGGGCACCACTACTACGGAACCTACCTTTACCTTCTTCACATAGAGAAGGAAGATGAATGTCAACCCCATTTGCCCTGGATCTGGATGGGGGTGTCAACGATGAAGCAAGGGTAAAGAGCTGTTGCCCAGATATTGAAGTGATCTTGGATCCAAATGCTTCTAGCGATCCAGTGGAATGTGGAAGGATGAGTTGAGTACAACTGTTATGTCTCCCACTTTGCCAACTAGGATATTGGGCCCTCCCAATACTGCAATTTACAGCAGACCCACCTTGAGCTGCTACCTGAACCGCCCAAAAGCTTTGGTGCTGTTGTTTATATGGAACTGTCGAACTATAATGTGTTCCACGTAATGGAGTACCGTAATAATGTGGTTGCTGCAACCGAACCTGCAGTCAATTAAAGCAATACTGAACACGGCTTGATGTGATAACAAGACAAAGGGTGCCGTTATATGAAGGATATAGACTCCAGCCTATTTTTCAAATTAAGATGCTGGATAAGGAATTGATAAATAGATTAGAAAGCTTTTTTGTTAAAAATCGGATGCTTCATTAATATTATGAATATTTTTTAATAATTTTTTTAGTCTTAATTCTTTAATTAGTGTTGTGTTAGTGGGGCAGGTTATTCCAAGTTGACAACGAACTTTAGCCGCCTCATTAATATCATGTTGAACAATATAATCAATTACTTTAAGCAATCTTTCTAAAACTTGACCATAGACTTTGAATTGCACTAATTAATATAAGATTGTTAGGATTATAGCAAATAATACCTGTGGTCCAACAGGAAGCTGATCAGGGAAAGAAGTGGAGGTGTACTGACTTTGAATGGGAATGAGGCCATGCTGCTGTTGTAGTGACTGAAAATAAGGCACTTGCGATTTTGACAATGGTTCCAACTTACTTTCGCATTTGTTAAAACTTTCGTTGACTTTTAACTCATTACCTCCAGTCGACAAGGACAAGAAGTTGAAACTCTGCAGAATATGAATGGTCATAAGGGCCTGAGGTAAAGAGGGGCAAGGGGAGGCACCATTATCAAAATTATTCATAAGCTTACTTGCTTGTGAGGACCATAAACTAAAGGTGTTGCAGGAGTCTGAGTTATGTCATGATAATGACCCTGCTGCTGAAGAATACCATTCTTAGTTTCATGGTTATTCGATTGAGCTGTTTCAGCAGCAGAACTATTCCCAGTTCTCATCCAATTCAAGTTTTGTGGTTCCATTAGAACTTCACATTTTGATCCTTGTTGTACTCTACTTTGATGACATTCATAAAGCTCAGGTTCTTTGCCTACGTGTCCTTTTGGCATTTCTAAACTCCGGATGAGATGACTGATGTGAACATGAGCTGCACACCTCTTGCGTGACTTTTTATGAATAACAATTTCGGAAATCTGCAATTGGAAATAACTAATAGGCGTTTGAATGAAGCACATTGATTAGGATGAAATTTTTTTATTACTATATAGGTGAACTAAGCAAAACAGCAGTACGCATAAATTTGTAGTTCCTTACCTTTCCATCAGATGAATAACTTTCCATCAAATCCTGTTTAGAGGCACAAAAAGCAGTCTTCAGCCATTCTGGAGCTTTAGCAACGGAAGACCTTCAGAAGAAAAATCCATATTAGGACAAAAGAAGAGAGGGAATGAGGGATAAGGCTGCCTAATAAGGTCAAAAATAAAGTGGAATAAAAGAAATTTACTGCAAAACAGAGGCACTAGTCCCCGAAAACGGCCTTGGAGACAAGCCTAGCCACAATGCGGGACCTTCTGGCAAAACAACCACAGATGTCTAGGTGTTAGCCATCTGATGAAATACTTAAGCCTATACTTTAGTCATCAAAATAAGAAAATTCATTGCTAGTAACAAGCACACTCTGTTCTCGAGCATACCAATTTCTTGTTGGTACTTGATTATATGTTGTTCTTGCTTACAATCACTGCCTCCGGCCTGAAATGTAAGCCGATATCACCAATAATACTAGCACTAGCCGGTGAGACAAGAATTTTAGTGAAACTGTACAAGTAAAAATGATTACCGTCTGAAACTCCACATCCGATTGCCTCCCAATCAGTGAAATCTGTGATTGTGTGGGCACATTTAATCTGCAATATGATCAGAAGCAGGTAAATGGAGCCTGAATTGGACGGGGGTATACTATAAAGTTTTCCGAGTATAGCTGAAAAAACTACCCACCCCATCTCCAGAGACAACTCAGGGTCATGCAACGCAACTTTTCCAACATTTTCACTGCTAACCATTATAGGCACTGCCTGCAGATTTATTTTTGGAACACTACTGTGAGTTGCCACCAAGAACTTTTCACTCCCAGAAAAAACAGTCTTTTCATCACCAATGGTTTCATTCAAAGAACTGATTTTTTCACATCTTTCCCCAGCGCCTGTAGTAGATACCGAGGCTAGAATACATATCCCAAAAGAATAAAAATATAAAATTAGAAACTTAGGAGTACATAAATTAAAAGCTACTAAAAGTGCTGTGAGGAAGTGAAATAAACCTTCGATAGTAATAGTAGCATTAGCACTATGATTCTCCACTTGGTCCGGCAAAACCGTGGAGTTCACTGGTAAAGATTCGCCGTCTTGTTCAGTCCTAGAACTGGAGCCATTATCAGGGAACATTCCAGCCAAGGCATACAGAGTCTCCACAACCTCTTCCTCATCTTTTGTGATGGGCCCCGATAAAACTTCCCTCGTGGACCAGTCCTTGCTTCTTCGTTTCTACAAAAGCAAAACCACGAGGAAAAGTGAACTTGAAACGGTTAGAAAACGAAGCAAAGGTTAAGTTTTGAAACCCAAACACGCCTTACAACACTCACTCTGGATTTCTTTATGCTATCTTTTTCGGGAGATTCTATTCCATTCACCTTACGGTTCACCTTTTCTGAATCAGTTAGCATGGATTCGCGACTCCGCTTCTTCATGGCTGTAATTTCACGAGAGAGAAAATCTACACCTTTTTATTTCAGCAAAATAAATGAATACTAACAATTAAATATCTCCCGGTAATTCATTAAAAAAAAAAATCATCGTTATCTTCAGAACGTATCGCACACTATATTGAATAAGCACAACACTCTCTAATTTAAATTAGAGAATAGAGGGAATCGTGAGTCCCGTCATTCTTATCCGAAATCGGCAACGATAAATAATTGCGAAAAAAAAACGCGACATATTTGAGTCTGAATCCAAAAAAAAAGGGCACCTGAACGTATCTTCCGTGGGACAGAGGCATGATCAACGCCATTGCAGTCATTAATAAACTGCAAAACGATTACATTAAATATTTTTAAGAAATAAAAATAGAGGAATTGAAACGAGCGCATAACTAACTACTATTACTACCTTTCTAGGAAGCTTAAATTTCTTGGTAGCAGCGATAGCAGAGGCATTCGGTTTTTGAGAGTCGGAGACACGGCAACGCATTTGGTGACTAGATAAAGCTTTGGCAACAGCACTCAAGCTTCTCACCTTCTCTTTCTTTGATTTCTCCGAAAATTGAATAGCATTGAAACCTATTGTATCTCTCCGAGGGGAGAGAGAGGAGTAGATATTTATTTATTTATTTTGGCGAAGAATGAGAAGAGAACAAAGAGAGAGGCATTATCGGAAGCGACAAAAAGAAATAAAATAAATAGTTAGAGCATAAAAATGTGTGGTAAATTAGTTACCCCCGGAAGAAGGAGATTGAGATTGTTGTTTGTTGATGTGTCTTTTGGTGGTTGAGAACCCACTGCCTCCACGCATCGCCTCTTCGCTTTTGTCCATTTCCATATTTCCCACTCACTTCATCGGAACCGTTATAATCACGCCGCCGAGAAAACCGCTGTGAAGTGTTTAAGGTTAGAAGAAGTGAAACTGTGAAAGACTGAGACAAAAAGCTAGGCAGCAATGAGAATGAGACTGTGGCACTCTGGTGTCTACGAAAAGAAAAAATGAAAATGAAAAAGCAAAGAAGAAAAGTAATTCGTGCCTTGTGTTCAGAGAATCAGGTTCTTTGTGAAATAAAGTAAACAGATTGAGTTGAGGCAAAAACTGCAGAGAGAAAGGGATAGAGAGAGGTAAATAAATACTGCTACTCACGAGAAAAGAAAGGCAACGGAAAGAAAAAGAAAAAGGAGGCCTCTCAAATGTCATGTCCGTGAAATTTGTATTTGTAGGATGGATATTATTTATTTATTTATTTATTTATTTATTTATTTTCACACAATAATTTTACAATTTGTTTTTGCATTCTTAAATTTAGGTTGAAATTTTTGCAGGGTGAAAGGAATTCCGAATCCCACAATTAATTAACATAATAAGATGGGAATGGTGTGGAATTGAATCGCTGGGTCCGAACGGAAGGAGGGATGAAGCAAAGTTAGATTGAGAAAGTCAAATATAAATTATTATATTATCAAGTTATGGGTTGGGTTGGGTTGTGTTGGTGCGCGCCTTGAATTGAATGCAACGCGAAACAACCACAGAGTCTCCCTCTGTTCAGTTATAGCTACTCACTCTTCCTTCTTCCATGGCATTAAAGAAGAGCTTGTTGGTTGTTCTCATTGCATGTTCGTTATGTTTGTCTTTCCAGCTATTGTCATGCCACAAGCACCAGTGGGAGTGTGTGAGAAGCACGTGCGAGTATGAACACAAGTTTCAAGTTTTATGGTACACGTGCGGAAGGGAGGGTTGGTATTGGCGGGATGTGAGGGATCGGAATTGGAGAGCGTTGAAATTGCCATTCGCATTGGCATTTATGATTCATTCTCAGCGGCAGGGATCATGTTTCTTGCGTGACTGCCCCATCTCTCCTTTCTTCATTCTTCACTCTTCTCAATTTTAATCCACCCTTCAACTTCTTATTGCTAATTACTGCATCCATGTGCCCTTTAAGCTCCACCCTTTTAGACCACCTACTTTCACTATGTTATTAAGTTCAAGAGCTCTAATTCACTTTTAACGTTTTTATTGCCTTAAATTCATTTTAAGTATTTCTAAATTTATTTTTTTATTTGTTAATAAGTTATTATGTCTCATTTGTATTTTTTTAGGTTAATATAGAAAAAAAAAATTATAAAACTCTTACCCTATTTTACTTAACGGATCCTTACTTAAATGAGTGTATTTTTTATTTTTTTTCTTATTAACTCAGAATTATTTTATTTAACTAACCGTCAAAAAATTATTTCTGTCGGGAAAATACCAGGGTAAACATGTCAACGAACTTCCCAACACACTTTTCATTATTCTATTAATTTTACACGAATCAATCAAACAGTTTAAAATGAATTTTTATTTAATTAAAATGATGAATAAAAAAAAAGTGCATGAAAAGGTGTACTGTTACATTTTTTTCACCAACGTGACATTGTTGTAGCTCAAGCCCAAAGGAAAATGGGCAATAAAGGATCCAAATTGTAAATTGAGTGACCATGTTTTGGGCTCAAGCACAAAGTTTTGCACAACCTTGAGTTGAGAACCTAGATAACTGCAGGAAGATGAGAGATAAGCGCTAATAGTATTGACCCAAAAAATAAAAATGCTAAGAGTAGTGTCGTCCAGGTAGGAAATGGAACGTATATGGTTCGAGGGAGAATCATGATTATTGGCCATTAGATATATTAATTAAATATTTTTTAAAATGCCAGTCATCAGAATTAATTTTAAATATATAAAATAATGTTTTTATTAAAAAAATGTTTTATATTTTTAACTTAAAAATTGTAAAATATATTTACAATTTTTGTAAATACGATTAAATTTAGTTTTAATTTTTTTAAATATGACTTTTTTTATTTAAAATTTTAAAAGTAGTTTATCTTGATTTTTTATTAACGGTATTATACCACTTGCCAACTTATCATAGTCTTTTGGTGAAACACGTTTATATCCATGTTAATACATAATCATAAGGTACTAGCGGGGACAATTTTTAAAAAATTATAAAAATTAAAATACTAGAACTGAAATTCATTATATTCTTAGACATTAATAAAACAAATTTAAACTCAAATACGTTTTTTTCATAAAAATGTTTTCATTTTAAAATACTTAAATCAAGTTAGAATAATTGCTATGAAATTATTGAATTTATTGTCCTAAAAACCATAGTTTAGGCTGTTTCAGTGATTGGAACGTTATTATCACGAAAATGATTTTAGAAATTTAACATTCACATAGTTGACATAAAATTTGAAAAAATTATTCTTTCGGACATGATGATTGTTTGGAAAATGACATCCTTATGCTTGATTTGATTTTGAGTTTTACGGTGAAAGGTGTTTACGTTTTTAATACAAATTAATTTGAAGAATACTAAGGTTTTAAATCTATTTTGGTAAACATATATAATTCTAACCTCATATCCCACTAAATATTTTAAAACGAAATTATTTAATCATTTAAATAAAAAACTATATTTATTATTAAAATATTATTCTAATTTATAAATTATGTTTTGAACTAATTTTTATATTAATATTATAATAAATTTAAATAAAAGGACAAGCATGTTACTACACTTCTTTAATTAGCCGGGGTGCGGATACAACCCAAATACCCAATTATATATCGGTTTTGTTAATTATATAAAAGTAAACTACGCTCCTTTTCCCTTCTGAGAAACAGTCTCTCTTTATTTTATTTTATTTTATTTATTATTTTAGGATTTTAAGCAAAAATTTAAATAATATTTTTAAAACAATGTTTAAAAAATATATGTTTCTAATATTTCTCAGAAGGAGTTTTACCAAGTAAATAAACTAATAATGATGTATTAATTAAATCCTGTCATTAAATATTTTAATACTTGATAATTAAATATTACTAATAATTTTAAAAGATTAAATAGTTTTAGATTTTTTTATTATAATTATTTTAAGAAATGTTTTTTTATTTTTATATCCTGAACCAGTTCTTAACCGTATTCCAAACTCGTAATATTTCTCATTTATTTATAACGTATTTTTAAATAAATTAAAGGTAAAAGAAATTTACTCTATTAAATATAATGTGTTATAATCAAAACACTTAATGGTTAAGAATTTAGATTTTGTTTTGATATTCGATTTTCAGCAGTACTGTAGGCCACTAAATTTGTGGTCTTTTGTCTTTTCGTAACTTGATAAATACCCAAAAAAGTAAAATAATAAAAATCATAAGTCATTGAACTTTTTTCTTATATATAAGTTTGATGATACAAAAACAGATAAAAAGGAGGCATAAGAAGAACATCACACTACAGACCAGAAAAAAACAAGAGTAATACAAGAAAATTACCTTCTTTTTTTTTTTAATTTAATCATCATATCATATAGTATATTATCACACTCACAAACGCTCGCAGCGATTCAACAACATGCATTGAAAACGCAGTTTATTTTCCAAGACATTTACGGTTGGCATCTTATTGTTGTATTTCTTTGTAACATATATCACGAAATTGCAAAGGATATTTATAATTATTGGTATTGGGTATATGAAAGATGGAACTCTAAGGGCACTTGCGTCGGCCACCGTGAGTGGTGAGGCTGGCATAGCAGGGGCACACTTCTTGGTTACCGGAAGTACCCGGTGGCACACAGTTGCACCGGCTGCAGCAAGTTCCACAGGCTCTATGGCACATGCGCTGACGAGATGCTAAACGGCACCTCGCAGTACATGCTGCATTACAATCTGAAACCAATTAATTAATCAAAGTTATTAACCCATTAACTACGTTTCGTCCATAATCCAATTTAATTAAATAGAATCAACACACAAAAAAAGTTCATGCTCAATTTAATTTATATTTCAAAAAAACCGTGCTTAGACTGTTTGATAAATTATATAATTAATTAATATGTTATATTGTTGATCATGATAAAAAAATCATATACCTATTTGCTGAAGAAGCGAACCCTGAGTCTGTGCGTGTACCTGCGGGTTCTCAAAAGCACGTATAAAATAAGTTAATTAGATTATATTTATATTTCAAAAAATTGGAGCTCGTGACTAATTATTCTATACAGGTCATGAATCACTGGTATTGAAATGAAGAAGCAGCATCCTTAATTAAATTACCGTTTGATCATCAGCATCAACGAAATGGAAGAGAACAAAGGAAATAAGAAGGGATGCAAATAGAAGCTTAGAGAGAACCATGGCTTATAGCTATAGCAAAGAGAAGCTTGAAGAAGTAATATTGTACTTTGACAATGAAAAGTGCACGGAATGAGAAACTAGGAGCCTTTATTTATAGTTAAACGATAACACTACAAACAATGGGTGCTAGCTTGCTTAAACTCTTCAGTGTGCGTGTAAAAAAGATTGTTATATAAAATAATTAAAATTCATAACATATAACAATTTTTTTAAAAATAACCGTTCTAATCTATTTATTCATTTTTGGAATTGCTATTAAAAAATATTGTGAATTTAATTTATTTAAAATAATTATTATCACGATAATAATTATGGATAAGATAAATGAATACGAATTAATAATATATAATCACAAGTATTGTTCTGATGCGACACGGAAGAGACCCGAAATTGAAAGTTATCAGTGACTGACGAGGACATTTGGGAGTGAGAAGTGCTTTTGGAAGCATCGATGGGAAGAAATAAATAAAAAGAAAATGGTGATAAAGTGCTTTGGCTTGGTGGTAAACCATTCCAAAGTCTTTAAAAGGGACCAGCAGCCCTTCATTAAGCCACAAACCTACGTGTCTTATCTTAATTTTGTCTCTAAGCCAATCGTATATTTTTAGACTGCATATATAATATTATTTAATAATGATTAACGAGTCAAAGCGCGACCCTCAACATTTTAAACACTATTAACACAGTAATCTTCTTCAGGGATAACGCTAAGCATATTTGTTTGCTTACAAGTACGATTGGCCAATCAACTCAACAAAAATAACTTAATAATAATGGGATAATAGAAAAGCTTGAAGCTACATTTGATTTAACTACGCAGCTACGCTTTTGGCTGGAACTGAAGCGTGAGCGCATGCTATGCCATTTTAAGGACTCAACGTTAGTGGCTACGTATTTTCTTGGTCAAGTCGTATATATAACATCATATCATAGGTTCTAAACGTAGTATTACCTAAACCTAGCGAATTGAAGTTGATTATATGAATGAGGCCCACTGAAGGGGGTAATTTTGTGAGACTGGGTTGCATTATTGGGGAAGGGGGAATAGTGGACGAATATAAGGAAGAAAGGGTTCGATTTTTTGAAATGCATGCACGGAAAACTACAAGTGCTGAATTATTATTATAAGAGCCAAGAAATTGTTAAGTGGCTTGCCGCCAACTTAGGCTTTGGGAGATGGTGATGTATGAATTTGGATGAAGCAAAGTGGGTGCGAAATAGGGAAGAGAAACTAGCTACTAAAGTAAGCTGAAAAATAGGAAAAGAGATACACAGGCCAATCCTGCCAGCTGTATGCTTTGGTGCTACAGCTGTATTACGGTAATATGAACTCTGAAGGATTATCTTTTGTCTATTCTGTTCAATGCCTTATATACCAAACCAAGTTGGACCTAAGGACTAGAACCAAGAAGAGTTTAAATTAACGGTGCTTTTTTTTTCTTATTCTTTAATTGAAAACAACGTTTATTGTAAAATAAAAATATTTTTGAGACATTTTAAAAAAATTATGTACAAAAATGATTTTTTAAATAAATTTGTACAAAACTGAAGCTATTTTTTGTTTTGTTAAAATTATAAAAAAATCAATAAACATCATTTGTTAATTAGCTTATAACTTTGTTCGATCAAAATAAAATGTTTGTTAGATAAGCTCGTTTTGCTAACTGAACAATTTTTCACATACTATCAAAACTTATACTAGTAAAAGTTGATTTAATATTAAATTATCAATTTTAAGCTGAATTTAAACACCTATAAATAGTACTTTTATTAATAAAATATAATATTCGTATTTTTAAAATAATAATATTTTTTTTATAAAAATTTGTCACTTTTAGTTATTTGTCTTTAATCTTAAAGTTGATGTAAATTTTTTTTTAAAACTATTGATGAGTAATGTTTTTTTCTCGTTGTGAATATTTGTTTGAATATATTTCAATGAAAAATAAAAAAATAAAATCAAAGTTTTTATTCTCTCGACTAATTAAAGTATATTATAAATTTAATTTATATTAATTATCATATAAATTAATAATTTTTATTGATATCATAATTTAGGAATAAACAGCGTATAAAATTAATTAGTGATTAATTATAGGCAACCGCCGTGCATTGTTTCCGAAAAATACATACTTAACATTTTTTTTTCGTTTCACTAATTCAGTGATACAATTTTATTGCATTTTTGGGAAATAATTGGACCGCTGGTGCGTAAAATTAATCTTCATCCATCTTTTATTTTATTTTATTTTGGGTCATGTCTTCATCTCTCTTCTAAACGAACAGTTGTATATATATTGGTGGGGTAGAACTCACGAATCTTAGAATATGTTTCGAGCTATAGATTTGCTGTCGGATACCTTCAATTTTTTTGGTAACAAAAAGGTTTTCATGACTCGGTCCCGAAGATCCATCAGTGTCTGTCAACGCGATTCTCACGTTAATAATGAAATTTGAGCCAGTATTTTTACGGATACGAATTTAATTTTTTGGTTTACTTTTTTTTTCTTATAAAAGTAATATTTTTCAAGATAAGTTTTTCTAAAAATTATTATTAAAATTTAGTTTTTAGTTTTTTAAATTATAAAAATTTAGTCGACAAAATCAACTATCTTATGTTAAAAGATGAGATAATAACAAAAATTTAGTTCGTAATAATTATTTTTTTATATTTTATTATTCTAAAATTAATTTTTACAAAACAGTTTCTTAAACTTTTATATCATTTTAAAGATTTAATAACTAATCTAAATTATATTTTTGTATCCGTTTTTCTCTTCTTCACCGTCAATTTCTCTCTTTCAACCGTGAAAAATTAACTTTACCTTTAATTTCACTCATTGCTCTTCAATTTCATTTACGTTCTAGACTCAAATTCTCATCATTCCGAATTTCATGTTCCTCCTCCCCTTTCCAAAACAATACCCTTAGTTCCATCAACACTAATAAAATCCTTCACTCAATAACCCTCTCGCTTGTTGCTTTCACACTGCCCAGAAAAGAAAGTTTGTGTTGCGTCTATGCAGGGTCATACTGCTTTGAAGGCAAAAATTGCAAGATTCAAGTGCTTGTGGATTGAAATAAGGGGAAGGACTAATCCCCAGAAGGACCAACATAAAAAAATTATTAGTCCATGTTACGACAAATTAGAAATTGTCCAAGCTTATCCATCCAACTACTCTGAACTAAGCTAGGGTTGATATCATATATTGATTTATTATGCATTTAGTACCTATATTTTAGTTAAATAAAGCTGGTGCATCAAATGAGACAAAATTTTTAGAAATATGTATTAAAACAATGAGAATCATGCGACATGAACATCTTCAAGGTCATGACAAAAATGACTCATGAAAATTACGAGCAATATGAAAATCTTTTTCTAAATTTATAAGAGGTAAGATTCAATTTGCTTTCACTTAGAAAAGAGTTTGCTAGTTTTTCCTATGATTTAATATAAAATAACATCTCATAAAATGAAAAAATATATATATAAGTGAAACTCAAGTGTTTGTTGGTTGACATAAGAGAAATGACTACTTCCTAGACTGACCAATTAGGGAAGACGATATTCAAGGTAGCATCATTACCACATCGTGATTCATTAAAATTTACTATAAATATTATTAAAAGATAAAATTTTAAAATATAATCAGTTCATTTTAAATTCACTTTTAATAAAAATATTTAAAATTAAGTTTGAGTTATTTGTCTAACTTTTTACCAATAAAAATGCATTTTATATGCAGTTAAAATAACTTCTAAGATGAAAAAAATTATAAATTCTTCAAATAGTAAAGCCAATTCTAAACGTGAATTGCATGTTACAGTGTATGTTTAAATATATGTTAACAAAATTTATAAACATTTACAAATTTAACGCAAAAATTAAAATTAATGGTGTTTAAGTAAACTTCTACTAAACATACACGTGAGCTCTTGGGCTGCATTGATATGATATGTGTAACTTAGTAAGACAAGGTTTTGTCCGAGTAGAGCTCTGGCATATACCCTAGGCTCCTCCGTTTGTTAAAATTGATTTCTTTTAAAACCAACTTACGTTTGCTCGTATCCAAACGAGTACTTAATGTATTTGATATTTTGATAACTTTTAATTAGTAATGGATTGGAAATTTTTAAATTTTAAAGACAATACCCAGTATTTAAATATGTGAGGACAAAGCAAATACATATATATACACATAATACTAAAATATAAAGAAAAAGTTTTTTTTTTTTTTTTTTTATTGGTAGGGACAATTGTCCCCAAAAGCATTCGTCCGTCCCTGCTGTTAACTACCAATACTAACCTGAACTGATCAAAGATAAATTAAAATTCCACAAAGTTACATATGTTATATTACATTCTCAACTTTGTTCACTTAATGACCGCAGATAGATAACATATCAAGATCCTCAAGCTATGGTGATTTCCTGAATGCTGCATGTTGAAGTTACAGTGTTACACCACTCCTGAAGGAAGTCGAAGAACAAGCTGTCCCCCAACAAGACTGCAGCCAAGGAAAAACAAAATTAAGTCAGAAAGTTTTAAAGAGTATGTTAAGATTTATGTTGCATATTCTCAGAATTCATTATCCACCTCTTGACGTAGTAGTAGCAAAAATCTGCCAGGATGAAAGTTTGGACAATTTCTGATAGAAGAACCATTGAAGGCCACAATCCGTAACCCAAAGCAGTTAGTAGACGTCCACGAGTATCTAACACCTAAGGAACACAACCCAACCATACTCTCTTAGATAATAAGTTAGTGTGGATAGGCTTCTCATCAAGCAAGCACAGGAGAAGAAAATAAATTGAATGAATGAGGTAAAATGAATCAAGTTTTTCACACGAATTAAAATCAACTTATGCACTTAAACTAACTTTCTTTAAAAGTCACTTTATCTAACTTTTCCACCAGTACGTGTAAACTTAATAGAGCTCAACATAATTGCATAAGAAAAATCTATGGTAGATTGTACAATTGAAAATTGAAGGTAGAAAAACTAATAGATAAGAGGCCAAAGTATATGGTCGGTCCTATCTTTCACTGGATATTGAAGGTTGACACAGGCAAAAGACATAACTGGCAAGCCAGAGGTATTGATGCCAAAATTAAATATGAAAATTCTCTATACCACTAAATCTGTGGGATATTATGAACAACTCATTTACATATTTTCAGAATTAGCTAATATAAAAACATCTTAGCAATTCAAATTCTGACAAACCTGAAGGACCCAATGTGCACAACTCAAGAACCTTGCAACTCCAAGGGCAAAAACATAGTGTGCTGTGAATGGTTCAACAATCTGAAAGTTGAATTAAGAGTTAGCAACAACTGTATTTAGAAAGATTAACTGGCAAGGGAAGCCGTAACAAATACATCATAATCACCGTTTCAAACAATTAAAAGGTAATATACTAAAGAAAAGATGACAGGCAGAAACATATATCTAAAATACCTTTGTGTTCTGCATGACCCGCAGCTGAGGGAGAACAGACACAGCTTCAAGATAAACACAAAATGCCCAGAGAATCCTATTAATTGTATGATGCCGGGTTGTTGGGTGAATAAACAAGGACAGCACTGCGCAAGGTATCACCTGCATTTTGGCAAAAGAAAATTAAAACACTCCATACCATACTACAAGCAATTGAATCTTCCATTCATTTAGTCAAGTGAAAGATAAATATCCCAAGTTCTTATGACAAATACTTTCATTTTAGAGATAGTTACATACGGGTAAAGGGAAAACTGACAAAAATAGTAAAAAATATTAAGATGAAATTTCTGTTCCCTTGAACCCATTTTAAAATTTAAAAATGTGATTCATCAATAAAGATTTATAAAACAAACAATTGAACTAAGCACTCCTCCAATATCATCTTCACAATCAGGCATAATCTCTGTTTTTGAACAGCAGAAATAACGGAAAACATATTCAAGCATTTCCCCTACCTCCTCTTTTTCTTGAAAACAATGTTCCTTTCAATGGAAAGGGAATGCACACACAAGGAATCATCAACAAACACTACATACTAATTTTTAACTAGAGATGTCGTATCCATGCAGAAAAGTATGCAGAAGAAACCACATTTTCGACCAACTACAGTTTTGTAAATAATGCCAATCTGAACAAAAAAAATATCTATTTAAGTGTTTATCAGGCAGTAGATGGTTGGAAAAATTCAACACTAGAATTTGACAGATGCTTAACAGGAAGCCCCATCATAAGCAATATTGCTAAATGAAAGCAAAAGAAGAGGGAAGAAATATAGCCTATAGACTTACCACATAGTAAATTGCAAGGTTGTCCTTATCATCCATATAACTAGCTTTGAGTTTGAGGCGTATCATATAAATGACCCAGAGGGTCGTCACCAAGGTAGCCATATCCAGTATGGTGTGTATATCATATTCCATCACAAAACTGCAGTATAGTCTAACAGCTAGAAACAAAGCTGTCATCTCCTGCGATTTAAGCGAAAGTCCTGCAAAGATTTAAAATTGCCCGTTACATGCAGATATATTAGAAAAGCATCGAAGATTATTTTCTCCTCATTTCATTTTCCTTTCATGCATGAAGCCAAGAAACCAAATTTTGTCAAAATCATATAAAAAAAAATCACATCAAGCAACTCGTTATCTACTTTCATCCAAAAAGGAAAATGTAGAGCAAAATTAATCATTATTGAGAATGTCAATTTGGTAAAAGTTACGAATTATAATATTATTTATATATTATATATTTTCCAAAATTAAAAAAAAGGTGGGCATTGAAGGAAGGGATTGGTACCGGCACATGTTTTTTCCTTGGTGAGTTTGTAAATGAGGACGGAAATTCCTAAAGCATGGACAAGCTCGGCTACGACGAAGAGGGTGTCGTGGTCGTGAACGACCATTCTGAGGAAGAGTAAGGCTGCGAGGCACGATAGCACCGCCAGAAAGGCCTTCATTTTGGGTGGTTGTCGGCGAACCCATGTCGTCATGGTGTGGATCGCCCTCTTGCTTCCCTTCATTTTCTCCGATTATTTCTTCTCTTCTCTTCTGTTCTCTCCTTCCGTAAGATAAATCTCTATCAATCTTACTAATCTAAAACGTGTTCCAACTTTCCAATGTCAGATTGTGGGACACGTGTCAAAAATTTTAGCGGTGCGTGTTTATATTAGTTATGCGACGGGTGGGTTTGCTCAACGACCCTGTTTCGCCATTATCTCCTCCGTTTATCTTGCATTTAGGATCGTACATCTCACGCCCCACACTCCCAAATGCCCCATTCTAATTTCGTATTAATGACTACAAGGATAATAAATGTGTTGACCAAAAATTAATATTCACTTTCTTCTTTAACCTCAACTCCAACAACCTTTTTCTTCGCAATGTATTTCAAATGATTTTTTTTTTTTATGACAATAAATTTTTTTAAAGAATAAATGAACAATAAATGATAAATACTCTTTTGGGTTGATATCGATAATAGTCTTAAGATGTGTTTGAATTATAATTTAATTAAATATTTATTTATTATATTGAAATTTCATATTATAAATTTGATCATCAAATTAATTAAAATAACTGAAATATTTTATTTTAATAAACTATCAAAATTAAAAGAAAATAAACTAAAAATAACTTATAAAAAAAATATAAACTCTCTTAATAAATGATTCATTGTACAGTAAACTGGCTGGGATCTCGACACTGTTCTCCTAATTTTGAAGTTAATGCCTATTTATAAATCTTAGACACCACTTTCAATATGGATTTCATGGAATGAGTTGAAATCCATATCTGGCTTATATGCTGTGTCACTTTGCATATGCAAGATTACCTAACTGAAAAATAATAAATTTAAGCTGTTGTTTAATTTGAGGAAATATTTATTTTTATATTTTTACTTTTTTATATAAATCTTTAAAAAATAGAATAAAAAAAGTAATGATTTTATACTTAAAAAAATAATAAAAAATCAATCAGGCCATGGTTGATAAAGCAATGGTTTCACTAGGCAAGAAATTATTATGATCTCCTTTTCTTTCGCGCTATATGTGATACTGGATTGATTTAGATTCGGCTATGGTTCATAACCTGGGCCGTTCATTCTATGTATGATTCCACCAAAGCTATGCTTTAAGGTATCCAACACGGTGGTAACTAATGATAATTCAACTAAATTAATCTCATTGGACCAAAGAAAAAAATTAAATTAATCTCAGAAGGCCCGGTTAAACAAGAGTAAAAAAATTTATGGGGAGAAATTAGTCATGGAGCAAATTAAACTAATACATTTATTAAACTCTGATTAAGATGTGATGCCATACACAAAAACTGGATGGGGCCTTAGAAACTAGCATTTTGATTTTCAGATTCATTATGACTTACATATATATGATGATTGTAGGAACTAGTTGGGTCTCCAAATGAGTGGCGACCACATGGACCTGAAATTGGAGAGGTAAGAGGCCAAAACCAAAAGCAACACCACCAACGCCGCTACACCCCAAGGAAACCCCCCTGATTCGGTTCGCACTCTTAAGCGACCAAAGAGTGACGGTGGCACTGGAAGCACAAGGCATGGTCCACATCTAGAGATGGTGTAGGCAATGAAAATGAGGAAAAGGGGCAAAACCAAGAGGAACACGTGGAAGCTGATGGTGGCTGTTTGCACCGTTGACTTCAAGTTTATGTAAGATGGAACAAATAACAGAAACATAACTATGCAAACTATGGCCACCAGTTGCAAAGGAGGTGCAGATATGGATGACAGTGTGTTTTTGGTCCACCCTTGTTTCCATGCTGGACCCCTTCTCTCCTTCATAGGCCACACCATTTTTCTCTCAGCTTCTATTAACTTGTATTCACTCTCTGCTTGTTAGACAATTTATAATACATGATGAGAGAACAATAGTGATACCATACAGCAAATCTAATGGGATCCAACCCAATTCGTGTGCCATTTTGTGATTTCTGTTCGCTTTAGCATAAATTCTGAGGTTGACGAGGTGTGGATTATATCTCCAACTGAACCACCTTTTCTTGTGTTTTGATTTGTATACATCTATATTGTACTTTCAGCTTCTTCTTTTTTTTCTTTTTTTTTTTTTTCTGTTCTGTTCTTATCTTTCTTTAGGTGTTTACAATTATACAGGGTATATAAACCTTTATTTCCTTGTCTTTGAGCTTTTTGGCCCATTGAGTTTCGGTTTGGGAATTGGGATTGATACCAAAGGAGAAGCATGCGTGGCCTTTGTCCAATGGAGAACTAGCAGAATATATTCTCAATTGCTTTCATGCAAAGCTTTTGTTTGGAAGGAGAAATTCTCACGTCTGAAGCCAGGGATAATAATTTTTTAGGTACCACTAAATCCATGGTTATTGATTAAAAAAATATTTATTGTTTTATTTAATAAGTAAGAAAATGGGTAACAAATTACTATACGAAAAATTAGATTTATGTGTTCGAGTCATAAAACATAAGTGGCCCCCAATTTATTATTCCCTTCAAAATTAGTATTAAGCTACCTGGGTAGAAGAATTATAAATCAAATTTTTATCTTTATCTTTATTCAAAATACACCCCCCCCCCTTCTTTAGATAGCTCTTTACATATAAAGTTATTTAATAGGGATCTGTACTCGAATTTTGCAACTGGCCAGTTCATAATGCAACAGGGCTGTTTATAAATTTTGGAACAAGAAAGAAATCCATTAAATGGTTTTTTTGACTTTTTTTCATTTTTGGTTCAGGCAATGATTTTTATTTTTTATTTTCGTTTTACGTGTATAAGATTTTGAAAGGAGTCTTTTGGGTCAATGAAAGGAACCTAGAACAAGAGTAATTTTATTTTATTTTTTGTCAACGAACAAGAGTAATTTTCTGTCAACAGCCGTGTAAAAGTGATGGGTCACACGATGTCAAAAAGGGCTTTGTTTGGGGCCAGGCCCAATATTCTCTGATCCGAATTTTGGACCGTTAACTTCCATACACCCCGAAGTCCTACTTGGTGAAACGAAAGGGAAAGGGCAACACTGCAATTCTTCTTCTACCATTTTGCATTGCAGATTAAAATTGAATTTTGTGAGAAAATGGCTTCGGAAGACTTGAAGGCGGTGAAAAAAGAGGAGGAAAATAACAGCAAGAGTTCCGGTTCGAAAAAGCTCGCTACCTCCAACGTTAAGGTTTCAAAAGTTAAGAAGGAACCTAAAGTGAAGAAGGAAGAAGACAATGACGACGATGACGACATGCCCCTCACTAAAAGAACCTCCAATTCTAAGGAAGTGAAGAAGAAGAAGAAGGTAAAAGAGGAGGAAAAGAAGAAGAAAAAAGAAAAGAAGGTTTATGATTTACCTGGCCAGAAACGAGACCCACCTGAAGAGGTGTGCATTTTGCTTCTCTTCTCTGTTGTTCTTTTCTTACTTTTGAGTAATCAGTTTCTAACTCTTCCCATTTTTCAGAAAGACCCTCTCAGGATTTTCTACGAGAGTTTATTAGAGCAAGTTCCCACTAGCGAAATGTCTCAAATCTGGTGAGTTCTTCATTTACCAGCTGATATAGTGAAGGAAGGAACAGCATTATGATTCATCAATTGTGATTTTGTTTTCTTAATGTTGTCCTCCTCCTTTTAATTTCGTTAGTTCTTCTAGCTTAAATACTTGACTATGCTTCCCAGCAAGAGCACTGTTACCAATTGTTAGAGCCTGTGAAACACCGTAAAATATGCTTTTGAGTAAATAATGAGAGTAGAGACGGAAGAACAGTGAAATTTATCAGGGTCTAAGTAAGAAGCTAAATGCCCTATATAGAGTAAATTTGGTGTCAAGGATACACAAGAAGGCTAAATATCATATCCTTGGCAATCAAGTGGACTTTGTACAGTAATAGAATGCTCTTAATGTTTCACACGTATCCTTAAACTTGATTGAATAAAACCCTTTCATTTAGATGTCAGCATTAAGCTCAATAGTACTTTCCCAGCTTTTATAACACACAAGAATATCAAATTGTCTGCGCTAAAGTGAGGGTTATGATTGCTATTAGTTTCCTGACAAGGTTTTTTGACCCCTCTTGCACGAGTAATTTACCTTGTGATTGATCAATCTTCCATCCCTCTCAAAGGAGCGTTTGTTAGCTCAAAAGACCTAAACCCCAAAAGAGCTAAGCATACCTGCCTCTGTGGATTTATGGGGAAACTAAATGGAAATAGTGTATTTTGTACTCGTTGGTTTAACTTAATGCACGGTAAATTCTTTCTTGAACCTTTTCATAAGACTCCATCCACCCTTCCTGTCTATATTGGATTTGTGTTGTACTCATTTTGCTGTCTTTTGTGTGCCATCAGTTTCTGTATCATAGTCTTTATCACCGTTGCAAGCATCAAGCAATTATACTTTTCTTGCTTTTAATGTCATTTGTAGAAATTATTTCGCCTTACCTTCTCCCACTCTTTCTCTCTCCCTTGTTCCTTGAAATTGCAATGCAATGTCTTCTCGGGTTTAATTTTGATTCACCTGCAATGTAAATTGTTTTACACTACCTGTGAACCTTGCAGTGCCATATGTCAACAAACACTTGTAAACTTTTGTGACAAACCTTATTTATTTACTGCAACGAGTGACACTTGCGCTATTGAATTTTACAGTAACCATTTATCAAATGTAAAAGCCCTTATTTAAACAAGACAATCTTCTCTGCAGATTGAAATTTCTCCCATATCTTTTATATCCTGTGGAATGGAGGTGTAAAAGCTATCAGATCATTTATCTAAAAGAAAAAAATGGAAGATATTAAACAAGATACAATGCCTGTTTGAAACTGGCAGAAAAGAGCAGCTGTCTATCTGCTATCTTCCAAGCAATAAAAATACTTCCTGTAGTTAATAAAGAATAGAAGATTGTTTATTTCCATTAATGAATGCAATTGCAGGTTGATGGAATCGGGCTTGCTTACTAAGGAGATCGCCATGAAAGTATATGAGAAAAAGCAAAAAAGAGGTCTGCAACAGAAGCTCACTTCTCCAGTTAAGGCTATAGCTGCTATTAAGAGCAGTACCAAGTCTGTCACAGTTAAGAAAAATGGCCCGATCTCCCCTGTTTCTTCTGCTAAAAAGAAGACAACGAACTCCACTTCAAAACTCTCCAAGAAGCGGAAATCTAAGGATCTAAGCTCTGAAGATGATGAGGACGATGACTCTGATGATGAAGTTATTTTATCAGCAGCAAAGAGGAGAAAGCTTGCTTAATCACGCTCTTTATGACAGTGATAAATTGTTGCATTTTTTTACTACCATTTATTGCTGGTGACACAACTTGTAAGGCATGAATATTATATGACTTTTAGGAGGCATTTGATATGCAGTCCATTTTCATTCTTAAGAATTATGTTTCCTAGTAATCGTGATTTTTAAGAATGTGATAAATGTACCTAGTATGCCTAAATGTCTATGACATTTCTGGGAATTTTAGACAAGTATACTTAAAACTTTCTCCTTTCATAAGAATCTTGAATTCTTACCTCCTCTTATGAAAATATTTTGTACGAAAACACGATCAAAAAATTATTTTGGGGAACGTCTTTTAAAAAATACATACCAAATATAAGAATTTAAGATTTCTTAGTTAAGATTCTTAGGAAATTGAAAACAATCTTCTCGCAAAACACTTCCTTAATATATTGCACATGGTTTACAATCTATATATATATATGATCCAACGCTCATATCCCAAATTTTTTCGCTTGCATGCCTCCTTTGGGAAGCTCCATTTAAGCTACTCTCATGAGTTGCTGAAAATTATTTTATATAATTTTTCACACTGTCACAGCATTTTTGCTATTTTAAGTAATTAATCAACTTTCTATTTCAACTGAAAAACTCTACACAGTTTGTTGAATAGATCCTCCAACTTAACTTACACTAATTTTTCTCATTTGTGTGACAGTTTTATAAGAATACAATTAAAACATTGCTGGGATCCATCAAGAGTGAAAACGATGGAGTTGCTACTTGTAGTAGCTTGTGCTGTTCAATGATGGGCCATGGTATTATGGTATGATGAAAGTTTAGCAAGGTGCAACACAGAGGTTATGGTGTGTCGAGTTTCATACGGTGCCCAATGTGCATATGGATAAAATCAGCCCAAAAGCAAAAGAGTTGAGTCCAGTTGACCCAATCCATTTTAATAGGATAATCCATGAATTATAATAAAGAAAACCTTAAAGCAAACATTAGGACCCATCCTCTCTAATTTTCTCATTCCATAAGCCCCATTTATCACTTTAAGTTCTTTTCATGTTGATCTTCGGCGGCGACGGTCCCTCTTTGAATCTCTCTCTTCTGTTTACCCCCTCTTTCTGTATATATTTTTCTTATTTTTTCCAATCACTTTTTAGTTTTGTTGTATAACTGTAGTTTTTGTCTTTCTACTTTTCGTTCTTACCTTTCTTTGCTCTGGTTTTATTTTGCATGTTTTATCTCTTTTCAATATTTTTATATTTTGATTTTTTTTGTAATATATCTTTCTATTTTGAATAATAATTTCAGTTCTCTTCTTTTTTCCATTTTTTTATTTATATCATATTTTTATTATAGCCATCATGGGTGCAACACCATCTACCGTGGTTTTGTGGGTTTTTTTAGGCATGCTGTCACATGCCATTAAACACCGGTGTGACCATTGCTCTAAGTGTATCGAAGGTGACATGATCTCCAACTATGTGTAATTTTATTATTGGAATTGTTAATAATACAGTAACTCTGGCTTTTAAACTCTCAATGAGTGTTTAAGAGAAATTGTAATATATGACAGTAAGGTTTTTTTTTTCACACACACAGAGTCGTAATGTTTTCCTTTACTATTTTAATCAATAGTTGTGATTTCATTGTTCTTTCTTTTAAAATATACTTTTCATTTTAGACTATCTAAGTATCTTTTGTTGTTAAAAGGTGTAATTCAATTTCATTGTATTATTTGTGCTATTTTAATGTTATACTGGATCCAGAACCTAACAAGTAACAGACCAATGATTATTTTACTTGGTGTTTTCTTATAATATGTTTAATCCACCATGAAGAACGACACAATGAAAACAAAACAACATAGAAAAAACAAATAAAGTACAAGTAACTGGACTAATACACTATTGTTCCGGACTAAAATTATAGCGTATCTCCCATACCTGTAAATATTATAATTTAACTAACTCACCTTGTTGTCCAAAAATTAGTGGAAGACATGAATAACGATTTTATCAAAATAGAGATTAAGGGAGTGTTTGTTTTTTTTTATAAAAAAAATAGTTTTCTGTTTTTAAAAAAATACAAATTTTTATTGAATTTTATTTTTAAAAAATAATCAAGCATACTCTTAATTTTGTATTTATGTGAAATTTTATTTTTCCAATTTTATCATAACAAATCACACAATCTCATACCCTTCACACCTACAAAACGTTTTTGTCAATTCAAGTTTCGGAGTTTCTTTGTAAATACCCACACGACAACCAATGGAGAGCAGCAACATTAATATTGGGTAATAGTGAAAGAAATAACACTATCAATATATTTTAATTAAAATCAAAATTTAAATCTGAAGTTAATGAGATGTATGGAAATTTTTTCTTCTTTTTTATCTTTTTACTCCCTCTATTTTTCTTCTCCTCTATTTTTAAAAACAATACATGTATTAAAAAATGTAATTAATATTTTCTATATTCAAATTAGTTTTAATTTATTTGACATTTACCCTCTTATTTGTAATAACTGTTGTTAAAACTTATGAAAATATCCAAAAATGTCTTAGATTATCTTTTTAAGATTAAATTTTACATTTGTTATTAATGAATGAAAATATTATAATATTCATTCATCTTTAACATATATATATATATATATATATATAGTGAGAGAGAGAGTTTTAACTGTTTTTATTCTTTCTTTTACTAAACATTTAATACTATATGTTATTATTTAATACCTTATTATATATTATTTATACTTTTATTTGTTATTTGGAAATAAATATAAATATTATAAATCCCATCCATTATACTGATACTTGGCCAAAATAACTCCCACGAGCAATCCAATGTGATTACAAAAAAAACAGGAGGACAAAAAAAAAGACAGAAAAAGAAGAAGAAAATAAGTTGAAGCAAGCATAAACCCTAGTGACCTCAATGGGTGGACACGCGACACGTGTCAGGAGGTGGTGAGGGTGGGCATGGATTTCCAAATTCTGTGTTTTTATTAAAGAGCGAGAGGCTCTTCCTTCCAAAGGAAGAGTGAGATTTGGTAGAGAACAGAGGATGAAACAGGAACATGAACATGAACACCAACACCAACACCAACACGAGAGTGAAGTTGCTCAAATCCTTATTAAGCTCCCAAATCTTATATGGGAATCGGAGTGTGGCCATGGAATCCTTCCACTAAAGTGGGGTGGGAAGAGGAAGAGATCTACGATTGCAGTTACCATCAAAAGAGAAGCTTCGAGTCCTGCAACCCCGTTCTCCTTCTCTCCCAGTGAGTCCGATGACAACCCCACTACACTCTTCACAGCTAACCTTTCACTCAAAACGGTATTCTTCAAACGTTTTTTATAAGATTTACGTTTCTCTGTTTTTTTCTTCTTTCTTCCATCCCCCGTTATCTAATTATTGGATTTTCTTTTATTTCTGCTTGTTTAGAAGCGAGAACACTATCTCAGGATTATAGAACAACTCACTAAAGACAACGCTTTGCTCTGTCGGGTAAATCTCTCTCTTTTCTTTCTTTTCTGTTTTCTCGGTTAGCAAGTAATTGGGCTGTTTTCCTCAATTTTTGGACCCTCTTAAATAAAACTATTTAAAAAAAGAGAGAGAAAATTATTGCTCATGGGTTCTGGTTGATCTGTGAAAATCCTTAACAGGAGGTGAAGAATGTGAAGTGTTATTTTGACAAGCTGAAGGAGTTCAATTTGAAGTTGAAAGCAAGGAAGCAAGAGGTACTATTGCTCTACTACCATTTGCATGACAATTTTCGTGCTTATCCTCTCTTTTTTTAATTATTTGAAGATTTCTCCTTCTGGGTTGTATTTATGTTGCTTTATCTCTTTCCTGATGCTGGGTCCACTCCTTTATTTTGATTTACTGAATTACCATTTCTTTTTACAGCTATGTCTTGGCCCAAATCAAACTCATCTCTTACAACAGCAATTGCAATTCACCGCCATGCCGCACCTTCCGCCCTTCATGGGGAATCACACGGCTGGGGCACCCTTAATCACAGAGGCTGAGCGCGTTGTTCGGCAACCATGCGGACACGCAACGACGTCGTCGGGAGCGCCGTCCAACAGTGGCGGTGCAATGGGCCTGGGCCACTGCAACAGTAATAACGAGGTGGGCCCAAATGGAATTCCTGATCTGAATTTACCACTTGATGAGTCGATGACAATGGAGTGTTGTGAAGCGTCGGATGTGAATGTGAAGAAAGATCTGAGTAGGGCTGTGGCAGCTCAAGCTCGAAAGAATAGGCTTCAGATTTATAGGTTGAAGAATCCATTCGGAAATAGTAAAACCCGTTTTTCTTGTAGATGATGTGTTATATTTATTGCTATATATACATCCACATAATTCTTCTACCTTTTTTTCTTCCCGATTCCTTTTAAGCCATTATCTTCAATCTCGTTACTAACTGCTATTTGTTTTTCCTCCGCGAGGGAATTTAATGTGTTACTGTTTCACAGAATGTATATCAGGGAAGCGCTCTGGTGATTTTGAATCTTTCATGAATCATGATGATAATAACAGCGCTTCTGATTCCGAGTTTTAATGGCAATTTAAAAGCTCGTGCAATGGTATATTAACATCCCCTATTCACTACTCATTCCGTTTTTGTTTATTATTATTCTTTTCAATTTTAAAGGAATTTTTAAGATAATAATAGGAGAGAAAATAATAATAAAATTAACAATAACAAAAAAAAATTAAGATAGTAGAAAATATTATTTATATTTTTTCCGTTCATTGTATTGCCGCGTAATTTTATTGTGAATATTCTGATTGAAATATTGTTGCTTTTAATCTTACCTTGGGACTAGGATGAGTTTCAATATATTTCGCAAATGGAACATTGGAAAAAATAAATCAAATATTATTTTATGCAGTTGGGAATTATCGTGAGATGAATTGTTTTAACAGCCCATTTAACTATTTTCAACGCACATGGAGCTAAGGTTGACACACTGCAATATCTCTTGACTCAGAAAAGAAAATATTAAATTATTAAAAAAAAAAGGTAGTATTTTTTGTTTCTAAATATAGACCCCAAAAAAAAGATTCAATTTTTTTAAAAAATAGGCTAAGGAGCGCCGCCTGTGTTTTGTGTTTGAGTTAGGGTTTGTTTAGGCTTGTTGCACCTGTGCCGTGCACACGTGAGGGTTAGGGGCTGCAGTTTAGTAGAATCCAAATTCAATAGCATGCTGAGTTGTACTTTGTTTATTTTCTTGTACTGGATTGGGCCTGTTTTTAGGCTAGGCAACGCCTTTTTTTTTTTAATCGCACCACTCCATTTTTAAAACAAAATTATGTACTATATTTTAATAACTTCTAAAAATTAATTTTTGGAAGGGTTGTTTAAAATAGAAACCACCAGGATTAGTTTTCTCTGTACCGAAAGGAAAAGCCTCAAGTAAGATGTGGTCATAACTAGTTCTGAATTAGGAAGCTCATCTAACAATATTTGAAGTTTGATTGCCTTCTTTGCTTATCAGTTATCACGCAGCATGCGGAAAGAGACTGGTTAGTAATACTTTTTTTTTTTAACACATCTTAAATTATTTGTTACAAATTTTTAAAAAATTATAAAATTACAAGAAAAAAAATATTAAACTAAATTTGAGAAAAAGTAAAATTTATATAATTTTTAATAAATTTTAATTAATACTTAAAATTGTGTTTAAAAAAAGTTGTTAACGTTATTCTATTGATAGAAGTAAGATTTGAATATTATCCTCAAGCAGGATAAATTGAGTAAAGCAGTTGAAGGATTTTCGCAACTTTAGGAGCGTGACTCTAGGAAAAGTGTTTCAGCATGGAATAGTCTCAAACCAAAATTGTAAGCGAAAAAGATGTTTTCCGTTTGTGGAAATCTTTAAATTGTACCCAACAACTATAGCTACAAGTGAAATTTAAATAAATTTCTAGCATCATTAATTTATTCAGTGCACATAACTAGTCAACATTAAACATACTTGCAATATGCGAAGCTTTTTTGTAAACATAATTATAGTTCATGATAAATTATGTTACATTATACTATATATTTATATTTTAAATATAGAGAAAAAAATTGTAATATACCTTCAGACTTTCTGTTTCTTTCCTTGTATTATATTTTTGCACCAAAAAGTTGTGGGGTTATTATATATTTTCCAACTTTTGTTTTTGTTAAGAGCATTTGTATTATAAACGGATAGGCCTAAAGCCATGCCTAGTCTGTTCTTAAACAGGGAGAAAGCTAAACAGCACCTCAACATGTGTAAATAAGACCCAAAAGAGTGGAGGCCCATAAAAGCATTGATGGGCAATGAGTCAAGTCCATAGCCCACCGTGGCTGAATAAGGAAACTTCTAGAGCTTCCATCGTCTCCATTATTTATAATGATCGATAAATGAAGAATGAGGGCTGCAACAGTATCTCCATCTCATGCTGCATATCTCTATGTATTCTATATTCGCTTCGTCTTGATGATCGAAATAATATCGTATTCGGTCTCTGTGTAATTAGCATATTATTATATTTACTATTGTGTACACAAGTGGATGAATTTTGATTGTTAAGGAAGCAAATGATGAGAATTTATTTCGGGATTATGAGAAGCTCGTCTATTTGCGAGCGATGTTTATCCTCATACTTCCATGACTCTGATGCGCTTCCATTATTCAGCTTTATCGAATTTCAGATCCCTCTCCCTGTGTCATTTAATAATTCAAATAGTTAGAATCGTAAAGTTTTATTGCAATTCTTTTGTTTTATGACTCATCTTAAATTATTTGTTGGTAACGACTGTCATTAAATTTGTTCTCGCGGTTGAGAAATTATTAATTATTATCTGCAATTTTTTAATTTTTTAAAAAAATGATTAAAACATCGATTGTATCTTTAACAAAACTTCAATTGTATACCCATTTTATACATTTATTTTACTGTTTATTTTTTTAATTATCCTTCAAAACCAAATATATGATTAGGTTTCGTTGTGTCGGCCACACTCGACATGAAATGCAGCTGTGTTAGGCTTTAGATAAATAAATTGATTGATTCCCTTGATGACCCAAATTTGATATTGCTCTACCAAATGCTGTGGAGTTGCAAATATCACGTTATTGCAGAATGGTCAAGTTATTTATATTCATTTTATTTACGATTTATACTGGGAAATATGTTCATGATTTGAGATGCATATTGACCAGTGGGTTCAAATTTTTTTGATTGACCGATTTCTACTTGCGTACTAACTTCATTAGAACAGGGGAGGAAATAATTACATGTTAGAGTTAAGAATATAGTAGGTTAGAATTCATTTATATATGAAAATAAGATTATGGATACAAATAGAGTAGGCTAGAATTGATTTACTTACCTTAACTCGTTATGAAATAATCTCGTCAGTTGTGCTCTAATTTATTACTTTTACAATTAAGGATTTTTTTAAGTGTCGGATGAAAAAATAAAATAACTATAATCATTTTCATAAAATCAGATTGCGGATAAAAATTAAGATTATCGTTTCTTGTTCATTTATTTACCCTAACTCAAAATGAATTAACTTAGTAAGTTATGCTCTGATTAATTACTTTTATAATTTAGGTAAAAAATATTTACCCGCAGTATTGAAATACAAAAGGACGAGAACGGCGATGATCTGACACGCCCGCCCCACTTTTAAGCCCCTCAGGACAATGGCAGGGCTTCAGGGTATGTAAAGGAAAATAGGAAAAAAAGAAAAGGTCCAGTTTTTTAGTGCAACGCGAATTGGGAGGAAACAAACTTATTCATACTTGACCGAAAAAAAAACAAAACACATCCATACACTTGCATGCATAGGAATTGGAGTATAGAATAATCAACTATTGTCTCACGGGGTACATTCCAAACAATTGAAAAGTAGTACATTTAAAAGCGAAATCGGCAAAATATAAGGCAGCAGAGAGAAAAGAGAATAAAAGAGAGTTCATATGGCTGTAGATACACGAATAGCAGCAAAACTAGATCGGTGCCAGTAGTTACCATTAGGGCATTGCTCAAGTTTAATCCAACTACTACTCGTCGTAATGCTCAGGCTCCTCCTCTTCGTACTCATCATCCTCGTCTGCAGTTGCATCCTGGTATTGCTGGTACTCTGCTACCAAATCATTCATGTTACTCTCTGCCTCAGTGAACTCCATCTCATCCATTCCTTCCCCAGTGTACCAGTGCAAGAAGGCTTTGCGCCGGAACATTGCAGTGAACTGCTCACTCACCCTCCTAAACATCTCTTGAATTGATGTTGAGTTCCCAATGAAAGTGGATGACATCTTCAAATTCTTGGGTGGAATATCACACACACTGGACTTTACGTTGTTGGGAATCCATTCGACAAAGTATGACGAATTCTTGTTCTGCACATTGATCATCTGTTCATCCACCTCTTTGGTGCTCATCTTTCCCCTGAACATAGCAGATGCAGTCAAGTATCGGCCATGTCGGGGATCAGCAGCACACATCATATTTTTGGCATCCCACATTTGCTGAGTCAGTTCTGGGACAGTAAGGGAGACATATTGCTGTGATCCACGGGAAGTGAGAGGCGCAAACCCCACCATAAAGAAGTGAAGACGGGGGAATGGGATCAGATTGACAGCCAGCTTCCTGAGGTCAGAGTTCAGTTGTCCAGGAAACCTCAGACAACAGGTAACTCCACTCATGGTAGCAGAAATCAGATGGTTCAAATCACCAACTGCAAGCAAACCATAGGAGAGAAATACACAATCGTTATTATTTTCTTGTATGCCTACTCTTGAGATTGATTCGGGGCCTAGGACAGAGAATATAATACTTACAGCTAGGGGTGCTGAGTTTTAATGTCCTAAAACAAATGTCATAAAGTGCTTCATTGTCCAGAACCATGCACTCATCTGCATTTTCAACCAGTTGGTGTACAGATAAAGTGGCATTGTATGGCTCCACAACTGTGTCAGAAACCTTCGGAGATGGGAAAACAGAGAAAGTGAGCATCATTCTGTCTGGGTATTCCTCCCTAATCTTTGATATCAAGAGTGTTCCCATGCCAGAACCTGTGCCACCTCCAAGCGAGTGGCAAACTTGAAAACCTGACAAAAAATGAATTTAAATTTCAGAGTTAAGAATGAATAAATGATGACAAAACTTGCAAGTTCACAAATTAGTGTAATCCTGAGACAATTATTAAACCGTTAAAAACAATATTTCCAGAAGCAGGTACCAATTATGAGCCACATCACATATGGAAGCATTTTAATAAATTTCACAATCTCAAAGAAGCAACATTTTTAGGCCATGGAGCATAGCAATCCTGTTCTGTTCAGAGTCTTGGTAGGGTAAGGAATCATGCTCACAGTAGCTATAGACCACTAATACAAGCTGCTATCTAATTAATAAATCATAATGTGGCAAAAAGAAACAAAACTTTGCTTCATGAATCTGCGTTGCTTTATTCTGCAGGCGGCATTCCAATTCAATCTATGAAATCAGATCCAGGTGGTAAATGGTAAATTAATATACTACAGCGACTTGCTCCATGTACCTAGAGATCCAAGTTGAATACACAATTCCATGTATTGCGTACATTGCTAATACCAATTACAAGCTTAACTCCAGTGTTTTATTGACTATTAGTCATAAGAACATAACATACCTTAAATTTACTTTGGTAAAGTTGCTACAAGTAAACGCACAACGTAGGTGCATTGTAATAGGACCATTTTATTTTAATTATTGCTTCATATCTCACCCTGTTTTGACAATCAATTTAAACATTACTTACCTGAGAAAGTAAAGATAGATAGTTGACCTGTTAGAATGTTTTTTTCCGGTGATGGGGGCAGAGGGGTACTAGTGTAAAACAGTAGTCAAATATCAGGCCACCATAGCAGGAAAGAGCAGATTTTATATAGTTTAGTTTAATTAATTACGCATTATAAAAAGATAACGTGGTCCCTGCATGTCTTCACTATTGACAACAGGGACCATGTTAACAGCTCAGCCCTGTCATTTTCTCCCAAAAACAAGCAATCTGTTTGCCAAATGTCAACAAGTAAAAGAAATTGAGAAAGCAATTATTACAGCAGAAAGATGACATAAAGAAAATCCCGATACTACTTCAGATCTACTATTATTCCTTTATTTATTATAGATCTGCAGATAGCAAATAAGAGGCGTTAATGTCATACAAATATTCCCCCCTTCCTTTGCATATCAGGAACTTGATAGAATGGCGAAAAATATTTCTCAATGGTTATTTCCCACATTCAACGTATTTAGAGTTCGGTTATCAAGACAACGACACCATACACGATTGATCCATAAAAATTAGTCATCATAAAGTGAAATGGAACTCTTTAACAGCAAAGTTTTTATGCGGATTGAATTGAGCTTGGCATTGGATCTCCCAGGAACATAACTATATCAGCGATCTCAGTGTGCGCATTCTCCAGTTCGGATTTAATTAAAATGTAGGGTTCAACTTATACTGTGTTTATCACTAAACACTGAATCCAGTGGCTAAGATCTAAGTCGTCATCGTCCATTGGATTCAGAGAAATTTGTAGATCTATTATACTGACAAATCACCGTTTGAATAAGACAGTTTTTAAAAAATAGAATAACCGCGAAAGAACCACAAATATCAACGACACAAAAACAGAGAAAAGTAAACACAAAATTTTAACGGATCTGCAGGTGCAACGTCGCGCAAGCATTATTGCATTCGAAAATAGAAAAAACAAAGACAACTCGCTGGCATCGTAGAATGTGAATATATACCTTGCAAGCAATCGCAGTTTTCAGCCTCCTTTCGAACGACATCGAGAACAGAGTCGATCAACTCGGCGCCTTCGGTATAATGACCTTTGGCCCAGTTATTACCGGCACCGGACTGGCCGAATACGAAGTTATCGGGGCGAAAGATCTTGCCGTAAGGGCCAGATCTGATGCTGTCCATTGTGCCAGGTTCAAGATCCATGAGCACCGCCCTGGGAACATACCTTCCACCAGAAGCCTCATTGTAATACACATTGATCCTCTCGAGTTGGATATCGGAATTGCCTTCGCCGCTGTACTTTCCGGTGGGATCGATGCCGTGCTCATCGCAGATTACCTCCCAGAACTTGGAACCGATTTGGTTGCCGCATTGGCCTCCTTGTACGTGCAAGATCTCTCTCATGGTTGCGACGAAGAAGGAGAGATTTAGGGTTTGGTATTTATTTGGAAGAGGGAGGGAAATGAAATGAAATGCGACAAAATGAAATGAAATGCGAGGGGTTACGTTAAGGGTGAGGAGAGTGCAGTCATTTATGGAAGGAGAGAGAAGAGGGATATTCGGAGGTTAGGATGGTAATAACGAATGGCGGGATATTTTGTTTTCGAGTGCGGTGTCCTGTGCCGTTCATTCTTCAAGGGTGACAGCCATGTTACCGCCACCAACTGTACCAGCGCATAACTTCCCTCACGTTATCTCTCAGGCCCCACCTTTCTCAACCTCCTTTCCCAAATTACATTTCCACCCATTCCATGATTGCTTCTATTCGGTGCATTCCTATTTTTTAAATGCATTCAGATCGTCAATAATAATTCTTATTTTTAGTTTAAATATTTTCAACTTTACCACGTGTTTTTCTGTTTTTTCTTATTTTAAATGTTTTATTTATTCGTACCTTTAATTTTTAAAAATTCAATTAACTAATCTTCTTATGTCATCTAAATAAGTTAGTTCTTTAGGGGTATAAAATTATTACATTCTTTTTAAAATCTGATTCCTCTATGCTCACCCGAGGTCTTTTTTTTTTTTTTTTTGTATTTCCTTTGTTTACCTTTTTTTTCCTATGGACCATATATATTTTTGTGTTTGCTTACGTGGATGATACGAGCCTAAATAACTTCATTTAGGGGACTTATATTAAAGATAAAATACAGAATCCAATATGCATGAATTGATATTAATCCCAATTAGATAATTCGGATGACAAAATCACATTAAGTAAAACATCAATTCAGTTTTTAAAATTTAAATATCATTAATTCTGTAAATAAAATAATTGTCTGTATTATAAAAAAATTATTTTTTTTTGTCGACCATTAATCATTTCAGCCCGTAAATTTGACCCGGGCAGACGAATAACATCAATATTAGAAAAATGTCAATTTAGTCTCAAAATATTATAAAGTTAACATCAGTGACATCAAGATTTTATCACAAATAACATCAATAACATTAAGTCTCTAAATTTAATTAGTATTATCAATTTAGTCCTAAAATGATTAAAGAAGCAACGTCAATGATTTTGGTCCTTGGTGTTAGAAAAATGTCGTAAACTAAATTGACAATGTGCCACAAAACCATTAATGTCGTGAGTTCTAAAATGCTTGGCATGTGGTTATTAAAGTTACTTTTCAAGTTTATAGACAAATAAAAACACAAATTAAAGATGAAGATATAAAATGTGCATGTAAGGCGATGTAAAAGTAAATAAGTGTTGTAATTGAATGGAGCGGGGAAAAACAACTTCATATATTCTATGCGTTGTTTATGCCAAAGTGTCAACAAAAATACTCGTTATGCACCAATATTTATACGTATAAACAGGTAATTATCTTCACTGAATATGTCTACCTCGTCTAAAACCTTTTAAAACCCACATTAACAACAGTGTACGGTCATAATTTACAACAATAATACAGATAATTGTTATTATTGAACGAGTTATTTGATTGATATTTGTTTTGGGTGAAATTACATGTTAATTTCACTGTGACTTGTACTATATTGAGACTAATTCCAAAAGTGATATGCAGTAATCAAAGGGTCATTCTTTTCTACATCTTCATTTTTTAGATACACGTTCTTCGTTTGTTTTGTTTTTTTTAGAAATTACTCTTGTCTCTTTTACACTTCTTTAAAAATATATATCTTTCAATCTAATCTTGTCGCTACCAACATTAATTATCAAATTCTTTACCTGTACGAACAAATTGGCTACTTATTTAAGCAATTTTTTGTAAACATTGGAAGAAAAAAAATGACATTTTCGGTTTTATTGTTTTGTGAGAAAGGCAATGAAAGTTACTTTACATTTTTCAGAAATTTATTTTTGGAAATTATGTTTAAAAATCAAGGCGATACAGAAATAACAGGTGCCGGAAGCATTTATCAGCCATTCACAACGACTCAATCCATTTTAAAATTCCGTTCATCAATTGCTTCTATTATTGCATGTGACCCAAACCGAATTCAGACGGTTCAATGACATGATATGTAGCATTTAATAATGACTTGTAGAGTAATTAATCAATTAATCTAGTTTTTATAAAATTTTAAATATGAAAGTTATTTACAAGTCAATTTAACACATTTAAAAAAACTTATAAATTAATATTTAAGTGATGTTAACAACAAAAGATTATTAATAATTGTATACATTAATAATTAAATTAATTGGTGATTATATATGTTGAAAAATAAAATAATAATTGATTAATTGTTAAAACTATGGGAATTAAAATTATTGAGATGTATGTAAGAGTAGTTTTAAAAATTTATAAAGAGTGCAAAATAAATTTCCAATGGAAGTCATGCTCGTTTTTCAGCACCTCAAAATGTTATTGTCAATTTATATACTGTTTGACAAAAAATGAAACGGCCCAGCCCACTAAAAGAAAGTTATCCATGTCATCTGTATCGTACTTTCGAACAAAAAAAAAGGTATTATGACAAGTTTATGAGAGTATTATTTTTAATAATTTAACCCGCATAATTTGGTTTTCTATATAAAGTCAACAAAAATGGGGTAGATTGTTAATAATGTTGGTTGAAAAATAAAAAATATTTTATCTATTTTTATGGATAAATGGAGTAAGTGAGTTAATTATTAAAATTTTTTTATATATATAAAAATTTGAACTTAAAATTTTGTTTAAACGATATTGAGTCGCTTATTATTTAGATCAATATCTGTTAATATTAATACATTATTATTAAACAAGTTTTATTATATTAAAATATAAGATTAATTTTAACACGTTTAAATATATTTTTATTATATTTTGTATTGTATTAAAAATATAAAGTATAGTAGATTTTCATCCTCAATAAGATTTTACTATTGTTTTTGGATGCGCGAGATTAATCTTAAATGGCAATGTTGGCATCCTCTTTATTGTGGAGATTATAATAATATCATTTATTTAATAAAATTTAATGTGCATTGATGTTTTACTAAATTAATGTATCTTATGTTCACCATACGCGCAACTCTCCATACTTCTGATGCAGTCTTAACTATTGTAAAGTGCGTAATACATTTAATAAATATTAATGATGCATTAATGCTTTATTATTTTATTGATGAATTGATGTATCTAATGTTCCTACACGCAATCCTCGATCCATATACTAATGTAGATTGAATTTTAGCTATGTTAAAGTGCACACGAATAAATACTCGTTGACAAAAAAAAAAAAAAAAACTTTTATAAAATTGAAGAAAAGCTTTGGGAGAGCCGTGGTGGAAATAATAAGGCCGCGAGGAAATAATGTAACATTTACTTTTTTTTATTTAATAATAACGTATCGATATTTTAACAATTCTTTATATTATTATTTGATCATGAATTATTGTATGAGTGTGTAAGAGATTTTAGTTTTTACAATAATTGATTTAAAAATTATGTTTTCAGGATACTTTAACTTGTTATTGTGATTGTTGAAAGAAAAAAAAAAGTTTAGAAAAGGCCTCAACCTTAAAACGCGTAGATGGCCCAACATCAAAAGCTGAGACGTTGTCTTATATTTTCTTTCGTTTGACAAAAGAAAAACTTTTTCCTTCTTAAACTCATTTGCCTTGACCCAAAAACAACTCATTTGCCAATTACGAAAAAAAAAAACTGCTAATTAAATAACCAAGCAGGATAAATTCTATAAAAGAGTTTGAAAACTTCAAAACACACATAAAATTTTAATTTCTTTTAAGCCCACGTTATATTTCTAATTAATATTTATAAAAATGTTAAGAAGACGTTTTCTATCTTACTTCCTCCTCTAATTAGACAGTAGAATAGTGTTAATAAAAAAAAAATTTAATAGAATATATAAATTTATTAAAAACTACAAAAATATAAATAAAAAATATTGATTTAAGAGTAAAATAAAATAAAATATATATATTTTTATAAACTTTTTTTTTGCTAGAATATTTTTTTATAAACTTTAACTATCAGTATATTAAAAGTAATATATCTAGTTCATTTTGTACAAATTTATATACTGAATATAAATAATAATATTGCAAAAATTTCCTCAGACTACCCTTCCAAAAGTTTAAATTGAATTTAAACCGAAATTCAATTGCTTATATTATATGGGAAAGATAATTTTTTATTTATTTATCTTATTTAAGAGATATTAAGTTATTTAACATTTAGATAATTTCATTGGCTGATATACATGATATTTCATTTCACGATGCTATAATGTAAGGAATTTATTTATACCAAATGACTATTTTTATTTATTAGGAAAGTGATCCCTGCGATACACGAATAAATTATTATGTTATAGTATAATATTATAATTAATAATTATAAAATAAAAAATAATTCTATAAAATATTTATGATAATATTTAATTTATTTTAAATTTTAAAATTAATTAATATATATTAATATTATTACTAATAAAATGATTTCATATATTATATAAAGATTTATAATATATTTTTAAATATTTTTAAATTAATTTTAAAAGTAAAAAGATTAAACTCAAATAAAATTTAAATTTATAAGATTATAGATTTAATTCTATAAAGTTTTAAAATACTTTTAAATTATTTTAAATTTTAAAATTAATTAGTATATATTAATATTATTACTAATAAAATAATTTCATATGTTATATAAAGATTTATAATATAATTTTAAATATTTATAAATTAACTTTAAAAGTAAAAGGTTTAAACTCAAATATAATTGAATTTATAAATTATAAATTTAATTTTATAAAGTTTTAAAATACTCTTATAATTAATTTGTAATAATTTAACATGTATATATACATATCACAACATAAGAATTCTTAATAAAAAAATAAATTTAAATATATTTAAAATATTTTAAGGTAAAAATTATTGAAGAAATAAAATTATATATTTTATTTTATCTTATAAAATTATATAGCACACAATTTAAGGATAAAAATAAATAATTTTTTTATTAAATAAACCTATTTTGTATTTCTGAAACTATTATTATATATCAAGTATCATAATTTAATCTCTTATTATTGAATCGTATATTTATTAATTAAATATATATATATATATATATGATTTAGTTTTAAAATAATTATACTTTAAATATTAAATTAATTATTTATAATATAACAGAAAGATAAAAAATATTAAATGAAAATAAATATATGTGACTTTAAATATTATAAATATTATTATAAAAAATTTAATTATAGATTAGTAAATATATTTATATGTCACAAAAATTTGTTTATATTATAATTAGTATATATTAATATTATAAAATTATAATTTAAATATATAAAATATAATAATAAAATTATATTATATTGAATAATATCAAATATAAATAGATTGAAAAATAAGATAAATAAATTTTCATATGCAAATTTTATATACTTTATATATTTTAAATTTTTGAATTAAGATTTAAATAGAAAGTAAAAGAGAAGAATAATTTTATTGAAAACAAAAATGAATCTTTATATTAATTAAAATTACACATGTTGATATAATATAAAATTTATGAGTCACATATAAAATATAGATAAATATTATGATAAGAAAAACTTTATAATAAAATTTAAACTATTTGAAAGTTTAAAATTAATTAGCATATGTTAATATTATTATTAATAAAAATATTAGTTATTTGAAATAAAGAAATATAATATAAAACTTTATAAAGTAATTTTCTTTTCTATTGACATTAATTAAAAAGGAAAGTTATAATTTTTATAATAAATCTAATTTATATTTTGAAAGATTTCCTTGTATACAAACTTTTTAACAGTTTTTGTACTTTTTTCATATAATATTTAAATTACAAATACTAAATTAATATTAATTTTTATTATTCTATTGTTGTATGACCTTTTAAATATACAAATCAATTAATTATAATTTATTCATTTTATTATTCTTCATGAATGATCCTATATGTTAATATTAAGGTTAAAAAGAAAGTACAAATATGTTAATATATATACACGCTAAATAAAATAAATTTTTTTATCTTTATTAAATATTTTATGTTTGTTCATATAGCTCTCATTTGATTATTTATAACAGATTCAAATGTAACATAAATGACCATTAGAATATATATATATATATATATATATATATATATATATAGTTTATGTAGATGATGTATTAATTTTTTCAAAAGGAATCAACCGACATATACAACACTTAAATAAATTTATAGACTTAATAAAACAAAACGGGTTATGTGTATCTGCTAAGAAAATAAAAATTTTTCAAGAAAAAGTTATATTTTTAGGATTCAATATTTATCAAGGAACCATAACACCTATACAAAGATTTATAAAATTTGCTGATAAGTTTTCAGATCAATTAAGAGAGAAAACTCAATTACAAAGGTTTTTAGGGTATTTAAATTATATGGCAGACTTTTTATCAAATATTAAAATAATATGCGCTCCTTTATATAAGCATCTCAGGAAGAATCCCCAACCGTGGAGGATTTTGATTTTGTTTTCTTTTATTAGCTTTCCTAATTATTCTACTAGAAGTTTGTATGGGCCCTATTCCATATTGTGTACAAAAGCTTTCTAACTCAGTTTTTTCTATTATTTATTGTTTTCTAATTTGATTTTATAATTTTATGTCTCCACATATTTTTATTCCTGTATCTATTACAAAACCATGTAGTTGTCCTAAAGTTAATGTTCTATAATCAATATGTTCTCCTAATCTATTTTTTATGTTTTCTATGACTTTTGCTGCGAATAAAGAGAAATTCCACATATAAATCTTTCTTTCCAATATGGTTCATTAGCGTCTTCTAACATCATTACTTTTGACATAAACATATCCCTATACCAAGTATAATCAGTCATAGTTGGGCAGCTAAGTTTATGTAATTGTTCTCTTACTCTTTCTCTGAATACTATAGGATTTCCTGTAAAGTGTAATAATATTGTATAAATAAGTGTTACAACAACATCTTGTTTATTATTTTCTTGTTTAATGTGTCCTAATATAAATTCTTTATCGGCAGGGGTTACATAATTATCCCACCAGCCTCTAAGTTGTCTTGTGAAACCTTGTACAATGGCTTCAGCTGTTACTCTATCAGAGGCGTTTCTCATTTTGTAAGCAGTGGCCGACATAGCCATTTATTGTGTAATATCAAAAATTTGTTGTTCAAAAGCACCATCAAAATTCCATTCAACAATATCATTACCTCCATAGGAATTTTGTACAAAATATGGCCTATTTTCTAAGGCAACATATAGTAGAGTAGGCCTATTGTAATAATGTTTTATCTTTGGATGTTCATAAATTTTATTTATTTCTAGAGTATTTATTGTTTGTTTATCTATACTTAACTTAGCTATTTTTGTTTTTATTTCTTCTATATCTAATTCAAGTCCAGGTTTCTTTCTTAATTCTTTCATGGCTTGTGCGGACATAGTAGTAATTGGATATATTAGTTTATCTAAATAATGTAATTTTTTAATATTATTATTACTACTATAATTTTCTTTATTATTTTCTATTCTATTTAATTGATTAGTCATTAAGTTTATTATTGTATTAGAATAATTTAATTGTTGATGTATTTTATTTATATCTTTTTTATTTATTGGTTCACTATTGTCATTAGTCTTCTTGTAAGGACTTGCTTCTACTTCTTCATTTTCTACTTGTATCTTTATTTGTTCTAAAGGAGGATACTCAACCTCTATTATTTTTCCTGTGGTGGTTTTTCATATATTTTTAATTTTTTGTAAAGGATTTATCTCCTTATTAAATGGATAATTTATATTATTTTGAATACAATATTTTTTCATCCATGAGAAAAAATAAGTATTTATTTATATTTTTCTAAATATTTATAAAATTTTTCTCTAATTTCTGCCCTTTGTTGTTGACTAAATGTTTCTATTAACCAAGTTTTTCTATCTATGTTGTGTTCTCTATTTATGTCTTTTTTAATCTATTTTTTATCTATAGTAAAAGGTTCAGTTTTTTCTATAGTATTTAAAACTTGGAAAGCTGTTGGACTATAATTTATTTCATAATTTTGGTCATAGATTGAAATAGAAACTCTCGGTCTAGTTATATTGTCTATTTTAGTTAGGTCTATATCTACTGTTGATTCACTAATAGAATGTCTTGAGAGTTCTTTAATAGTGGATGGTTGTGTTATACGAATCGATCTAGACCTATTCATTCTTAGTCTAAACCTTTCTGATTCTTCTATTATATCTCTTATCTCTGTATTTTCTTGTTTAATAGAAGAGGGTTCATAAAAAACCCATTCTTCTGGTATGGTTAATTGATAATGTCTTAATCTTTTAGATACCTGTACTAAACTTCTGTTGAGATTGGCTTGTATGACTACAGTTTCATCTCTATTAATTTGCCTATTTGCTTTAAATCCATAAGGGATTCTGGTAATTTTGTAATAGACTCTATAGATTACATGAAATGGATCAAACGAGCCATCTACTATATTTTCTTTTATTTTTGTAAATATTTTTATAGCTTTAAATGTCTTCTTATTGTCTAAAGACATTAATATATTGGGGTAACAATTAAAGAAAACTGGCCCATCATGTAAATTACTTTCTAAAGCTGCTATTATTGATTCACTTTTATTTTGTAACTTCATATCTCTTAATAGTACAAGTATAGGAAGATCTACTCCTATCTTGAAGTTTGGTTTAACTGCTAATTGTATTAATCCTATATGGATAAATTTAAAACATTCTTGTCTATGATTTTGTATAAGTTTATCTTCTAGAAGTTGTATTGCATTATTTAATTTTGTTCCAGGATAAGAATATTATATTTTGTGAATTTGTTCATGATTATTTCTGAACGACCAAACAGATCTATCTTTGTAAACATATTTTTCTTCAACTATAGGAATTGACCAATCATGTAAAGATTTTTCTATATCATCTATGGTAATTTGTTGAGGTGTTGTTGAGGAAGAGGAAACTATTTGTGAAGAGGAAGAATTTTCATCTTCTGCTCTCATTACTCTTGTAATTATCTCTTTGTTTTTACCTAGAGCTAGATTACTCATTGTTCTTAATAAATTCGCCATCTTGAATTCTAAAGGCTACGGGAACACCAAGGCTTACCAACGGTTTTACTGCCCACACTAAGGACTTACTATCGAGAACACCCTCTAGGTTTACCAACGTACACACAGCTCTCATTGCTACCCATTTGGATTCTAAATAACAAACTTATTTTGAACAAATTATAAACAACTCAAGATATGGCAAAAAGAAGACTACGAGAGTAATGATGTGCATATGATGATCAGTTCTAACCTCTCTCTCTCCCCTCCTGAAATCAGAACCCGTTTAGGCTCTTATACCAGTTTTATGAGGATCGATGCAGTTCTGATTTTAATGTAAACATAATGAATTAAAAAGGAAGTTTAATTAAATCTTTTGAGACTCTTCTCATGTCTCTTAATATTAAAAACTTTTCAAAGGTATTGTTTGATCTATAAAATTCTTTTTGACATTTTTTTAAAAGAATCCTAAAATCATGTGGATGCACTATTAAAGTAACATTGCCAAACTCATCAATATAATACGACATTATGAATGATAATATATTGAAATTTTAATAAAACTTACAATATTGTAGTACAAACTTCTTGTAAACCCAGAAAGAAATTGATAATCTTTACAAGGGAAGGTTTTCTTATAACTATTGAGGGTAGGATGTTTGCTCGTGCTTTCAAATAAGTTTGAGCTTATAATTTATAGTATAAAATTTTACTATTCTAAGATTCTCTCTTATCTTTTTTTGTCAAGTCATTTGTCTTCTAGTGTAATTATTTATTTTTTTGTCAAATCTTCTTTTTCTTTATGTTTTTCTTGTGTTAAATCTTCTTTTTTTTTATGTCGAGTCTTCTTTTGCTTTTGTCAAGTCTATTGTCTTTTGTGGCTACAGAGAGATTTCATAGCAATCATCTTCATTATCAAAATAGCCATAGTCATTGTCACCTGCTGGACTAAGGCTTCTTCTGTTGTCTTGATCAAAGGTTATGCTGGTAACTTCTGAAGATATGGTTTCAATGATTTTCTTGAACTCCTCTTCGCTTCCAACTGTGCTTAAACTAGCCAGAAATCTTGCTTTTTGTTGAAGAAAGGCTTGTTTTTGTTTATCCTTGATCACGGTCTCATTTAAAGAAGGATGTTGAACATTGTTATGTACCCATTGTATAATTTTCTCGGTAGTGAGTAAATCTATATCAAAATTAACCCACCACTTAACTTTTATGGTTCTTATTAGTAACTGTATTGAAGAATCATATTCTAGCTTGGCAGAATCATACTGTCACATTATTATTCATGAAATACCTTATGAGGCTATGAAAGAAATGAATTTATATGGTTCTTGAAAATTGGTTTTTTCTTGGAAATGAGCTAAGGCAATTTGAGCTCTTTCTGGTAGAATTTGTTTAATTGCACCAAGCTGAAAACTATTTTGAAAAATATAAAGAAATCCCTTTCCTGAACCAAATGAACCAGGAATGGGTGTCTGGTCGAAAAAATAGAAATTTCTCCCATGCTTTCATATAATCAAAGTAATTATATTGTGGAGGCTGATATTCTATTGTAAACTTTCGATAATAGTATAGGTGTTGTCCCCACTCTTTTGGAGTGAGTATCTGACAAATTTTGAAAAAATAATTTCTTTTTTCCCATTTTTCTTATGAGTTAATTTTATTGATTTTGAATCAATAAGGATTAGCTCATAAAATTCTCTTTTTTGTTCTGATGATGATGGAACTACATGACAATCTTGAGGAAAAACTCTTTTTGCTATTTCAGAACGATTTAATTTAAACCATTATGCTTCTATTTCCATTATAGGAAGGCCATATGGTTTTTCAAAGTACTTTGGAGTCTTATCAGTTATTGTGGGTCTTTTATAAGCAGATTCTGCCCATGATGGTAATTTTCTAGTTAGGGTAGTGGCTGTTTGGGAATTTTGTCCTGGTTTGGCTAAAACTGTATATTGTTTGGTTAATTCTTGTGCTTGGATTTGAGTTTTATTTTATAATACTTGTAAGCAAGTTATTGGCTTTTTACCTTTATCTCTGGTGGGGGGTTTTTGGTATTTATGGTTCACTCTTTTTTGGTAGGGCATAGTTGGCACTAGTCATTTTCAACATTTTTCTTGTAAAAATTCTCTTGTTAAATAATCTGATAAAAAGTTCTTTTCTCCTTTAATATGTTGTATTTTGAAATAAAAAATAGATAATAATGCTTGCCATGTGGCAAAAATATGTTTTGAAACTAAGTTTTAAACATCTTTTTGTAAAACAGAAGGTGCTGCTTTGCAATCAGTTCTTACTAAAAATCTTTTGTTAAATAAATCATCTTGAAATTTTTGAATGCATAAAACAATGCTTAAAATTTCTTTCTTAACAGTAGAATATTTTTGTTGTGCAGGATGCCATATTCCTGAATAATATCTTATAACTTGTTCTGTTTTAGACTCTGGTAATTTTTGTTTAAGAATTCTCCCATATCCTAGATCTGAGGCGTCTGTTTCTACAATCAAATAAGCTGAAAGAAATTTTTAACTCTCTCTCTCTCTCTCTCTATATATATATATATATATATATATATATATATATATATATACTCATCAATTCTTATTCATTTATTCCATTATTCCTCGTTAATTATATACAAATTATCAGTTTTCAAGAATAAAATTTAAAGTAAATCATTTATATTAAAATTTAAAATTATATTTAACTGCTAATTATATGCATTTCACTTCATTATTTCAATACAAAACATACATAATTTGTCTCAATTATTCCATGTATATATGGTCATGCTTTGAGCTTGGAGCAAATCATCTTCTATTGAAACAGAAGAGTACCCATCGAACTTAATACTTGACTTATACCTGCATCATTCATATTCATCTTATACGACAAATTGGATAGCTTATAAGTTAACAAAAACAGGAAACATCATGAAAAACATAATGATGTCTCTATAAATAAAAAATAATTAAAATACTTACTTATTCTTGTAATCAATAGCCTCTTTTATGTTAAGATTGATATACAACATTGTCTCATTATAAACATTTGATACGCCTAAAGTTCCTGAAACAACTATGAAATATAATTTATTGATAATAATAACTATTACACAATTAAAAAGAGTTCAATATAGATAAAGAATCATACCACCAAATGTTTTCACTTTACATAATTGAATAATCATAATAGGTAAATCATTAGAATTTTCATTCTTTAAAAAACAACCATTTGATCATCAAACTCCTCCCATAAAGTGCAAACAATTCTCTAATTCTTACGAAACAAATTCAATATAATATAATCTTAATTAGTATAAAGTAATGAAAGAGAAAAAATATTAAACAAATATTTTAGCCATTAAAATATGTTATAAAATAATACTCAGTTCAAGTCATTGAGAATCAAATCAATATATTTGATTTTCTTTTCACTTTTTTCTATGTCTTTTTTTTACTTATTTTTTTAATTTTATAATAAACTTAATTTAAAGTTCAAGAGTTTTATATAATTTTATCAGTTATTAATTTCTAATAATAAAATTTAAAATAAACATTAATATTAAGGTTTAAATTTGTCACAAAAGATGCACTTTTTGAATATATAAATACTGCTAATTAAAAATAAATACATTTAATTAATTTAAATTAAATTATTTAAAACGACCTTAAAAATAAAGATATATCAAAACTATTAATTAAAAATAAATAGATTTAATTGATTTAAATTAAAGCATTTAAGATGATCTTAAATAATAATTATTAATTATTATATAAAAATTATTGTATTAAAAAGTGATGGCAATTTTTTTTCCAAAACTCATTACAACTTTTCCATATACTTTTATATATATATATAAAGATATATGCAAAATTACACAGAAAAACTTTCAACGAATAATTCTCACTGTATTGCTTCTTGAATAGTTTTCTCTCCGAATGTTTTACCTTCTTCAGCACCGTTCCGGTTACTCCCGCACTGTTCCATTTTTAAGCATTTTTCTTCACTTTCAACCTTGACTTCTGCGGCAAAATCATCTGCAAAAAATGTCGTCCGGTGAGGCTCGGCTAGAACGACGTCAATAACTAGATAATTAAATTTTCAGTCGGAGTATTCGTTTCAATCATTTCGCTATGGTACTTTACGGCGGCGACCGTGAGAAAGCAAAGGAGTCGAGTAAAAAAAAAGATTGTTTGAGGATGATATCGTCAAATGCGGCTGCAAAATGGAGTTAAGTAAAAAAGTGAAGACAACTAAGGTCGTTTAATTTAAACGTAACTATACGAGTTAAATAAAAAATAAATATACCTGGAAAGATTGATTTATATATCTTTTTTATATATAAGGATTATAAATGTTACTCAAATATAAAGACAACAATATAATATAAACCTCCTTATAACTCAGTTGTTTAACCTTGAAATTTATGAAACGAAATTTAATTATGCCTTTGTTAAGTCAATTTTTATATTTATTGATAATTAATTTCATTAATAAATGATTTAAATGAATTTTAACTGGAGACTAATTTTTTTAACTTAATATATTGTTAACTCTGTCTATAAAAAAACTTAATGCTATATTTAATCTTACATCACTTTATTTTACACGCACGTTATCTTAACGCTGCAACCTTTTTGGACGTACATTTTATGCATTATATGATGCGTATCCACAAATACAGCGAGTCACGCAATGATTGTTGACGGGCAAGGAGGAAAGAATTTGATCTTCTCAAGTTTTTGATTGAAAGTTGAGTGGGAAACGAAAGGGCTAAATTGAGGACAGACTGGAATGAGTTTATTACTATTTTTGTTCTTATTTTATTAAAAATTAAATGGAGCTATTTTTTCTCTAGTATGATTAAAATTCAATAATATATATTTAGAATATAATGCTTATAAAGTATAAAATTTAAAATATATTATCATGTATTAAAATAAATAACATCAGTATCAATATGATATTATAATATATAAAATATAATTTATTAAATTTTAAAGTTTCATTATTAATTCACAATTATTTTAAAAAGTATAACTTTAAAAAAATATTAAGTCAAATAAAAAAATTTGATTTTGAAATATAGCAAGTCTAATCTTATAAATTCAAACATATCAAAATCAATAAGAAGTCAAAACAAATTACTAAGTTAATAAGACAGATAGAATCTTGTATATATGATCATAGACTTGATGAACAGTCTTTGTAAAGAATCAAAGACATGCCAATAATTCGTTAAGGTATTACTTTGTCAAAAGCATCGCATGGATACGTTCGTGAAAACGTATTAATTAATTAAATGTCAACTGTTTACTTAAAAACAATGATAACATTTAGAAGGCAAAATTATTTTATTCTTAATGTTTTATAAATGCTTTATATTTTAATAAAATCTAGTATAGTAAAAATAAAAAAATATATTAAATATTTAATTTGAAAAATTCTGAAATAAAAATTAAGTTACACAAAAAGAATATAAAAAAAATTTCTATACCGATCGAAGACAAATCAACTCATTTAATCTCTCTTTAAAAAAATCAGAAAGTGAATAGATGAACAAGTTTGTACCTTTTTTCTAAAAACTAAATAAAGTAAACGGAGACTAAAAGTCTAACATATATCATAAAATTTGAAACTAATGTGAGTATTATGAATCTAAAAAAGTTGAATGCATAATTAAACGGTGATGGGAATGTTAATTACCGCGGTTTGGTACAGATGGCGGGCGCGACTTGGATTTGCTGTGTTTTCACGTTCTCATGTTTTATACGCAGTAAACGATAGAGAAGGAACGCAGGGAGCGTTGTCGTTTCTCTTCATTGCTGGTCAAATACTACATTCCTTTTGCGCGTTTCCCCTTTTCATTAATTGCTCACTTTTACTAATTTTATTTTTTCCTTCAAAATATTCAACCTTATGAATGTCATCAACATGTCATCTCTATCTTTCAAGGTTTTAGTCAAACCCCAGAGTCGTAAATTCTCAGCGACTTTTCCTTTTTCATATCTATCTCCTTACTAATCCAACGCTCCTCCTTTCCTAATCTTCCATTCTCATTTCTCAATTGCAATTTCATTCTCCAATTCCTATATTATCTGCAAACAGGTAAGCTCTGAAACCATTTTGCGTTTGTTCACTTATAAAAATTCTTCAATCGAATCACCGTGTTTTGTTGAAACTCGAAACTCTTTATTTACTTTTCTGCAGGTGTTTGGTTTTAATTTTTTTGTGCTCGTTCGTAATATTTTGAAGAATAATGGGAGCGGTTTGTTCTGCTGGGATGGTGGAGAAGAATGCAGAGCTTGGAGGGAAGAGTTTGGGGTTTTCTGGGAAGCTTAAGAAGGAAAATAGCTTTATGAATCGGAGAGATAGTAATAATGGTCAAGGCAAAAAACAAATGAAGCACGAAACTCGTTTTTCCACTGAACTTGGTTTATCGACTCCTGCTTCAATGGGGGGAAAACAGGTATTTTTCTTGAATGCAGAGAAATTGTCACATTTTTGTGGGTGGATTCATTTGGATTGGCTTTGTTGAAATTGGTGCTCAGGGCTTTCGTGTTATTCTAGAATTGCATGTTTAAGAGGAATCATAGGGCGTAGAGTTTGCCATTGAACAAGCACTTGGTAATAAGGAACAGTACATTGATGCTTGCAACGTCTGAATGGCCAGTTATGAATAAATTAATGACATGATTCAATAATTAAGAGAGTAATTTGAGCTTCTGGTACTTACGCGTTTGAATTATAATGTTTCATGATTGATATATTTTGTTTCTCATAGGTCTCTCAGAAGGGTTCTTTTCTGGGAAAAGCTGGCGAGAGGGCAGTGGAAGTTCTTGACACACTTGGAAGTGGGATGTCAAAGTTAAACACGAGTACTGGGTTTGTCTCTGTAACGGCTTCTAGAGGGAATAAAATATCAATATTGGCATTTGAAGTAGCTAATACAATAACCAAAGGAGCAAGTTTGTTTCAATCACTTTCTGAAGAAAACATTCAGCTTCTTAAAAAGGAAATTTTACAATCTGAAGGGGTTCAACAATTAGTCTCCACTGAGACCAAGGAGTTATTAAGTCTTGCAGAGGCTGACAAAAGGTTTTAGCTTGTTCAAAGAATAGCCTGCCTTTTGAATTTGTTTTATGTTCTTTGTCTCTGATTTTTTGGTGGCTAATAGGGAAGAATTCAATGCCTTTGCACGGGAAGTAGCTAGATTTGGAAATATGTGTAAAGACCCACAGTGGCATAACCTAGATCGATATTTCTCAAGGCGAGTTTCCTTATACATTGCTTATGACAAGATTATGCTAACTTATCATGATTGAATTATTAGGTGATTACAATCACAAACGTTTCACTTTAATTTAAAATTTTTGTCCATATATCAGATTACACTTGGATGTCCTGGGTGACAAACAATATCGGGTAGAGGCAGAGAAGACAATGCAGGAGTTTACCAATCTAGTTCAACATACTGCTGTAAGCACACTGTCATTTCAAATCAAGTTTTGCACATATTTTTATCTCCTCAGTGAACTGATGGCTTAGCAAAACATTTGTCATCATCTTAGTTTCTTGCATGTGTGTGGCATGATTTTGATTCTTATTTCTTTGGGTTTACTAATATGCATTTTTTAAGTACGATGCCAGGTTTAGTTATATTAGTTCTTTTATTTATGTTTCCTACTTCTGATATGCTCTATGACTTTTGTTTTACTGGTTTAAATTAGGGTCTCCAGTTGCATGTTTTATAGTAGTTCACTAGTTCCTTCTTTAAGCAACTAATTTTCTCCTTTTTTTTGTGTAGGAATTATACCATGAATTAAGTGCTTATGAACGTTTTGAACAAGATTATCTGCATAAGATTAAGGAAATGGAGTCCTTAAATCTTCCTCTAAAAGGTTTGAAACATAAATAGTTTTCCCTAAAATTTTTCCAAATAGTACCTGGTATTCTACTGATGATTTTAGTTTATTTTTTTAATTTGCTCAGTTTGCTATCGCATCTTATTACTTGAGATGGTGTATGTAATCTCACAAAAAATGTTACCGGTTTATGATATTTGTTACTCACTTTTATAAGCAAGTATACCCTTTTCTGCCTAAATATATTCTCATTATCATTGGCCTGAGAAGTAGTTTCAGATGCAGTTTGGATTTTCAGTATGACATATATTGACTGTAGTAGGACATCTACAAATTTAAACTGCAGAAGTTACTAATGATTGTCAGACATACTCTCTTTACAATTGTAGGGGAGAGTATCACGATTTTTCAAAGTGAGCTAAAGCATCAGAGAAAGCTTGTGAGGAGCTTGAAAAAGAAGTCTCTTTGGTCCAGAAGTTTGGAGGAGGTATGTTTCCTTATTTGAATGGAATTTTAGATATTAGTGTAGAAGTTCATTTTTATGGCTGCAGATTTCCAAAAATGGATTTATTCTATTTGAATTTGATTTACTTATTGCAGATTGTTGAAAAGCTTGTTGATATTGTTACCTATATGCATCAAGCAATTTATGAGCTCCTTGGAAATCATGGTATGAGATCATATCACTTATTAATTAAAAACCAATCCTGTATCTAATCGATCTAGTGTGTGCATGCACTAGGAACTCATCACATCTATTAAGCTTTAGATCTAATTAGCTGAATGATATTACAACTGTTCTTTTGCTAAATTATCTTTTCTGCTTGGGTTGGCTTACTTTGGGGAAGTGCAAGATTATTATTAAGTGAATTCCTTAATGATATTATTTATGTTAATGTTCCAGTCATGTATGAAAATCTACTTTGTGTGATGTGTGTGTGGGCTATCTATCATGTAGATCTCATTGACAAGTTATAGAACATTTGAATTGTGGATTCTTGGCAGGTAAAACTGCTACCGAGTACAGTCAAGGTTCCCAAAGAATAGGTGAAGCTGGTCTTGCACTACACTATGCTAACATCATTAACCAGATAAATATGATTGTAAGTTTGTATCATGCATCCATGCTAGTAAGATTTGCAATGACCTTACCAAATAATTATTTTCGTTTAAATAACAATGGGTTACTTTGTCTCAATCAGGCATCTCGCCCAACCTCTCTTCCTACAAATACACGGGACACATTATATCACAGTTTGCCTAACAGTGTTAAGAGTGCTCTTCCATCCCGGTTGCAAACCATTGCTGACATGAAAGAGGTATACCCTTCCACCTCTTGATATCCATTGCATTGCATTTTCTAGTCCTATTTGTAGTGTCATTCATTTTGGGTTAGTCACACCGGCATCTTGAATGTTTGGTTGTATTGCACTTTTTATTATGCTAAATGTAATGGCTATTTTCTGTAGCTATCCATCACACAACTCAAAGCGGAAATGGATAAGACTCTTCAGTGGCTTTTACCATTTGCCACAAATACAATCAAGTAAGATATGCAATATATTCATTTGAATTTTGTCTATACCTGCTCATTTTTTTCTCCCCATGCTACCCTTATTTCCTTAAATCAAAATACGTTAAAAGTCCCACAATTTCTTATGCGTTTTTTCTATTGATATTGTTGACAGAGCACATCAAGGTTTTGGATGGGTTGGTGAATGGGCAAACACAAGGTTAGTTATAAACTTGGATCTCAGTTGATATATAATTATGTTTAAATGTGCAACATAAACAAATAACAAGATGAGTTGCCAAGGAAAGTCTGATAACTTTTGTTGTGATATTTCAGTAACGACTTAGGTGACAACACAGCCAAAGAAAGTAACCCGATTCGCATCCAGACACTTTATTATGCTGATAAGCAGAAGATAGATCTTCACATTATTGAATTGTTGGCATGGCTTCACCATTTGGTTAGCTCTGTAAGGTCAAGACAAAATGCCTTGAGGCCAATGCCTTCATGGTCTCCTCCAAAGGGACTTGAACTTCAGTCCAAGATGCGACAGTTTTTAATTCTATCTGTGGAAAATAACAAGAAGCCGTTGGGAACTCTTTCTCAAGAGGATAGGAGGTTGTTGGAAGAGGTCATTGCAAGAAGAAGGAACCCAGGAATTAGCAAGAGCGAGGATCTTGGTTTGGCCAAGAAAAGAGAAGCCAGGGAATTGCATGGGACCAAAAGTGCTGGGAGTTCACCTGCTAAGGAGTTCTTCAGTTCAAGACACGTTTTTAACCACCAAAACTACAACGTTTGGGATATAATGGATGGGTTAAGATAAAGATACTAAAGGCTTCCTTCACCTACACTTGTCTTGGGTCCTCGCTTCTCGCTCTATGTTTTTCATTTAAAGTTCTTGCTTCCCGACGACACTCATCCTTCATTTCTTTAAACCTTTTAGCATGTATATATCGATATATGTAGCCTATTCTTTTAACTTTACAATTAATTTTGTACAGGGAAATAGTTGAATTCCTATCACTAAAATTATAAGCTTATATATTCTTTCAAGGCCGATGACACGTTAATTTCTTTAAAATTTTAGTCGTGTATTCCGCTTAACTTTTAATTTTATTTTTGCGCTCTTAACTAACGCTCATTCTTTTGACATAAAGTAATTTTTGTACTGACAAACAGTTAATTTTTTTTAATAAGAAGCATAGAAATTACACACTCTACTAAACTACTACCAATGCATTAAGTACAAAATACTTTCTTCCAAATAAAATATTTCATGACAAATTATAGATATGCTGAAACTATCATGTTTTTCAAAAAACAGATTTACCCACTAATTTCCTAATTTTATATACTATATTCTTTTGGAGGAAATTAACGAAATATTTCCCAGCGATTATGCGAATATGACAAGGGCAATAAACATAAATCAAATAGTGAATTAAAAAGGGAGAAACATCTTAACATACGACGAAACATAATATTTCGTTCCATTTGAGGTTGATCCTTCACAATAGGGATCAGATTGGAAGTTCGAAGAGTGCCCAGGTTGTCGTAACCAGGCTTTAGGGAGGACACTCCACTCGCATTAAATTCGCGAGATCCATCCACTCCTCATATCCCCGTTACTGCCTGAAGGATCATGATCGTGAATGTGAAATACCTAATCCCTTATACAAGCCAAATTAGTTATTGTTAATAGTTTCACACGATGTGGGACGCGTAAGTAAACGCTAAACACTAACTCGTATTTTACTTGTACGCATGAAAAACTTGTTAACTTAATAAAAGGTATTATTATTATTTTTCGTTTTTAACATAACAAGCGTTTTAATTTTTATTGTAATTGAATATTTTCTATTTTAAACTGTAATTGAATATTTTCTATTTTAAACTAATATTCTAAAAGTATTTATTAACATCCACCTTTCTTTAAAATCTCAAATGAAATATTCATTAAAATGGAAAACAATCTCATTGAGGGAAATTTTATATTCATTATTATGTTCTTATTTATAATAAATATTTAATTTAATTGTTTATCCTAATTCGCCCTAGAATGGACTTTGGTGGACACAATAAACAAAACAAAGCTCGACTCACTAATCATTACTAAGAGCAATCCATTTCACAACACAATGGGCCTAGCAATCCGTATAGGTTTAAAATTAAATAGTTGAACTTTGGCACCTCCCCCCCCCCCCCTCCCCCTTCTCCCTTTTTTCTAAATTGTCTGTCAAACCTAGTTATCTTGAAACAAGTTGTTGATCGAGGAATCAAATTGGAAATCCGTCTAAATGATAATTAAATTTCAATCAGCTGTGTCGTTCGTATTAAAGTTACAAGTTGGGTAATGATCTACGATTTTCTATTGTAAATCGTATGTCATATTACGGCATTTTTCATATCATCTCCCTTAAATTAAGAAGTAAGAAATGATCATGCCATTTGTTTAGCCTACCAATCAATCATATCTGTACCCTAGCATGAGCCATGCTAGTAGGGCTGGCAGATAACGTTTATACAAGATATACGTAAGTAAAGAATTTGTCACGATTGGAAACTACAAATGCTTGCTGTTGGGAAATAGCAATCTTGAAACAAATTAATATTAGTATAAATACCAACTCTAAATTGGCCTGCCTGCTTTTTGCATCATCTTGATGTTATCTACAACATTGGAAGCATTCGGAACATTGAGTGGTTGCTTAAACATTGTTATCACTTCAATTTCTCTTCGATCAATTCATGATAGAAGATTACACACCAAATGTGGCCATTTTATTTGGATTATTATGAAGATGCACGAAATATTATGGTATATCAGAATCTATGACGAAAGCTTGTTGAGCAAAATTCGCTTATTTACAGAGTCACTCTCAGCTTGGGTTTCCAGCTCATTCTATAATATTTGACTTATTTGGAGTCTTTTGCAGTTTTATTTTTACTGGCCGTATCAATAATATAAGAAAATCTATTATTGCGTTCACTTGAACTCAAAGTTTAAACATGTTTAAACTTTGAGATTAGGCAAGGCACCAATGGAAGTTTCACAACTGATATCATAGGAGTGTTGGTAGCATTGCCTAGGTGCATTTTCACTTCAAAGAGCAAATCTATGATAAATTTCTGTCGTAAGCTTCCATCACTCATTTTCTTAAAGAAATATTGAAAATCACTAGGGTATTTCAGTGCAAATAAATTATTGAGAGCAAAATTCAATCAGACCTTGAATGAACTTAGGAGAGCTTTTGTCACCAAAACGTGATCTACATAAACCAAGATATATATAGGTGCAAGTTCAAGTACTGGCTCTAATGAATAGTAATGGGTTAGTTTGGTCCGATACAAAGCCAAAATTTTGTAGTGGGTTGGCTAGCTTCTCATATATGAAACTCATAACCTTACTTTGACATCATATTTATCATTAATTGAAATGTTCTTGCCAATATGTCATGACGATATAATGTATCTCCAAAGACGGAGCTAATTAAGAAAGATGGGGTAAGGGATCAAATGAAAAAATTATATATTTATGTTTTAAGAAGTAAAATAAATCCTTTTAACATGAGACGCTCTCCTTCACTTCAAATCATAAAAAAACATTTCGTTGAGTCGGCGATATTATACTAGAAATTAAAAAGTGCATCTACGTTCCCTCTACTAATCATCAGAAGAGTATAGATGAAATTAAATGCAAGCTGTAAAAGATCATGTGTGCTTTTAGAATTATGAAAATCGCATCAACTCGACCATGATCCTTCCTAAAACAATAGCCACTAAAACATAATGAAGTTGGTGGTGCTAATTTGATGTTGAATATGATAAGGTGAGGTCATTTTCTCTTTAATTGGGAAGGACAGTATGGTTGTTTAGTCTTTTAAACTTTCTTCATGGGTAATGATGCAATTGATTAAAAAGGTGGGTTGCTTTTTATCATCCCGCCAAAAAAAAGAGTGAGTTAAAAGTGTTTTGTGACAAATTTTTATTTTCTTCAGAGATTTTGAAATTCCGTGGGACCTCTTTTCGTTTATTCTCCTCTTTTTTTCTTTTTCTTTTCTTTCGTTCGCCTTTGTGTGTTTTTTTTATCCATCTAGAATGAATCAACTGATATAAAAGCAGTTCGTGTTTCCTTTTCGTCTCTATTTTGAATTTCATTGTTATACATATATTCTGGGGAAAAGAGAAAAGCCTTAGGCCTAAATAGAATTTAACCTTGTTTTTTAAAAGAAAAAAAATGAGTTAAACCTTCAATATTTCGAATAATTATTTAAAACGAAATTACACTTGTGTAATGTTTCATTTCGTAATACAACAATGTTCCAATATTTTGCAGACGCGTTCTGAGTTAGGCGTGTTTCATAGTTTGGCACATAGCAATTTGTGAAGACCAATACCATGGAGGACCATATTAATTAGTAATCCATATTAGAACAAGTTGATCGTTCGCAGGAAATAATGAGGTCCTTACATTGGCAATGAGAAGCTGAGAAATGTGGTCCTTTTCACCAAACTCAATCGGAGGCGTGGCAAACACACAAATCCTTATTATGGCTAAGGCCATTCGTTCTAAATGAATGACACTTTTGATAGGAGAAAATGGTTTTTTAAAAATTTATTTACTGGATAAATGATTTCATTTTAAGTAAATTAATGAAGCTGAAATATTATATTGAAAATTATATTATTTATGAACAAAAACTTATTAATTCACCTGAAATAAAATTATTTTTCTCATAAATAGTTAGACATACTAAAAAACAGATTGTGAACGGATGGCTCATGCCTAAATTTTGGCCCCGTCAGGAGCCAAATTCTTTATCACTCGATAATTATTAATTAGTGTGTATGCTGCAAATACAAGGCATTATTGATAGAAGTGGTTGTCACGATTAAATTTATACGATTCATTTGATAACTTATAAGAGGAGTAAATCAGTTGCAACAATAAGGAACATAGTTTTTGAAAATCTATAGATTTAAATATTTTAATCTCTTTTATTTTGCATTTTTTACAATTTTTTATTTCTTAAATATATTCAAATTTTTTTAAAAAGTTATGTAATTCTTTTATTTATAAAATATATTACACTTTAATATAATTTTAATATTGTATTAACAAAATTATTACTCAACGATCAATATTTTTTTTTGTTTGTGTTAAAGTGATAAAAGTACGCTTAATTTAAATTTTGACTAATAGGACAGATTTTTCTGTATTTTTTAAGAATTTTTAATTTTTTCATATTTTATAAATAATTTACAATTAAACTCATGCTATAATTGAATTTTAGAACGATTAATCATTCTTATATCTTTTGAATAATTAAAATTTTTCAAATTATTTACTATCAGGATTATTCTTTAAAATCTATTTTAGAAGCACCTATAAAATAGTTGAGAGTACGTAACTAATTTTTAAAATATTTTGATTATTTTGAAGATATACAATTAATTGTTTTTGTTCTGTAGTTTCTTATATTACTTTAATACTTAAAAAAAACATTTAAGCATTGAATTATTCTATTTTTTTATAAACTCGTGAGTTTAATTGTAAAACATTTACTAATTATGAGGAAGTTTTTAATAATGCTTAAGATACACAAGGAATTATGTGCAATGAGTTTGGAAGTAAATTAAGGGTATTTTTGTTATTTCAACATAAAAAGTAACATTTGATCATTGGTAAACGGTTTCATTAAATGAAATATTAAAATTAGATTAAACTGTAGTGTATTTTCAAAATAGAAAAAATATATGTAGAGAATCTTAAAATATATAGTAAAGTAAATATAAATTTTCTGTAAATACTGTTTGAGTTCAACGATCTTCTCTGTCTTAGAATGAGATGGTTTTATTTATTTTTTAAATATTTGTATAAACATAATAAAAAATATAAAATAGAAGGAAAGTTGATACTCTAATATATATTATGGCTATTTTATTTGAAAAGCTTCAATGATTAAATTCTGTTCATAGTATTTAATGTTGGGCTATCAATAAGAATAATTAATAAAAAATTGTATCGTGGACCAATTTTAGTTGACTATTATCCTTTTAAGTAAAGGTAAATGCTAGCCAGTATTTTGACTGAATAATATTTTATTAAAAAAATATAATAAATGTAATTTTTTATAATTTTAATAAAATTTTACTATTATTAATTTAAGGTGGGTTATTCTCCGGCAGGAACTTTAAATTGGGGTATTCTATATTTCCTGTTGCTAGTATCAATGCCCTTCTAAATGGAAATTTTGTAGTTATTAAAATGAATTTGATCCCTTCAATAAAACTTTAAACATAAATTTACAGGCTCTTTAAACGAAATTATCAAGCTGTTCTGCAAGAATGCCCCATCACGTAGTCTTTGCTGGAGAGTTTCACAAGCAGGATCAGAACCAAAGTGCATTCTTCGGGGCAACAAAAACAAACCCTTTTGAAACAGCAACTTCGTCTACCCCTACTAAATTATTCAGTCATTCGAGAAGCTCGAGAGGTAATGGTTTTGAAATTTCCCTTCAATTTCTGCGTGAGATCTTGAAAAACAGAACAGCTGATATTTTCTTTTTCTTTTGCTGTAATGAGTTAAGACCTTGCAATCAAAAGTTGTTTTTTCTTTTAATTTTATCTGATACATGTAGATTTATGGTTACTAGATTCAAAAATACATGTGATAAATAAGAAAGATACATGCGACGGATATATAAAATACCCAGAAAATTAAAAACAAGTTTTCTAATTCTAAAAATAATTTAAAGCATTTTTTTAATAATAAAAGTGACATTTTAATATAAAAAGTTGAAATAATATTTATATGATGGCAGAATTAGAATAATAAATAATATAATGTTAGGGTTGGATAAGAATTTAATATAAAAATAAAATAATAATAATGAACTTTGATCTTAAAAAATTTGTGCTTTAAAAAGTACATCTCAATTTCGAATATATCAGTAAACTTAAAAATAAAATATCTTATTTTAAACTCAAATAAAACCCATTGATCTTGGTTCTAGTGCTAAATTGAAAATTGACGCGTTTCATAGCCGAAGATGAGTGTGGCATAAAGGTTGTAGTTAGAGAATGCTAAGATAATTTAAGCATTACATGTCAAGAAGACTTGAAGTAAATTTTTAGCTAAGAGCGAGGTCAATATGATTTTTTTAAAATAATATTTATTCTATTATTATATTTTTTTAAATCTTTATTTTATTTTTGTTTAACACCTTTTCTAATTGTTAATAACATCAGTACATTTAAAGATTATCTAGAAAAACTCGAGAACATGTTTAAAAAAATAATTTACTTGAGCTATTTTATAAATTATTTTACAAAAATTCATTAATGCAGTGTCATATTTAACACTTAAATTTAAAAGTACCAATTAAGCTGAAACAATTACTTATCAATTAATTTACCAATAAATAATTAAATCAATATTTAATTAGATTATTTCATATTTATTTTGAAAACATCCTTAAATTTGTTATTTTTGGTACAAATTTGTTATCTTTAGTAAAATATTTTCAAGTTATCTTTGAAAAATTTAATCAATACTATATAATATGGTTATAATTTTTTATTTCAGGGGAATCAAATTATAAAATAAGAGGTATTTTTTAATTAAACATTTATTATTCTTAATAAAATCCGAATTAAAAAAATTACGGATCAAATAATCATTTTTTAGGTTTAATTTAGTGAATTCCATTAGACATATTTTTCCTTTGAACTCAAGTAAACTTGATTTAATTATAACCCTACTAACCATGTCAGGCTCCATAGCTTCACTTGAAGAAAAATAAGAGGTAAAATAAATATATTGGAAAAATTAAAATAACAATGGATATTATAATTCTTATGAAATACCTTTGAATATATATATATATATATATATATATATATATATATATATATATATCAAGAGTGGATCAAGGAAACAAAAATATGTAGATTAAAAGACTGAAAGGAAAGTAGGCAGTAGCAGGACTACTAAATGATGTGCAGAAATTAAAAGTGCAGTATGTAAAACAGTTAGCTCATAAAGAAACTAGAACGGTGGTATAACCAACACAGATCTAGTGAAGGGAGAAGAGAAGAAAGCCGGAGCGACGGTAGTCCGAACAGGACCGGCTAAGAGGGAGAAGAGAGGAAAATAATTTGAAACAGCAAATTTTATTGAAAGATCTCAAAGAAGAAGAAGGCTTACAAGAAGTTTTTCTCTCAGAGCTTCTCTCTCTTAAATCTCTCTTCTCTTGCTAAAATGAAAGGGTACCTCACAATATAGTCGAGGCCTCCTTATATAGAAAATCTTAAAGTACTATTTCTACAGTTCCGGTTGGTGACTGGAACTATTAACTATAGTACCGGTTTCTAAAGATCCTGAATGTCAATACCGAAACAATCATCTTCATTTTGATTTTCTTCAATATTGGCATTTTGGTTAGAAGATTCTCCTTCTTCTTGGTTTTGCAATAACAGGAGAACATCTTGAAGATTTTTCTTCATTTTCTCTTTGGTATCGCATCCTGATAAGAATGCTGCAATTTTGGATTTCTGATTAAGGAATTGGAATGTTGCTGGGTCAGCAAGATTTAATAATTTGGGATTTTTCCCAAAATATTCAGCAACTCCTTCTGGTCCGGCATGTTCCGCATTGAATTGATTCCACCATTTTACGAAGGAATACCTGTGTAACAATGGGAGAGTGTCTTCATTTTCTGTCTTGCCATATCTGTATTGCCATGAGAATACCCATGCCAGGGCAAAATCAGAGAAGTATTTAAGATCTGCTGGAATTCTTGATTCTCGCAGATATCTGCCTTTGTAAATTTTGTATCCTTCTTTGACAGGAGTGGGAAGGATTTCTTCTATTGGTCCAAAATAATCCCACCATTGGAGGAACCAATTTGGAAAGTTATAATTCTGATTCTTTTTAAAATATATTAACCAAGAATGTCGGTTAAGTTTATTTTGGAACCAGAAAGTTCTTGTCCATGCGTCAATGTAGTCCCAATAATTATATCCTACTGGATCAAATGGTTGGGAAAACTTTTTATAAGAATTTAAATTTTTTCCAAAAGCCTTTGGAGTTAAGACTTTCAGGATTTGTATTGTTGAATGGGTTGTAACTGACGGATCCTTGTGGTCCTTGTAATGCTTAATGGAAACAGAATCTGAATCCACTAAGATAAACTCATAAAACTGTCTGGTTTTATTAGCCTGATATGGTCTGAAATGAAATCCTGGTGGGAAGACTTTAGTAATTGCCTTGTATGGGTTTTTGTCCCAAAATTCAGGTTCCATTTGTATGACTGAGGAGAATTTTCCTTTGGCTACATAATGGCTTGGGTTTGAAGTTTTTTGTTTTCCCTTTTGAAGGTCAAGGGTCCCTTCTGTTTTATTGGTTATTGTTTTTTGGGTTTGGTTGAAGGTCTGGAGTATAGTGTTTAGGCTTGCTAAATCTAATTCCATATCTTCTTCAGAGGCAATGTCTACCCAAGATTTATTTGGTAGGCTACTCAAGCTTCCTTGTTGGATAGCTAAAAGCGTACTAATTGGGAGAGCATAGTCTGTTTTGGTTTGTTTGGTGGTTTTGACAACAGAATCAGTCTTTTTGGAGGATTCTTTTGGAGTTCCAAATTGCTGACTAGTGGTTCAAAGAATTTCTCCCTTAACATATTGTCAGTCTCCCTTATGAATCAGGATTCAAAGATACCCAAATTCCCACTAAAGCCAGACCAATTCAGATGAATGAAGAACTCCTCCATTATTGTCAGAAAGAGATTACAGATCTCTTAGACAAAAATCTTATCAGGAAAAGCAAGAGTCCTTGGTCTTGCTCTGCTTTTTATGTTAATAAACCTGCTGAGATTGAAAGAGGTACTCCCAGACTTGTTATCAATTACAAACCCCTCAATCAAGCCCTTCAATGGATTAGGCATCCTATCCCCAATAAAAAAGATCTTCTTAACAGACTCAATTCTGCTAAGATCTTTTCAAAATTCGATATGAAATCGGGATTTTGGCAAATCCAAATTTGCGAAAATGATAGGTACAAGACTGCCTTTACTGTTCCCTTTGGGCATTACGAATGGAATGTTATGCCCTTTGGTCTAAAAAATGCTCCTTCTGAATTTCAAAAAATCATGAATGACATTTTCAATCCTTATTCAAAATTTGTCATTGTCTACATTGACGATGTTTTAATTTTTTCTCAATCCATTGATCAACATTTTAAACATATAAATGTTTTTATCAATGTTATTAAACAAAACGGTCTTGCCGTTTCAAAATCAAAAATTAGTCTCTTTCAAACCAATATCAGATTCCTTGGACATAATATCCACCAAGGTACCATTATCCCTATCAGTAGGTCCATTGAATTTGCTGATAAATTTCCTGACAGGATCCTTGATAAAACCCAATTACAGAGATTTTTGGGATGTCTCAATTACGTTGGGGATTTCATCCCCCACCTAAATAACATCATCAAGCCTTTACATGATAGGCTTAGGAAAAATCCTCCCCCTTGGACTGATGTCCATACTAATGTCGTTAAAGAAATCAAAAACAAAGTCAGGAAGATAAATTGCCTATATCTTCCCATCCCCCAAGCCTTCAAAATCGTTGAAACTGATGCCTCAGACATAGGTTATGGAGGTATTCTTAAACAAAAAATCAAGTCTCATGAGCATATCATTGCATACACTTCAAAACATTGGAATTCTGCACAACAGAATTATTCTACTGTTAAAAAGGAAGTTTTGGCAATTGTTTTATGCGTTTCAAAATTCCAATCTGATTTATTAAACCAAAAATTTTTAATTAGGGTAGACTGCAAGTCTGCCAAAGAAATCTTACAAAAAGATGTTAAAAATCTTGCCTCAAAACAAATTTTTGCAAGATGGCAAGCAATTTTAAGTGTTTTTGATTTTGACATAGAATATCTCAAAGGCACTTCAAACTCCCTTCCTGATTATCTTACCCGTGAATATTTACAGGATAAGTAAGATGCCTAGAAAGGCAGTTACCCCTTCTAGGGGAGGAACCACCAGAGGCGGCAAAGTCAGATTAGCTCTGACTCTAAATAAACCAAGACCACAATCTGCTTCAGCAGATTCAAAAACCTCTTCTTCTGGGTCATCGACCCCCATTGAGTCATCGACTCAAAAGGCAATCCAAGTTGTTGAGTCATCAACTCAGCAATTTGGATTGCCTTTTGAGTCGATGACTCAATGGGGGTCGATGACCCAGAAGAAGAGGTTTTTGAATCTGCTGAAGCAGATTGTGGTCTTGGTTTATTTAGAGTCAGAGCTAATCTGACTTTGCCGCCTCTGGTGAAATAACCTTTGATAGGAGAAATTCTTTCTCCTCTAGGATCGATGCTTATAGTAATCGATCTGATTTTGTCTCTGCTAGGAGATCTTTTTCTTCTAGATCTTATGTTAGACCTGATATTCCTAGGTCTGTTAATCATGACCCCTCTCTAAATCTTCAAGGTTTAGACACTTCTTCTAGGATTCCTAGAAATGTTTATCAGACTTCTGAAATTTATTTCGATTAGTGTTTAAAAATATACTTCAAATAAAATAAATGAAAATGACATCTTTAATTTTCATTTTGTTGTTGTCCAAATAAAATTTTTCTTTTTGAAAGGATCGCGTAAAATAGTTTCATTAATTAATTTTATTTTTTAAATAATAACTATTTTATAATTTCAAAGTAAAACTACTTTATTAATTTTACTTTTTAAAAATATTCATTTTCTTAAAAATTTATTTATTGTATAAATAATTTTTTTTAAATATAATATATATTTTTGTAATATTTTTAATAAAAATAAAACAATTAAATATATTTCTTAATTTTTATGTTTCAATCTTAAAATACTATTTTTCAGTGAGAACGTGAAAGTAATTTCGTTTTTGTACATTCAGCCACATTCCCCTATAAATACCCATGGATCCCTGCTTAGTTCCAAGTTCCTTTTCACAAACCTCTCGTCCTTACTTATTCGATAACTCGTTTCTTCTGCTTCTTCTTCGTTCCCATTCTTCTGTATTTCCGAAAGTATAACTACAACCCTTTTCACATGGATCAGCTCACACTTTCATTTCGATTCCTACTAACACTTCACCTATTAGCATCAGGTAATATAGTTAACACTAAACAAAGTTACAGGTAATTAAAAAAAAACAAAACAAAAATGAAGAATTCGCTGACATATGAATAGTAACATTGTTGCAGGGGTGGCATCAACAACGTTCACATTAGTTAACAAATGCGACTACACAGTGTGGCCAGGCATTCTCTCCAACGCAGGAGTTGCGTCACTTTCAACCACCGGTTTCGTTCTGCAAAGCGGTGAATCCAAAACCATAACCGCACCCACTTCTTGGGGGGGCCGCTTCTGGGGCCGCACCCTCTGCACCCAAAACGTCTCCACCGGAAGATTCTCCTGTGTCACTGGTGATTGTGCCTCCGGCAAGCTCGAATGCGCCGGCAATGGAGCCACGCCGCCGGCCACCTTAGCCGAGTTCACTCTCAACGGCGCGGGAGGACTCGATTTCTTTGACGTCAGCTTGGTCGACGGCTACAACGTGCCGATGCTGGTGGTTCCCCAAGGTGGCTCCGGCGACAACTGCACCGCCACGGGTTGCGTTGGGGATCTCAACGGCCCGTGTCCTTCGGAGCTCAGGGTTACGAGCGTGGATGGGAAACAGAGCGTGGCGTGCAAGAGCGCGTGCGAGGCTTTTGGGTCGCCTCAGTATTGTTGCAGCGGTGCGTATGGCTCACCCAACACTTGCAAGCCTTCGGCTTACTCGCTCATGTTCAAGAACGCTTGCCCACGCGCCTATAGCTACGCGTACGATGATAAGACGAGCACGTTTACGTGCGGTTCTGATGCCGCTTATGCCATCACTTTTTGTCCTTCAGCTAACAGTAATCCCAGGTAAGATTCCTAAATTTCTCTACTTGCTTCAGTTTTACTATAACAATTAAAACGGTAATTTGGTTTATAATAATAAAATAAAATAAAATATGAACGTTGGGTTGGGTGTGGGGTAACTGGGATTAAAGCCTCACGCATTTTCTGCTCTGTTTTTTTTTTTTTTTGAAATTAATTATTTTCTACGTTACGACTTTTCACTTCGATAGCGACAACATAACGACGTTTTGTTTAGTTGTAAAGGCAATATAGATGGGCATTTCGGTAAATGGAAATGGACTCGAAACATACCTCCTATGTTGTTTATGTGGCGCAGAGGAAGAAACAAAATAGTAGCCCCTGTTGTTTTTTTTTTCTTCAATCAATTATCTGTCTTTTTAGAATTTTCATTGTTTTCTTATTTGTCATTTTTAGAAAGAAACTTTTTTTTAAAAATTTTATCTTTACTATTATTAAACAACTTGTTGTTTTAAGGTGTTTTACTGAAATGCTTCAATAACATATATTTATTTACTTTTAATAATCACATGGGATTAACTTTTGCATGCCTTTTTATCCCTGACATTCTTTATGTATATACATACTAATGCCCGAAAAACTCTAGTTATTTTATTAGAATTAGGACTATTTATTATATTTTTATAATTTTAATCTAATACAATAACTTTATATTTTTTTCATAAATTTTTTTTGTTTGTGAATGCTTAATAAAATTAAGAAAACCTAAAATTAAGTTATACACTCAAATACTAACGGTTAATCTCTATAATTTTAACCCCAAAAAAAATGCTGATTACATAATTTTTTTTCAATACAGTATACTATCGGGGGTAGCTATGATTTTTTGCTATATCTTTTTCATTGTTTACTTTTTATATTACTTTGTCACATGTTCATTCGCATAGTAAGTGTTGTTTAGATTATATTTTAATTAGAAAATTAAAGCAACTTGTAGCCAACTAATTGTAACTAAAATAATTGAGAGTGAATAAAAAGTTTGAGTACATATTCTTACCAAGGAAAATCTAAATGAAAAAATAACAAATGAAATTTGCTCTAAAAAATAGCAGTTCAATATTATTATCCGTTCGAGATTAACATTTTGATGAAATTTCAGTTCTTGGGTCTAAAAGTCAAAGTTGAGCTTAATAGTAGGAGTATTTTAGTTGAAGATGAATGTCAAACTAAATGATATTTGCTGACCATCTACTCAGAACTCACCACTAAGCGCAAAGTGGGTGTCGAGAATAATGGACGATAATGCTGTATTGCACATCCTATGTAAGCTAAGCTAGTTCAGAATTCCACATGTGGTCTCCATATGAGGGGACCATATTTTGACGCAACGCGAAGGAAAGTCGCTAATACTAACTACCGTCATAGTGTTTTGTGCTACCGAATCTCAAAAACTTGAATTTAGCAGAATATAGTATTAATTACTACAGCACGAGATTCACTCATCTTTGGGTAAAAATACGCAAAAGGAGGCAGCTCTATTATCTAGTAGGCATAGTATGGAATTTTAAAGAAACTACCACTAGTTAGTGATGTTGGGATAAGAAAGAACATTGACATACTCTCTAACTTTTTTTTTTGTTGATTAACTATTTTTAAGAGAGTTTTTTTTATTTGGATTTCTGAACAGTTATACAATCACATCTCGACACGTCCCGTGTTCCATTTTTGCTTATATTTCAATTTATATTTTCGTCGGAAATAGTGTTGACATATTTATTGTTCTTATTATAGCATCGTGATTTTGGATTTGCAGTCAGAAATCGTGGCAGGGGCAAAATCCAAAACCAGATGGTAGTGGGAGTGGTTCTTCTTCTGCCTCAGCATCGCCGCAGCTTAACAATGGCACAATGGTGTATGTAGGCGCCATGGATGAAAGTGGGATACCATGGTCCGCGGGTACGCATGTGTGGGAATCCAATGCCATTGCCAGCATTGTCAGCATTACCGTGGCTATTTGGCTGTTGTGCCAGCTCTACTAACTAGTTCTCCCTTCAGCATTTTTCTCAGAACTAGGCCCATGAATCACGTTTATAGGCCTAAAAATATGCATGGGACCCTGTATATATCATCGTTTCTCTAATTTACGAGGCCATGTGAGTTTGAGTAGGGGCCACAGGTTCACCCACGTCCACAAGCATGCGAGTGGGGAAGAAATGCATCTTTCGATGGAAGTCCACCACCTACAAGTGTCGTTATGTTTCTGTCATGGATTCAAAAACCCATAATTGGATGTTAAAACTGTTACTGTGGCTCTAAATGGTGAAGATCCCCCGAAATTATACTGATTATACCACACGGAGGAAAGGCATTGGGGCAACTAAAATGAGTTTTTTACTACAATTTTCTCTTTTAGATGGTTATACTGTATAATTCTTTGTATTGTGAGCGATGGTATTCACTTATTGGTTCGGAATTGTAATCAAGTAACGTGGCCACAAAAACCAAATGGATAAGCATTAGAGTATTTTACTGCCCTCTGTTCTCGATACACTGACGTGACAATAAGAAGGATAATGCATAATATAAAAATCGTTAAGTTAGATTAATTTTGATTTCTCTTTTAAAAAGAGTTTTTTATTTTTGTTTTTAAATATAATATAAATTTATATTATATTTAGAAAAAAATAAATTTTTTAAAAGAAAAATCAAACATACCTTTAATCACTTACCCTTAATTAAAATCTAAATTAAAAAAAACTGTTTTTTGTTTTCTCTTGTTTTCTTTCAACTAAATAGAAAAATATTTATTTATTTTTTCTTTCAAACCAAACGGAGCACTGAGTTCATCGTCACTTTTGGCTACATTTTCTTTTAACATTGTCATAAAATAACTATTCTTTTTCCTCTCAAATAATGACATTTTAAATAGGGTGTAAAGGAGTATATAGGACAAAAGTAATATAAACCTAATATTATTCAAACGCTAAAGGTACCAATAGCCATAAAAAAGTATAAAATCGGATAACATAACCTAAGCTCCTGTCTGAAATGTTTCCGTGTGATGCTCATGATATTTGTCAATTTAAAAGAATTGTCTCTTGTTGATTAATGCTTATATTTTTATGACTCGGTTGGTCTTGCCAGGACGTCATTAGAAATGAAAGTGGTAATAAGTATTTTTTTTCTTAATAATCACCCATTTTTATTATTTTTAAACTTCTATTAAAAATCAGACAGTTTTTTTTAAAGGAAATTAGTGTTTTAGCGTGAGTTTATGCCATAAATTTCTTTCAGTATAATTTGACTTGGAATTATTTATTAAACAAGGTAAGATTTTCCTTACTTTTATTTAACTAAAATTGTCAAACTTTAAATCAATCAAAATAAAATATACATAACATAGTTATGTATGTATGCATGATGCATGCATGCGTCTACATTTCCTTCGGGGACCTCTCTGATTGCAATTGCAATTAGTGAAACCCATATGAATTTTTTTTTACAAAAAGACACTGGTGTGCTGCTTGCCACAATTTAATTTGGCAATAATAAAGTGTTTGTGCAATATTGCAATCGTCTAACAACCAAGCGTTTATTAATCCAAATTTTGGAAGGCAAATTGACTCTATTATCTTTATTTTCGGATCATCCTTTCATTGTCATGTGGTTGGTATTTCTTCTACATCTTATCCTTCATCTTATTCTAATTTCCTCTTTATCCGGACTACAAAATTATTTATTTGTATTGAAATTTTACACCTGCTATCCAATGTCAATGGAGAAAGCCACTAATTGGATTCGCATACCAAAAAAAAAAAATGATTTACGAATAGTTTATGAGGATTCATGATAAATAAATAAATTGATTTATGAGTAGTTGAAGTTCACATATCATCTACCCGTAGGGAATATATATAGACGGCCATTTATCAGTTTTTTTACTAAAATGGTGCATTCTAATATCCTATTGTTGGGAGGCACTTCCCCTTTAACTGATGTAACCCACCCATGCAGGCACATTCTAAAGAAGAACAATATGAAGAAGAACGTCGAAGCTCAAATTTTAAAGTCAAATATTGCTGCTGAAATTGTTGCTTCTGTTTTTCGATTATATCATTATTTGTTGGGTGCATTAACGAGTCAATTCTCAACTGAATTTGCCTCTCAGACAATACATTGGTTTGGGACTAGCGGAAATCACTTTATTATTAATCAGATAGTGTTTGTGTAGTGTACACTCTTCGCTTGTTTGCTTTCGTCATCGGCGTGGTCTCGTAGTCATTCATGCCACTACTGAGATATATTCAACATTTGCACGCTTCAGTGTTCAGACGATACCTATTACATTGGTGTGTAAATATATATTAAAAATTGTATCCCTACAAGAGTTCTAATGCATCTTCTCCTTACTGGTCATAAGCATTTTTTTTGTTACTCAACGACAGTAAGAATTAAAAAAAAAAAAAACTTTTAGAATGTGTCACACGAGCATGAAGTTTGGAAGGGCCCATGAGCTGAAAATTGTGGCCTTTGGTGGTGCGACAATTTGACATTAAAAAGAAGTCCCAATAACATGTTAACAACATGGCATCACAATCAATAATGTAAAAACTACAGAAGGAAGACGCGCCGGAAAAAGCCGCCTAGTCCTAGTGAATGGTTTTCACATTTTTTGATGAACAGAGTTATGTTAAAAAAATATGAATATACGAAATAAGATTGAATAATGAAGGTTGCAACACTGGACAGATGCCACTAAATTAAAGTAGACAATGATGGGCGAGAATTACGTCTGCTAACCTGCTGTTCAGCTTTTAATAAATCGTTGTCACAGCACAAATGATTAATTTGGTGTTCTAATGAGAAATTGTGAAACAAAATCATGAGGGGGCATTTCCACTCCCAAAACGAAGTAAGCTATGGTCGCTTTCATAATCTCAAATAAAAATAGAGTCCACACACACACTAATATCAGCTAGGCAATTGTTAGCCCCATAGAAATTTTATAAGACAAAAATTAAGAGATAAGAGATAGCGAACAATTTTGTCAGAAGTGGGATTTGAACCCACGCCCTCTCACGAGGACCAGAACTTGAGTCTGGCGCCTTAGACCACTCGGCCATCCTGACCTTATATCTAAGATTCCCTTCAATTATTACAGTTGTTTTGCCCATCAAATTTTAGAACTAAGCTTTTTGCATGACATTTTTATTCAAGATTTTATTACGTTAAAATAAAAATGCACGTAAATAAAAAAAATTGTATTTATCGGATTATTTTTTATACATGGTATTTAATATATTAAAATATAAATCTTTTAAAAAAATACAAAAATATAGAGTTTACAAATTGTCAATGATTTAGTATAGATATAAAGATTCAAAGATAAAATAACAAAAAGTTATAAAGTATCCAAAATTGTCAATGTTGATTTTTTAAAAAGATATTAAAAATTTTAAAAAGTCAAAACTTGTTAATGAAAATTTTTCTAAAAATAATTGAAAACATAAAGTACTAAAAAAAACTATTTACGATTTTTAAAATTTTTAAAATTTTCTTTTATATATATATATATTGAGTGGTGTCTATCACTATATAAATTAAAATATTTTGTAAATTTAATACAAAGGAAGGTTAAGCGATAGAAATAAAAAAAACTAAAAATTTAAATTGAAATATAATAAAAAAAAAAGAGAAATGTTAGAATATGAAAATAAACAAAAATACGTAATCCGTTATGGAAAAATAAATTTGGTGAGTTTAGTGACAAAGAATTAATTTTTTCTTAAATTTTGGGAATTCATATCTCGAGCCTGGGATTAGTTGTCTACATTTTCACAACCAACAACCAATATTTTTCAATAATATCTATTCCTTGGATACTGGATATATTTTATTTGATAATTGTGTCTTATTTTTGTTATTTTTAAAAAAATATAAAATAATCATGAATATCAAATGTTATGAATTTCTTTGCCAAAAGAAATATGATTGCTTTTTTTTGTCAAGTGGTCAATGTTTGATTTAAAGAAGAGTAGAGGATTGGACCAAAAACAAAACGAGAAGAGTAAAGGATTACGATTTTTTTACCAAAAACTGTTTGCGTTGTTCCATTTCTCTCTTTTTGGGCTTCCTCGGTTTCGGGCTTCCAACCTAAGCCCAAAATCTCATAATTGAATTAGATCCATTAGTTCTTATCAAGACATGAAAATGTTTGACACTACACACACATACAGATAACATTGCTCTTGAATCACCCTTGAGCCCAAGTATTTTCAATTTATTTTTTCTATTAAACACTAAGCTACTGTGGACCAACAAAAGTACCATTACGAGACGTTTGTTCTTTTATGTATTATTATATTTTAGAAGGGGTTCAACTCCTCAATTTAGCGTAAAGATACGAGTAAAATAAAAAAGTAAAAAATTTTAAATATAATATCTTTTAAAGATATCAAAGATATTATAATTTTAAAAAAACTCACAACAGTTGATTAACGTTTCATATTTTTTTTCAAATATCTTCTAATTTTATGTAGTTTTCATGCAAGTTCAATGAATCTGGCAGATCAACTATATACAGGTTTCTCTGAGAAAATTAGCTTAACTCGATAAATTTTGAAAAATCAAATTCAATTCTGATATTTTCCCGTAGTAAAAAAAAAGTTTAAAGGTTATTATTATTTATATCTTTGTCGTTGTAGAAGTGATGCCTTAGTAACAGTAGGTTTCACGCGTCGTGGGTCAGATTCGTGGACAGATGCAGGTGCGTGCACTTTAACAGCCTCAGTAAAAAAACCTTTAACCTGGTAACAATGCCCTGAATTGTGAATTGTGAATCCTCTTTTAAAAAAGTCTAAGAAAGTGTCAAAAACTTTTCCATGGCTTCTCAAAACGTTACAGATGCACGCCCCCAGATTGGGAAGTGGAAACCAAACCCAGGAGAAATGTTAAAAAGAGAAGCGACAACGAAACACCCTCCAATTCCTCCTTATTATACGTATCTATTACTTTCATGAACAAAAAAAACAAGGTAGGGCATCCTAATCTAAAGTTTCTAATAAACTTTGTATAACATGGCCCCAACCACCCAATTAATATTCACCTAATGATGCTACCAATTTGTGTGCAAAGGAAAGATAGTGCGCCAAATGATTCTTCATCAATCCACATTATGCTTCTAGATTCTACAAACGAATATTTGGAAACATTGGACACGTGACCATATCTTTCGCCTAAGTTTTAATAAAAATGATCAATTAAACCACCCTCAACATAGTGAATAACATTTTAATGAGAAAATTATAACTTATAACATTAAACTAATTTTATATTTAAATAAATTTAACGCAGAATCACACACACAAAGATATTTTGGTTTTGGTTATAGTCAAACATTGAAGAAGTGAAACGTCACTTATGAGCTTGCCAACAAGCATGCCCATGACTAAAGGTGAAAAACTTAAATTCTAGCATGGCCTACCGTCATTTTTATTTTATTTTATGTTATTTTAAAATTTTGAGTTTCTTTATTAACCTTTTTTTTTTTAAATCATGGTATTGACAAGATAAATAGACGACAAAGAAAAGGGTTTTAAAAAGGTCACGGGACAGTGAAGAGGAAGAGCAAGACAAGGCTATTGAGGAGGAGCCACGTAGTAAAAAGTGGTATAGGAAGACACGTGGAGCAAAGTGATTGGTTTTGAAGAAATGTGCGAGGTGAAGGACACGTAGGTGAACATTCGCACGACGAAGCATTGCAATAAAGGGAATTTGCAATAGCGTTCAGATCCACAACACTACACTCTCTCACTCTATGGCGATATCTGATGTGGTGGCGAGGAACCTGACCACAATCTACGTGGCGCTTATGGCGTGTCTTCAGGGCTATGGTCTTGTCTCTGGTCGAAGGTTTAGCAGCGGCTACGTTGTGATTGTGTCTGCCACCGTGGTGGTTCTCATCCTGGTGGCGACCCTGACGTGGGACGTCTCACGTAAAGCCACGTGTGCTTTCACCAGCGACCACGATGATAACCAAGAGGTGTGTAAGGGAGGAATCTGTTGGCACGGCGTTGCGCCGCGATCCCCTGCTTCTCAGGTCCGTTTTAGGCTTCCTCGCCAGCTTCCCTTAGCGCCTTTGTAATAAATTAATTGGTAAAAATAGAGAGAGAGAGAAAAAAAAAGAGAAATGAAAAGGACGGTTTAATTATTTTATTTTTCTTTCTTTTTTCTTATTCTTATTTTCCCCATTTGTAAGTTATACAAAATTCTTCTCTTGGGTTGTCTGTGTGTCTTGGGTCTGATTGAGAGTGGTATTTGTATATATAAATATATGCTTATGCGTATTCCTTGTAATATAATATGTTAAATGGATATGGGAACATTATGTGAATAAATAACAAAATGGGTACTTTTGTTTGATAGAAAAAAGTGTACTTTGGTTTCTGTATGATCTTTGAAATTCTAGGCTTTTGGCTTCGCTTACACGCAGAAAATGTAATGACAAAACGAGGAGGACTAAGGGTAGGGGTTGATTAAGGTATATGCCCTTTGCGGAAAGACGTATTATTTCAATGTTTTATCTTAATAAATGAGATGTTTTAAAAATTAATGATGAAAGATTGACCCAAAACTTACAATTGACTCGCTAGCGGTTGACACTGCATTGCAACCATTTGCACGCAATGGATATATATATATATATATATATATATATATATAGAGAGAGAGAGAGAGAGAGAGAGTTGACATGTAATTTGTGCATTGTTAGGTATTGAATTGGTCCGTGGCTGGGAGGAGTGGAGGACCATGCATCCTTATAGCGTTTTCGAATCATTTCAATTTTGTTCGTTAATAGTATTAAATAGATTGACTACAAAGTCCACTATGTAAGCTGGCAGGGCAGAATAACTCACTCGGTCCCTTTATTGTCCCGGTAAGCTGCCCCATTGCTTGGGTTCTTTCATACAACAATAAATAAGTCTTGTATTAAATTGGTATAAAATTCACTAGTAGGCATGGATGTAAATCGATACGAATGATAAGCTTCTCCTAAAAGCTATGGTGCAACAAATACATGAATTGAATTGAAATTGCTTATCCCCTTTATATGCAGCAACATCAAGAAAGGTCGCGCTCTATGCTACAATGAATCGATGGGAAATGAGAGAGAGAAATTTATATTATGAATATAATGAAAGTGTAAATGTCACTGATCATCAGTTAGCCATTTGAAAAGGACACCCAACTGATGCGAAAAACTCAATGTAAATTTCGAATATTTGGACAGCAGCATCGGACGATTTTTTATGACAAGAAAAACATTAACTAACACTAATTTGTTTTAGTTTATTTAAATTGGGTGCATAAATGAAAATTTAAATTTTAAGGGTAACATGACAAAGCCTACGCTGGCAAAAGTCATTGGAGAAAGAAAACAAAAGGCATAATAAAATAAAAGCATGATTAAAATAAGGCTGCGATGACCGGTAGCATAAGGAGACTTGCACCATAAATGCGGAGAATAAAAAATAAAAAGCTTCTATAGAATTAGGAAGGAAGTGTGAGCAGAAAAATTTGGAACAAGAACCTTTCTTAGTCGGTCACATATTTCTTTCTCTTTTTACAGGTTATTAACTTCAACAATGAAAACTAACTAAACAGTGGCAACGTACTAGTGCCACTGTGACAGCGAGAAACATCATACTATGCCTATAAATTTCTTTGACATATGAAAGAGAAATTACAGCTAGACGCACACAAGACTTTCTGTGCTTGTACTGCCTTTCTATGAAGCTACGGGAAAGGAAAAACAACGAAAGAAGAGAAAAGAAAAAAGAAGAATAAGAAAACCCAATTTCCCCCCGTTAACAATCAATCATTTGAATCATATTACATCCATCTTCCCCTGGCATTTATTGAGTTCTAGAACTTCTGTTACTAAAGGATGCCAGTGCACTGACCTAATCTTAAAGATCTTTTCGGGTAATAAAGCATCAATTGGAAAGGTGTGGTTATGAACATTTCAGAAGAGAGGTAAAATCATAAACTGGAAGCTACTTCCATGGAGGTTGCGGATGTTTGTAGCTAAATGGGTAGGATTCCCAACCACTGTCTGGTTCCTTTCTTTTCCCACCAACCCCAGAACTTGAGGGTTGCGTCATGGTTCTTACATGCTCCTCCCCAGTCCTTCCCCCAGGAAAGAAAAATTGCCTTGCTGCCAATGCATCTCTATTCCCACCTTCAATCATGAAGCCAGAGTTCAGGTCAAAGTTAGGACGTGAAGGTCCAAATCCATTCAAACCAAGTTGTGTACCAGTCACATTCATTATGATTGGTGGCTGAGAGTAAGATGAAAGGACAGTTGATGAAGATCCGCCAACTTGAGGAACAACTGGAGCTCCTCTTGAGTCCACTGTGTATGGAATTGTGCCACCTGACCCGTATATGGCTGACGAAAAAGACAATGCAGGTGCTGATGCAACTCCATTATACCCCAAAGCAGATGAATTGAAGGATACTGCCGGGGTTATCCCTATAACTCCACCTGGTCTAGAATTTGCGAGATCTATTGCAGCTTTAATAGCCTTGCCATTCGGCAAAGACACAGTTTGAGGAACACATTCTTTTTTACCAACTTCTACCTTGGCCCCCAAAATAGAGATAACAGGGGCATCGGATGATTTAGAATGCCCATGTGCATCAATAATATGAGAAGACTTACCAGGCCCCTGGTACACCAAATCAGTTTGAAGGCATGGCCTGTCATTCAAATCAATGTTTCTGACTGATGGTTGCATTGACGATGACGATGATGCTGGAGAGGGGCTCCAATAGCCATTTCTTCCAAGAAAGAGTTGTCCCTCCATCCTGTGACCTGAAGGTTGGGCGTCACCATCATCACCAATACTGTTCAAATCCAATTCAATCCTGCTTGATCTTTTAGGACTAAGTTCAACTGATGATTGCCCAGAAGGAAGGCCTGAAGATTCAGCAATAGGTTTTATTGTATCCTCTTCATCCTCAGCCACATTTAGATCAATATCAAGCCAATCCTGCCTCTGCTTGGAAGTGTCAGAGTTCTGATCAACAGGGAGATTTCTCTCATTGTCCCAATTTTTACGAGGTGATGCAGGTCGAAAGGCACTGGTGGCAGCTGATCCTTTCCATCCAAGCGTCCCCTCGAACTGCACAGGGACCCCAAGCAACCCTAGAGTTGGTGTAGGCATTGAAGCAGAGACAACAGGTATTGGAGTAGATGTAGTATTTACAGAAGCATCCATATCATCATCAGAACCAATTTCATTGAGATCAAAGGCGCAGAGACGTTTCTCTGAGTTATCTCCTGAATCTTGAGCTGCTTCAGTCACCTGCATGGACTTCACATCAGGCCTGCATTCAGGCTCAGCCTTGGTATTGTCTGACATACTCTCATGCCCGTCCTCAAAACATGCTCCAGTAGAGTTGCTTTGTCTGGAGGAAACCTCCTTGGGTGGAACAGGAGTGAGCTCTTCCTCTTTTCTTACAGAATCTGGGCTGCCTGGTTGCCTGATTCCACCTTCGGAGATTTTTTCTGAGGAGCTGCAGACTTCTCTCCTAACTTTGTGAGCAACTTCTAAAGCATCCACAATGCCACAGTCAAGTTCATTATCAGAAACTCTCTTGTCAATTATGTTAGGGCCTCTAAAATCTTCTTTTACAGGTTTACTAGAATCAGAACCTTTTGATGTATCCTCACCATCATTATAAACCCACTCCTTGCCTTCCTTTGATGCTCTGACATATTCTGTTTCAGATACAGACATGGCTAACACCTCACTCTTTTCCAAGTTACTGTCACTGACTGCTGTGATCTGCAAAGCATTAGGACAACAGTTGTCATCATTTTCTGCAGCTTTGCAAAGTTGTGTAATGCTAGTTACAGCTCTGATATCATCAGCAGCCCCAATCCCATCAGATGCAGGTGTCCTCAAACTACAAGTAGTAGTTATTTTATGACAAACATCATCCTCATTGTTTCCAACATTTTGCTCTAAAGCTTGTTGTTTCACATATTCTGGTGCCTTTATTACGCTAGCACCGATGGAAGCAGGCTCAGGCTCTAGCATAGATGACACAGATGGTGCTCCTGAATTTTCTGGAGCGCCATTATCATTTAACTCCTGCTTCTCCTTTTTGTCCATGTCACTTAACTGTACTGCATCCGGCTGTCCATCATTTGGAATAGGAAAGTTACAGGTTCGTACTGAAGTGGTCTCACCTGCACTGCATAAAGGAAATCCTTCGTGTATGGGAGCAACAACTTGAGCAGAGGAAAGAACATGGTTTGTGGATCCCTCTTTGATGTCTTCAGACTCCACACAGGCAGATGACTGGAGCACATTATCAGAACTCTGTATCGGGAAATTATCTGAGCTTCTCAATAGTGATTTATCGTTTCCAATTAGTCCTGATAAATGACCATTATCATTGCCAGCTTCATTCACAGCAGATGGATGGCCTTCCTCCCTGCCAATTTTGCCACTTGCATTGTCGACTTTAGCAAGCTCCACATCATGAGAATCAGTATCACCATTTCCACCTCCCTTCCAGCTGTCAAATAACACTCTGGCTCTATCCTGAACCCTAGCACTATGATGGTCAAGAAGATTGCTGACAGTGATGCGAATTCCAGATGAAATCGACTTCTCACTGTCTAGATGCAGCTTTTCAACTGCTCGTAGCATTGCAGTGATCGATTCTTCAATAAAACTGTCATTTGAATCAACCCCCAAATTTTGAGCATCCTTTAACCACATATTAATGAAGCAAAGTCCATCTAACTGAATAAAAAGATCAAGACAATCTTTATTCTCTGTAGCAGCAATAGTGCTTGCAACAGCAGCCCACTGCCTTGTTGCATCACCAGCATTTTTAACCTCACAATCTTTCTCGTTCTGCATTACAGAGACCAGCTCCTGCACCCGAGAAGGTGCGATGAGCCCATCTTTCATCTCGGTCAAGGTAAAGAAATCTTCCAGAGTCATACTGCTTCACATAATCTTTCTCAGAGCATTGAGGCCATCCTTTTGGCATGCAAGAACTTTCTCTCCCATTAAGAATCTCAATAAAATTTCTGGGAAAAAGTTCACAAACATGCACTGCAAAAACAATGACAAAGAAAATATTCATTTTAGGGGACAGTATTCAGATATTTCCACTTCCACACACAAGGTCATTAGAGGCAAATAGATTCCTACCAAGAAACAGATCACACACAAATCAAGCCCCAAGCTTACAGCAGCAATCAGGTATAACATCATTAAAAATAAGAAATGCACCTGACCTTTTCAGTCTTAAAGACTAAATTCTCAACTGACCAAATCATTTGACAGATTTTAGACCACTGTTACCATAAATAAATGAAAAAACATTTTTGCAGAATGTAGGATATATCATAACTGATGCACTTATAAAATACCCTTAATTAAAGTCTTCAACAGAATATCATTAGAAAAAGTTACAGAAAATCAATATAACATGAACATTTTGGTAGAGGAGACCGTGTCGACTTAGTTGTCAAGGGTTGGAATTGTGATAAGGTTATTTTAAGGACCTCTGTAAGCACTTATTATGCTTAGAGGCCTGCCCATTCCTGACCCTATGATGGTGCAGTCACCACTGAACCTAAATTTTCTTCTACCCTAAAAGAAAGATCGGAGAATAATGACCACTCTGCTATACTCTAAGGATTGATCTGGATTAAGAAAATGAACAAAGTTATCAATCTAGACCAACAAACCAGACTGTTTTGACAATTCATTCGGAATAAAAGAAGACTGTACAGAATAAGAGCTATCTTTAGAGGTATTGAGTTTCCGAGCCAAAAAATTAAGACAGCTCTATCATGCACAAAACACCGCACAAATTCAAGCATTTTGAACCATCATATACCTACACCGGCATTAATGCCTTTCTTTATCCCAAATAAAGAGATATCAACTTAGCTTTTATTAATTAATTAAGATTTACACAAGCTCGCAAATTTGCCATACAACAACCACAGTCAAGTGATTGGCTACCATGTGGAATATAGTAATTAATTAAAGAGAAAATTAAGATCAATGAAGATATCACTATCTAAAACATAAATAATCAACAGAGTAGAGTAACTTTTATTACTAATTTATAATGATATATGAAATTTAGCAGTTTAGACAAGAAAATGTAAGAATGCAGCAACTTCTAATTCAAATAATATATTACTAATAGAAAATTCTCATATGGCCATCAGTTAAAATATAGGAAATAATGCATTTGCATATCTATTAAGACAAAATCAAAAAACTTGGTTCTAGCTTAGCCCAAAACCACTCTAGTAAACAACTTCTTAATGATTCCATGTCACTGACTCACTCAATACAGGATTACCACAATCATTATAATTTTTTTATTTCTTCAAGAAAAAACAGCAGGTAGGATTTATCAATTTAAGGGCCAACTTGAAAGGAACTAACTTAAGCCAGAATAAACTGCCATCCGTGACATGCAGGAATACAAGCCAGAGGAAATTAAATGTAACGTCCACGATTTACAACTCTACTATGCCCAGTACTACCTTCACAAACAAATAATGCTTTTAAAACAAATGATGATTCGCTGCCACGCTTGTCGCTTTCTAAATTAATACAAAATGATAATTCACAGCTGCGTATCGCTTCCCAAATTAATGCATTAGATCAACTTCACAATTTATTATTATGGTAAATCATAACAGGAAGTGCACTGTATTCAATATTTTACAATATAAAACTTCAATTCATGTTTTCAAACTTTTCTTTCTCCCTTTTTCCTTCTCCTCCCGCATCAGCCCCTAACTCAGCCCCTTCCTTTTAGGAACAGTTTTAGAAAATGTTGGGCCGGGTAGAAATTCTGAGAAGCATTTTAAAACGATCAAGCAAGTCTGTCAGTTATTACTTACATGCTGCGGTTAGATTTAAGTCCTATGCTGATCATTGACAAAAAAAATAAAATAAATAAATAATACCAAACTCTAATAAGGTTACCAGTCAATTAGCCGGCTGGTTCGAAGTTACAGTATCAGTAAAACCAAATTGTAACTCTCCAATTTCGATCACCGAGCAGATACTACTCCATCCCTGAAACGACCAATTCAGAAATAAAATCAGAATCCCACACACAAAATGCAAGTAAATTAAATAAACAACACGGAAATTAATGATTAAAGAAAAACCCAGAGCAAGCACATAACTGAACATGAATCCTTAATTCTTAACAACAGTAGCTAATTTTTTTAATTAAAAAAAAGAGTCACAAACGCAACTACTACAAATAACCAAAACCCTAAAACTGGAAGGTTGATATAAGAAATAGAAAAACCCTAAAAAACTATTAAAAAAATAACAGAGCTCCTTAGCCAGAACAGAGATGTATCAAAATGAGAAACAAAAAAGAGGAATCAAAACTTAAAACACAGTTAATCACAATTAAAACTCGGACACATTCTAACAAAGGATAATGAATTAAGAGAAAAGAAAGAAAAAATTGAAAGCCAGAGATGGAAGGGAAGTGAAAGTATAGAATGGGAAGAGAAGAGTTAACCTGGTTGAGTGAAACGAAAACCCTAACTGAGGCTAAGCTTCAGAAGCTTTGGTGAATTGTAGAATGGTGTGAGGTTATGTGTGTGTGTGAGAGAGAGAGAGAAGGGTTAGAGTTGTTGTGGGTATAGTCTTAGTAAGTTCTTCTTGTGCTTGCGTTTGTGGTGCGTTGTGGGTATGTTTCTTTGTATAGTAGTTGAAAGCACAGTTGAAGGGAAGAGAGCAACAACGTTGGGATTTTTATTTGGTTTTTGTTTTGCAGATTTCTGAATTTTCTGGTCGACTTTAGTTCGTAGGTTGGGCATCAACACGTGCGACGCAAGACGCTGTTCCGAGTTAATGGGGCCACCCCCCACCACACCCCAACATTCATACTCTTCAATTTCAATCCCTTCTTCTGGGTTCCACTCCCATATCCATATCCATATCCATATCCATATCCGCTCCTCCTCCCTAACCCGACCCGATTTACTTTCTCTCTTAAGTAAGGAATGTAAATCAAATGCATTTCTTATCCAATTTATTACATATAATGATTATTCATTTGTTTTTTTATTATTTTATTTTATTCATTTAAGACATATAAAAATAAACTGTAATATAGAATTTCTATGAGGTAACAAGATAAGGTGTTAAATTCATCATTAATGACTTTAACAAAATATTGTATTCTTAACGCGGTAGAAAATTTTTCTTCTAAATTTAGAAAAAGAAATATACTTTAAAATTTTAGTAACAAATAAATAATTTATTTATGAAAAAAGAATACATGATAATATTATAAAATATCTTATTACTAGAAAAGCATCATGTTTTTATAATTATATAAACATGTGTATATAAAGAATATACGTTTAGCAAAAAAAAATATATATAAATTGCACTAAGTTATCATGAAATTACATGTCGGTATTCAATTGTATAAAAGTTAAACTAAAAACTAAAAAAATAACGAGTTTGCTAGAAATTTGTTGTACCGTGCAACTTTGTTTTCACTAAATAATTCAAGCTTTAAAGTTGGATTGAAACTCGTCTATTACTAAATATATATCCCTTTGCGTTTTAATTTTATGAAAAAAAATAAACTCAACAACGAATCACACGGTGTAAATTAGTTAATCAACGATTAATCACATGAATTATTAAAATGTTCTAAAGATGAACACAGTGAAAGAAAAAAAAGCTGAAATGCTAAGTTAAGTCCTCAATCTCCAATAGTTCATGAAACAGCTGAATGCATTTCTTTTTGTTGGTATTACCCTGCCCTTTCTCATTTTTACCCCGACAATTTATAATCCTAGCTACTCCAATGTCTGTCTCTCCTTTATTTGTTTTCTATTCTTATGGAGGATGAATATTTACATCTCACCAAATCTTAAATCGTAAGATTTTCATTGATATTTATTAGTGTAGTATTAATTAAATTACGACAATTGAATTATTATAATATGATTTATTTATTTCATTATATATTGATTTCCCATAAATATTTATCTTTGAATGTTTCCTGTTCATGCATAATGAAACTATATTCATTCCCCTCTTAAATATTCGGTCAAAATAAATTAAGTAAATTTACTCTCCCCGAATCCATATTTAATCTATGTTCAAATTAAAATTAATGAGACATTGACTGTGATATTTGAATTCAAATATTCTCTTTCTCTTTTATTGTCTTTTTCTCAAATTTTAAGATACTTAATCAATGACTCGGTAATCTCCAGGTAAAAATTTTGTTTGTGGAATCGATAAAAAAAAATGTATTTTTAATATTTACTTAATTAATAAAATTTTGGTTAAAAATAAAATAATAAATACACATAATTTGTTATTCTAGTATAAACATGAAATAAAATAATAAATTTTTACAATTTTTTTATGAATGCTATCAAACGGGCTTTAAAAATATGGATTAATATGAATTATTAATTTAGAAAATAGAAAAATTACTTGTTGTAAGGTCATATTTAGCAAATAAAATTGAAGATAGAAGAGTATAGATGTGCAAAAGAAGTTTTTTATTTTTTTTTCAACACCTGAATTTTGCATGGAAGCAAAATTTTCTAAAATAAAGCCTTAAAACAACTTGTTGTGAGTTTTATTCTCTATTTAATAAATATAATAATAGAATGCTTTTGAATAAATTTAACTAATCACAAAAAACACTTTTACGTGCTTCTTCCGTCCAAGGGAATTTGCAAGACAAGATATCATGCGAAAGTTATATCAATAAACGTAAAACATAACATAAAAAACAAAATTTATCTTATTGAAGTTAGACAAAGAGGGACTATATGTCTCGTGATTAGCCATTTATTAATTAATTGCGAGGGTAAAGAAAGGCCATAGAAGGACGCATTGCTGAAATATCTCCAACAACTAGGAGTTTGAGGATGTCTTGGTTCATTTGTCTCTTGTGCGGCTTTTATCTCAAGGATTATGTTCATATGAACAAGTTTTCGAAAAGAAGCAGAAAACAAAGGATATATAGACGTTGTCTAAGCTGAAAAGGAAACGTCCCCTTGATGTCTTTGTCATGGATTCTATGCATCACATCATGCTTCTGGTGCCAATTCACACCACAAGTTTAAGAAGGAAAAGTAATTATGTGAAGAATGCTTTAGGACGAGTATAATTTATTTTTATCCATAAATAAATGTACATGTTATTGTCTACCAGGTTCAATCTCTCTAACTTTATCTCTTGAGAAATTTGCTCAGTTTTTAATAAAAGGGCATGCTACTTAGTTATTGTCTAGAAGGTTAAAATATTAACTTGGATTCTAATGGAATTTATTTAGTATAATAATCCAGATTCTGAATCAATTATTTTGAGTCCCTAACATTGACAGCTGAAGGAAACGTGTTCAGCATGAACCACTGCAAATAAAGCTTTGATGAGACAATTTGTGCCTTTTCTAATGTCTCTTTCAGTAATTACACAACTATTGCTTTGTCTCCTTGTGTTTCGCTCGCAACTCGCAAGTTCCAGTGGATTATACAATGAATTTTGCAACATACTTCCAGAACAGTATTGTTACACCTCATTTTTCATTTTTAAAACAGCTGAAGTTGTTCAATTGATATATATCTTCAAATTTTCTTAAGTAAAGACTCGAATTCAAATCGTGTGTATAATAAAAAGAATATTTATTGAAAGAAGTAGTTCGATCATGATGTAAAAACTCTCAACACAAAGAAAAGATACAGACTACAAAATTTAGCTTGCAAGTCAAAACGCACAATTACAAATAATTAAATATTAATGAAAAGTATTGGATTTAAATATCATCTCGGCCATACATTTACAGGATTAGACTAGTTGCGCTAGTTTGGGTTTTCATTGGGTCTGGGCCTTTTTCTTAGTTTCCTCTAGCCCAAATAAAAAAGAACATTTACGATCTAAGGTCGGCGCCAGCTTTTGGTTTAATAGGTGATTTTGTTATCGGCCTACGTCAGGCTTACAAGCAGACCCAAAAATTGCTTACAAAAACTATTGGCTTATTTGACAAAAATAATGTTTTACAGTGGATGAACAAATCATTCAAGTACTCGTTGACCGTGTATATATATATATAGTACTCGATCCAAAAGAAAATGATTCAAGTGCTTGTATAAGCTTCTGGCTAAAAATAAAAAATAAAAACTTGTATAAGATCGACCAAAACAAAAGTTCTTGTATACCAATTGATCCCACCGCAAATAGAAAAAAAAAAAAAAAAAAATCTTCTATAAGAATTTTCTGGTAACTGTACCCAAAAAAAAGTATAAAAAATTGTTTTTTAAATATAGTTTCAAATCCCACAAACATAAGTTTTCATAAATAAGCTATTTGTTCGCAAAAAATATAGATAATAAATAATGTGAATCAGGCTTTTTCATGTAAATATTTTTTAGAAAACAAATGATCAAAATATAATTTTTTTAAAACTAATTCTCTTACTGTTTTTTGCCACGTATCATAAATTTTTTCATCATAATTAGTGAAATTTTTATATTTTTAATTTTAAAAATAAATTTTATTACAAAAATTGTGAAACTTATAAAATTTTAACATGTTTGTTAAATAAAAAAGTGTTTTTCTTACTCACATGCCAAGTGTTAAATGACAAGACAAGAAATAATAACTTTTCTCAATTTTCTGAAAAAAATGTCTGGAGAATTGCAACAAAATCCATACGTCTACCCAGCAAATTTCGCAATCTTCCCGGCGGCAAAATTTAACTTTTTTAAATATTAAGTTTCACATCACAACTATGAAACTTAAAATGATTTGAGGGTTATTAAAATTTTATAAGTTTTGTATTTTTTTTAGCAAAATTTATTTTTAAAAATAAATAAATAAAGTTTTTGCTAATTATAATGACAAAAAGTTAGTTTTAAAAAACAGAAATTTAGATAAAAAAAAAGTTAAATTTTTGCTAAATAAATAAAATTTTTGCTAATTAAACAGAAAAATAGTTTTAAAAAAGTTATATTTTCATAATTTATTTGAAAAAAAATAATATTTAGATAAAAAAAAAGAAGCCCGTGAACGCATAAGAGAACGAAAGTGAACGCGGATGCATGAGTAATTATGATTCCATGTTGAAAGGGAGAAATGAAATATATGGCAAAACAATGATACTCATTTATTTAGGACGTATATATTCATACACAATTTGTACATTTTTCCTGTGGAGTGCAACTGAAAAATAACTATTTACCAGCAAACAACTATGTTGTTAACTTTCACAAAAAAACTTGAGAACGGTAACCAGCGAACTCAAATTAACCAACTACAAGGCAGAAGGTACGTTCCAAAATGGCAAATCAACACACTGCACAAAAAAAAGTTCAGTGGCTATCCCTTCCGAAGATTCAACGGCTAAGCTATAGATGAAGATTGCTTTTTCTCCCTTGCAACATGTGGAGCAAAGAGATCCTTCCCTTCGATCTTATAGGATCATGTGCGGCTAACTTCCTTGTGCTCCTATTTCCCTGCAAACCAGACACTTGTGTTCACTACTAATTCACTATCCTTTGTCAAATTTAACATAATAGTACAGCATTAAACATAAAAAACAAGAAATATATTTAGCTATTGAAGCGTAGGAAGACGTGTGATTTCGTGCAGGTGAGCTCCATTTGAACTGCACCAATCAAAATTTAAACATTAAATTTGATACACTACCTTTATTTTCTCGGATTCGTTGCAAAGATCAAAGGCACTCAAGTCCCTTGATAACATGGATGAGGAAGGCATAAGTGTCCTGATTTCAACAACCACAAACATAAAAATTGCTATCAGTAAATTTAAAGGAAAAACTGTACGGGGACTAGGTTAGACACCGCTTCAATACTTTTCTACTATACGTAAACCACGAACCTTTTTGGCTTAGCAGGTTTGCGAGAGTCATTGATACCTATCTCGTCACGTGAATCACTCACAAGGTTATGGGTTTCAGTAGATAAAACATCTTTGAGCGACAAAGGATGCAAAATGTCATCTTTTGTCAATGACGAAGAGACGAACGAGTTCTGAAAGGTAAACCAAACAATAGGAGAGATGTAATAAATTTCTTGTAACCTTAGCTTAGTAAGTCAATATGACAGCAGTTATTTTATGCAGCATTTGTCCATATCTTCAATGACTATTTGACTTACTTTTATAATTATATGGTAGAAATCTCTTACTGGATCTACGGTTATAAACAATTGCTCAATTTCATCTCTAAAACTACCAAAGGGGGATCATTTTAGTCTATATCTTAGTAATTTCAAGGACTAAAATGACTATCATTTGGTATTATCAAGTAAAATGACAAGTTGAACAATTGCAACATCAATATTTATTTTCTCTCTTTGCTAGAGATAAATATATAAAATCATTTATGAAGCTGTAATTAATAATTTAAGCTTTTAGAATCGGTAGTTATAAACATGGAAACCAAACCTGTGACCCACTGATTAGGTGTTTTAACCTTGTCGAATTCGAGCATAAGGTTTAAGATTTATTAAGAAAAGATCGTCAAATTCCGATCCTTCAGATTTCTGAACAGTTGGTTAACATAATGCTTTATATCTTTTAATCCTAAATTATCTTAAATCACCTTCTATGTATCAATTAAAGAAATACAACAAACAGCATGTGTAAACTAACAAATGGAAATTCAACTCACAATTGGCATCTCGCTCTCAGCCTCAACCTCCAAAGGATTATGATGTGTTTGTTTTGACGAGGATGCCAAAATTTTCCTACATTACACCGAGCAGGAATTAAGGAATAAGCATATTTGTTCAAGGCCAAGAAAAACAAGCAAAAATCGCACATGAAAGATTATCAGTACAAAACTAACCTCTCAGGCTTCTCAGAATCCAACTCTGTACAGGAAGGACTGAGCATAGGCTCTTCGTCTGACTGGTCAAGTCTAGGCTCAGATGATGACTGAAATGTTCCCTGCAAAGAATGGACGACCAAATATCTAACATAGTAAAATAGCAAATATTTTGAAGAAAAAAACTAGGAGAACCACTTCTAACGAAACAAGACAATAAACTCAAAACCAAGTAATAACTATGCCCAAGAAGTTGTTAAGGAAACAGGTAAGCCAACACAGGATCAAGTTAACTTAGCTTGCCAGTTGCTGAGTTTATTTCATGTTGTCTGGATTCCCAGAACTACATACACACTCATTTTGAAGCTTAATTTTTCTTTAACTGGCAAGATCTGAACTCAATTAAGGTACAATTTATCCTTCAATGAAACAAGTACAAGCAAATTGACTTGTATAGACATTAACATACGGAAATTCAACTTACACTTGGTATCATGCTCACACTCCCAACCTCCAAAGTATTGTGATCCTCGTGTTTTGACAAGGAGGTTGAAACTTCGCTATATTATTGTTACAAGGAAGAGTTAGGAGCAGGTATATTAGTTCAAATCCAAGAAAAACAAGCATGAGCACATGCAAAAGATCATTCTTCATAATACTAACCTATCTGATTTTTCAGAATCTAACTGTGTAGAGGAAGTACCAAGTGTAGGCTGTTCATCTGACTGGTCAGGTCTAGGCTCAAGCAATTTCTGTGTATGAAATGATTCCTAGATAGAATGGAAATGGATCACCAAATAACATTTAATAATATTGAAAGCTGAAGCTCATATATTTTCAGGACAGAATTGGAGTGAACTTTCCCATGACATACACACACAAAGCATAGTTAAGTTAATTTACACATTAGATGGGAAGCCTCTAGTGGTATAACTCTTATTTTGATCTGCTGATGCCTAACTTACCCACTAATATGACATTAAATCCAAAACCCATCAATAACTATATGTTAGAGGAAAGTGGTAGTTGGGGGAACAGGTTGATTAGCCAATTAATACGCTCAAGCTAATTTGGCTAACCACTACTTGAACACTCACAATCTCAAAGGTGGTTAATTATTGAACAAGCAAGATCCAAACTCAATGGAGACATCTTTCTCCTTCAATGAATTAAATCAAGCAAACTGACTCGTGCACATTAAACAAATTAAAAGGTCAACTCACACTTGGTATCTTGCTCCCAGCATCAACCTCCAAATCATTATGATGTTCAGGTTTTGATGAAGCCAAAACTTCCCTATATTGTTGCACCAAGCAGGAATTTACAACAAGCACATTAGTTCAAATTCAATAAAGACAAGCAGGAACCACATGTGAAGATCATTAGTCATAAGACTAACCTGTCTAAGTTTTCAGAATCTAACTTAGTAGCAAGCATGGGTTCCTCTTCATCCGACTGGTTAACTCTAAGCTCAGATGATGAATGTGCATGAAATTTTTCCTGGAAAGAACAGATAACCAAGTAACATACATATAACAATGCAATCTGATGCTCACATATATGGGGAAAGAAAGAGTACTGGTGCTTGAATAATTTCTTATGAAACATGCCAGAAAGCACAGTTTTGTCAGTTCATACTTTAGACAGGGTGGTTTTGGGAGTATCACTGTTTTATTTTAATCTATTAAAGCCTAATTTTACCTACTAGGAAGACATAAACCTAAAACCAGCAATAACTACCTGTCAGAGGAAAGTGGAAGTTAGCAAAACAGGTTGGCCAATTAACAGGTTCAAGCTTACTTAGTTGGCCACTTGTTGATATTATTTCATGTCAACATGATTTACTCAACATAAACAGTCATTCTCAAGCTTAATTTATTATTCAACTGCCATGGTCTGAACTCAATTAGGGCTAGATCTCTCCTGGAATGAACCAACAAGTTCGGGCAGATTGACATATGCACCAACCTATCCAATGTTACCAAATCCTAAGACCAGAGATTCATCGTCGTAGGAAAGTCAAAAAAACAACTAATTGCTTGAGCCAACAGCCTCATATTCCTAATGCCCAATTAATTATTTGATATAATGACCATTAATTCCCCATGGAATGTCAGTTCTTCATGAAAACTTAAATAATCATTAGACAAGAAAGCAGGAATCTAGTAAAACAGTACTCAACCTCTTGCTTCCAGTTATTGGGTTGATCAACATCCACTGACGAACAATATACTGGTTCTGTTTTTACTTTTCCTCCTTTGCAGCAAGTACAACAGGCCTTAAACTCATTGAACTGTCTTTCCAGCTCCAAGAATTTTTTCTTTTCAAATCCAATGCTTTCTTTGCGACTTTCTATTTCCATTTCTGCAACCTGATTATGAATAGAGTAAAATATTAAGCACAGATAATTGGATTATCTACACACATCATTGTTAGAGCACCCAGATGCATGAGATTGATAATTTCAGCAGACAAACTTTTTCTTTTCTTATTACCTTCAGTTTGGAATTATATTGCTTCAAAACATTCCATATAACTTTAGCAAAATTCTGCATAATAATATGGCTTCTCTCAGTCTGGAGCTGGCTATCACACTCTGACTTGAAAGAGACAGAACTATTAGCACCCAATTTGCAGATTGTTGAAGCGTCTGTACAAAACCAAAGTCAGGATGATAGTTATAGGTCCAAGGGACTGAACTTTAAGAATAATACAAGAATTGCCTAGCATTAGAATACAAAAATTAAATTCACAATGGGACACACAATGTTGAACACTTGTTACTCCCTCATGAAGGTCCAATGTTCAATTGGGATCTATGGGAAGAGAATATGCTATCCCTTATTGTGTACCATCCTGTTGTTGGTTGGGTTGGGGGGATAAATTTAACACAATTTTTAAATGTCCTCTTACCCTCCTTAAAAGAATTCCTTTCTTCAACATTCTTTTCATCATTCTGAAGACAAACAAAGAAAATATAATGGATTAATAAGTAATCTTGAAAGATCAATGACAACATAACGTTTGTGCTATTTGTGCACCATTTCTTTTATTTATGCTTTAGCATATCCACAATAGAAAATGTGTACAAAATATTTAAATGCAATTTTAGGCAAGCAAGGAAGTAGAAGAAAACCTGCTCGGTATGTTCACTAACAAGTCTCATTTTCTTTAAATGTTCTGATAAAGGTGACAGTTTTGCATTATCCATTATGGATAAAGTTTGATAATGCCTTTTTCTGGGAACCATGTTTGATGTTTCAACTTCATTATACCTAGCAAAAATGAACAGAGATACTTAGAAACCAATCAGAGGTAAATATAAAAGTCAAGTGAGATCATCCGACACAAATGACAATATTCACTTGATTTGCATGTAAGGAGAAGCTTGTCTCAATAAGTAAGAAGTATCAAGGTAATCTTCCTCTCCTGACTTTGCTGTTAAAATCTATGAACACAACAATAAATAAAAGTTAATAATAGGAATGGATAAGATTGATGAGCATGAAATGAAAAAAAAAACCAAATTTATATCAGAAAAGCATTATTCTCATTAAAAGAGAACCACCATATAGCTAAGTTTAATTGTGATCAGCAAGGAGAAAACAAAGTTTGAAAGTAATATCTACATACCAAGGTCATGCGCTTCTTGCCCTCCAGATAATCTCGCAGGTACCTGGTTAACTGCAGCAGTGATCAACAAAGTCAAATCTGTTAAGCTGTAACCCTTCCCCATTTCATTGTCAATAAGATATTCCTAAGCAGAGAAAACAAATAAGCTTTTAGCTTATGTTTGTTGATACATTAGTCATCAAGAAAGAGATAGTAACAAATATCACTACAAAAGCTCATCAAGATGCAATAAAACAATGAATTATTAAAAACATCACCATTGAGTTCTGGAAGTGCTTCTGCAATGGCTTCTTGGGGTTTTTTTGATGCTCCAATAATGACTGAAATCAACAAATTCATACATAATATGAGGCAAAGGAAAGGCAGAACTGCAGAAGAAAAAAATATATTAAAAGTTCACAAATAACCGTAGAAGTGGTAAAAATTAATAAAATTCTAGCTACCAAAAGTCCAATAATTTGGGTTCAAAATTTGAAGTGTAGGCTACATACTCTTAAGCATAAGCCAAACACCATTAAGGTGTTGTTGATAAAATTGCTTTCAAGCAATCTTGTCCCCTACAATATCACAAAAGGGAAAAACCAGTAGTTAAGATGAAGATAAAAGCAAAACATTTTCAATAACCAAACATTATCCCTCTAGGTTGGTCTACAGCATGAATCGACCAACCTTAAGTATAGAAATTGTAGCCAAACTTGCAAATGAGGTTAAAGAAATGATGTCACCCCAATTATCTGAAGTTTGTATATTATTCTCTTATAGTTAAGATTATTAAGAAGGTTTACATTTTTTATTATATATTTATCCAGACACCAGAGAATTTTACTCTATAACTAGTAAAGGGTTATATTTTTAAGACTTTGAAGCATAATCAACAAACATCAAGAATAATGTCTGATTTAAGCCTAAAATCAATGTTCACACTATAAGCAGGTCCATATATTTGTCCAAGCTTTTTAGCTACACAAGATGAATATATCTTTTCTATAAAAGACAACAAAGAGGGTAAATGATAAGACATTTATGAGATTTAGATCATATCCTAAAGTTCAGCGTCACACTGCTAAAATCAAACCTATGTATAAAATGCTCATAACATATGAAAAAAATGTAATGGACCTGATTCCCTGTTCTTTTTTCTCTTTCAGCTCCAGCAAAGTCAACGATAGTCAAAACAGCACCATTTGACTTAGGATTGACCACTCCTTTACATTTTTGGGGAACATCACATATGTTAATGATGCATTGCGATCGGCTGCAAGTACCAAATAAACAACTCAAACGTTAATAATCATAAAATGATTGGTTGTATAAACTTAAAGCTGCTGAAAAGTTCTATATAATCATATAATGAATAGTTGTATAATCATAAACTTGTGATCCTTCCAACAAAAACTTAAATGGAATGGCAATTACTTCCTGAGATTTATTCATGGTCAATATTTTTCTTTTCTTTTGGTTTTTGATGAAACCAAATACAATATAACATCCTAAAACAGCACCGGTCAAAATTTGGCAGAAAATTTAGACCTTCTTCTACTCACTAAACCCACTGAATATTACAAACAACCTCTGCCTATTATCAAAACATTTGGCATTCCACACAAAATAAAACACCTAGCAAACAACAAAGCCGTTTGTTTTTTAGTGAAGTATGTAACATTTATAAAATTCCCATCTTAATCCTACCTGGACTGACTGTTAGTGTTTGTCATCGCAGTCGCACGCTTTAGCACTGCCTGTGCTATTAAGGATTCTGTCTGCTCAACATTAGAGATAAGAACCTGTTCACACAAATACAAGAATTATGAAAACATCACTAACCATATTATCCACATCTGCGCAAATAAACAAATGTAACTACAAACCTCTTTCAGTCCTTTCACAGTTGATTGCTGCATGCTTAGTTCACCACCATCCGGTAATAAATCAAACACTTTCTCTGCTTTACTCCGTTCAGAATAAATCTCAAATATCGACATGTAAAAGGACCTGCGACTTGCACCACAGGACAAAATTGGCATTTTAGTTAAACATAAAAAAAGTTCAAGCATAGCTGCATATGATTATCCAAAACTTGTCGATGTGGCTGTGCTGTCATGTTTGTGTTGTCGCATTTTCTAATAGCCAAAACTAAGATAAAGTATATCAGATAATTCTGCTATTGTTTTCTAAGTACAATTATAGCTTTAGCTCAGTAACCTGCATAATAAATGTCAGATTAACAAAGTAAAACTTTGAATTTGATAAGAGAACAACGCCAAAAGTGCTTACTGCACTTAAGTTTTCTTCAATACAAACTACATAAAGCTTAAATTTCTTACACTCAAAATGTCACTTTTGGTCATCAAAACATAACCAAGTACAACGCATACTAAGTACTAACCGAAGACTGAACCCTTGTGCAGCTTAACCTACAGCTTATATATTTATTTGGAATTAAAGCACAAGAATACCTGGATTCTTGTTTGGCATCTGGCTCAGTCTCCTTGAAAATATGGCGTAGTATAAGAGGTACCATTCCAGGATCCCTTGCGCATCCAAACACTGTATGAGTCTTCCCTGACCCACTGGGCCCAAGTGCAGCAAACATTCCACTCCTACCCTTCAGAAACTCCTCCACCATAGGTTTCACCATTCTCTCATACACTTGAAACTATAATTTACATCACATTATCATTGTTAACTAATGAAAACCGCCAACAACGAGAAACTAAGAAACGAGAGAATACCGTTATCAATTTATCGTTACCTGGGAAGAATCGGAAGAAAAAACGTGTGAGAAGCCTCCATAAGTCTCTGATTTTATTCGCTTCGACTCTTGCAAGCTCAAAGCGGTTGATAATGTCACCGACTGTGAATCGTTGACCAATATGCACGTGCCGGAGCTCTTTTTCTTCGAAATTTTAGTCCCTGCGGCTGTGTTCTTCTTGATTGGGTTCTGAGGCCACGCGCTTTTGGTTCTCACGCGCGGTGCTTGAATAGGCGAGGATGGGAGGGGTCGGATTCTGAGGAAAACCTTTAAGTTTTGGTTATCCAATTTTGGGAGAGACGTTGACTTGCTCTCTGGTGTTTGTGCAGACAAAACGTCGTCGTGGGGGAATGGCGGGATTTCACGTAAGTCGAAGCTTTGCGGAGTCGTTTTGGGAGTGGCGCGAGCTCTTCGGTGAGGGTTCCGACGAACGGTGGCGGTGGTAGGGCACGGCGGGGAAGTGTTGGGGTCCATTGTCTCCGTCCGGTGAACTCGAAAGAGCGGAAGTTTGGGATTTCAAAACACCGATCGTTCGTCAATTTACTAAAAAGACAAAAAAAACACGTGGCGTTTGAAATTTTGGCGCCTTGTGTAAATGTTATGATGTTTCGATTTTTTAAGGCCCATTCATCCTAAAAAAATGGCAAGTCCCGTTCCTTCGCTTTTATTTTGCATCTTCTTGACTGATAAAGAAAATGACGAAATGTAATAACAATAATAAAAAATAAATAAACAGGCAATTGGAGAAATGGTACTATCACGAAGCATTAACAGATATCAGCATGTTTGGTTTAGAATTTTCTTGTCAAAAAGTTTACAAGATAAAAACTTTGCTTTCCAATGTATATTTCTCAAAAGAATTTTGAAATTACTTTCATGATATACCTTTGTGTTAAAAATGGGATCTTCAGTCTATTTTTACTTAATAAAACGATTCACCTAAATGAAAATAAAAAAGTAATAAAATATTATACAAAATTTATCTAAAAAAAATACAATTTGTATAAACAAAATTATTGTTTTGTCTATTTTATTTGAACTAAACTATTTTTGTTTAAGTAAAAAAAAAAATCATAGTTCTTACAATTTATCTATCAATCGCGGCACACATCATTAGGTTGTTTCAAATAGTTTATTAAAAAAAATACATGAGCTTGTAAAAAACCTTTTTTAAGAAAATTAATTGATTTTGATATTTTTATTTAAATTATTTTAATAAATTTACAGCACAAGTCTTTACATAATTGGAATTTATCTAAATATTTAATTAAACTATTTATCTAAATACACCTTAAAAATATCTAAATTGTTTATTTATAGTTAAGTGATTTAACATTTTGAATAATTTAAGTTTTTATTTTACAAAAAAAAGTTGTTTGTCAAAGTTATTTCAATGGAAATTTTTAATAATCTAAATTATCTATTTACTCAGAGTTAGAAAAAAACTTTTTTTCTTTAAATATTTAATAAACTTTATTTATTGACTCAAATTTAAAACATTAATTTAAAAAATAAGATTTATTTAACTATAAAACAAATAAATTAAATAGAAGAGGTATTCTCCTTTTTTTTATCATGCACCGTAAACCCACTTTTAAACAAACATATTAGCAGCATCGAGTAGAGTGTAACCAGTAGGGTGTGTGTGTCTGTTTCGTTTCCTATATTTTTGTTTCTATATGTAACAAAGAGAGGTATGTAAATTATGATAAAACTCGGAATCTAATATACTTTCCTTTTTTTATTTGAGAAACAGATAATAAAAAGTAAGGCGATTCGTGAAGTTATATTTTCCTAAATTATTTAATTTTGTGTATAGTAGTATTAAACAAAAAACATGTCTTCTTTTTATTTTTATTTTTTTAAATTATTCACCTTCGTTTGTTAGATTAAATTGCCATTCCTTGAATCATCCGTTTGGTACATGGAATTGAACTTGTTTCAGTATCACAGTTTAAATGTTTTAGTTGTGTAGAAGACTATACTTATTAATTCGACCCATTGATAAAAAGCTGACATAATGACTGACTAATCATAAATTTAGGTTTATTTCAACGTTATTGTTATAATTATGACATTAAATCTATGCTTATTTTTTTCGACGTAAATTCAAACACGAATAAACTCGCATAAATCTCTAAATTATTTTAGTTAATGAGTTTTTGAAAATTTGCACGAATGCAAGTGAAGGTTGTAAAGTTATTAATATCTTATTTATTACAAGCGGATGCAAATTAGTTCAATGTTGATAGATAACAATCACATAACTCTTTTTTCATTCGACAGTTAAACTGAGATAATTCCTTTTAATTAATTTACTGTTGAGTCACATTTCATCTAATAACTTATTATAATAAAAATAAAATAAAACAGATAACAGTAGTCATGATGCATTTTTATTTAATTTAAATATGATCTTAATTAAATTAAAAATAATATTATAATATTACACTTAAATTTTATCCATTGGCTTTAATATAAATATAATATATAATATAACGAACGTTGTTCATTGGAGGAGTAAATTTTACGTAGCTTGGTCTGAATTGAAAGTGCCTGACATGTGACAGCGACGCCACCAGCCAAGGAACCGACCTATGAGAAAACCACGATCCCACATTACCCCTAGGCTATAGCCCGTAGGGATTTCATTTTCCCGCTTAAATATATCTTCGTTAATTTTTTAATATTAGTTTTTATACCTTTATAAAGGAAATTACTTTACACTCGTTCACTAAAGCTATTTATGTAAAACATTAATTCCTGACAAATTCTTATTTCATTATATTATCATCTTACAGTCACTAAAATCTACAATGTTTATTTTAAAAATCAAAAACAACAAAATTTATAGGTCTTTTTATCAATATATATTCAACAACGTACATGGAACTTATAGCAACCTGCTTTTTTTACTTTATTTTCTATTCACTTATAAATTTGTATAATATTTTTACCTTCTTTTATCGTGAAAACATTAGATTATAAAACATCTTAGATTAAAGATATTCAGTTTTATTTTAGTTCTTATAGAAAATAATCAGTTTTTTTTTAATTAATATATACTTTATAAACTTTATAACATTTACTCTTTTTTCAAGGATTAAAGTATATTATTTAAAAAAAAAATCATTGATCAAAATAAATAAAATATCACACTTTTAACAATAATTAAGTTTAACCATTCTAAATTTACAATTATGGAATGGACTTCGTTATTTTTTTTTAATACTATTCTCTCTCTATATATATATATATATAATTTTAAAATATAAAAATTATTGAATTTTTTATTTACCAATTAAAACAATTTATAAACATGCGAAATAAAAAATTATTATTTTTTATCAAATACTATTATAGTTCACTTTCAATCTTTATTAAGTATTAAGAAAAACGTACAAATTGAGTCTTTTCTGTTCTTTTCTGTTAGGTAACCTTGGAAAATCAAATCGGTGGTCGGTGGACCCGCGTCATCCTTCTGTGTCGCACTCTTCGCAAATTGCTCTATCCACTCATTTTAAGAACGATAGAATCTAAGAATAATTTTTATATTATTTTCAATCAAAACAAAATTATTCATCAACATGTAATAAATTAAATATGATTTTAATACAAAATGTAAAAAATAAAAAATTATATAAATTTTACTTTTGTCGCTTTTAAATTATTTTTTATAATTTTAACTAATAATAAAAAGTGCAAAAAGTGTATTACTGATAAAATTTCTTAGATTATATACTTTCTAATATAGAGTTATTTTATTGGGACTTATTGACATTTATTAATAACAGATATTAATACGGTATATTTGATAATAGATCATAAACTGAAAGAGAGTATTTATTTGACACATGGACAAGTAAAAAAAAAAATACAAAGCAAAAAAATAGCAATTTACTCAATCAACAGCCTAACGATAACTCATGACATCGATCCAAGATTGGATCAAGTTCATACACATAACTAAATTAATCTTATTTTTCCGGGGAAGTAAAAATACTTAATTGATTAACGAAGCTTGGCCTATCTCGAAGCTCACAAACAATTGAAGTTCAACGAAACTTTTCACGTTATGCTCGAACTCACAATTCACTTAAAATAAGCTTTTCACGTACATCAAATAAATCGTGAGCTATCATATACAAAAAAAATAAATAAAACTTAACTTTATTGTGAAGAAGTCTTTTGCCATTTATATTCTACAATGACACAACCATGGAAGATATTTTTTCTGCTCAGCGTCATAGTTTGCAATTTTTTGTTGCAAGTTTATTCCTTGGGATTCCTCAGCCCGCGATACTTATTTTTCTTAATTTTGTTTATTGTCTTTATTAGGTTATAAAATCCACCAAACCTTATTTAATGATGTTCTCGCTTTACATTCACGTGAGAAATAATGCACGTACAAGAAGGAATTAAATTTATACCAATATAAAACCTAATATTACCAATTTATTAAAAAACAATAGAACTAAACATATTTTAAAACTTTTTAATATGTTGAAGTTAACTCTCACAACAGAAAAATCATACTTAAAATTTAAACTCGAAATTATATTTAAAGAAAATGAAATATAACGACAGTCGTTCTCACACTAAATATAACGTCACCCAAGCTGTGTTATTTATTTATAATATTTAAAAAATGGGAAGTGGAGAGTTATTCCCGGCACATGAGGTCACGGGGCAATAAACAAATATCAAAAGGTGGGACCCACCACAACGAAGACGTGTATGGCTGGGATATTTCCCACCTTGTCTGACTCAGACTAATTTCGAGGAACCCGATGAACATATCAACGGTCACTTTCTTCTCAACGGCTATTTATAAAGACAAAATCCAACGGTCTTCAACGTTTCGGCGGTTGCCGCCCTACAGTATTCCCCACGGTAGTATTCGTCTATTGGACTCAAATGTAAGGTTGCCGACCGCAACGGTTGTCGGTAATTTAGGAGAAATCGTGACCTAAGATAATAATTTGTATTAAAATAAGTGCAAATATAACATTTTAACTAATAAAAAAAAAAGCCGCTGAGCATTCGATTTTGGCATGTATTAAAAGGTGTACGAGCATAGAGAGCCATTCGCTTAATAAAGGAAGACCCATCTTCTCTAAAATAAATCATCAGGGTCCCTTGGACAAAAGATTTCATGTTCATATGTTTTCGTTGTTACCATATATATATCATACATAGATAGAGGGTTTTTCTTCTGATCTGGTTTTATGAGATCAAGGGTTTGATCGTGCTTTCGCCATATAGTATATATTTGTGTACACTAATTCACAGGCTACTGATCCGTTTGTTTTAAAGAAGATCATCGCCTGTTTGCTAGTTTTTTCCTTCTTTTTTTTTCACTGTTCGATCCAAACGCAGTCTTATCTTCAATGGAACAATCAATTGCACCCAACAAGCAAATCAGAATGAAAACCCCGAAGAAAAACGTACAAGGTAATTTCATTTCTAATAACCCGTCTGAGAATTTTGACACGTATGCAGGTCTCTTGAATCCTCCCTCACGCGCCGCGTCTTTCTCTCACCCCTACCCTCTCTCAGCTTCAGTCTTCAACCAGCAACCACCTCTGCTTCCTCTGCCCCACGTTTCCCCAATTCAACATCACCAGCATCAACCTCTGTTACGTCAAGGTCTCTCTCTCCCACCACCGAGTCGAAAAAACAGAACCAAAGACATGTCTCTGACGCCAAAGAAATCGAAACCCACGAAGCGAGAGGAAGTGAAGAAAAGATCAGGAACACAATCTATTCTGATCGTGGCTTCTGATAATCGTTGGGGACCCGACCCGAAAGACCTACCCAGGCATCTTTTAACGTCGAAGGTGGTGCCGGGGAAGGGGAATAACGTGGAGGAGATGGTTTCAGGGTGGGTTTTCAATCTGTCTCCGCCACCTAGCAGCTTGCCGTTGCCAAAGTTTTCTATTAGGTCGAAACTCAGTTGCAACGCTGAAGCTGCTAGAGGTGTGGATGCCGGAGCAACCAACAATCTCCGGCGACTTCTACGCCTCTGATGATGACTGAAGTTGTTAAATAAATCTCTCTCCACGTTGCGTGATCGTGTATAGCTTAATTAGCTAGCATGAAATATGATGCTTCGTTGGGCCACGTTACTTAATACTTATTATTATTAGTTTATTATGTTTAGTGTGTAAATAAAAGGATCGGCGAGGGTAAATTGCTGATTGGGGGTGGTTGATGTTGATGAATATCTTTCTTTGACTCCCCTTTTTCTTTTTTGAAAAAAGGGAGTGCCTTGTTTCGTTTGCTGATTTCGCGTGCCACCTGTGTTTTTTGAATTGGGGTGCACGCAAAATTATGTGTTTTATCAGTTGGGTATATCAGTTCCTTAATCTGTGTGTGTATTTTCTCCTTGTGTTATTTATAATTATGATCTCAAATTTGTACTGAAAAGATTTTCATCTTTCCTTTGAAACAAACAGCAAAAAATAAATAGGATTAATTAGCTCTCCATTTTTTGGCCGCTGTTTAGAATTCATCGATCCTTCACAAAATATGCAGTGTTCATTTTGAAAGTTAGTGCTTCTTCATGGATTCGGCAGAATACAAAATGATAAGATATACAAAATAAATAAATAGAATACAATAAAAAGTATGACAATTATTACATAAAAGCTTCCAAAATTAACTAGGATAAGCCTAAAAATAGATGTATTATATTTTGCTAATTACATGAATTTTAAAAATAAAATATGATAAAAAAAACTTACATTGTTATTTTTAGATTCAATTGCACTTTTTGGTCTTTATATTTTAAACAATATTTTTTTAGTTTTAATTAATTATATTTTATTTATCAAAATTTTAAAATGTTTAAATTAAATCTTTCACTCTAAAATTGTATCCAATAATTAATAAAAATATAATAGATGTATTGTTGATATAAAAAAATAAAAAATATTCAAATAAAAATATAAAAAAGTATTTTCTAATTTTTGCTGAATATTATTCTAAAATTTATTTAATAAATAATAAAAATATAATAAAGTATAACATCTTATTGATATAAACAAATAAAACATACCTATATAATATTTAAACTTAAAGTTTATAAAATATAATAAAATTTGTATTTATTTTATTTAATTATTTTATATATCTTTCTTTATAAATTTTCATAAATTAATAATGTAATTGTATTTTTTTAAATATTATATCATTGTATTATGAAAATTTATAAAAATAATATATATATATATATTATTTAAATATTGTATATGTATAAATTAGTGAATTATTACACTTCTATTGTATTTTTATTAATTAGTTGATAACATTTTAGGATGAAAAACTTAAATTTAAATATTAGATATTAAAATAGCTGAATATAAATAATTTAAATTAAAAAATACTAAAATCACACATAAATTAAAGTATAAGAATGAAAGGTGTAACTAAACCATTATTATTATTATTATTATTATCTAAATCATGTTTTTTACACACAAAGAAAAAACAAGATGAGACATAACTTTTTAGTTTTTGCATGGAGTTGACCCTAAGATACACTGATGGTGTTTTTAATTTTATTTTTTAAATCTTATTTAAATTAATTTAAATTTTTGACCTACTTCCTGAATAAAATAAAATAAAAACATTTTAAAAGATATCCTTTTAATTTGTTTTGTTTTAATGCAGTAGAGAATTTATTATTAATAAATAATTTTTTATTTTTTCTTATTTTGAAAAATACCTGTGTAATATTTTTAGTTGATGGGAAAAAAAAGTAATAGTACAATATATTAACTAAACTGTTACGGTCATAAAGAACTCACGTTGCGTGTAATAATCTGGAATTTTTTTTATTATGGTTTTTTTTTAATATCAAAATATGAGATTTGTGGTAAAATTATCAAAATATGATTTTTTTAAAATCGTTATTGGCAATTTTTATTATTTTTAATCACTTTTTTAAAAAAATTATAAAGATTATTTTTTAGTCTTCATCACTTTTTCAATTTTCAATTTTTTTATTTATATATAAAATCGTCATTAACGATTTTTAAACACTATATTTTTGTAATTTAAAAAAAATCATATTTTTGTATATATAATTTTTAAGTGCAGTATATTGAGTTTTTAATTACATTTTTTGAGCTAAACTTATTTATAATATGTTAAGACTAACCTTTTTATTCAACTTTTTTAATACCCATATAATATTTAAGTTTTACATCTTATTTAAGAGAAATTAAACATTTATTGCTTTAATAAACTATATGTTAAATCTAGAACATAATATTAATATAAATAAGTTTTTATACTTGGTATTTTTTTTAATATAATTGCAAACAATTGCAACACTTAGAAGATGGAATAAAGTTCAGGTTTTTTTGGAAAGAAAGGAGAAGAAACTACTGACGAAGACGAAGATGGAGATGAGAGCATACATGACACTAAACAGTGATAATAGAACAGAAGATAACATGCTTCAATATAACTATATAATTGATAGATAAATTTTATATGCATTGTCACACCTTATCACCCATCACAACCATTTATTAATATTTGAGCCCTTACCCTCTCCCCTTCTTACATTTTTTTTCATTGGGGTGCATCTATCTTTTATTCTTTCGTTAACAGCGAAGCTTATAAGTTCTTTTAGCTATTAAGTTGAATGATTCTTCATTTTGCTAACATACCTAAATTATCTGTGCTTATGGCGCTAATGCAAATGGATCACTCAATTATGGTCATTCTCATTTAAGAAAAAAAAATATTAAATAAAATGCAGTAAAAATTTTAGATTAATCTTTTGATGTCATTTGAAATAAATAAAAACTATATTAAAATGAACTAAGCTTATATTTGACGTAGATTAATTAATGACACATGTCATCTAAACATTAAAATAATAAACAGTGGCATATATAAAGACATTCTCAATTTTGAAACTACTAGAAATTTTACCTTTGAAAAATGGATCAAATTTGTGAACCTAATATTTGAAATCGCGGTGATAGAATTTCTTAATTACCGTTTACATATTACCGTAATTAATACTAATTAAGGATCAAATTATGGTCAAATAAACAAAAGAGTGCATGCATTGAGATTCGTGTGTAAACAGGTTCGTTCTCCCTTATTTTGCAAATTTTTCCTGGTTTCCTTCTCCTTTTCAGTTTTTTTTATGCAGAATAGGATGACAATTCCCGCGAGGTAGGAATACGAAACAAGTTTAGATGGAACAATGCCTAAGAATAATCAAGTACAGTTGAAAAAATGCATAAGAATAAGGGGCAACGGGCTACGAAACAAACATGTCGAGAAAGAAAAAATTTCTGGGCACACAATCATTACTCAACAAATCCCAAACAACTTAAAAAGAAATTTTCAAACAATATTGAGAAACCACCAACGTTCAAACCCCACAATAATTAGCTCCCATGAAATCTTCAAAAGCCTCGTAATATAAAGATATCTCAGCATGATCAGCGTCCGTTTATGCATAGATTACGTGCTGATGAATAAATGATGGCACATCTATCTACTTCAAGTATTAAAGAAATATCTTATATCCTTAAATAAAGAACTTTTAGACAAGTTCTGCAAAAAATATAAAAAATGAACAATAAGCATAAACTATTTGTAATTTATGTAATAATTTTATTAATTTTTTATACTATGTTTTTATCTTGTCGAAAATGGTGGTTTGTTCTAACATGAGGACCAAAAAATCCCCTTTTATTCTCCTCCAATTACGAAGAGACGACGGAGTGAAGATGGTAACATTGTGATCTCAAACTTGGCAAATAAGGAGCAAGAGTCGTGGAAGGGAAAGTTAGGAGTTGGCAACAACACATGGAGGTCGTACTTTACCCTTCCCATGTTCCTTCAACGTCCTCACACCTTTGCACCAACAAACATCTCATGCATGTACACAAGTTTGGTACGCAGTCAACGCCATGTTATCTTCATCTTCCAAACAATTTTGTGCAAATAATTAAACAAATCAACCGCAACTTGCTTTTCACAAATATGCAAACAAACCTATTGCTTCCAATTACTAATGAGTCCCAATTCAAATATGTGATTTTCACTTCCTTTGCAACTGTTATATCATGGTATATATATTTTCTCTTGGTTACATTGGTGTTGTATTTGCATATACGTAAGCATAGTGTATTATTTTGTTAGCTATATCAACATGTTTTTTTCACCATATCACGTTACGATTTAATATTTTCGAAATTAGTAGACCCATAAAAATCGTTCACAGACGTAAATTGTCCTTGATCACTTGCGTAAAAGTTTTCGGAACACTTTTCTGTAATGCATAGTTACATAATAATTGATAAAATTAAGGCAATTGTTCTATTGTGAGATTAATTTAGGGGTCTGAATATATTCTCAATCAACCACGCAGGATCAAGACAATCATTCGTCTGTCCAACTAATGTTTTTTCTTTTTTAATGAGGTGTGTCCAACTAACGTTCTGTTTTGTGCCTTTTTGTTGATTTGAAATTATACTTTAAGAATTTAAAATAGATAATAAACAAAAAGAAACACAACAAGAAATTAAAAGGACAAGAAAAAATATTTAATTAATTAACTGGAATGAATGATTATTAGGTTGAGGGTAGGACGAGGAGGACCTAATAGTCACATGAATTTTAGATAGCTGGCAAAAGGTTGTCTCTGGGTCAGTCACAGTCAGCCAAGTGTCTCACAACCTTTTTCTTTTCTCTTCTTTTCCCCTTACTCTCTCTCTCTCTCTTTTTGAATTTGATTTGCGAAATTCAATTCAAATTCAATTTAATTTCCCCCATTTACTCCTTCGCTTTTCTACCTGCAACTGAAAATAATAATTAGGGTTCGTTTCGTGCTTACCCTGAACTTGGTTTCGGTGTTTGAAGTTGGAGGCATTTTTAGATCCCTGATCTGAAAATGAGTGCTTCCAGGTTCATAAAGTGCGTCACCGTCGGTGACGGTGCTGTCGGCAAGACCTGCTTGTTGATTTCCTACACCAGCAACACTTTCCCCACGGTTCGTTTCTGCTTCACCCTTGTTCGCTATTAATGCTTCACTCTTGTTCTTCTTCTGTTGCTGGAAATTATTCCGCTTAGGTTGAAATCGGACGAATATTTTCCTTTTTGTTAACTTTAAGGATTTGCAGCTGAAATTGGAGATATATGCGGAGGAGTTAAAGTGCGTGTTATCACCTTCTGTTGAATTTGGAGTTTCGAAGTGATGTTTGACTTGGTCTAGAACGTTTAAAATTTGGAGATTCGAGTTAACGTTATTATTATGATCGTTATTATTATTATTCCCGTGTTTTGGAATAAATTAAACTTTATATCTCTTTTTAGCCTCATTGACTGATACTGTTATATGGTTCTAACCTTGATGTATCTTTTTTAAGCGGTTATATTATGTGCTTTGAGTTTGAGAATTTGCTTGTATTTTCACTTAGAGCGCTGGAGCGGAGTAGGGCTGTACTGCTACTACTTTATTTTATTTTATTTTGTCACCTTTCCAATTCTTCTTGGTTTTGTTCTTCCGAAAAATTATAACTCCGTGGTTTCACCCTTTTTCGTTTATGTTTGTCATCATCTGTCTCAGGACTACGTGCCCACCGTATTTGACAATTTCAGTGCTAATGTTGTTGTGGATGGAAGCACCGTAAATCTGGGGTTATGGGATACTGCTGGTAACATTGCAACCGATTCAATTGTATAGAATCAACTATTATTTTCAGCATATTATTAATTTCTGGCGGTTTAACATGTTGTTTGATTAACAGGTCAGGAGGATTATAATAGACTAAGACCCTTGAGCTATCGAGGAGCTGATGTCTTTATACTTGCCTTTTCTCTCATAAGCAAGGCTAGCTATGAAAATATTGCAAAGAAGGTTTATTCCTTGAATATGGAGAATTTAATTAGGATGATGATCGTTTAAATTAATTTCTGTACTTAAATGTAACTGATAAAGGACATTTTATTATTATTTTTGGTTTTTCCTTCAGTGGATCCCTGAGCTAAGGCATTATGCCCCTGGTGTTCCAATTATTCTAGTTGGAACAAAGTTAGGTAAGCCTTTTACCCCTTTCCTTCATTGAATGGATTGGCATATCATTGTTGCGTAAACAATTCAGATGATCTTGTTAGAGCTACCTGCATAGCTTTGGTAATTTAAAAGGCCATAAGGGTTTTCTTGACTTCAAAGTTCAGTTGTTCACATCAGTTTATTGCCTTATCCCATCAAATTTTTTCTAATCTTGCCTTTGTTTTTTTCTTCGAGGTCAGTTGCTTCATAGTTTCTTTTATGCACACCCCAACCTAGAGTATGAAATGGTTAAACAGACAAACAGTAATTTGAAGACTTAACATTTCTCATTGCTTATTTCAGAAATGATGAAAAAATAAATTGGTTTAGCATCAATGTAGTGGAGTTGTGGGAATTCTAGTTTGATTTGTTTTTGTTTGAAGGAAATAGATGCTGGACAAAGTTCACAAGACTTGTATATGTAGGTTCTGATTGTGCATGAGAAAAGTGGCAATTTCTTTTTCTTACCAGGATACTAGTTCACTATTAAATTCATTTCTGTGGTGAATACTGGTTAAAAAATTTTCAGCCAATTCATCTTCTCCAATGCTGAATGATTTAACAACTGTAAATGCTTAATTTGGCATGCAGATCTTCGGGATGATAAGCAATTTCTTATGGACCACCCTGGTGCAGTACCGATTATTACGGCACAGGTATGAAATACCATAGATTTTCTTGTTATATCCCCTTTCTTTTGGTAGAGAGGGAGGCATGAGTTCTTGATTTGGAAATTATGTTGATCTACACATTGATTGATATTTGTCTTTACTTTGGTTGAAGGGAGAAGATTTAAAAAAGCTGATTGGTGCTCCTGCCTATATTGAGTGTAGTTCAAAAACGCAGCAGGTGCAGTTCTCTTCCTTGACATTTATGCAGTGGTTATTTTTCCTTATGTTTGTATTATGGGTTTTCATGTGCTTCTGGAATAACAGAATGTGAAAGCTGTTTTTGATGCTGCCATCAAAGTGGTTCTTCAACCACCAAAGCAAAAGAGAAAGAAGAGAAAGGCCCAGAAGGCTTGCTCAATATTGTGATTAAGAATCGGAAATTAATAGGAGGTAGTGACATTCCAGCCAACCTTTAATGCTGCCTCTCCATCAGTTTGTCTTGTTTTGTTCTCTATCCTCTGTAGCGAGAGCAGGAAGCCGTGTATAGTTTGGACTGACATCTTAGGGCCTTATAATCACTTGATTACAGCCTTGTCTTATTTCATACTCTGTAATTACTACTAGGTCAATTACATATGCTCAGTGTCGATCTATTTCCTTTTGTTATTATATATGTTAGCAGCTTACAAAAATACTGCTTGCTTTGTGAGTGCGGTCATATTCATGGCCCTTACTTGTGATGTCATCTATGAATTTCTTTAATGGTTTTGGCCAATTGTCGCACATTTAAGTTTGACACTTACTGGATGTTGTTTCTGATTGAAGGATAAATTCCATTTTGGACCAAGGGATGTTCCATTAAAATATTTACGTTGTTGTATTGTACAGGTGTGTTCTTGTATCTGTCCATCTCGATCTCCTGCAGTTAAATGCTTCCCTAACCTTTTAAAATTGCTTGATTTGTACATAAAAAAAAAACTCCTACTTGATTTTATTTGTATTAAATCAAAGATGAAAGATGCTTGTAAAAATTTACTTGCCGTAGATGGAAAACTGCATCCTGTGCAGTTCAGTCAGCGGCAGGAGATCCAGATCCAAACCAAGTGTCTCTTTGGCAAGGTTTGGTTGCGGGATGGAGACACTGAGACGGAGGTATGCATATTATGTTTGACTAGTCTCTTGCTAGAGAGACAGAAGACATAAATTTAAAGGATATCAGTGTACTTTCTAAAAAAAAAGACACTAATGTGTCAGCTCTAGAGACACAAAAGGTAAATTTATATATAAAAAAAAAAAAACACTAGTGTCTCTATTTTTATTGTCTCAATGTCTCTATCTCCAGTATCCAGTATCCAGGACGGTAACTAAACGCTGTCTTGGTAACACGTTTGTGTCTCTGCATTATCTTAAATACATTTGCTATAGTAAAACTATAAAAAAGTAATAACTGTTCGTTTATAATAATAAATTTATAATAATAAATGTTATTAATTGCTTAAGTTTAATTCTAAAGACTAAAATTAATATTTTTTAAATTCTTAACTTAAATTTTTATGAGTAAGCTTAAGTCCTTAAAAGTAATAGATTTTTATTAAAAATTAAGACAATTATCACATTAAAGTTTTTAAAAGGTGATAAATGTTTTTTTAATAATTTAAATGTATTATTATTAAGTTTAAACTCATATATAAGGGCTAGTGTTAACACTTAAAGAAATTTATTAACTACAATTTTTAAAGTTAAGTTTAAGTAATTGAAAGAATAAAAAATTCTTAAAAAAAATATTATATTAAAGTTATAAGAAAGAAAAAAATGTTTTTTTTATTAAAAATTAAATTTAGTAATTGCTTAAACTCAACTTTTAAGAATTAGTGTTAATATATTTTTTTATTAAAATATTATTATTAACTGCTTTAACTCCGGTCTTGAAAGTGAGGTAAACATTTTTTTCTAAAATTATCAAATTATTAAATCGTTGATGAATTAAGTTGCGAGCACTTTCATAATAAAAAAAAATTTAAAGGTCAAGAGTGAAAATGAATAAAACAACAGTATCTACTTTGAATAAGTTAAAAGTGAGTTCAACAATAGAAAATTATAATTTATTTAAAAACTTGTAATTTTTTAATAAACTAATGTGCTTGATAAATAAAAAGTAAAGAAATGTGTTTTTTTAAAGTTAGTTTGTAAAAATTACTAGAATTAGCATTTATCATATTGAAAGCTAATAACCAAACTATTTTTCCATTCTTGACTTTCTAAATAACGTGTACTCATACAAATTCGTCTTAACTTTTATTGAGTTATTTGAAACATTTTAACTAGTTGCATAACTGACTTTACTGAATAAATTTAAATTAATCAATTAATTAAGTTATAAACTTTTAACTACTTTCATAAAATAAAATATAAATGTCATTTATAGTGTTTTTTTTATAAATTAGTTTTTAAAAACTGTCAATTATCCTCTCTTTTTTTCACCAAATAACTCTATCAACGTATTAATAAAACAAGTTAAGAAAATTTAAATAAATTATAAACTTACATTACTAAGAACATTATCAGTATTATTAAAAATAAAAACAACACACGAATGAGTATGATTTCCCATATTGACATAGTGATATAAACCTTTGTTTTAGTTTTTTGTCCACAAACCATACGTTAACCTGACCCAAAAAGCACATTAAAAAAAAAAAAAACAGCCTAAGTTGGGTAATGGGATGGGTCCTATTTATTTATTTAAATTAAGAAGAAAAACCCTAAACCCTGTAGTATATAATCCTGATTGCCAAACGGTCCCTCTTCTTACAGTGATTTTGCAGAGTGCGTTTGGCAGATTACCGAATAGCGAGGATGAGAGGGGTGAACAGAACCATATTTATAGGCAGAGCCTTAAGCAGCAATTCCACCGCCGTTGCCACCCTCCACCGACAACCGCGAGTGGCTCCCTATGCCACCACATGCCTTAGTCCTAACCCTCGCAAGATCTTTCATCCTTTGGGCCTGTCAAGTCCCTTTGTTTCTCGCAGCGTCACAGGCTTTACATATACTTCTTCTGCTGCTACGTCGCTGGCCCAAGACCACCATGCCAAGGGTTCCGAAGTGGGCTTCAAACCCAAACAAGTCGTCCTCTTCCAATACGAGGCTTGTCCATTCTGCAACAAGGTTAAAGGTGAAATTCTGTTACAAATTATAGTTAATTAATCGGAATTTTATCTTAATTAAAGATTAAATTTCTTAATTTATTTTATTGATTTTCCCAGCGTTTCTAGACTATTATGATGTTCCGTACAAAATTGTGGAGGTAAATCCGATCAACAAGAAGGAGATTAAGTGGTCTGAGTACAAGAAGGTGCCTATTGTGACCGTTGATGGGGAACAAATGGTTGATTCTTCAGGTTCATAACTCTCTTTTTAATGCTTTCATTTGTGTGTATTTTTCAGGTGCCTATTATTTATTTATTTTTATTTTGCAGACATAATTGATAAGTTGATTAAAAGGATACGTCCAGATTATGACCTAAATGCAGACGAAGAGAAAAAGTGGCGTGAGTATGTTGGTTATTATCGTTTTCTAATGATTTTTCTTCTTTATCTTTTTTTTTTTTTAATAAATTTTTGGGCTACTTGGTTGCTTAACATTTTCTCTCTTCTTTGGTAAAGCGTGGTTACGTTGCAACTGTTGGTGGTCTTTTTGTAACATTGGATGCAAGATTAGGGTGTGTTTGGAAAGTGTTTATTTAATAAGTTCTTTTTATAATTTCTCCTATAAATTTGACCATAATTTTTTTTTAAATAAGCTATAAAGTGCTTATTCTTATAAGCTATACAAAGAAGCTTGTTAAAATAAGTTGGAAAGAGCTAATAGAATAATGAATTATTTCTATAAAGTTTTCATAAGTTCTTCTAAACACTGCCTATTTGTGTATCATGTGAGCATATGATGGGTGTGACTTGTTGTATAGGTGGGTGGATAATCACTTGGTGCATATCTTGTCGCCAAACATATATCGAACTGTTCCGGAAGCTCTTGAATCATTTGAATATATCACCACTCACGGTAAGTTTTGAATAAAAGTTTTTCTGTTGTAAACTGTAATTTTTTTTTTACTTTCAGAATGGAAAACAAAAAGATTGTTTAACGTATAAGCACAGATGATGCTGTGTTGTTGATTGTAGGTTGCAGCTAATATATGAATTGTAAGCAGATTATGTGTTTCTGACTGACCTCATACAGTTTTGAAACACTTTGAAAGTTTGAAGCATATTAATTTTCTCCTAATCAGTGTTTTACTCTGTCATTTTCTGAATATGGAGAGAATTCGTTATTAGATCTGATAATTCTTTGTTATTTTCAATTACTTCATGCAAAGTTGATTATTCTGTAGTGACCGTAAAATATGCATACTGGAATGGATATTAAGTACTAACAAGTAACCTGTCCCTCTGGATGCATAATGCTAAACAGACATGATTCATCAAACTGTTTTGCTTCTTCAGATTTATGTAACCCTGTACGACTGTATCACCACCGCTCCATGTCTGTAATGATTGTATATCTTGAACTTGAGGCACACCAAAAGAGAGACAGAGAGGAAGCTTTAATCCAACCATTGAAAACTATATTAATTGTATGCCTTTTATAAGGCAATACATACATGCCAGATTAATTTAATCACTCCCCTTCACTCTTTGCTACTTTCCTCTCTCTTAACCTTATTTGCTTTTTATCCTGCAGTCTAGCATGTTATGGTGTGTAAACAATTTTAGAAGTTTCCCTCAAAATATGCAGGCAATTTCACTTTATCTGAGAGGTTGGTAGCAAAGTATGGTGGGGCTGCAGCTATGTATTTTGTGTCAAAGAAATTGAGGAAGAAACACAACATCAGTGATGAGCGTGCAGCATTATATGGAGCGGCTGAACAATGGGTTGATGCTTTGAAGGGCCGAAAATTTCTTGGTATGTTCAACTAACATGATTCACATTTGCTACAATAAGTTAGGTGCGTACATTATTACCATGAACACTTGTAAGTGCTTATATTGTTGGTTTTGGCAGGTGGGTCGGATCCTAATTTAGCAGATCTTGCTGTCTTTGGTGTTTTAAGACCAATTCGCCACCTCAAGTCGGGTAGAGATATGGTAGAGCACACACGGATTGGGAAATGGTTTTGTGATATGGAAGGTGCAATAGGACCGTCTTCTAGGGCGAGCGAGCATAGCTATAATGAGTGAAATCTATGAATTGATGAGCAATGTTATATGGGGAGGTGAAATAAGTTTTATTCTTCAAGTTTGATGAGTCTTAGTAAATGATAAATGCTTTGCTCTAGTAATTTATCTTGCGGCCATAGTGGTGATTTGCGATCGCATACTGTTCTGGCAAATTCTGGCATGCATTCAATAAAAGATTTCTCTGACTCTGGAACGATCACAATAATTTTCTCTTGCTTTAACTGTTTTAACATTTTCTGTCCTATTCAGTTTTTAAGCATAGGGAGTGAGGGCCATGCTGATTTAGATATGAAATCACTAGTAATATTCACGCTCAAGTTTTCTTGGAGAGAGACAAAAGGAACACGCTCGAGTACACAAGGATCAGGGATGTCTCTTAAAAGGCTAGCACATGTAAATTCAAGCAGTACACGATACAATTATTCTTGGAATTTTAAGCTTGCCTTGCAGTTGTATACATGGCTTAGACGAAAAATATTTCATTAGGAACTACCGAACTAGTATGTACTTGAACATGGATAATTTTTAGTTTATCATTATTATTTTTGCATTTGGTTTGTCTTTCTACATGTTTTTCGAGCTTTTGCTATAACCTTTTATAACTTTCTGTGGATAATTCTATATAAAGAAAGTATCTAAATATAGATGTATTTTCTTTATTTATAATATTTAATAAAGAAAATCTTATAGATGAAAAAAATGTAACGAGGGTACGCAATTTTCAAACTTTACAATCTATTTGGTCCCTTTTGATGTCATTTCTCCTTCCTACGGATTATTCAAACATCTATAGATGCTTCATTAAATAGATTAAACTAAAGTTTTAGATAATATTATAACTGCATTTAACTAATGTATATTTTATTGATGATGTATTTATATTTACATAGTAATAATATTGATACAAAATATATACAAAATATTAATAAATATTAGTATAACAAATAGGAAAAATGCAGTGGAATATTAACATGAACAATTGTGCAACAATGAACAATTTACTATTATGTTGCACAATGGTATCATACACTCGAAGAATAATTAAAAAAAAAAAACAACTCAAATGACATTTATAAAAGATTTTTTGTACTCTTTAACACAGTATTTTAAATAATTTTATTATTAAAAATTAAAACTTATTAAAAGTTATGAGTAAGATTTATAAATGAGATAATTTAAAATAAATTTAGAATTCTCAATAGTTTCAGTCAATAGATAGTAGATAGTAGAGGCTTCTATTAATGTTTATACTAACGGTACACTCAAGGTTAAAATATATTAAATTTGCTAAACTTGTATTACGCTCAAAACTACTTATAAAAATTTAAAATCTAATAGATAAAGATAAATTTTTTAAATAATTAGATTAGTAATTATTGTATTATCTGTAGCACTATGGTTTCTCATTGTGTAACCGACTGACCCAATAAAAAGGAAGTTATGAGGGCGAATGATTCATAATATTTACCGGATTTGTTTATTTGGCACCTGATTCCCAGTGAGTAAATTCCAACGACATTGCGCAACGACACCTTCATCGCTTCTTCTACAGCTTGCGTGTCCCGCGAAACACACCTCACAAACCACTTCTTATTCCTTTCTCCCTCAAATCCTGAGGCTTGATCATCATCAATCATCACCTGTTTCCAAAACAGCTTTCTGAAGAACAACATCAAAACCCTACCCTGCAATCCGCGATGCAACAAGGAGATTACAGTTCCGCTCCATATTACCAATTCCCTCATCTTCAAAACCCTAACCCTAACCCCAACCCTGTGCCTTCCGATCCTCTCCCCAACAATCCCTACGCTTCTGCACCTCCCTTCACTCCCAATTACGTTCCTTCCGATTACACCCCTTACCCCTCATCCTATCCCCCTTCCTACTCGCAGAACCCCGATCCTACTCCACCCACCGCTCCTTCCTACCCTCCGTCTTCCTCCAACCCTAATTTGCCTCCCTTCAATTCCAACTTCGAATCCAACCCTTCTTACCAACCACCACCCTCTCAACCCTATTTCCCACCCTATGATCAGCAGCAAACGCCTCCCAATTACGCCCCGCCCCCTTCATCAATTCCTTCCACCCCCAATTCCACTGCTTCGTACTCTTCCTTATATAATTCCGCTCCTTACGGCCACACAGCTGGATCCTCCGTTCCTCCGGTTCCAGCATACGAAGCCTCATACGATAATCCGGTGAAGCCCGATCATGGGAGTGGCTTTTTCGATGATAGATATGGTGGTTTTAATCGGAGCCGTTCCGATTTGGGATCCGATTATTATGGGAAGCGTCACGATGGCAGCGTTTCGAGGTACGAAGGTGGCGGTGAAGAAGGTTATGGAGATGGTGTGTATGCTTATGAAGGGGGCAAAGTGGAACCATATGGGGCGCGAGGCACTGCGCCGAAATCGTCGACGTGGTCAGCGTTTGATGATTATGGGAGGTCAATCAGTTTCCCCTCTCAGAAGGAAACTTCTGTTGGGGGGAAGATTGTGAAGGCAGTGCCAAAGGCTGATACCCAAGAAGACGTGAAAGGTGGCGTGCAGAAATTTCGGGTGAAGCTGTTGGCAGAGAGTGGTGGTCAGAGCACTATGGATGTTCTCTGTCAGGTATGAAGAGGATAGCAACGAGAGCTGTTTATTTGTTATGGCTGTGTATTTTATTCTACTGGTTTAGGCTTCAATTTCACTTGTTTTTGAATCGGATCACAGCAATTCAGTGGAGTTGAGTTGTTTCGTTTACTCTGTTGTTGTAATTACTATAGTTAGTCAGGCTTGGCGGCATAGCTAATATGGCACGGGGACACTAACATAATGATTATTAGTGTTAAGCAAGTATTCGCTGATAAAATACTATCATTTATCCAATTGTTATTGTATTTTCATTTATATCCATAAAATCTTTTAAAAAAAGAAGCAAAATGCAGTCAAGAGTTTCCAAAGTATCTATGAATACGGATGTGTTTGACATAGGTACGACAATTATTTAAACCAGCCTTTGCTTCCTAGCTGTTGGGATATTGGATGACTATTGAATGGCTGAGTGATCTTTCGTATAAGTAGGTCAATGCTGGATCTGGTTTGTGACCTTGAGCCAAAATAGTAGTAATTTCAGTCCAGACAAGTTTGCTGATATTTAGAACTTTTAATAATTATTCTAAAACTAATGGATTACTCTCTTCTTTTGAATATGATACTACATATTCGTGTAAAGAAATGAACAAAGCTCTGTCATGCCTTTGTTCATATATCACTCTTTTTTCTACTAACTGTTACAGTAAATTTTATGGGAGACTAAGGGCTTACACAGGAAATCCGGAAATTTTGTCCACACAAAGATGCTCAGAATATTGTCTGATTTGCATTCATTGCTACTGATCTGGCTTTGTAACTTTGTTAATATTTGTTCTCTCAGATTGGTTTGGATGGAATTCGTATGTTGGATCCATATACCAGTCGGACTTTGAGAATATATCCTCTTGAGAATGTAACAAGATGTGATGTGAGCTTCTTGATTTCCTTTACTAAACTTCACTATATCAATCTAATTATTTTTCTGATAGTCTTTATCTAGATCTAATATTTTTCTTGTTGAATTGTGCAGAGAATGGATTCATCTACCTTTGCATTTTGGTCAAAGAGCCCGGTGGACATTGAGCCAAGACGAATCAGATTGCAATCCAATAGCTACACTACTAACACACTTTTGGATACTGTGACTGCTGCAACCATACAGGTATTCAGAATTTTCAACTTTATTTTATAACAATAGTTCTTGTTTTTCTGATAAATTACGTTAGAGCATGTTTATTTAAAAATCTGTTGGAAGATTTGGCTTTTTTATTTTTCAAGGTTACACTGGGACAAGATCTAGTTGTAATTTCTTGGCTTGTTTGAGTTACAATCTGATAGATAACAAGACCAGAAGTAAAGGAAAATAGAGAACTAGCTGAATTATTAATTATATCTTCTCTATTGTATTGATGTCAGAAAAAAAAAATCCAGTAACAGTGGGGCTTTAATTTGAATGATAGATGACAATATCAGACAAATATGGATAACTCAAGCAGTTTCAAGAGCGCCTGATTCTCTCCCAAAACCTTGTCATACTCTCCATTCCCCTTGCTTAGTCTCTTCCCTATACATGGCTATGATCTATCTGAATTTCTTTCCCACAATCAGCATTCCTTGCCACGTAGGTAGTTAGTTAGCTTAAGTCTTAATGTGTACCGTACTGTCTTGGGCTTGGATCCCGTTTCTCTCTTGAATCTCTTCCTGAAATATACCTTATACTGTGGTGAGGGTCTATCTCTTTGAAAAGCTACATAGAAGATCATCTTTTTGCCCATGACATTTAAATTATTTTCTTAAGATTTCATTACCATTGGATATGGTCTTTCTGTTATATTTTCTGTTACATGTCTGTCTCAACTTTTTCTCACTAATTGACTTCATGAAAATGCAATGCATGCTTAGCCCTCTGAACTAGCAATAAATATGGGTTACCCAAAAATCCAATCAATTTGGTGCTTGAGTGCACTTTATCTGTACTTTTTTGGAGTGATGTCAAATTTACTTTTGTTATTGACATACGATCTGTAATCTGTAATCATGAATTGATGATTTTGGCTGTTGACACTGGCAAACAAAGATTTATACCTAAAATCCTTAACTAGTTGCAATTTTAGTACATGTGAAAGTTCAATGTCGTTAAATTATTTTCATATTAATCCTTAAATATAAGAGTTGAATAACTGAATCAGTATGCATGAAATGGGACATAATGTTCAATTACTATAGTTCATATTCTTTAAAAGCTGTCATATAGTTTCTACCATCCCTCTTGCAATGATATAAAAACTTAACATTATTCCTGGCCACTAAAGGTTTTCTTATTAAACAGCTTGCAGTCTATCTTTTTCTGGGCTTTTTTGGCTACTTATCATCTACTAAATTGTTTTCAATACTGGGAATCTTGTTATATATGGTCTTAATTACCCTTATTTCCTTAATGCAGTTCAAGGAAATGGGTGGAAGCAAGAGGCCTGTTGAATCAGTGAAAATAAATGAACAGCCTGCAGAAAGAAAGAAAGGGTTTGGCGATTGGATGAATCTGATTAAACCTGCCAATGAAGAGAAGGATCATTGGGTAATATTAGATGCAATCTTGCTCTGTAGCTGTCTTCTCTTCCCCTTGTCTCATTAAAGGACACTAATGCATTTGGGTTTTATGAATTTTGTTTTTTCATTTGAAGCCATTTTTTTTTTCTAGGATGCACTGTTGTAGTGGATTGTGGTTGTTTGAACATATATTGTTGTTGAAGTTGGTATTTTTGTTGATTTAAATATCAATGTTTATGTTTTCCCCCTTTTGACTCATGGAATGTTTCTGAATAATAGTTTATCTTAAAGGAAATTAATTGACTAACTGTACTAACCTGCTTCAGTTCAGCTATGTTACGTGTTCATTGTTTCTTGTACAAAATTAAAATTCTTACCTGGTTCTGTTTGTGTATAGGTCCCAGATGAAGCTGTCTCAAAATGTACAGCATGTGGCACTGACTTTGGGGCTTTTGTTCGTAAGGTTGATCCCCCTGTGGCTGTTTCCTTTTTCAAGCAATATTTTCTGTTGTGTGTGCTCTGTTTCTAATGACATAGTCCTCTTCATGCTTCTCACAGCATCACTGTAGGAACTGTGGTGATATTTTCTGTGACAAATGTACGCATGGTAGAATTGCTCTAACTTCTGATGAGAATGCTCAACCAGTTCGAGTTTGTGACCGGTGCATGGTATGTTTAATATTTGTTGGCTTTCTCTCAATCACATTGGAGATAATGAAAACTGTGTTGTAGAATATGCTTGTGCTTCGTTACTGTTGTAGTGCTATTAAATGTGATATCCAAGTATAGGCCTTTTCTCCCCTACTGGCAATGAATTAGTGTGTCAATAGTGAAAAACTAAATTTGGAAACCATGTTTTTTGTTGCTGTATAGGCAGAAGTGACTCAGCGGCTTAACAGTGCTAAAGAGTCATCGAGTAAACCTGCATTGCAGAGTCATGAGGATCTTGCCAGGAAACTTCAGGTAAATGGTTGGAACCTGTGGGACCGTTTGTTTCTGTGTTGTTTTTATTGGCCATGGAAGGTTATAACTACTTTATTTAGTTACTTGGTTAATCTTACTTACGGGTAAATTTCTTGGTAGGAGGAGCTGGAGAGAAATCGAAAGTTATCAGGTAATGTCATCTGTGTTAGTTAATTGTAAAACTTCTTAGTAAGTACGTGTAAGGGTAAAAAATTAAATAGTAAATGAATCAAACTTTTCTTAGAAGTTATACTTAACTTTCTTAAATTTTAGGAGTTTAAGTTGCTTTTATGCTTTATTTTTTATATTGATTTTTACCTCATCTAAGTACTTATCCAGAAGTTTACCTAAATTGGGCCCATATAGACTTTGATTCATAAATTCTCAAGGGATGCAGGTTTCAAGCAATCTGTTGTGTGGATTATGAGTGAAACAACTGGATTTTTTGTTAAAATTTGGAAAATTATCTCTGCAGCTCAGTGAAGTTGTTATTTTTGTAGTTTACAAGCCTGAGGGATCTGGAAGACGGATGAAGGAAGTTGCATGCCCTATTTGCACAGTCCACCTGCAGGTTTGATATAGTGATGACCATTGTCCCCGCTTCTCTCCCACACAGAATCATTACATCACCGTCACCATCTTCATTTGGTGCTTTGTTGTGATTATTGCAGGTTCAGGTGCCTAGCTCAGGTTCAGAGACCATTGAGTGTGGAGTTTGCCAGCACCCATTTCTCGTGAGTGCTCATTGAGTTCAGATAGCATTAATACGGAAGGTGTCTATATGTTTCCCAAGTTTAAAACTCAATTGTTTTACTGATCTCTGTCTTGCACATTGATAATTAATGATGGGGATTGCCTTATGTTTATTATACCTATGGGCTTGTTTGATGACCAATTTTCATCTGCAGCATTTTATTTTTCTCGTTTTCGTGCTTTGAGCTTGGTGTGCTTTGTTAGTTGTTTACTTCTCTTTTTCACCCCCTCAAATTCGTTGGTCCGCTTGTATAAAATAGATGCTGAACTTGTACATGTATAGCTATGTTAAAATTCATTTTGGTTTAAGATGATTCGATGGCTCGTCAGCTCTGAGATTTGGTAACTTTTAAATCACTAGGCCAACTGGGCTGCATTTATGAGACATTACGTGATGTTTTATAATTTATAGCAGAATATCATTTGTTTCTAACTTTTATCTTTATCGTTTATATCTCCCTGAAAGTGGAATAATAAAACATTAAGGAAATGTTTGGGAGGGCTATAAGTTCTCAAGTTAGGGTATAATTATGTTAGGTTTGCCAGAAAATTAAATCAAAACCTGTAACATTTAGTATTGGTAGATATGATTTTTTGTTTTGTTTTGGGTCAGTTCAAGTCAGGATCATGCTGTATTTATATTTTTAAAATAAAATACATTTAAACCATAAAAAATTAAACCAAATAACAAAATATTGCTTTAGAAATTATACATACTATTTTATTCCTATTTATTTGTTGAGAAAGAAAAGGAAAAAAGTTATTTATTTGTTAATATGAAATTTAAGAAAATATTAATTGGTATTCTTCCTTTGATAATTTTTCGCTCTTATACTAGTAGTCTAAAGAGTTTAAAGAAAAATATATTAAAAATTATTTTCTAATGTGCCAAAGGACGCGATGAAAACTTATTAGTGAGTTTTTACTGAAACATATATCAGAGGATGAAATACATTGATAAAAATTTATTATATGTTTATTTTTTGAATATTTTTTGTTAATATCAGTTTTTAAGTCTGAATTTAAGGACGTAAAATTTATAAATTTTAATCAAATAAAATATATTAATTATATTATAATTATAAAATAAAATAAATATTTGTTTAAATAAAATTTAATTACTGCTAATTGTTTAAACCCAGGGTGTCTACGATTACCGATTTATTAAATTGAAAGAGTTTGGTCGAAAGAAGATATTAAATCAATAAATATATAAAATTTTATAATATAAGCCTCTTAACAAAAAATATTAAAATTTTATGTACTTTAAATTACTATATTAAAAAAAATGTAACATTATTTCTCTCTTATCTTTGATAAGTACATTTGGACTAAATTGTTAAAAGCTAAAAAAAAATTGTTGAGAGTTTGTAAGACAATCTATCTCTTAAAAAGAGAAACATTAATAATACACTCATAGGCTAGTGTAATTAAGTTAAATTATTTTTATAAATTTTTAATTTCTCATTTTATCCCGTACATCATAGTTTTTCAATGTGTTTTGTTCACTTTGTTGTCAGATATTAACTGGTTAAACTCTTCACTTGACAATTGGACAACATCTTCATTTAATGTTATTTTATAATTTTTATTAAAAAATTATGATATTTACATTGTTTGATAAGATTTATTAAAAAAATGAAAAAAAGATAAAATAATGACGTTTCATAAATATAATTTTTTTAAAGTATAATTGTCTATTAAAAATATTTTCTATTTTTCACATAACCAAATGAGTAGCAAATGACTTTTATAGATTTTTTTGTTTTTGTTTTTTTATTGCATTGATATTTTTATTTTCTACGTTCATTCTTTTTCATAATATAATATTTTGAACAAAATTTATTGCAAATTAACTTTTGAAAAATCAATGCATTTGCCTACTCTGCTGACTTTTGAGTATATTGTCGGAAATGTAATTGCCGCAACCATCAGATGTATGACAGGCACTACGTAGACACATTTAAGGACCCTAACATTCATACTTTGTATTTTTAGTGCAAAAGAATTTATTGATGGACAAAAAGCCCCATCATTCATGAAAATAATATTCAGATTCTTAAACAAATTTCCCTGCAATTTATTTGTAATTAAATGTTACTCACTATTTTTAAATATATTAATTAAAAACTTAAACATTAAAAGTTGTTTAAAATATTGTTTTTCTTCTATTTATTTATTTCAAAAGAATATATATATATATATATATATATATATATATAAACACTACACAATTTAATTGTTTTTTTATAGATTATTTAATAATTTTCTCAATTTATTGCACTTGAAAATTTTATATGAATAGAAATAGTAATAATTAATATTATTTAAACTACATAAAATACATAATATTATTATTTGCATAATTTGAAATTCAATTTCTACATAAGTTTTAATAACCTGTTTATTTAGTAATTCTTTGATAAACACTTTTGAAATTTTGATTAACAAGAATCCTATTTATATTTACTTTTTTTTTATCAATATACTTTTTATATATCTCTTTTTTGTCCTTTGCTATTCTGCCCACTTATCTCACGCAAAATTTGAGATAATCATTGTGCTAAAATTAAATTGAGTGTGCTGTGGAAAGCTCTGCGTGGCATGTAATTTTTTTGTCGTAAATGAACAAACTTTCTTAAATAAACATTTTTTAGAAGAGCATTAAAATATATATTTTTAATTATTAATTAAAATTTATTAAAATTATAAAAATATGAAAAAAATATTGAATTAAAAAAACTTATATATTTTTTTAAAAATTTTCAATAATAACTAAAAATATATTTAAAAAATTGTATTTCCAGCCATACGATGGTTACTTACAACTGAAACCTATGTGATAGTTACTTACAACCAAAGCCTATGTCTCTTTTTTTGTATTTGATATATAATTGTTGAATTTTATATTTTAACAGCAGAATTGTGGATGAACGAAGAAGACACAAGTGGTCCTTTGTCTTTGGATGTCTTTACTCACCTCACTGCCATTTCATAGTCCCAAAGAAAATGACCCTTCACTTTATTAACAAATGATAATGCAAATGCAATACATCACTCACAGTTGAATGGTATAGACAAAGAAATTAATATATCTTCGAGTGGTGATAAATGTGAGATTGCTTATCTTATAAGAAGAGAAATAGAAATAGATTTGTCACTTATACTCTCTTCTTTTCTTTTTTTATTAATTTAGTTGTACACCAAAATATTTGACACAATATCTCATGTGTTAAAGTTTGTAAACAAAATTTAGCTAAACAATTGAATTACATCTACAATAATTTTTCTTATATCCTTTAACTAAAGTAAAGTGTAAGCCATTAGGTAAAACTGTAGCTTAAAAAATGTAATAATCGACGTTATCAACACAAACGCAATATACTATTACATTCTATTATCAGAAGAATGATTCTAATTACTGTAAATTAAATTTGATTTTATGATTTATTAGTAGCTTTAAAATTTGTAATTCTTACATGTTATTTTTTAATAACTTCTTGCAGAGTAAAGCAGTCTCTGTAATTATAATTTAGTAATATCTTTTAACATAATCAATATTCTACTTTATTAGGTTAAAAAATGTTCTTCCACATTTATCACAGATGTGGGTAGACAAATTACTCATAATTTGTGTGTGCGCACGCGCATCATATAACTTAATTTTTTAAATAACTAATTGATAATTATTAATAGTTGTATAGGTTAAACAATATATTATCTATTAAATTTTTAGATTATATTTAACTTATTTTAATTTTTTAACTTATTCTGCTTTATAACAAAGCAGTAAATGAACGTGATGTTCCGCAGCATCGCTTAAATGTGTATGGCAGTATTAGAATTCTGAAAATGTTACCATACAGTAAGTCAGTAACAGTGCCCTGAGGAATAGGGCGGCGCACCGTGCCCACGAACTCAGACCCAACAAAAAAGGATGGGTATAAATAAAATAATAAAATTTAATATACTGATAATATTAAATATTATAATTTTATTAATTTTAAGTATCCAAAATTTATAAAAAAATTAATTTAATATTTTTCAATAAATTTTTATTGTTATTACTTAATTTAATTTCACTTTTTTTACCAGATATTCTTAAACACACATATTAAAAAAACACATTAAATAATTTGAAATTATTTATTCCTTTTTAAAATAAGTGAAACTGACAGAACCTAATGATTATGTTAAGGTTGCACAGTAGAATTAATGCAGCATTTTCATATATGTAACAACAGCGCCCAACTAGTGTTTAATTTTTTTGTATTAATTTATTGGGGAAATTTTAACATATATGTGATTTTTTAAATATAAATTATATATATATATATATATATATATATATATATATATATATATATATATATAAAGCTTGTTATTAACTATATAAGATATGAACGTATACCATTTTCTTCCTTTTTTTTTTTTTTTTTTTTTCTATTTCGTATCTTTTTAAACGAACTATAACTATTTAAAAAAATCTCTAACCAAGTAATGATACACGTAAACAAACTAATTTATATAATTCTAAAATGTGAATGTATCCATAATATTTCATAAGAGCAGGATTATATTTGAATTATTTATATCTAAAAAGTTTTAATTATATAGTTGTAGTGAAGAAAAAGAACTTGTTAAAATATTCTAAATGTGTTAGTATTTTTGGTCCAACAATGTATTAACTTGTTAAAAAGATGTTAACATCAATTATTAAAGCTAAAATTCAGCATTTAAAAATAAAAAAAACATTTATTATATTAGATTTAAAAGTATAATAAATATTTTTAAAATAAAAATTAACTAATTGCAAATATTCAAAATTAACTCTAAAGTTAGTATTACGAATATCAATTTATTAATATGGCCAAATATTGGTTAAAGTGTTATTTGTTTCTATAAATTTTTCAAATTTTCATTTAGTCACTAATAATTTTTTTACACGAGTTTAGTCTCCATTGATTCAATACTTTGAAAATAGGTCATTGGTGTCAAAGTATGTGTATCATTAAGTGATGGTACGGCATTAACATGGTACATTTCTGTGTAATTAAATAAGAGTAAATAAAATATATATTTTAAATTTAAATTAACATTAAATCAAAAAAATGGAAAGAAAAATAATATTTATAAACAATTTCATTTAAGATAATATTTAAAATCATTTTAATTTAAGAATTAGGACTCACAAAATTATATAAAAGATGAATTAACAAAACATCAAGCTAAAATGGAGATTTAAATACGTTTTTATTTCTGTAAAATAAACAAATTTTATTTCTGGTCTTATTAATTTCATTCATTCATTTCCATTCCTGGTTAATAAACACAACATTAACAATTAGTTGATGAGACTTTGTTTTGCTAAGATGAGTCGTTTGACAGATCCACTTGACTTGTACACGCAGCTTTGGAAGCCACAAAATTCAAAATCAGCAATGTAATAAAAGCATAGGTACCTAAAATATCAACTTGCCATGGTCTGCTTCCTTGATATTTTTATGGTCTTTGCAGAATAAATGGATAAATTGATAAGAAAAACATAAATAAAATTGCCCGTACAGTCAGAAGTTAGATGAAATCATTTCATGAGTGCAATGAATGAGTTAAAACTAAATGGACACAATTGCATGACGTATAACTGTACCTTGCAGATCTGAAAAAATTCAAATAATATTCCAACATATTAAATAAATTCAGCTGAAGAAGGGAAGGAACACTAGCAAGAACTAGTTTAAACTAGTCTCCATGGACCCTTTAACCACATTACCTTCTCGTCCATCCCTTCCTTCTTCAATTTGTACTATGATGCTCCGTTTCATATTGTTGTTAGTTGTTTCGTGCAAAACCAAGGCTGTGGTGAAATTTCCACCAAATGTGTCGGTTCCAGCAGTGTTAGTGTTCGGAGATTCAATAATGGATACGGGCAACAATAACAACAACATGCAAACATTTGCTAGGTGCAATTTTCCTCCATATGGGAAAGATTTCAAGGGTGGCATTCCAACTGGTCGATTTGGCAATGGAAAGGTTCCATCTGATTTTATAGGTACGCTATCTTTTGACCTTCATGCTTGTGATAGCATATGTATGCATATACATACCTAAGACAAGTTTCTTTTTATTCATAAAAAACCTAAAGACAAGTTTACTATTCAAAGACAGGGCCACGATATTAAATATTTAAGGTTTGTATTAAAACAGCCAAAACCTAAACACACAGGACTTACGTGAAATGATTTTGAAAAGATTATAAGAAAGTGAAAATTTGACGACACGTGAATATTTTCATGAGAAAAGATAAAGCTCTTTAGATATTTATAGTATTGCTATTTAGTAAGAATTCAATTTGTATTATTTTTAATAAACCATTTTTTCATAACTGAAATGTAAAGAATTAGTATATATACGCGTTGGTTTGTATTGTTTTACATCTTAATTTTGCCACGTTGGAAAGTAAGAATAAAAAAAGTGATTATCGAAATCTCGTTCATTAATGAAAACAAAAGTAACATACAATTTTCTATATTTAGTAATGTATGGTATAAATATTATATTAGTTGATAATTATTTTATGTTAGTCTCTTTTGATTAATTTTATAGTTAACCAGATATATTTCATGTCATGTCATCATCTATTTATTTATTAATTTGAAAAATTAAAAATAAGGGAAAAATAACTTTTAAAAAATATTTTTCCTGAATTTTCAATTTATATTTTTTCTTCTATTAATTATTTTTTAATCCAAACAATTATTTTTATTTATTTATTTCTTCATCTAAATAAATTATTAAAAATATATTAATTTGTTTAGAAACATTAAAGAGAATAAGATGTGTTATTAAACATTAGAAAATAAAATATTAATTTTAATCATAATCTTACAATTAAATAAAATTACTTTTGTAAAAATACTTATCAAAACATGAATTAATTATCAATTTACAAAAACAATTATAATTTCTGTTACGATTATATCTCATTATGATGAAACTATAATAATCTTCATCATGATTTTTTATTTGTTAAAAAATAAGTATTTAAACAGATTGCGTCAAGTAAAAGATATATACTATTATTTTTAATTTTTTTATAAAAAATAAAAGACTAAATCATTAGACCAAGTAAAGCAATTAAATCAGTTATATTTTCTATATAAATTTTATTTTAAGAATATCTATAATATTAAAGAGTAATATTTATATTTAATAATACTAATAAAAATTTTTTAACAATTAATATATCTTGAATCTATCATTTATTTTTTATAATAAAAACTAAAAAAATACACTATTTTATTTCTTATAAAAAAGATTAGAGAGAGTATAACTGAGGCGTAAAATGCAAGAAAAAACATAAATTTCACCTATTTCAAGTGCTTTTTGCTCCCACTAAATTTATGAGAGAATCCCTAGCTTCATTCCGAGACAAGGGCGCCTTATAAGTCTTGTACTGTGTTCAATTGTATTATACTGATTTTGTGTTGTCAAGCTTACTTTGAAACATATGAGATTACAATTATCTATGCAATCTACCGTGTTGTGTTGGGGCAGACCTTAATAATAATAATCTGTTGTAAATTAATTTCTTATAATATGATCACAGTTGAAGAATTGGGCATTAAGGAACTTCTACCAGCATATTTAGATCCAAATCTCCAACCCAGCGATCTAATCACTGGTGTTTGCTTTGCATCCGGTGGTTCCGGATTCGATCCTCTCACATCTAAAATAGCGGTAGGGATATTTTCTGTTTCATTATTCTCTCTCCTGAAAATTTTTGGTTAATAGAAACAAAAAATGTTATTTATTTTCCTATTCCTTTCTAAACTTGGTTACTCTTTTATACTCAGGCAGCTATATCCTTGTCCGGTCAAATAGATCTGTTCAAAGAATACATAGGAAAGCTTAAAAGAATTGTTGGAGCGAACAGAACAAACTTCATACTAGCCAATAGTGTTGTTCTTGTGGTGGAAGGTAGCAATGACATTTCCAACACATACGTTTTGAGTCATGCCAGAGAAGTGCAGTATGATATTCCTAGTTACGCTGACCTAATGGTCAGGTCAGCTTCTAAATTCTTAAAGGTATGCTCAAGTCTAAGCAAAGTTTGCTTAAGGATCAAGAAATGCACATACTCATGTATAGATTGCAATTTGCATACTGTTTTTAATTTGATTAATTAATTACCTCACCGTGTACATGCATTAATTATTCTCAATATAATTGGAAGGAAATATATCAACTAGGGGTTCGGAGGATAGGAGTATTCAGTGCTCCACCAATTGGGTGCGTGCCATTTCAGAGAACAATGATGGGAGGAATAGTTAGAGAATGTGCAGAAAAAAGCAACTACTTGTCCGAGTTATTTAACACTAAACTGTCAAGGGAGCTGGATTCCCTTAACCGGAACTTGCCAAATGCCAGGATGGTTTACCTTGATGTTTACACCCCTCTACTTGATATGATTGTAAATTACCGAAATTATGGTAATATGAACTTTCACTTTTATTACATGCTATTTATTCATTACTATTTTGTCAAAATCAAGTATCATAAAGTTGCTACCTTCTAACATATCAGGGCACTGTAGTGAGTGATAGAAATAAATTGAGATGAAAATTATTTGGGACAAGGAAATAGCAAATGTTTCATTGCACAAAGGGCAGTTATTATTGCATAATCAAATTTATAGACTAATTGTGACAGATAACTGAATCGAACTCACCATTGAGTTGGGACCCACATGTCTAATTGGCTCTACTACCCTTGAAAGTGAATATTCTGGATAAAACTATTTACCAAAACAAAAAACATCCTGAACATTCATATTTTTGTCTTGGCTTTATAATTGCAGGTTTTAAAGTTGGAGACAAAGGATGCTGTGGTACAGGCACAATAGAGTCCGCAGTGTTCTGCAACCATTTGGCTCCCACGTGTTCTGATGAGCAAGACTACGTTTTTTGGGATAGTTTTCATCCCTCCGAAAACACTTACAGAAAGCTCGTAGGTCCTATTCTTCAAAAATATATGCACAAGTTCTTCTGAGTTTCTTATGAATCATTCATGCGGATTTCTACGGTGTGTTTAAAGCTTCACGTTAAAAATTACCATTTAATATTATCAATGTATTGAATTCTGTAATATTTTACTTTTAATAAAAATTTAATGTATATCCTTAACACATTAAAAAACAGTTAGTTATATATACAACTTCTAAGCGTAGAGTTTGACACTTTTCTTGCTATATATATATATGCGCGCAGAATATTTTTACACTAGTTTAATTTAAGCTAAAATATTTTTAAATTCAATTTAAACTTTTTATTTAATTTAAATCAATAAAGTAAAAAATTATAAAAGTTAAATTAATGTCATAAGATTATATATATATATATATATATATATATATATTAAATTGAATTTAAATATACTGTAGACATAAAATAAGTTTGACACTTATTGAGCTATTATAATTACAAATAGGAATTGATTTGCGTCACGTGTACTCGATTGAAAGAAAATAACTCATCAAAACCAAGTTCAAAAGAAGTCTGTCATGTAATATTTGACATGGTGAATGATTTTTAGGGAAAAGGATTTGACGAGGGATGGTACTCGTGATTTTGTTTGATAAAAAAGATTCAAGTATGTCTGTTTTTGTCATCAATAATAGATGAAAAATATCAAATAAATCTATAATAAAAATGTTAACTTTAGCCTCTAAAATTAAGGATAAGCAAATATAAAGAATAAATTTTTATTAGAAATCAAATTCTTTGGTATCTTAAGAATATAAAGGCAAAATAGATGTTTATTTTTTTAATAAAAATTTATTACTCATAGGTACTTAAATTCAGGCCTAAAAATTAAGATTAACAAACCAATTTGTAATTGCTGTTAAAAAAAGGAAGATTTTCTAAGTGGCATACATAGCAAGGAAAATGAGACTAACTCGTAAACTAAAAAAGAAAAAAAATATATTCAAGGTATGTCAATTGAAGGATGGAAAAGTCATGTGCCATAAGTTAGGATCATGCACTTTCTTGAATATTTAGTTTAGCCAATTGTTGTTAAAGTAGGTGGTTCCTGTATAAAATAGTTCAACCTTGAGAAGGAAAGTTGCAGTGTAGTGTTGAGGACAATTTGGATTCCTATATCTAATTAAAACTGAAACTTGATATACACAAAATATCAAGAGAGAGAGAGACAGAGTTAAGTAGAAAAACCAATTATTTTCAACATATATTTATAGAGATTTGACTACCGTCGGGCACATGAGTTGAGATGGGCTCGATTGTTTGTAACACTGAAACTCTGAATCATATGGAATAGAAGATATGATTTGTGACCCCAATATCAATAATCAATTGATTATAGAATTCTCATAATTATTAGTCAATGCACAAAGTACTTTCGCATGCAAGTGGAGATCATTGGATGTTGTAATTGAATTGTGTCCATAGTATTAAAAGCTAAAACAGTGTTAATAGAACTTTATGCTGCTTGGGAGTGAATATTAGGGCTGAACTAGTTTTGGTATTTCTTAGTGAAGCAATGTTGCTATAGTCATCATCAAACTTTTCATCAATGCAATTAGTTGTGCAATTATTAATCACATTGTTCTGTTTGTTGTGAAGTCCCGAGGTTCTATTTTTTGTGGCATGTCCTCACGCTATGTCTGTTCTTATGGCAAAAGAACACATCTTTGTGCTGTGCCTTTTGCCTCCAAAAGTTCTTCCACCCCAAGTTGGTTTTACTGCGAAACCTTTTTCCTTTCGTTTTTCCCCTCCAACTATAAAAAGCTTCGCAGATATGATTGAGAATCTTGGGTTTTTACAAGTAAGAATGACAAGGTAATATTTTTGTAAGATACATTACTCATCTTCGAACTTATGTTTTTTTTTTATTTTTAATATTATCATTTTTCCATTCCCAAACCTGTTATGGATAACAATTTTAATATCTATATTATTATTCATTACGCATCTAAATACCTGTATCTAGACCCCATTACTAGTATTCTAGTAATCTTAAATTAAATATTTTAGATTTTAATATTTGAATATAATAAACATTTTATGTTGGTATAAGTAAGATTAGGTGTTTTACTTTGTACACCCATATCTTTATTTATTATAAATAATTTTTATAAGAATTCATTGAATATGGATGTGATTATCCTCCCCATTTCCAAACAAATATTCAATTGTCTTTTTAATGAATTAATTAAGAAAACACTTTGTTTATGCTCAACGAGATTTATAAGCATTATCTGCCATATCATTATTCTATAATAGTCATTTAATTATACCCTTCAATTGGAGTTAAGATTGCACTTGGCCAGTACATGTAGGTGCATGCTGTAATTGGCCTAAAGTTGTCTAACTCTAGCAGTAGGCATTTTCAAATAGAACGATACAAACCTCTTATCCAGCTTCAATCTATAGCATGCTCTAAGCTGTCTTACTAATGAGAACAACAACATGTTGCAGTTGTCCTACGCCATGCATGAAAAAGGGTTCAGTGAAATATGGTTTGGGAATGCATGAAAAAATTTGTTCTTTGACTAGAGAGCCACGGTCATGGCATGGGACTAGACTTGGTAAAAGATTAATAAATCTTTCATGCATTACATGGATAATTTTTAATTACAATTTTTAAACAAAACTAATAATAATTTTGTACATTACATATATGCTTTAATATTTAATTAAAATTTATGAATATAATCAAATTATCATTAATGATTTTTTAATGGATATATGTATAATTCTATTAAACAGACAAACTTCAATCAGATAAAAGTTTTAAAACTAAAAATTAAATTAATACACATTTTTTATTGATAGTATATCAAAATTTCAGAAAATAATTTAAATTATTTTGACTGAAATTAAAATAATCTTTAAATATAATTTATTTAACACAAAATATAGTGTATACATGCACACTTAATGCACAATAACTTTCCTGACTTAATGATTTGATGAGAAAATGGATAGCTCATCAAAATTCTCATGCTCAATTAAAAATTTTATAATTTCAACAAATTATCATTATAGCAATTTTATATCAATTTAAAACTTAATTTTAAATTCAAATTAATCACAAAAGGTTAAATGTGTGTATATATACATATATAATAATAATAGATGAATATTTTATTAATATAAAATTTACAATAAATAAAAATATAAAAAAGTAATATAACTAAAAATAAATTTTATTTTTATAATTTAAAAATATTAATAATTAAATTAGGACAAAATAGTATGTTACTTAAATGAAAAACTTAAATAACAAGATGTGCAATCTTGCAACTTGCAGAGGTCAGTGGGAACCAGTGGCGACATCACATGGTTTGTGATGTATTCTTCGGCTTATCACTATTCACCACTTATTGGCTGTCATCTAATATGTTAGTTGGCATTTGGGTTCTGCCCTTATTAAATGTGGCCTCCAACGCACGTGATTTTAATATCACTTCCAAACCTAATATGATAAGCCCATTACCAAAACAAATTTAAAGTATTCATTAGTCAAATTATAATATTTATACAAAATCCTTAAAACCTATTACTATAGCATTTAAATTTTGGGAGAGAAGTAAATCCTATTCAAACTTAAGTTAACTATGTTAAGTCCAAGATATTAATTAAAAAATTTACTATTCAATAAGATATAACATCTCGTAACTTATTTTTTTTTCTTATCCATGTATTTTAAAAAATATATAATTTATAAATTTTAATTATTTAATCATGTAATTTATATTTTATTAGTTGATCTTCTTTCAAGTCTTATACTACTTAAATAATATAAATATTTTATGTGAATTAAAATATATTAGCACAAGAATAATAACTAATATTGTTTTTAAATTTTATAAAAAAATAAATAAATAAAATATATTTCTTATGCTCTTTTAAAAAAATAAAATAAAAATAATGATAACATTTCAAATTACTTTAAGCTTAATTTTTGAACTGTTCTTTTGCACGAGTCTCTTAATAGTTTCATAGAACCATTGGTTTAAATTTGGAGACAATTTAATTATATCTCAAGTTTTCCAGCGAACATCAACAATAACTAATAATTTTTTTTAAAGAAATAACTAACTTAATTAAATAATATAAAGAATAAAAAAATAAATGCAAATTAAAGAGAGTTGATGTATTTTTACTAATCAACTACATTTAATCAAATTAAACATATATACAGCATTGCAAAATTATTAATACAAATTTATACGAGAATAAAAAATAATATTCATGAATACAAATTTTCAGAATTAAATATACCTTTATGTTTCTAAAAAAATGCTTTTGTATCTTTGAACATGCATGAGATCACTCACTCTCTATAAGTCTCTGCTTATATATGTTGTGGCATGGTCGACGTGGTCACACAGGCTACAGATTTATCTTTAAAAATACCGATCCATCTCTTTTATATTCCCGAAAATACACAAGCATACACTCCTCTTGTATACAGTGAAAAAACACGAGTATTTAACATATCTGTGCTGCTTTCAGATAAAAAAAAAAAAAGAAAACATAATTGTAGTTTTGACTTTTAATTTATGTCTGCGTTATGTCCATTTTTGGTCTTTTATTTTTTTCAAGTTAATTAAAATATTTTATTTTTAAAATTATATAAATTTAGTTTATTGTCAATTGTCTTTTACTTAAAAATTTAGTCTGTTTTATGTCTATTTTTAGCCTTTTATTTTTTAAAGTTAATTAAGTTATTTTATTTTTAAAATTATACAAATTTAGTTCTTTGTCGATTTTTTTTACTTAAAAATTTATTTTATAATATTTTAATCAATTTAATTTGTAAAAGATAAATAAATGAAAGGATCTAAAAGTTTTAAGTAAGAAAATTGATAAGACCTTAAATTTATATAATTTTAAAATTAGAAGAATATAATTAATTAAAAAATTAAAGGATCAAAATCAGACATATAATATATATATATATATATATATATATATATATATATATATATCACATGTTTGTGATTAAATATTATTCTTACTGGTGCCGACTTCTTGTTACCATATATACATTATTGACGTTATTGACCGAATGCACTTACTAACATGGGTCGCTTCACACTGGTTGTATTGCATTTACGACTTAATTGCTGACATGACTATATATAAGCAGATGGATATCTGTTTGTTTTGCTTTCTTAAATTCTTTGATATCTGTCCTTTTGTGCTTGCTATTGTAAACCAAAACCACACATACTCCTCAGTCTTCACAGTTACAGAATGCCTTGGGTTCACTGAACATAGATTACACACCAAACAAATAATTTGAAGTAAAATTAAGCCAGAGACAAAGCTAATTAGGTTCTTTCCTAGTTAGTGGGACCTTGTGTGTTAAGGACTGAAAGGGGCACCGTACTGCTAAAAACAGGTGGCGAAAAAAAAAGTAGAAAATGACTACTCCTAGATCCTAATTGTTGTGGTTAATAATTGTTTGCTTGAATTGAACATATCCATAATGCAACTACGTCTACAAGATTTTTAATTTAAAATGAGTGTTAAATGTGTGGTATGAGATTTTTTTACAATCAATATAACCTTTGTCCACTTAATGAAAACGTTTATTCCATACGCTCACGAATGGAGTTGTTTATTTAATAACAAGTAAGTTAAAGTTTTTAAACGTAAGATTTGCCCTCCTAATTAAATTTGTTATCTTTTGTAAATATAAAAGTACTATTCAGAAATTAACAAAAGTTGATAAAGTAATAAACGACTTAATATCGTTTAAGTTATATTTTAAGTCTAAATTTTTATGTATGGAAAAAACTTTTAATAGATTCATGTATTCAGGTTTAATTTATTATATATGATACTTTCTGAATTTTATAAACGGTTGGATCGAGCTTTGATGTGGGAGAGTGCATCATATACCTCGTTTAGATTTGAGTTTTTGGGTCAATAAAAAAAGAGCTCTGTGATGTTTGTTTGTCTGAAATGTTTTAAGAAATTTAAGATTTATACACTTTTTATTTATATATCTTTTTATTTGTACTTGAGATTCTTGTTTAATCTCAATGCCTAATGCACTTTAAGACATTTACATCTTCTACGTGTATATATTTTTATTTGCTCTTAACACATGAATCCCATGGATTTAGTACTTGTTTTATTTTCCAACAATAGAGTTTCTTTTAAATTGGATGCAGATCTGTGGTAGTTGACCGAACAGAGCATATATATCACTAAAGAAGGGAAGTATGCGACTGGGCCTGTACATTTTGGAGTTCATTTTGAACCTTCAATTAATGAATTTCAAAATCATACTGAAGTGGCGTATCCATGAGGTAGTCCACATGTATCAAATATGAATCACTCTTAGACATTTCTTCACGAGAACATGATGCACCTACCTCACTTTTTTACTCGAGGGAGTTGGGGTGGGGGAGCTTTTTTTGAAAATAATATTTAGGGGTCATTTGGTGCATCAACTAAATTTGGAATTCAACTTCTAAATTGCAATATAAGAATGAATTATTTATATTGATTGTTCATTATCGTTGTCTCATGCATGCCCTAGTAATTAAACAATTGTTGTTGACATATTCTCACAATCATTATTGTACATGTTCTCTGGAATACGCATGCCTACCTAAATTTGGATAGTAGGTTGATCGTGGTGGGGGGCAACTACCCCAAGCAGTATGGATACGATGCATTCCAATTATTGGTATCGCCATAGGATATGAAGTTTTTCAGCTCCATTTTGCACCACTACTCACTAAAAAACACTAATGTCCTTAATGATCATAATCATGACAGTTTTTTTTAACCATAAGATAGGAAATTAAATTAACAAAATTTATACTTTTAGACACTCTTATATTTATTTATTTATCTTTTCTATCACTTCATCAATCATATCTCTTTCTTCCATTCTACCTACAATTCAAATGTGCGTGTATCATTATTCTTGAATTAAGGACCAAATCCCTCTCTTTGTAAATACCAAATAACTTGTGGGTGGCATTGCTTACCTTCGACGCTCTTGTGATTTCAAAATATTTTTGTTAAAAACAAAAACTACTGTGATGAAGTGGGAAGAACAAGTGACATATGACAAGGGGTAAAAAAATATTTCCCTTCTATTTTAAACTCTCTTCAATTTGGGTCTCTTTCATTTTTACGTTATTCTAAATCAACAAAAATGCATAGAAATATTATTTTGTCTTTTCCTATGATTTCTTATGCACTAAAATAAAGTGTTAGAAAGATGCGAAAAAAAAAATACTAATATAAATGATAAAAAAAAAAGAGATAAGAAAAATATTAATTTAACGGTTTAAAAAAGAAAGTATGATTAAGTAAATTTTTTTAAAATTTAATGAGAAATTAAACATTTTGAGACCAATTTATCAATAAAAATTTTAAAGAATTAATGTACTAATAATTTAAATTTTAAAAGATTAATTAATGGACTAACTTTTTAAGAGTTATTTAAAGATACTTTTTTTTACTGACCAAGTTAATGTTTATCTCCAAAAAAATATATAGATATATGTAAAATGGATGTGTGAAAAAAAAAATTAATATACACATTGTCGGCATCAAATAAAAAAAACACTAAGTTATTAATTTTTTAATTAAAAACATTAATTAATTTTTTTATGGTAATTTTTAAAATAATGTTTCTTAATATTTACAAAATATGTTGTAAAGAAAACAATTTTATTTTTATGCATTGATAATATAAAAATAATTATCAATTAAAAATATTATATTTTATTGGAAAAACATATTATTAGTTGTTTAGTTAAATGACTTATTATATTAATTTTGAATTATACAAAGATTCAATTTTTTTGGAAATAAAAAGGTGCGTTTTGTATGACGCATTTCACATCATTTGAATGACAAGGCGTCACCAAAAACTTGCTGATCAAGCTGCAACGTGTCGCCATGCTTGCGGCGAAAATCAACCTTTCCTTACGTTGCATGCAACGATGATTAATTGAAAAAAGGAAAAAGATACTTTTGACGGTTGAAACCCGTCTGACTGTGTACTTTATTACTTTGCATTATGAAAGAAATAAATCACCACTTTAGATTTAATTTTGTACATTTGTAATTTTATTTTTAATTAATAAAAAATTACTTTAATTTCAAAATTATTTAAAATGTTATCATATTAATTACTTTTATTAGTAATCGAGAATAATATTTAAAAATTACAAATTAAGTTAAAATAATTTTGTCAGTTAATTTTTTTGTTTGAAGATAAATATTAACTTAATATGTTAATATTTATTGGAATTAATATTAATTAATTACTTATTTGAGTATTTATTAAATAATTTTTAAAATAATAATTGATATCATAAATTCAATAGTAATTTATTAAAATAAAATAAAAAATTATAAAAGTTATAAATTGTTTATATAAATTATTTATATTTTTTAAATATATCTTAAATATTAGACAATAGACAATAAAAATATTTTAGATAAATGAGGTAAAATATGTCCATTTAAAATTTTTATGAAAGGGAATAAAATTGAAAGTGAATTTTAATAATAATTTTTTCAAGAGTTATGTAATTTTTAAAAAATTAAGTTAAAAATTAGCGTTAAGTAAACAATTTTTTTAGTTCTTATTTATATAAACCAATTATAAATACAATTTTAATAAAATATATTTGACTACAATAAAGGATCTATTAAATAGAAACAAAATTAAAAATAAATTTAGATTTAGAGATTGTAATGAAGTTTTTACAATATTTTATAAATGCGTCCTTGTTTTATTACATTAATACTTTTCACCTATAAAAAGTATAAATAATGATATATTTACCATGTGTCTTGGACCATGAATGGAAGTGACATGGATTGTTAGAATTAAGCATGTCACATTTTTTATATAAAAAGTTAATATGTATATTGATAACATTGTATTCTTAATTTGATTTTACAAAATATTTTATCATTTTCAGAATTAAACTAAATGCTATATGAAAACGAAGTTAGTACAAGTTAATGAGTTATAATAACACTTGCACCAATTAACAAGCCAGGTAAAAAAAGGGTGAAAACGACAAATTAATGCAGTAAGCCAGGTCAGCATATTTTCTCCTCATTTTTTCTAAGATCTTCCCTTACTAAAAAAGTGATGAAATTAGCAGTGCATGTTGATCATACACTCTCAAATGCATGCTCGGGTCCTTGATATGCAGCAATATTAACATTTATTTCGATCCCCACAAGTCATTATTCGCACTCTGGCTCATGACTTAGGTCAAGAGCACACCTACTCAACTAAGAAACACATAAACTGTTCATCTTACCAAAGAAACAGGAAGAGAAATCCAATGGTCTTCGTTAAGTAGTGCAGGTATACGGGAAGGATTCAAATCTGTCGTACGGTGTATGATGCGCCAACTAACACGCTGCTACTAATTTTACCACTTCAATCTCTTAACACATCACATATACTTTCCAAATTTATCATTCCTACATATCTTTTTCTGTATTTTTACTGAGTATTTTCGCAGTTGATAATTGAGAGATTATTAATCTTCCAAGACCATTCCGGTTGAAACTATTTTTAAATGTATATGTAGATACCAAAAACAACCCTCCAATTACGCTTAAATAATTTGTGTCCCTCCCTACGTACCAAAACTGGGCTTCTGTAATTTGATAAATATTTAAATGATATTTAAGCAACTAAAAATTATGAATTTTGTTAACCTCAACTTTAATAAAGAACTAATAATAATAATAATTTATTAAAACTATTTATTATATTTTGATAACTAATATAATAAATAATTTTTATTTATAAATACTTAAATTTAACTTATTAATAAAATCTAAAAACTAATATAATGTGTAACATTAAGTCCAACTATCTTTATCTTTTACTTTTTATACATATATACCTGAAAACTTAATGGACATCAGAGTTCAAAAAATAAAAGAGGTCATTTTTTATTATTTTTCCAATATATATATATATATAACTATCGAAAAGCAACCCTCTAATGCATACTTAAATAATTGAGTCCTTCTCAAAATACTAAATTCCTCTTTTGTTATTTTGATCAATATCAATATTATTGTTGAAACAATAACTAAAAGTTAACATTGAATTTAAAGGCTTATATACCTATTTTATTCTCTTATTTCTTATTTATTTTTTATATATGCATATTTAAAAAACATACCTAAAAACTAATGGACCTCAGAGTTGTTAAAAAATATTTTTCCTGCAAGTATTGGTCCGTTCTTATCCACTAAATATTCGAGTTATTCTATTTCCAGTCTTAAAAGTATGGAGGTCATTTCATTATCAGTTTTGCTTTTGCAATAAATGACTACAAGGACGTGGTGTAGTTTGTGCAAGTGTGTGTGTATAAATAGACGCTGAGACGAAGCAGATTGTAAGTTCTTTCCTGATTCACTGGAGTTAACCAGTGAAGAATAATAGCCCTTAAAAAGTAGCAGCACTATAACTATGGCTCTGTTTATGAGGCTCTCTAGTTCTTCTTCAACTAGCTTAATGCTCAGCTTCATGTTATTGTTCATTTTATCTTTCAGAATAACAAAAGCTGCGGTGAGATTACCACCGAATATTTCAATTCCTGCAGTGATAGCTTTCGGAGATTCGATCGTGGACCCAGGAAACAACAACAAGATTAAAACACTGGTGAAGTGCAATTTCCCTCCTTACGGAAGAGATTTTGAGGGAGGGAACCCCACCGGTCGGTTTTGCAATGGCAAAATTCCAACGGACATGATAGGTACTACTTTTCTCCTCTCTTTTCTGTCGCCTGTGCTTGCTTAATTCTTACATTATAGATTAACTTCAATTCATAATTTGCAATATATGTTAACTTTGAGCTTATTTTAATTAAAATGATAATTTTTTGTTAATTATATATAAAAAAAACATAACAAATTTTTTTTAATAAAAATTAACGATTGAATTGATAAAATTTATTTTTAATAAAAAATATTAATTATATTATTTGAATTAATTTAAAACAATATTATTTGATCAAAATTAGTATGCACGCGTGTACTCATACAAGAGAAGGAAGGGCCTTACGACCTAGGAGCCATGGTCTATGAAAATTTTGTCTAATGAAAATTTGCCAAGATGTCAAATTTTAATTTGAAATTTCAAAACAAAATCCTCACTTAATTATATATGTTCGTAATTTCATTTATTAATGTAACAATTACAGTATTCAAAATTGTTGTTTGTATTTTTTTTTTTTTTGTCTCTAACATAATTTGTTTTTGTGGTTAAACGAGCAAGTTGAGGGTGATGCATCACTATCATATATATATTGATATATTTTTAATGTGAACAAAACTTATTGTAATACTTATAAGTTATAAGTTGCGGTGTTGTTTATCAAATAATATTAGAATTTTATTTTAATAATTTATTATAACATTAAATATACAAAATTTATTAAAAATGAAATTTGATTTTTTAATTGATAAATAATATTTAAAAAATATTTTATAATTTTTATCCTTTTAGTATTGATAATATTTATACTGTTAATAAGAATTTTTCAATATATATATATATATAACTGGATAATTTAAACAATATTTACAGACTTGTACTTGATAAGGTTGATAAAAAGAAATACTCAAAATATTAGAACCTGTTGACTTTTTGCTCTTGGAGAAAAAAAAAAAGGACTCCTTATTTATGTATGTCGAAGTAAAAAATTAATTTGATTTGTAAGATTAAAAGATAGTTTTTTTTTTTTTTTCAAAGTAGGGTAGAGCTCATAGGAGGAAGATATAATTATGATTTTTGCATGTGTAGTAGAAGTTTGAATCCTCTATCTTTACTACCGAACCGGAACATAATTCTTTTAAATATATTTTATAACTTTATTTAAAAATTAATTCCAAAAAAAAGGGAAAAGTTATGCAATAAGTATTATTGTTTGAGAATTTTTTTTATTTTAATTTAATCATGTTGTCATAGTGACAACATGATATGTATTTAAATAAAGAATATTTCATGTAAATATTACCTATATCATTTTTTTTTATCATTGTTGACTATGTATTATAAATTCAGTTAGAACTATTATTCGCTTTTCACTCATATCCAAAATAAGTTTTTTTCCTTTGCAATTATTTACTTCTTTGACTTTCAGTTGAAGAATTGGGCATTAAGGAGCTTTTACCAGCTTATTTGGATCCAAATCTCAAACCAAGTGACCTTGTTACGGGAGTCTGTTTTGCTTCCGGTGCCACTGGATTTGATCCTTTAACGCCAAAAATAGCGGTATACTTCAATATTTTAGCTTTGCTTTTCACTTCTACAGTATGTAGTGGACAAGTATTATACATATATTTTTATAAACCTTCTTTTTTATATAAAAAGTGCTGAAATGATCTAAACAAAATTTTATTGTTATTAAGCTTTGGCTATTCTCAAAAAATAAATCATGCATTGCTTTAGATTTAGAAAATCAAATAAAAATATTCTAAATGTTTCCTGTATATACAAGCACAAATATGCACACACTTATCATTTTATCATTGTTATTAACTTTTTCTGACTTGATAATTTGTATAATATAATCAGTCAGTGATATCATTGTCGGATCAACTAGAAATGTTCAAAGAATACATAGGGAAGCTTAAAGGCATTGTTGGAGAGGACAGAACAAACTTCATCCTAGCCAACAGTTTTTACCTTGTGGTAGCAGGAAGTGACGACATTGCCAACACCTATTTTATTGCTCGCGTTAGACAGTTACATTATGATATTCCAGCTTACACTGACCTTATGGTCAACTCAGCTTCCGCTTTCGTAAAGGTAGATTTATTATATAAAAATACAGTCTTCAGCTCATAGCCTCAAAGGCTCAAACACATTCATACACAGTAAAAAATCTACTGTCTAAAGAAAATGATAGGATTAATTAAATGATTTTGAAAAGAATAGAAATAATAAAAAACAAAAAGATGCATGCACATATATACTTGAATTCTTTATGCAATAAATACCTGACCACAAGAGTTATAAAATGTGAAGGAATTATATCAACTCGGAGCACGCAGAATCGGAGTACTGAGTGCACCACCGATTGGGTGCGTTCCATCACAGAGAACTCTGGCTGGAGGTTTACAAAGAGAGTGCGCTGAAAATTACAATTACGCGGCCAAGTTATATAATTCCAAACTGTCAAGGGAGCTGGGTTCTCTTGACCATAATTTGCCTAATAGTAGGATCATTTACATTGACATTTACAATCCCTTATTAGACATCATTGTGAACTACAGAAAATATGGTAAATCCCATTCCAAGACTTAATTCTGAGTACTTAATAATCTAATTGTTTATTTAACTTTCAAGTATTTTAGTTAAGTTTCTCCCAGAAGTACTTAAGTTCCTTGGTCAATTGCAGGCTACAAAGTTGCGGATAGAGGTTGCTGTGGCACAGGCAAACTAGAAGTTTCAGTGTTATGCAACCCTTTGGTTCCCACTTGTGCCGATGTTTCGGAATTCGTTTTTTGGGATAGTTATCATCCTACCGAAGGAGTATACAGAGTGATCGTGCATCAAATCCTTCAAAAATATTTGAATCGGTTCTTCTGAGTTTCTGAAGTTTGACCACAGCATATAATGTAATTAATTAAAAAAAATGTTAACTTCACCTCTTTCGGAGGATAAACAACAAAAGTAATAAAATTTTCTTTTCAAAAATATTTATTATCTTAATATTATAAAAGTATAATAAATATTATATTTTTGATAAAATATGAGTAAAAACATATATTACTATTTTTTTTTGGGACCGCATAGAAATTGAATATTAGGTAGGGTTGTTTGTGAAACAAAGTTATAGTTTATTCTTAATTAATCCTAAATTTGAACTAGGCTAATATTTTAGACTCTAAATTTGATAATATATAGGTTTTAATAAAGTTGAATTTATGAAAGATAGGATTATGGATTCAAATTAAGATATTCTCCAAATAACGCAATGATCGATTTAGGTATGAACAATTAATTGTTTTATTTACATTTTAAAATATAAATAAATAACATATTTAATTAAAATATATGGATAATAAAAAAATACATAGTTATTCAATTATCTATATATATATTATTTTTAAAAGTAAAAATTTTTAGATGTTATTTTGAGTCATTCTCTCTTTTTCCAATTATAAACACGCCGTTTAGATATGTGCAAAGAGGATCCATGGAGTTCTCATGCCTTATGTAGTTTGGAAAAAGTAGGGAAGCATATAGAATGAACCTTCTTTGTCAATGGGTTGTTCCCCCGTTGCAGAAGCAAATTAGACCAAACCTCATTAACACAGAACAGAACATCCCCACTTTGTATGTGCACATCTAATGGCAACCGTACAGAAAATAAACAATAATTAATGCAAAACCAAGTATAAAGATAGGATTTTAACCCTTTAAAATAAAAAATTTTGATTCTTTAAAATCTGATTATTTTTTTTGGTTTACTTTTCTGCTAGTAATTTGTTATTCTTTTGTCATTTATTTGTATTGCATTTATTTTAGCTTGTATAATATGATATGGTATCAGTATAGATGGTGATGAAGTATAGGATATTAATAATGACACATACTTTTATTTTTTAATCAATTATATAAGTGAACTCAAGTGTTATATAAATAAATTTTTGAACAGTTCAATAATAAATAATCAATAAAAAGATTAAATAAAATAAAGAAAATGGAACAAAATATTTTATATTAGTTTTATATATCGTATTTGTTATTTCCTTGTTTTATTATTATTTTTTACTAATTTCTATTTTTTTATAGAATGTGAAATAATTTTATTCATAAAAAAGACAATAAAAATAATTTAATGATATTTCTTTAATTAAACAAAACGGTAAGCTAAGTTCTAATATCGATCAAATGTCAATAAAGATGCAAGTAATTCAATTTTTTAAAAATAAATCAACTAATTTTTAATATAAAATAGCTTTATAATTAAACTAACTCAAAATATAATTTAACAAAAAATATATGTAGTTTTTAGTTTTCCATTATATGCAAAATGATGCCTAAGAGGATGGTTCTTTCGTCACAATTTAAATTTTCACAAATTACTTGTTTCCTTGGAAGGAGTAAAATATATGTTTTAAACTTCATCAGGAAATCGGGAAGCTAATTTTAGATAATTTTTTTATAATGGAATTACTAAAATTGAAGTTAAATTTGTATTCTTCTTTGTATCTAATTAAATTCTCAAATTTATTTTTATACATACTCACTTGTCATTATTTTAATATTAGAAATTATCTTTGTTAACTTTAATTATTTAAGCACATAACAATAATTGTTTATTAAAAACATATTATTAATTATGTTTACCCCCACACACAAACAATTGCACATCGCAACTGCAATTTCACTATCAAAATCATAGTAATGCTATTTATATTTCATGACGTGAAAAATAATTCATTGTTCCAACTGTTCTGAGTAGACATGATATAAATGTGGAACGGAAGTGTTACCAGAAAATCAAATTTTGACTCTGATTCTCACTTGAATAGTTGAAATTTAATATAATTTAAATATTGCTAATGCTCATGAGCATATGAAGAGTATTGTTTAAGGAATTAAAAAAATTCATATAATATAATAAATATTTTTTAACTTTTAATATAATTCAACACAGTTTTTAATACACTTTTAAAAAAAATTTAATCATTGCTTTAAGGGTGGTAGTTAGTAAAATATTTAAATATTTACAGTAATTAAATTTAAAAAATCAATTTAATTTTTTAGTAAATAAAATAAATCATATTTTATTCAAATTTTAAATTAAAAAAATTGTTATCATTGAATATGTAACATTCTCATTTAATTTTGGAGATTTCTCCCTCAACATTTATGTGTTTACGTGGTGGATAGAATGGAAATGAAAACGAGTAAAGTTTGGATAAGCTCATATATTTATGTTTAAATAAAATATTTTTTAATATTGATTGTGTAAGATTTTTTATGAATTAGTAAAATATAAATATTATTATAAAACAAATATTTTTTAAAGTATAATTTAAGAAAAATATAAAATTACAATATGATTATATATTTCTAAATATTTATTTGTTTATATTTAAATATATTAAATGAGTATTTATTTTTAATATTTTTTAAACATTTAATAAAAAGAATGTTTTATTAACATCAGTCTCAAAAACTGAGTTTATATATTTATAACTAAAATTTTAAAAGAAAATATAAATATTTATATATAAATATATTAAATGAGTAATTATTTTATTTATTTTTAATATTTAATAAATATAATATTTTGTTAATCTCAGTCTTTAAGACTGAGTTTAAATATTTATATATAAAAATAATACACATTTGTTTATATTTAAACTATTAAAATATATAATAAATAATTATTTTCAATGAAATTTTACTATAAAGTTTATTATCATCCCTATATTTTTCACAATAAATTCTGTACCGCTGATACTTTCATTCAAATTATTCAGATAAACAGTGCCATAAATGCAATCTGTATAAGCGATCAAAATATAGGTAGATATTAACTCACATTTTGACTTCTGCGATAATGAATACATGTTTTCTCTTCTTTATTCGTTTCTTAATTTAAATATTTAAACAGTTTTATATAAAAATTTATATAGCTTTCTATCTCTTGCATGATATAAATTCTCGTCAGTGTAATTTATAAATTATTAGAATAAATATCTAATCTAATATAAATAATTAATGTGTATAAATATTTGTTATCATAATTTAAATATTATATAAATTCATGTAAAATTTTTATTTCATGTAAGCAAAATACTCACTCTTTATATCTCATTGATAATGCTTGGATTTATTTTTTTTTAATTTCTTTGTACTAAGAGAACTATTTATTTAAATCAATCGCTACAAAAGAAATTCGTGGTTTCCAAACAAATTATTGTTCAATTTGCTTTTATTAGTATAATTTGATTTAACAAAAATTAGCTATTAATATAGATATTTTGAGTTCATACTAATAAATTTATATATCGTATTAACAAATAATTTTATCATTATAGAAAGTAACATTATCTCAGTACATAAATAGTAGTATAAGACATTATTTGTTAGTACAAATTTTAAAATTTTCATTGACAAATTAATTTTCGTCAGGTAAAGCTTATATTAACATAAGCAGTTATTCTATCGCTTAACATTTTTTATAATAAATTTAGCTATAGTTCCTGGGTTGTACTAAGAGTTAAACTTAATATTAATAATTATTGAATCCTGTTACGTATATATATGTGTCCACAAACATTAACTACTCTTTTAGTTTTGTCCTTCTTTGTCTCCTCGTGAGTCCCTTGATATACCTGTCTTAGCCAACAAAAAAGGTACATTATTAAATAGATGTCTCAGATAGTGACACTATTTTTTTCAAAAAGAAAAAAACCCAATATGATAGCGAGAAGGATTTTGTTATCATGTTTTTTTTTTATTTTTTATGTTAAGGTGTATTTATCCTTTTTTAAAATTAATAAAAGTTTATTAAAATATTAGTAATTTTACTTTTCAAATAACAGTTTTTAATTTAACAATTAACATATATATGCCATTATTGTAAAAGAATATGTATAAAAAAGGTACTACATCTTTTGCTATTTATTTGTCCAATATATTAGTGAATTATGTACATTTTTATTTATCATATTTAAATATTTTATATTAATAAAATATATTAGTAAAAAATAATTAATATTATTTGTTATATTTAAAGAGAAGAATAAATTTTTTTAACAAATAAATAAAAATGAAAAAAGTATTTATTAATATTGTTTGTAAAATGCTATTTGTAGGGGAGTAAAAATAGGTTAAACTAAACTAAACTTTGTATAAATAGACCTGATCTGTTGAATAATATTGATGTCAAAATTTAGTTTTTTATTTGTTATAAATTTTTTATTAAACATAACTTGACTTTTTTAAAAATTTATTTTAATTTATTAACATTTTTAATGATATATTTTGTATTGAGACTTTTAATATGTTATTAAAATTCTATATAAATAGACTATTAAATTATTTAAATAGATATATCTAAATTTAAGTCTTATATTTAAATATGTTATAAAAATAATTAAATACCTTAAATATGTATAATAAAATTACATATTTTTATTTCATAAAAAAATTAGAAATAATGCAAATCGGCATTATGAAAATAGATCAAACAATACTAATATAAAGAATTTCAGCAATCAAAACTTTCTCTATTAGCAAGTATATCACAGAGACATGATTTAATTTCAATAATAAAAAAGATTGAAATTTATAATTTATATTTATTTTAAAATTTAATTTATTTAATATAAAATTATTTAATATATTATTAAAAATTTTAAATATTCTATTATAATAGACTTTTTTTAAGCTTAAGTTTTATTTATTTAATTAATCAAACATTTTAAAAAGTTTAAATTTAATTTATTATTTAAATAGGTTAAATCGAACTAGTAAGTTTTTATTAAACAGTCTGTCATATTTTCATCCTTTTTTAAGAGAGTTTTTTTTTTCTTCGTGTTAACTAATACATTTAAGAAATCAATACATACTATTTTTAATTTTTTTTAATAAAAGAATGTTAATTTTAATTCTTTAACTAATGTATTGAGGGTACTGCTTTTTTCTTTTTGGAAAAATTGAAGACTTTAGTACAGTACTGAGGTTTTATTTTTATGTTTTTGCAACATTTAAAATTTACATCATCATTAAAAACATGTTTTTCTTTTTTTTTCGGTTTTTGTTCAATGGTTGCTAACTCATAGCCATATTTTGAATTTTGATTTCGTTTGAGGAAAAAAAATCTCGGGTCATGGTCCACAATATTACTTTATTTGAATGTTCAACTGACCTTCACACAAAAATTGAATGTTCAATTGAATTTATTTTCAACATACACAGACTTTTAAAACTATTTCTTTTCACTTTTCTTCCTTTATTTTTGCCCCATCGATATTGGATATCTTTCAATTTAATTGAGCTTCTAGGTTAATAAAAGCTCCAATCACAATATGAGAGTTCAAGGATCAGTTGGAGGTGAGACTCTTTCTCATCCCACACTATTAATTATTTAGAGTTAATTGATATTAGAGTGGGTTAAGCTACGCAGATGCAAAACAATTTTAAAATAAAAATTAATTTAGTTTTTAATAAATTACTTGCAATTAAGTTAATAATATTTTTTGTCAATTTTAAATATGAATATATTTTTATACAAAATTTTCATCACAACTTATATAATGACTAAATATATTCATAATATAAAACTAGAAATTTGATTTACTCATCTATAACATAAATAATAATAAAACAAATATTAATATTACATGTTTATTAAGTAATAATTAGATACTTAAATTAATTAATATAATTATAAAACAAAATCTTATTAACATATAATATGAGTTGAAAAGGCAGAAAAAAAAACTAAATAGTAGGTAATTAAAAATAAAAGTTATAAGAAATTGATAATATTTATGACTAGAAACTGTAAAAACAAAAAGAAAAAGTTTGCCCCAATAAGAAGAAATGAAATACTTACATAAAAGATGAATTTGTAAACACTTGTTTTCTTATAAAGCTAACTAATTGAACTAATCAATTTTGTTTGTAAAGAAAGTTATTATATATGATCAATAGATTTAGTACAAAATAATACAATATATTATTTGTATAGATTATGATATCCATACTAACTATTTAATTTTTATTAGATAAAACTGACAAAAATTGAATAAGGATGTGTCCTACAGTGAGAAATTGAATCTCAAAGTCAGCCAAAACAGACGCTTAGTTTGAATGTGCTGATCCAATTACGAAATATTTCTTCTCCCTGCTCTTGGTTGGAACAATTAAGCACAGCTATCTTTGACTTTTGGATTTATATTATAGAGCCCATAAAAATAAGCAACAAAATGCTATCTGAGTGACTGACCCATTCTGGGGTCATCTATCATAATTCCACAAAATCAATATATAACTGGGAATGTACATTCAGTGACATGATATGTGGAAGTGAATCGAAGCAATTAATTCAGATTTTTTTTCATACACGTAATTTACTACATTTATAATAAGATATAGGTACCACCCTCGTGGCGTGTGTGTGATCAATAAATGACCCCAGCTGCATCCTAAAAATGAATTAAGCTTGAAAACTCTTAGCAGTACCTCTATATATAATAATGAGACAGGACTGCACGCTAGCTAGCTATAACAAACACAAAAAACATGGAGCTATGGAGTGTGGTGTTTGTGTGTTGTGTGTTGTGTCTGAGTCCCTCTTACACTGCAGAGGCTATCGTTAAGTTGGGAGGGAATGAAACAATTCCAGCATTGATTATTTTTGGAGATTCGATAGTTGACACAGGCAGTAACAATGAGTTAATTACAGTGCTTAAGAGCAATTTCCTTCCTTATGGGAGGGATTTCCAGCACGGGAAACCAACGGGAAGATTCTGCAATGGCAAGGTCCCTTCCGACTTCCTAGGTACGTACCTCATCATCCATTAATGTTACTGTTCATTTCATTCTCTTCCACCCTAAACTAATAAAACTGATTAATGAATAAAAATAAAAGTAAGTTTATAGTTTTTAAACTGTTACTTTAAATCATTTTTAGTTCATTGAAAGTTTTTAGATAACACTTTCTCGTGATTTTGAATCTCTTTTCATGTAATAAATTAATTTTGTACGGTAATGCACGTGTTTGGTCGTAAAATTGTTGTATACAAAGTTAATTTTAACGCATAAAAAATTGTACTAATAATTTTCTGTTACAATCTTAGTGTCTTCTTGACATATCAATCCGAAACTTTTGGAGTATGTTTTAAATGACATGAAAGGACTGATAGTTTTTTTTTATTATTATTATTTGAAAGTTTAAAAAATAAAAATTATCTTTATTAATTATATTTGAGTTAAGAATGAATAAAATAAAAATTATAATACCTACTAATAAAGTTCATTTTTTGATTAAAAGTAAGAAAAATACTATATTAAAAAAGATAAAAATTATTTTAATTGGTGATCGTTATATGTTAAAAGAAAATTAATATTCTTGATTCACAAAAAAATGTTTAAAATGGAAAGAAATCAAATGGAATCATATGGAAATTGATCATTTTGCCAATGCAGCGGAAGAATTGGGAATAAAACGATACATACCATCATATATGAGTCACAGTTTAGTGCCTGGGGATCTCCTTACGGGTGTCAACTTCGCTTCGGGTGGCTCCGGTTATGATCCAGTCACACCAACATTGGTGGTACATGCACTTCATTTTTTCATACCTCTCATTTCTTTCATCAGTGAATGGTATATTCTTCTTTTTAACATTAAATAAACAATATTAAAATAAAATATTAAATTATTAAAAATAAAAATTATTTAACATGATTTGTCCTTTGTAGGCCAATTTCGTTGAAAACTAAAGGCATCAATCATGTATGTCTCTTAAAAAAGCATGATAGCTATATAGCCACGATTGCACTTTAGCTTCCTAGGTCAAGATGAATTCATGCTTTATTGTTCAACGACAATTGACTTTACTGATCAATCATTTTAATATATAATTATTTTCAATGTACATCTAAAACTTGAGAAAATTCTCAAAAATATAATCATTTTAATATATAATTGTTGATAATACAGTCAGTCATACCGATGTCTGAGCAACTGGAGCAATTCAAAGGATACATAGAAAAACTGAAAGAAAATTTTGGAGAAGGAAGAACTAACTTCATCTTGTCCAAAAGTTTGGTACTTGTGGTAGCTAGCAGCAATGACATTGCCAATACTTATTATGCTGCTGGAATTAGGAGACTGCATTATGATATTCCCTCTTACACTGATATGTTGGTACAATTCGCCTCTTCTTTTGTTAAGGTAATTGAAAGATTAAACATAATTATTTTACTGCGTGTAGTGCAACATTTTAAACTTGAATTAAAATTGTCCCTTTGTGTTTTTTTACTTCAATTGGATAAATTTGTTATTCTATACAGCAGACTTATAAGTTAAAGGGTTAATTAATAACTACAGTTAAATAATTAAGAATTAAGTAATATAATTTAAATTAATTTGTATTGCTTGAATTGTTGTTACTTAATTGAAAAAAAGAGACAACAAACTTAAAAAATTTGTGACAATTTTTTTTTCATATCCAAAGGATATATATGCACTAGGGGCAAGGAGAATAGGAGTGTTTGGTGCTCCTCCACTGGGATGCTTGCCATTGGCGCGAACAATGTTTGGAGGTGAACAGAGAAAGTGCTCCCAAGAAATAAACTTGGCATCAAAATTGTTTAATTCGAAACTATCTGCAGAGCTGCACAACCTAAAACAAAGTTTGCCACAAGCCAGGGTGGTGTATATACATATTTACGACTCTTTGCTCGATATCATTCAAAATCCAACTAAACATGGTACAAATATAATCCTCAATTATTTTTTATTTTTATTTAAATATTTTATCATACTTTTATCAATTATTGAATAAAAGTTTAAAATGAAAGATTTAGCATAAACATTTAAAAATTAAAGAGACTACATATAAATGATTAAAACATAAGAAATTGAATTTACGTATATATAAAAGTATAAGAATGAAAATTACAATTAAACTCGTACAATTTATAAATTACTTACATTTTTTATTTTAATTTCCCCTTTCTCAAGTGGATCTCTTAATTGAATTTCAGGATTTGACGTAGCTGATAGGGGATGCTGCGGCACAGGGACTTTAGAGGTGTCTTATATGTGTAATGAGTTAGATCCACAAACCTGCACAAACGATTCTGCATATGTTTTCTGGGACAGCTACCATCCCACAGAGAGGACGTATCAGATTCTTGTTAGTGAAATCATCAACAGATATATAAACAGCTTCTCCTGAGACAAGATCCCACTGAATTCAAGTTCATTGCCTTTGATTAAACTTTCTGTGAATTCACCTCGACTGTCCCCAAGTTGAGGGGGAAAAATGATATGATTGGATGGAGATATTTATTCATTATCTTTGTTTCCATGCCAATTTTTCCCTTTCTTAAAAAAATAAAAATCGAATCTTTGGAATTTGAATGGAGATATTTTGTTTTGTTTGTGATAAGTGATGAGAACCTTTTAATGTTTATGTGGTCAGCATTGAGACCTTATGAATTTGCCTAGAAGAGGGAAGGAAAAGGAATGATCGTCAGGTGAAATACACTATGACTATGGTAGTAGATAGAAGATGTGGTTTACAATATACAAAATTCGCTCAACTATTGATTGTTTCATATTAAAAGAGAAATGGATCCTCTTCACTTGATTCTCTCTCTAACTTCTTTTTAACCAAATTGCATTTGTATATATTGGATCTAATAACTTATACTGGTTTATTTTGTGATTCATTAGATAATGCTAATGAAGATCAGTTAATATTTTAAAAAATTAATTCATTTAAAATAAATTTAAATCTTTCTACTTTTTTTATGTATATAACTTTGTAAAATAGTATTAAATAAAAAAAGAAAATACATCAATAAATTAAATGTCAATTGATTAGTTTCCGATAACATTTACCAATCTTTATTAACACTGAAAGTAGCCTGCCTTGACAAGGGCATGTTTGGGCAAATTGAAAGATTTTCCATTTTTTGATGAAAAAGTTAACATTCACATCTTGAAACTTGCCTTGTTTTCGGGTTTTGGGTCTACAAAAGCCCATAACAAGAACAAGTAAAGAACCAAATGGAAGGCTTAATAAAACGGGCTTATTTTGGTAGAAGCCCGAGCAAGATTTAAAAGACAGACAGAAAGCCTTTTGACCACTTGAGAAGTGTGTAAGAAGCAAGAAAGAGTGTGGATAAAACCCCCCAAGAACTGAACAAAACCTCCCTCCATCTCCATCTTCACCTCCATGTCCTACACAACCAAGAACAACTTAGGTAACAATGGAGTCTGTAGGTGCAGTGTTGGACCGACTCAAATCCTTCGCCAAATCTGGCCAAGACTTTTTCGACGGTCTTCTTCACCGTCGCAATCCGGTATTCGCTGTCTCTTTCTCCCTTCTTTTGCATAACACAACTGCAACATACTTCTTTACTCTTTCTTTATGATGCCTTATCGTAATTTCAGATTGAAATCCTTAAACGCTTGCAAAGGGAATCTTTCTCCGATCTTATGAAACTCAGAGACCGGCAAGAAAAGGTTGAGCAAATACTTTCTTTCTACCAATCCTCCAAAGACGGTCCCTTCCGTGAAGTTACCACTCACGTGAGAGGACACGTGGATTTCTTGGGTGCTTTCTTGGTTTTGGATAACCTTAATCAGCATAACTTAGATGCTGTGAATAGGTCCGGAATTAGAACTGGTGTTGATTCCAGGCTCGTTTTTGAAACAACTATTGGGAAAAACGATAATCTTGCAGCAGAGTTTGTATCCACTCAGAAAGGGAAGAAGGAACATGTTGATCAAATGCCACTTTCTCTGGCCAAACTCAGCTACACGGCAAATCTCAATGAGTGGTTCTCTCTCATGGCTATCCCAATCGGAGCCCAGTGCAGAGATGTTGCAATTGCTTCTAATTCTTTTCACCAGGTAGGCACTGTTTAATTGTCTATGGTCACTGTTAGAATTTGTGCCAACTAGGATTTAGAGAGTGTAGGTTCAACCATTTAGTAATCTGTTATTCTCTGTCGTGTTTAAGTAAAATGTATTGGAACTTGGAATGTGTTGAAACCCCATGCTAGTTGTGAATGTGGCTTGTCCCAAGAATATGGATTTCATTAACAGGTCAAGTGATGTGTTTATCTAGTATCAAGTTATCTGGATTCGCGAGTTTCTTAGCTTTAAGGTTTAAATGGACAGTATATTGCTTAGTTAAAAATCTAGTGCTTTTAAAACCAGCTTAGGTTTTAAAACTGCAAGGACCATATTGTTTGGCTGGTTGAGACATCGTGAAAAAATGTTTATGCTAAAATGTCATCTATTAGTCTGCTGTTCCCTTTTTTACCGTACCCTTTGCTAATTAATTACGCCATTGATATGCTGACATGGTGTTATGCCCGTTTAGCTGGGAAAGGGCCTTACAGACTTTTCCTCTTTTGGACCACCTCTTCTGAATCTGCACTATGGTAGCGCTATTGGCATAACTGTGAGACATTCAAATGTAATTGCTTCATTGGCTCAATTGGTCGCTGGACTAGGAATGCCGTCCGGTTCTAATACGATGGAGAATAGATCCAGCACTTTCGGTCAACTCATGTGTCAGTTTCCTGGAGGAACAAAATTGTCTGTTCTGGATGTTTACCATCTGCCTTTGTCATCAAGGCAACTTAGAAATTTTGGTTCTTTCACAATTCCAATAGTCTTGTCCAAGCAACGTGAACCCTCCGAGGCAGCTCCTGAAGCATTAGGAACCCTGGTCTCAACTGGGTCTATTGCAGTGATGGTGGAGTCTGAACTTGATGGCTTTACAAAAATTGGAGGTTGGGTTGAGATGAACAAATCAAATCCCAAATCTGTACAATGGGCTGTAACTGTGTCTGACATTTCCGAAGATTCATTTGGCTGGGGATTGAGTTTCAGTGGGATAAATGGAGATTCAGCAAATGGGTGTCATCTTCAGGGTGAATCCTATCTAAAATTTAACATGGGTAACAAATTTTGTTTGAAGCCAGGTTTTGCATTGGCAGTGGATGGGAATTCTAAAATTGCTGCTTTGATGCTTCGCTCTAATTGGTCCCTGTGATGCTTATGCTGCTGATTGCTATGTACTTCCAGTTTGTTCAGGCTCTCAACATTTTTCACACCACGTGTATATGACTAATCATTCTTTGTTATATAGTTCTGTTTGGTCTAAAACATGCTTGGTTTCCACTCCTGAATGCATTCCGGATGGCTAGAATGTTTTCTGACTTGATTAATTTCGGGCAAACCGATAACAAATACAATAGCATATCTTCCTAATTTTATGAGATTACTGTTAGAGGTGTTCGTAAGTCAGTTTGATTTGATTTTTAATAAAAAAATCATTTAAATTGATAATATGCTGTTCGATTTGAATTTAATGTCAAAATTGAACCAAACTGACATTTTGCAGTTTGTTTTTTTAATTTTTTCAGTTTGATCGGATTTTGATTTTTCTTAATAACTTTTGCTTGGGTTTTAAACACTCATAATTACTGTCCTTTGTACAAATTTTGTTAAAATTCCATCTTTTACTCTGCAACTACTTTTGAGGGGTTTGCATATGAAGCATGAAATCGATGTTGGTTTACCAAGTGGGGTAGAAAGAATACTGAGGTTAATTCCATCTAACTCTGGCATTAAATTAGTAATTGAAACACGTTCCTTTTTGGTTGAGCTGGGGCAAGAGGCTTGTTAACAACTTCGGAACGAATTTGAAGTTTAGGAAGAAGAATATTTGAGAAGCTGAAGATACAATTAATTAAATTAAAATAGACGCAAATAAATAGTAAATAATCAAGACTTGGAGAGTTAAGCACCATGAAGAACTAAGCTTGCATTTATTCATCGTTACTTTTAATTTCACTATTTAGTTAGCACAAAAGGACTTCGAACATTATATTTACCATTAGTCCATGTAATGGATCCAAACAGATCTTCCTTCAACGAGGTCGAAGTCGAGGAGAAAATGACTTGGTAGCTTAGTTTTTTACTACTTTTTGTAAATTGAAGTTTATCTGGAGTTAACGTGACATGAACACCACTGGGAGCATCGACAACGGAGGAGTATATTGTTTCATCTTCTTCACCAACGTTTGTAACAGTTCTAGTCACGTTCACGGGTCCTTTCCCATAGAAGTTTGAGATTGCTATGGAAGGATAGTTGATGTTGGAGATATGATCAGAACTCAAATCCTTGGGACAACTGAAACTATCAGGAACAGTTCTTGAGATGACCTTAACGGTGGTTATATTTAGTCCAATGTAACACAAGAAGTTCAAGTAGTCAATGGTGCTGGTTTCATAAACTAGCCCTGGTTGCAGTGGTTCAGATGTTGTCATTTCCCCTGCTCCATAGTCATAGGGTGTGGCTAATGACCCTGAATCCGTTGTTAAGGAAGCCTTCAAGTTGTTGTTTTGAATTGCTGCACATAGAAAGATAGGAGTTAATACATTGCTAAATCACATTACCTAGAGACGTTGACTTATATTTGTTGTGGGAAATGTGGGCTAATTTTAAGCAACTGAAACAGAGGGTATTTATTGAGGAGAAGAAGAACATATATTACACTTCTATATTTTTTATTTAACAAATATTTTTATTTTCAATAAAATATTCACGTTGCTTCAAATTATTATCAATTTTTTTAATGTTTATTCAAAGACACAACAAAATTCATGTATAATAATTTTTTTATTAAAAATCTCAATATATCACAGCAGTAATTTATCATGTGTTATAGACCACACATTATAAAAATTGAATCGTTATCAAGGGGTGATGTTTAGAAAACTGATTTTTTATTACAATCAAATGTCTAACCTGAGGTCATGATGGCAGATTTGATTGCAGAGGCACTCCAAGTGGGGTTCTGAGATTTGACACTGCCTGCAAGCCCTGAAACATGTGGGCAAGCCATAGAGGTACCTGAGATTATGTTGTAAAGCGAAGGTTTTTTCCCTTTTGGAACATCTTCTGCGTCATTTCCAATCCATGCTGCAAGAATGTTAACTCCCGGTGCTGCAATATCAGGCTACAAAGAAAACAGGTCCTGTTTAGTGTTTAAGCATGAAGGATAATCTATCATGATTTCTAATTCTATCATACCTTGAGAACATTTTTTGAAAGCGTTGAAGGTCCTCTTGATGAAAAGTATATCACCACAGGAGCAGGCTTGTAATCAAGGACTGAAACTGTTGGTAGAACTGTTGCCATTGGATTGCTTTATATTATATGCACAAACAATTAAATTAACTCGATCAGCTGTTTTGATGTTTTGCTTTATCTTTAGTCTCCAACAAGATTCAAATTGAATTCTAAGATGAACAATGCTGACTTGTACTAATTTTGACACATCCGTCAATCCTTACCTTGTTGAATTTATATACTGGAGGATTGTAGCAGCATCTTTTGAACTTATCTCTGTTGCTGGAAAGTCCCCAAAATTGGATGCTACTGCTCCATTTTGCTCAGTAATATGAACTACACCTATTCCTCCCACCTGTTTCACTATGCTAATTTTTTCACTGGTTGAGTATCCATCATCTTTGCCATCACAGACGACAATCTTCCCTTTGACTTTATTTCCTTCTAATGAATCTGGGTGGCATTGTCTGCATTTGACAAACAGATTTGTTTTGTTGAGAGCTTTCGAGTTTTGACAAATTACTGATGACACGTTTGTTATTCCTTACAAGATTTTGAATTTATGTCTGAATAACTATAAATTACATTTCTTTCAATGCTATTAGTTATACTTGCTGCATTGAATTTACATTTGAAATATTTTTAATGATTTTAAGTAGCCCAGTTCCAAATCCTTGAGGTTTTTCAGCTTCTGATTTATTGACAAGTTATTTTCATAGCTAATAGATTTTGCATACATACCTTGCTTCAGCTAAGTCAGTGCTACTTGTCTTGGCAGATTCACCGTATATTAGTGGATACTCCGGTGAATGTGAAAGAGGAGAGAAATTTATGGCTCTGCCCTGGAGTTTAATAATTATCAATGATGACATTAGTTGAACTTTACCAACTTAAAATGAAAACAAGAAAATAAAAGTAGCAAACCGTGACCAAAATATAAAAGATGTCTAATATTTTAAAGTAGTCAAAAACACCTAATCCCCCCCCCCCCTTGTTTGCATTAAGGTCTTGTACAAATTTGATATTTTAATCATTATAAATAATAATAATTATTTATTTTCTTTATTATACCCCTTATTCATTATATTATTTTTATAAATACATATTCTTCAATTAAACGCACATTATTTAAAAAGGATAAAAAAACAATTGTCTATTAATTTTGCAAAATGATAGTAAAATATTAGCATAATAGGAAAATCTTAAAATAAAATATTTTATCGTATGCTTTCTTATTCAATTCAAAAACAAACAAAAAAGTACATTGCTTTCTTAGATGTTTGAAAGATTGGAAACCTGAACGAAAGAATATTCTTCCTTTGGGCCCACACGAGATGTTTGAAAGATGAAACATTGCTTTCTTAGAAAAGCCATAGTTGTTACAGTGGCGATAGTCACCAGTTCTTTATGAGAATTAACTTATATTATTTCTTTTTCATTCATATAGATATTGATGTTTAATATTACTATAATACAAAATGTCAATTATTTTTAAAAAAAATGAGAAGAAGTAATAATTATTAAATAAAAAATGATTGTTAAACACTTAGCCATGTAGCTACTTTATTAACAAATTAAATTTAGGTAAATTAATTTGTTTATTTCATTTAATTAATATTTTTATTTTGTATTATACTATACCTGAAAAATAAAAAAGATTAAACTTAGTAACAATGTCTTTATCTATAAGTTTTAAAGAATTTTAAATTGAATTTTTATTAATATCATTCTTAAATTAATTTTATATACTTGAAAAATATTTTTATTAAAGAACAAAACTTATTACATTAAAAATATAAACAAAATTATATTTGATATTTTTTTACTTGAAATTTAATTACTTTTAATTACATAAAATGAATACTAACGGTTTATTTTAACATTTTTAAAACAAAAATTATGATTGTTCAGGAATTTATTATTTAAAAAAAAAGTTGGAGGGAATCTACACTCAAATATATACCGTGATCACTTTGTTGCCACCCAAGACAACGTTGGACTGAAAATCCCGGTCGATGGTGGAGGCTGCAACGGTTAAAATCCAAGGCGCGTCGTTCACAACCGTGGACGAGCTCGGTCCATCATTCCCTGCGGAGCACACCACCACGATGCCACGCTCCACCGCGTGGAACGCTCCGATCGCAATCGGGTCGGATGTCAAATCGGGTCGAAACACAGAGGGCGAACCCAGCGATAGCGACAACACATCCACCCCATCCGCTATGGCATCATCAAACGCCGCAAGAATCGCCGAGCCGCGACACCCTGAGTTCGAACACACTCTGTAAACTGCCAACCTAGTTTCCGGTGACCCACCGGAGGCGGTCCCCGCCGCGAGACCGTAGTAGGATGCGTTAGTGACGGTGACTCCCGCCGCCGTGGACGCCACGTGGGTCCCATGCCCAATCGAATCCCTCACTGTGTTGTCGGACCCATCTTCGTCCCCATCGGGATCAGCGTAATACCTTGCGCCGATTAGCTTCCTAATCAAAAATTGAAAATGATGCTAACCGTTACTCTAGAGGGACCCACTCATTATATATGATTAGGATCTAAAATCTTAATAATGTAAACAAGAATTCATCAAGTAATTAAGGTGGTTGTGTCATGTGTGTAGTGAATATGTGAATTTTTCTTTTTCCTTTCCCTGTTTGGTGGGGCTGTGACCTTTTACCTGTTGCAATTTGATGAATTGAAGTCTTGTGATTTCATGCAGGTACCTTTCCATCGGGATGGAATAGAACCCATGCCCTCGTCCTTAAAACTCGCCGCCTCAGGCCATATACCTGAATTCAATATGCATCATCAATTCACGATGAGGATAGAATGGTTAGTAATTATGTGGGAAATATTATATCAATAATCAATAATAAATAAATAATAAATTATAATTTGTTTTATTAAAAAATCTCGTTGAGATCACTAAAAATATTAATAAAACATTTATATTTTTAATATTTCTAGATTACCCGTGTCTAAGATGCCAATGACGGTGTCTGACGAGGAAGAGGAATTGGAGACCGTGTTCGGGTTGGTGTCTATTTTGACGTGAGTTTGGTATTTAAGGAAATCCCATGAATGTGTTGTGTGGAGCTTCAAAACGGGGTCAGGGAAGACAGACACGACACCAGGTTTCTGAGCAATGGAATTTGCCTCCTCTTTAGATAAACGAGCTGCGAACCCTGAGAAACCATGTTCGTAGTTTCGTACCAGAGCCCTTTCATTCCTTCATTCAAAAAAAAAAAATCTCATCTCAATATATATAATTGATATAAGTAACATATCAAACTCCACACAATGTATAAGTGGTTGGTTACCGTTTTATCACTGAGTTCAGAACCTGTGCATGGTCATTCCGAATAGAAGCATTTGTTGAATCCGAGGCTCCCATATACACGATATAAACTCCTTTACTATCAGTGTCATCATTAATACTATCATTCCCTGCTGATGATAACCTAAACGCTCCAAGAAACAGCAAGAGAGTGTAGAACAAATGCAATAGAAGTGATTTCCCTTTCATGATAGTTCGTATTCTCTTAACACACTTTGTTTCACTTAGTGTGCTTGGCAGAACCCGCGAATATTGTTATATATATAGCAATCGGGCTAGTTCGGTGCTTAATTGTGTGCTCTCAGAAGCGATTATGATTTACGGTTAAAAAAAAGCTATAATCTACCTTGGTGGAATTATTGCATGCTTATTCCTTGTGCGCACTGCAAATACGCGTCAAGCACTGAATCCACGCATAGTGCGCCATTTGAAGATAGATATAGGAAAATTTTGTAGTTGGTGCTGACCACCATGTATACGATAGCTTCAAGTGGAGGTAGCAACTACGAGTTAGTAACATTTAATGCGACATGTGAGGATTATACACACAAAGTATATGGCAGTTAGAGCTTTGCAAATTGCAATATATGCCTCCACAAATCTAGCTCGATCACTGTAGCAGTATATATTTATAAACAAAATCAACGCCACGCGATTTAGCTGAGCGAAAAATTTTCCCTATCCTCGGCACTCGGCAGTAGGAAAATTACCATTTTTTTTATAAATAAATATTAGAGGTATAGTAATTAACAATTATAACCAGCATTATGATACACATTTGACCTTTCCTATCATGTCATGTCCGTGGGTTTGTGCCAGAATCTTTATGTTACGACAAATGCTAAGATAACATGATAAGGTTTTTAAAATTTTAAAAGAAAGTTTTCTATATTTGAACCGATTTAGATGTTATATTTTTTATTCAATAATTTCTTTATTACTTAATAACTATATTCATGACACACACATCCACAATTAATGATATTAAGGAGTGCCTTTAAAACATTTGTTAATAATTTTAAATAACAGATATTAAGGATACTTGTTAGCATTTTTTTTATTGAATAATAGAAAAATAATTAAATGATTGTAACTTTTTATTTATATTTCTAGAGTATATGTTATTTTAATTTTTTAATGTATATAAATTAAACACTAAATATTTGTGGATCAGTGTAAGTAATTTTAATATAATCTATGTAATATAGATTTTCAATCTAACAGTAACTTTATGATATATATATATATATATATATATATATATATATATATATATATTTAATTTCTTGGTAGATGCAGCAAACAAAACTTAATCAGCTCTCTCAGAACTCCTTTCATTCAACCTAATTTCGTGTGCCTCAAGAGAACTCTGCAATTCTTCAACCAAATTCAAAATGATGACCAAGCTTCTTCTTCTGACAGTGATGAAACTCCAGAAATCAATGTTCGTTCTGGGAACAGTTTGGTCTTCCACCTTGTCCCTCTAGTAAGAAAAAACATGCTCCTAAAAAAAAGGCTGTTGATTCTTACAAAAAACCCTACAAAAGCAGATACAATAGAAAACCTAATTCCAAGAGCCACAAGGAAAACATCATCCCCACAAATATTCCTAAATATATGTATATATATATATACACTAGAGAGAGAAAGTGAGTGCGTTCTGACGTGCAAATTAAATCGATAATCAAACTGGAAATTAATCTTGTGGCTGAGGAATGACAGGCCATTAAGTTCGCCGGTTGTAGAGAAATAGTTATCTTATTAGGGCAAGGTATTTTTATCCATACATAGGAAGGTGTCAGTCTGGTTTCTGAAATCGCAGGTGATGGAGTTGGATGCATATTCCCCCCTTTTTTTTTGTTATCTGACTCCATATGCGTGAGTCATCAGACTCATTGTAGTGCGCCACTATTCCCGCATATAATCTTGCGATATGGATGCAATATTGCTCTGCACAGCCGCAAAGGATAGACCCCTTTGGTCGAGTACCACATTAATTAATTTAATAATGGGGAATTAACAAAATGTTCTAGTTGGGTATAATATCAAATATCAACGGCGTTGGCGTATCAATGTTTCAACTGTTAAGAGAATTCTATCATAATAATGATGACAATGAAAGGGCATGTGAGGAGAAAGAGAGCACATCTGTTTACGAGGCTTATGGGATATGAGGCATTTGGTATATAATAATAATAATAATAGTGTAATGAAATTGAAAACATGGACGTTTATGTCGCGACTATACAATAATCGTATGAAAATGAAAATAAAATATGGCTGGGTGTTTAAAATCCTACTATATATATATAGTTAAATTTCTGAACAAGTGTATTCTTTCTCGTATCTAACTGATCAATCTGAATGTAGAAACAGATAACTTCTGAGATATATAGCGTTAGGTTCTCTATATGTTATGATCTGCTTTAAGAATCTTTATAAAGATTTGAATATTGGATTGTTGTCATGAAATCATTTCGAAAAGATACCTTGACGTACATGCAAGATCGCGCGAGTAATATTATACGTAGTTCCTTTTATTTTTTTTGGGGCGGGGGGGTCTAAATATACATAGTCCCTTTTATATCCTGATAGTGCCCAATCATGTGGAAGTAATAAATGAAGTAGCCCATTTTATCAATTAAGCCCAACCTGTTAGTGTTTACAACTTTTAGGGGATGTTTTCAGCCTATAAAACTTATTAATAATATTCTTTAATAGTTTCTTAATCAATGACCAAATATACCAAGTCACGAATTAAAAATTGCATAAGTTTTAAATGCTGAGAACTGACTTATTGTCCGACTGAATATACTAGGTTTCTTTTCATTTTAATATTTAGTTTTGCAGCAACCAAATCATTATCAAGCAAATCGCAGTGAAACAGTGTTTTTTTTTCTGCAGTGTTTTTGACACTGTGTAAAAGTTACAATGGCTAAGGATCTGTCAATTATTTTGGACGAACGTTATAATTCAACCCTCGAGGATATATATATATTGGTTTATTTAATGTGAATAAGTGTGTGAAGTTAAAAATATATATATTTATCGTTAATTTAAAATTGATTAAATTATAAAATATTTTAATTTAAATGAACGATAGATACATCTTTACTTATTCACTCCACACATACATTACAAATGAAGAGGATAATGATGCAACTGCAGCATAATAAACTTGAAGGAAAATTATACTTCGACATTCAATTTTTTTTAGTGTGAAGTTAATAGAGAAAAGAGAGATCAGAAGAAAAGAAAAAAAGGAATGAAAGAAAATATGAAAATATAATAACTTAAAGTTTTAAAAGACGGTCTTGAATTCTCGAGATGATAAATTAATAGAGTTTTTCTTCTCAAAATTTTTTTTATCAACAAAAAAAATTATTTACTAAAAAATACAAGAAATATTTCAACTCATAATTCAAATTACAAGCTCTTCATGACGTACAGTAAGACTTCATGCATTGTAAGCGATTAATATATCACTGCGAAAAGAGAAATGACTTCTCAAAGTTTGAAGGTAACCAAGGGTAATACCTAACTTTTATATAATCCTTGGCTTATGCTAAATCCATATGCTCTTTAAAATAATTATAATTTTATGGGTCCAAATGGACCAAATAACCACCGTCCAAACGAGCATCCAATACGTTTCCACGTCTTTTTTACTTCTGCATCAATATTCCTATGATGAAGAAAACGGTCTACTAACTAAAACAGGACAAACATTGAAACCCATCCAACTATAATTGAAGTTCCAAACCTCAGTAATTAATTAAACATTTCTACTTGACCAAAAAAAAGAAAACTACGCAAGATCATAAAGTATGCATTTGATTATGCATAATAAACTAATAAATATGGATCCAATTTTTTAATGTTATATACTTTATATAGCGTGGAAATAAACGGGCATTCGAAGTATAAAAAGTGCGAAACCAAAGGTACACTAAATGTACAAAGGTAGACTTGTGTGGATATTCATATTAAGGTTTGAGGGTGACGGTGAGGCTAGGTAACTGACTTCGTGCCTTTCTTTATACATACTAACTATACACTTTTACGATTGTTGAAGTTCTCATCAATTTTCCTTCAAGAAAAATGCCGGATCATTATTGGAGGAATGCTAAAAGTATTCTAACATATTTTTTTCAACACACTTTTTTACTATCAGTGAAATATTTAAGCATTAATTCAGAACTTAACTTGCATTTATTCGTAGTTGCTTTTAATTCAACTACTTAGCTAATACAAAAGGACTTCGAACAGTGTATTTACCATTACTCCAAGTAATGGATCCAAATAGATCATTCTTCAGCGTGGTCGAAGTCAAGGAAAAAATAATTTGGTAGCTTAGTTTTTTGCTACTTTTCGTAAATTGGAGTTTATTTGGAATCAACTTGACATTTACCTCACTGGGAGCATCGACAACCGGGGAATACACTGTTTCTTCCTCTTTAGCAACGTTTGTTACAGTTCTACTCACGTTCACGACACCTTTCCCAGTGAAGTTGGAGATTGCTATGGAAGGGTAGTTGATGTTGGAAATATAACGAGAACTCGAATCCTTGGGGCAATTGAAGCTTTTAGGGACAGTTCTGGAGATAATCTTGACCATGGTTGTATTAAGTCCAACGTAACACAAGTAGTTCAAGTAGTCCATGGTGCTGGTTTCATAAACTAGCCCAGGTTGCAATGGTCGATATATTGTTACTTGCCCTGATCCATAGTCATAGGGTGTGACTACTGACCCAGAATCCGTTGTTATAGGAGCATTCAAGCTGTTGCTTTGAGTTGCTGCATTTAGTAAGATAGGAGGAGTTGATAAATTGTTAGATCACATGGATTCATATCTAGGATTACATTTCCTAGGGACAATAATTTCTATATATTATAATTTTTTTTTAACGTATATATCTTACATGTTAAGAAATTAAAAAATTGTAACATTTGATGTTATTAATATATTAAAATTTGAATAAAAACTTAATTTGCCTAGATTGTTTATTATGTGCCATCATTCACGTGTTAGTTAAAAGAACCATTATTATAAAGAAAAAGCCTGACCTGAGGTCATGATTGCTGATCTGATTGCAGAGGCACTCCAAGTGGGGTTCTGAGATTTGATGCTGCCTGCAATCCCTGCAACGTGTGGGCATGACATTGAAGTCCCTGAGAGGATATTGAAATGGGAAGGCTTTCTTCCTTTTGGAACGTCTTGTGTGCCATTGCCACCAATCCATGCTGCAAGAATGTTAACCCCTGGCGCAGCAATATCAGGCTACAAAGAAAACAAGTTCTATTTAATATTGAGAAATGAGAATAATTTATCATGTTTTATAATCCCATCAATCGCTCTGTGTGTGCGTGTTTGTATGCTTATATACCTTGATAATATTCGGTGAAAATGTAGAAGGTCCTCTTGATGAAAAGGATGCCACCATGGGTGCAGGCTTATAATCAATCACTGTAACTGTTGGTAGAATTGTTGCCACTGGATTGCTTCAAGTTAATTATGCACGTACGACATCGTTAGTCTTAGAATGTGTTTAGAATATTTTTTTTCAATATATGAAAAAGAAAAACCATTCAAGACTAATGTTGATTGATATTTTGTTCGAAAGTCATCTTAAGTCTTTGATTATTGTTCTTACAAATGTATCAATATATTTAAATAAGCAAAATATTAAATCTTATGATTAAAACTATTAACTTATTTTTGTAGTAAATTTTCATTTTTTATTTTATTTTCAACAATTAATGATTTTAAAAGCAAAATCAACTAATTCTGATAACTTTGTATTCGTTTTTCACAATTTTAATATAGAAAGAACAATCAGTCTATACAATTCAAACAAAACAAATTATTTTAAAGTTATTTTCCACCTAACATATTCAAACAGAAATTTATTTATACAATCAATTATAATGATAATTTGTTATTAAAATAATCAACCTTTTAATTATAACTAATTCAAACACACACTCATTCCTTCCGGTTCCTTACCTGGTTGAATTGACATACTGAAGCATTGTGGCAGCATCTTTGTAACTTATCTCTGTTGCAGGGTAGCCCCCATAAATTGATGCTTCTGCTCCTTTTGGATCAGTACTATGAGCCAAACCAAATCCTCCTGCTTGTTTCACAGCTTTAACTTTTAAACCAGTATCATATGAATGATCTCTGCCATCGCAAATTACAATCTTCCCTTTCACTTTATGTTCATCTAAGGAATCTGGGAAGCATTGCCTGCATTTCATAATTGATCCACTTTATGTTTGTTATTCCTTTCTTAATTAAAAATTTTGGGTCTTTGGACTAACGATATGTTGATCCCCAAGCTTACTAAAAATTTTGCGCACGTACCTTGCTTCATCTAAGGTGGCGCCACTTGCCTTGGCCGACTCACTATATATCAATGGATACTTGGGAGAGTTTGAGAGGGGGGACAAATTTATGCCTTCGCCCTGAAGTTCATTAGTTTCCCCATTTATTAGCACCGCTAGCATCTATTGTATCTTACCAATTTAAAACAAATTATTTACTCATGATTTCTTTTTGGTAACATAACCTTCAGATTATAATTCAAAATTTAGCGTTTTATCCCATACATTGTAACTATAAATATCATAATATTAAGAAAGATTAGTTCTAAAAATTAGCATTTATTTACTATTATTATTATTATCGATATCAAATGATAATATTAACATTAAACTTGAAATGCTGATCATAATTAAGTTACATTAAAATAAATAGCTTAAGTAAACACTTATTCAATAAATTTTTACTTTATAACAGTTAATAATATAAATTTGATCATATAATTTATTAGAATAAGTTTAAAAAATGAGAAAAAAAACTTATGAAAATAAATTGAAAAAAGTTTAAAAACACCAAACTATTTGTATAAGTTCTTTTATAATTTTTTCTATATATTTTTAAATATAATTTAACATATTTTTTAAGGTGATAAAAAATATAAAAATAAATGGAAAAAGTATTGAGAATATATTTTATTATATTTGATCATTATTTAATTATTTTAATAAAAATTTGAAATTCTTAACAAGTTATAAAATTAGCCTAATGATATATCACTCGTAGCTTTCTATTTATTCATTTTATAATTAATTTACGGAAATTATATTGATGTCTGCATAAATATTGTTGTATTTTTAAGTTCAGAATTGAAATATTTCAAACTAAGTCAACAATAAAAATACTTTTACTTATTCATTCTAAAGATAAATGAACAGAATTACTATTTAATACAATAACATGAAAAAGTGATGAATTATTAAGAGAAAATGGAATCAACATGTAGCTAGTGATATACCTTGATCACTTTGTTACCACCCAAGACAACGTTGGACTGAAAATCCCGGTCAATGGTGGTGGCTCCGACGGTTAAAATCCAAGGCGCATCGTTGACAACGGTGTTTGAACTTGGTCCATCGTTCCCGGCGGAGCAAACCACGACGATGCCACGCTCCACGGCATGGAAGGCTCCGATGGCAATTGGGTCGGATTTCAACTCGGACCTAAACACATAGATGGGACCCAGCGAGACCGATAACACGTCCACTCCATCCGCAATGGCATCGTCAAACGCCGCAAGAACTGCGGAGCCAGGGCAATCATATTTAAAGCACACTTTGTAAATCGCCAATCTTGATTCCGGTAACCCACCCTTGGCGGTCCCCGCCGCAACACCATAGTAAGACGCACCACTCACGGCCACTCCCGCCGCCGTCGACGCCACGTGGGTCCCATGCCCTTCTATGTCCCTTGGTGTGTCATACTCTTCGTCCTTATCAGGGTCTGGGTAATACCTTGCTCCGATTAACTTCCTGATCCAAATCAATACAATCACCAAATTAGAAGTTATAAGTTCACTATTCAATTTTTTAAATTTAAACATTTTTAAATAAAAAATTAAAGGCGCATTATATAGTATTTTTAAAAAGGATTATAAATGTTTTTCTTATTAATAATGATTATTTAATTATGTTAGATTAAATTAAAGAAAAAAGAACTTGGAGTTTTTTTAAAAATGTAAAATAAATATGAAGAAAAAAAAAAGTTGTTTGATATTGGTAGGGTTGTGTACTGGGCTTTTCACCTGTTACAGTTAGATGAATTGAAGTCGTGTGATTTCATGCAGGTGCCTTTCCAACGGGAAGGAACAGGACCCATACCCTCGTCGGCAAAACTTGCCGCCTCCGGCCATATACCTGAATTCCGCTTTTGTATTCATTCGTTAGTGAGAAATTATAACTGTAAAATAAATTTGTTTTTTTTATTAATTAAAGATAAATAAAAAAAAGTAAATAATAAAATGAATGATGCCATGAAATAACATTAAAAATTAATAAATTATAAAAGGTATAGTAAAAGTTTTATATAATTTATGTACTTATTAATTGATATTTTGTCAATTTATTATATTTTAAAAAATAATATATTATTTTAAATATAAATAAATAATTACAATTAAATTATATATTTACAAATATTTAAATTTTGTAAAATTTTATATGCATAACCTTTATAATTATTTTATAAAATTATTATATTAATAAAACTCACTTTTATATAAAAAATTAATAATGTTATTGTTTTATTAAATTTAACATTTAATATCAGTCGATTTTAATATACATACATATTTTGTATAAAAGAAGAAAGAGATAAGAAATGAAAAAAAAGAGAGGGTGATTTCAATCCCAAATTTGAATGTTGATAACCTGTGTCTAAGACGCCAATGACGATGTCTGATGAGGAAGAAGAATTGGAGACCGTGTTTGGGTCGTCAATTTTGACTGGAAATTGGTTCTTGAGGAAATCCCAGGAATGTGTTGTGTGGAGCTTCAGAATGGGGTCGGGGAAGACAGACACAACACCAGGTTTCTGAGCAATTGAGTTTGCCTCATCTTCTGATAAACGCGCTGCGAACCCCGAGAAACCATGTCTGTAGGTGCGTACTAAAGCCTTCTCATTCCTTTCAACAAAATTTTCTCATCTCAATATTGGTACGTAATTCGTTTTAAATATTGCTTAAGTAACGTATCAAGTCAATTAATTGATGTTCGTACACTTTATGTAATTAATGTACCTTCTTAGCACTGAATTCAGAACATAAGCATGGTCACTACGAAGTGAAACATTTGTTGAAGCCGCGGCTCCCATATACACGATATAAACGCCCCGTTTAGTGTCATCGTTACTTCCATTCCCTTCTCCTAGAAACAGCAAGATAATGCAGAATAATAACAAGAAAACAGAATTGTCTTTCATGTTCGATCGTATTTTCTTGCACTTCGTAGGTGCTCAATTTGTTAACCTCCTTATATTGCACAAGCTAATGGAGGAGCATGTTCGGTAGCACCTTCATATATGCATATATAAACTTATTTGTGCCAGCAGTAGATTATGGTTTTAATAAAAGAAAGCTACATTCTGTCTTGGTGGAATTATTGCATGCTTATTCCTTAATTATGCGCACTGTACGTACGTCAAGCACTCGATCCAGGTCAAGTGCGCCACTAAAAGGTATAGCCATGTAGCAACCACTCAGTGACTCAAAATATTGTTAATGCCATACTTTTAAAAATATATTATTCAATATTATTTTTACGATTCATCGGTTTTTTTTAAAATTAAATAATTTATCTCATACATTATTAGTCACTTTTTAAAATTATTTTTACATTTTAAAAAATTTAGCAATTCCAAAAAATACATTAAAAATATATTTAAAAAAATGTGTTATCAACGTTTAACATATAATGTCTTGGCTATATATATTATCAACAGCAGTCATTTAAAAGAAGAGAGGACAAAATACCTCTTGGTTGCATGCCTTGGCATATTATTCTAATTTGCTACTTAATAGGAGTCTTTATAAAACACCATAACAAAAACACCCAGCGATCAACTGAGTTAGAAAGTTTCACTATCCTTGCCAATCATAATAATTCGATTATTAAAAGTAAATTACTGGTAGAGTGATTTACAATTATAAGTGGCACCACACATTTGACCTTTGCTAATTGATATCATTTTGTGTCTGTGGGTGTGTACCAGAATGGATATATTATATACGTAAGTGGGTTCTGACGGGGCAAAAAATTATAATAAAACTGGAAATTAATCATGTGGCTGAAGGATTGAACGCCATGAAGTTAGTCATTTGTGGAAAATTGATTATCTTATCATCGAGCCATGTTAATTCACACGGAGGAATGTGTTAATTTGGTTTTTCAAATCTCAAGTTTTCTGGTGATGGAATTGGATGCATGTTTCCAAATTGGAGTGCGCCACTATTTCTAGAGACACCCTTGTGATATGCATGCAAGGTGTGTCAAATTGAAACTTAATGTAGGAGTTTTTATTTGAAGATTATAGTAAATGTTGCTCATTTGCTAAATGATCATGACCGATGGTAGAAAAGGCAAGTGGAGTTTGGGTTCAATTTGGATTGAATTTCAAAATTACTTTACTTTTCTTTTTCTAAAACTAGTTTGGTTGTGATCAATTCAGTTTAAAATTAGTTTTAAGTTTATTTATATTTTAACTAAAATTAATTTTAATCCAACTTTTTAGTCAAAATCGATTTAAAAAGTAGAGAATTAAAAGAAAACAAAGAGAATGAGGATTTAGGTTTACAAAATACAAGAGTTTAATTATAAAATAATTAAAAAATAAGTTCAGTTTCATTATATCATGGGAGGTTAAAGTTCAATTTATCTTATAAGTCAATTAATTTTTGTCACTGCAAGCAACATAGTGCCATATATCAAAAGCATTCCAAATTTATTGCTTTCCATATATCTCATTTCTCGTTTGATTAGTCTTCGGGTACTCAACTGTCAAACCCGTGTTTGGAATTTAGCTTCAAAATTTTTCCTTTGAAATGATTTTTTTTTCCCGTCTTGTCGGTGCTCAATATATAAAAACTCGTGTTCATTAGTCTTCGGGTACTCAACTTTCGGACACGTGATGTGAGGTTCTTTTTCTGTATAGTTGTAAATTGTGTTCAATATCTCTTTCTATTTCCGTATTCATGTTTTGTATATGCCATTCAATTTATTTTGGTTTAGTGATTATTTACATATTTATTTCAATGGAGAGTTTCCAAAGTGGCTTTAAAAGTTTTTAAACTATTGACCTTCAAATAGGAAATCTGGGATTGGTCGATTTTGATGAAAGACCAAATGCACATGAAACTGCATAAACGAGAAGTGACCCATGAAGTCTCTGGGAATGGAAGCAAGGTGGCCAATCAAAGTGGTAAGATTCTTTCGATTGTTTCAGGTGTTGTTGACGAAGAATTTTTCCTTTTTCTTTTTGGTCAATGGGAGAATTTTGCCTTCAATCCACAAATTCAATGGCAAAGAGAAAATGGGTGCCGATTAAAAACGGAGCCTGGGGAGAGAGTGGGAAGGGGAATGCTTGCTTGAGTTGGGCTACAAATGGAAACAAAACCAGTTTCAACTAGTCATCTAATAAATATTATACGTATAATAAAAAGAAATAATGGTACCCTAGTGGACACCATAAGCGTTGTTGTAATTATAGAGATAACACGTGATCCGATACTAGCTTATAAAAAATTTACTTTATATAATAATATCAAATTAATTGTGTTTTACTTTAATTCATCTTATCAAATGGCAAATGCGATATGATAGAAGTGCCTTAAAAAGCAAATTAAAAATTTCTAAAGCATACTCTAATACGTTCGAGTGATTGAATTTATAATCAAGTTACAATTAAACTGAATAAATAAAAGAAAACAAATCCAACTTATGATTAAACTAATTTAACTGCCCATTCAATTTTTGAAGCATTGTCTTTTAACTGAGGGTAATATGAAGAAAAATGGGAGATTGGAGGATTGGATTGTCTTTCCATAAAAGGGAGAAAATAAATTGTGAAAAGGAAATAGAAACGCGTGGTATTAGCCCTGATAGGACACAGACAAACACTATACCCTCTTTACAGAAAACACAGGGAAAGGCCCTTGTTATAGAGAGTACCAAGACCAATTCTTTTACCCCTTTTGCAGGTTGCAAGTGGTGCTTCTGCTTCCTTCTCAAAATGGAGATGTTAAGGTTCTACACAGAGTGCGCATTTTGGAAGGTTTAGCATTAGAACTACCCGGGGACATCAGCCGCAACTGCAACTGTAACAAAATTAACCCAGAAATTAAAGCCGCAGAAACTATTCACAATTGAGTAATGTTATATCCTCTTATCTTAACTAAATATTAAATGAAAGTTAATGTATTTAATATCTTTAAAATCTAAAATATATTTATTTTTTATTTAATAAATAAGAGAATTTGTAAGAATTATTCTTTACATTTACTTCCACTGAGTACTGAGCAAGCACTAAGGAATCCATAATTAATCCTGTTCAATTTGCAATAACATGAAAATTGAACCAAAAAAAACATAAAAGGTTGGTGCTTGGATCCTCAACAATAAAACTGATTAAGATCCCATAAAAAAAATTATAAAGAGAAATAAATGACTGACCTCTTCTATTTGTTTTCTGAGTCTGGAATTCTCTTCGATTAAAAGGGCAAGTTTAGTTTCCAACTCGTCTTTATAAGCCTGCAGAAAATGTTGTTGTCGGCGTTAAAAATTGAAAAAATGAGAGAGAGAGAGAGAAGGGATTTTTTTTCTGAGAGTTGAGAATATGAAGAAATTGAGAAAGAGATGAGTTTCCTGTTTTCTGGCTCTGGAGCGAGCACCAGATTCTCGGTTCCTAATGAGGCGCTTAAACCTTTGTTCAGAATCAGAGGAGTCGCAGGTTTCCCTTTCGGAGTGACACATGGTGGAAGATTTCAAAAAAGAGTGATGAGAGAGAGAGTTAGAAGTGAAAGTGGGTTGAGAGGGCGATGTGGGATTAGAGGCAGAGGCAGTGGATAGGGGCAAGAACTGGTGAAGGATGAGGTTGCGAAAGGGTGTTTGTGTTTGTGTTTGTGTTTGGGTTTGGGGAATGGATGACGGTGAATTTGGGACATGGATCTTGCGATTACTGTTACCTGCTGATGATGCCATGGGGTGACTATGCCATTACTGTGTTTGGATCGCATTAGTCTCACCAGCTTTGGGGTTGACAAACAGGTCCACCTCATTAATCGCAGGACAAGATGGGCGCTTCCTTCATCTTCATCTGTAAATTATTAACCAAGTCTTCGCATTCACAGTAAATTTCAAGCTCTCCTTAAATATTGTTCTATCTTAATGAGATTAACCCTCATTAGTTCTTTTGTTCAAGATTTATAATTTTTTAATATTAAATACTTTATGTTTAATTTCTACATCATTTTTCTAACATATTAAATTACCAAAATTATAATATTATTTTGTTTTATTTCGTAATAAATTTAAAAGAGAATAAAATAAAAAGGTATAATTATTTGAGAAATATATAATTAAAAATCATATGGTGACTAAGTTATTAAGTATGTCTTTTATATCATTTCATATTTAACAATTAATTTAATAATAATTTTTCTAAATACTTTTAATTTAACAAGTTAACTTGTAAATTTTTAATTTTTTTTTTACTTTTAACTAGTTTTTTAATGTGCAATTATTTTTATTTGCCAATTTTGTTAAACATTTTCATTGATAAGTAAGCGAAAAATTTTGTCATTTGAAAATAGTTAATTAAAAATAAATTTTATCATTTGAAAAAATACTTTCTTGAAAAGTCACCCTATCATTAATTAAAGACAATGATTTCTTAAAACACTATTGTTATACACTAAAAATAACTACTTCATATTAGAATGAAACTTCAAGTTTTAAATATAGTACTGTGTTCAAATATACTACACTACTATAATACGTATAATATTATTATAACACAAAGTCAACATATAGAAACAACATCGTATTATTTAAATATATAAATATCATATAAGCGACAATTAAAATTACGCAAAATTTTGTAGGTGTTATATATATCCAATGACATCACTCAGATATACAGAACAGGCGTCACATTGCATTCCCATAATTTGGTAATATATTTTTAAAATTATATTAATTTGATAAATCATTTTAAATAAATACTGTAATTTAAAAACATCTTTAAAATTATAATTTATAGATCTAATATAAAAATCTTAACCGATAATATTGAAGTATAAGCAAATTTAAGTGGTGATGAGAGGGGTGAGAGAAGGCTACCAGAAAAGGAGCAAGTGTGTCTGCACAGCACGCTGTTTCCTTCTTTTAAGATTTTGGTAAAAGTGACAGAATGTGGCTACAGAGAATCTTTGCTCAACTACATACCAGAAAATGGCACCCTAAGGGCGACTACACAATAGAGTAAGACAATACTTGTCCATCTCGGCAAATGGAAACCCAACTACAGAATTACCAAAAATGCTCCCAACTTGCTTCATTAATATTGACTGAAGCAGGAAAAGGATGAACCAACATGGCGGCATTACCTTTTCTGTTTGTGGTTTAGATTCAACCACACCAGTCAAACCCATACTGCAGGACGAAAACAAATTATAAATACTATTGTTTTAGTTACTATCTTTACTTACATCAAATTTATTCATAATTTCATAATAACACTTCTATTTTTATTTATTCTATTAGATTTTTTTATATAAATAAAACGACCAGTACAAAAATTGTAATGTTATAGTAAACTTTTAAATATACACGATTCTTTTTAAACCCATTTTGACAAATTTCTAAAATCAATTCTCCCACCATGACATATTGTTCATCATAAAAACTATTATTAAAACCACTAAAAGTTTTCGTTTTAATTATATTTACTAATTTAAAATTAATATAAATTCAGTTTAACCTCAAAACAAACAATAGAATGTGTGTTTATTCTCAACAAATATGACTACATTTATTTTTAAATAATTCATATTATCCCATTATATGCGGTGTTATGTATGTTATGATGTGATTGATGTCATGTAAACAATCCTTTCGTGTTAATAAGCGAGATAATATATCTAAAATGTGTGTCCCATTATCAATAAACAATAATAAAAACAATTTAAAATTTATAAAAACTAAAATTAATGTAAAAAGTTAAATAAAAAAAAAACTAATCATATTTACAATAATTAAAGGTATGTCTTTTTATCTTTTCATATCTTAGCACATCATTCACCTTATCTATTACATCCTTTTTATTTCTTTTTTCTTTCTAATTAGAAGACAGCCAAAGAATATCTGCCAACTATTTTTATAAACGTACATAGGCAATATCCCAATGAGATATCTTCTAATTCGCAAGACGACAACCAATTAAGTATCAAAGTTAACGTTGAGAAAAATCTAGGAAAGTGATAGCGACCCCAAGAAATCCACTAAGCGTGTTAAATATAGGACAATCCCACAAAGATACATAAACTATTTCCTTAAATATGTGTGGGCATTACTTCACTTTTTGTAACATTTTTTAATATACTTTTCAATCGAATTTTTCATTTTATTTCACTTAATTTATATATATTTCTCTCCTAATTGTTATTAAAAAATGTAAAAAATATACAACCACAAATTTTGTCTTTATGTTGATATCTTGGCGCTTGTCGAGAGACAGAGACTGATAGTAGGAAAATAAATATATGAATGCAACTGAAGGAACAGTGTAAATCATTAGTTGGATTCTCTGTATTATTTGTTTAAAATGAAGTGAAATGTAGCAGAATGAACCCATTATAAAATATTAAAACTATTCTATTTGATCTTATGTAATTTTGCTTTATTTTACTTGTAGACAGATAAATGAGTGTTGAAGAATCATCCTAAACCATTCTAAACCTCCAAACTAACTTAATTATGAAAAAAAAAACAAAATGTTAATTAAAAATTTTAAAAACCTAGAACTTAATTTTATTTTTTACTTAGTTCAATTCAATTTTTAATTTTCATTTAAAAATTAAATTAAATTATAAATGACTAATCTATATTATTTTTATATTTTATTTTCAAATAAACCCTGACCTGAACACACACACACACATATATATATATATATATATATATAAAAGATTATATTATTAGCTTAATTAATAAAATTTAATTTTTTATTAACTAAAAAATATCATTTCTTAAGAAAAATAAATTTTAACATAACCGTTTCAATCTAAATTACCAAAAAAACAAAAATTAGTACAAACTGAACCGTAATTCTTTTTTAATAAATACATTCAAAACACTCTTAGGCATCTAAAGAAAGTAACTTACATCATTTAGTGGTACAAATAATTAATACATCTTCACTATCTTATAATATGTTACTTTAATCCAAGAAAACGTATTTTAATTATACATTAAGCATCGTTAGAAAGTAGCTTCCAATAATCTACAGCAATTAGAAAAAATAAAATTGCAACTTACAAGTAGGAACAACCCTAATTCTGGTCAAACAGCAATGTGCTTACAAGGATCTGCAATCTGCAGGACGAAGAAATATCACAGAAAGTACCAAAACTCACTTTTTAGCATGCCCTTTACACCCGAAAGCCTCATTATCTTTCTTATCTCAAACTTTTGGAACGTGAAAACATACAAGAAAAAGAGTTCCATGTTTCCTTCTCAAAATGGAGATGTTGAGGTTCTATACAGTGTTCCCATTCTGGGAGGCATAGCCACGCGAATCTGCAACTGTAACAAAACAAACGCCACAAAAACTCTTCATTTTCTTTCACTCTCAGTACTGAATAAGGATCAAGAAGTGCTTTCCTTAATTAATTCCCGTTCAGTTCAAACTTACAAAGTAAACATTAAAAATAACTGAAGCTGACCTCTTCCAGTTGTTTTCTTAGTCTGGAATTCTCTTCCGTTAAACGGGCAATTTTAATTTCCAACTCTTTTCTATAAGCCTGCACAAATTGATTTCTAGGAGTTATAAAAAAAATAATTAAGAAAGGAGGGAAAAAATTAAAAGGGGTTTAATAATTCAGTTATTAGCATTAATTAAGTAGAGAGTGAAGAAAGAGAGTTTCCTGTTTTCTGGCTCTAGAGCGAACTGCAGATTCTCGATTCTTGATCATGCGTTTATGTCGTTTATCATAGATATCTCGTTGAACCATTTTGTTGATATTGGGGTCGCAATTAGCATCAAAGGAAGGGTTAGGAGCGGAAAGAAAGGTGGGTGGAGTATGTCGTTTAAGAAAAGAAGAATCAGCAGCAAGCGATGTGGGATTGTTGAGGTTGAGGTCTAAGGAGCAGTTAGAGAGAGAGGAAAGTTTAATGTCGTTCCAGACATGTTCAATGGATTTAGCGTTGGTTGAAGGTGTTTGTCGAAGTGAAGAAGGAGATGGAGAAGTGGGGAAGAGTGAGGCCATCGCTGTCTCTGAGTTAGACATCACAGAGTGGCTGAAGATTCAGATGGGTGATGAGGCCATGGATACATACTCGTGTACCTTTTTTACTGTCTTTGGTAACAAGAGTGGTATTGCTACATTTGGGGTAGGCAAGAGGGTCCCATCTCCCCCAACCCCCACAATTAAACTAATCAAAGTACTACTATCTCTCTTTTTTCCCCCTTTTATTGGAACTGTAAATCTCTATTGTAGTATGAATTAGTGTATGCTTAGTCATACTTTTTATCCTTTAAATGTACCTTTAATCAAAACGTTATTTTGAACTTCCAAAAATATATATATATATATATATAAGGTTAATAATACACTCATATTTACTTCTTTTTTTAAATTGTATTAATAAGTTACACTTTTACGAGTATTTTATCGAATTTAATTTGTAATTTATGAATATTCCTAAAGGACAGGTGAGGCTATATTAACATCCTCAATTTTTAATATACTTTTATTTAATTTTTTTAGAGGGATTTTGTATGTTACATTCTTAAAAATATGTTAACAAATTCAAGATTATAACTTATTAACATATGTCTTCTAAAACATAAGAATTATATTCAGATATATATATATATATATATGGATGGATTAATTATATTTTCTATTGCTAAAAATATCATTTTTATTTTAATTACTAATTGTCACCCCTGGGAATTCTCTTAACAATCAATTGTCACCTTGCCACAGAAGCCCGTCTAACATGAGATTTTGGCTTTGAAAATACATCTCATATTTCGTAGAGTAGAAACAACAAATTCTAGGAAATTATTTTATTTAAATTTTTCTATTAAAGTTATTTATAAATTATTTTGATTTTAAAATTATTAATAATCCGAGAACGTGACCAATTGGCACTAGCATTTAATTTAGAACAAGTCTTAGGCTTTTCGTAGTTTAGGCCTATCAAACCTTTTTCTTATTCCCTACGATGACGATTCTATGCAGGGATCGTACCTGCACACATTTGGGTGGGGATACTGTGATATTTATTTTTTAAAATTTTTTTATGTTTAAGTACTTTGCAAGTACTTCGATACTCATCTGAATTCATTAACTGCTATTGAGTTAAATAAAAATACTACTTCATATCTTAATTATAAACTGTACAAAACAAATTATTTAATTATTTTTAAATCAAACTTCAAGCACAATTAAACAATTCAATTACATAACAGAATTACAGAATGTACATCATGTTATTGAAACAACTAAAGTAATTTTAAAATGTTTAAATATAATATAACAAATTTTAAGAAATAACTATTTTGGTGACTTACATTCTCAAAACACTTTTAAAGTTTATCCTCTTCAAAATCTGTCAAAATTTCATATATTATTATTTATTTTTTTTACAAAAATTTTAGGTGGGTTATGGCATACAGGCAGTAAGATTTAAATTTACATTCTTGTAGAACATGAATCAAATTGAATTCGGATTCTCTCCTGGTACATTGATTTTATTTTCTACTTAAGCGAAAATAAAAAATTTTGCTTTACTGTACTATCCTATTTGCGCCGCACCAAAACGGAAAAAATCTTGATCCGAATCAAATTCTTATCAACTGGACCAGCTTTTGCTAGCTATAATATTTGATTAAATACTCATTTATTTGTAGCACCAAACTAATTAAAATAATTTTAATTTTATATATTTTAAAACGTATAAACAAATACAGATACTCATACAGTCGTCTCGATTGACTTCTACGAATAATTTACCCCAAAATAAACTAAGCCTATCGGTGAATGAAAAAAGCTTCCATAATACATTTTTACTGCTATTTTTAATAAAATAATCAGAAAAACCAAGCATAATCTAGTCAAAACTACTAGCAATGAGCCTCAAGTCCCTATCAGGAAAACAACTCGGGCAAATGAAATATCTACATCAAAATGGTGGAAAAAATGGTGATGGAAAAATTTGGAGAAAAAAAATTGAAACAAGAAATCACAAAGTATAATTAAGCCAGAAGCATAAAATAGGAAAACTATCTATTAATATGTACCTAGTTATGCGCTCACACAGAACAATCATCAAGAGCCTAAATCATCAAAATAGCAAGGCAACTTAGCACGATCCCAACTCAGTTCCATTGATAAATAATACTTTACCCACACATACCACCATAAACCACCCGAAAATAAAGAATAAATCAGCTGTGGCAAATATAAAGCTATACAAAACCAAAAACTCATTAAATTTGCCTCAATCAAAATTCTAAATTTCTTCTATGTCTCGTTAATCTTTTCTTTCTTTAGACCATAATAATTCCGAAGAATTCTTATTTCTTTCCCTATTTGACTCAAAATTGCTACCAAAATCGACCTCAGTCACTGTAGAAAGGAATCAAACTTCCAAACAACCTACCGACCATCCCTTCCAAAGCAAATACTTTTGCAATCGGGGCCAGACTAGAATGGCCCAGGTATTTTGGGATGGAGTAGACACAATGAGTTGTTTTAACTCCTGCTCCCTGTAGCATCACCATTGGGGAGTTTAGACTGAGTGGAGGACTCTCCTGCAGCATCACCGTTGGTGGTAGGTTCAGAATTAACTTTATCTGTAGTTTCTTCGTGCACTGTGATCTTTTCAAAATCAGCTGCTAGGTTATTGCCACTTGATTCGCCAGGAGACATTGAATCAGAATTGGCCCGAAGCTGAGTAGAGGGCAGCCACTTCATCCACTCATTACGCCTCCTCAACTTGTCACCCTGTGGCAAAGTAGAGGGACAATTAACTAATTAGAAAATATAATAAATTGAATCGCTTCAGGACTATTAAATATACTTCAAACACCTCTATTACATCACTAACATGGCGATGAACTGAAGTGTGCAGTGAAAGTAGAATGACACCAAATAATATAAAAATAAGAACTTACCTGCACTTCCACAACAGTGGAAGTTCTCAATGAATCCAATATCAATTTAATGTTGCTTGTCAAACTTCTAACCTGCAAAAAATGGAATTTTCTTTAGAGCAAAAATACTTCGCATTATGAAAGTTTAATGTCGCAACTTGACTTTTGCACTGGATACACTCAATTCAAAATGCAAACTTCAATGACCACTTATTTCAGTAAATAATATCTCAAGCAAATTCAAAAGCTATACCAATATTACATTGAATTTCCACATACTAATGTTTACTTATAACCATTAATTTCTTTGTTCAACCTTTTCATATCTGCATGTAAGTCTTTCTTACGTCTCCAAATTGTTTGCATTCTAAAAAATAATTTTAACTTATTTTTCTATGAAAAATAAGTATCAAACATCTGAACTTTTAAAAGAAAATTAATGCTTCAAAAAGAAATATTCAGGAGAAAATTTGACCAGCGATATACACTTTCCACTTTCAGAAATTTTCTTACAATACTAGGATCAATGTCTTTTCTAAAGTTTAAACCCCTCAAAACACAAGCCCAATGCAATTGTTGTGCTGCTTGAGGAGTTTAAGAGATGTCCCAGGCTACGTTTGGATCAAATGGAGAGGCATAGAAAGGAATGATATTAGCTGTCATTGTTTGTATCATTTACAATAGGATGAACGAAATGAAATCTAATAAAATTCATTATCTGCTTCTTATAAGGTGAACAAGAATCTATTGTTTAGCTGTCCACAACGAACAAATGACTATTACAAGCTTAAAATCAACCAACCATAATATCAGGAAGTGTATCAAATATCACCAATATACATAAATTCTAGCTGCAAAATTTTGGCTCCAAGTCTCCAACATGCCACACACGCATCATAATTCAAGTGCTTAGCAGAGAAAGTGTTGAAAGTATTGCTTAATCAAGCACAATTAACTTACACGTGGGAAGCTTGCAATCAAAGAAATTGGAACCCAACCCTGTTCATCCATGTTGGACCTTAAAAACTCATCTTTCACTAAATTAACATCACTGTCAAAAACAAATCAATAATGAATAGAAAATTCAACAGCCAAGGATTTGACAGCAAACTAAATAACAGAGAACAAACAAAATTACCTAAAGTAATAGTCAATTTGGTTGGCAATCGTATTGGTCAGGGGAGTTTCTGCAACAGGGAAGAACATTGCAGGAGGAGGTGCATGTGTGAAGAATGGCATGCCCCCAAAGGGTTCAAACTGTAGTGTTGGAAAATAATAGAATTCTAAAAAGAAGGAGACGGGGGCATTAGTTTTGTTTTGATGTAGCAACCAATCAAATAAAAGAATAACTAAACTGACCAGGAAACCCAGCAGGATTTGCAAAGGGTCGCAAAGGCTGAGGCCCCATAAACGAAGCAGGATTAGGTGGTGGAGGCCTCATTAATCCCCTTGGTGGCATCCTCTGCTGATGTACATGAGCATCTCGAGAATTTGTATAACCTCCACGATCCTGATCACGCCTGTTGCCATAACTGTTATGATAGGTACCATCCCCACGTGGATGATGCCCAACATTACCCCTGCGAGAGGGACTCCGTTGTCCATTCATGGGTGGCGTAAAACCCCCAACCGGAGGTCTTGCATCCCAGTTATTCCTGTAAGGATCTCTCGGAGAAGGAACTGGAACCACAGGTACCCCATTCGCAAACGTACTTGGCGGGATCTGAAGCACAGGAAAGGGTGGTGACGGCGGTGGAAGATTTGGGGAAGGGTTGGAGTAGATGTTCTGTGCAGGACCAGGCCCAACGCCATTGCCATTGGCACCTCCCCGCTTCATCGATCTTTGTCTATTATAGTTCATCACAGGATTAGGTTTCACGTTACTACTAGCTTGTTTCTGAGAGGAGTCTGAAATAACAGGCACCTACAAAACAACAGAAAGGTCACCACTCACCACCACTATTTTCTGTAAACACACAATCTAATACACCCACTCAACTCTTTGATAATGCGAACATATGCCATCATTAAAAAACTACATTACCACATTACGAACCTATAGACCCCTCAGATTAATAAATTAAATTCGTTCTTTTGTCGAATTAACAGAATTTCGAGATAACAAACGGAACCTGAGGAGTGGAGAGTGACCCATCATCAGTGGGAGTCTTGGGAGAAGTAGAATCAGGTGTCGATTTAGCCGAAGGCTTGGTGGATTCAGATAAAGGGGGCCATGAGACAGCACCCATTACGGGACCAACCTCGGCGTTGACATTGGAGGGTCTCTTCCAAGCAGGTTTCGTAGGGATATCTATGACGGCACCGTTAGAATTAACGGAATCAAGGGATGATGAAGAGGAAGAAGAAGACGGCGGCGATTGACGGTTGGGCTCGGTGTCTGGGCCGCGAACGACCTGAGCCCAGGGAGAGGGTAGGTTTTTTCGCGGGAACTTAGGGCTAGCAGCGGCACTAGTGGGCGAGTGATGGTTAGAAGAAGAATCAACTGTGGTGGTAACCATTGCCAATTAGGGTTTCTGGTTCCGCGCAGAAAGATTGATGGATGGGTTTTTGATTGATCAGTGTATGAACCAAAACATGGATAAATAAATCGATGGACAAATTAACGAATCGATGATGGTAACCGATGAAAATTGTTTCAAAAAATAAATAAATAAATGAAAGAAGAAGAAGAAGAAGAAGAAGAAGAAGAAAGAATGAGTTAGGGTTTGTGATGGTAGAAGGGGGCAACGAAGAAAACTGTGACAAAGAGAGATTGCAGTGGCACAACCCTCTCCCTCTTCCTCTGGCTATTGCGCTTTGCTCTCACTCTCACTGTCCTCTCGAAACCTGCGATCTGTTCTTCCCCTTTTCTCTTCTCTTCTCTTCTCTTCTCCTCTCTCTCTCCTCTCCTCGTTCTGTTTTACGACTCAAACAGAAACAGTGTTGTAGCAGCTATTGCCTACCTGTTATCAAACCTAAATTTGCACGTCTTCTTCGGGGCCTTTTTATTTTTTTTTTCCCCTCTTCTACTTTTATTGTTAAGCCCACTTTAATAATAAAAGTAATTCGTTTACTCTGTTACCCTCTGCCTTGCACAAGCCTGGGCCTTTTTCCAATGCAAGCAGTCTAATCTACATAATTAATAATTAATAATATATTTTATTATTTTGTTTAATATTAAAGGAATTGAAATTAAGAAAAACTATAAAAATTTTAAAATTTAAATTAAGATTGATTAAGATTATAATAATATTGAATTTTAGTTTATTTAAAAAGTATCTTCAATTTTATGTGATATATCAAGATTTAAAATTTTAAAAAATAATATCTTAAACAATCAAATATTCAATACTAAAATATTTGCATCACATGATAAAGATAATGCAAAAATATTATTATGTCTATGCTATATTATTATTGTAAAACAAACATGTTGATAAAACAATATCATAAAAGATACAAATAATACTCAATAATATCATATTTAAAAATATAATAATAATAACAATAATAAGCAATATTATAATTATTATAAAAAAATAAATCAATAAAGGATTAAAAAAAAGCATGAGAAAAACGCAAGTCCCAAACAACTTCAACAGAGCTCACGAATAGCACTATGCACTTTAGTAATAAGCTGATACAAAGGAATAATTCTAATAAAAAAAAAAAGAGGAAAATTTAGACAATATTATAGATGTTTAGTATTATTCGTTAAGTAAATTGAATATTTATTTTAGTAATTTATATAATAAAAGTTAACATTACACATCCACGTTAAAGTAAAATTCTATTAAAAAAACACATATAATATTTCATCTAAGCAATATTGTTGAATAAACATTCCGATTACTTTTTTAAAGTGAAAGAAACATGTTAAAAAAAGTATTATCATTAATTTAAAAGTAAATATATTTATAAACTATTTTATTTAAATTAATAGTTAAAAAAAATTTGTTTTTTAATTTATTTTACATGAACTAAAAGACAAATAATCACAAATCTGTCGTTAGCAACTAAGACACATTCGCATTTCAAAAAAGGGGATTTTTTTTCTTTTTCACACTCTCATTAATAATTTGTGTAAAAATTATATTTTAAATATTTATAACTGTAATTTAAATTATTAAAAAAAAATTTAACCATTTTTTATTGTCACTTTCTTTAAATGTATTCCAACCATTGTTACTGTTTTTTAATTTTTTTCAATAAATTAGTGTTCATATTATCCTTTTAATGTCGATGATCTTTTGAATTTTTTTAAATAACTAACTATTTATAAAAAAAATTCCACTTTTAGAACTGAATTTTTAATATCAAGATTCTAAATTTTTATAAATTAATTTTTAGAATTAGAGTTGTATAATTTCAAAATTATCTTTTGAAATTATTAACCATTTCAAAAATAATTTTTTAGAATTAGTATGTTATACTTTTAAATATTAACTTTCAAAAGTAAGTGTAGAATTTTAATTTTAAAAATTAATTTTTAAAATTATAGAATTATAGTTCTAAAAATTTATTTTTAAAAATGTTAACAGTTCTAAAATTTAGTTTATGAGAATGTAAACACGTGATTTTGAAAATTGATTTTTTAAAATATAAAAAGCTCATAATAATAATATTTTCACCTGTCACATTAATAAACAAGTAAAAAAATATTGTTTAATTAAGTCTATGAAAGTAATTTTACTCATATAAAACAAATTGTTATTTGCAAATATGTCCTGATAGGAGTATTTTGTGTTCCCTAATTTCAATCTTGCTACTCGAGGGACGAGCTGACGTAATTAATCACTCAAATATCATCTGTTGCTTCTGCAAGAAACGAATTTCTGAATAGGTGAAGAGATAACCTGTAATCCTTACTTTCTTAGTTCTAAAAATGTTGAAATAATGACATTGCAAAGTCCGTAGGGATATTCTCAAATAACGTGGCAAACAGATAAAGATTGAACGAGAGTTGCAAGACCCCACGTTAATATGTTTCTATAATGCCATATGTGCTTCCTATCTTACTCACTACGCCTTCGTTATCAATAGTTATCTCAGGTCAGGATTTCGGAAACAAACTTTAATTTTCCAAAATCATTCATAACTTTATGGAAAAATACAGAGCCTCTATGGGCAAATTTTTGCAGACTTAATTGGAATGAAGATCATTTCATATGTGTGATTTTATATTTACGTAATTTCTATTATCTGTGCTATAATTAACTTTGTTAATAAATTGTGCACAGATTACTTAACCAAGTAATAGTTTAATATACAAAAGTTAATCCTCCGTGTCGTCTAAGATTCAAAACACATTAATCAATCTATACATCTCATCAACTAATAATTAAGACTTAATTAATCATTCAAAAATTTGAGATGAGGCAGAGAGATTTAATCCTCCAATTCAGAACGCGCATAAGAGAACACACAAGGATGGAGACGGTGGTACCAGCAAGATCCTTCAAGTCATATCACTTCTACAACTTAATTGGCCGAACCATCATGAAGTAGGACATATCCATGTCCAATATCAACATATTGTAAAGGTTTTTTTTTTTTTTAACTCTTAAAGCTGAATTTAAATATTTATAAATATATTTTTTTTTATAAAAAACATAGTTATTATATTAAAGATATAAAAATATAATAAATATTTTTTTAATAAAATTTTACTATTATTAGTTATTTATCTTTAACATTAAGGATTGAAGTTAACAAATTTTTATTGAAAAAAAAAATTGATGTTAAAGCTTAATTAGTAAACTTTTCTTTATTTGACTTAAATAGTGACTATGATACCAAAGAAGTCGTCTAGTTTACCGTAGATGAATTGAAATGGGAGAGTTGTCCATGTCTGTCCACGTAGGAAAACACACCGTGTGAAGTAAGCTAATTACTTGTACTCAAAGCCATAACACAACATAACACACATTTTGTGGTGGTGCCTATTGCCAAATGGTTTCTTCTTAATTTCTCCGCAAGTCAGAAACCCACAACATTTCTTGATCTCTATATATCTCTTCCTCTTCGTGTATGTACAAATACACAGATTTATATATATATAAAATCATCATAATAAAATTAATCGATCTCTAATAAACACATTTTATTTAGGAGATGACAAACTCTAGGTGGCTAACGCCCTTGCGAAGAACGGGTGAGTTTAATTATTTCTTCTTCTTCATGGTCCAATAATTAGCTATTTAACTAAATAATGAAATTCATTTGATGCAAAATAACCAGGTAGATCAAGGAAAGAACGCGAAGAAGGTAGCTTATGTGGCACGCCAAACGTGAATGGAGAATACCTTGAAGCATTCAGAACGAAATCATACGTTGAAATATGCAACAAAGCACACGGGCAGCTAAGAAATCCAAGCACAAGACCACTCTCTCCCACACCTTCTTTCATGCACCTCACTGAATATTTGCTAGAACCTCGGCAAGAAATTATAACTAACATGAAGTTGCACCCTCTTCTGGTGGACTACTTTGAGGCCAGCTTAGAAGCATGCCGTTGTTGCGACACAATCCTTCAAGCCATCCATCAAACTCGATGTTCTTATGCAAGAGTCGCCACTTTTGTCAAGGACCAATCCCAAAAGGCCAATTGCACCGGACTTTCTTCCTTCGTAATACAAAGTAACCCTTTGTCCATTATTATGTTCCGTGACATTCACGATAGATACATGATCCTCCTTCGTAGATTAATGTCAAAGAGAACGAAAATTCGAAGAATGTTGGCAATAAAGCGAGTTTGCATGAAGGTTGGAGGAATTGGATTAGTGATTGCACAAAGCGCTCTTGTGGTGGCTTTATTGGTGTTTGCGTTTCATAGCACAATTGGGTTAGCGGTTGCACCTTGTGTAGTGGGTAGTCTAAGCCTATTTGGTTTGGTAAGGAAGAGATTTAAGGGGATTCATGAGAGGCTTAACAATAACACAAGCTCTTCTAGAAGATTGTGTGAGCAACTTGATGTTGCAGCCAAAGGGGTTTATATATTGATCAATGACTTGGATACTATGAGCCGTATGGTTAAGAGATTAGACGATGAGGTTGAACACTGGAGAGAGGTTGCTGATATATGTTTGAAGACCAATGGCAAGTGTGAAACATTGAAGAGGGTCGTCAAGGAGTTTGATGATAATCAATATAACTTTTTGGATATGTTGGAAGAGCTTGAAGAGCATGTTTACTTGTGTTTTCTTACTGTGAACAGATCTAGAAGGCTACTTATGCAAGAAATTACGGAGACACAATGTTAAAAGAAAAAATAAATAAAATCGGCACCCCATGATCTTTTCCTTTCAGCAATGAGAAACTTCTGCGCGGTCACATCCACCGTTCGGAGAGGAAAGTTCCGCTAGTGGCTTGGCGAGTGCCCATGGTTTCAATTTTCCAAAGGTCTGTGTAATTCTTTGAATTTACTGTATCAGGCAATTGTTAGAGTTTCATAAAATAAAAATAGTTGCGTATTTCATTCAATAAATTATTATATGAAAAAATAATTAAAAGTGTGATGAGACTCATGCTTTCGCATTAGAATCGTTGTTTGTAGGTGCAACGTTTCTAACACACACAATCGTAAGTCCTCCTGTACTGTACTTTTATTCTTTTTATATAAATTATTAATAAGTCATGCTTCTTTTACAGGTATGCCCGTCATACAAATTAGAATGGAAAAGCGTCCAACCTGATTTTATTTTATATTTCTTTTTAAAAAATGAATGTACACAACAAAGCAAACATATCACATTGTTTTTTGTTGGCGATGAGATGAAGCATAAAATGGCTATTTAGAATATTGTTTCCAAGAATCTAGTCAGTAATTATCTTAAAAGGTGATGAAAGTGGCCAAAACTCATCATCATCATTTCTTATTAACTTAAATCGTTCAAATGATTCAAGTTTTGAATAATGATAACAACAGTAATAAATAAAATAGCACAAAAAAAGAGAGAATCCTAAAGAATGGTCGCCCACTAGCTCATCATGAGATTCATGGTTGCTTATGGAGCTAGATTTATCTTAATCTAACATGACCCGTCACTTGGCAAGCAGCAATCTCACGGAGTATGAAGTTTCTCACCATCTGCTGCACCTAAAAATTATCAATTTCATCCATCTTGATGCGTTTGGGACCTCACAAAATGAAGCATCATCCGCGGAAATCGTGTAAGCACTTTCAACATGGTACCATTCTTCTTACAGAATCTCTATGATGCCATCATAGGGCACCGGACGCTACTGATTCAACTGACTTCCCTCAATTTCTTGTACTCCTGATGACTAACAAAGGAAGCTTTGACCTTGAGCCAATCAGCAGGTTTTGGCATGATAATAGCAATGTACCCTTCTCTGTCAGCCTGAAGGGTTGATGAAAAGAAATTTGTAAGGAGTAAACAAAAGGAGATAGAAAAAAGTTAGAGATACTACATAGCATAAATGCACGGCATTAGGATGAAGACAGGTACAGAAAACTCATGGATTATCTCAAGTAAACATCAAGTATTTAGCAGTTGCAGCAATCATTTTGATGGGAATGGATCAGAATGAAGATGAACTCTCCCTCATATTTCCTGATTACTCCCAATCTGCACCACAACTCTACCCAACTCCCTTTTATATACAGTGTCCCATTCCAATCTATCATATTCTCAATTACCCCAACTGCAACTAACAGTTTACCAACTAACAGACTCTCATTAAAAAAATCTTAAACCACATTTTAACCATTAGGAGTGGGCCACCATAGAGACCTACTACTCCCTCATTTTCCTCTTCTAGCACATACTAAGGGTCAAACACATTCACCCTGACGAATGGACTTCTACACCAACCATATACCCCGGCAATCGCTGCAAATATCATGAACATCACGATTATTATTGTAATAAGAAAGGGTTATGTATGTTATCCCAGCATGAAAAAATAAAGATGGATAAAGAATTTAGTTATTCTTACCGAAACATTAAGCAGATCTGGCTGCTTGATTAATTGTTGATTCACTTCCAAAAGGGAGCCCTTGACACAACATCTATGAAAAGTCACAAATTAAGCTATCAGAGTTTAAAAGGACATCCAGGAAGAAGAGAGGTTGACAAAGTACACAAACACAGACAAACACATAAATAAGCCTTAGACAATCATATTGATGTATTACAATAGAGAACTTACCTCACAATATAAGTATCATTTTTGGTAGAAACTTTACACAAAGCCGTGTTGGACTCAAAGTGCTGGGCATTCTGCACAAAACCACATCCTATTTTAGTAATAATGAGGAGAAGATGCTATTTTCAGATAGTATAACATTTTAAAACGCACAAAGATTCACCAAAAAATACCATTATGACACACGCCTCAATGAGATCATAAACAGATATTGCAAGCTCTGCACTTTCATGAACACACCCTATATACAAGATAAAAGCTCGCAATTCAATCCACTTGCAAAAACATTGTACAATATCATTCACCTCTAAGTCCATTGCACAACAACAAAGCCATCCATTCTAGTCTTAAATTGAGAAAACACACCTTCTTGCGCTTTCCAGTGACCTTCACCCCGCTGCGATCAGACTTTCCAACATTGAAATCAACTGCTGTGATTCCACCTTCATCCTTGAAAGCAACGTGAGAAGGAGCCAAGCCAATCACGCACAAGCTTAAAGGTCACAAAAACAGTTACAGAGAATTAAAAACAAATAATAATAGTTACCTACACAACTTAGTTTAAAGGAAAACATCAAAAGAAAGAAAAAGCTGCATCGACTATACAATAGTATACCCATTGGCATGGCGGTAAACGTACTGATCATGAGCCGGCTTCATAAAATCTGGACATCAAAATATTTAATCAATTATTTTCATCAATACTTAACAAACTGGAATTGAGGTTTAGGGTTTATAAAAAAAAGGTTGTCAATTGAATTGGAGTTAAATGAGCGTGAATGAAATAACCTAGAGCGAAGTAAATGGCAAAGTTGGATTCAACCGCGGAAGGAGGAGTGAGGGGAAGATTCTGTACATCAGGGATTAGAAGCTTCTGTAACTCTTCCTCTTCATGTTGTTTGCTTTCTGAACAGTTCGATTCATTGACGGTCTCGTCCTTGTTTATGGTCGACATTCTATTCTTAATCAGAAAGAAACTGCAACAAACGGTCTTCTTCAAATAGGGTAACACTCGCATGTCACATAAGAGAACCACCTAATTAGTTCAGTTAGTGCTTAGGACCAGGAGTGACTGCAATGAAGGATTCTCTTTCTCTGTGTTTTTGTTCTGGTATATCTAATTGGGCTTTACCAAGTCCAACTAACTAGCTTCACTCCACGGGCTCCATGTTTCTACTTATCCATTGGCTTAAATCAAATAGCCCATCTCCGGCCCCAAAAACAAAACATGGACCAAAAAATTTATTTATGAAAAAAAAAATGAGTGTAAATACAATATTTCATTTATTCTTCTTATTTTAAAAAATTTTAAGTAAAAGGAAAATAACTTTGATTATTTTACATTTTTTTATATACTTTTCTTATTCACGCTCGTTTTAGAGAGTAAAAATAGATTGACTCTTAGGAAGGTGTATTGGATTAAGATTTAATAGATTTTTTTAGTTGAAGCAATTCCTACAGATTTTAAAAGACTTTGCAGGATTCTATAAGACTTTAAAATTAAGATTTAGTGAATTTTGCAAGACTTTTAAATTAGAATTTTAATAAATTATGTGAAACTTCGTGGATTTTGCATAATTTAATAGATTTTTCATATAAAGTTCAAGATTTTTTTTATACATTTAAATTTAAAAAAAGTTAAAGACAAAAATAATAAAAAAATAATAATGTCTGAACAAATAATAATAATAATTTTTTATAATATTATATCTTTTTAAATAGCATTCACTCACATATTCATAGTTATACTAATCCTCCAAACATTAGTTTGCTCTTAAGTTTGAATAATAGGCTCAAAATTATGATTTTTATTAACTATTTGAAAATTTATAGTTGATTGTAGAGATCATGATATCAATTTTAATATTTACTTTTTTCTTTTCTTAGCGCGTGTTATAAAAAATTTATTACTTAAAAGTTAAAACTTTAAGTTTTTTTGTGTTATATATTTGAGGAACAGTCAATGGCATTGTCATTTACATTTTCACTAAATAGAAGAATGGAATTGAAATAATAGTACAATATTATATATGAACAACAGTACAACATTATTAGCAGAAAAAAAAAAAAGGCAGGAGCATAGAAAAAAAAATAAAAAACTTGCTTAAAAATTTTTGAAACACTTGAAAAGTCACTTCAAACAATTGTCCAAAATCTAATTTTGGATGAGATTATTTTATGAATTTGATATTTATAAATACTACTAAAAATTTTTTCAGAATCCCTTTAATACAACAATTCTTTAAAATTATTAAATTTTTTAATACCGATGAATTCTTTTTAAGTTGATAAACATCTCGGATGAATATCAATAGATTTTAATGGACTCTTTAAAAAATTTTGAAAATTCATATTAAATACTATTGCATTTTTTTTAAGTAATATAAAATCTTGATTAAATATTAATAGATTTTTTTACTTAATTTTTTTTTTAAAAATCCTAAACCAATTAATCCCTTGTCGATGATGACGATAAAAATTGCCATAGAATGAAAATAACCTGTATTTACCAAAAGAAAAAGAAGAAAATACAAGCATTCCTCCCAAACGGGTGAACGAAAACACGTGTTTCCCTGTTTGGATGTGTGCAACTTACGTGAAACACGTCAGAGAGAAAATTTAAAACATGGTAATGGGAATCCTCTTAAATAAAAGATAAGTCTAAGTGATTTACAAATAATTAAAAAAATATTGAAAGCATGTGAAAAATTGTTCTTCTGTTTTAGAATGATGCGAGACAGGTGTGCGTTATGAATTTGACAATTTTTAAAAAAAATTTCATTGGTCAACATATGATTATCTCCCAGAGAAAAATACATAATTTTATATAAAAAAACAAAGATTTGCTCGATTCGTTGTAAGCTTTATTTCTTACACTATATTCTTTGACATGTCTCTTGTAACACTTAAATATTTAATTAAATAGAAAATAAAATTTTCATAATTTTATTTTTCTTTGACAGAACTATAACATGTACTGTAGACGATCTGAATCGAGTGTATTCTTCCACTTTCTAAAGCGTGTGATTCAGCTGATGAAAGTAATAGGCAAAAAACAGAACTCTAGTTTTAGACTTGCAATAACTCATATATAGAATTTCAGTGAATTAGTGTTTCCAATACCCGCAATACAACCATAACAAAAACTTACAGAATGATATAAACTTTGAAGGTTCTTATTTCTGCATGGTTTACAGCTGACATATAATTCTTCATAGAACAAATGCATGGGCTCTTCATCAAGGTCTTCGAGTTCATGGGTTCGGTCCACTTTATTACCAAATCCAAAAACTATGAGAAGGGTGGCGGGCTGCTCCAGTAAAATAATAAGCACGCCTCTGCCATTTAGTTTATGAGAAACTCCAAATTAGACCAAGAACTCTATAGCCTGTGGTTGTTGCCTTAGAACTGGAAATTGGTAGACAAAGTCTGGCCAAAGGCCCAATTTTCGGGAACAACATCTTGGAAAAGTTTAGTTACTCCATCTGTTGTTGTGACCTTGAAGGACAAAGATTGACCATTTAAATATGCATTGGATTGCCAATTAGCACCCCAGTTTCTTGACATAATCAGCCATCCAGTTTTTGAGCCTTTAATAGACACGGATTGAATAGATCCAGCCCCTCCCACATTGCTGATCAACACAAGTTCAAAGTAGTCTCTCCCATTCACACTGAACCTAACCCCTCCCTTCTTCATACATGGAACCCTGCAATGTTAAATAATCATATCTATATCTATTATTAGAATAAACATTGGCTATGTATATGCATACTGCATATAACTATTTTTATGTTTACTTATTTTTATCTTTTTCTGTAATACGTACATCCCACAAATACAATTAAAATACAAAGAGACAATTAAAATTGTCCCCAAAAGTTGTACACAACAATTTCCTTAATTGGCCTCGAAACAAATATGCTCATCTCATATTGATGCCGATATCTAATTTTAAAGGGTAATATTGCTACACAAAAGATATAGAATAAAGTTCAAACCTTTGGAACAACACGGATCCCTCCTCTATAGATACCTATCTTTTCCCAAGCGGGTTGAGCCATGTCAAAATGTTTGAGAGGTGGGTTGCACCATCCACCATTGTTGTTGGGTAGAGCAAAATTAGGAGGGCAGAAGTTTGTGGCAGTTATGGTTATGGATGTTCCTTTTAAGCACCATTTGGAGTCTGCTTGATAATCACACATGATTTTGTAGCATTCTCCACACGAAGCTCCATCATTAAATAACGCAGTACTTAATGCTGCAGTACTAGTCCCATACCCTGTTGAATACAGATTCCCATACCCACAAGCTCCTCCTGCAATTACTCGCACACTCCAATTAGAAGTGAAAATATTTTTATAAAAGAAAAGTTCCCAATACTCTAATTGTGATCTTTAATATAATTTTACCATTACTTTTTTATTTATTCTAACCAATGTTCTTACAACACTTCAATTCTAAAAAAAAACATTCTTGGATATGTGAAAAAGTAGAACGACTCACCCATTGTCCCCGAGGCATCGCTACCACCATAAAAAGTGGCATGAGCACTGGTCCATCCAGAGGGTGAGAAGGCGCAAGTAATTATAGTGAAACAGCATAATACGAGGAAGCTGACCAAAATAAGCATGATTTTGGCCATTAGTATCTAGCTTTACGCACTGAACTGAAAATGAAGGATGCAATAATAGAATCGTATTAACTTATATCGACATTTCTAAGCACCAAGATAGTCTTTAAATAAAGGACCAGAGTCTCTAAGGCAACCATGGCACATGCTTGGGCTGCAACAAAGAAAGAACTATTATTATTTTATTATTATTTTTTTAATCTGAATTGTTGGCCAGATAAGAAGTTATTTGAGTAAGATTTTTATTCAAAACTGAAGCATTTATAGTATTAATATATTAAATTCTAAAATTTTTAATTAAAATTTATTAAATATAATTTCTTATTATGTAATTTGTTAGGAAAAATATTTTTTTTAGCAAAAGAATATTATTTATTGACTAACTTTTTTTGTGCAAATCGGCAGTGTTCTTAATGTCATTCAATTATTCCCACGTTCTCTTATCTTACACTTCCCTTCTCACTCACATGCGCTCTCAACACAGGGAGTCGTGAATGTATCGAAAAAACCCAAGATTAATTACACAACCCCAGTTGATCGTGTCTTTTCTTTTTCCATTCTGTACTTTTTCCCCAATTTTTGGTTTTATTGTCACAACTGATACCTTGGTTTGTAGTATTTGTGGATAAAATGACAGGCAATATTTTTATGCAATGGAAGCAAATGTCACCGATGGTCACATGCAAATGCTTGACAATGTCATAATTAGGGAGCTATATCCACATGTCCCATTTTGACTAAAACAGATAATCACGGCGGTGATATGGTGCTACGAGGCATAGGGAGTGTTGGCAAGCACCTCTACAATATCACCGTCGATTCAATCAGAGAATGGCCCATGTGGAGACTAAAATGATGGGAATAGAGTACAAAATCAGAGGCAAATGGGGGTTGGATAATTGTGAAATAAAATATTGGAAACCTATTGGACTGATCTATACTTGATCTCGTCTAGTTGTGAGTTGTGAGTTGTGAGTTGTGAGTTGTGACAGGCCAACACCGGCAAGCAAAGCGACGATTAAGTTCAAGATGGGACCCGTACCCAACTGCAATCAAGATTCTACATTTCCCCATGTCGACATATTCACCTGTTGTACCAAATTTTCTCCCTCTTTTACCTTTTTCCTGTTTATTTCTGAATCTTCCTTGCTAATTTAAAGAGTATGTTATCTTTATTTTATGTTTTTGAAAAAATTTGCCACGTTATTTATTTATTTGATATTTTTCTTCTCATCTCTTTCCTTATTGCGAAAGTAAATGTGAGAGTATGTCGCAAAAATTGAATTATTCGATTCCAATATGCTTATAAGAAATAAAAGTAAAAAGACGCTTAAAAGTAGCAAATTGATTTTGTAAGAAAAACTTATAAATCTTGAACTCTTTTTCTTGGACCGGTTAGGTGAATATTGATAAATTGATTTTTGCTAATCGTTGCTCTTAGATGAATATTGTTATAATAGTTTAGGAATTAATAAATAATTTATAAAAAGTATGATAAAAGTATATCTGATAATATTAACTATTATACTTTTTGTGATGATCAGTTATTTGAAATACAATAAAATACTATAAAGCTAAGTTTGTGTAAAATACCCTAACGTTCAGATTTTCTTCTTTAATAATAAAAGCATTTCGAGAAAAATTAGAATATTTTATTAAATTATCTAAGCGATATTCTTTCAATGAAAGAGACCTATTTAAGTATAAACAGAATTTAAAAAATTATAAAATGTGTTATACGTGAGGATGAAACACGACCTTTCAATTTTCATGTTCAGGTTCAACGTGAGGATCCATTTTATGCAGTGTGTATAAATCATAATTCAATTATCATTATTTTCATACGCATATAGAACTTGTCACAAATTAAGTAAAAAGAAAAACCAAAGCATTTCTAATTAAGCTTTAATAACCGCGGGATGTAAACCGCGGCACGTTTACTTATTTTCTCAACTACAAATAAATCCCACGACCTCATCAGTGATGGGAAAATGCATCTTCACAAATAAGCCCAATTGATTGGGAACGTCAACGGGAGGGAGAGAACCTTCAGAGACATGTTCACAAATAAAACAAGACTCAGTTCGAAAGGCAGCCCTACAATGGGTGCTTAATGTCAGCACTTGAACAACTGTGTCTAAACCACATTACCTGTTTCTACCCTTCCCCTCTTCCACACCAGATTTTAGACCTCCCTTGTAACACCCAAAAAACCCTATTTTCATAAAACCAACATGGTAAACAAACTGAATCATGCTGCAAGCTGTGGTCTTAATCCAATCTCCAACCAAATGTGAAAGTAAGGATTTCATCCGGGGACTCAGAAAATGAATCATTCACGATAGAAAAATTGATTATCACACTATAATTCAATAAATCCTTCAGAGCAACAGCATCTAATAATAGAACTTTTTGAACAGAATTAGTACGGTCCTAGATATTTAACTTTTTCTTCTCAGATCCTAACATAATCTCCGAACAAGTCAACAAACCATAGCAGTCATCAAGGATGAAAAACAGTAAATATTTTAATGTGGTAAACTGACTTTCAGAGATCTTCCACTTAGAATGAAAAATTCACCTTGTGAAAAGAAAATGATAATGGAAGTTCTTCAAAAGGTAAATATGAGCAAAGATTGGAAATGAAGATATCCTGACTGCAACTGGTACGGTGAAAATATCAGAAATCATCATCATCCTCCTCAGCAATATGCTTAGCCAGTTCTTGCTCTTGCTGTTGTCTCTCTCTTCTTTTTTCAGCACTTTCCTTTTCTTTGTGCGTGTTTGGTGGAAAACGAAGAGCTCGAACTGCCTCGTTATGCATGTTAAGACAGAAGGCAATCCGAGAATTGAAGGCCAACTGAGGCTCATTTGTGGAATAAATATCTCCAGTTTCCTTAGACACCATCCACCCATTGGCATGATCCAATGTAGCATCAATTGCACCATCACGAATAGCCTTTGCTACAATGCTCTCAGCATCAGCAACAGGATTTGCAGAGTTCAGCCTCAGTTTTTTGGCAACATCAGCTAGAGAGATGCGAGAATAAGAGATGCTGATGTTGCGTAAACCAGTCCTGATGACATTATGCCGCAGACGAACAATCAAATTATGAGTTCTATCTGCATGGAAGACAGTGGAAAACTTGTCTGCAATATTCCTAAAAAGTTCCAAGTCTCCAATCCGAACAGCCTGAAATTTCCACATCATCAGCTAACACTACCATAAAGAAGTACATAGTAATAAAGCATTTCTATGAATGTCAAAATGTCTATGTAGTGGTCTATGATTTAGATGTAAAAGGAAATAAAAAAAAACTTCCAAGATAGCATTAAAGATGGAAAATGGCCCAATAGATACATAAATTGTGTTTAGATATGATGATAACTAACTCAGGACATCAGTTTTGCAGGAGGTGTTGACAGTTGATCACTAAGCCATTGCCTTGAGCAAAAGTGAAAAAATCACGGAATACAACGGAAATTTGCCGAAAACATTTTTTGGTTGAGAAACAATGATCGCTCCAGTGGTTACTTATTAAACATCATTTTGAACACTGTTTACTAGTAAAGTGGTCATATGTTCCTAATCTAGGTACCCGATTCCAGAACTGCCTAGGTTTTAATGTTTTTCTATACAACAACAATAACCAAGTCTTTTCCTATTAGATTGGTTAGCAACATGGATTAATTAATGTCATAAAGTTCTATTGTGAATTCAATCATGTCTATAGGCAAATCATTAACCTCTAAATCCTTCATAATGATTTTGCCTATAGTTTTCCTCAGTCTCTCTCTACCTCTAGAGATGGATTACTCTCCATCTAATTTACTCTCCTTACAAGGGTCTCTACAAGTCCTCACCACAGTTCAAACATGCCAAACAACCTAAGGCAAGATTCTACCATTCTTTCAGCAATGGGAGTTATCTTTCTTTTTAATGCATTTATTCCTAATCATATCTTGTCTATAGTATATCAACACATCCAATGTAACATTCTCACCTCAGCTTGGTTGAGTTTATTTTGGTGTTTCCTTTTTACTACTCAACACAGAGATCCATAGAAAATGTCAAATTCATATATAGTTAACAAATTTTAATAGTGTCTCTTATGTGTACCTCTTGTAGGAAATAATTCTTCAGAGCTGTGTGGTATGAAGCATTGAATGTTGAAACAAATAGTAAAAAAAGTTCACATACTGATGAAAAGGAAAACTTTTTTAAAAATTTCAAATTGTACATCTGACACAAAGCACATAGGTAGTGAATGTATAATTAAACCAAGAAGGGAAAGTCTACTAGGCATGATTAACAGAGATAGAGAGAGACTGAAATAAGCATAATGATATCAGAACTAGCTTTGATACTTTGGATCATAATGTTGACTTACGTTTGTAAGCTCAAAGTAAGGTCTTAAAGCTTTCTCCATTCCTTTCTGCATAAAGACAGTTCGCTCTGGTATTTCTCCCAACAGTAAACGCACTATCACAGCCCACTTGTTACATTGAATTCGAAAGCCTCGCGCAGCAATTGGAGCTTTCCGAGCAGCTTGCAGCAGAGACTCTTTTGCATCTGTATACTCCAACTGAATTGTACGGATTTTCCCAAGGTAGAAGAGATAACGACAAAACTGAAAAATAAACGCAACAAATGTGGACGTGAGAGGAAAAAGAATCAAAATATGATAATTTTAACAACAATAAACTACACTAGATAAACTACTTTTAACACAAACATTAAAAAGTTCAACACAGAGGCTTTAACTCAATATCTCTGACCACTGGAATAAAAGGTACAGATGATCTACCCACAGTAAAAAACAGAACTTTGGCACTCAGGATAACAGTACTACCATACCTGCTGGTTTGAATGTGCTTCAAATCGAGGAGCCTTAGACCTCAACTTCTCCGCCTGATCATATAGGTTGTAGTGAAGGTAGTTACGAAGTAAAAGATTAAGAAGCGTTTCCTGCATTGCATCAACAGATAAGTTCAAAATTACGAGTTTGTATGAATTGAGTGACTAGCCAGTCTCCACAGTGTATATTTATACTATTTGAATAATTGAACACAGTAGAAATGTGATCCTTAATCAAAGCCCTAATTACTTTTAAATCAGTAATGCTAAATAATTGAGAATCTGTTAACAGCTAGCAAACATGCACTTGGTTCTAACAACGTGCTGAATTCTAGCAAAGATCAAAAGCCCTTGTGCAAAAAACCTCTAAGTCAGTTGAGAGTTGAAACAAACCTGACCCAACTCATCATGGCGCAGGGTGGCAATCCGGTGCAACGCAAGGAGGTTGCTGAAAACAAAATTTGCAAAATTAGTTTAAAATAAGCTACTTAAATATAATTTAGTTTTGAACCTCCTAAATTGATGTATTACATAGATAAGCACCTAACTCACCCCCGAATTTCAGCAAGATCTCCTGTAAGCTCATAGCTATATGAGTAGTAAAAATACAGTCTGGATGCAATAACATCAACAGTTCTTCTGTTTGTGTTCTTCAGCCAAACAATGCTAGCTGAGGAACAAGCTTTGGCCTAAAAGGTAAAAGCAACATTGGCATTGTACCAGTTGTTACTTATGAGCTTGCATGGTCAAAAAAATGTAAGCAAGAGGGAAACTGACCTCATTGTATTTCTTTTGATCAATCAGAAAAAGTAGTACCAGCAGGTAACAATAGATTTCTAGCTCAGGTAACAAGTGTTTAACTGGGGTTTGACTAGCAGATGTTGCTGCATCCACTTCCATCTCATGATCATCCTCCTATAGAATCAGTAACAGTAACAAAATTATGACTTGAATGACCATTGCACCATAAAAACATAGGAAGGAATCACCCCAATATTTCCCGGGGAAGACAAAGCAGAGAGAGAGAACACCAAATTAATGCATTAATTGGCGCTCATCCAGCTCACACTATTAATATTAAGCCTTAAACAGCAGTAAAACTATGCAAATTTTCCACGAGTAACTAAACAGAACTAAGTTTATTAGAGGGATCATCAATTTACTAAAATTCATTCACTTCATAATTATGATTTAGAATTAAATAGGCCCTAGACAACTACCTATCTTCGTCCACATCATAATTCAAAAGTATGATAAAAATAAAATAAAATTTAAAATACAAACCCTTTTTTACTTGGATCAAACCCTGAATCTACCATAGAAGTTTACCTTGGGAAGATAAGCAGACAATTTGGTGTGAGCTTCAGCACCAGGGGTAAGAACATAATCGAGAAAGGATGAGATAACGGATGCTGTTAATTTACGCCTCAGTGCAATTGTAAGGCGAACAGCGCGAGCAATTCTACGAACTTCCTTCGAGTACGAACCGGTCTCGATAAGAGAAGCTATCTCCTTCAAATCTGTGAATCCGAATTTCAAAAGCACAAAAAAAAAAAAAAAACATTGGAAGGTTTAATAGAAGTGCGAAATCATGACAGTAGAAGAGTTAGAGAAATATAGTTACGCTGCAAAGTAGATGGAGCAGGTAAAGAAACAGAGTTAGAAGGTGTTGAGCGATCCTTCATCTCAAGATCTTGAGTCATCGTGAAAAGAATCTACTGAAACCGCGCAATCGATTAAGGAATTGGGAGAATCTGGTGCAAACCCTAACACGATGAACAAGTGATGAAGAAAACCAAAGGAGAAGCAATATGGTATTGGTCGCACAGCTGGCATATGTCCTCTGCACACTCGCTACACTACACTTGTTACCCAAGCTAGCAAACCAAAATGGGCCTTGGTGATGGGCCAACTAAAAGTATAGGCCTATTTACAATCCAACAAATAGTTCCGCTTTTTAAACTGTGTTTATTGTTGACCAACAAGAAATCGTGGTGATTAAGAGAAATACATGATATTGACCCCAAAAATAAATAAATAAATAAATATATATATATATATATATAAAAGATATACATGACCCAAAAAATGGGAAAGAAGCCTCTACCGAGGAAAATAAAACAATGTATTAAGACCAATAGACTTTTTTAACAAAATTAAGAAATTGACTGATTCAAAATTAATATATCAGTATAACTAGAATATATATCCGTGCAGTGCACAAATTTGTATAAATATATTCATATTTTTTATTAGTTAATTTAATTTAAATAATAATTATTTTTAATGTGTTTGAAAAATAAAAATAAAATTTTAATTATTTTAAAAAAAATGATTTATAAAAAATAATTATAAAAGTTAAATTTAATTTCTATGTAATGTTAAACATTATAAATTTTATTAATAATAATTTAATTATGAATTAATAAAAATATATTTGTGTGTTATACAAATTTATTTATATTTTTATTAAATTATCTTATTTTAAAATAAACAAAAAATTATAATTTAAATGTAAAAATATCTAATAACAAAATTTTATTATATTAAATAATATCAAATACAATTATATTAAAAAATATAATAAATATATTTTTATATATAAATTATTTTGTATATTTTATATATTTTTCATCCTTTTCAATAATAAAAATTATTATTTTCTTGAGTTGATGTAAACATAAAAAATAATTATTTAAAAATAAATTCAAAAAACATAAAAATGAAAATAAAAATACATAAAAATGTATATACTAATGAGTAGAAATATAAAAAAAAAAATAATAAACAATAAGGTTTAGTATTATACTTAATTATTAAGTAAGATCTATTTGAATGAAGTTTAATTTTTATTTTTTAATATTTGAAATAAATATTAACATAACTTTAGTTGATAAATTATGTGTAAAATTATTAATTTATGATTTTAAAATAAAATATTTAAATTTAACTTATAATAAGTAAATATATACTAATGATTAATTATTTTAATTTAAAATATTTTTTAACTTTTAAATTAGTATTAATTTAAAGAATATAATATCATAAATAATTATACCAATACAAAAAAATATATTTATCGTACTTTATATTCTACATATAATTTAATTTATAATTAAAGAATAAATTGTAAGTCCATTACATGATTAAATACTTAAAAAAAAATTAAAAGTATTAAAAATTTAATTTTAATCTAAAAAGATTTCAACAATTACATAATTAGAATATAAAATATTAATAAATAAATATAGTTTGAAATGTTAATACTAAAAATATTAACAAATATTTTTATAACATTTTAAATATTAATTCATGTCTTTACTTGATTGTAAATTTTTTTCATAATTGTAAAAAAAATATTTAAACCTCCGATTTACTGTTAAAATAAATTATATATATAAAAATAAATATAATATTTAAACTTAATTTATATTTAAAATATTATAATATATATATATTTATTTATTATAGTATAAAAATATTAAATTTACAAATCTAGCAATTATAGTAAGATTTTAATTACAAATTTATATATTACAGTAATATATTATTTTTATTCTTAAGACTGTATAACTATTAATGTAAATTTTTTATATATAATTAATTGCAATAAATTTTTTTAAAATACAATTTAAATATAATAATTATGAATCAATTATAATTTAAATTATTAAGATATGTGAAATATTGTAATTAATTTTAATAATATTTTATTAAATATAATTTATATAAAATTAATTCTAATATAACTTCTTTAAATACAATTTAAAGATAATAATTATGAATCAATGATAATTTTAATTCATAAGATGCAAAATATTATAATTAATTTTAATAAATAGTTATTAAATATAATTTATAGTCAATATGTTATTTTTGTTCCTGACATTACCAACATTTATTTTTGACAATCCATATCATTAATCATGTGAATAAATTTAAATATTTTAAATATTAACAATTATAATTTTTGTTATAAATATGTATAGTAATAAGTAGATGATAGCTAATATTTTATTTCTAATAATGCAACATTCGTATCACTAATAATGTAACTGATACTAAATATTTTAAATTTTTATAATCATAAAATCTAATATAAATATACAAAGTAATAATAAGTAATTGTAATTATCAATATTATAAATAATTATAAGCATTTTAAAGTTTAATAATCATAAATTTTGTTGTAAATATATACAGTAATAAATAGTGATAGTCAATTTTACATATAAATATAGAATATAGAAGATAGAATTTTTTTCTTCATGAAGCAATTTTTACTTTTTATTTATTGCGCTTACGATAATAATATTACCATTTTTTAGCATTGTCCATTGAGTTAACTATATCACACTCCTCCTCGCCGAATAAATCAATGACAAATGTTGTTGTCCACGTCCCTTAGAGGAAAGAAAAGATAAACAGAGAGATTTTTTTTCTATAGAAATTTAAAAATAAACTGAGTTATTTTTCTGTAATAAAACTTCGACACTATAGTTGTCTCCCATTAAATGCTGAAAGAATAAAAATAAGATCAGACAGAGCATATATCAAAGATGAAGACCATAACTTGGATTGATACGCAACTTCGTTATATTGTTGTTCTATGTATTAGCCTAGCCAATCTAAGAAAGCTCTTATAGTATTGTAAATTCAACAAGTATAAGATATTCTCTTTTTAATTTCTATGAAAACATTACAAAAATATATATTAAATACTTCTTAAATGGTAAATACAATAGTATACCATGTCTCTCGCTAATTATAATGTTCATCCATTATTACCACCTTTAATAAGACTTTCATGATCGGCCGACGGCTTTTGGTAATAAAAGGATAGTTTAAAGCAGGAGTTAATTTTACATTCCTTGGGATGTTAGGATGGGGACGAAACATTTCATGTTTGGTATACATAGGACATCCAAAAACAAAAGTTCCACCCTGCATCGTGGGATCTACGTTAAAGTGAAAAAAAAAATTGAAGTGAATACAATTTAGAATTCAATGTACATTAATTTCCAAGTTACGAGACTGTGTACAATCCTAACCTATTTCGACTCAGACTTATGGAGGATAAAATAAGCGACCTCTTTCAAATAAATCTGTACTTGATCCAATGATATAATTAAAAAATCAATACACACTAACTTCCATGTTCGAAACTATGGACCATCTAATCTATTTCGACGGGCACTAATGGCCGATAAAACAAGTTACCTTTTATTTGATCCAACTTTGTTCTTTTGGAAGGAAAAATGTTTAAAAAAATAAAATCAAACCCAATGGCATTTTATAGAAATAATCACTTACTAGATTTCTTTCCATCTTATTGGTCTTTTGTGCCATGAAAAAATAAACACTCGATGAGTTGTGACAAACCAATGCTTCGCATCAATCACAAGACCCAAAAATTATTGTTCAGGAAGTGTACCATAGTCCGATTGTGATTCTCCACTCTGCAATTCATCCCCGATTGACCATGATTTCTCTATTTTATTAAACACCCAAATCCCCCCTGAAAAACCCAGTCGATCCAGTTTTGGTTTTGAAAAAGATATATAAAATAATTCCTCAATATTATAAATGCAAGATTTTTTAATGGATTGAAAGACTAAGTGCTTGTTTGTGTATTGTCAAAGGATATTTCGTTGGAATTGAAAAAAAAATCCCTTTTAAGAAAAATGTCGCTGAAACATGGTTGTTTATCTCAATTAATGCTTAGATTCCATTAGCCTACTTAACCAAACAGACCTTAAATAGTCTGATATTTATAATCTAAATTGATTATTATTTATAATTTATATTTTTGTTCATTTCTGGGAATATTGTCATTGTCAACCAACCAAACATAAAATAAAAATACTACCAGATTCCTTGGAAATGTATCCAATATTCCCAGAAACGTTGAAAATCAAATAAACATAGATCTAAGGCAGACTTCGAAGCCGGCCTTGAATGCCACCGTACCCTGTGTCTCGTATTCCCCACCCACGCTACATATGTATATCTAAGGACTAAGGAATATTTATAACGTTTAATTTCCTTTATTGCATTCTTGGCATTAGCACTATCATTCAGCAAATACATTCTTTACATTTCCTCACTGGTCAAGTGCTAATAACTAAAGATACTTACAATCCTCACAGGAAGAAATGAAGGGATTCTTCACTTTTTGAACTCTTCTTCGCACCAACCAATGGGTCAATGACCTTCCTCCAGGTGTTATAGTCAACGGCAGCTCCAGTATCGGGCAACAAGAATCCATTGACATAGAAAAAGGGTGTTCCATACACCCCTCTCGAAGCAGCATACTGCATTTTCAAAGAAACTCAATTAATCAAACATGATAATTGGTTTTGATAGAGAAGTGAGCCAGACATTAATTTTGAATACAAAATTTCAAATCAAAATATCTTCTAATAACCTTAGTAATTAACCTGAACGCAAACATTTAGTCTTACCTTAAAAGAAACCCTGGTCAGATAATCAGTTTTTGTGTCATTGAAGCCATTCTGTATGGAATTATAATAAGAGCTCCCAAGTACTTTTGCTGCAGACTTCACTATCTCCTCTACAATAGAAACCCTAGTTAAGTTCCGCGTTTGAGCCCCATAGAATTTCTCCTGTTAAATGGTATGCACCAGGTATGGTGAGCAAGATACTTAAATAACTTTTCATTTAGAAAGATTGCATCCTAGATCCCTTTCTTAATCACAATACAGAAGATACAAATCACAGTGCCATTAACCTAAACAATTTTAAGTCACAGAAATATGATTTTACAAGTAGCCATGTGGCTCTTTCTAAATTACTTATACAGTAACAGTTATGGCTAATACTAACAACATACATGCCTTGCTGCCGTGTACGATTGTTGAGCAAAGCCACATATGAAACAAAAGAAGCTAAAAAAAACTGAGAAAAGCTGAAACTTCTCTGCCAAATAACCTTCGAAGTCCATTTTAAATACGAATCACTAAAATAAAAATGGAAAACACATTTTTCTCTCAATCTATCTGAAACAAATTCAACATCCAAATTCACAACAGTTAAAGCTTCAAGTCAACACGTATCACATATTCAATCAATACACCACAACCAAAATCGATTACGGAACAGTACAAATCAACCTGATGCTTGAAGAGCCACTCCAAAAAGGGAAAAGTCGCAGATGCATTCAAGGTGTTCACAATGTGCAAAGCACGAGACGCAACAAAAGCATTGTCATGGTAACTGCGATGTCAAGAAAAACAAAATCTCAACACCCCGCAGGCAAGGAAAAGAAATTGAAGCAATGGTACAAATAATGTTAAAAACGCAATGTAGCAGAGTCTTTTATCTTTGCCGAATTTCAGATTTGAAAATGAATTTATGATTAATGATAAAATTTAAACCCGAGGTATTACATAAAATAAAAATATGAGAAAGTAAGGACTAACGGTAACGGGAGGAGGTGAACGACAAGCGAAACTCGAGAACCGTAGTGGTGAAGAGCTTGTTTGAGTGGGGGCCATGAATCCCTGCTGTCTGGGCAAACGGGATCGTAAAACGCTTCGATCAAAATGGAATCGAAATCGAAAGAGTGATTCTCGTAGACGAAACCATCCAATTTTGAAGGCGGTATGTAATCGCCACTCGCACTGAAGAAGACAACCAAAACCAGTAACGCAACCAACTGCAGTATCGCTGGTCGCAACATCTTCACTCTCAGTCTCCGCAAACCTATGAGCCAATCCGTATTAGGGGGAGAAAGCCACATATCTCATTTAATTAAATTATTTTGTTCGTGATGAATTTTTTATTTCCCTCTTTTACGTAATTACATGTCCTTATAAGACAATAAAATAAAATAAAACTCCAATTCTAATGAATTTTACAAGTTGACTTCTACACTAAACATTTAATATGCTTCTTTTGTTATTTTTAAACAAGTATTTCAAAAATAAGAAATTATTTATATAAAAAAGTGTTTTTAAACGATTCTGTCATTATCGATTTTATTTGAATATTATTTTCAGATGAAAATATATTTTTCAATAATATATTTAGGAATAAAATTATAGAGGAAAAAATTATTTTAATAATATTTTCAGTAGCTTATGTTACCAATATATTTTCCATCGGAATATTTAATACAGCATTTGCTTAGAGTCGAAATGATCTATACGAGGTGTTTGCAAAAGTTACATGTTGCACGCGAAAAATATTTCGTTTTATAGTTTAAAATAATCAGTATTCAAGGTAAGTACATTGGATTTAATGAACTGGAGGTACATTGAACCTGGCCAGTTCTTGGCACTTCATTAATGGGATTTAATGAACAGAATGCGAAAGGCAATATACTGGGCAGTGACACGTCTGCATTGGTACTATCGCTCGGGATATTTTGGACTAATAATTACAATATATCTCTATTTTTCTATTATAAATTTAAAATTTTATTTTTAGATGAACATATATTTTAAAAAATTAATCTCATTTAGTTATGAAACTTTTTAATGAAACATTAATTTTGTTATTTAAACCGCAATTACCATTCATATTTTATATATAGATGACAATTCTCTTTAAATTAAAAATATTCATAACATAGCAAAAGTAGCTCTCTCAAATTATAAAATGTGTAATCTATCCTTAATATATAAATTTTCGTAAACATGCTTTATCCCTGCCATCAATCAAGAACTAAAGAATATTTTAAATAACCACCGAAATAGACGAAAAATTAACTCAGTAAGAAGATAATGTGTTATTATGTGTGAGTGGTTTAAATTATTTTTTTATCTACTGTTGGCAAGGGAAATGTTTCATATTGCGTATCTAATTACAAGTGGAGTGAAAAAAATATATATAAATGAAATCTACTATTTAATTATTCTGTTGCTTTCATGTGGAAACAATATAGTTTTTTATTATAATATTTATATATGAAATGATATTTTTTTTTCAACTTATATGAAATGATCAGAACATCATTAAATAACAGTTAGGTCTAATACTGTTCCCTGCATCTGCGTTGAAAGGATCACCTTTTTACAAAGGCCCACTCAACCCAAGACAAGGAGTAAACGGGGACTGAGACATTAATCATGGAGCTGATTATAATGGGTTGTTTGAAAATTGTACTCTTTCATGACCCAAAAAAAAAGGTGAAAGTACCCCGATATTACCATAATTGTTTTTGTTAATATAAACTTCAATTTAGAAAAATAATTTTTTAGTTTAAATATTGAACATTATATTTGTTATATTGATAACGATGACATATATTAATATTTTATAACAATAAAAATATTTATTAAATATTATATGTCATATATTATTAGTATAAATTCATTTTTAAAAGGTGTATAAATTCATATTATTTAGACCAATATTTTTTTATAAAAAAAAATATATTGACAGATGTTAATGGAAAACCAAACCGATGGTAAATGATAATTGTCAGTAGTTAAAATTACGACTGTGTACCTAAGCCATTACTTATTCTGTTGCAATTGGTTAAAATGTACTAATACGTGAACATAATAAAGATGGTTTTCAAAAAGCATAATATCTTAAGACAGTGGGTTAGTGACTCTTACAACTTGTAAAAATGATCTGAATCTTGTGTTGCCTTGCTAGTGGGAAAGGCTTAAGCATCAATGTCTAACACCCATTGAAAGTTGACAGAAAAGTGAATTGAGGACAATTTAACGGCTGGAGAATAATATACCAAAACTTTAAAGAAAACACAGCCCCATGTTTAATGTCTTATTCAAGAAACATCATAAGAAATTAAGGAATATGAATTGCTTTCTTATTCCACAATGTGTAAAGTACGAGTTTGAAGTTGAAATAGAGACATTGTTATCACTCACGCGCCATCGTTAACGCAGGATGCATACAATATTGAATAAGCTACTGTACAAAGATACCAGGGACTATGTGTTGCAGCTATTATTTTAATCTTAAAATTTATATATAATCATCTAAAATATTTTTTCACACTGTAAAACATTATACAAGGAATAATATAAACATGTTTTTACGTCACTTTATATTTATTGACTAATTTAAAAATTTTTTTTTTATCAAAACCTTAATTTGTTTAGGTACCTTTCACTTTGATCCTATTGTCTCCAATTTTTCTCAAGTTTAATAATAATAATAAGAAGGTGTAAATGAAGAGTGTTGTGGAAAATGATTTTTTTTTTTGTTTAGCTGCTCCTCTCTCACTATAAAGTAAGTCAAGCCGCGTGATTACAACTCTCTAATTTAAGATTAAAAGAAAAAAACGCGGGACAGATTTATCACCCATCTTAGAATTTGGGAATTGAGATGCTATTAAGCAGTCAATCTTTATGATTTGAAAATTAAGAATGGCCAAATTAATCAATTTGAGTATCTATTTTTAGCTTGTACAGCCACGCTGCAAGTATGCCATTTACCTCAGAGGCATGAATTGAGAATCGCGTAACCAATAAAATATCTAATTTTCAGAAAGGGTAAAAGCCGCCACGAAAGTGTCATATCAAGTGTTTCTGGTTCACAATGGCAAGTACATTAGCTGGATTTGCTTTGGTTTAGTTACCAAATGATATGCACCCACTCAAAGCCAATTGTATTTTGTCCCCACATTTGTATTTGCTTGCATTGCGGATTTAGTTGACAATATAGCTGCTGGTTCCCCCTTTTCTTCCTATTTTTCTGTAAGCGAGACGTGTTCTAGCATGGGTCATGTTTTGTCAATGATTCAAACATGGAGCTCACAACGAAATAGGTCTATTCTTTTAAACATTCTTTTAAACCATTGTATAATAAATATCTGATAAAAAATCATAATTTTATAAAATTTCATCATCTGTTAGATTTAGTTTCTTTAAATAAAGACACAGTTATATAAATGATTTATTTCATTTGATAAGAATATAATATTGAGCGAGTGAAAAAGGCATTTAGTACTATTAACTGCTCACCTAAATAATTTGTATGAATAAAAATCCTTAAAAATGAATTTGTTTCTAAATAAGAAAGTACATAATTATTTATTTTTATTTAATTTAAAATTCATGATTATATTAATTCATAAAATTTAAAAATAAATAATCTCTTTTTATTTTATAAATGAATTTACTTTGGAGGATGTTATCGTAATAGAAATAGATAAAAAAAAGTGAAAGCAAAGTCAAGAACTATGACACTCCATGCTGACTCACACCGCATACCTTCAGGTTCAGATGCTCAAGGAATGATAGTCTCTTCCCCGTAAAGTCGCGACTTTATTATTCTCCACTCTACCCAATGCTTCAAGTCGCAGTGTTTCAATTTTCAAACAGACAATTGCTGTTGTTGGGTTTCCTTGTCATCGTCTGCGATTTCCCCCTGGCGTTAAGCATGCTTTTAAGGAATCACATCTCTTTTATTTATCTATAATATTTTTCATTCTTATAGCATGATTGAATGAAATTGTTTTTACCAAATAATCATTTATTTTTAAAAGCTTTTTCAGATAGTAACAATAAAAATATACGTATAAATTTACCTAAACATGTAAAAAAAATTCTAGGAAAAAAACAAAAAATAACTTATTTTAATAAATTTTGTCATATTTATAAGATTAAAAACTTAAATCACGTCTTATACGGTTAAATATATATTTTTTATCTCTACATTTAAACAATTTGTTTATTTTACTTTTTTTAATATTTTATTTATCTTTTTTTATTTTAATATTTGTTTATTAAAGATTATTAAGTGTCGTCTTTTTAATAGACTAAGTTGACAATAAAGATTAAAAGCAAAAAACTTGTAAAAAAATTATTACTAAATAGAAACAGAAAGAAATTTTTCACTAAAATACAAAGACTAAAATCATATGATAAGGTTTTAATATGTTTTGTATATTTACTCTAGTTGTACAACCAATAAATGAACAAACTTCAAATACGCAACCTCTCCTATTTTGGTCAAGTTGAAGGGCCCTAAGTTATCTTTTGATTGTCTTTGGTGGATAGGTTGAGCCATTAACCTATCTTAACTGGAAAAGGAATTAAATGGGACAAGCAGGGTCCGAAGCACCGATGGTGGTCGTGGTAGAGATACAAATGAAAGGACCTTTGCTTTTCAGGAGGGACCAAACTGTTTCTTTGGTGACCCCACTTTAAGCTTCCTCTTCATTTCAATTTTAATAAAAGGAAATATCATATGCAGATCTTTCTTTACCCTATTGTGTGTGTAAGGGGTAAACAAAACAACCCCCACTCCACTGTTTCGACAAATCCATCGTTGCCCGCAGACCAATGGTTGCATTTTTCCGTACATGGCTATCCCGACTCACCATCCTAGAGCAGTGTGGGCACGGTAAAATATGTTTTTAGTAGATATAAGATATAATTAAATTTAGTTTTTATTCTCTAAGTTTTTGTTTGACTTTTTTTAACAAAATATATTTTTAAATATTTATTGTTATCATAATATATCTAATTTTGCATCGTAATTTATCAATTACATGTTTATCTAGATGCTCAAAGAAATAACACATTAATTTTTTAATGCATCAATTATGTTATTAACACGTGTCGAGTAAAAATTTGTTAAGGACAAAATATAACATAATTAGATACATTTAATAAATAAATTAAAAATAAAATATTTTTTTTAAATGATTAGTATTATTAATTATCAAATTAAATAATAAGACACAGAAAACAACCGTATCTATAATAATTAAAATATATTTTGGTTATTACCTATATAAAATTATAAAAAAAATCAACAAATTTGTCATTAATTTTTTATATATGTATATATATAGTTAATTATTTAGTTTTATTTTATTTATTTCATTATACTTTTTAACCTTTTATATTTCTAATATTTAAATTTTTTTATAATCCTATATTGAAATTTTTAATAAATTTTTACATAATTTTTACTTTTTAAATCTTCTTAATCTAATTTTTTTACTCATGATTTATTATTAACCTTTTAATTCTAATTTTTTATATCCATTTAAAAAAATAATAAATCAATATTGATTAAAAATATAATTTTAAATAAGTTATTAAAACTCCTGTTTTTGTTATGCACAAACATGCATAGATATGTATAAATCCAAATATAAAAAAAAAATTCACAACTTTAATAAAAAAATATTATATATAAATAGATACATATAAATAGTTGTAATTAATAATATTTAATAAAAACAATTTTATTTTTAATCATGCATCACAAAGACACAAAATGTTTGTAATAATTGTTTTTTGTTTTGTACTATTCACCTAAAGCTTATTTGATTCGATGTATTTTCTTTTTTAAGGACTTTATATTATTTGAAGTTATAATCTACAATTTAGAATGATATGTGATTTATAATAAAATTTAATATTATAAATAATTTATTTATTTATAATAAAAATTTGTCATTAAAATATTGGAACTCATTTTTTTATGCCATGTTCTCTGTCAAGTGATTGATCTTACAATTGAACCCAAAGACTATGCAAACTAACTGAAAACTATGGACTATTTCCACCGCAACCCTTGATAGCCATTATGTTTAATTTTGATTAAAATGTGAAGTTATTTTGTATAATAATCATTTATTATATTTTTTACACATAGTAACTGTGATGATAAACTTTTGAGTGAATAATAATAATACACTAAGGTTATATAAAATTTCCATTTAATCCAATTGAATATAAAGACAATTAATAAATGAAGTAGTAACTGTAGAATAAAAAAAAACATTGCTTTTAAAAACTATTGAATAATATACATATATATATATATATATATATATATATATATAACATTTTAATGAAAATTTTAAAGAAATTAAATTGAAATAGAAAGATTAAAATTATAAAAACATGTGTGAGTATATAAAGTTAAAATAAAATCAAGGCTGAAATGTGTCATTGTAGATGAAAGTACATATTAAATTATTATTGAAAGAATATACTCTAATTCAATATACAAATTTAGAAATAATTAATTTAAAGTACAAAAAAAATTGATATCAGAAAGAGAAAATAATTAAAAAATTAACATGAAAGTTTTCATTTAAAAATTATAAAAATAGATATTTTTAACATATAATAAACCTAGGTTTAAATATTCACTCAAAGATATCTAGCTGTGCATCGGGCTATAAAATAAAATCTTCAGTATAAACTAGCGTTCTGTGATAAAGCAGTGCTAGTCTCTCTCCCTCCCCACCCACAAATATTCACTGATTCACATAAGAGGAAGCTACACAATTCTCTCTCACTCCATTTCTCAACCTACCCAGTCCCCCCATTACCCATAGATATCCCTTTTCATTCTATCAGGTTTGGCTATTTAACCACAATTTTTCGGGTTCCCTTTCACAACACTGAACAAAGCTTGTCCCTGTGTGTTATTGTGCGATATGGTGGGTTGCTGGTGCACTTACCCAATCCCTTGGGTACTCCTTTACCAACCACCCCCTCCATTAATTTCCCTCTGAATCGAACAAAGGTGTGAACCCAAATGCTCGATTCGGTTCTTCTGGCACTTTTCTTGCCCTGCCTTGGCATGAGTGCTGTTTTCATCGTCTACATGTGCCTTCTCTGGTACGCCACTACGCATCACCACCCCAGCCTCGGGCAACCGGTCAAACCCGTCTCTGACAAGGGTTTATCCTCATTGGAGTTGGAAAAACTCCCCACAATCACCGGCAAAGAACTTATTTTGGGCACCGAATGCGCCGTCTGCCTCGACGAGATCGAGAACGACCAACCAGCTCGACTGGTCCCTGGTTGCAACCACGGCTTCCATGTCCATTGCGCTGACACCTGGCTCTCCAAGCACCCCCTTTGTCCCGTTTGTAGAACCAAGCTCGACCCTCAAATTTTCATTTCCCAAAGCCCATGCTGAAATCAATCAAGATAAATCAAATGAAAGAATTAGGGAAGTCAAATATTTTTAATTTCTTAATTAATTAGCTTTATTATTATAGTAATGTTTTCTTTGTTAGCTTAGTACTTAAATGTATGTCTCATGTGTCATGGACTGGTTGAATTTAGATGTTTTCTTGTTTAATTGTTAGTTACTATTAGTAGTTGCTAATAAGAGGGACTTGTGGTTGGCGATGTTGCTGTGGTTTGGAGGACATGTGTTTGTGAAGCATTTTAGAATTTTTCTACTTTGATGGTTTTGTTTCCCAAAAAGTATTGCTGCACGTAAATAAGGCGTAAACGACACTAATGGAGAGCCGAGGGAAGACAAAAGAGCGGCCAACTCACGCTATCACTAAATCCAAGACACGTAGATGAACGGACCGTGAACTGAACGGTTTTCTTGTGCTTTTATCCATTGCAGTCACAGAGAATACGCAGGGCGAATTTGATTTTGATCTTATCCCACCCATACGACTACAGCTAAATGCCAGCTAGGTCTGTGTGATATGATTTTTACATCTCTTCTTTGCACAATTTGGTTACGACGCTGTTAAAAACTAGAATTAGAACCACAGCAAAACAAGAAAATAACATTTCAAATAAAACAGGAGTACTATAGTTGTTGTTGGTCATGGGAATGGTTGATTAAGTTCTAGATCATGATCTACAACTTACAAACACCTAAATATCGATAGCTTTTGTTTAACATTATTTTATTTTAAATTTTTATCGTAGTATATTAATTGTTAAATTGATGATATATTTTTTATTTCCTTTTTCAATAGTGTAAGGACATCAATGAATATTTACAAAATAATTTTTCTAGTTGCATTATTTGCATGGTATGTCCCAACGAGAATTAATGGGCGCGAGCGGTTTATTTAATGAGTTAATAGGTTGTGACTTGTGTGAGAAATGACCAAATGGGTCCCTCCCTTCCTAAGATGCATCGGTGGCACATCGACTTTTTGACTTTTAGGTTTTGAAAGCCCATCGTTGTCATATGGTAAGCTTGGTAGATGTATCATAAGGAGCCCCACGGACGAAGAGTGGATGGTTGGTTGATTCATTGGTGAAGATGTTGTAATGTTGCTGCACTTCCACCTGTGGTTTTAGAATCATAAGCTCGTTACCAACCTGCCAGTCATTCACGTTTTAAAGATCTTTAATTTTTCCACTAAAAAATATCTTCCAATTTACCCAGTTATGATTCATTTCCAACTGGAAATACATAAATTCAATTTTCACTTATTTATCAATAATAACTCTACTGGAGGAAAATAACTATTTCATTATGTTAAAATGGCACAGGAAATAATAAAAAAGATAAAATAATATTTTTATCTTTCTTCATAAATCTTTAAATAAAGAAAGAAAAAAGTGATTTATCTTTTATATAAAAACTAACTAAATTGTCAAATCAGACTGCCTTAATTTGTATGAAGCCGAGGTTTTATGGGATTTTTCACTCTAGTCTTAAATATTTAATAAATTACTACTATTAAAAATGTGAATAAAAAATTGTATTTTCTTCATTTAAGGACAGAACAGGTGAACTTTTTAATACTTTGTCTTCTTTAATTGAAATGAATTTCAAATGCTTTTAATTTTTTTATTATCATTCTTTGTTTTAAAAAATTCATCATTCTTCATTTTCTTTTCAACGAAAGTAAAAATAAAAATTAATTGTCACAGCAACTAAATAGATAGTAGTTACTTAGTCCAAGCTGATATGTACTCCACTGTGACATTAGTAAATATCCGATCTATTTAAATATGCAGATTTGAAGTATAAAAATTATCAAAATAGATTTAATTATTTTAATAAAATATTTCTATACGCACACAATTGAGAATCAAAATCATAATTAAGAAAATGAAAGGATACCTTTTTTTTTTTTGCAAAGTAATTATCTCCCAAATTTTCCAGGCTTGTTGGTACATAATTTCCAATCTAAATATGTGCAAATGCATGTTAAGGTAATTTCTAGTGAAGAATTATCTTTATTTTATTTTTTGCACAAAAATGGGGATTTTTTTCTCTAAGTACTTGAGTTTGGAATTTAAGTAGATATTTAAAATGGGAGTACTAAAAAAATTTTCCCATCATATGATAAAAAAAATACATACGTGTTGATTAAATATGTTAAAAATACTTGATATCTAAAAATAGATTTTCATTAATATTCATTTTTAATAATAATTTATAAATATTTAATTTAATATGTTTAATAATTCTTAGCCAATACTTACATTCAGGCACGCTAGATTAACTGACCAAAAAAAAAAATTAAATAAAAATCCTGCACACTTATGACTTGCCATAACTAAAAGATTTTATTTGGTATGACTAAATGAACATTTGCAAATATCTCACATCACTATTAAGGTTGCTTTCTAATTTTTATTACTTAAAAAGTCTGGCCTTCTTATATTTTATTTTCAGTAATCCCCTCCCCTATATATGGGACAGGTGGAAAGAAACTACGAATAGAACAAAATTATCCTTTGGTGCACATATCCTTATTTAAATTTAAAAAAAGCTATTATAAAAATAATTCACGATAACATGACCCCCTAAAGCTGTGTATGGTTTGACAAGATTCCAAAGAGGTACATTATAAAACCTTAACAATGAGTAATAAATATCTTTTTCAACACTCTTGGGCAAAAAGGTTAAAGAATTAATAAATAAACATTAAATTTAAAATGTATATAATATTTACATTTATACTTGTTTTTCATAAATTTATGAATTGTTATCAATAAAATGTTAACGTATATTTTTTAACTAATCAATGAAGGCCATTTTAAGTAATGCGTGTTTATTTTTTATATATCAAATTTTGTATATAATATTTTTTTTATTTGAGCAACTAATTTTATTATATTATAAATGTTCTTAATTAAAAAAAATGTATAAAAAAACTTGTAATTCAGGGAAAAAGTAATAATGTAATATACTTGCCACGCTCTCCTAAAATGTTTTATGAGGTTATCTCAATTGAGTACCGAAGATTTGTCTTTTTGGGATTTTATTGGCTAAGAAAAAGTGGTATATTATTTATTTATTTATTTGTCGGTCCCATCAATGATGGTGTTATTTAAAAAATATTTTGTCTTTAAAAGAAAAATCATTAATCAGTGACCCCCACAATGCAAAGTGAGGCAATTAGCTTCCATTTTATGTGCTACCAAAGGATTAGTGGTTATTACTTTATGTGGATAAGCATGATGACGTCCAGCAATAAACAAAAGCAAACAGAAAATGACAAAATAGGAGATTCACTTCATTGAAATATGTTCCTTGTTATGATTAAAAAAAATATGTTCTCACGAAAATTGATAAAATGAATTTGAGTCAGTGGGTCAACTAGCCTGGTTCTTAATTTTTATAAAGTCGTTTATGTGATCATTCGATTTAAAAATAATAAAAATAAATTTAAATTGTAATATATATATATACATGATACATTTTATTAAAATATATTTTATTTTATATTAAAATGTCAAAAAAAAGTTCTTTAAATTAATTTTAATCAACCATTTCATGTGTAATTTGTGGGTTTTGACTGCCTAGTTTTTTTTTTTCATTAAATGAAGCCTGTATCTTTAAAGGATTGAATAAAGTAGCAAATTAATTCTACATTTAAAACTCACATAAAATCCTGTCAATTCTTTTTAAATATGATTCTTAATTTTTATTTCTTACGAAATATAAAAATATTATTATTCTTATGAATTTAGATAACATGTATTTTTTAAAAATTCTATATTAATTTTCATTAAAATAAAATTTAAAATAATATATTCAATACAAAAAATAATACATGAATTGTTGATAGAATTTAATTTAAAATATTTTCTGAATTAAATAACGAACAACAAAAAAATATTTATTCATTTCATTTTGCATAGATTTACAATTTATTTTATTTTTAATTATTTTATTAATATCACAAAAAAGTTAATTTTAATGTAGTTTAATAATGTGATTCATATAATTTACTTCATTTAACGGGATAAGACATAATTTTTGTAATTATTATTATTTTTTATTATTTTAATATTTAATAATTTTTTTATTATCATAGAATTATAAACTTTAAATATAATATATGTAAAAAGATTGTATGGTGAATCAAAATTTATAATTACATTTAAATTTTTTGGAAAAAAATTAGATAAAAGAACCATATATTTTTAAAATATAAGGTATTCTTGTGTAAGTTTTAAAAATAGAATAAATTTATATATGTAAAAAGTACAAAATAGAAGAAATATTCAAATAATTTGAGATAAAAAAACTAATTTTTATCATACAACGTCAGTCTTTAAGGTAAGTCACTAAAAGTATTTATTTAAAAAAATTAAAAAGTATTTATTTCATACAAATATAATTATAAATAAATATATTTTAATAAAAAATTGTTTATAAATACTTAAAATTATTTGAAACGGTTAATATCGTCTTAATTCTTTAATGGGTTATATATATAAATTTTTAAAAGGTATGTTTGGTCAATTAACTTTTACTTTTTAACGATTAAGGGATGCATGTAAGTGTACGTGGGTTTTCATTTCAACTTGGCAAAGTTAAATTGATTAGATATGGATTTTGCGAAGTTTGCTTAGAAGTTGCAACATTTTAGTCAGAGGTAAAATTTAGGTATAATAATCTCAATATTTTGTATATTTTTAGTAAAAATTACAATTTGTTTTCGTAATTCATAAAACGAAAATTAACGTTAATGAGGAACGTTGATTGTTGAAATTAAATTTTAATTTTAATTTTAATTAGAAAATAATATTGAAATATTTAAAGATGAAACCAAGATTTGAATTTTGTCATTTCTTTCTTCAATTCCCGCTGGTAACTTAATAGGCATGAAATCAGGGGTATGTACAGTTTGTTTTGAAATAATATTTACATAAAAAATATCTTATTTGATCATAAAAGTATATCAAAGTTTATTTTAGATTTATTTGAATAATTTTTCAAAATCAATAATTTTAGACATTTTTTAAAACTTATCGTTGAGAAGTGTAAAATAAAGTTGTTTACGAATAAAAATTAATCTTAGAAGGAAGAGGCCAACAAAATACAACGTTTGTCAGTTTTTTTTTTGTCAATAGTTGTTGCAAAGCACAACAATATAGGAAATTAATATTTAAAATATAAATAAAAATCTTAGATACGATAAAATCATATTATTTTTAGAATGTAAATATTGTCTTCAACGTTTATTCCTATAATTGTTGTTATACTAACTCATTAACTAGCGCCCTTACTTTTATTACATAAACTAATAGATTTATCTATGCGTTTCAATAACATAACTGGGACGCCAGATTTCAATATTTGTCTAAACATTTAATATCATTAAAATCACTTTTCTCTAATTTCAAAATAAAAAACTTGAATACTTATTTTCTATTCCTGGACATATTTCAATTTGTTTGATGAATACAATTCATCATTGTACACAAAATAAAATAAAATAAACAAATTCATCCAAAATATTAAGAAAATAATTAATTGTTCATAAAATGCTGAAATTACATTAAAAAACATAAAATAATAAATACAAAAAATAATAAATAAATAATATATAAAAATATTATAAAGAAAAATATCTGAAATTAATCATATATAAAATTTGTTGGATAAATGTGTTGTTTAAAAATATCACGTTTTAAATGACCTTGTTAAGAGGGTAACCAGGGCTCTACTAATACGCTATTTCGTGAGATTAGTAAGTTGTCTTGAGCGCTCATGAAATTGTTTAAATTGTGTCATTACAGAGTGCAACTATATACTCTGCACAGGAGGGAAGATATTTGAACATTACCTCATCTTTCCTCTCCAATTCGCCAAACCCATAATGTTAAACAATGGAAAATCTCTATCTATCCATTTGAGCACAAGAAAAAAACTTAAAAATAGAGGCTCCAAAGGTTCTTCTTCCGAGAGCTACATAGAGGACATTTATGTGAGATTAACAATACTTTTGCATCGCGTTTCTTCTATCAGGCCATGTTCCCATGCTTTAAGGTCAACATCTATAAGCGCATCCCCTGTAGCATTATAAGCTATAATTTTTAGGGGAACCATCCTTTGAAACAAGGGTTAGCAGGTAACCATTATTATGAAGTTCAATTATTGAACCATTACTAACGACCCATTTATATTCTGATAAGACAAAATGCTTGGCACCAACTTATGCATCTTCAAGCTAAAATCGGTCGAAATCCGATATTAGCCTCTGGTACTTTTCAGGAGAGCTAATGATTTTTTATACTTCACTTAGGCCACTGGTTAGCTATCCTTGATTCAATAGTATTCACGATTCACAAATGGATTCTAATAACTCGTGCCAATTCATCACATATTTTAATAAACACTTTCGTATCAGTTCTAATTGCGGTTTTCTTCTTCAACTTCTTTCAGACACGATCTTGGACCGAAGAAAAAAAAAACCTTTTGAACCTACTAATAACAGTCAAAGGCCATGGTATTTGAAATAAATATCTACAGACTTTACTCCCGTCTGGCTTTGTATTAAATTCTGTTACTTCATGTCATTTTGACTACACGAGGTTTCTGCTGTATCCAAATTAAGTATCAGTATTTATTACATGCTTTTGATATGTTACTTCAAATTCCATTTTTAACAAAATTATTTTTCAATATAAGAAACAATTCTGTCCCGTTGTCTACTATTTATATTTTATAAATAAATAAATTTTTTATTAAATTCAACTCTAAAAATTAAGGATAAACAATTAATAATAATAAAATTTTATTACAAAATTATTTATTATATTTTTATAATTCTAACATAATAATTGTATATTTTTTATAAAAAAAATTATTTATAAATATTTAAACTTAATCTTAAACATTAGGGTTAATAAAATTTATAAATAAAAATTCAACTAACACAGCAAAATAGGACAAAAATATTGTTTGACGCTGATTTGGATGTTAGATGTGTAGAGAGAGAGTCGGATGGAAAGGGAAAAAAATGTGATGGTTGATGTGATAAAATAAAATGAAGATAGAAAGATAAAAAGGAGAATAAGATTTAAAAAAAAATAGATGTAAAATAAAATAAATATGAAAAATAAGAATAATAAATAATTTTTTCATAATTTAAGAATACACAATCAGAAAATAATAAATAACATTTTTATTAAAAATTATAATATTTAATGAAATTTGTTTAAACTATTCTAACTTCTAAGTGAATTAATTGATTAATTTTACTTTTTATAAACAACATCTTATTAGGATGCGTAAGAAGTATGCATGAATTAGGACTTTTTGTGCACCCCGGCCCTGTTTTTAAACAGACGGAAGAGATTGCAGCTCCTTAGTTATATATATTTATACCAACAGTAGAGATTAAAAATTAATAATAAAAAAATATTTATTATATTTTTATAACTTCAATATAATAAATGTGTATTTTTTATAATTTTTTTATTTATAAATATTTAAACCCAGTCTTAAAGATTCAGGTTAACAAAAATACACATCAATAATTATATTAATAATTTTATGTATGACAATTTAATCATTGAACAAAAATATTTCTCAGAGAATTTTAAATAGGAATATCTTTAGCAGCAGTATTATCAAATGAGAGCATTTTGAAGGATTATTTTATTTATCACACTAAGTATTTTATTTAAAATATGTGTTTATTTTAAAAATCAATATTAATTTAAATTTAAAACTTTCATAATTTATTTTTAATTTTATTTAATAAAATAAAACTTTATTATTAATAATTATATATTTATTTTGAATTTTTATTAAATATAAAATAGTCAAGTAATATATTTTAAACTATTTTCTTAAATTTTAATTTAATTTAATTTAATAATATTCATGCAATATAAAAAGATTTAATTATAATTACTATTACATTAATTATTTGTATTAAATTTTTTCAAAATTATAAAATATAATAAACTATTTTAATATATTTTAAAAAATATATATCACGTTAGTTTTAACGTATATAAAAAATGGTGTAATATATAATAGCAGGCTATATTTTAAAAGATAATATTAGTTTATTTTTATTAAAATTAATTTTACTTTAAAATTAATATGATAAATTGTAACTTTTGCATTAGATTAAGTGTAATAAGCAACAGTGCTGTATGCTTTTATTTACAAACTGCAATTCGTTCGGTTTTCGATTCTTGTAATTGCAACAAACATACATTTAAGTCTACCATACCAGATTGAAGCTTGGTTTTTTCGTAACTTTAAACCTTTGGATATTGAGATCTCTGTAATTATTTTTTATGATTATAATTTGTCATTACTAACAATCTTAGAGAATCATCTTGCCTATAGATTGAAATTACTTATTGGACGTGACTCTAGACAACTTGAATATATTGGTTCTGGATTGGGCTTTCAGCTAAATTAACCTTACGGAGTATATGTTTTGAATATGTCATGCTGACACATGTATAAGATGTGTCAAGAGTTTAATTTAGATACAATGTTACCATAAAAATGTTTAGGGTGTCGACAAGTACCTTTTTTTTTTTTATCAATGTTGATAACAACTTTAAAATACTGATTAGAAAAATAAAAACTAAAAAAAATTATACTAATACACTTTTTCATAATCTACAATATATATTATCACATTTTTTTTATAAAAAAATATTTATTAATCATTCACTAATCAACTTTTTTAAGGTATATATTAATAAAATCCAAAAATATTTTATTTTATATTATGTAAATATATATGTCGGCATATCGTTTATTTTAACAAACAGTATCACCGGTAATTTAATTGATACTATAATTATTTAAAAATATTAATTCAAAAATATGACAATAGTGTAAGATTTTATTAAGTCCATATGTATAAAGTTGATCAATTAATAAGAGGGATTGTATTTAAATCTCACCTGTACAAATAATTTATTTTATTTTTCAAAGTAGTCACAAACTAGTAAAGATTATTCTTGAACTCTTAAAAAGTTGTTCAAATGATATTAATTGAAAGAATATATTTAATAAATTGAGAGCTAGAGTTAATAAAATATGAAATTTTAACCTGCAAACAAGCTGGATATTATACATCATGCTCCAACATTGCTACAAGAGCGAAAATGTAAAGAATGACACCTCAAAAACACATTAAAGCGGTATTTTTAGCATTTCCAAATATTGTTTTAAACTCTTACACTAATTAATACAAATTAGAATGTCAAAATAATTAAGTAAGTTTTAGCATTTTATTATATCTACAATGACTAAAATTTTAAAATGTGTCCTCTTGACTTAATTTGTTTAATTTATACTAATTTTAAAATTAATTTTTCATGTTATATTACAATCAAGTAATAATTTTAAAGATTTATCATGTTATATAAATTTTATGATATATTCGTATTTTTCAACTAAACTAAAGTTTGTTAAGTCAAACTTTGTGTCTTTATGTGCGTGTTTGATTTCCTCACCAGGATTACCTGCTTAAGTTCGACAAGCAAACGCAATTCTCTTCATAGGCAAAATACTGAACTTCAACTCCAATTTACCAACATTTCAACTAGAGTGTTTTACCTATGCTTATACCAGTAAAAACTAGTACATATTGAGTACCAGAAATGGAAGGTCCACTATCTTAGGGAAGTGACAGGTTAACAACGATGGACTAAAAGTTGATTGGCATAGTAAGAGTTACCATTTTTCGGTAGTAAGATACAATTTAAAGTTTTGTTGGGGGACCAACTTTTTCGATTTTGAATTTGCTGAACAGCTGGAAGTATACGCATTTTTGCGGTTGTCCTTTGTGTGTTCTAATCCCTGTAGCTAGCTAGTTTTTTTTTTTAACAATAAGCTAGCTGGGCTTTCAGGTATAAAGCACGATATGAAACTGGTGAATGTATATAAAAGCATGACTACGGATGCTATATATGAATTATTTGATAGTTCTAAATAATTTTATTGCGCAGATTAATACATGTAGTAAAAGAAAATAATGTATTTATGTCCTTAGTTAAATCTAAAATAATTTGATAAAATTAGTTTAAATGTTTTAAAATTGTAATTATGAATTTAGTTAAAAAATTATAATTTGTAACTGAAAGTTTTTATAGTTACAAAATTAATTGATTGAATAAGATATATTTGATAAAATTTTAGTTGAGATATATTAAATAACTAAAATAAGTAATTTTACATTAGTAGAATATTAAGTTAAGTTTTCCTTGTTTTATACTTTTTATTTGTTACCAACTATTTAACTAAGTAATTAAATGTTTATATTTTTTGTTTCAATCAATTAAACAAATAATTTATTATCAACTAATTAATTGAATAATCGGTATATAGAATAACTTTTTCTCATGTTTATTATTGAAAAAGAATCGTTATTTACTATTTTTTATTCAATGGATATTTAAAAAAATTTAAAACTAGTCTTGAAAGTTGATATTCAGACGTTTTTGTGTAGTATAATTAATTAGAATAGTTTGGCTTTAAGCATGGATGAAGCGAAACCAAATAGATAATGCGTGACAGCTTAACTAATATTGGAAGTTGGGAACCGAACCGAATTTCTTGCCCAATCATACATACCCGAGGCCTTCCGTGCCGCAAACAACTTACACGAGTCTTCCTCTTGTGACTTGCATTGCAGTTTACGGACATCTAGCAAAAAATGGGTTCGGCTTTTTCGGGTTTCGAAGGACACGTGAGCTTCAACTATTATGGTGTGGGTCCCATCATCCGAATTATTGGGGAAAGACAAGAACTTCCACTGAGCAGCATGTGACACTTGTCCCACTGCTATGATACGTGTTATCGTCCGTACGCATATCCCCTTTCCCCTATTGCTCTAAATTTCCTTATTTTACAAGTATAACTTTCCATGGTTTCATTGTTGAAGAATCAGACCTTAGTTTCTTTACATTCCATGCCTCCTTGCGGATGTAGCACTCTTTAACCAGCCAATACCGTTAGTTTGACGTGCGGACTGAGAATTGGAAAATTTTAAATATATATATAATGCTCTTGGAATTAAAATAATAATAAAATAGTTCATAATTTTATATATTCTCAATAATTTTAGTAATTTTTTTATATATTTTATTAAAATATGTTTTTTAATTTACGTCAATAATTTTTCTGTCAAATCTAATTTCTTATGCGCAAAATAATAATATTAAAAACAAAATGCAAGGAACACTTCAACCCAAATGTTACAGAGCGTAAATACAAGTCCAGAAAAGTATATACATCAGCAAAAAGGATCCAAGATGCGATTTATTATATAAATTTTTTTATACAAAAAGAGTTTATTAAATAAGAATTTCATTTTACTGTTATTTAATTGTGATTTTTAATAAACATCGATTCGCAATTTTAAGACGATCTTAATAAAAAATAAAATATATTAAAAAACAATATTAATGTGTTACTTTTGTTATTTTTAATTAAAAACGCTTTTAATCTTTAACCAGAGTTCTTGCGACACTGATTAGCAACATTCATATATTTATTAAGTTTTTTTTTAATGATAATGAGTAATATGATAATGTCATATTAAGCTGAAAAATATGATTTTATTAAATTAAATTAATAAACTCTGTTCTTGTTTGATAAACTGTCTTTATCACTTCAGTATGATTATTTTATTTTATTTGAAATATAATTATATAATTTTAATTTATTATTGCTTCCGTTTTGTATTACAATTTAATTTAAATATATTTAAAATGTAATATTTTACAGTCGTTTATATTTTATATTCAAAAATTTTTATTTTAATTTTTTAAAAATATAATGATAAAACATTATCTAAATTAAACTTAAAATCGTATATTTTCATTTATATTTATTTTTATATTACATGTATTTATTCAGATACGTTATATATATATATATAGTTTTCAAGGTCTATATATAGAATTGAATATTCATCATCACTGGTCAGTCAGTATAAGATTCATAAAAGTTAAACGCTTGAAAACATATATAAATAGACAAATGTTTACCCGCTTTTTAATAATAAGTTAGGATATGGTAATAGCTTTGCATACTTGACTCTATTTAATAGTTTTTGTAAATGCAAAATTAATCAATTGAATTGTCGATTTGAACATTTTTATTGTGTAAGTTAGTTTTATAATACTTTATAAAAAATAAAGTTAATAAGTAGTTTATTATTCTATTTTATTTTAATAAATGGGTTATTTTATATTTTATCAAATTTAAGATCACATAATTATAAATATGTAAATTATATAAAATTTAATATATGTATAATTATAAATATTATATAAAATGAAATAGGAATAGATTTATCAGTTTTGTATTATATACAATATATTAAATAATGTTAGTGTATAAATATATTTAGATTATTATATATATATACACACATGTATAAATGAAATATTATAAATATTAGTTAAACGAAAATCATAATAATCTAACATGCCTTGGAATCTCTACGTTACTAAATTTATTTAATTTTTTACACTTTTCAGACAGGTAATGGCTAAGTATAATAAGATAATTCAATTTTTAAATCTCGACTCATATATAAATAGAATAGAATTAAAATATTTGAAATGTATAAAATATATTAATTTATTTCAACAAACAAGCTGAAAAAACATAAGTTTACTGTGATGAATATTTTAAAAATAGTTTTTATTGCTAAACAACAATTTTATCATTTCTCGTTAAACACATAAGAATGTTTTCCAACTTTTCCGGGACAAATATCTTTCAAGACCTTAAAATTACAGACGGAATTCTAATCAAGTTAGTGAAATTTAATTAAATTGCCTCTTATTTTATTGCATTCCATTGTAATGCAAGTAAATTAAGTATTTTCTCCTCTACATTTTTTACGTAAAAATTATTTGTTAGTAGCACATGTATATTACTAAGTAACATTAGGGATGGCAGTGGGTAGGGTACTACAGTACCCATTCCCATACCCACGTTTTAAAAAAATACCCGTACCCGGCCCCATACCTGAGTGGGTATGAACATTAATCCCCGTACTCGTACCCTCTGGGTACCCGCATACCCGTCTTGTACCCATTACTCGCGTTTGTTTGAGAAAAAAATATTTATAAAGAAAAATATGTTTATATAATTTCACATAAGTAGCATAATAATACAAAAATTTAATATGTAGTTGTCGAATAAGGTACAAATATAGATAAAAACTAAATATTCAAAGATCATAAATGTTAAATGTATCTCAATATGATAATTTTCTAAACTAAAATTCTTAGAAACAATAAGCAAAATTAAACACACAAGTTATTTGTCAGTGATAATCCTATTTTGTGTGAGATTTGATTGATTGGTAATGTCAGAACGACAACGAAATAGATCTGTACAATGGTTGTCCCTTCGTGTAGGATTACTTAGTAACATTTTGTGACGGCATTAATAACTAACTCTAATGAATAACATTTCATAGTTATTAAGTTTTAGTGAGACAAACATTAAGAATGAGAATAAAGTTAAAGTAGAGAAGTCAATACTAACAATAGAAAGTTGATACATAAAATATTTTTTTTAACTTTTGAATTTGAAATTGTAAGAAAAATAATAGATTTAATTAAAATAACATAATATATATATATATATATATATAAATTAATACTAATATTTTTTAACTCATATACTATACGAAAGTATTTTATCAAAAATATAAATTTTTGAAAAATTATTTTAGTGAATTAAATATTTATAATGTATATAAATTAAAAAAAAAGAATTTAAATAAAAGATAAATAGTTACAATAAAATTTTATAATAAAGAAATATACGTGTATATTAAAAAAATATACTTTTTTATCTTAAAAAATTAACAAATAAAAATTAACAATAATTTATTATATTTATATCTTTTCAAAAACTTATTTGAATGTGAATAAATAGTAAGAATAATATTATTTAGATTCAATAGATTATAGTTGTGCTTGTAATACATATGTTGCATAGAAAAATATTATTTTAAATTAAAATATAAAAATAAAATTTAAATATTATTAATAAATAATAAGTTTACGGTAATAGTAGGTGATTGTAAAATTTATAAAATATTTATAATGTATTTATTATTTATCATTCACTTTATGATTTAAACATCAATATGATTTTATTAACAAAAATATTTATGTAAAAAATATTTTATGTGTGTCATATATAAATAATATTTTAAAAAAAGTCAATCTCATATTAACTATGTAATAATTAAATTGTGTTAACCTAATTAAATGATATAAAATAGTAAATAAATTTTTCTATTAAAAATATAAACCAAAATAAATTTTTTGGTTTACTTTATTGTTAAATATATTTTTATATTAATCTTATATAACTTCACATAAGTAATATAATAATACAAAAATTCAATTCATAATTGTAGAATAAAATTCAAACATATATATATATATATATGTATGCAGGTATGGAGCCGGGTGGATACTTAGATACCCATACCTGCATCTATCCCCATTAAAATTTGTGAGTTTTTACCCACACTCATACCGTACCCGTATAGCAGGTAAATACACTACCCATTGTAGGTAAATTTTACGGGTGCACATCGAGTACTTTACCTATTGTCATCCATAAGTAACAATTAAACCAAGCAATCGTGTTATGAAAAATAATTTTGAAAAATAGTCAAACACTCCCTGGCAAAAACACGTCAGCGAAAAAGTTTGCTTATATTTAAGCAGTGATAAACCAGTATTCATTTGATGCATTTGCGCGTTATAATTACAATCCTTTAAAATTGTCACCAAACAAGTTAAGAAAAATTTAGTAATTAAACATGATCAAGAAGATTTAATTAAGTTATTAAATTTGATTAATTTTGATTCGTACATCTATAAGTTTAAGTTTACCGGTTTTCAAACTAATCAATCCGAAACTCTCTCTGTCTATCTCGTTCTTATATACAATACAACATTATTTTGTTTAAGTGGATGATTATTTGAACTAGTGGATCTAAACGTCTGTTCTTTTTTAAAAATACAATATTTAATTATCGTGCAGAAAAAAATAATTATATTTATAAAAATTAATAACATACTTTTCAATATATATATATATATATATGTATATATATATAGTCATTTAAAAATATTTATTTAATTGTAAATTTAATTAAAATATAATGATAAAATAATTTTTAAGATTATCATCTACTCACAAATCACTATAACAGTAAAAATAAAATAAAATTCAAGTTTGTAATTATAAAATAAGGATATAACTATACTTACATAATGTAAACAATTATTACGATTATGATAATTAAATGTTATCAAAAGTTACATAAAATAATTATAATATTTTATTACATTATACCCCATACATATACCTATATTATTTTGATTATATTTATGTATATAGTAGTTGAAGAGAGAAGGATGTGATGATGAAAATAAAATTATGACCAAAATTATGAACCAATTTTATAATTTAAGATCAAAGTAATATAAATTTTTAATATACATATATCATATTAAAAGAATATATAGTTGGTATTGCTAATAATTAAATTATTTTACATATTATAAATCCATACCAACATATAATTATTAATTGGTTATAGAGAAATTTTTAAAAATAAATTATTAAATTTTTATATTCTATAATATAATAATAATTATTATTATTATCATTATATATATAATGAAATATTATTTTGATTATTGACTTAATAAAACATTTTTATATCATAATAATTATTTTATTAATTTATTTTATAATGTTATAACTACAGTGTAATTTTATAATAATTTTTATAGTTACATTTATGATAATTTAGCAATAATTGAAGAAAAAAAGAAAAAAGTTAAAATTAAAATTAGAAATGAAAATAGGGATAAAAATTACTTTAAAATTTTCTAAATGAAATAAATTAATTTTAGATGGAGTTGTTTCAGTTTAGATTGGATAATTTTTCATACTCATTCTGAAAAATATTAATAAAATTGTATACTGAGATATAGTATGAAGTTGTTTGGACATTAGAAACTGCTTAGTACGGCAACGGCTAAGCTATGAAGGCTTTGGCAGAAAGATGGGAGGCGATAGAAAAGTAAGGAAAAGAAATTAAAGTAGTGACAGGTGTTGGAAGAAGGATTTTGCCGTATCAAGCATCATCAATAAATTCAAATTCAAAAGTCTTTTATGACAGCACGGACCTTCTATATCACCGCTGCTAGATAGCCACTAATAATAATAACACTCCTTTCGGGAATCACCACCATACACGTGGCGCTTCAGCTTGACTCAATTTAAGTAAGTCAAGCCGCACATGAATGAGATCGTGGCAATCAGAAAGGCTGCATCATCATTCTCCATGTATATGCGGTGTAGGTTAGCATTATCTTGGGGTGCGGATGAATGCTACGTGCGAAGGTGTTGATGTGTGATTTGTGGATGCATAGGATGTAATGATGTGGAAAGAATACGATTCGACTTCTCATGAATATAAGTGTCGGGTGTTTGTGTATGGGGAGTTTCCACTCTCCTCGCGGTGCTTTCATCAATAGACTGGTACAAAGGAGGGAGAGAGAGAGAGGGAGAGAGAGAGAGAGAGTGAGTGATGAGGACGGAGATGAAGGATGGAAGTACTCGTGTTATGGTGAGGGGTAATGGTAATTCTGGGGAAGTCTCAATCTCTAAGTTCTCACACCTTTTAGCTTCCAAAGATCGTGATTACCTACTCTCTCCCACGGGGGTTCAGGTTCCTTATCTCTCTCTCCCTACTGTCTCATCTATCTTTGGTTAATTAGTAGCTGAAAACAAAAAGTATGAAGTATGCTCCTACGGTTCTATTTCTATTGTTTAGTTCGTGTTTTGTCTTAGATTGTGGTCACTGGTCCGACCCCTCTTTCATCCTATATATATTATTTTGATCTTTATATGATTCCAAATTTTTGTGCTTGGTATATCTTGGTCAGACTTGCTTATGGCCGTCCAAATTTTTTGTATTTAGCCGGAAAAACAACAATAGCTTCCTTAGAAAGTAAGCGATGATGACCAGGAAACAATTTGCAGATGATGTATGATTGATATGAATCTTAGTTTGTTTAATTACCCTTCAGCTCTCCTTTGTTTGAAGCTCTTTGCTGTGGCTTCTGGTGTAGTTTTGGTTCGGTAACGTCTTGCAGTTTTTTTTGTTTGGAATTATTATTTTTCTTTAAAAAGAAAAAGAAAAAGAAAAAACCTTGTTTGGTTGGTTGCTGTGCAGTAGCCGGTAGCAGGTGACCTTATCATGTTCAATCGCGTTTGGTAAATTCCAAAAAAAAAAGAGAATGTCATTATTAATTGTTCTTGTCCTCAATTTTTCATCATTTTCATATATCTTTAGGCAGATGTTTTGTTGAGCCAATCTTGGTCGGAGTGAATACCCATAATTTTGTCAGTTGGGTTTCCCGGAGAGATTTTGGGTACCAAATTTCTAGATTTATGAATTTATCCGTTATATGTATTAGAAGCATTTGCAACGCCAAAATTTATGATGAGGATTGAAGCTAACTCTAGCGCAGCCTATCTTCCACCTTAAAAATTATATTCTAGGGTTTAAAAACCATCAGTTTAAACTTATTTAAAGAATTCGACTCCCCAATTTCAGAAAAACTAGCTCTGGTTATGATCTCTAGTCAACAGCAAACGTGCATGTAAAATATGTATATATTTTATGCTTTCGTATCTTAATTGGATGGATAAAATTACCTAACAGCAGATGAGAATCCGACCCGTCTGAATCCTTTATCACCCAAATAAACGGGGGAGCTACTAGCTAGCAAGGTAGGGTATAAGTAAACTGTGAGAGAAGCAAGGTTATGCTGTGCTGTCTAATGGGGGCTTGTCCTCTACATGCTTTTTAGGCAGTGATATATTCCTTTACTCTTTAGTTTTGTGAAACCATTCCGGACAAACTAAGCTTACGATTTTGATTAGTCATTTATTATTTGATCTAAAGTCGAATAAAAATCATTTTAATAAAATAGTTGTGTAATTAAATATAATTAAAATTACTATATAAATTAATCTGAAATATGTATTTTTATTGCAAAAAATATATATATATTTTTAAGTTTTTATCGAAACAAACGTTTAGACTAATTAGTGAACCACCCCATGTACTGAACATAATTGCCTTCATTAATTTTGTTGATGAAGAAAGGTGGTTAATTGCCCAGCATTTAAGATAATGTACTGGTCTATACTCTTTAGACACCTACATGATTGTACAAAACCATTTCGCTTATTTTAAAAGTGAATACTGGATTGAGGATGAAGATGAAGGGTGATGATATTATTGTTAGCCATGTAGTTACTTGATTAGTAAGATCATAGATGCCGAGCATTCACGAGCTACACATGCCCAATTTTTGTAGTCCCATTCAGTGTGTCGTGGAGGACCAAGCATTCTAATCGAAGGACAAGTGTCACCTAAACAATTTCCTATAGCTTAGTCCTAGCTATGACGCTTTGAGTTGTACAGGTGGCCCATTATTTCCCACAAAAAAAACCAGTGGGCCATTTCGGTGGCCCATCACTTTCACGATTTCGGATAGCACTGGATTCTCTTCTGTTCTTAGTACCCCTACTTTTATATCATTATGTGCTTCTTTGTCTGTGTGATTCAACTCGTCCAACTTCTTTTGAGTATGCCTGAATTCTGAATAAGAGGAGGTAACACAATTTTTAATATATATTTTATTATTGGATAAATTTTATGTGGATTTGACTAAGATCAATTTCAAATTATTTAGTAAAATTCGCCTAAATTTTATCAATAATTAAAGGTGTTTTGATGAATGAGTCAAGGGAAATGTGTTACGAACCTTCTTCTAAGTAGTACTGAATCTTGAACTTAAATGTATCTCATTTTTAAGGGAGAAACGAGTCTCTCTCTCTCTGTCTCTCTGTCTCTGTCTCTCTCTCTCTCTCTATATATATATATATATCATCCCCCCTCTCCCCCAACCCGCATGTCACCTTTACTCTATGGGTCTTGACGTTTTTCCCCCGTATGAAGCCATCATTATTATTTGCAATTTTGTAATTTGACCCTTGAGAAGCATGGACATCTGCTGGAAAGGCACCTTACCGGTGTTTGGCACGGTTATGACTCTGGTATGCCAGTGACACGTACGAATTCGTATCCACGTGATGTCCTTATTTGTTTGTTCTTTCAAAGAATTTTCGTCCGAGGCATATGGCGGGGTTTAGGCGTATTTAATATAAAATTTAGTGTGTTTGACTCAAGTTTTTCAGAGAAATGTTCAGTGATATAAGCGCTACTTAAAAACACCTTTGGATTTTACATGGTAGTTCAAGTCAATACATTATTATTGTTGGATTTTTACTGTGATATCTTAAAATTGTATATTTGTTATCTTATTTAAGGTTTTAGGTCCGTTCACATATATAAAGTTTAGGTTCATGAATCTATATAAAGATGAGATGAGTCTTGTTTAAAAGATTTTATAATACAGAATATTTTTTTTTAACAAAATTTAGGTGAAATATTCAATAAATGTCTTAAAAATATTTAAGTAAATAGGACAAATTTGTGAACTTTAACATGGTACGACCCATTTTTACCCTAACTGTGTGCCACATCTAGCTACAAGAGCAACTTGAACCACGCTCGGGACTGCGATGCGGGTATTGCCTGTGCAGAAATGCCTCGAGATATTTTGCTGCTTTTGTTAATCAAATGGTAGAGGTGAAATTTTTCGCAGACGATATTGCAAAAGTGGATAATATTATTTAAAGAATTACAAATTTATAGTTTTGATTTTTATCATTATAATTTTGTAAGTTTAAGATTTGGTCCATCGATTTTCTTTTGATATTGATTCTCATTTTTTTGTTTAGTTTTTGGTCTTTCTAATATATTAGAGACTGGTGGAAATTATTTTACCTTGTTGGACACATGCTTTAACATATTGTTATCAGTAATAAGGATTAATATTAATTTTTTTAAAATTTTGCCGATCAAAAGTGAGATTTTTCATAATATCGACTTAGACTTAAATTAAAATTGCTCATAAATAATATATCTATATCTTGTGTGTTGTGTCCGTGTTTTTCTTCGTATTGATAACTCTATTTTGCTCATAAATACAATATTTTGTAGCGTGAAATATTAATTTCTTTTTTGAAATTGACATTATCAATTAATTTGATTATCAAGTTTATAAAAAAAAAATAGTTTCTTTACTTGAACTTTGTTATGTCTTCTTATTATGCATCTTTTTAATTATTTTCTTATTATTTTATAAAATAAATGTATAAGTTAAATTGACCAAAGATATTAATTTTTAGGAATTTAATTGTTCGAAGGTTATCAAAATTAGACATTTAAGATTTTTTTAAGAATATCATTTTGACAGATAGTTAATATTTTACTCTGCTGAATGGCAGCTTGGCTTGATAAAATATTCAAAACAATTAGTTTGCAATGACAAATACAGATATAGACGAGAGTAGAAAAAAACAGGATTCTATGGGATAATAATAGCGGTAAAAGTTAAGCTTCTTATTGTGATAATTGCTATGCTATTGAGTAGTAGTTGTAATTCGGGGATGCAGGTTCATGTTTCTGATCTTCGAGGGAAAGTAGTTGGTCTCTTATTCGCTGCTAACTGGTACCCCCCATGCCGTGGATTCACCCAACTATTAGTTGGAATCTACGAGGAGCTCAGAAACAGTGTCCCTCAAATTGAGATTGTCTATGTGTCTTCGGATGAGGACTTAAATGCCTTTAATAGCTTCTATGGAAACATGCCGTGGCTTGCAATTCCGTTCTCTGATTTGGAAACAAAGAAAGCATTGAACAGAAAGTATGACGTGGAAGGCATTCCGTGCTTAATTTTTTTGCAACCTGACGACAATAAAGAGGACGGAACAGTTCGTGATGGGGTCGAACTTATTTATCGCTATGGAATCCAAGCCTATCCATTCAGTAAAGAGAGGTTGGAGCAGCTGCAAAAGGAAGACAAAGCAAAGCTTGAAAATCAGAACCTCACTAATTTATTAGCAAACCGCGACCGTGATTATGTTTTAAGTCACGCGCCACTCAAACAGGTAAATCGCTCGACCTTTGTCTCATTCGCTTGCATGCTACTGTTTTCCACGTTTGCTAATTGTTACAGCAATGATTTGTTATTCAGCGGTAAAATATTATTAAATTTAAGAGAATGCGTTTTGTAAAATAAAGATGGTAGTGATTATTGATTAATGATGAGTTTGGATATATGATTTAAAATGCTTGTTTAGTATTTTTTTTTTCAGATAATTTATATGATACATTTAATATATAAATTTATAAGAATAAATTATAGAATTTATAAAAATCACAATTTATTTTCATAAATTCTTTCGAGCGAAACATTTTTATCGATTTATATTCCACATTTACTATATATCATCATTAAATATTTTAAAAATAATTCTCATTAAATAATATTCAATAATTAATATCTTTATTAATTATTGCTAAATATTAAATAAATTTTAATATATGCATCCTTATGCAAAATACATATTTTTTTTCATAAGCATTTCTTCATGAATATGAAAAATTATTAATAAATAAAAATTAAATATTTGAATCATTCAATACATACAAATAATTAATCAAATGCAAAAGTCATTATAATATTTTTGTGCAAATTTTTTTTTAATATATATACAATTGCGGAAAAGTAAATTGTTGTGTTACTTAATGTATTTTATATAAATTAATTGAAATAGAATGCTATTGTAATTAAATTTTTGTATTATATGTCGTATAATCACAAATTGTTTTGCAGTTGAAAATATTTTATTTTTATAATAATTACTTTAAAAGTTATTTTTAGAAATTATTTTAATTAATTGACAGTCTAATTTTTTTTAACATAGATAACATAAAAAAAATTCTTTATGGACGTCATTATATTTATGTAAATATAATTTAACAAGGGTTTATTTGGATGGTAATCTAGTTTAATGCTTATTCTATTTGCAGAAGGAATTTATGCTATAAATTTGATCATAATATTTATTAATATAAGTATAAAAAACTTAAAAATTGTTATTTTCATAACCTCTGTTATTTTTATAAACTATTTCATACACACCGTAAATAATTTAGAAAGTACTATTCGTAGAATAAGTGAATGACTACGTAGAATATGTTGATTAATTAAGATAATCAGTTTAACTGTGTCATTAATGAGATGCTATAAAACAAATAAATCAATTTATACTAAAAAATGAAGTTTTTTTTTTATGTTTAGAAGCTATAAAAGAGAGGAATGAATAATCTTTATTGATTGGTTTAACGATGATTTATTTTGTCATTATTAAGTGTTTTTTAGCAAGATGAGTCACCGGTCATTAATATAATAGGACTTGAGTTATAATGACAAGATGTCAAAGTTTAAAATTTCGTTACAGAAATGTCACAATGCATCTTATGATAGTTATTGCGATAATTGATCATTATCTTCATAATCAACAAGTTTTCTTGTAGTGACCGGTGTTGCTCCGTTACAGGTGCCTGTTGCTTCCCTAGTGGGTAAAACTATTGGACTCTACTTCTCAGCCGAATGGTGTGGCCCATGCGGCAAGTTCACTCCCAAACTGATTTCCGTTTATCAAAAGATAAGGCAAGAGCTAGCTGAAAAAGGAGAGGAGGACTTTGAGATTGTGTTGATATCCAGTGACCGGGACCAAGCTTCTTTTGACTCCTACTACAATAGCATGCCTTGGTTAGCATTGCCTTTTGGTGACCCAGAGATCAAAAACCTTGCTAGACACTTTAATGTACAAGGAATTCCTTGCCTGGTAATTATAGGCCCTGATGGTAAAACAATAACCATACATGGTAGGAACTTAATAAACCTGTACCAAGAAAATGCCTACCCTTTTACCGATGCCAAAGTGGAGCAATTAGAGAAACAACTAGAAGAGGAGGCTAAGGGCCTTCCTACATTGGTGTATCATGAAGGGCATCGCCATCATCTTAATTTGGTGTCAGATGGCAACGGAGGAGGTCCCTTTATATGTTGTGTTTGTGATGAACAAGGGTCCAGTTGGGCCTACCAGTGTCTCCAGTGTGGCTATGAAGTGCACCCAAAGTGTGTCAGAACTGTGGAACGTGACAATATCTCGGTGGCTAGGTGATGACGTTTCTGGCTTTTCCCGTTAAACTCTACTTATGGGGATTAGCTTCCTATGCCAATTAATTGAATGTTAGTAGCCCTTGAGTTGTTTATCCTAATCTAAGACTCGGCGGGGGCTGGAATGCTGTTTGGAATTAATTAGATTAATTACATAACTTTGTGGTTGAATATCTTCTTGTTGCTATTATGTGACTGAAAGAAAAGGACAGTGATAAAGGGAAAGGAGACACGGAAATTACTTGTGAGCTCCTTTATGATGTCATTGATGTGTGGAAATTTGATAAACACAGTAAAGAAAGAGATTTTAATTTAGAATTAATTTTGTTTAAGAGTGAGTCATTGGTTGTCTATTAAGGTTTTATTAACGAAAAGTATAGTATCTATTAAAAATATGAAATTTAAATTAGTTTATACTTGTGTTTAATTGTATTTAATAATCTAAATTTATTTCAATTTAACTTAAAATTAAACTAACATTACTATTTGTTGGAGAAAAAGGTTATCCAACAATATGGCAAAGGTAATATGTTTTTCTGTCGTTAAGGAAATTTCAATTTTAGACACAACAACCGGAGTTTTATACTTCCCTGGATTTGAAGAAGAATATGCTATTTATTTACTATCACGTTTGAAAAAGGAATAAAATGTTGCTAGCTAAGAATTGTCTTTAAATGATTAATTAAAAGAAACTTTAATTATTTAATTATTTTAAAGCAAAAAAGTTCATTAGATATTGTACATTTTATTTAATATTTTTTATTGTAAATTTTTATAAAGAGACGTTTAATACTAAAGTAAGTAATTTTATTTTAATATTTGGATTAATATTTATAGCAGACACTCTATATAATTATAATATATCTATTTTTTAATTTATATAAAATATTTAGTATAAACACTCAAATCAAGTGTTAAAATAGTATTTTCTGATAAAATATCATTCATACACAATAAAATTGAATCATAACATTGTATTTTAAAAAATGTTGAGATTAATTTTCATTGTTAGGAGTTACGTTAACTTTTATATTATAAATCATTTTATATAAAATATAATTATTATCTATTCAATTATTGAATTGTATTTAAATATTATATAAATTATTGATATTAAATTTTGTTAAAATTAAATAATTATGAAAATATAAGTAAATTTTATTTTTTCTATTTTTTAAATTTTATATCTTGTTAATTTTAATGTATTTAAATTATCTAATAATTTTTAAATTTTAATTCAATAATTAGTTTTAATATAGAATAATATTCAATAAAAAATATTAAACAGTGTAAGAATAATATAACCCATGCAGCCGTAAGTTGGTCGCTTCTCTTTATTAATTATAAATAATCATTAATCATAAATATTGGTGTCGATAAAAATAAAACTTATTTTTTAATATATTTATAGATATATTAATAAATAATAAATAGTATTTTTAAATGTTATAATATTTAATATGGTTATATTAAATTCTATATTTTTTAAAATAATAGTATATAGAAAATTTTATTATGTATAGTTTTTCTATTAATTTTTATTATATATTTAATGACATACAATAAAAATAATAAAATAAAAAGAAAGAAGAAAGTCGGTATGAAATAAGTCGGTGAGGCAATTTGAATTGGTACAAGGGAGATTATTATTTGGCTATATATTTAGCTCTCACCTTTACTCGACTTCTAAAGTATTCCCTCCTATAACTGGCTTCTTGATTTCTGACGTATGGTTTCACCATTGATGCGATTGATCTTGCATTTTCACTTCCGAGAAATACCATATAAATTGTTTTGGAGATATCTCGCCTATTCTCTGTTTTGGTTCTGGGATACAGAAGAAATGGATCAAATGAGCCTTGACCGAATCGGGTTGACGTTGGTTGAGCAATTTCGAATTCGCATTGTGCTCAAATGCATGTGTTGAAATCACTTTGCGATGGTGAGAGGGAATTGAAATTGTTAAATAAATTGTGAGTTTCTTTTATTTATAATGAATTTTTAAATAACAATGTTTCTTGATTTTTGGGTCTAAAATATGAATCTTTTTCAAGATGATGCAAACATTTGCTGGTGTTCTTGAAGTTCAAATGCCTTAGGATGAATATTAGTAACTCCAGAGTTCACCTGTACAAAGCTCCCATGCCACTCTTGAGAGATGAAATTCAATTTCTAAAAGTTATAAATGATTCCTCCAGTTTATCCTCCAAAAAACTAGATTCCTCACGAAATTCTACATATACCTTCAACTGCTTTGGCCTTGACTCATGGTCCAAGAAACTTTCAAACTCAACCATCTCAATTCTCGTAGCACCATTAAGTGCAAGCTGAAATTAAGAGCATGTTTAATTTGTCTTTTAAAAATAGTTTTCTATTTTTAAAAATAAAATATAATACAAATTTGAAATTTGTATCTAAATTTATATCCACACAACTCTGAAGCAAAGTAATCTCCTCCTAAAATAGGCACCTCTCCTGTATAATGCTTGAGCTTTTGGTAGTACTGCTTCATGCTTCCAGTGGTGGTAACACACTTTATATAACGAATATTTGGCCACAATCTATACACAATTCCACCTCAGTTCACCTTCGTAGATTAACCTTATTTTATCAGCCAATTCTGGATGAGGTCCACCAAGTAACTTAGATACAGCTTCCCTAATTGGCACCTCTGAGATTTCATCACTCAAAAATCCACGTCCAAGATCATCGCATAGCTGCTCCCACTTGGACTTCAGAGGACCAAATGCTTTGATAAAATCTATGGCATAAGGGGTTGTAATTCCATTTATATAGTCACGATTCCTAAGGCCACAGAGAAGGTGACAGTACATTTGATGCTCAACAAGAGATCCAAGAAAATGCCCAACTTGATTAGGAAACAGGGAAAAAATATCTAGATTAGCAACAATGGCAGAAATTATCTTAAAGCATTAAACAAAGCAAACACAAGGCAATCCAATCAAATAAATTTTCTTAGCATGCAAATGAATTGAGGGGATGACACCAACCCTCCAATTGGCGTGGTGTGACATTAATCCCTTGCCACCAAACCTTCTCACCATCTGATGAAAGCTTCACTTTCAAGAACTTTGTAGCAAGGCAAATGGCACCTGCCACAATATGATGTGGCTTAAATTCTAGGTAGAGCGATGTCTTTAGCCCAAAGCTATTTTCCATCGTGTGAACAAACCTAACTACAACAATGGAAAGAGAAGTTTGTGGTTTGCATTAAAGGGACAGTTTTTGGGTTTTGCATGCTGAGACTTTCCTTCAAGCCATCGTGAGTGTTCGCTGAAGACGTCCCATGCAATCTCGAGATAATCCGGATCCAATAATGAACAGAATAAACAAAAATTCTTTACTTGAAAGATTTTTTTTTGTTGGAAGTTTTAATTGTCCCAACAGATTTTAGTTGATTGGACACCGTAGGTATAGATTATTGTTAACAGACAACTTATGCACAGTTGCAGTTTCCTCAAAGAATGTAAATGTAACCAGTCGTGGCTTTCCATCAAATCAAGGGATGAATATCGTTTTCTTAATAATACCTTGCTATCTTTGCGGTAATAGCAATTGATTTCAAAGTAATGTTCTTTGGCCTGAACAATGAATTGATTTTTGAGGTATGTCATGACTTGGCTATGGTCACACCCTTTTTTCTTTTGTCATATAACCCTTCATCTCATTAACTTTATCACTTTACAAAACATTGACTAATTTCATATTTTTTATTTTGTCTTTTTTATTTACTTTTTTTTCTTCTGGTTCGTTGTGATATTCAGGTTGCTAAGGATTGTGACCTTGAGCATCTTGAGAAAATTTCACCGAAGTATTATTATACCAAAAATATTGCGGTAAATTTTGCTATGCATTTGTTTTCAAACAAATAAATTTATTTGACTTAAATGTTTAGTAACAAATTATACTTTAGAAATAATTCATGTGTTTTTAAGACTCTCTCAAAAAGTTAATAAAAATAAGAGATTATTTCCTTAAAATATATTGAGCCAACCATACACCTTTTATTGCCAAGTTTTATTTGTTGCCATTAACATACCTTTTTTCATTGTCGCTAAGGCGGTAAGTTCTTTTTCTTTTATTTTTTATTGCCATGTGAATTTCGAGTATAGCTCCCCAAGGATAGAGAGAGTTTTTGTGTCACGATTCTAGGGGGTTAATGGGCCATTTTTCGCGCTCATTGACAATGGCAAGGACTGTACTGTCTTTTTAATCTTTTCTTTGGACTTGACCCAACCCAATTAAGAAGTCGTTAATTTATCCATCTGTTAAATGAAAAGCGAACAAGTAGTAGTCAAATAGAAAGAAAAGAAATGCTTTCCCTTCACTCTTGCGGATGTTGCCGTGTTTTAACATCGATAGCATTCCGATTACAAACCTCACCTTCTCCTTCACTCTTTCTCTCTGCTCCTACAAACTATAAATCTCGTTTTGGCACCGCGAACGCTTGTTCTGGTTTCGCTGGCGACTCAGACTCCGATGAAGAGCAAAAATTGAATTTCTCCGGTGTGCGATTGGAGGAGACTGTCGATAGTAGAATCGGATCTGGAAAAGTTAGACTCGATAATTGGATCTCTTCTCGCATCAACGGCATCAGTAGGGCGCGTGTGCAATCAAGTATCAAAGCGGGACTCGTTCATGTCAATGGCCGTGTGGTTGATAAGGTAATCTCAAGGGCGAGTTCATGCATTAGATTCTGAAGCTGCATTAATATAGTACTGCGAGAAATTGCGATTATGTTTATGCGACTATATCGGTTTGTGTGTGCAAGTATGTGTGGTTTCTCCTAAAAGGAATTTCCAAGTTAATTTGCATTTAACTATTTGAACGCTGCTATGAACTTGCTTCTTTCAGTCCTGGAAGATCCCCTGCTTATGCTTCGTTTATTGATGAATGTGAAATGTGCTTTGTGTTTATAATTTAGAAAATATTTCTATTATATAGATAATGCTCACAAATTGGAGGTGTTTCCTTGTTGACCTTGAAACTACGTTTGTAATACTGGCTTTCTGCCTTTCTTTAACATGACAACGTGTAGTTTCGTGAAACTAAGTCTGTAATACTGACCTAAATAAGGATGACAACGAGTAATATTTGAGTATTGTATCATATATAATACACGACCGGGTGGTATTACATGAATAAACAAAAAATAATACTCGTTCTCAAAGTCATATTCGCACGGGTAGCAACTTTAGAGTTTATCCTTCTATCCTATGAATACATGTATCCATACTTGCATTCATTACCTGCCTTTTATTTAAATGAAATGTGCTTTTCTTTTATTGTACCAGATTTTTGACAAACTAATAAAACAAAATGCCATTTAATACTAAAATAAACTGTGAAAGGTCAACAAAACAAATATCATTAATTAAAAATGTTACAACGTGTTGGATTAAAGAATGATCGACTGCCCTTGAAACTAGTGAAGGTGAAATCACAATGACATTAGACAAAACAATTAGTACAACAGGATTAAGTGTTTTAAAATGAGAAGCATACACTCTCTAACAATTGTGATATGTCATCAACTTAATTGTCTTATTGTATAATATTTTTTAATTTTAGTTTAATATATTAAACGATATTCACTTAGGGAGAAAAGACTTGGTTGTTGTTGTTATTATTAAACGATATGTGTAGGTATGGGGAGGGATGATTATTAATTTTGGTGAACTGTTGTGAGGATATTAATTCTTGAATAAGTAATCATGACTTTTATACTGATTTGAAGTAACTTTGATCTGTTTTATCTTTTGGTAGCTTTTAACAGTGTCCACTCTTCCTCTATTAGTTTGTGTTTGAGCTGCATGGATCAGTGACATCTTTTAATTGGTGACGGTTGAGCAGGTTTCTTTCAATGTCAAAGTTGGGGATGAGATCAAGTGCACAATCGCAGAGTTGCAGAAGTTGAGGGCAGTGCCAGAAAATATCCCTTTGGATATAGTTTATGAAGATGATCACGTGCTAGTCATAAATAAACCTGCACACATGGTAATTTTGAGCTTGAATTGTAAAACTCATCTATCTTTTTAACTCGAGTGTTCCGATCATGCGAGAAATGTTCACAAGGCTTTGTTAATGGAATAGCTAATACTGACATTGACATTTTCATTATTTGGCCTCTTACCTAGGTTGTGCATCCAGCACCTGGCAATACATCTGGGACGCTTGTCAATGGCATTCTTCACCATTGCAACCTTCCAAATTTTGAACTTTCTAAAGAGGAAGCTCTTTCAGATAGAGAAGATTCTGATGATGATTTTGTTGGCCACTGCTCTGAGGCAAGTTCTAGTGAACAGTTACATTCTAGACTTTCTGTGGCATCAGTTCGCCCAGGAATTGTACACAGATTGGACAAAGGCACTAGCGGGTTACTCGTTGTTGCAAAGGTATTTCTTGCATCTTCTACCCTACCACTAGTGCCCAACTACAGCAATGAATGGGAATTCATACTTGAAAAGATTGACATCTGATTTCATACCTCTTATTTGTATGCTTTGATGTCAGGATGAACATTCACATATGAAATTGTCAGAACAATTCAAGCAGCGTACCATCAAGAGGGTCTATGTTAGTCTTACTGCTGGGGTACCCACTCCTGTCGCTGGGCGTGTAGAGGTTCCAGTTGGCCGTGATCTTAATAACCGGATTCGCATGACTGCTGTAGCTGGACCAGTTAATTCTAGAAAGGCCCGCCATGCTGCTAGTAGGTGATTTTTGGTCCTTCTACACTTCATTTATATTTAGTTGTTTACTAAATAATGTGAATTATATTATATGCTTCTGGTCATATTTGACTATTGTGAAAATTGGAATGTATCAATTAAAATATTGATATAAATAACTGGATAATTTTAAACGGGTTTATGTACACATAATATGAACCCCTTACATCACATTACGGTAGTTTTACTTTCTTCCATATGGCAGAATGCCCATGAGGTATATTTAAGGTTTCATAACAAGTACCACACTAGGGGCATGTATTCATCTAAAATTTGATTTCTTACCATCTGTCAGGTACAAAGTAATTGAGATACTTGCTGGGGGCAGTTGTTCATTGGTTGAGTGGAAGTTGGAAACTGGACGCACACATCAGGTACTTCATGATACATAACTTTGGAGAAATGGTACATACATGTTACGATTTCATATCTCACTAATGTGTGAATCAGATTTTTGGAGCAATTGAAATGATAGCTTTTCCCTGTTTGGATACAAGCATCTGAAGATTTATTTGCTGATCTACTTCCTTATGCATTTTTTCTTTTAAAAAGATTATGAGAGAATTACATTTTATTTCTCGGATGGTCTCATAAATTCAACATTAATTTACCTTGTTTGAAACCTTATGGTTGGCCAGACAACTGTCAGTGAACTTATAATTAACTGTCTTTTAAGCTGAAGAAAACGAAAAGGAAAGTTTGTTTTGTGGGTAAAGTGGACAGAACATATTACTGGGAGAGGCTGTGTGAGGTAAATTGGAGAAAACAGAGGAGTGGGGGTAAGTCTCGTGTGCTCTTAATGCAGTATGAGGAGACGATAAATATGATTCTTATATTAGGTTATACTGCAATTGAAAATTTGGAGGTAGGGTTTGTAATTTGAATTTATTATGTAAAAAATTATAATACCAGTCCTTAAAACTGATTTTAAATAACTATAACTAGTAAAGTTTTATAAAAAAAAATTTATTATGTTAAAAATATAAAAATAGAATAAATATTTTTTTTATTAAAACTTTCTATTTTCAAGAATTCATTTGATGAAATAAGAAATAATAGAACATGATATTTGAATAAAAATAAGAAACAATAAAAGTGTAATAAATTCTTATTTTATGTTTTTTATATATACTAAAGATAGTAAACTAGATATATTATGCATATAGTATTGTTTATGATGAATTTTTTAGCAAATAAAAAAATTTAAGAATAATTTAAGATTGAATTTTAGATCTTCTTTATAAGCTTTTTATAATGTGTTCTTAATGAAATGGTTCAACTAACATTGTGCAAAGAGCAAAATAAAAATAGAAAGAGTGCCAAAAGAATTGTAATCCTTAAAGTAAAGCAAAAATCAACGTTTTAATAACTTGATCGAGTTCTTTTATCAAAGTGATCTTCCACCAATGTTTTATTTCTTGTACCTTTTGTGAACAATCATCTTTTTCAAAAGTCATGTTTTGAAAATTCATTGAAGTGTCACCTTATTTTGAAATATAGAAATATTTCGATAAAAAGTCATGTTTTTTCCTTGGCACTAATTTAATAAAAAAAAATTATCAAAAAAGTCACTTTATTTTCAACTAAAAATCAATGTTTCTTTTGGTCATCACTTTTTCATAAAACTTCTCAAAAAGTGAGAAAACCTTACCAAGGTCATTATTACAAGATTTGAGTCGAAATACACGTTTGAGCTATAAACAAAGCCATAATCATACATTTTTAACCTTTTGTTTTCTGATTAAAATAGGTGAAATACACTTTCAACAAATTGAGAATTTTACTCCGAGCACAAATCATCCCAAAAAGTGATTTGCCAATAAGTGGCAGCTTGGGGAGATCTGGGAGGTATCACCCCAAAAAATTTAAAATTATACACCATTTTTAGATGGATGGGATAGTTGCCAATAATTTTAAGAAAGAAAACCTCATCACGTGTAATTTTTGAAGAATATTCCACTAGATTTTGGTAATAATTACCTCCCAAAAAAATCAATATTTCTTGTTCTGCAGATCCGTGCGCATGCTAGGTATTTGGGGGTTCCTCTGCTTGGTGATGAGGTGTACGGAGGGACGAAAAGCATGGTCTTGTCACTGCTACGACCTCGAACAACCCTGAGTTCGCATAGCAAAATTGTGAAAATGATTTCTAGGCTAGATAGGCCTTGCCTTCATGCTTTGACTCTTGGGTGAGAGGATAACAGCCTACTTGTTAAACCTTGGTTCTCTTCTAAATGCATAATTCATGAAACTTGATAAGGTTTTGCCTATTGTTTGATAGGTTTCAGCATCCCCATACAGGGGAGCAGGTTCACTTTTCATGCGAACCCCCTGCAGACTTCGACGAAATTTTGAGCCAGCTACGGGAAATTGGTAGTGAGAAGGTTTCTTTTTCCAACCGTTCGAATTTATGACGAGGGAGTGATATTCATATTTAGTTAGCAGGTTTCGATTTCTTTTCAAATTAATTCGCTATGCATCTTTTTTCCATACCTATTATCAAATAAAGTAAAATGTTAACATTTGAGGGTTGATTTTAATTATAAAAGTATTTATTATTAATACAATAAATACTTTTTTTTAATAAAATCTTACTATTTTTAGATATATAATATTATTCCTTGCCAATTTGTTTAAATAAAAATCTATATCTATTCATCTATACATTTTACAAATATGGAAGTTCCACGGGACTACCTGTAGCACTGTGCTGCCATTGTTCATCTATACAATTTCTTAATTTGCATTTTATCTGATTTTTCTTTTTCGCATTATTTTTTAAAAACAATGACATATGTAGAAAAAATAAAATAATAATAATAACTTTTATGTTGATTACAATTTTGATCAATACAATCGGAGTATTGTTTTTAAAATTAGATTGCGGATTCAATCAGTAAAAGCATTAGTTCATATTTCATTGATTTATAGTTAAACCAAGGATGAACGGGTGATAATTAATTATATATTTTTAATATAATATAACAGTAATAAATTAATATAAAGTTATATAAAATTTAATTAAATTTCAAATTAACAGAGTTATATTATATGTCCTATAAGATAAAAAATATAATAATAATAATAATAATCTATAAATAGATCTCATATACAAATCTTTATTTATTTTTTAAAAATTGTTTCAAAATTAAAATATTTTAAAAAATAAAAGAGAGAAAAGTGGTTTTTTTTTTTTCTCTTCTAAAACGACCAATTTAAGCTGGTTCTTGACCGGGGTTTTACTGTCCCAATTTCATGGGTAGTCTAGACCGATGACCAAATCAATTTTCAGTGTAATCGGTTGAACTAGCTAGTCTAACTATACAAAGAAAACTTTCTTCAGTTTGGTGTATTTTTAATATTATTTATAGATGTTATATTAAAACATTCTATACTATTCTAACAAGGTCCAGAAAAGAACTTCATACTTTTCAGGTGTAAGCAATATAATCTAATTTTGGGTCATAGCCTTTTGAAATGAAAAAAAGGGCAACCTTTAGACCAAAAGACAAATTTTTATCAATATTGAGCATTAGGAATATAAAAGCCTGAAAAACACCAATCAAAGTAATGGCTGTTCTGTTACCCCGCTCCTGTCTTAATCGTTTTACAAATTTTGGTTCGCAGCTCGGGTGAAAAAATAAAAGAAAAGTTTGCTTGCCGTGTCGACCATTTCACATTATAAAACCCTTGGTTAGCCATTCCATCATTTGGTCCAAATATTAATATTTTACTATGGAGTTTTACTGTAAAATTTTTAGTTGACATAACTGCACATTCATTTCGATTGAAAATTGTTTGAACTACCAATTTCCATTTTGTAGCATAATCGGATACTTTAAAAGAGACAAGCTAAAATTAATTCAGTAATGGCTCTCTATACAAGTAATGATATGGCGCGTAGAAGAGTATACTTTGGTCTGAGGGTGTTTACATTGTATACTTAAGGATTTCAAAATATTGATTTTGAAATCCTTAAGATACGTAGTTGCCATCATATTTTGAATTTTTGACATCATATTTACTTTTTAAAAGTAAGTAAATAAGCAACTTACTTTTAAAAATATTTACACCCAGTTTAGGTTACCGTTTACCTATTCGAATTAATCCTTAAAATATATGATTAATTTTGAGGCTTTATAATTAAATTCAAGAATAAAATTGTTGATGCTACGTCCAACTGTCCCTATTTAATCTATGAACAAATTTTCTGAAACTTCTATTTCCACGCCTTTTAAAACTGTATCACTTTTATTAAAAATAAACATGTTCCAGGATTAGAAATGCTAAGCGGATGGAATGTTACGTAAATATAAAATAGTGTAGCAAAACTATCGCAATAGTTTGAATAAACAATCAATTTCATTTCATTTATTAGAAATTCTATAAAATATAAATAAAATAAATTTTTTCCTTTTCTTCATTAATTTCATTTTATTCCATTTTTTTTCTCGAATTTTTTAACAACAAAACAATATCATTTCATTTCCCTCATGTTTCGTCCTGGCCAAAAATTTTAGATTTAATTCTTCTAAAATAAGAAATTTACTATAAATATCATGCATGTATACATTTAATCACAATAATAGCCATTAAGACACTAGTTAAAGTATTAAAAATAGAATAATTTAAAACAAATGTTATTTATGCACCTCTTGATGATTTTCAACGCATTTCAACGTGATTTTTAATAAAAATTATATATATATATATATTTATTTATTTATTTTTTTTTATTTTTTTATTTTTTTTTTGCTATGCCCCTAAAAAAATTGGCATTTGTAATATCGATCAATGACTAATCAAGTTTATCAGGGGATAAATGAAGATTATCCACTAGAGAAAAAAATTTTTGGTCTGTCCAATGGTTGAAGTCTCCTACTATCAGCCCATGATATTGGGTGATTGCTTATCAAAACCGAAACGAATTTGTACAATATCTCCTTTATAATCCCTCAATTTTTGAGATGATATCTTTCCAGGTTGCCCTCTTTACACTTATTTTCAGTTGCTGAGACTGATAAGAATCAAAATGGAATGGCTGAAGCTCATTATCTAACCCGTTGCCTTAAGCCTAACCCTACCTTTATTTTCTCATGCAAATAAACCAAAAGTGAAATCCAGGGAACCAAAGGGCATAAAAAACAGAAAAGGATTGATAACAGCAAGACACCCTACGATTTAATCATACTTAAAATAATATCAACTTTAAAAAATAAATTCCATAATAAAAATGAAAGTAAGGGAATATGCTTAAATAAATGCTATAACTTTAAAACATCATAAATTTAATTTTAATCATTGTTATAAATCACACGGTCTTATTAGCAAATGGCATTTACAACAATAATAATAATGACTGAAAGACACTTTTCAAAGGAAGAAACAACACATGATTTATGATAAAAAAAAAATACACCAAGAACGTAGGAAAAAAGAGGATTTTGCACAAACTAAATTTGATTACTTCTCCAAATGTGTTTTACTTTCTTTTGTGAAACATAGCGCATTCTCAAAAAGTTAATTATGATCAATATACTAGCCTTTCAGTATGTTAAATTACAAATGTATCTCTACCTGTACTCTAACACATCTTTTCCGAGTAAGCCTCTTTCCTAAAGACATAAAAACTCTATAAGACCAACAGATATATCAATTCGGATCATTACCTGAAGGTACTCCTTTTTCCCATGGCAATGCCAAATTAACTATCCATTAGCAAGGGAAGCCGATGTGTTTATTCAACATATGAAGAAAATGCTGGCATACCTGAGCAATGGAAAACATCACTAAGTAGCATAAGGTGTGAATAGGAATGCATGGAACCTGTGTTTCTTCAATTCAAGATGCAATGAAATACAAACCATGTACCACATTAATCCTGTAAATATAAAACCATCAGGTGCTCAATATATCTGACGTAAATATGTTAACTGAGTAGGTTCAATGGTCCACCAATCACAGTAAGGTGCTCCCGTGGCTAGTGTGTGACACATTCGTATATATGATGATGTGAGGCATATGCTTACAATAAAAGGATAGTAAAGTTTTTAGTGAAACAAAACAGGGCACTTCAGATTAATCACAGCAACAGAAAACCAATAAAATGGTCACTTCAAAATATTATTTTTCAAACTAATACATTGAAATTTTAATTTTGGATAACAAAAGAAAATTTCATTAATAACAGAAATGCGTACTAAGATATTTGACATGAATTCAAACTTAGCTGGCAATGGAAATTTTACAAATGAATTTCTCTTTGAATTTTTCATCTTTAAATTATTTACCCCTATTTTAACAGAACAAGAGGTTTGTCCTTAGTCTCTAAAAGTACCTGCAAAGTTGATGGCCTAAACCTTGTACTCATGAAGATGCATCCACTTTGTTGAAGACCATTTATTTCCTCTAATTACTGGGCAACCACCTGCAAGCAAAGATAAATTAATTAACTTTAGTAATCAAGGATTTCTTGGAACCAAACGAAATTGAATATAAAATAAAATGTCAGGAGGCTTTTAATTTCCAGCGGTAAGGAAAAAGGATGGAATGACCTGGCAAGAATATTCTCAACATATGGTCCACACTCCATACTTATTATAATTTTCCCAGAGGGCTAAATAGAGCAAGCATGCAGCGGATAACAGAAGCAGTAAATATATGGACTAAATGTAGAAAGATGGCTCTTGATTAAATGCGGTAAAAAAGGATAAATGTGAACTTGACATGTTATAGTGACAAAGTCTGCAATTACATCCGGTAACAATTTTGAACCGTTTCTAACCATGTAAACTAGATGGATCAAGAGTAGCATCTGGCCTCATGCTCCAAAATAGCAGCGCATCACCCCTTTTTGGTTTCACAGATAGACCCTTTCTTCCACATTCAGATAAATCATTCCACCATGACACAGAACTAAAATTTGCCTTGGCAGCAGGAAATATAGTCTCACCACCTTCTTCAACATCTGAACTGCATAAGTAGCAGAAAAAAAAATGAAGGGAAACATAAGGTTTCTACCCAAAAAACGTTGGAAAGCACAATGCAAGACCATAATTTGGAAAGAGAATGAGAGCTTACAGGTACATAAGAACTGTAGCAATACGTTGGCCTCCATTCTTAGTGTTGAACTCATCAAGGAAGTAATCATAGTGAGGCTCATATTTTTGCCCTACTTCATAGTGAAGAATCTGAAGTCCTTCTCCATTCTCTGAATATTTTTAAGTTAATTGAAAGTAAATGAGTACAAATTTTGAGCACTCAAGCATACCCATGGATAGGAAGTGCTATTAGAAAACAGAGAATATGTTGACAAATACAAAGTATTGAAAGCAACTTAGGAATTGAAGCATAATGTATCCATAAAAACTAGCCATGGGGTTCTGCAGAATCCTGTGTTCTAACCCCAACAGGACCACTTGCATTTTCCATTCCCTTCAAGGACCTCCCACAAGTCATAGATCTCTGATTGTAGCCAAAAATAAATGTGCTAATACAGGCCAGGAATCAGTTTCTCAGAGCACTTGCATTAATTTAAATAATAAATTTTATTATGAACTGGCTCATGACCATGTAAGAAGAATACCAGCAATTTCTAACATTTTAAAGTACTCTGTTTCTCTCTATCTCCTATGAACTGATCAATTGCCTTCTGGTACAATATCATCATGCTATTCTTTAAAATTTTATTTTATTGCTATAGCCTATAATAATATATGGAGCTGAAAACAGTTATAATCTGTTATGAAGCTAGAAATCGAGTATAAGAATCTGGAGAGAGAGATGAAGATTACAACAAAGAGGAGAGAATTCTCCTCTAAGGGTTTCCCCTTTCTACAACTTAGTTCCAAAATGCTAACAAATCTGAATACATTTCCTCCTATCACAGGTCACTTACTCGTTTACTTTTTAAGGAAAGTCCGTCTCCCTCCAATTATATCTAATTAATTCTATAACTGTTTGTAACTAACTCTATAACTTCCTGACTTCACGAGTCCTATCAAAATCCATCCTCCCAACCTTAACCCTCATTCTGAATAGGGAAATGCAGGCAATAGGTCCATGGGCCAACACGTCAGTTAACATGAAAGTTCGTCTTAAGTATGATTTTTAGGTATTATGTTATATGCAAATCTTTTGAAGTAATTTAATAAAAAATTATGGTTCTGCTTAATGTTAAATGCAAGCGATTCATATATATACCTTTTGTGGCACTGTTGAACATATCAAACTAATTAAAATATCAGATAAAAGGAAAGAGATACAGTTCATACCTACAGGTATGAAGGTAAAGTCAGCAATTCTTTTTTCTATATTTTGGACAATTTTGTCCCTTCCTCTCTTCAGAAACATTCCTGAACTAGTTCGAACCCTACAAGAAGGAGATATCTAGAATAATGCATTGCCAATATTCTCATAAAAAGTATATGAACAAAAATGCAATCAACAATTATTGAATCCTTTACAACAAAATAATACAAAGTCAAACCTGCTTTCTGTACTCTTTCCAGTCTTGCTATCAACAACACTTGATTTTACCATATAAGGCTTGGCAAGTTCAATCAAGTATTCACATTCTTCTTTGGACTGTTCCAAAAATAGGCAGAATCAATATTTCATACAAATCCTCCTAATTACTAAATAAAGAAAATATTAAATATATTTTGTCTTCAAGATAATAAATACATGTATTTTTTCATTTAATACTTACTTTATAAATTAATAGGAGGATTATTAGAAAGAGTAGGAGGAGGATATAGCAAAGTTTGTTCCACCTATGAACACATGAATTTTCTGTTATCATAAATTATCCACAAGAACCTCTATCTTAATATAATTGAGTCTTCCCGGAGCCTAGTCTCTTGCTTACAGAAGTTTCGAGTGCAATTCTACGATTTTCCTTGCCACAGACGCAGCATTAGAGATGCATAACTCTATTCTATACTTGAACAACTTAATCATACATTAATGGAACAAAATATGCCCGATCTCAACGGTTCAACAAAATTTCACGAGCCAAGAACACCGTGTCGCATCAAACAAAAGTTTAAAATACTCGCAGAAACTAACTTCTAACAATCTCCAACAAAATTTGTAAAAAAAATAATAAATGAATAAATAAACGAGGAGAAGCAGATCCATAAGCAGATGACGAAAACTGACCAGGAAATTGTGATAGACGAAAGCTCTCGGCTCCCAGGAGAGAATTTCCGTCCACTGTTCCTGCTTTTCTACCAAACTCTCACCACTTCCCAAAGCAATAATCATGAAAGATTAAACAAATTTGCACGCAAATCGAAATCAAACAGAACAGAGTAAATGTATATCATAGCACCTTTGAGAGGTCTTGCGCCTGAAGGCACTGAGATCCGTGGTTGGAGAATCGTCATCGGTAGTTGGAAGATAAATGATCCCGAGAGCAAGGAGCACGACGAGGATAAGTGTGAGCAAGAGAAGCATCCACAAAACCAGCGTGAACATCGACCATCTCTTCCCCTGTGCCCGTGCGTGCGAATGCTTTCCTTTCGCCATATGCTTGTTGCTTGAAAGATCGATGAATTGAATTCGCTCCAAAACCCTAAACGATTAACCAACGATTTACCCAGTCGGAGTTAAGTTAAACAAACAAGTCCTCAGAATCATGTTGTCACGACTTCATTGACTCCAGTGCCTACTTCTACTTAATAAAATATTTCCCGGGGCTAATATCACGGCACCTTCTGTTTTATTTGTTTTGTAAATAAATTTAAAATATAAAATCAGGATGCAGTAGCGCTGTGCCGTTGTCGCCTCGTGGTTGTGCATACTGTAGTACCAGTAACGTGCTTTTCTAATAAAAGTACAGTAACATTTTTTACTTTAATTTAAAAAGTGGAATGTTACGGTGTTCTTTTCTTTCAGCTGTCCCAAAAAACAATAGAAAAGAGTAAGGAGATTTGTGGGTGTTGAAGAATGTGCTGGAACGTTATGTACTTTAGTTTTCTATATGTTCCTATATATTTTCTTAATTCAATTAAAATACATATATTTATTATTTTAAAAATATTTTCATTAAAAAATAAAAGGTAGAAATACATAGCATTATTCTTAGAGGTAGAGCTCGTATCTTGTAAGACACCTGCCTTTGCTTTTGACTTTGACCTTCCTGACACAGACCACGCCCATGGTATGCAGCCTGAGGCTAAAAAGAATAAATTCTAATGATTAATAAAATAAATAAAGTTTCGAAATATTAATTTATGCATAAATAAAAAAAATTACATCTTTATAAAACTTTTAGAGTGACTAATTGAAAAATTTATAATTTTTTTTCAAGACCATGATAATAAATAAATTATTTTCAGTAAACGTGAATAACAAAATATATTTTATATTTTTTTATAAATTTATTCATAATAATTTTACGAACATTGAAAAAAGAGTATACTAAAAATTACCTGAATATTTATTTATTAAGAAAATATATATTTTTAAAATATTGCAAAAGTTTTTCTTTCTTACTTTCTTTTTGGTGGACAAGCTTCCCTTTCGTTTTCATAAAGTAACTTCCGTTCTTTATGGAAGCCCAATATGCATTTGTATCGGCCCTGGTCCACAATTACATTCTTCTCCCTAAGTTAACAAACGGCCCGCGTTAACAAAAAAACGAGCGGTACATCAGTAATCCGGCGGGGCCAGTGTATTGGCATTCTGATTCGCCGCCGTTGTCAATAACCAAAGTCACGTTCAGACACGAAGTGAGCTCTGCACCACGGCGTTGCTGAACTGAAGCCCGAGTGATTCCCTTGAACCTTGCATTACCGAACAGCACCATCCATGGCCTTCAGCATATCAAGAGCACGCTTGCGCCGCACTCTCTCACCCCTCTTACCCCGTACTTGCAGACCATATTGTTCTTCTTCAGCCTCAGTTCCCGAACCTCCTCTTCAACACGATACAAGCGAGACTTCCCAAACCAGTGAAAGCATTAATAATCCCACTCCCGAAGAAACCCTCATAGTCGACGAATTCCATGCCGCGATTAAAGACCACTACTGCAGAAACCCCATTTCTAACCCTAACGCCCCTCCCCCCTCTCCCAACCTAACTATACCCGATCTCTCCTTCGATCTTTCTAGAATCTCCGCCACCCACGCGCTTTCTCCTTCCATCGCGCGTCGAGTCATCGAGAAATGCGGCGGTGTCCGTCACGGCATCCCTTTCCTCCAATCGCTGGCGTTCTTCAACTGGGCCACAGCCCTCGACGGTTTCCCCTCTTCTCCTGAACCCTACAACGAAATGCTCGACCTCGCCGGAAAACTTAGGCATTTCGACTTAGCGTGGCACTTGATCGATTCGATGAAAGCTCGCGGCGTTGAAATAACCGTTGAGACGTTCTCTGTTCTCATCCGAAGATACGTGAGGGCCGGATTGGCTGCGGAGGCGGTGCACGCTTTTAATCGTATGGAGGACTATGGTTGCACGCCTGATAAGGTTGCATTTTCAATTGTGATTAGTAGTTTATGTAGGAAGAGAAGAGCAAGTGAAGCACAATCGTTTTTTGATAGTCTTAAGAATAGGTTTGAGCCTGATGTTGTGGTGTACACTAGCTTAGTTCATGGGTGGTGCCGCGCCGGTGATATATCGAAGGCTGAGGAGGTGTTCAGGGACATGAAGATGGCTGGAATCAAGCCTAATGTTTATTCTTATAGCATTGTAATTGACTCGTTGTGCCGGTGCGGACAAATCACTCGTGCGCATGATGTTTTCTCAGAGATGATTGATGCAGGTTGTGATCCTAATGCTGTTACTTTTAATAGTTTGATGCGGGTTCATGTCAAGGCTGGACGGACTGAGAAGGTCTTGCAGGTTTACAATCAAATGAAGAGGCTCGGTTGTCCTGCTGATACAATTAGCTATAATTTCATAATAGAGAGTCATTGTAGAGATGAAAATCTTGATGAAGCTGTGAAGGCTCTCAATTTAATGGTTAAGAAAGGGGTTTCCCCTAATGCGTCCACTTTCAATTCGATTTTTGGGTGCATTGCTAAGTTACACGATGTAAATGGTGCGCATCGGATGTATGCTAAAATGAAGGAACTGAAGTGTCAGCCCAACACGTTGACTTATAATATATTGATGAGAATGTTTGCTGCCTCAAAATCTACAGATATGGTTCTGAAAATGAAGAAGGAAATGGATGAGAATCAAGTTGAACCTAATGTGAATACTTACCGGATTTTGATTTTGATGTTTTGTGAAATGAAACACTGGAACAACGCCTACAAGCTAATGAAGGAGATGATTGAGGAAAAATGCCTAAAACCAAATCTATCGGTTTATGAAATGGTCTTAGAGCAGCTGAGGAAGGCTGGACAGTTGAAAAAGCACGAAGAATTGGTGGATAAGATGGTTGCCAGGGGATTTATCACTCGCCCTTTGTAGAAATACCTTCATCATTCAAATGTGTGGGCTAAATAAGACAACTTCCAATGTGTCATTTACATCATTCACGTGTCATTTTTTTTTAAATTTAGAGGCTCTAATTCATATTTATGTCCTGGTGTAGAATGTTTGGTTTAGTGGGTTAAGATCTTGGATGGAGTTCTTTTCAATTTGATTAACATGAATCCTATGATGGTTAATTTAGTTTATGGGAGACATTTTATGTTCATTAATGAAAAGGCGCATAGGTCCTGTTCATGTTACTGGACAGGGTATTCAATTGAGTACTTATTATCTAATTGCAAGTTTGTCACACTTGTAAGGTGTGAAGTCAATATGGGGTTGTATAAAAAAAAAAAGGTCAATCTTGGGCATTCATAACTGAGACTGAGACAGAGTCTGAAGGTTTCAAATTTCTTTCTTGACTCATCATTATAACTAAAACTACTGAGGCCATTTATTTTTTCTCAACCGCTAAATTTTGCTTTAGAAGTCATGGACTGGTTCGGCTAAAAGAAACAGTACATGGTATGGTATGCACGTTATCTGATGCCAAATTGGATAAGTTCTGTGCCATAATAATGCATTATGCATCACCTGATCATTATTTTGAGTAAGTTATGATTAGGGTCCTGTCAATTCGTTTAGTGTCTTGTTTCTTCTCAGCAGAGTTTGGGTTCGTGCAGCCGAAAGATTTTGGTTTGTTTAGAAAGAAGAGGGAACCACCTTTTTTTTTTATCTACATAAAGCAATCTAGATCGAGTTAGCGAACAACATTTGCCATAAGAGTCAACAACACAAAACTCAGAAACCCATCAGGCAGCAATCAAATATTTATATTATTGGCAGATTCTTTTTCTTTTTCGTTGAAAATATGATTTTGCAGTTACTTGTCACAGACTCGTTATTCACACTGTTCCAGGATAAAGTTCCACGAACGACGTGGATATCAATTATTCACACGTGGAGATAAGAATGTTCAAATTCACCTTATATGATTTGCTGATTTACAAGGATATGCACGTGCTCAATTAGCTGTCATTGTATAAAGTGTAAAATCTTATCACAGTAGAGAAAATGAGAACTCAAAGCCTGTAGGTGGACGCGAACAAGACAAGGAAATCTGTAACTCATTTTGATTTGGGATTTTTATTTTTTTTTTCTACGACCACTGTTGTCATTTACTCGTTAAACCTCCGATTAATTTGGGTTGAGCTGGGATAGGATCACTACATGTAACAAACCCCAGCCAGAAATTTATTCGGAATTGAAATGCCCAGTTAAATTAAAAAGAATTCCTTGACTAAAAAAATTAAAATTAAAAAAATCTCCGTCAATTGAACTATGCACTCAGTAAATCAGATTTTAGTACATATAAAGTCTACGTGTATTACATTAAGGAATATCAATAAAGAAAATTCTAAATGAATAAAAGCATATCTCCTCACATTAAAATAATACAATTTCGCTACAAGTCACCCTTATTAAAACAGGATTATTCCTTTCTTTTTGTTTTGAAAAAATGTGACTTCATTGTTCCTACTAGAGCGCCAAGCTACAATACTATTTTTGTGGTATTGAAGTGTTGTTTAGCTACATTAGAAAAATGTATTTATTAACGCAATTCAGAATCGATACAAAATAAGTTCTCAGATGAACCCCAAATAAATGAAGTTGAAGATAAAGCCTACCTTTTGCCAAGAGATTTGTTCTGACCTTATTTATATCGGTTGTTTAAACTAAACTAAATAATAACTGATATATCATTATTTTAAAATAAAAAATTGTATGACAAAGATTTTTGTAATTATATTCTAAAAATGATAATGCATCATTTATTGATTAATTAGCTTACTTAGGTTATGCATTTTATATACCAAGTGACAGCCTGTGATTCAAGTACGGTGAACGTGATATTTGACAGCCAGACATACAATGTATGTGTACTTGGTACAAATGTTCTTTTCTTCAATCTTGGACATGTAGCTGAAGTGCGACTGAGTTTAGTGTGTGACAAAACTCTAGTGCAGCAGTTAAAATAATATTGGCTGAAAAACGAAATAATGCCCTAGTTGAATGAGTCTGTTTTAATTTGACTTTTCGTACGACGTAAGAATTGAAAATTCATTAAAAACACACCACGTTCAACATTAAGTATCACTTAGAGTAATTATTCTGGTGCGAAATAATCTCAAAACACATAATGCCATTCTAACCATAATTTAAATCACCAAAAAGGTCGTAGTAAAACAGTAGAAGATAATTTCGCATATAACATTAATTATTAGTTTGTTGTTTTTATCGATATATTTATTTCATAAGCATTTAAATTTTTTTATTATAATATATTTTAAAGTATGCATAAAAAGTTATTATAATAAATTTTTTAACAATATATTTTTTAACTTTAACTACATATTTTAAACTATGCATAAAAAGTTTAAACGCGTTTCAAGTTTCAACAACCAATAATTTGAAATCTGATTTCGAACAATTTTATAATAAAATCCACGTTTATGTAGTGACTCTAGTTGTCCTATTTTACTTGAACATTGTCTTCTTCTATCTTATTTTATAATTTAAAAACCACACGCCGCGTTCAGTGATTAGATCAAAACTTAACAAGTCAGAAATAGGCGAAATCAATTGCCCAAACGACACCACAAAATTTACTCCGCAAATTGGAACAGATCTATAAAATTTCATTTTGTTGTACACTTCTCTATATCTCCACTAAGTGAAAAAAAAATTAAAAGATTAATGAAGCAAAAATATTTTAGTAAACTACAGTTACATTTTTAAAATTAAGAGTATTCAAAAACTTCTTAACCTTGTACATTATCTTAAAATGAACAATTATTTTAAAACGTAAGAAATATAAAACCATGTTGGCGTTCTTACAATTTTTATATAATTAGATAAAAATTTCTCATTCATAAATAAATTAAAAAAACATTTTTGTTAAACCATAAAAGCCTATTTCTTACTCTCAAATTGACGACAAAACGACCCCCTGCTACATTAACTGCAACCTGTTTTTTTCCAATTATGACCCAAAAGAATTCCACAAGCTGTTTCGCATTCACAATAAATAATTGTAGTTATCTTGCACCTTAAAAATATTAATAATAATGGTAGTTATTACTATGTGACTTACGTTTATTGGCCGAAGCCAGTAACCTTTTCTTTTTAAGGCCAAGGCACGCAACGTTTTTATTTGACCAAACCCTTTCTCCGTTTCCCACCTTTCTTGACAAAATCAATCATTTAATAACACCAATAGCATAACCTTTCATAAGAGGTACTAGTTCCACCCTTAAACCTTCCTCAACAATCCAAGATATATATAGCGAGTCCACCCCATTATAACTACATAATATCCAAATTCCAACCCTTTATCTTTCACAACTCGCTTGCGTCATGGAGAAACAGCATAAGCTGAAGAACAAACTCTTGAAGGCACTACCAAAAGCAGTGGCAGCAGTCACTGTGACGTTTCAAAACCCTCCATTCAGCCCTGGCAGGGATAACAAATCACGACCAGAGAACACAATCAAGTGGCTCAGACCACATGGCGGCAAGGGATTTTCAGGCCCTATTGTATCCATGATTCCTGACGAAGCTAGAAGAAAGTCTCATGATAGAGGAACCAATGGCATTGATGAAATTTATTATCAAGAACCCACTTCACCAAAAATCTCCTGCATGGGTCAGATCAAGCACAAGAAGAAACATATGAAAAAAGCAAGGGCCATGAGCATGTCCATCCCAAAAGAGACGAAGAAGGTTGCCAACAATACCAAAGACAGAGAGGTAAAGAAGCGCGTGTCCACGTTTCAAAGGATGTTGTTCCATGGAGCGAAGCCGAAATCTGAGGGGAGAAAATCTGATACTTCTGCGCCTCATCAGTATAGTAAGGATGCACCGCACGTGAGTCAGATGAGGCGGTTTTCAAGTGGACGTGAAGCTTTTGCTAATTTTGATTGGAAGGTGGCGCCAGAAAAAGAGGAAAATGATTACTATTCGGATGAAGATAGAGTGGAGAGTGATACTGAAGAGGAAGAGGTTATGATCCCTTTCTCTGCACCAATTTTGGTTGGTGGTGGTGGTGATGTTTGTCATGGGGGTGTGGTTAATTTGAAGCCACGAAAAGAGATTAATCTATGGAAGAGAAGAACCATGGCTCCACCAAGGCCTCTTCAATTGGATCCAATAATTGTTTGAGCAAATTGATTATTTGTTCATTGCAATGAAAATTTGTTCGTTAGATTTTTTTTAATGGTTTTGTCTTGGTTTTGAAACATGTTCTGTGCAGAACTACAGCTACATTTTAATTAGGTACGGCAAACAAATGTAATTGGCCACATGGCGTGATAGGCATGTACGTTATGTTATGTGTAAAATATATGGCATCAAAATTACGATCTGTATCCAAGTTCAAACAAAAGTTGATGTATAAATGACATTCAGGAAATTATCTCTCTCTCCCTTCTTTGAACTTGGAAGATCCAACGTGCCATCAACAGTTGCAGATTTGGTCGAATTAGGTAACTGATTTAGATGCAACAAGGATATGTGGTTGGTCTACATTGACACGTACAAAGCCCGTTTATTTTGTTTTGTTTACAACTCTATGGGCCTGGAAAGGTCATATTTTGTTTTAAAATGTGTGGACATGAAAAGATTCTTTTAAAATTGCTTTTCTGCATTGGAAACTTTGCCTATAAAAAATTACTCACTAATTATAAGAGATTTAGATGTGGTATGACTGGTTTTCTAACTTGCTCTAGGTGTGGGGAAGGTCTTGAAACTATTATGCATATCTTGAGAGATTGCTTCTATGCTCAAAAACTTTGGTATTATTTTATTTTATCTAATCAATGGGTTTAATTTCTTAGTAAAGATTTGTATGATTGGATTTTGTCAATTTTTTCATGTATTTCTATTATGAATTTTCAGAACTAGAATATGTTGTTCGCTGTCACTGTCCAAACTTCTGGAATGATAGAAATGAATTTATATTCTAGAACTTCGTTGTTCCTCTTAACAATTTAGCTTAAAAAAATATTTACGATACTGATTTTTTCTTTTGTTGCTGCAATGACGAAGCCAAATCTTTATCTAAGTTAGCCTTTGATTATGGTAAAGTGATATGGGTTCATCCTCCTTTAGACTAACTGAAATTAAATGTTGATGGAGTTGTATCTAAAGGCAATAGGGCTATTGCTTGTGGGGGCTTGCTTCGTGATAATTGTGATAGATTCATTTCAAGTTTTTATAGTAGCATGGAGTTTTGTTCTCCTAATGCAACTGAGCTATGGGGCATTCTTCAAGGTATTCAGCTGGTGATTAATCATAAGGTGGCAATCATTTGAATAGAAAGTGATTCTAAAAAGGCTATTAGCCTTATCTTGAATGTCTAACAACTTTCTCACCTTTTGTTTCATTTAATTTGGAATATTATAAAAGTTTTAAAGTCTATTAAATTTATTCATGTATACAAAGAGGCTAATCATTGTGTTGATTGCCTAGCTAAGATAGGACTTAATTTATCTCCTATATCTCATTTTGATACTCTTCCATCTTCTTGTCCCTTTTTCAAGTATGGATGCTAACAGCTTGTGATTTGTTTATTTGTTTTGGGTTTTTTAACCCTTTCTTATAAAAAAAAAAAAACCCTTTTATTTTAATCTTTTTAAAAGAAAATTTGCTTTACTTTTAAAATTTTTCAGTTAGTTTGCTTAAGCTTTTGAAAAAAAAATTATGATTATTTTGAAAAGTTATTTTGAATAGATTTTAGAAAAATTAAAATCACAATTACTTTTTAAAATAAAAGTGTTTCATATAATTATAGACAAACAAAAGAAATTTTTTTATACATTTTTTAAATCAGTTTCTTAAAACTTAAGCAAGTGGTCGATAATTTCAGCTTTTAAATGTTATTTAAAATAGTATCTCCAAAAATGCTAAAATAAGATTATTTTTTTTATAAACTAAATTAAATAATTAAAAAAATTGTGAAGTAGATTAAAAAAAACATTTTTATATAAAATAGACTTATGATGGGTTCATAATATATTTAAAAAATTATTTTTAACAATTTTTAAGAGATAATTTTATTTTTTATGTTATACTTAAGTATTAAATTTAAGCTATGATTAATTTTTCTATAAAAATTAACTCCTATTAAAACAGGATTCACACGCACACATATATATTATAGCGTAATCGTGGATTTAAAAGTGCGTTAAAACATGCATTTCTAACACTTTAATTAACTAGACCGGACATCTACCTGTGAAACTCGAAAATGAAAGATTCCCTATAATATTCAATGCTAATAAAAATGGTATTTTTCTTGAGTCTTAAAGCACCAAGCAAAGGTTTGGTACACATTTGTGAAAGATTGTTTTTCAAAATATAATCGTTTTTTATTGTCAAATATATATTTTTTAGAAATTAAATTATAAAAACCACCGAATGAAGCTTTTTTTTTGTTTTTGTTTTTTTGTCGTGATGAATTAAGCTCTTTCCGGCGACCCGTTTCACCAAAAGGAACAAGTAAACTGCTTGTATTTCATTTTTAATAATTATATTGTTTCACCACTTCAACAATACATTGAAAAGAAAAAGTTTTTTTTTTTGTCATAAAAAAAGTTTGTTTCATTTAAATGGGCTTGTATGACTTGCCGCTGTGAAACGCAATCGGCCCATCTCGGGGCATGGCTCAGAATATTTTGAAGTCTAATATGTGCATGACAAAAAAAAAGGGAAATGTTTGTGATTTACATTTATTTTATTGTAGTCGATTGAACATTTAAATAAAACTGTATATTAATTTAATGTGATATTTTTAATATAATTAAAAAATCAAATAATTAATTGTGAATATATGTTACTATATTTAAAAGGTTACTATTTCTAAGGCAAAGTTTATTTATTATATAGAAACATAAAAGGCAGTTTATGACTACTTTAAGGTTAAATTTCTATTTAAAATAAGTATTTTTATGCAATTACATATTTTTTTCTGTAAAATCCATCAAAAAGGGAAGTAATTACTATTTTTATTTTAGTTTAATTTAAAACAAATAAATAATAGCAAGTATATATTTTTGTTATGGCGTATTATTATACTTGAAAAGCCGTGGCCTCTAATATTAAATTTTATACGTATCATGTATAAATTAATTTAACAATTTATGAATTAAATTTAATTAAATATTTCAAAAAAAAAATTTATAATAGAATAATTGGCTGGGTAAATATAAATCTTACGAATGAAGAGTTTTAAACTAATTATTTCATATAAATCTAGACTAATGAGTTGAATATGATCTATATGCATTGAGATTTTAAGTTTTTATATCGTCCTGTTTTACGCATAGGAGAAGTATAAACGATTATAATTAATGATAAATAATGTCTTTCAGTCTTACATGGTTAAAACCTGGAAAGCAACACGTAACTGGTAAAAAGAGTGTGAAAAACTATACTTTCTTACATATTCCGCCCACAGTAACTGTGGCTGATTGTTTTGTTTGAAATGGTGTTTTGGGAGCCGCAAAGCCATGTTTAGGATTCCAAAGTGTAAAACCAACATGTATTAATTGGAATGAAAGAAGCTGACCGGTTAAAGAATTATTATTTTTTAAAAAATAAATATAATAAATGTATCATTTTTTTTATGCAGATAAACACAATGTTCAATAAAAATTTGTTCACTTCTAATGCTATACTGGTTTAAAAGGTTAACTGGAAGAATATATATTGTGACTCTTGTATGTCTATTATTATTTCTATTTTAAATAATATATAAAATATTCTTACTATATTAAGAGAAAAGAAGACATTTTAAATAAAAAACCACTAAAATGAGTTTGATAATACTGATCGTATGAAAGACTACTCTATCTTACACTGGATAAAAGAATAATTTTTGAAACAAAAAGTACCACAAAAGGGTAGTATTAAATCACTTTTAAAATAAAAAAGTTAACCATAAATAATTTTTATTTTATAAAAATAAATCGACCGGCTAAAACCGAAGCTTTGAAGCTGCGAAAGAGGATTGCGTTTGGGCGGTCCAGGAACTATGACCATTCACAATGTTAACAAGTTGTGCCAGTCAATTCTGGAGAGGAAAAAGAGAAGGGGGGTGGTTTGTTGGCGTCACGGGAAGAGGATACGAGTGACTAAAAACGATAGCCAGATCTAAAGCAAGTGGGGACAGATGTCGCGGTACGTGTGGCCCGTCGCCTTCTGGAGTAAAAATCCACGCACAAAGTGACAAGAGTAAAACCAATAAAGCAGCGAAGCACACCTCAAGGCCAGCCAGATTCAGACTCTGAAAGCTCGAACATAACCACGTTACGGTACAACCAGGCTAAAGCTAGCATTAGTGGTCGCCACCTAATCACACGCTAATGTATCCATCTAACATGTGCTCTTTGTATGCAAACTTTCAACATCTCCTTTTCAACTTTACAGAGTCCGGATCTTCGTCCAGTTCCACGACAACACCCATTCATAAATTAATTAAATTAATAATTTCATTCACTAATAAAATAAAATGTCCTTAACAACCAGCACCATAAATCGGAAAATTTTCAGATACTTTGATCCGTGAGATTCGCGGATCAATCAATTCGCCAAAAATAAAGGAGGTCAGGTACTTTCGTTCTTTCTCGGTTTTAATGCAACCACCAGAAACCCTCATTCATATCTCATTCCCCCACCATAACCATAATAAATACTTATACCAGACAATTCATTCCAATCAAAAGCTCACTCTATGCTACTACTCAATAAATGCCATTGAAACAAAATATATCAGGAGACATTCTCAGTGTTCAATCAATACGGCCACCGTCCCAGCAGAGGAATTAAAATTTTAAAAAAGAAAACTAAATTAGAAATATCAAAAACCAAATTACTTCAAGTTCATAGTAATAACAATAAGTTAAATCCAAGAGAAAATAAAAATTATAAAAAAAAAAAAAAGAGAGAGATACTGGAAACAGGGTGCTAGGTTATTGCAATGGTACCCGAAGCTCCTCGACCTCAAGTGTCATAGGGTTTTCTGCAGAGGATCATATGCATCGGAGTGAAAATGCCGGTGTCACCCCCTCTAGTCAAATAGTCAGCGGTCTTGAATAGCATCTCATGAACATCGACGGTACCTTTGGGCGCTATTCCTAAAGCGGCGAGAACAGTGACAACAACGTGGTTCCGCCAGTAGGCGATCCTACCCATCTTCAAGCGGCTCCACCACGGCTGAGCCGGCGGCTTAGCCAGATCCCGCTCCTTAACGACCTCAAAGCCCACCTTCCGAGCCGTCTGGGCTATGTCAGCGTAGCTCCTGAGCCCAGGCAACGCATCCCCTCTCTCAATCCCCTGAATAATCTCCACGTGTTCAGGGTTTTCGGGCCTATATTTTTCCGTCGTGACCCACTCGTAGGAAACGTAGAGAGCCCCAGGCTTGAGAACACGAAAGATTTCCGCATACACTTCCTCGAGCTTTGGCGCGTGACACGTGGCCTCGATGGAGTACGCACCGTCGAAGCTGTTAGCGGGGAAGGGCATCTGGAGGAAATTGCCGCACACGACCTCGCAGAGCGAATCCAGACCCGCTTTCCTGTTGTGCAACCTCGCACGGTTCACCTGGTACTCGTTGATTGTGATGCCAACAACGTTGGCGCGCGAGTGGGCCGCGATGGCACGCATTGGCCCACCCACGCCACAACCCACGTCCAGGATTCTGTCGCCGGGTTTCACTTCGATGAGATCGACGGCCATCTCCTCGTGGAGGCGCGTGGCGTCACGGTGGGATTTCCCTGGGATGGAGGGTGAAAAATGGAAGGACTGGCCCCAACCCCACTCGTAAATGTCAGTTACCAAATTGTAGAAGGTGTCGACAAAGTCTGGGACTTTCTCTGCGGTTTCGATCTCCTTTGGGCGGCGGAAGAAGGACCAGTACTGCTTGTAGTTGTCGCGGACTTTCTCGGCGGAGATTGAACCGCCGGACAGATCGGTGGCCCGTTTGCCCTTTTGCTCGGCGGGGCCGAGGACGCAGACAAACCAGTAGAGGCCGCCGGCTAGTAGGGCTCCGGTGCAGAGAAGAGAGAGTGAGTCCATTGAGAAGCGCTTCACTCTCAGTGGGGTTAAACTAGTTAGGACTGAGGAGGAGGAAGTGTATTAGTTAAGTGAAAACAATTGGTCGCTACTCTCTCCTTTTATTCCTTTTCTGCCTCACTCCACGTGCCTCGCGCGTGAATTCTGCTTCATTTTCTTAATTTAAACAACCATGACAACTCAAGCCACCACGGACATAAATTATAATATTAAAATAGTTTAACAACTATAGTGAAGTTATTCGTTTGAATATTTAATATTGTCTATTAAATTCTTTGACTGTGTAAGTAATTTAGTATTACTAATACTAGTAAATATGTTTATGCATTTCACGGGTTTATTTTATTTTTATTAAATTTATTTATTTTAAAATATAAAAAATATAAATATAATAAAAAAATTATTATATTAAATATAATTATCTTAAAGAAAATTATAAAATACTTTTTTATATATAATATTTTTTATATATTTTTTATATAAATATAGTATATTTAAGATTTGATAATTACTTTTAAATATAATTTTTTTTGTGATATTTATATGTCTATCTTTGTAATTTAATATTTGATATATCATATAATTTTATAAAAAAATTAATATTTAGTAAACTTAATTTAAATATTTTTTAAAAATAAAAATAACAATTTTAAAAATATAACATAATAAATAATTATATTAATAAAAAATATTTGTATTAAATTAATATTTTTACGTATAATATCTGTATTTTGATTTATATCCTGAAAACTAACTTTAAATCCACAAACTGACAGAATTTTTCCATTAAAAAACATGGTTATCTATATATTATAACACTAAAAAAATTACAATATAACATTATCATCATTATAACATTTTATAAAAAAAATTACAACAAAATTATTAAGTAAAAATATTGTTAATTTTATAATTTAAAAAAAATAAATTTGTTATTGTAATGATTATAATATAAAATATAAATAAAATATTATCTACATTAATAAGTTATATATAATTATGATAAGTCAATTCCTACTAAATTATTTAAAAAAATAAAATAATAGCAGTAGAGAAAAAAATAGTAGTTAAAAAAAAATTATTTAAGATTTAGGTAGAAACTAAAAGAAAATAATAATTTTATTTAATATACAAATTAATCTTTATATCAATTAAAATTACAGATGTTGATATAATATAAAATTTATGAGTCACATATAAAATTTAAACAAATTTTATGTTAAGAACAAAGTTAATACATAATATATATAATAATAAAATAAGATATATATATATATATATATATAATAAGATAACAAAATTATTTTATAAAAAACTTAAATGTTTGATTATATTTTACTTTTTAAAGTCTGCATGATGTTAAAAGTATTTATATAATATTACAATAAAAATAATTTAATCTTCTAAATCTTTTGTTATTGTCTTTTATTCACCATTTTATGCTTCATCTTCATCAAGTTACGACCTAAAAGAAAATATCAAATATAAATTATTGTATGATCTAAAAAATTTAAACAATACATTACAAATTTATAATTTATACATTAATTTTCTCCTTCTTTTTAGTTTGGTGTTTCCACAATTGGAGATATAGATTTGATATAATTATTTGTTGTTGAATTTAAATCGTTAAGAAAAGTTTATTTATCTTTATTGCAACTTGTTGTTCTCTTACAAAAGCATGAATAATAGTAACAGATTTGATACAAATTAATCTGTTAAAAATAAAATTCAATACATAATATTATTTAAAAAAAATACAGCTTTATGCTTGCTCAAAAAATTAAATTAAAATATATAACACAATTTAGTGAAACAAACTAAAAATATCAAACTCAAAAATACATGTACTTACATGGGTAGATAATTTTTTACAGGTAACATTATTGTAAAATACAAAAAAAAAAGATGACAATAGAAAAAAATGTGAGCAGTTTTCAAAAGTTGTATGATCTAATATAAACTAATAATTATGTAAGTATAATTTTTTTTATTTTAAAGTAAGTTTTAATTTTTTAAATATATATTAAACTATATATTATATTAACACAATTAATAGAATAATTTAAATTTGTAAACTTGTCTTTTTATTAGAAATTTAATTTAACAATATATATTATAAACTAATAATTTGATAAATGTAGTATTTTTAATTGAAATTACAATTTAGTATTGTTAATAAATATTAAAAAATAGATTATATTGAAATATCTAATAAAATAATTTAAATATGTAAAATTGTATTTTGATTAGAAATTTAATTTAACAATATATAATATAAATAAATACTTTTATAAATATGTTTTTTATTTAAATTATATTTTAATATTTGAAATACATGTTAAAATATAGATTATGATAAACTAATTAATAAAATAATTTAATATGTAAATTTATCTTTTATTATAAATTTAATTTAACAATTTATAATAAAAGTAATAATCTTATAAGTGTATTTTTTTAATTCAACTCATACTTTAGTGTTTGAAGTATATATTAAATTATAAATTATTTCAAACTTACGAATCAGATATAATTTTAAATCATAAATTATGAAAAATATTATAATTATTTAAAAAATAATAATTTTCTATTATTATAATTATGAAAAAGACAATTGTAAATTATTTGAAACTTTAGTATTATGATCTTTTTTTATTTAATTCAACTCATACTTGTCTTTTATTATAAATTTAATTTAACAATATATATTATAAATTAATAATTAAAAAAACTAATTCTTGTGACATTACTTAATAATTTTTTTTAAGCATTCGTTCATTTTTTAGCTAATTGAGTATTTTCTATTACAATAAAAAATTATATTAAACTAATTAATAAAATAATTTAAATATGTAAATTTGCCTTTTATTATAAATTTAATTTAATAACATCTATTATAAACTAATAATTTTGTAAGTTTAATTTTTTTAATTTAAAATATATTTTAGTGTTTGAAATACATAATGAAATATAGATTATATTGAAATATAATAATAATTTTAATTTGTAAATTATGAAAAATATTATAATTAATTTTAATAACTATAATTTAAGCTAATTTATAGTATAAATATTTATGTTGCCGTTTGTAACATAATATAACCATCAATACTAATAAATATTCTTTAAATACAATTCAAACTATTTATACTAATAAATAGTATGTATGTAAAATGATGACGTTTGTAACGTAATATAACCATCAATACTAATAAATATTATTTAAATACAATTCAAACATAATAAGTGTGAATAAAATATTATTTTAATTCATCAATTATATGTTTTAAATTTTAATATACAAAGTAATTAAGTGAAGTCAATGGGAACGATTTTATATGTTCTGAATTTTAATGTATAAAGTAATAAGTAGATGAAGTTACGTTTCAAAATTTAATACACTCAGTAATAAAGTAGGTGTAGTCAATTATATATATATATATATATATATATATATTATGTAATAATAAATTTGCTATCTATTTAGTATTTAATTTTTTTAACTTTTTTTTCTAAATTAACATTAAATAATCTTCTATAGTAAATTTTTTAACGTTGAATATTTTTTAAGATGTTAAATAGATATTGTTTTAACTTAAAATTTGAACTTTATTATTCTTTATATTTTTTATGCAAAATTAATAAATTTATTTTTTATTTGCTTTTTTCTGCATTTTTATCTTTTAACTTTGTATCGTCTAACTAATTAGTCGTTGCTATTATCTTCATTCAACTTAGTTAACAATGATAATTATGATACTAACTTTTTTTCTATTTGCCTTCATATTGTTAGAACAAATTCTCATGAAAAAAGAGAAAGAAAGAATGAAAGCCTCAACATTTAGCTCATCCTTGTTTTTTTCCCTCAACGTGCCCCTCTTTCCTCCTCTCTCGTGGCTATCTTTTCATAACTGTTTCTATCTTCTTTGCCTTCGAGTGCCCCTTCCAATAAAATTGCAACATGCTTTTCCATGGTGTGACCTAAATGGCCTTTTGTGTTCAACTTGATTGAACCTCTGCCTTTAGTTTAGATGGGATTTAGTTCTTCCAGTAAAAAATGTGTAGAATGTAAAAATAAATAATTAATTTATTGTTAACTTAAATTAAATTAATTTATATATAATTTTAAAATAATATTAAATATTTTTTATTTTCTTATTTTACATAACTTTTTTACTTTTAAAAGTCAAATCCCAATTAAACAAACATCTTTCCATAAATATTATTGCAGTGATCATCATAATGTCCACTTTCTAAATTTTCCATTCCAAATGTCCAAACATTCAATTCAACATGCTAAAACTCTTATAAAATCCAAAACAATGTGATGTTTCCACCTACCTTCGTAAAGCACCTTTGTTAAAATATCAATAATCACACTCAGATAAATCAATCAAAGCTCTAACACACTTCATCACCAACTCCATCAAACTAAAACAATCTTATTCAATGTAGCCTAAACTTAGCTTGAATTAAAAAATTTCTTTACTAATCTACATCAGTAAGAAATTAGATTCATTAACCTCCTTGAACAATCTTGTTTACTACAATATTGTCTATTCACTTGTAACTGGCAATGTCAATTTATCCTCTGTCATCGCAATCGACTCATAATGTATATAGATCTCTGTAATCCATGATAAAATGGTAACTTTGGCGCTTTCTACAAATAAAAACATAAAAAAGCACATTTAAATAAACTGATAGTTTGCAAGCTAATTAAGAAAGCATCTTATGAATTATTTGGGACGAGTTTTGAAAGAAGATGGAAGAAAAAGCAAATTTTGTATTTAAATTAATATATTTAAAATTAATATTTTTTATGATAAAATATATATATTAATATAAATTTAAAATATTTATTATTATAAATAATATATTTTTAATTTAAAATTAAAAAATATTATTTTTTAATATAACTTTATAAACATTTGTGACGAAGTTAAGTAGATTTAATGAAAAAATAATAATTTTTACATCAACATAAATTTCGAGAACCATTTAAATATATATATATATATATATATATTACTTGTACTATATAAAAAATAATATTATGAATAATTAAAAATAAAAAAGTTGTTAATAAATGATAAAAATACATTATTATTTTGACATAAAAATAATAAAGTTCAGTTAAAAAAAATGATAAGAACTATCATCTACCAAACTTTTTATTTTTTTATTATAATTCATTAAAAATTAAAAAATTAAGAGAGAAACACTAATTTAAAAATATGAATGAGTAAAAATTACATAATTTTTATAAATTTTAAGTGATAATAAATAATATATTAAAAAGTTAAGTTAAAAAATATATTACTAAAAAATTGAGATATTAATCTTAAGGGTCATCTTCATTTTTATTAGAAAAATAATGCGTTTAGGGTCAAGATAAACTTGCATTCGGCCATTGTGAAAATATTATAGTTTGTGCTTGCATGTTTGTCCAAAAGTGGCCAGAGTAAATTGCATTTGATTTTCTATTGGACTGAGCCATGATTGGTCTAACACATATCTTATGGCATTTCAATCAAGACTTTAACTCTGACACTCTTTCATAGGAAGATTTGAATGTGAAAAAAAATCAAATTAAAAGTAAAGAAAATCGAATTTTGAATTGTTTGATTAAATAAAAAATTAAAATAGGCAAATTAAATTTTTTTATTTATCTATTAAATAAAATACAATTAAGTACAAATAAATTTTTATTTTTATATCATTATATGAAATGATACACAGTTTAATATTTTAACTAATAAAAATATTATTAAATATTGTTAAAACTAAAAATTTAATTTTTTTAATAAAATAAACTATTTATAATTAATCATTAATAATTTTTCATGTTTTACATAAAATAATTAAACTAAAAATAATAAAATATTTATTTTAATTAAAATTAATCAATTTTAATAAACACTTTTGTTTGCCAGCCTTAAGGTCTACATTTACTAGTGGTACACCTCCATGACTGTTTTTCATTTGTCAATTTTTTAAATTGAAATGAAAATATCAACTGTGAGAAAATTGGTACAATAAGAGTATAAAATTTTTACTCCTAAATTATATGGAATTAAATTGAAAAATAAACTAAAAAATACCAACTGCATGGAGGTAAAAAAAAAAAACGAGAGTCACGTTGCATGGCGGAGAGAGTTTGTGTCAGAGAACGTTCGGTTCAATTTACCGAATTTCAGATAAAGTCATATAATTTAATTATAAAAACACATCCATTAAAAAAATATACAAATATACTGTGATTTTATTTAATTGATTCTAATGAGAAATAAATATGTTTTAATTAAATTTAACTAAAAAAGAAAAAATTAAATGATTTAAAATTTGTTTTTAGTAGACTTAAAAAGTAATGCATAATAAACCTTATTTCACTATCCATTTCACTTTATTTTTGATAAAATTTTATTTTGCTATTCAAGTATAAAATTCATACGATAAGAAATTAAATATAAAAAATTTAAATTAATCTAAAAAGAATAAAATAATATTAAGATGTATTCTGATAAAATTTTCATAAAAAATGATTAAATATTATAAATTCATAACTATATGGCTATAGAAGTGAAATTTTATTTTTCTTAATTGCATAAAAATTTTATTTAAGTTAGATACATTTTAAAATTAAATTTGGAATCAATTCAATTCGAGAATAAAATTATTTTTATGATTTTTTTCCAATTAATTTAATTTTTAAATTTTTAATATAATTTGTATGTTTTAGATTAAATAAAATCCCTTTATCATTATTTAATTAAAGCTATTTATATGTCCAAAAATCTCAATTTCTAAATAGAATGATGCACACATCAGGCACACACTACAGCAACAGGGGCACACACACCCAAATGAACAGAAAATATCTCATATAAAGATAAAAGTGTGAATAGTGAGAGGCAGAGAAGAGCTTGTCAGAATGCATGATAGATAAGAGAAGAAAATGTGAAGAGAGTGGATTACTCAGGAAAAAGGAGGAATTTAGGGCTCCATAAATTTTTAATGTTTTTTAATAATTATTTACTAAAATAAAATTAAAAATAAACATATTTTTTGAAGCAAAATTTTGTCACGTTAAAGTATGTTTCGTAATAAAATTAATATTTTTTATTTTTAATTTATCTATTTAGTCTAAAATAAGGATGAAATCAACAAAACTTAACACGTATCATGTGTTTCCTATATAATAAAGATAAAAAGTAAAATAAAAATTTGAATTTAAGTTTGCAGTTTTATAAACACACGTGACCCAATCTGAAAAGGGAAGAGAAGGGAGAGAAAAATAAATAAAGTGTGTTAGTAGTAAAAGAATGAAAAATAAATGAATTATGTTAGTGGAAGATAAAGAAAAATAAAAAAATAAATGTAATTATAATTCTACGTTTTTTTAATAAATGAATTATTTTTTTTATTTTTCTCTCTCTTTCCACTGACATAATTCATTTATTTTCTCTCTCCACCAACAATATCATTTAATATTTTTTGGGGACTCTACATTCTTTACATAGCATAACTCATTTATTTTTCTCTTTTTTTACTAACACAATTCATTTATTTTTATCTCTTTCCCTTAATTGGGTCACGTGTGTTTGTAAAACTACAAATTTAAATTTAAATTTTTATTTTACTTTTTAATTTCTATTGTATACTAGAGATGTGACACGTGTTATGTTCTAACTGATTTCATCTTTATTTTAGACGAAAAAATAAATTAAAAATATACAAAATTAATTTCATTTTATTTAAATATAAAACATAGTTGTATCAAAAATTTGTCCAAAACAAAAATTATATTTATTTTTAATTTTACTTTAGTATATAGTTATTAAAAAAATTATTAAGTCGGAACTTAGAGAGGTCTCCTAAAGATTACTTCTATTTGATTAGGAAAATAATGTGTTTACACTCTAAAATGGACTTTAGAACCAAAGAGGAAATAAATAAATAAATACAAATATAATAGTTATTTTATTATTAATGTGGAAAAAAGAGACGTGGTTTTCCAATGTCAATAAACACTTTCATTTGATAATTATGAAAAAATGTATTTGAATTTAGGTGTGGATATTTGTCCAAAAATGAGAAAAGTCAAATGTATTTGATTTTCTATTTGATAGAACCTCCAGCTTAACACATTTTTCTTTACGTTTCAATCAAGACTTTTACTTGGAACACCTGTTTGTTGGAAAATTTGAATAGAGACAAAGTAAAAAGGAAAATAATAAATAATAATAAGAATAAAAACATTTTATATCATTTGATTTAAAAAATAAGAATAAAGCAAGTGAAAAAAAAAGTTAATATTACACTTTTTTCTTAAAATAATGAAAAGAGAAAAGGTTCATGCAAAAATATATTTTTATATACATGTAAAAATGATACGTAGTGTAATAATTTTTCAATATTAAATATTAAAACTTATTAAAATAAATAACTTAAAATTTATTGATAATTATTTTCATATTTTACAACAAAATTATTTATTTAAAAATAATTTTTTAATTAAAACAAATCAATTTTAATAAACACTTTCTAGCTGCATTTACTAGTGGTACACACTATGGCGCTTCTCATTTTCTTATATTTTGAATGAGTTTGCATTTTATGTAGGTATTACAGCCTCTCTTTTTTTTTAATTTAATCAAATCATATATATATATATATATATATATATATATATATATAATATCTCATTCATATTTATAAAATTACAATACTTAATTACTTATCATTAATTTTTTAAAGTTACATTTTATTGTTTTAATATATTTATAAGTATATTTTTAAATTAATTTAAAATAATTCTTTTATATTATATATTCTCATATAAAATTTATATTTTTTTATGTATTAAAAATTAATTTAAAATAAAAAATAAGCTAGTTTATTTATTTATATAAGTTTATATAAAAATTAAACAACTTAATTCAAATAACTTTTAATTAACTTTGATTTAGATTAATTTCTCTTAATTGATTCAAATATAACCAAACAATAATTTTATGATATAATCAAATAATATTTTTCATCTAAAAACTAATTCAAATCTTCCTGTTTTAATTGCCTGTACAGTTGCATATTGAATGAACGCTGAAAATCAGGAATGGAAGAGGGCTGGTTTCTACATTCATGGGATAATGTTTCCTCGGATTGACTCTGTAAACAATTGACCCTGGTAAACCCTGTCATCATTCGATGACTAAATTGGTAGAGTTGGTCCCATTATAAGTCATGGATTGAGTGAAGTCTTGTTGTGTGGCTGTTCCTTGGTCATCAGTGGCAACTTGTCCACTATTGCTAGTATTTTCAGAGAAGATACCCTTGCTGAAATCTATATAGTTTTCATACTCCATGCTTGACTCACTGTTTAAGTATAATTTAGATGCTTCAAGAATAGAAAAATCAATACATTTTATTAAAACTTTGCTGCAAGAATATTCTGGACAAATTGATCATTGGTTGTTTATTCCATGTATATTGGTATTCTCATTGTCAGTTCTTCCTTTACTTACAATATTACTGGTGCATTAGTGGTACCAACCAGTTCAATTTTGGTTTAAACAAAAGGCAGTATAGTTGTGCCATTTCTCGGTGAGGAAAAGCAGAAAATTGAAAGTTATCATAAAATCTCATCATTCGTATGGAAACAAACAAAAATGCCACAAAGATAATTTTTAACAAGGTTATATTATAAGATATGTGTGAAGTCATCTCACGTGAACCACTCATTCTTTAAGTACTCAACAAGTTAGTTACATGATTTTTTTCATTATACTTTCTCATACTTCCAGTGTAACTATGATACTAGAGTTAATGATGCTCTAAGGACAAGAAAAAGGAGTAAGATACAACAACATGCAAAATTGTCCATAGATTTATAACAATATAGGTAAGTTATCGGTTCATAAATATGCCACTTTTGTAATCTCTACAAAAATTATATTGAATCCTAGTCTTAAAAAAATTACAAAAGTTAGAAGATAAATAGCAAACTTTTCTTTTTGGTTTGCTATAAAATAAGGTAGGAGAAAGAAATTTAGAGCTAGTTAGCCCACCAAAACATTTTTAATTTAAAAATTATATATAAAAATTAAAAACACAAAAGTATCTTCTATGAATAAAAACATAATGTAATAAAATTGAATAATTAAAATGTTATGATTATTATAATTAATTTTTTTTATCTAAATTTGTTTATTTTTCATTTTCTCTTCAACATATTAAAAAACTTTTTATTTATATAAGTAACACTTTTTTTTTCATCTTACTTTTTTTTGTTTTTTTATTTATCGTCTAAACTACCTTAATTCTTATCAATGGATATAAATCACGTCTTATTTTATTAAGTAAAATTTAAAACAATTTTTTTAACATTTTAAAAATTAAAATTTCTTTAATTTTTTTAATAAGACACATTTTACTAAGTTAACAAAAGTTGTTAAAATTAGTTAATATAAAGTGAATTTTAAAATTTACGATACTCTTTAAAAAAATTTAGTATCATTTCTTACACGTAAAATAATTTTGATCATTAAATTTATATAAATAAATAATAAATTTGATAGTTTAATTGAAGAAAATATTAATAGCCTTTCATCATCTTTAAAATATTATAAAAATTATTAATTTAAAAATATATAAAATACCCTTTTAAATTTTCCATTACCGCAACAAACATATTTTAAATATTACCATAAAATGACAATTCATTTGACATCAACGTACTTAACTTCTTTATCAATACTTGTCTTTGATAAATTTAATTTGTGTTTCTATTAAATTTATTTATTAAATATATTAAATGTTTTAAAAAAAATACAATGTGCCCTATAAGAATAATTTCTAAAACTTTATAAAAAATACAAGAGAAAGTAACTTATTTCATATTTCAATTTATCTTTTTGTTTCCTGAAAAATAAATTCCATCACCAATTTTTTATCTAGGCCTAAGTTTGTGGAAGATTAATAAAATAGGTGCTATATTAGTTATAATTGAGGTGTCTTGATATTAAATGGTTATGCAGGTTTGCAGGTGTGTTTTTTTTAAAGATTCACAAATAAAATGCTTATCAACGCTAATGACAAAGGATATTAAACGATAACAGTATTACAACAATATATAATAAATACCTAAAAAACAATCAAATACATGTTGATAACTAAACACAAATTAACAATTTTATAAACTTCAAACATAAAAAACAAATATTCCTGCCATGACACGTGAAAGAGAAAAAAACAACTCTTTTTTTTATCCTTTCGAATTAGTACAGAATTTTATAATAAATGAGATTAATAAGGACCCACATTAAACTTGTCTATCCACAAAAATTGTTGCTGCAGATAGCCAGATACGGATTGGGCTGTGGCCTGTGGCATGACAAAGCGCTTACTAAAGGTACAACAGGGGCTCCGACAAATTTGATGTCAGAGAACAATGAAATTACTGTGAATGGAAAAAGAAGAAGAAGCGTGATATAATGGAAGAGAGATACATGTTATTCTTTTTTTAAAATACCCATCAAATGGAGAAGAAAATTCATCAAATTTACCAAAGAAAACTCTCTCGAATCAGCGATAGGATGTGGGTTAAGGGATACAGGATGAACTTTACTTCTTGGTTTTTTTTTTTTTTGGTCAACGCTTTACTTTTTAGGTAAAATATTAGATTTGATAGTATAATCTGGGCAAGATATGGTCATGAATCCATGGTCTACTTTTTGGGCCTGAAAGAAATAAAGGTATGGTTCATCGTTATTTTGACTAATTTGGGGTTTGAGTAGCAAAATGAAAACTCTGGGTTTTCTTTTTGGTACAATGCGGTTGTCTTGTTCATATGTGTCTTAGACCGTGGCGTAATTTATTTTTTGGGTCAGTGATCTTAGCATCTTATATGCGGCTTCTTTTCACATTCCAGTGAGCTAGCCAGCAAAATGGGCTTTTGTTGGGCTTTGTATTTGTCGGCTTTCTTGTATTGTTGAAGATGTGGGCTACTAAATTTTAATAAAATTACTCTAAACTTTTTAACTCAATCCATGACCAGGTTGGAATCTTGAGTTTAGCAAATTTTCACAATTTTCTCTCCCAATTCCTTAAAAAAGCTTGGTCAGGTTAACAAGCTCAGGCTGCCCATTTGACCGAAAAATAAAATAAGATTCTCAGGCTGCCCATACATTATTTCTTATTATCAAAAACATTTTGTTACAAGCATTGTGTTAAAATCGGCCATTGATTTATGTCAGTAAAAGAAAATTATTACCAGAATAATTATAGTGCAAAAAAGTGTAAAAAAATTAATAATGATACTAATGTGTGATTGCATTATTTGTATTATATATATTGTAAGGACTCGTCTAATCACTTTATTGTACATTTTGTGTTATATAAATTCATTTCTGCTTAAAATAACGTATTTATCTTTTCAAGATTATGATTAAATAAATAGACTATGCAACAAATTATGACATTAATTTGTAACTCCACTAGCTTTTGTGTTATATATATATATATATATATATTTTGCAAGTACTTATATGCAGTCATATTATCTTAAGATCCAACGTGTTATTTTAAGAAATTTTATTTATCTTTTCTTTTAAAGAAAATTAATTTACAGAATGAATTATATATATGACACTGATGTGTGGACAGATTAACAGGATGCTGCAAAAACTACACAAGGAGCCACATGTACAACCGAAGCAACTCTTAATTGTGAGAACATAACGAAAGTTTAATCACCTAACTTCGGAGCTTTAGTCTACATACATACCATTATACTTAATCCACAAACCAACAATAAATTTAACTAGTCACTAGAGGATTTGGCCCACTTGGACGTTGCCTTTCTTGCCTGTTGAAAAATGGGTACACATAAAACTTGCACGCTTCAAGGCGTAAGTTAATCCTGGCTATTTGTATTATCTTAGAAGCTACGCATCTCATTCAATAGTCAGAAAGTAACAAAAAAACTTGAAAATTGAAATGGATAATAGCGCTTCCACGTGAGTAGAAAATAACATTTACCTCTCCGTCACTAAACAGGTTTTAATTAGTTGAAAAATCACCACGTTGTTCCAGAAGAGCAAAAGCAGTAATTATTTTTGTCTTTTTTAACTCATTAAACTCGTTGTATCAACTTGTCACTAAACTAATAGTGTTGTTTTGACATGCACAATTGCGAGATATCACGTAAAGCAATCGCAACGCTTGCTCTTGTGATTAGCTTCAGGTCCTACTCATAGTCTCATACATATATATACGGTGCGTTTCTAATTAAGTGACAGTGAGGAGGGTGGCTTTCCATGTAAGATAATTAAGATCTCACCAAGAATTCTATTAGCTCGTCGTCAAATCAAAGGAAACTGAGAGAGCGAAAGTGAGGAGTGGGAGAATCATGGACAAATTGTATGGGTTGAGCCATCTCTTTATGACGGTATTTCTTCATAACTTCTCCACATTCATGGTGGTACCAGCCATCACCGATGTCACAATGGCTGCGCTTTGTCCCGGACAAGATGAATGCTCACTCGCCATCTACCTCACTGGTTTTCAACAAGCGGTGAGTTCCACCAATGTTACACCATTTTCTTATGTTTTGTTAGTGTTGTCCGTTTTCTTAGATATTTTAATTTTTTGATCTAACCTACTCTTTCGATAGCAGTTTTAAATTAATAAGCAACGCAAAACAGCAATGAACAAATATGAACTTTTATTGAACCGATCCTTTTATTACCTCAATATTTAACTAAAATCCAGTAATGTTTGTGTTTTCATTTCCTTTTTCTTTTCCCTTGATGTGTGGAGATTTATATTAATATTGGATTTAATATTTTCTAATCCCACATTTAACAGGCATATTTCTGCTTATAAATTTTGTTCTTTGGAAAAAAAACTGTGGGTATTTTTTAATTTTGTCAGTGAAGTTAACTTTTTAATTTATTTTATCAATTAAATATTGATATGTATTTCATAATGAATAATTAAAATGATTTTATTTGTGAATTAAGTTAATTTAAACCAATCATCTTAAGCAAAATTACTTATCTAAATTCGGTTTTTTAAAAAGAATTATATGATTGTTAAGTATAATTTTATTCTTATTAAACACAAATTGAATTTGTTGATCAATCAATGACGCCTCCATTGTTGTATCCGTGATGAATATTTCGAAGACAGATATCCTCAAAGTTCAAAATCCCATTCACTGGGAAAGGTAAACTGCCAACGTGATAACGTCCTTTCGTCTGTTAAAGTAAGCCTGTCCCTACTCAACCAAAGAAATTTCCTTGTGGCTTCGATAGTTTAATCGGCTCCCATTTTCTTTTACTCTTTACAACTGACTCCGTTGGCCCACTTTGAAGCCGTTTTTGTAATGCATTGCCATGCTTTTTCCTCGAATTTTCGTGGCTTTCCTCACTTTTTCTTATGTCTTGTCTTATGTGGACTGGATATAGTACAGTTCAAACTTTTACTATATGTTTGTCATTTTCAAGGCCCGTTTTAACTTGGCTGTGTTACATAAATTGAATTTTTGAATCCCCAAATTTTTAATTTGGCCCCAATCTAACTAAGATCAGGGGAAAGAGTTAATGGGTCTTGTTTAGTCCTTGGGCTTTTGTCTTGTTATGAACAGTACTGGTTCCTAGCGGGCCAGCTTCCATTCCTCGTCCCAGTCTACATTTCAAAAATAAAAATTGCTATATCTATTATTAATCACAAGAAAAACAATTTTAACATCTCTTTTTCCTTTTTAATTTAAACTATGATGATCCACAATTATGATTGACAATCTCATTCAATCCTACTTATTATACGGACTCCAGTGCATTTTTATGCTCTTTCGATTTACTTTGGTACGAATAACAGTTGTGCAAATGCACTATGCCAACCATTTTCTCATTACAATCCCCCCCTTCCTCTCAGTTCTTATATTTTTTCAATAATCTATGACCTTTGTTAGCATGAAAATATATATATACGTGTGATCTATGCAGATGATAGGGCTGGGCACGATTGTGATGATGCCCCTCTTGGGTAATCTATCGGATAAGTATGGGAGGAAGGTCATTCTCACTGTCCCTATGACCCTCACAATAATTCCCATAGGTACTTTTGCGTTCAGTTTTTCCCTTTGTTATGTTAATATGATAGTGAAAGAGTTAAATTTTGAAGGTAACTTTAATATGCAGAAGTTAAATTCATACCGTAATTTAATATTACAAATTAAAATGATAATATAAGAATATTTAGCTTCAATGTTGATTGTCAAGTGAACTTTTGCAATGGACTGCTGGCTGTTTCACAGGCATATTAGCTTACAGCAGGACGAGACAATACTTCTACGCGTACTACGTGTTTAAGATACTAATTTCAATGGTTTGCGATGGAAGTGTTCCTTGCCTCGCACTAGCTTACGTGGTAAGTCCTCACTACTTATCTAGTTATCTCAAATAATTACATTAGCTTTGCCCAGATGAAAAATATATGTCCTTATTACACCATTTTCCCCTCTTATGTTTTTATCCACTGTAATTGGTCGCGAAATTGGTTTATTAATGTTGTTATTTATGCAGAAAGCACCGCTCTAATGCTCTAGTTTATTTGATGTGCGAAAATGTTATAATCTTATTTAAAAAACTAATTACTGTTTGCATAATTTTAATAGAAAAATAAAAATACTAACGATGTATTTTAAATATAAATTATATTAACTAAAATTTATTAACTAGTGTAAATTAGTCTTACTTTCTATCAAACAATTTTACTAATAATTTGCGAGCTTTAATCAATTTTATTTGATAAAAAGGTCTTAATGGTGCATTATCTAGAAATAGAACTGCATAATAATTTAATTAGTTAATCAATACATTCGTAAATAACATATAAATAACTACGAAGAATCGTAATAATTCAAATACCAGGTTTTGATTTTAAAAAAAAGTAATATGCTTTTATTATCGGATAAAGTTTTTATAGAACTCACTGTAAGATGTGTCATTTCGGTGTAACTAACTTTATGCGAACTTCAACTAATATTAAGTAACGTGTTGAAAAGATTATGCTACTAACTTTTTTAAATAAATAATTGATTTAAAACTTACTATTAATATATTTTTAAGTCATTATTTGTTATTATATACAGTTTATGTAGAATTTATTAACTAAAAATGACATCACATTATTTAATTAACATATTTCTTATATATATATTTACATTTGTTTTTTCTATCACATCATAAATTACAATTTTTTTTCTTTCTCTTTTTTTTAATCTCTTTTTCTCCCTGCTCACATCACACTTAAAATGTAGTCATCAAAGTATAATCACAACTCATAAATTTAACTTAATAATATATAAAGATATTAAAAAGTATACACTAAAATATGTTACTATTATTTATCTTTGATTTGTTAAACAAGTAAAACAACTAATTAATTTATGAAAAATTAAAATTATTGCTTAAAATCCTTTTATTGTATAAAAATATAATATTTATTTTATCAATAATTAAAAATATAATAAAATATTCTAAAAATTACCAAACCTACGTTTAAAAAACGGATAGCAAGTAAGAAAAATAAAATATAAACACACGCTATTAGTAAAGGGTGATGATATTTTGACTGTTATTTTATATAAAATATTGTTTTAGTGCAAAGAGGAGAAAAATAAGAATAACAAAATGGAGAAAAAGTAAAGAAACATAACGTATGACTTGATAAAAAAAAAAGTGAATAAAAATAAGATTTAAGAGGATGAGAGAGTGAAAATATTATAATTTATAATCAACCATGAAATTAGCCAATCGTAGAAAATTTGTTAACTTTCCCTTCAATTTGTTTATGTTTTTTCAGGCAGATAACATTCCAGAAGGTGGACGAGGCACTGCGTTCGGAATTCTATCAGGAATAGGGTCTGCTGCATTCGTGTGTGGCACCTTATCAGCTCGATTCCTATCCACTGCCTTAACTTTTCAAGTATTTTACTCAATGCAATCACATATTTAGTTTTTTCTTTCTTTTATTGCAATGCTTACACCTATTTCTTTAAATAAGGTTTCCACTTTTGTCGCGGTGATCGGAGCAGTGTACATGCAGTTTTTCCTTCGTGATTCCGTCATTGATGACAACTACCTTTATTCCCCAATCATTTCACAAGCAAAACCCGCATCTTCTAAAATTGATGGAAAACCGAAAAGCAACATGGATCTTTTTAAAGCATTGCGCTCTTTGAAGGATTTAACCTCTTTCCTTAATAGCAGGTGAGGAAATTTTGCCTCCTTTAATCCTATCAAGCAAGCATTTTTGTTTTGTGTATAATAAATACTCAAATTTGCAGCTTAACTATTACTCAAATTTGCAGCTTAACTATTACTCAAGCAGCAATTGTTGCATTCTTCAGTAACCTCGCAGATGTTGGTCTTCATGGTTCATTGATGGTACCTTTATACCTTGTTCAAGTTCTCTTTTGTATACTTTCTATCATGCATATTTCACATTTATTTTATTTTTGAACGTCAAGGTTGTAAAAGCTAATGCACTTTTAAATCAATACCATTAATGCTTATACATATTCCCTGTTGGCTATTTAAAGACATATTCTGCTATAGGCTTCTAATATTGTTAACTAGCAATTTGACGCTTGATTTCTTGGATTTTCAACCTTTTCATAGTGGAGCACCCAAGTCCATCAGAAATTTACTATTGCATATTTTTGGCAACTTGACGATAAAATAAAATACTTTTTGCATAAAGTAAAGCTAGTTAGCCAAGTATAATATTTGATAACACTTTTTTGTCCGTGCAGTATTTCTTAAAGGCTCAATTTCATTTTGACAAGAATCAGTTTGCTGACTTGATGGTCATTTCTGGAATTGCAGGGACTGTGTCCCAGGTAATTTTTACATGACTACATTTCAATTATCAACTGCATTCGATTTTCTTTTTGTCCTTTCACAAATCTTTAATTTCTTTGAGTTTTATCATGAATCTAAATATTAAACATTGATTTTCACAGCTTCTGATCATGCCCATTTTGGCTCCTATTTTGGGAGAGGCAAGGCTGCTTTCAATTGGACTATTCTTTCATTGTGTACATGTAAGCATTTTACTTTTTACGAAATTGTAAGTAAAAAAAAGTCGTTCATTTATGAGGTTCTAAATTAGCGAAATGGAATGGGATGCAGATGTTCCTTTACAGCATAGCATGGTCCTCCTTGGTATGTTCTTCGTAACTCTCTTGCTAATTTTAAGTGTGTTTATGTTAATTGTTTTTTAGCATGTAGTATAAGGTTGTCACATGAGATAGTGTGGTTGATTATTTGTGCTTTTATACGATTCTAATATTCTTTTTTGTCCTCGTTTCCTCTTTTTTATGTTGTATAATTTCTAGTGTCTTGAATATTGACAGGTTCCTTATGTTGCTGCTATGTTCTCAATCTTGTTTGTTTTCTCACAGCCTTGTGTAAGTTTATTTCCTTATTTTATCTTCCTATATTACCCCTTAAATGGATATTGATCTTTCTCTCTTTGCCCTTAAATAAGTATTTGTTCAAAACATGATGTTGTGTAATTTACTTTTGCATTTTACAGATACGAAGTATTGTGTCAAAACAAGTTGGGTCTCATGAGCAGGTAAAATGTTTATAATTTTTGTGCCATGCATAAATAAATGGGATCTTGAGAAAATTTTTCTTCTTCAACAGTGCTTTTTACATTGCTAGAATTGATTTTCTTTGTCCTTATTAGTAAGGTCAAATTTAAATAGCTTTCAAAAAATTTAAAAATTTTGTTCAATGTAAGTAATAGACTTAAATTTCAATTTATAGATACATAAATAATATTTTATTAAATAAGTTAATTTTTATGAGTTGACATTGTGGCGTTTTATGAGTTAACGTGATATATAGCTCAATTGCCTTCATTTTGTTGGTACTGTACTGCCAATAAAATATAGTGTAATTGTTTTAATTAATGTAAATGGTTTCTTTTTCCTTCACTCTTCCTAGAGTTGACATGTGAATCGTATTCTAAAAGGTAAACATGAGTACAATTTTCTCAATGGAAAAATTGCTTAGTCTTTTATGATAGAATGCTCTTTGTTTAACATAGTTCCTATTTTAATTGATAATTTACCCTCATTGTCTTTCTCTTCAGGGAAGGGCTCAAGGTTGCATATCGGGCATATGTTCAGTTGCACATATAGTTTCTCCCTTGGTTTTCTCTCCATTAACAGGTGAGAGGAATGACATCATGTCTTATTAGGTTTAGATTACCACTGAAATTTATTAACAACTAGTGCTCTCAATTATCAGCACTCTTCCTGTCTGAAAGGGCACCCTTTGATTTTCCTGGCCTCAGTATTATGTGCATTGGATTTGCTTCGGTAAGAACATAACTTCAATGGAAATGTTGTACTATCTCTCTCTCTCTCTCTCTCTCTATCTATATATATATATCTTTGATTCTCTGTTATCCCAATGAATCTCCACTATTATATGTTGATTGCATAATTATTAGCTTAGGTCTGGTATAGAATTGAATTGTAGTTATTCGTTCATGTGATATAAAAACACAGCATAAAAGTAACGTCGCAGTGCATAATACTCTTTTGATGTCGGGTATTTCATCTCAGTACATGAATTTTTGTATATATCTACGTTGACATATTTATTTATATTTTATTTGGCATTTGTATGATTGAATTTTGTTTTGCAGATGGTATCTTTTGTGCAGAGTATAATGCTAAGAGTGGCTCCTCCCATTTTGAGTTAGTAGGAGAAAAATTGATTGGAGCCTTAAAAAAAAGATCGTGAATATTATTGTGTGGAACCATTCCTCTTCCATTCAAGCTTTGCCTTTAACCGTGCTTGTGATGAGGAAACAAGATGCTAAAAAAAATATATTGTTAAAAGTAGATATTTGAGAAGCTTTAGTAGTCTCTTTTTAGTAGACATTTTATTTCTCTGTTCATCTCTTATGATATTTAAATCAATAGATAGAAGGGTAAATTTTTTACTCTTACTCTTTCATTAGTTATGTTGTTGTAATTTAGAAACAGAGATAAGATATGCAAGTGCAACATATTATGTCTTTAATGCTATCCTCTTTGTAAGTTTCCTTTTTATGAAATGGGCCTTGATATTAAGGATAATTAATGATTTGTGTAAATTTATTTTATTTTAATTTATAATCTAAAATTTTTGTTTTATTAAATATATTTGTGTTAAATTCTTAAAGATAGTACTTTGTTATTTGTTGTAATTTTATTAGTTTAAGCTCTTATTTGAAGTTCAAGTTTTAAGAGAAATATTTTTGTCGTCTATTGTGTTTAGTAAAATCTATAAATCTAAACCTTAAAAAATAATGTTAATAGAATACTTCATATACTAAATATAAGATCATTTAAAAAAATTATCATAATTTTTTATATATATTATGTTCTTATACAAAATCATTATTGCAGATAGAATAATTAATTAGATTAAAATAACTAACTTCAATCATTTTAAATAAATTTTGAAATACTTTATATTTAAGATCAGAAATAGAAATTCTAATTAAACCCGGCCAAGAGTATATACAACTGGTAGGAAATTTGAATCATCTACTTTATTTTGGTCAACGCATCATGGACTTTTTTTTGGGGTCAAAATATCAGCGACCGAACATGACATGATTTAATGCAACCCTGTCCTGAGGCCAAAAGAGTCAAAAGGCCGTGAGGTATAAACCTACACCGTGGGAAGTAGTTGTAATGAAAAAACAGACAATACCTCCTGTCCTCCTCCAAATCCGTAACCTCCACGTGTACTTTAATTTGTTCAAAAATAGACGTCAACGACAACGGAACGAGTGGCCAATCCCGTTACCTTGTGTTTCCCGCTAACACCATCTTAATATTTATTGCATTTAGCCATTCGGTTTCGCCGCCAAACAAATTGATCGACCAAATAATGCTGTAGAGTCCGAAACGCCGATCTGCGTGTGATAGTGAGCGTTTGCGTTTCGCATCATTCAACGCTCCCTATCACCCTTTTCCTCTCCTCCTTCAATCTATTCTAACCTCCCCCACCGGTGACTCCTGCATGGTCACAATGCCGCAGAAATCGAATCCCGTGGTCTACGTCCACGGGACCCTCGATCTGAGAATCGTCGAGGCTCGGTTCTTGCCGAACATGGACCTATTTTCGGAGCGCATTCGAAGGTTCTTCTCCGCTCTCAACACGTGCAGCTCTTCCATCACCCGCAAGAGGAGTAACCACCACTCCCGTCACCGACACCGCAAGATCATCACCAGCGACCCTTACGTCACCGTTTGCCTCGCCGGTGCCACCGTGGCACGCACCCGCGTCATCTCAAATTCCCAGAACCCCACCTGGAACGAGCGTTTCAAGATTCCCCTGGCGCACCCGGCCTCGCAGGTCGAGTTCCACGTCAAGGACAACGACATGTTCGGTGCTGACTTGATCGGAACAGCCACCGTCTCCGCCGAGAAGTTTCTAACCGGCGACGTCATCAGCGATTGGTTTCCGATCATAGGTTCGTTCGGGAAGCCGCCGAAGCCTGATTGCGCGGTTCGGCTGGAAATGAAATTCACGAGGTGCGAAGATAGTGATCTGTTCCGGCCCGGCATTGCGCCGGATCCGGATCGGTTCGTGGTTCGGGATTCGTATTTTCCGGTTCGGCATGGAGGATCGGTGAAGCTTTATCAGGACGCGCACGTGCCGGAAGCAATGTTGCCGGAGGTTGAGTTGGAGGATGGGGTGGTGTTTGAGCATGGAAAGTGCTGGGAAGATATTTGTCACGGAATTCTGGAAGCTCATCATTTGGTTTACATTGTGGGCTGGTCCATTTACCACAAGGTGAGGCTCGTTAGAGAGCCCACGAAGCCCTTACCCAGCGGTGGGAATTTGAATTTGGGGGAGTTGCTCAAGTACAAGTCACAAGAAGGTTTGCGAGTTTTACTGTTGGTTTGGGATGATAAGACTTCCCACAGCAAATTTTTCATTAACACGGTATCCTTATTATTATTATTGTTATTATTATTATCATTATTATTACTATTATATCTTTTCGCTAAGTTAAGGTGAAAATTGATTTATTGGCTTCAATTCTGTTTTTGTTGGTTTTCCTACCACATGTATGTTTCATATTGATTAATATTATGGTCAACATACTCCTTATAATATGTTCAATCCTCCTCTCATAAGATAGCATGCAATAATTGTACTTATTTTTTGACTATTTGACGTGGTTGCTGATACACCTTGGGTTTTTTATTTTTAAAATCACGTTATAAGCACATGACTTCGTGTGCATTTCTGAATTTGCTTCCAAGTTCTAACTGATCTGCATTCAGCTTTTGTTTCCTTAATGTTACTTTTTATGAGTTTTGCACATCCAAGTTGCTTAAACAGAGACACTGGTTTGGGCAGATTTACTTTGTTTGGCATTCTGCCTGATTACCTATGGTGTTCGTTGAGTTTTTCTTTTTACAACCTTATAAGTTGGTTATTTGATTGCAGACTGGAGTAATGCAAACTCATGATGAAGAAACTCGAAAGTTTTTCAAGCATTCTTCAGTTAATTGTGTGCTGTCACCAAGATATGCCAGCAGTAAGCTTAGCATTTTCAAGCAGCAGGCATGCTTTATGCTATGGTTTAGTAGCTTTCCCCCGACTTCTTTAATTTTCCTGTTAGAGAGTTCTTCATACTTATTCATGCTTGCTTTCCATCCTTTCAGACTATCACTAATTTTTATTAATGGATCTTAACGTGAGATTTTTATAATACAAAGTAATATGAACTTTTTAGTCTTTTTCTTCGTAGACATTAAATAGGGGAAACCATATCCAAATCTATGAGTGTTTAAGAGAGAAATAAACACAAATTTTCACATAACATGATCATGTGAAAATGTAACATGCGATTATTCATTCCCATGCACGGGATAAATTCCTTCCTTGAACCTTTTCATTGATGTGTTACTGAATTAGTGGGCATCCTTTGTTTCAGAATGGCCCAAACTGCATACCTGGCATATTTAAACCGTTTATTTAACGGTTGATCCCAGAAAAAGAAAAACAAAACCGTTTCTTTAACAATCAATAATTGAGTATTTGGATTTTTTTATAGAAAAAATTTGGAAAACCTTTTGACTGTATTATGTGGCATTAAACTTCAGGTTGTTGGGACTCTCTTTACGCATCATCAGAAATGTGTGATTGTGGATTCGCAAGCACACGGCAATAATCGGAAGATAACTGCATTTGTAGGTGGTTTAGATCTTTGTGACGGGCGGTATGATACACCTCAACATAGAATCTTCCGTGATCTTGACACTGTTTACCGGGACGATTACCATAATCCAACGTTTTGCGTAAGTTCTTAGCCTCTGAGGATACCTTTCATCACTTATAAGTTGTGAGCATTCCTAAATCTACTTCGATTTGGGCTTTTCTTTTTAACGTGACATATCCAGTTTCTGTTTCCCTTCTCTGATAAGTAAAAATAGTGATTTCTTGGTCTGAAAGTTTGGTAAATTCTATAGTGCTATGAAAAATGAGTAAGTATTCTGTGTTTTTGTATACTTGAAACAGTGGAGTTAGTGGTATATTTAAAAAAGAAATAAATATTTTTTAATATCTTAGTATAATTTAAAAAGAATATTCAATGCCCCTTCAAAAGACATAAATAAACAAGCACTTTGAACTTCTATATATATATATATATATGACAAAAAATTTATTGGAAGGAGTACAATAAGTACTCAGCAATATACATCAAAAGTAAAAGGTATGATACACGTGTAGAATCCTTCTCCAGAGGAAGGATCGCAGATTTCCACTAGTCAACACTAACCAGATCCCTACGGAATATAAGGTCATAATCACTTCAAACCATATATCAGTTCACAGAAAAAATGCACTCTGTAATGGCTATTAAGAAGCGGTTTTTATTACCAGCAAAGCCCAACATCCCATATTCTGCAGAAGCATTTGAACAACACCGAAAGTACTTCTCGGTCTGAAGTATTAATTTCACATTGTTTTTGGCATACTGTAAGCGTTAACTTGACTCACACGATAAAGTTGTGAACAGAAAACTTTCATGCCATCCTTCCACTCAATTAGCAAGTTTGGCATGTTAGAGAGACAGCAATGTTTTTGCCACTTCGCATCTTGTAACTTCATAAACATAAATGTTGTCCAAGTTTTTGTTTGATCCCTGATATTGAGATCACCAATGCACTCTTACCAACTGAAATTTATCTTTTTTTTCCGTTTTTAATGATAGGCGGGAACCAAGGGTCCTAGGCAACCATGGCATGATTTACATTGTAAAATTGAAGGCCCAGCTGCATATGATATACTCACTAATTTTGAGCAGCGCTGGAGAAAAGCCAGCAAATGGTCTGAGTTGGGTCAAAAATTCAAGAGAGTATCTCACTGGCACGATGATTCTTTGATCAAGTTAGAACGCATTTCTTGGATTCTTAGTCCTTCTGAATCAATTCCAAATGATGATCCTGAACTTTGGGTTTCAAAGGAAGAAGATCCTCAAAATTGGCATGTTCAGGTTACTAGTTTTCACTGTCTTTAAAGTACAGCTTCTGTTAGCTTCTTTTTGTTTCAACAGAAAATTTGTTTACTTACATTTTTATTTATGTTTATCACAGGTTTTTCGATCCATAGATTCTGGCTCTTTGAAAGGATTTCCCAAGGATGTATATCAAGTTGAGGCTCAGGTAACTTTAAATCTTCAATGAGATGAATTTATTCAACATTGGATTGCTCTATATAGAGAAATGTTATAAATTATAAAACCTTTGGATTTCCCGTCTCACTAATTTCTATTTTATTGCAATTCATGGCAGAACCTTGTTTGTGCCAAAAATTTGGTCGTAGACAAGAGTATCCAAACAGCATATATACATGCGATCAGATCTGCTAAACATTTTATTTATATCGAGAATCAATATTTTGTGGGATCATCCTTTGCTTGGCCATCTTACAAAGAAGCAGGTTTTGGCATACTCTTACTCGTGTAACTTGTAGCATCAGCTTATCGCTCATAATTTCTGTATAAGCACCTATGGCTACTATTTAGCATGCCACTTGCATTTTGCTACTCTTAGCTCAGAACACTACAAAATACCGTGGTTTTTGGCTCACAGTGTAAATCAAACAACTGCTTAGTAAATATGATGAACTATAACTGGCTCAAAGTAATTGTGGGCTACGCACTACGATTGTGAATATCTACAGCGCTTGAAATATCGTAGTTTTTCCTCAAAGCTCACCTAGTGGGATAGGAATTGGTTATTGTCATTGATCCTTTTCATTAATTTTTTATGAAAACATTTTCTACTTATCTAAAATTCCATTCTATGATCAGGTGCTGATAACCTAATTCCAATGGAGTTGGCATTGAAGATAGTCAGTAAGATCAGAGCCAAGGAGAGGTTTACAGTTTACATTGTCATCCCAATGTGGCCCGAAGGTGTCCCTTCTTCTGCCTCGGTGCAAGAGATTCTCTTTTGGCAGGTAATATAGTGTAAAATAGGTCTAGATTATCATATAACCTTTTTAAATAGTAGATAATTTGCTCGTTGATCAATTGTAAGTGCCGTGTTTATTAATTAAAAAGGAATTCACATTTTCAGGGACAAACTATGCAAATGATGTATGAAATCATAGCCCGGGAATTGAAATCTATGCACCTTGAGGATAGTCATCCACTAGATTACCTCAATTTTTACTGTCTTGGGAATCGAGAGAAGTTGACAACTGAAGTTTCAAATTCAAGTTCACCTTCAGATAATGGCGAAACGGTAATCATTCAAAATATTTTTTTGATTCTGGTGCATCATTAATGAAAGGACTCAATTACCAGGCAGTATACAAAGTGTAAGGACCGTAATTTCAAGTATTATGTTTGTCACCCCTACAATACATGGATATCATAGAAGTAATATGTTTTCTCTTTAAACTCTTTGGAAGCAACCGGACCCAAAATCTCCTACATGTGTTGTATAAAAATAATTTTTCAAGTTATTATTTTAACAACGAATGATAAATAATACCATTCGTGTTTTATTGTGTATGTATACTTAATGAAAGAAGACTCATCTCGAATATGCTTCCTCGTTCTAGCAACAGTCCTTATCTCTAAGTTTACTAAGGTTCTGGTGATCTTCGAACAGGCCTTCAATACTACAGTCTTAGTTTATTTTGTTGTAGTGATCCCCTCGAGCAGATCTTCAATTATAGGTGTTGGTTTAGTTATGCACTTCATATGTGGGTCTTCGTTTCAGCATGGGATGAGGTGTTCCTTCAATCCTTCGGCCTATCTTGAGTAAAGAAATTAAGAACTACGTAAATAGGAGTGAGGAATTGGAACGAAGTAAAAAAGGAAGGAGAAAGATTGAAAGCTTTAATTATTTCTTAGGTCTTATTTCTCTTGGATCTTGAAGTTCAATTAGTCAGTCGATCTTGCTAATTGCTACATTCTTTTATGCTACTGAGAGTGTGAATGTGAAGTAATGACCAAACTACTTGTTGGCAGATGTGTATTTCAGGGTTAATATTCTTATTTTGAGTTTGATGACATTAAGCTAACCTCTTTCTGTAATAATCACTAGGTTTCATCCTCACAAAAGTTCCGACGGTTTATGATTTATGTACACGCCAAGGGAATGATTGTGGATGATGAATATGTGATACTTGGATCTGCCAATATAAATCAACGATCTATGGCTGGATCAAGAGATACTGAGATAGCAATGGGTGCATATCAACCCCATCATACGTGGAGCAAGAAAAAAGGACATCCACACGGTCAGGTTTGTACAATAAATTCATTGAATATATATACTCTAAATTAGACTACACAGTTTCTGCTTCATCTTCCTAGGTCTGTTGAGTCAATTCCCAGTTAGTTCTTTCAGGAGGACTTAATTAAGGTATTTACAGGTATATGGGTATAGAATGTCTTTGTGGGCAGAACACATGGATACCACACTTGCTTGCTTCAAGGAGCCTGAGAGTTTGGATTGTGTAAAGAGTGTGAATAAGATTGCTGAAGAAAACTGGAGGAAGTACACAGCGGAAGATTTTACTCCATTGCAAGGGCACCTTACGAAATATCCTGTGATCGTAAATGTAAATGGAAAGGTAAGATCCATACCTGGATATGAGCAATTCCCAGATGTCGGCGGCAAGGTGCTTGGCTCCCGGTCTACCCTTCCTGATGCTCTAACTACATAGGCTAAGCGCAAGCATAGCCTCTTAATTTCCACGTGAAATACGTACAGTCGCAAAGATAAATGGCAATTGGATTGCTGGACGTGCTTGGTACAAACAGTTTGTAAAGGGGCATTCCCTGAATTTTAATTTTTGAACCATCTACGGTATAGTATACACTAAGGTGCCCACGGTAATTACAAATTAGTGGATTGCATGCCACAGCCACATTGTATATTTGTATCGTTACTTTTCTACATATAGACATCGGAAGCGTACTAAACCCACCTGAATCGACTGCCACAGATTTCATGGTTGTCGTTAATCATTGATATAGTGCTAATTTAACATTTCAGTTGGGGGAAATATGTTTAAGATTTTATACTAACAGAAAAAATAAGAGTAAATGAAGATATTCTTAGACTAAAGCTTAATACATTCTTGTTATCAAATTGTTCTTTCGTTATTCATATATGAAATAATCTTTTAATATTAATTTCAACATTAGATTAGTTCACGAAAAGTCAAAAAAAGATATAAAATTTTGACATTATATGGTTAATTTTAGAGAAACCTAAATTAATAATAAACTTCCAAATTAGACTTCAAGATTATGAGTCGTATATTTTTATTTTGAAAATTTTAAAAAAAATTATTGGTTGTAATTTATAAATAGTATATATTTTCATATTCTTTTAGTATACAATAACAATAAAAAATAAGATAAAATAATAAAAATGCATGCTAACTTAAGGTTTGCTTTCTGCACTAATGCCTTGAACTTCAGGGTGGTACTACAGAGTAACAAATACACTAAACTGTTATTATATTAATTATGGAAACTATTTTGTAAACAACTATAACATTAAATTACTACTTTACAATATATTAAGGAGGCCGACAGAAAATAACCTTTAGCGAAAAAATATGCCAAATATTTTGAAAAAAAACTTCTCTAATAAAATTAGTTAAGCTTTAAAACTTGTTTTGCCTTTAAAAAAAGGCTTTTAAACTTCGCAGGCTAGGATATGGCATACTTAGTGAGCACATAAAGGTAAAAATTAATGTTACTTTTGACCGAATAATTGTCACTGATGGTTAATTTTAAGCAAACAAATGCTGATAATTTATTAAAAATTATATGGTTAAGATTAAAAATTGATTAAAAGTCGTTTGATTTACGTTTAAATATTTTGATTATTTGCGTGAAACTTAAGACTTCATATTCAGTCTTCCATGTCCTAGCACTGAACCAAAACAGGTGATTGATAATTACAAAAATATAAACAACAAATTAATTAGCTATCAAGACAGAAGTATCGTATTTAAAAAAATCTAACGCCGATCTACCAAAAAAGAAAACAAAAAAGCTAACGCCATGTCTAGACAAGGGGGGACGGATCTGAAACAAAGCGAAGTAAATGAACTACATTGAGGGCATTATATGGGTTCATCTCATACAACAAGGATGAATGAAGCTATTCCACAAAACCAAAATTAACAAGAACCATATGAGAAATTAGACAAGATCGCCCTCACGCGAGACATTTAGTTAACAGTGACTTTTCCCACCATACCAGCTCCTTGGTGAGGTGAACAGTAGAAACTGTAGGTTCCCTTTGCATCCAAAGTAACGCTGTAAGTCTCACCAGGCGCATTGAGAAGGTCTTCTTCGGGCATAGAGATTTTCGACGCATCAACGCCGCTAGGAATCTCGTCCTCGTCGAACACAACGTTGTGTGGGAACCCAGCATTGTTCTTGAACACGATCTTTTCTCCAGGGCTCACTGTGAAACTGTCGGGAACAAAAGCCAGACTCCCATCATTACCACCCAGCAACACTTCAATGGCCATAGCATTGCTCGCCAACACTGCACTCGCAGCAGTGGCAACAACAGCAACTCCAACGTCTTTAAGTGAAGCCTTGATGCTAAGCCTTGACAATTGGGGAGTTGAAACCTTAACTGTGCCACTAACTTTGCCAGTGTTTGTTCCACTTGCCTTGAGGCCAGTGAATGATGGAATAGCAACTGCTGCAGAAGTGACTGTGGCCATGTTTGAAGGAAGATTGAGTGAGAAATGAACTTGTTCGTGCGATGTGTTGGAAGAGAATCAAAAGGGTGTTACGCAAGTGCTTTTTTTTTATAGCGTGAATGAATGGGCAAAACAGTGGATTGTTTTTGTGTGGTTCATGTGTGCGGATGAATGGGTGATTCACATAGTACGGATGGGCTACGATGGAGTGGGTTATCTGATGAAGATTGCTTTGATTGGTTGGATTGGATGTTATCTTCTGACGTGGCTTAGATATTTCTTCCAGTGGATATGAAAGCCCAGTGTATTCCAAAGTTGTGGCCGCAGAAGAAGAAGCATTTTATTTAAACTTCGCTTTGTTCCAATTTTATTTTCATTCTTAAGCTAACAAAAAATTACATGGTTAAGTTCCATTAAGTTCAAGCCACAACAGAAGAGACTGATGTTAAAATGAATAACTAAAGCCTCAACCGTACTAATTTATTTTAAAAGTTTTATTAAAAAATTAAATACGCTTCTGCATAAATTTAAATTTTAAAATGATCAAATTAAATCTTAAAAAAACTTATATTAAGTATATAAATTGAATTATACTTTTAATTTAAAAATAAATTTCTTATGAATCTTTGTCAAGAAGATATTATTAATTTTTTTTTATCAAAAGAACTTCATTCAAAAAGATGGAAAGACATGCAAGAGTCTTATTTAGTATATGTCCTATATCTCAAATTCTCTTGTTTAAACAGGGGCGACAAATAGTGGAAATAATTTTGTAGAGATAGTTACAACAACTAATCCAAGTATAAGGATCTTTACCAAATCGATTTCCGACTGGTTTTGAATCACTTTTTTTATAAAACAATTTTGTTCAAAAAACAAAACTATAATTCTGGTTATTTTAGTTTAGGTTCTTAATTTTATCAGCACTAATCTTTACTACTAACATAATAATTGTTTCATTGAGAAGAAGAGCCTTCCTCAGATAAACTTTGAAATCCTTTGCATACTTTCTCCTTTATTGTCACCCAATATATATTTTTTAAATTAATCTGTTAAGTCAAGGAGCTTTAAGGCTTCCAAGTTCCAAGGGAAAAATCAGCTTTTTTAATCTCTTAACACATCCCTACAGAACGTAAGCTCAGCGCACTGTCCAGATCCTTGTTGCTGGGTCACTACAAGATTGTGCGGGACCCGTTTGAAGAAGATCCAAGAGGCCCATGTTAGCCGAAAATCAGAGGCCCAATATAAGATACAGCCCGTCATGTACATTAAGTAGGCTCATTCATTTAAAGTTCCTATGCTACTTGAGTTTCTTATTTAAATATTCTTTGCTTAAATTTTATTTTAATTTTAAATTTTCGTTGTCAATTTTAATCCTCCTAAGATTTAATTTTTAAAATAGTATTCCTATTATCACTTAATAATTTTTTGGTATGTATTTATAAACATCACATAAGTTATTATTTTTAAAGTAATATATAATGTAAAATATTTAGTATATGGTATGTCATCAATAGAAGATAACAGATAAAAACAAATAATTCCTTTTCTTTTTAGATCTGAAACCGTGATTGTCTGTGTTGTTACAAAAGCAAACAGATATTTGTGGCCTTTGCTTTTAAGGTGTCGTTTTACATTTCACAATGGTCTCAATAATCACGGGGAAATGTCCGATGTATTGTTAAAAATGGAAACTTTTAATATTTAAATGCATTTTAAAATGAAAACACATGAAAAAAAAATTTGATTTTAAATAATTTAAATAAGAAAATAGATTAAGCTATTCAAAGGGTAGCTCTAGGCTCTAGCAAAAGTTATCTTGCTTTATGATATTTTATAAATATTAAATTTATCAATTTAATCATTAATTTTATATGTTTTATCATACATATTAAATTTTAAATAACTTATATTTTAAAAATATATATTAAATATGAAATAAAGTTATTAAAAATTATTAATTAAAATTTTTCATTATTTTCTTGTTAATTGTGATTTTAGATTATGTTTAGATACAAAGTTTAATTAAATATTTATTTAATAATTTTTATATGATATTTTATATCATAAAATTTATTGAAATAAATTTTAAATAATTATTTTCATGAATCATGCTAAAAATATATTAAAATAAAGTTTAAAAAGTTCTAAAAAAAATTAATTGGTTTTAGAAGTTTTTGCCGACGACAATGTGGGTGACTAGGAAGAGAACGAGCAAAATGCAATTTCTTCAAGTTAATAAAGAAAACTTGTTTAATAGATTGTTTCTTTCATCAATTTACATAAATTATTTTAAAATTATATTATTTTGATAAATTATTTTTAAATTTTACTCATCGAGGATAAAAAGTCGTAGCATCTACAAATTTTAATGTAAGGTAGATAGAATTGGGTCCTAATTACGTAATATTTTCCTTTTAACACTGTCAACTTATATCGTGTTCGTGATTTCTCTGAACACGTACATGCAACTTTATTAATTGTTGCGTTGTGACTTAGGTTTTCTCTTTGCTAAAGTGTCTAATAGATATTTGCTTTCACATTTAAAGTTGATTTTACTTGTAAAAAAAATATAATTGATGTGGTTCAAGTTCTTCAAAGTCATGTAACTTTAAATGATTTGGAGAAGTTTTCACATTGTGTGAAATATATTTTAACTTGTACGTTGATCAGGAAATACAAGTGAATACATTTTACATTGGTTAATCAATTAATATAAACAAATTTATATTTTTTATATTAATTTTATGAAATTAACGTGTATATATATTCTATGTCAATTCTATTTGCCACATGTTATATCTTTATTATGAAAAATAGTTTATTATACTATTATTTTTAATGTATTTATCGACTAATAACCTTCAATTTATAATATTAAACATTAATAGAATAGTATAAAATAAATTATATATAAAATGTTCTAATTCTAAAAGCATTAAATAATATATTCAAGTTTTTCATTAAATATATTATGTACCGTAATAAAAGTTAAAAAATAACATAGTATATTTAATTTTTTTTTCATAAATTTTTAAAATAGTACTGCATTTTTTGTAATACTTTCTATATAATCAATATAATTTTTGTTACAGAATGTTATGTTTCCCATGAATGAAACGAATTGCTCATACAAAGGAAATCCATTGATTAGGCGCCATTTTTGTCTTCTCTGGTTGATTGGTCTTTCAACATAATAATTGCAAATCACTTTAGTTAATAGTTGTTATGAACCAAGCACCAAATGACGAGTGGAATCACAACTTTAAAAAGAAGCTTCTAGCATTATTATTTATGACCATTTTTTAATACATTTTTAAAAACATGCATTAAAAATGTACATATAATTTTTTTTATTAAATATTATAAAATATAATACATTGATAGCTTTAAATTAAATAAATAAAACATTAAATTTTTATTATATATTAAGTTAGAAAAAAATATTTTATCAGACAAACAAGAAAGTAATAGGCAATCACACAAAAGTTGTCTTGTTTCAATTTTTTTCTTTGCTTAATTTAATTTTCTAAAATATATAATTTGCTTTCTTGCCCTAGCACAACTCCTATTATTTTTTAGCATTATCCTCGCAACTGTTTCCTTGCACACTTTTCTTATATTTATATACTAATGTAATTGCTTATTATTAAGCATGTGAAAATGGATCAAGTTTCTATGAAATTTTAGAGAATAAGATTTAAATTTTTTGTTTAAACAGGGAAATCTTTTTATGAGTATCATTACTACTGATTTTACAGTTTATTACCATACGAAGATTCAAGAGAATTCAAAGGTCTTACCATAAGAGTAGAGACGATATATGATTTTGTTGGCAATGAGATTAAGATAAAAATTAATAAATAAAATGAGATTTAAATGATAACTCATGCAAATTTTTCATCAAAGAAAAATGAACTACGGAAGAGAGGTCGAGAGTACAAGAAAATATATAACTGAGACTAATATTAAACCCTAAAATGAATTAGATTGTATTATTTTGAATGAAATTATGGTAGATTAGCGAATGATACTAATTTCACATTCCTTTCAAAGTTAAGTTTCGGAAGGAATGTGAATTTTCGATTAATTTTCTACCTACACAAACACAGAATAATTATTGATATAAATTTTAAATTTTTTTAATGATATTTATATCCATTTAATAATGATGTATTTAATTTTAAAAAACTTAGCAAATAAAATAATTAAGAAACCAAAATAAATGAAATTAGAACTACAAATACATTTAAAAGAATAAATTTTATTTGTAAACTAAAAAAGATAATCATATGTGTCCAGCTGTCCATGCTGTAACGGATGCTAGTTGTTCTCCTGTCATTGTTGGTAATAATGTTTAAGAAAAACAAAATACAGATAATAGAGTGCATTTTTAATTAATTGAATAGAAAATAAAAAGTAACTTTAAAATTAGTTTTTAATCTTATTTTTCTTTAAAATAAACAAAGAATTTAGTCTTGCTACAAGATCCAACTGGATGGGTGCTGAAAAGGAATAAACAAAATATCATGATTACACGTCAACGAGATCACCCATGCCGCAATAATTAAGTTTTGATGAAAAAGTTATCAAAAAAGTTTTGTTAACTTTAATTTTTAAAGTTTAAAAATCTATAAAGTATAATAAGTTAAACTATCGAATTAGTTAAAAGTTATTGAATAAGATAGTTAAAAGTAAAAAAAGAAAAAGAAAGGTAATTAAGAATTGATTAGTTGATTAGATTAAAATATTTGATTGTATTAGTTTTAAACTAGCTAATAAATATAAAATCACATATAAGTATATAATTAATTATTGTAATAATATTAAAATTTAATAATTATATATTTTATTTTAATTTATTTATCATCTTAAAAATTAAGACAATAAATTTTTAATTTATTGAAATTTATAAATATTTTATTAAATGAAATAATGTAATAATATTCTTATTTTTATTGTAATAATTTTATATTATAGAAAGTTACATTTGATTATTTTATTAGTAAAAAGATTCGACAAAAAGTATTTATTCTTTACAATTGTGAAAAAATTTGTGTGTGACTATGTTTTGGGCCTTACATGTAATGTAGAAAGAGATATTGTAATTTTATAATTGAATGGATAAGTGTGGAATTATAAAAAATAATATTAGACATAAAACGCGAAAAGCATTTTAGCTAGTTACTAAAAAAATAAAAACAATAGTTGAAGTAGCGTTTTATGCTAATAACCAGTCATTCTAGCTACTTAATCAAATAATTTGTTTTTATTGAACACTTTGTTTAGTTAATAAAACAAGCTATTGACTTGTTGAAAAGTTACATGGAACACACTCATAGGAAAAATGATACAAAAATATTATTTGATGTATTTAAAATTATTGTTAAGTAAAATTTATGAGTTTCAATCAACAAAAAATGGAATTCAATTAGCCCCGCGTAAATTTTATATGACAATAAAATTATATGAAAAATAACATACAAAAATCTATCATATTAATATTTATTAATTATCCCTTAATTTGATAGATTCTGTGTACCTGACTTTGGAGCATGGCAATTTGATGGACTCCTTATTTCTCCAAATCTTGAATCAGATGCCAAATAAATTCGATGAATGGAAGATTGCAGCGCAATTTGGTTCATTTCACCCAGTCCCACTCATATATTTCTATAAAGTATACCCGAATAGGTTATAGGATTACCATTTAGACAGGTCTTACTGCTAAAAAAATCATTGACGGTGATTTTGGTATTAATTATTTTTATTTTAATAACATATATTAACATTTAAAACTAACATACTGTTTTTAATATTAGCTTTTATTATATAAATTATGAAAATATAATTTTAATTTTAATTAAAAATATCACTAAAAATATATATAATATTAATTACACTGAAGTTTTACGTCCGTGGAAACAAAGAATGACAAGAAGCCTTTATTTGCAAGTCAGGCCTGCACAATAACAGCTACGTCGGCCTAAGCATGTACGAGAATTAATTGGAATGCTAATTTTCTCTTTATCAAGAAATGAGCTTCAAATAAAGTTATTATTTCACTTAATTCACATTATCCTGAACGATAATGCTCAACTCCTACTAAAAGGCAAATTCATATTCGGTGATTTTTTATCTGACATGTCATACATTAAAAAAATTTATAAAAATGATTATTTATTGTATATTATTGAAGACGCGTGAATTAAAAAAATTGTTCTTGTATTTATGTAACTTTTACCAGGTTATTATAATTAATTAATTATTTGATCGCATCTACACTCTACGAATTATGCTTGGGCGATGTGTAGTTCAGTGCGACGTGTTTCAGTTGAAAATACATGCACAAAGGAATATGCTGATATATAGAAAACAACAACAAAGAAACGAAGTTATAAAAATAGTATGAACAATAAACAAAATTTTATTCCAAATATCGAAAGTTAGAAAATGAAAAAGGGACAAACGAGAGAGAAACCACGACCAACCCATACGCTATTATTGAGTTTCCCAAACAAAAGAAAGAGAGAGTTAAAACCTCAAAGGCATTTAGCAAATGCCAAAGGATCAGTTTAGGATTCGATCAGAACATGGTGTGTCCCTGCGGCCTGCGTGACTGGACTCAGAACATGCAAGGTATATTGACTTGGCTGACGAGCTAAACCCGTTGAAGTTGGTCCCCGAAGAAGTTGTATAAGCACCCATGTTGGGGAACACGAGCCAATCGTTCACTTGCAGTTCCGGTAGCTGGTAATCCCTGAGAACCGTGTCGATAGAATCGCAAGTGGGTCCAAACACAGTGGAAGGGTAAGTCTTGGAGTCCTTGCACGTAGGATTCTCCGGCTTTGAGGTGCAAGCGAGTGGCGTGCACGCGACCGTAGCGAAGTCAAACATTATGCAATTCAGAGTTCCGTATATCCCATCGTCAATCCAATACTCCCTCACCTCACCCCTCACGCGCTTCCCAATAACTCTAGTTGCCAATGTGAAAGCCGTTTCCGCAAAGTAACGACCCGGCTCGCCAATAACCACCAGCCCCTCTTCGTTCCCGAAGTTGGCTTGAATTGCGGCGTTAATTTTCGAAGCTGCGGCGTCAAACAGCGGGCCAGAAGTGAAGCCACCACCGATGTCGAGAATGCGCATTCTAGGCATTCCAAGCCGTGAAGCCGTTTCGAAAACGCTCTTGGCTCCGGCGATGGCTCCATTGTAGGCTCGCGTGTCAGCTCCACCACTACCAATGTGGAACGACACGCCGATTACCTTGAGCCCAGCCGAGTGAGCCGCTTGTAGAAGCTTGGGAACCTCTTCGGCAAGCGCACCGTATTTGAGACCCAAGCTGGTTCGTGCTCCGCTATCATGTGCAGGCTTAATGCGGAGCAGCAACTCGCATTTGGGGTGCCATTTGCGGATTTTTTCAACCTCGTCTTTGGAGTCGTAGGTTGTGACGTTGACGCCTACGGTCGCAGCGTATCTGATGTGTGACTCGGATTTGCATGGGTTAGCGTAGATGATTCTCTCCGGTGAGATTCCGAGAGACAAAACGGATTCGATCTCGGCTTTGCTGGCGCAGTCGAAGCTGGAGCCGAGTGCTGCGAGTGTGCCAATCAATGAGGGGTTGGGGTTGCACTTGACGGCGTAGAAAGGCTGAACCGTTGGAAGCTTGCTGGCCCATTTGTCCATTAGACCCATAACGACCCCTAAATCAAGCACGCTAAATGGTGTGTCTATGTCTGGTTTGTCCTCAATGACTGATTGAATGAAATTAGAGAGGCCATTTTCTGCCGACAATGCAGTGACTCGCTTGTCCTTAACGCCTGAAGCGCAGAAAATGGGCTTCAAGCCCAATGGTTCTGCGCCCATGGCTTCGGAAACCAGTGTAGGCATTTTTGGCTTCCCTTAGTGCGTAGTTAAAACTGGCTAGAGGTAAAGGAGAGAAAGGATAATGGAAATCGTGATTGAGTTGGACGTTGGAGAACGCAAATGGTGAGCATATATATACTGCAACTGAGCCATGTATCATGTATGAGTTCTGAAACCCCCGCCACAGCCACGTGAAGCACGGACGGGACAAATATAATTTACATGCAAAGCTAGGTTACTCCAGTAAAGTGGACCTATTAAGTCTCACCTTTTTTTTTTTTAAATTCTTCTTTAAGCTCGAGGTTGATGCCCTTTCCGTCTCGCCAACCTATTCCATTTGTAATCGATTTTCACGAGTTGGTGTTTAAAACAATAATTTCAATAGGTTTTTAAGACATATTCAAATTATAATTCTTATATTTAATTTATAAATAATATTTTTATATAGTATGATATTATTTTGCGCGTCAACAATCTCTTATATATTACAAAATGTGTTTAATTTTAATTAGATCTTGTCTCTTATATTATCAAGTCATATTTGGACCGAATAGGAAAGAAAATGTAAAAAATATTTGTATTCATGGATATATGTTAGTATATTCACACTAAATACTTTTGTACTCGTAATAAATACTTTAATATTCATAAAATTAGTACAAACGGATATTAAATTATACTGTCAGTTCCGCTCACGTAAAATATATTTTAAATTTTTTATTTTATGATTAAATAAATCTTATTTTAAACATTTTCATATATATATATATATATATATATAAACATCAGTTTTCAAAGTTAAATTTAAGAAAATTAAAAATAATAAAAAATATTTCCAAATATTATAATTTTATAAATGATAACTTTAATATGAAAATATATTACTCTAATAACAATCACTTACTACTTCTACGTACTTAAATTTAATCTTAAAGGTTAAAAATTAATAAAATTACATATATAAAATATAGAGATAAATACCTGTCCTGCACACAAATACTCACTGATCCTACAGGTAGTATACTATTTATCCTTGCCTCAGTGACATCCTCGTGTAAGAATAAAGATAAACAAGCCATGTTTACGCTCTTATTTTTAAGCCCTTTATATATATTGAAACAATTGCTTCAAAATTAATAATCAAATAGTAACATAAAATAAAATACTTTTAGTATATTTTAATTAAATTTTTTAATATTAAATTATATTTACGGGATAAATTATAGTAAATTATGTGAGACTATTTTTTTTTATTTTGATGATGTTTATATAAAGTTCACTGACAATAATAAATAATATTGTTTCATTTCTTATTTAGTAAAAAAATAATTATCGAACAATAAAATAATGTGCTAAAAAACACCAAAAAAAATGTATTATCAATGTCCGTAAAATTTATCGTTTCTTTTAATAAATGAGTAATTTACTTATATATGTATTTATTTTAAAATTAATTAATTATTAAGTATTTTATCACCTTCATCTTTTACTTACAATAAATAAATAATTTTTAACTATTTCGTTTAATAACATTTAAGTTTCATTGATTCTTTACTTATCATCAACGACTTTATTTATCTTCGTTAGCTTTGCCTTATATATGATTTTTACTGGTTTTGCCTTCAAATTTATTGACTCACTTACTTTTTTGGGTTGATATTGATTGTAGTAAATGAGAAGGGATACATTTATTAATTGTTTAGATAAGTACAGTATATTCATTGTGGTTATATAGAAATCAAATTATGTTTTTTAATGATGTTTTAGATGAGAGTAAAGTCCTAAATTTTATCACTTATTAGTAAGGGAGAAACTATTTTGATAGCTGATTGATATTTGAAGCCACGAAATTATATCAGTCTTAGTTATGTATAAATATATTTTTATTTTTTATAGAAAATATTACTTTTTTCTTTATGTATATAGGTTTTGAGTTTTTTTTAAACTCTCTCCAATAATATATGTTTTGTCTATAAAAAAAATATAAAAAAATAAAAAATAAGAAATCAGACAAAGAAAAATTTCTGTACGATGAGATTTAATTATATACTACCAAAAGCATGGTCAATAAAGTAAAGTGTGATAAGGTTTAATTACATAAATTATGGTTTCTGAATGTATTTTAAAAATAAAATTTATTGATTATTTTATTTTTTACTTAGTCGTATTTTTATCAAAATTTAATGTAATCTATAGATCATCCGTTAAGTGAAAATTGTAAATCTATTTAAAGATAGAAAGAGTGAACTTCACTCGTTTTTTCTTTGGTATAATTTTAAATAAAATTAACTTAATAATAAAAATATTTTTTAAAATATTCTATCAGAAAATGTATAATTAATATATTTTTAATTTTATCCTCACTTGTATAAAAACAAGTTATTTTTATTTATTATTTATATAGTTTTAAAAATAATAAAATATTAATTATTTTTCACTTTCTGCATTAATGGATGAAATGTCTGTTAAAATGTATACACATTGAAGAGATGTGAAAAACATATATGTTTTTTTTTTTTTTTAATTCTTTACGTGGCATCAATGACTTTATTAGTCTTTATATAATAATCTTAAAATAAATAAAAATAACTGAAAAAGCTATTTCTCAGAAAACAGATTATAATAGCATATTTCAAAAAGCACGTGGTCAATATTTTTGCTATTGTATTTTTTAAAAACAAATTATTAAAATAAAAATTCTTTAAAAAAGCAGACCTATTTGTATTACTATTTTACACATGCAAAACGGAGGTAGGGCAATTTTTCATGCATTATCCTAAAGCAGACATTTTTTTCTTTCGACCAATCCCCATCGTAAAAGTTATAAAAACAGGCCATGTATATATGCACAGTTTATAGCTTGTAAAATTATGCGTATCCTTCTTCTTTTTTATTATTATTATTATACTTTCCCCATTCTTATTGACTTGTTCTATGCGATTTTCTCGTCTTAATAGTTTTAATTACATAAATATAGCCTTTGAGTTTTTTTTTTTTTATGTTAAAATCGAATCTTTCGTCCTAACTTTAAGTCCAAGCGTTGACGGAAAGTACGGACCTAAAATCAATTTAAAAATTAAATTATAATTATATAAGCTATAATTATTATATTTTATATATTTATATTCAAATTTTTATTATATTATATATCACTTCTATATTTTTTTTATTTCTATCTTTCTTCTACATATGTTTTTGTAACTCTTTCTTTTGCATATTTCACACCTATTTAGTATATATGAATTTTTTTTTCATATAAGATATTAAAAAAAGCCTAAAATATAGTGATGGGATTTAAAATTCTTTTTCAGTTGACATTAAAATTATTTATAAAATTTATTCAAACATTAATGTCTGTATTACTTTTTACAAATATATATATATATATATATATATATATATATATATATAAGTTAACTTTGATACATTATTATTTATTAAATTAAATGATTAAAATATTTATAAAAATTATTAACAAAATATTTTAAACATTTATAACTCTTTTAAACAACTTATAAAAATATATAATTAAATTAATTATTATATAACTTTTTTATAATTCACTTATTAAATTAAATTATTCATTGATTAAATAAACAAAGTTTTACAAATACAGATCATGTCGCGTGACAATATCAGAATCATTGTATTGGGCAAAAGTAATTTTATCTTCTTAGAGACAGTATTTTAGCATGACTGTGAATTAATAACAATTATTATAAAATAAAATATATATTTTTATAATTTTTTATACTGTCTTTTAATTATAACAATTAAATAAGTTAATTTTATTATTTTTTATATTAATCATTTTAAAAGACATACTTATGATGATTAATAATTAGTTATAATATAAATTTGTTTATACGGAGAGATTATTAAAATCAAACTTTATATAATTAATTATTAATTTTATAAAAAACTGTATTTATCATTAACTTCATCAATGTTTTATAAATAAATATTATAATTTAAATATATAAATAATTTAGGTGAGATCCACTTATCGTAAGTTAAATTGAATGTTAGATCTAGATAATGAATTTTATACAACTTAAAAAGTAGATGATATTCTGTTAATTAAATTTATTTTAATAAATGCTATATTTTTTCAAATATCAGTCAATTTTTATTATTGAATAGCATATTTATTAATATTTAATTTAACTAAAATTCTATGTATATGAATATTTGATTTGTTAAATCTTTATTTTGTGACAAGTTAGCGAATGCAATATATAAGTCAAATAGATTTAGGTTTTGTTTAGATAAGTGCATGAATAAGTAATTTATAAAAGAAGAAAAATAATATTAAATTAATAAAAAATATAAATAAAAAATTTATAATTTATTTTAATATGAAGATATATGTTATTCTTAATTTATAAAAATAAAATTTATTTATTTTTATATTATTTTTTCTCTTACAACTATTTATCTGTAAATTCACCCGAACCTAATATTATTCTCTGAATAAGCAGAGATTCAATTAAATAATTGATAATATATATTATATATGTATATATAAATATTATGACGGTGTAAAAAACTAACATGATTTATATTTTTTTATTATTTATAAATAAAATTTAATAATAAATATTTGATACCGTCATATAAAAAATCATTTCACTTAATACATGGCCATATAAAAGACTTAAAAGAAAGACAACGTATCAGAATGATTTACGCGCGAGCATATATATATATATATATATTAAAATAAACAAATAAAAAAGAAACATTGAAGACAATGCATAGGATATGTATAGATAAAAATATAATGTATTAAATTTACAGAGATAAATCGCTAAAATTTATTTTAATTTAATATATGATTTCAGGTTCAAATATTCCTGAACAGAGATGTAATAAATATTTTAAAGGGTAGCGTAGAGAAAAATTAATAAAATCTTCTAGCAGATGCAACTGAACATGCTATGCCCAGAGGGAGCCCAGGCCCCATCCTGGTCGTCATAATTAAGCGGCGAACCGACCTTGTCAATTATTAATTATTCCAGAAACAGCTATTGTTCAACACAGCCCGGCGGCGAAGTGAACGTTGTAAAAAAGAAATATATACGTATCAATAGTGATTTTTTTAATATATATTATATTAAATTATATAATATTATTTGTTTATATAGATAACGAAACTGTTTAAAAAATAAATTAAAAATTTTCTTCGTCTGTTTGGAATTCATTTCGTTCAGTCAACAAAAGAAAAAGCAGTGTTTGCAACATGAAACACGTTTCCGTTTTGATATTAATATAATTAGTTTCATATGATGTTTTTCGATATTAACATAACTAGTTTTGTATCATATTTTTTTAATTTTCTCTCACGGAAGGGAAAAGAGTGTAATAATATTGGAATCTTGAAGGCAAGTGTGATTTTTGAAACGAGAAAAAATATTGAGTATAATTGAACTAAATTTTAGAGAAGGTCAATGTAATTTAACCTTTTCTTTTTATAGTAATGTTTGCAACATGAAACATGCCTCAGTTTTGATATTAATAAAAGGTAATTTCTATGGCAAGTAATTTAAATGTAATGTTTTTATATTGTCTACACATGATAAAATTTCTCACATACAAGTTACTCGATCTCTTCTTCGGTACATTCGTTTTACTATTCGAAATGGCATAATGCAAGAATCTTGTCAGATACTTTACATATATTCCCTTCCTTTAAAAGCAGGTAAGTTATTTGTGAATGGATTCAAATTTAAATATTATTAAAAAATAATGCGCACGTGTACATAAATTTAAAAGCATGCTTCTACTCTTCATTGAGCATTTATTTACATTTTTTTAACATAAAAGTTTCTACTCTAAAATTAATTAATTTATTTTAACAATAAAAATTTTATTAAAATAAATTAAAAAATATTTATAAAATTTATAAATTATTTTTGTAAATTATTCATATGCTTTTTTAAACATGTATTAAATATTGTAAGCAACTATAGATTCATTAAATTTAACCAGAGTTTACACCATCAACATTATATATTTATATTTTAATAAAAATATATTTACATTTAAAAAAAAGTATGTAATTTAATTTAGTTTATATGCATTAATCATGCATAATGATTCAGAATTAATTTTTATTAACATTAATCACAGTCAACTTTAAACCAAACAAAATCTAATATTTCACCTTTTTCCTTCTTTTAATTTTGACTATCTTTCCAGTATTTTGTTGGATTATGATTATTTTTCTATGCATGTAATAGGAAGGAAGGTTAATAATTCAAAAGCACGGATGCATCCAGAAAAGAAGGAAGAGAAATAAAAAGTAAACAAACTCTAACAATTATACAATCATGGCCAAGATAAGTCAATCAGCATTTCTTCATCTCTTCGGTATCATTCAGTACGCATACAATTTGTTTGATTTTTTAAATCAATTATTTATATTTACTATCTAAAATATAAAATTGTTTCTAATAAAACGATTCCCAAACATAATCTTAATTATATACGTTGGTTGGATCCAAAAGAGGCGGTGACAACGAAGTTGGTCTGGTAATGGTACGGGGTGCATTCTTCTGTCAGAGCCATATGCTTTATTCTACTTTTTGGTGGAATAATATCCTTATCTTTGACAGAAAACTAACGGTTGATCAGAACGTGTGATTTTGATGAATATTCATCGACGGCAGCGAGTATATACATCCGATTCCTGAGACTTTTCATCGTTAACATGCATATTCTGCGATCAATATTTTTTAAGAAATTTATGTTTATAGATTCTTTTAATATATTTTTAAACATGCAATAACTTGAAGTCTATTTGCTGTGCGGGTAACAAATTTACACATTACACCAGATTTGTTAACCAAATAATAATTTCCTCACAATGTTTCAGCATCGATCATCACATTTTACAACTCATGATTTTTATTACTTTTTCTGCGTGATCATTCTTTTAACAACTCAGCTCCTTGCCAAACACGATAATCGATCATACCGAATATCATTTGGCGTTTTCATTGATTACATATATTCCAAGTCTGATAACATGATACAATAATGCACTGCTTGAGTATTTTATTACGTTTTTCATTTTGAAATCCTATTATAATATTTATTAATATGTATATTTATTTAGATACTTACTTCATTCGAAAACGACAAGGGATTAGCAATTAGTATTCGTTTTAAAAGTAAAAGAACGTAAGAGGTACAAGATCATGAAGTTCTTTTTGAAAAAAATAAAAAAAACTAAGAGGAGAGGTGATACCTTCTTTGTGAAAATGGATGCAACGATTCTTTTGACACATTTCTAATATTTGTTACTGTTGATAAACTTTATTTAATAAAAACCAGTTTAAATTATTAATATGATTTACATGAGATTTTATTTAATGATAATTTTGTTGTGAACAAAAAAGGAAGCAAAGCTCACTCGTATTTTTGTCTGTCGATGTGCGGTTTTGAACCCTCTATTTTTTATTTAGTTTTATAAAATTTAATTATTAATAATTAGTTTTTTCATCTCAAATTTTATCTCATAAAATTCTAAAATGCAATAGAAGTGTAATATGACATTAATTTATAGGAATTAATAAAAATGCATGTGTAAAATATTTCAGAAAAACTTAAAACATGGCTTAAGTGTTGATTTTAAAAATTGAGTTTGTTTTTATTTAAAAATTGTATAATTTTTTCACTTTAAAAAAAATCATTTGTTAACAGACAAAAAGTGTTAACTACGTGGATAGTTTCCATTAATATAATCTGTCCAACAGAAATCAAATTGTTAGTACCAAATATTACGAATATATGCCAAAAGTATGGTGTATTTTATTATATTAATATTGGATATATTCATATAATATGTCAAATTTTTATACCTATAGAATTGCCTGTTATATGAAACATTATTTTATTAGTATAAACATGCAATATGTATATACTTATAATTTATGATTTTTTTTAGTATTCCTTTGTCAATTTATATAAATTAATGTCATGTAATATCTATGTTACATTTCTATTCATTATTAAATAAAATTTAAAACAAATAATTTGATTTTAATAATTATATATATATATATATATATATATATGATTAGTTACAATTAAAAAATCTAAATTACATACAAATCAAAACGTACATGAGGACGAAGGTAAGCCTAAAATTTTAAAGTGTTGAATTTTATTTTAAACGTTTTAATTTTTACCTTCTATATAATACTCTTTTAAGTAAAAAAATATTAATATATATATATATATATTACAAATCTGAATTATATGTTATCATTTTTGTTTGTTAAATGTTTAAACAGAAATACAACTCACTTTTGATTAAACAAAAAATCCTCAAAGTGTGAATGCTTTGTAACATAATTGTATGGTAAAATTAACTTTAAAACTTATAACTTATAGATGATAAGTTGGTTAAAAAAAATATGTCTAATGGCTGAAAGTTTGTAATTTATAATTAATTTATGTAATTAAAGTTATTTGGTAAAATTAGTTTTATAATTAATTAAAATGTATTAAATGACAAAAAGAAATGATAAGAATTATTTTGTGTGAGTATAATTTATTTAAAATAATAATAGTAAAAATATAAGACAATACTAATTATTAGCTTCCAATAAACTGAAAGTTGCTTGGAATAATTTTTCATAAGATAATTTTTAGAAGTTATAATTTTTTTAAAGACAAAATTAATAGATTTGTTTTCTAACTTTTTTCTTTTATTTGATCTTTTGTGTTCTTTTTATTTCAACAATCCTCTAACTTTCAAATATATTTTAAATAAGATTTTTTTTATTAAAAATAATAAACTTTGTTGATTTTTTTTTTCTATTAAATAATGTTCACTCATCATTATTCACGTTTTCTTTATCTTTTACTACTTACTTCCTTGTTCCTCCACTTCTTATTCTTTGCTATTCGCATCTTCTTTCGCTACTATCACTTTTTCCCCCCTTCTTACCATCATTATATCAACATCACAGGCCATTATCACCGAAAACCTTTGTCCACCGTCATCACACAAACACTGTTAGCATAGCATTCTGCTTACCATCATTGCACCAAGGTTGCAAGTCATCACAACCAACGTCCCAAGGTACCACACCCATAACCTTATATAGTGGAATACTAATTGTAGTGATTGCTAAAGTAATGCAATAGCTTGTGTAGTTAGGATTCACAAAACTTGGTTTTAATCAATCGTGGTGATGCGATCATGTTCCGATGACAATCAAAGATGGGTGGATTTTGATTGGACTAAGGATGATTTTCTTGGAATGGTTAGAGTTTATAGCGTGGGGAGTCTTAGTCTATGCTATTGGCAGTAATTGTCAATATTAGTCACCAATTGGCTTTGATGGTAATGAATTATACTAAACACAAATGATAGTTTAGATAAGTTTAAAAATATAGTAGATAATGCTCTATGATGTTGGCTCATTGTAAAAGATACGTTTCAGTTGGTTAAAAAAAAGGAGACCCTAAACCCTAAAAAAGAGAAAAGGAAGAGGAATAAGAAATATAACAATAAAAAATAATGAAAAAGTACCAATAATACTAAAAACAAAAAACAAAAAACAAAAAGTTAGGTGTTGAGACGACATGAATAATATTTAACATAGAAAAGACCGAAAAAAATCAATTAACAATGTAAAAACAAATTTCTAAGTTCTGCATTGTAGGAATTAAACGTTAGTAGCATTGAACAAACAATTACTTTAGGCCCCCAAGTTTGGACCTGTTTGGACTTTTAACCTGTTCCTGAAGTTGTGTCTTGAGCCCCCCTTTTTTTAATCTTTTTCCTCCTTGCTGTGAGCCTCTGACCGTTTGAACTGACCCAACCGATGCAAACATCTCACTGTTGTCTGGCCAAACCACCCCCGCGCCTGGCGCAACAGAGGAATAATTATATTTTTTTCACCTTTTATATTTATAAATAATTTTAATTAATAAATAAAAATGCAATAATTTTATATATAAAAAATTATAAATATAATTTTAATTTAAAATATTACAAATTGTAAAAAATTATAGCCCGAATTTGCAATAAATAATTAAATTATAATATTTTAGGACATTTTTTTTATAATAATAAACCTTTTTTTGTTTTTTGTTTTCGCATCACTCGTCTTGTCACTTTTTCTTTCTATCTCTTCTCTTTACATCTCTCTCTAATGTATAAACAAAATTATTTAACAAATATCATTTCTTTCTCGTTTTGCAAATGCCACCACGTTGTCCAACGTTTACAAAATCCAAGTGCACCTTTTATAAATAAAGAATTCGTCTCAATCCTTTGTATGATTCCTGATATGAAAAGTAGAATAAATAAATTATATTCAGTAAAGAGTTTGCAACAAAATAATTGAATATAATGGACATTCTATTATAAAAATTGAAAATAAAGTTCACCTAACTCACGTGGAATTGAGTCATTTGAGGGTATAAAAGTTTGACATTAAAAAGGACAAATCCAATTTAAGTGCTGAATGTTGCGATACTGCAAATGAAAAAGAATCCAAATTAATGTTTTAAAACTTATGAACTTTGGCAATATGGATCATTGTGTAAATAAACATTTCATAAGAATATATTTTAAAATAAAATAAACAGATATGTATTAACAAAAAAAAAAAACAAATGTAAAATATTAATTAAAACATGTCAAGAGGGTACCCAAGTCTATTCAAATAAGAAACTACTGTAGCAATTATTCTCTCCAATATTATTACTTAAACTTAGGTAATCTTAATTTATATTTAAATTTTGATACGTCATGTCAAATTGATAAACATAAAAAACTGTACTTTGAATCAAATAATTATTTATATGATTCCTTCAGAAATTCAAATTTTTTATTTTTATTTTCTGTTAACTACTCAAAAGTTAATAAATTGAAAAAAAGATTTAGGATATACTTTAAAATGTATTATCAAACCTTTTAAACCTAATTTAAAATACCTTAAAACTTGTTCACAGATTTAGGTATTGCATGGACTCGTTTAAAATGTCACACACACAAAAAAAAAAGAAAGAACATACGTTATAAAGACTTGGTTTAAGAATGAGCTTAATTTAAATAAATAAGAAAGCATTAAGCATATACTTTAAATATATAAGGAGAAAACAAGTACTTAAATACTTGTATTCGTATGATCAGATTATTTTTTGTAAATCATAACTAACCCAAATCAAATAAAACCCACTAAATCAGTATTAACAACAAAAAAGAAACAACTAAATCAAAGCAATATATATTTTTTTGGGTCAACAAATCAAAGTAATATATCACTAATAACATTCACAATCAAAACAAAACAAAACCAGCCACTATTTTGACCCGAGTGTGCTGATTATTTTGGTTATGTTGTTTTAAAGCCCAATGCTGTCTCACTTGTACCTAAGAAAAGAAAGCATCCCTAAACATGGGCTCATAGAGAGCCTGAAATAATTGGTGGGCCTGCAATAAAATCAATCTAAGGGAGAGAGCTAGCACATGTTTTCCAATTGGATGGAAGCTTATTCGAATGATTTCGGACATTGACATCAACTGGGAGAAGCCGGTATTCAACATCAAGTTCCCTGAACACTTTGATCATCTCTTCAATCAATTGGGCTCTCCTGCTCCATCTTTCTTTCATGTCCTGAAAATTTATTTTGTGTGTAAGCCACACTGACATGCTCAATTTGTTCAAGTCTTCAACATCCTTCATGATTACCATTGGTTCCGCATGCCAGTGCTCATTCTTCCTTTCAATATACCTGCAAAAAATATGCAAGAAAAATAGATTATCACCATTCCTTAATTCTATGTGTATTAAAATGCACTCTTCCACATACTCTATAATCCTTCTTTTCATAGTGGCAATTTTATCTAATGGAGTGGAAATGTGGATACAGAAATCGATCGCCTCTCCCATTTCTGGACTACGTTGATAATTACTGTGGCTAGAACACTGTTTGGGTATGTAACCTTTTGGTTATCGTACTTCAAAAACACTGTAGTTAGTATATTCATCTCTTCCACTTCCATCTGAGAATCACAAACAAGTTTGAAAGTGGATTTGTTACGTGCAAATTAAACTTGGAATTGGTTGTACCGATAATAAAATAAGAAAAAAGGAAAAACTTGGAGCTGGAAGTCGCTTTTGCTTTACCTGAACACCGTCTATTTCACATCGATCACCGACATCAAATGGGTGCATTACAAATAAGAAGATGATTGCTTCAAACACAGTCCTGCAGGTATTCCCGAACACAAATACTGCCACCAGAAGCTGTGATTGGACGAAGATAACGAAGTGCAGGATTGGAATTCCAAGTATAACAAGCCACACTATCAAAATGACAATACCAACGATGATGTTCAACATATAATGGAGCTCATCTACAGCAGTTTTTGTGTCTTTGAGTGATAATGCTAGCAACCTTCTCTCTCTGAATGCTTTCACCTAAAAAAATAAAAATGTAGAACAAAAGAATTATACACAACATTTCAAGGTCAAATAAAAAAACAAAAACCAAATAAATTTCCCTTGTACGTGTGTTGAACTAAAAAAACTTGGAGAAGGGTAAGTAGTAACCATGGCACCAAGGAACACATTACCATCCATTCTCTAAGAGAGGACAAGCTAATGCCCTGCTCACTACACCCTACCCCCAACAGATCCATTGCCTTCAAAGCTTCTTCTTTCCGCATAAACTGCATCACATCTTGCACGAAAAAATATCTGTTGCAATTGCGTAGGTTGTGACAAAATTCAACTCAAGACTTCAGGATAGGACTCCAAAAAGGATAAAACATATAATCAAGCAATCCTAGTTTAAGCACAGATAAGGAAAATTAAATAGTCGTAGAGTCATCTTATTCTAAACTTAAATAAAAAATAGAATTAATTTTAAACAATTAAACATAATTAAAAAATGTCAATTTTTTTAACAAACTGGGCTTAAATCCAAGAAAAGCACAACCTAACTACGAAGACAATTCCCAGAACATGACTAAAAGGAAGAATTAAGGGGAGAGTTGCTTTATCTAAAATATTATAATCAGTAAATTCATTATGAGTAATACGAGTTGACATATTTGCACAATAATTAATTTCACCAAACACATAAATGCAATGAATATAATTCATTTCCTGAAATAACAATGTAATTACGTTAACTAAACAAGAAAAACAACCATCGGATGAAAGAAATAATATGAAAATTCTCTCTAAAATCAACTTTAATCTCAGGCATTATTCTTATAAGAACATGTATTTTTCTTATTAAGAAGTGGGAAAATTGATTTGTTTAGAAGCACTTACTCGGATCCTGGTTGGGCCACGTTTTGAAATATTTTGTAAGCAGCCCATTTTGCGTGGCTAAGGGTTCTACTTTGGAGCAAAGTTTCATCCTCAATATCTGAACTCAATATACGCTCGTCCAGAGTGGTAAAGGCCCCATGCATGATGATATTAATCATTTTCTTCATATTCCAAGCCGATATATTTCTCTTATTCAACTTACGCAGCTGCTCAATTAACATGTCCTTATCTTGCTTCTTATCATCACACAACGACCTTGTCCACTTGCAGCTTTTCACATTCTCCATTTTACCCCTCCTACGTCTCCAACTTCTCGCAGAAATCGACGCCCCACGAGATCTATCTTCAGCTTCTTCTTCCCTCAACGGATTACGAGAGAGCGTTTCAATGACGTAGTGGCTGAACAGAGCCTCCCGAATCCGTTCAAAGAACGTTTTCACGTGAAAGTGCAAAGCGAAGACCTTAACAAGGATGGTTTTCAGAAGCCACACAAGAGTGCCCGAGAACAGACACAACAGAACCTTGGTCACATACGATAAAACTCTGTCGTTGACCTTTTTCTGCACCTCGTTGACCACCATAAAGTGCCAGAGGAGAAAAACCAGACCCAACCAGATACAGTTCGTAACAGAATTCTTCAAACCGTACACAAAATACAGCACCCGTTTTCTTAGTATAAAATTGCGTTCTACGAAGAACACAACAACGTTGATTACCCAACCTGAGAGTAAACGACCGCAAATTAGTACTAAAATCATTATCTCCCATTCCCACAAGGAAAGGCCACAGGGTTTAAGCTTTTGTAAGCGTGAAATCCAAAGGTTAGAAACCAATGCTAGTGCAGTAGAAGCAAGACATAGCCACTGGAAGCATTGAGAATGCACTGAACCTCGTTCTTTCGTCAACTTCTGGCATGTCCACAACGTTGTCCATATTAAGAACATCATCGTCCTCCGCCACATTTTGTCTTCCAGACTCTGAATTTGCAAATGATTCCTCTGGAGGGTCAACTAGCCTAGACTTTGTTCTGCTTATTGCTGATTTCCACGAGTATCGTTCAGTTGAATCGTTTGAAATAGACCTCACAACATTTTCTGCTGAATTTGAAGATTGGAGGCGGTTTTCCTGCGTATCTCGATCTCGAAACTTGTCACTTGGACCGCTGCCACTAGCTTTTGATGCTAAATTTTGTTCTTTGATGTTGCTACGGCCATAATTACCTTCACAATCAACCACAAATTCTTCTCTTTGGGCCATTACGTTCTCGTTTTCGCCACGGAATAGAGCCTACAGTGCTATTTTCTGTACGTGTTAGAGAGTAAAACAATGTTGGCGATGTCTAATTAAGCATAACTTCCGATAAAGCTCCTTATAACGGATCAGTGTGCATGCTAAATCTTCCGTAATGCATAAACTAAAAAAAGGGAATAAATCATCAAATTTTTTTTCATGAACTTTATAATATGTTTTTGGTTTCATTCTTAATTTAATAAAAATTTCGTTTTAATTTCTACCATGTATAAGTATATTCTAATTTAGTCACATTATTAGAAATTAATAAAAAAAATTTATATTGCATGCTAAGTTTTAATTTGATACATTAAATCATATGTCACACCCATAAAAGGCATAGCATGACTGAAAATAATTAGTAAATTCATGTTTAAATTTATTTTTCTCACCAAATTATAAATTTCTTATTTTTTCCCTTCATTTGCTTGAAGTCTACATTAATATATATTATCTAACCTAGAATATTGCTGTAATTTATAATTAACATTTTAAGTTTACATTTAATGTGTTACATAAACACTTTTATAAATGTTATTGACATTTATTAATAACTTTTTATTAAGTTAACAGAAAAATATATATAAAAAAGAGGAAGTGGATGATTTATTCTTCAAAAAGTGGAAGAGCAATATTATTCATCAATAGTTGTATTAGTTATATTATCTGACAAATTTTTTCCTAAATCATTGGGAGAGTAGAATTATCCAAAGTAGAATAGTCTATGGGGATTGAAATTTGAGAATATTTAACCATTATCGCTCTTTGGATGCCAAACTATAACACTCTGTAGAATGTGATGACGTGGGTTACTAATATTCGGCTTCCGCAAGCAATCAAAGTGAAAGAATAAAGCTATTGGAAGTGTTGAGAACCATGCATTAAGCAGAGGAAATGCTCCATTACATAGACCTTTAACAATTAAATGTTCCCAATATAACTATTCCAGGATGCTTCTCGTGTTTTACAAACTTCAGCTGTAGGAATAAAACCGAAAAAAAAAAAAGTCCTCAACACCAACTGGTTATCACTGATAGAGTTCTCCTTTTTTCTTTTAACCTGCAGCATAAAATATTAAAAAATACATATATAAATCGTAAACAATTCACCAATAAAAAAGTATAAATTTTTGTTGCATTTTCTTTTTTTTTTCTTTTATAAACTATGATTAATTATCAAATATTTGGAAAATTTTTACAAAAGTTCTTATACATACTATTTATTAGCCGTTCATAATAAACTTGGTATACTTTTTTTTATAGTAAATAACATTGTAAAACGTGTATCAAATATTTTTCTATCGGCATTTATGCTAAAAAATATTCAAAAATTTATTGCCGGCACTTAAATTTCTTTCTTTAAAAGCAAAAAGAAATCAACCCGTTGTGTTACTTGGAAATTGGAAGAGAAAAAAAATTGGTCAATTCACAAAAATGATTTCTCAAGCTTTTAAGCACGTTGTTTTACTCTGTCTCAGTTTAAAATATCTTACTTAACTTGTAAAATTAATTTTACCGTATTTTTTACATGTGTTTTTTAAGTTCAGACAAAAATGACATAATTAGGAGTGAATTAAAGAGGCATAAATATATTTTAATTTTTTATAAATATGAATGATTTTAATTTTGTTTATTTATTTGTTTATTTAACTGCATAAATATATTTTCTTCAAGATAATATCTATTGTCACTAACTAGTTCTATAGAATACATTTAACTATGTCACATCAATAATTATTCTAAAATAACATATGACGTGACATATCTAAATGCATCATTAGTAATTAGTAATTGAAAATTTGTATTTTTTAAAATTCATGAGGATTAAAATTAATAAAATAGATTTTGGATCGTCAAAATTAAATTCAATCATATTTACAGGAATTAAAAATATATTGTACTTACTTATAATAAATTATGAACCGAACGAGGAGTGAGAAAATTGAGAGCGACTAAACTGCATCAAAAGTAAAAGTAAATAGGAACTTTTTCACATGGTGAGGGGATGATTTTGGTGGTGCATGTTTTAAGATTAATTGGCATCTTATTCTATTCTCAAACAATAAAATACAATTTTTGAAGAAAAAAGATTTTTTTTATTATCGTAGTTTGGTTCCAGATATGGTATTTTAATAATAGCTGTACATCCAAGTTTATATACATCTTCTCTATGCGATAGTATCAACTTCATATTCATAATTTAGGGGGTCCAAGGTTCTAATCGACGAACTTAAATTAAATTAAGAAGTCCCATATTTACATGTGCACATAGTCTCTCACCATGTTAAGGGATGCCTCAGTGAATATTCATTCCCATGCATTTCCCTTGCCTTCACATTCTCCTGTAACCTGTTTAGAGAATTTTTAAGTATGCCTGAAGAAAAAATAGCATTTTAGAAGCTTCAATTTTTCTTTTGAACACAATTTGTCAATACTGCCCTCAACGTACCATTTTGGTCACATACAGAAGAAATTCCAGAATTTCGGAGAAATTGGGTCTTGTGGAGGGATCTTGGTGCCAGCACCAGTTAAGCAATTCCACTAACTTTGGATGAGTATGCCTTGGAATTTTAGGCCTTAAACCCTGCAATTCATCCACAAAGCTTATTCAATTTCACAATATTTTGTGGTTTGGTAGTTTGAACTACTATAGAGTTCTCAAGTTAGCAATATTTCTTCCTCTGACACTGGCAATTTTGTAGGGAGAAACAATTCCAAAGAATAAGTCACAACCTCTCATTTGTATCCATGACATGCAAGTTTACATTTTTAAAGAACTCCACTGTCTCCACACTTATCAACGGACATTGAGAAGAAAAAAGTGCATATGTAATTTCCTAGATAAGCAATACCTTTTGGACCACTCCGAGTGCTGCTTGCAATGGGGACAAATGCTCATATGGAATCTGCCATTCATTCATAAAGCTTAGATGAAAGTTGTGAATTAACTGAACGAAAAAAACACAAGAAATAAGTTTTCAAAGCATGCCTACCACCTCTTTTATTCTCCATTTCTGTTATAGACACATTTTTACTCACTTTTAAACCACTGAAACTATCATTACTTACTCTTCCCCATACTGAAGTTCGTATATTATCCATTAACCCTATCTGACTTAGTGTGGTCAACATTGGCTAGAAATTTCTTGGAACTTCTTCAGTTCTAGGAAATAATCTAGCTAATAGCATTAAGTCTATATACTTGTATTAAAAGGGTAATTTCATTACATGTTAAATGCCACTCCATTGAAAGGGACAAAAGTCTTGCATGTCAATAGCTAAGCACTATTAGTTCAGTCCCAACTGAAAATGATAGAGTGTAGCTAATAAAAGAAAAGGTTAATACAGTTTAAGAAGTACAGAGAAAATGAAGGGGAGTGTTTAATTCTTGGTTATTTGGATGTCAAGAAAGAGAACAAAGAGGGGAGAAACTGCAGAAAACATTATTACCTTTCCAGTGAGCAACTCCCAAAGAACAATTGCAAAGCTAAAGATGTCGGCTTTGTGATCATATGGTTTATGTTCAATAACCTTCCATATGTCAAGGAAATCACAAGTTAATTATAATCAATACAATGACCAACAGAAGGCCAGAAACATAATTTTTTTTACTTGTTTTGCATAACCAATTAAAGCATTCATAGGTAAAAACCAGAGTTAGTTTTGGTTTCAGCCAACGGGAGGGAAGGTAATCTGAGAGCAATGGTCTGCAGTTGTCTTTTATTGGAGATTGTTACAATAATTTTCTTTTGTGTAATATATGATTTTTAAAAATCATTATTATCCATCCGCACAGCGCATATGCAACCAAAAGAAGTACTGAAAATCATGTTAGCTTTAAGTATTGTTCACAAGGAAAAAAAATGTCATTCTCTTTCCAACCTGTCTAGGTTCGTCTTATTACATCACAAACTGCTGCCTATTGTATCCTTAAACAGCCTCATCCATGCCTGTAATTTATACAATTAATAAATTTAAAGTAATCAACCCTATGTTAATATTCATATATGTACACAGACCTCTGGAGCCATCCACCGATAAGTTCCAGTTTCTGCAGTCATTATACCAGACTGATCGTGCACTCTAGCTACACCAAAATCAGCAACCTTTACAACCTGTTGGAAAAGTTTTTTAAATTATAGATGCAAAGGCATAAATCACCCAAGCCATATGATCAGGTATACCTAAACGAAAACATGTAGTAGCAAAACGTCAAACTGAAGTAGGAAAAAAAAATATACAAAGCAAATATGTTTTGATTCCTTCATCTGCCAAGGTTGATTCAATTAAAAATTTTGATACATTTAATTGATTTGCATCTCCAATCACTTTATTCTTAATATACAATCAGATGGAAGACATCAAATAATTTACCAACCATAAATTATAGCCAGTAAAATCCGAAGTAAATATGCACTGTAAACTTACCCCACTCTTATCTATCAAAAGATTAGCCGCTTTAAGGTCCCGATGTATGATATCATGCTGATGCAAATATTTCATTCCTTTGGAAATATCAGTGGCTACTTTGAGTAAAGATGGAAGAGCAAGGACATTCTTCTGTTTATGCAGAAAGTCGTACATACTTCCGCCAGACATGTATTCTAAGAAAAATTATGCATTGAAATTGACAATATTTTCCCCATTACATTGACCTTTGCAATCAATAAGCAAAATGTAACTAGGAAGGATAAATTTTACCTGTGACAAGGTAAAAGTTAGGGGGTTTTGTACAAGCGCCTACAAATTTGACAATATTCTTGTGCTGAATTTTACTGCAAGAATTAAATTTAAAAAAGTAACCCTCACCTTTTATCAGGGCTTAGGATTGGCTATATAAGGATTTGCAACAAAGCATAATACAGGTAGGTTTCTATATAGCATAGAAACTGAAGACTACTGAAGTATCCCCTCTCTTTCTCTCCCTCTTACTACAACTTCAACTAAGAAGCATTCAGACAATAGATATGCATAAAAATTTGTAAAATGAAATTTAGGACATGAACCTCTGAGATTTTTCATTGTTTTATCTAATCTGATCGAATGATTGGACAAGTCTTCATATCTTGTTGGCAATTATATTTATTGAAATATTATGGAAATTCGAAGAAATCTCCAGGAGTGGGGTATGATGAATGGAAGTTGGAATAGAACAAACCTTAGGATATAAGCTTCCTGAGCAAACTCCTTTTGTATATTTTCGTTCAAATTCTCATTCTTAAGGACTTTGATCACTACATCTTGATTACAGAACGTACCTTTATACCTGTTTCAACTAATCAGTAACTCAACATTTACTGATCCACAAACAAATCAAGGAGATGGGATGATAATACTCACAAATCACTGAAAGGTCCAGATGCAATTTTCTTTTCATATCTCAAACATCTTGCATCAATTCTGCAGATATCATTTCCACAAGTAGGCAAATTTACATTTTTAGAGATGAAGTTCATCCTGGTTTGCTCTTGCTTTGCTGTAGGTAGACTCATATTTTCTTTCAGTAGAAGTTGCTCCTGGATTTCCACCCAAAATATAACACAAATAATTCTCTACCGTGAAAGTGAGGAGAAGGGAGATGCAAGCAACACTTAATTTGTTAACTACAATTATTATAGAAAGCTAATATTAATCTAGAACAATGAAAATTGCACCCGCACTTCTTGTATATGTATTTTTCTCCACTAGTTAACTTCCATTCAAACTAAAACATGAACTATTGAACTTTTTAACATGTGAGTACATGTTGAAAATAATCATCTTTTGCTATTATCCAGGGAAATTGAACTATAACCATAAATATGAGGAAAAATTAATTGCTACCTTAAAAAAAGTATAAAAGTTTGGGCACAAATCAAGAGACAGGCACCAAGGGGTGTGGGGGAACCATTGATCTATGTTAATTATAAGTAAAAGGTTCTTTATATGCATATTGATATTTTCACACTATTTTTTCATTCTTGTTTGAAAAATTAAAGGCAAAATAATAACTTTAGAATTTAATTTTTATTTTATTTATCAAAGAAATGCAATTAAAAAACGTTTAAATAACATTACGGTTGGTAAAACCAGATCTTCAAACATATCCAATTAACATGTAACCACAAATGGCATATAAAGGGCCTACCTGGAGTTTCTGAATTTTCTTTGCCAGTTCATGTTTTAACTTCTCTGTCTCCTATAAATTTTAAACATGGACATATATCATGGAAATTGGTCACAAAGAAATGAGAGGCAAAAATTGAGTTCAATGGTACATCCTATTGAAGTCTGAGTGCTAGTAAATTCTAAGTTGTCAAACTTAAAGAAGGGCTAGTTATGCAATTCAGTTCAAAACATTTTTCCCCAGTTGTGTGAGAAAAGCTGATTCCCTATTATTAGAACTACACAGTACTACAATCAACTAATAAAGAAAAGAAGAGAAAAATACCTCAACTGCCCAACCGCCAACAACAAAAACATCCAATGAATAGCCATCTAATGTTGAAAAAGCATGAGCTTCTTGAATGTCTAACTCAGTCTCAGACAGTAAAGAGGTCAACTGTAGTTCAACAGAAAAGTTTAAACTATAAAATCCTTGATTTCTGCACAGATTTAGTAAAGGAATAAAAATCTCAAGCATTTTCTGGATTGTGTGAAAGAAATGAATAATAAGGCAGCATATTACATCTCTAATCCCCTGTTTGTCAAAAATATAAACAATATATGCATTGTAATATTTATAATTGAAATTGCTTTAGCAGCCTCAAAGTCATAAATTTGTTTTTAAAGACTGAAAAGGAAATTCATAAGTTCAGTCCTCACTAATTAATCAACAATATCACTAGTTTTTGGTAGCTATCAATGTAGCTGACCCATCTAGTGGGAAAAAGCTTTAGTTGTATAAAATTAAGAGATCAATGAAATAAAAAATAGATTCTGGAAGCCATTTCAGATAATTATTATAAGCATACAATGAAATTCAAAGATATAATACCTGTTTATTGTAAGGGTTTAATATATATTTGCATTTTACTAAAAATATCTAATAAGTGTGATTAGGTTTGTGCTCTGTAGAAGCCTCGAGCCCTCATGACTTGATATTTTGTTCAAAGGTTGAGAAGGGAAGAGAGAGACACCTTGTTTGGTTCACAAGGAAAAGGGAGGAAAAATAAAGTACTTTACTGTTATGTCCTTAGAATAGACAAACAAAGTCATTAAGTTAAACATAATTTAGTCTAATTAGTAGAAAAACTTCTCTCCCCTCTAAATTTTTGGTGTTTACAGGGGGATAGGGTATTGAGGGAGGAGGGATTTCAGCCCCTATATTCTCCTCCCTTTCTCTCTAACCAAACTCTATGTTGGAATTATTAAGGTAAACACATAATCCACATGAAATATTGTACATGAATTTCTAAAATATCAGAAAAATAAAAGCAGTATGGCATAGGTTTTCCACATTAGCTAAAAATATTTTCACCACAACAATAAGATCAATTACCTGACAGAAAAGTTTTGGCTTGTCATGTGTGGAAATTGTGATTTCATGCATAGACCTGTCATAAGTAGTAGAATGAAAAGTGGTAATTAGAAACAAAGGTGAAAAGCAATATAAAAAAGGGCTTCAGCAAGAAAAAAGAGTAACATAAAAGAACAAAACTTAAATTTGCTTTTAGTTCCTAAAAAATTTGTGATTTCATCATTTGCTCCTCTATTTTAAATTTATTCCAAATAAGTCCTCCCAAAAATCCTTTTGACTACCATATGGTTCATCTATTAATGATTCGTTAATGTTTCTTACGCCTATATAGCATCCAACTTAACTTTGTATAATATAATATGGAATTAATGTGGATGATGATGCAATATCTACATTTTCATCATCTTTATATTTCTAAATCTTAATTTTAAAAATTATAATCTTATAAATAAAATTTCATTTAAAAATATAAAGGATATGAAATTGTTAATGACATATCTTGTGTATGTCTTATTTTAGTCAAATTATGAGTTAACTTAGATGTTATGTGACCAAATAATGGAACAAGGTAATAAATTACTAAGAAAAGAATCAAATAAAAAATTAATTTTTAAAAGATCTAATTTTAAAAAATTGAAAAAATGGACCAAATTAAAAAGTCCCAAATTTTTTTTAAGACTTTTAAAATCTTATTTTTAAGCCGAACAATAAATATTACCATGCTTATTGACATAAAGTCATAATTAAATTGTAAAAGAAAAAATATATATACACGAAGAAAATGTTAAAAAAATTAAAAAGAAAGGTAAATTAAATAAATGGATTGTAAAAAGTGCTAAGAAAAGGTAAATATTATCTTGAAGTCTTACCTGGCATAATGTGCATAAAAATTAACATAGTTGTCCCTATCTCTGACCTGTAACTGGCTCTCACCAATAGCAAGTTCCATGTTAACTGATGAACCGAAGGCCGGGGGAGGATGGAAGCTGAGAAAGCATGAAAATAAAGACAGTTGGAAAAGTTTAATAAACCTATCTATAAGACATCGATGACTGATAAGTTCAAATAACTATAACTGTGTATAAAGGAAGAGGAAAAAGGCAAGTAAATATTCACATAATCATGCCATCATGCCTCATGTTGCCTGGAATGCCAGAATCTTGAGGACTGACTTTACTTTGCACACCAGAAGTATAACGAACCTGCATTAAAGATATACTAACATGATCTTCCAAATCAATTGGTTAATGCAAGTGCCGGCTGGCAAAATTTCCAGATAGATGAATAAATTCTTTTCTAGATACTAATGAAGTCAGAGCATGTTAATTTCCTCGAGACTGAGCATTGAAGTTATGTTTAGATGAAAAAATTTAGAATTTTGGACGAATATGAATTCAACAATAAAGAATGATTTAAGTAACAGTAAAGGAGTTATAAATAATTATTGTAAAAAGTTAAACATAAGAAAACTATTTAGCTACAACTCTTAAATATTTTATAAATGGATACAATAAACATATTGAGTCATACAACCAACAAGCAGTCTAGTTATCTAGTACCATTTTTCATTGCTTATCTTATTGTAGAGATAAAAAATGATTGCGAAATTAAAACGAGGAGCAGTTTTAAAGAGTTTTGACTTCTTCCTACATATTTCTTTTTTATTTTGTCTATTTCACTTTTTATTCAAACAAGAAAAAGTTTCATATTTGTTCAATTTTCTTTCCTAACACGATGCAATAAAGAATACATGCAGGCTTGTACATAATAGAAAAAAAGGACTAGGTTTCTTTGCCAACGAAGTTGCCAATACCCATCGTTTACTTTCTGACCCAGTCAGTCAAGTGCGTAATAAAAAATATACAGTGAGTACTTATTTAAAAAAAAATGCTGGTATTTAAATTTTATTAAAAAATATTATTAATAAACTATCATTGTGATTTGTAATAAAAATTATTGATTAATTTATTGACAAATATTCTTAAAACAATAATATCGAGATAAGTAGAAAAATTAATTGATGAAGGAGAAGAAAACATTTAGAGGTGAAAACTTTATCTGCTAATAATAATCTTATTATGAATAGGTTGGGCATGAATCACCTGTACAAGACGAACTTCGACAGCAGGTGCGGTTGCTGCTGTAGCAGGTTTTCGTGCGATGTCCAGTAACCTTTTATGCATAAGAACATCTTGGACCCTCTCCACATTCATGTCCAACGCATACCTAACAAAGACATATTCATATTACATTGACAAACACCAGTTGCAAACAATTACAAGTCTTCACACAAGACAACTTAGTGCATAACACGTCAAAAAACAAACAGTAATATTTTTCCAAAAAATTAAATTAAACACCCTTTATGAAAAAACACAAATTAAACGAGAAGTACAATTAAAAGAAAGCTCTTGAAAATAATCAAATAGCAAAACTCCAAATTTTGGGTTGTCGCGGAGTGACACGCAGAATTAAATGTTACCTAGGTCTACAGGATTTTTAACTCTATAACAATTTATATCTCTCCCGTATAATCCATTAAAGAACAAGACTCATACAAATTCAAAGTAGTATTCCAATATTTTAAGACAAGAACACGAAGGTTTCAGGGTACCTAGCGGGAAGGCGATAGAAGTGCGCCCAAAGCTCATCTTCAAAACCAGGAGCCAGAGCCTCTGGGACATTCAATTCCCTAAGTCTACAAAGAACCTCGTTGTAAACTCCAACCTTCTGTCTCTGCTTCGGGCTTTGATTCCACCCAGAATCGAAAACTCTGCTGCTGCAACTCTCTGTATCTCCCATGTGTACATATATACATATATATCTGTATTCAGATTCCGAGTCACCAACACCACCAACCGAAACGAGACAGCACAAGGTCAACGCAATAGTGACATCATCCTCTGACAATCAAAGTGTAAAGAACGTCAAAAGCTCACTGCATGAAAGAAAAATGGCATTCAGCAACTCGCAGTCTCTGTCCCTCTAGCATCACATGGCAAAGTGAGTTTAAGAATAATGAGGGAGCGTAATGCGCACCCAATTTACAACGAGACTTTGCTTTGCTTGTACCACCGCATCTTATCCAAGAATTATTAACCATTTAGTTTGAGTTATGACGATAAACACAATAAAAAATCTTTTCATTAGTATAATATAATCCTTTGATAGCATCACCCACCCACCAAACACTTGCGTCCCTTGTTTCTCTCGCTTCCCACATAAACCTAACATTACATATCATAGTCAGACACAACTAAAATAACTTTAATATGGCATCACTGCTATTTAATTTTAATCCGGCAATCATTCGTCCCTGTTTATTGAGGATTCAGAAGATAACTTATGGTCCTAAATTAAGTTATTAACTACTCATGGAGTCACTATTTTTTTTTTCTTCCTGTCTTTATTATCTTTTTCTTTCCTCTCCTCATTTTATTTTGGGAGTATTTGTTAATTAGCGTCCTAAATATTATCTATAAATAAATAATACTAATAATCACATTAAGAATATATTAGAAATTATTATGGAAATACGGTATTACATTTTTTATATTTTTTAATTCTTAATTCTTTAGTTAGTGCTTCTAGCATTTTCTATACTTTATTCCCTTATTAAAGAGTATTCTGCTGTCTATTATCAAACTTCAATACATGCTAAAAAAAGCAGTTCTCAAAATATTGTTACGTACACGTGCACTCTATTTTTGAGATGTATGAGATGAAAAATGAGAGAGATAAAAAATAATAATAAATAATATATAAAAAATAATAATTTTTGCAATTATATAAAATAATTACTGTAATTTTTATATATATTTATTATTAACCACGTATTTTTATTTATTTTATACTCATAGCTTCTACTTTTTTATATTAAATAACGTCAATCTTTTATTTATTAATTAAAAAGTATTTATTTCTAAATATACTTAATTATTATTTTATAAAAATAATAATATATTTATTAATAATTATTGAAATATTTGTTATTAAATTATTATTGCATTAGTTACTTGTCGAGATGGAAGAACTTTAAAGGCGCTCTTTCTCTTATGTAAGTAAGCACCGGTGTAGTACAAGTTATTTTTATTTAATTTGAATGAATAATATATAATTTTAAAAATATATTTAAAATAAAAATGGATAAGAAAGAATTTAAATTAAAAATATTATGCCAGGTTTTTTATATCTTTTATTCTCTTTTATATTTTTAAATTATATGTTTATTATTAGATTATTTTATTTATATCAGGACCCAATTTGAAAAATTCTTGCACTATAAAAGAAAATTAGATTTTCATTTGAGTAAAAAATTCAAAACTTTATCTGAGGATAAATTACAAAAATATTTTATCAATCTTTAAAAAAATTTTAACTAAATATTTTTTAATATTGATGGCCTCAATTTATTTAAAAAAAATTGAAGAAAGAACTAATAAAAATGAATACTCGAAGTATTAAACTATATCATATTTGTGCTATTATAGAATATTACTGATAACACTTGTAGTAGTTATTACTGCTATAACAATTTTTAAAATCCTATCTTAAATAAACAATATTCATTAAATAATTTTGTGAATACAAAATATAAAATATATATATATATATATATATATGTATCCTATTTAAAATAAAATATTAAAATACTTAAATATAATTTTCCATTAAATAATTTTGTGAATACAAAATATAAAATAATAATTTATATTGTATGAAGTCCTTTCAATAATTTTACTCAAGCCCACGCTGCATAAAGGGTGTAGTACGGGTCACTTGCACGGCAACGATACACTATTTGGGATCCTCTGGAGTTAAGAAACAATAAGCAGTGGTGATCTAAAAGCGTGTTAATAGAAAATAAAAATTAGTTGGGTTTCTTAAAGTTGCTGAAACCGTAGGATTAAAACTGCATGAAGTGTTGCTAGTTTCTTAGTTGCAGAAAATCCAGATCGCCCACGATGATCTTTTCATAAATCAACGATGCTGATTATGGTTTCGTGTTGAAATTACCAAAATCTCAATTGCTTCAGAAATCTTGTCTTCAACTTAGTGTTAACATGTTAGACATCATTTTTAGTGTTAGTTTTATAAAGGTGAAAGTAATGTTTTGTTATTTTTAATATGTCAGGCATTATTTTTATTGTTGGTATGGAAGGCATCATCTCTTGAACACCTCAAACGTTTTTTCATGTTTCATTTTTTAAAATAACTTTTAAAATTTTTCTATAAAATAAATTTTAAAAACTTAGAAACGAACAAATTTTATTTATGAATATTTATTGCATTAAAAATATAAATAATAAATTTATTATTTTAATTACTTAAAAACATCTAAATTGATATTTTCTATATTTTAATTACAAGAGAATTGAAAAACAAAAATTAAAGTCGGTGGAATAGAGCCCACCGCCGTGCCTATCCAATATATACCCCAAGAACTTGATGTTTTCGTAATACTTAGTTGAGAGTTCCCACATTCGAAGCTCGAGGGGTCTCCGCCAGTTCAAAGGTTGACACCTCACGCTCATGACAAATTTTCTTTTCACGTTCTTTTACGAGATTTTTTAATTTAATGCTTGCGGTGGTGTTTAGAGCGAAACCGGAACTTGACGTTAGTTTCTTGAATTTTTTGGTTTCTTTTATTTTACGATGAACGTTCTGTGAGGAAATTTAAGTTGCAAGATACCAGTGCAAAGGTATGGAAGATGTTGGGGAAATTTACCGCAGGATTTGATTCAAATTGGACGGCAGCTTCTTTCACTTTCTTACCTTAGTCCTTCTTAATTTTTCCTTAAGACAAAGATTATAGTATAAAATTCTGAAATATTGAGTTGTTCTTGTAGAAACTGAAATCTTGACTTTCTTGGACTTCTTAATTAGTATTAGGTTGTTCAAACTCACATTGACTTTCGATTATTTGGAAAAGGATTTATTATTTTCTTAGTTTGCGTAAGCATCAGTAAGAGCCATGGCTGGTTTTTTTTTTAATAGTTTCTCAGCATCATGCAGGATGTAGGTAGTTATGTAAAACACTCAAATATTAATTTCTTTAAATGCCGCTGTAGTATCTCAATATATTTAAAGTAATTAAATAATTTATAGTAAAAATTTATATTTAAAACTATTTTTTATTAAAAAAAATTCATACATACTGTTATGAAACTTTCGAAAATTCTGGTTAAAACGACCGTAACCAGTGTCAAACTGCTTAAATTTCTTGACAAACTGGCTTAACCTCAGTTATTTTGGTGGTTGTTGGTTAAACTTAAACATAACCTTATTTGCCTAAAGCCTATGTCTATAATTTATTACAATTTTTTTTTTGGCTAAATTTATTACAACAATTTTAAAACCTTATTTACTATTGGGATACATCTCTTCTAAAATCTCATTTTTGCATTAAAAATATAAACATTATTCATGCAAGGATGCAGGGCACGCTACTGTTTAATTTTTTAAGAGAAGCAAAATTTAAAATATATTACTTGATAAAAAGAAAGAAGTGAACGGTTATTTTTATATTGATTAAAAAAATATAAAAACATTTAATTAAAATAAATTTAGCTTAAAATATAAATTTTCAATATATTAGTGTTTTTTAAAAACAAGAATAATGTAACATGGTAGATGTTATATTTTGTGGTGCAAGATGAGTGCCAAAAGTGATAAGAAGAAAAGAGAGAAAATAAGATTTAACAAATGATGTGATGTAAAAAACGAAAATTAGAAAAAAACAGTGTAAGAATATAACAATTGTTAAATGATAGTTTGATTGATTAAACTGAATGAAATGGTCTGACAATCGACACTCGTTATCCTAAAAGAAAAACAATTGTCTTGTAGACCTCAGCCAGTGGAGCATTATCCATAACAATATGCATGTAAGAGTCAACACATCCATTCTTTTGCAGCCATAAAGATTGAAGGCTACTTCCAGTGAGATTTTATGGACGTCCAACTTCTGAGGTCTGCCTCAGCTTCATTTTCTCTTTGTACTCTGTCAATTCTCTCTTGTATCTTTCTTTGTCTCTTAAGCCAATGTTCTGGTAAACCTGCAACATTTGGCAACCATCTATAGTCTGCATCCTACTCTAATTAAAACTATCAAGTAAAACTTAGCTGCCAGATAACAACAATGTAAATAATGCAGATGATCGACTAAGAAAAAACAAAATAACCCTTTTTATTACCATTCTTTCTTCAGGGCTAAGACTATTCCATGACTGGCCAATCATTTTCGTAAATTCCCTTTCTCTGTTTGGGTAGAGTGATTTGAGAGAGTAATGCTTTTCAGCAAAGAAGAAGTTATAGCCGCTCCTATTTGGCTTTGGGTAGTTGGGGTCCCACCTTCTTTTGTTTTTCCTCCTACGACCAGAACGGTGAGGTTTGCGTTTGAATGGTACAATGGCATTGCTGTGTTGCGGGATTGATGGAAGCGGATCCGACTGCTCTGGATGGTAAAGCACACCTCTAAGAACTTCTGAGCCCAATTTCACCGACACTAAATAACCACAATCAAATTTCCCCTCTATTGTTCCATTTCCAGAAAGACATGAAGTATCTACGCACATACAACAAACAGTAAAATTCAGCATTAAAAAGCTCTGAGAGAGCATGGAACATTAGTAGATAAGCAACACATTGTATCTGGCTTAAAATGGCAAATGCCAATAGCTGCTTCTGTCAGTCCACCCTTGGCAATAATTAACAATAAACTGAAAAGCTTAATTGGCATTGCATGTAAAGAAATACAAATACCAAAGAATGTAATGTGTGTCTCATTCTCAATGCCAATTTACTTCTTGTTGCTGAGACAAGCATGCTACAAGTTAAACAATTCTCTAGTCTTATAATTATTGATTTTAAATTACAATCACATAGCATCATCAGATTATGTCTTATTTTTCAGTTGAAGCCAACCTTGACAGCATTACAACATATATTTAAGTAGGCATTCAATTAGAACTCCCAGTAAGTTGCGTTGAGTTGTGTGCAAGACATAGATATGCAATAAATAGTATAACTCCACCAATTTTATTTATTAGCCATCAGACATCAGTTTAACATATATAGCACAGCAAGGACACCCACGAACGAAATTGAAATTAATCAACCTACTCCATGAAGATGGCAATTCCAATATAAGTCATCTTTGCAATTTATCGTTTTTCTTTTCCGACCTTTAAAAAAAACAGTTGTATTTTCTGACTTGCGAATTGTTGAATATTATACCTTGATGACGAGATTCAGGAGAATCATTTATGGACTTAGGCGAATATTGGACAATCGCCAATTCAGGTCTCCACGATTGGCTGTTGGCAGAAAATGCATCTGCAGGACAATAAAGTTGGATAAGTGCATTTGAATTTTATTTGGCAATAAACAAAACCAGAAATCTATAGATAGATAGAAAGAGTGAAGTACCTGGTGATGGAGTGTAGAGAGGACCCCGAGCTTTAAAGAAATGAACTTGTTCGTAATGAAAAAGAAGACTGAAGTAATGTTTTCTGAGTACAAAAGAAGCGCTTGTGGTGGTTGCTGAGAACCTGAAAACACTACCAACTTCCCTCCATTTCTTCTCTGCAACCACCTGAACTTGAAAAGGGGGGGGGGGGGTGTGGAGTTACAAAAACATTACTTATTAATATTGAAAAATAGGTGTAGGGATGGAGCCCACCTTCTCGTACCCACTTCTTCTGGTAACCTCCACGTAAAGAACGTGCAAATCCAGTTCCTTCCCTCCAATCACAGGAATCCTTCACAAGTTGGTATGCCCAAAAAGCTCCAACATTTTAGTCTCACAGAAATCACAATCCAAAAAAAAATTAAAAATACTCCGCCCCATAAAATAAAAACCACATTTTTAAAATATTATTGAGAAGAAATAGAAGGTTACATAAATTTGGTGCCCATGACAAAGTGAAAGCGCCTGAGAGTATCCCAGAAGAGAGTAGGGTCCTTGCAGACGTCGTCATGAGGGGCAAGTGGAGCGGGGTAAAGCTTTCCCTCGTCGCCACCGTGGCCCTTGCTCGTAGCCGGCGACGACATTCGGAGCAAAGCGAGAAATGAAATCTACGACTGAGGAAGAAGGAGGGTGGTATTGGTGTGTTTCATAAATGGGAGAGGCAGAGAGATATTTGATGTGAAAAGCGTAAATAGAAAGAAAGGAAGAATGAGAATATCGAGAAGAGAAATTGACAAACGAGAATAGCAATTAAGGGGGGGAATGAGAGTGACCAAAGGTAAGAGAGAACGGGAATTAAAGAAGAGGGATTGCCGCGTGGGAGAGAACGGTTACGCAGCAGAGTTGGCTTTTTCTGCCATTGCGGATGGTGTAAGTACGGTGCAAATTCCTAAGCCTTTTTATTTTATGAGTCTTATCTCAGTGACTGAGGCTGTGTTGATGGTTCTTTCTTTTTCTGTTGTGGGGTTATTGGTAGCCTGACATTGCTCTGTTTCTCACTTGTCTGCGTCCAGCTTCCAAGCGTTGACATGCACTTGTGCTTCTGACTCCTCTGCTCTCCTCTTCAATGCCCCAAACGTATCTTCCCTCTTCATCCAATAATCAAATCATATCCATCATTCATTTACTCCAATTAACTCATTTTGTATTTCAAATATTAAGGCTAAAATTAACTATTTTGTAATATATTGAATAAAAATTTCATTTTATAATTACTATTATTTTTAAAAATAATAACTGTTAAAAAGTTAGAGGTTATATATTAATATTTAAAAAAAACAACTAATTTTAAAGATAGCAGCTTTTGCCAGAATATTCATTTATGTCAAATATTAAAATATAAAAAATGTTAAAAAGGTTAGGACCGTTTATTTTTTAGTTTTTTGGTTAATGTTTTACATGCATTTATAATTAATAAATAAAAAATATCACGAGTGTGTTAAAATTATAATAAAAGTTGTTTTTATTTCAAATATGACAAATAATTTTTAACGTGAATGAAAACAAAACATTATTATTTTTTTAGTTAAAAAGAAACTGTTTTTTTTTTATCATGATAACGATTTCGATAAAAGTCGTACTCATCTCAGTGCTAATAATCTCAACAGTACGTATTACTTGGCCGCAAAACAATTAACAACATTAAAAAAATATATAGATTGCTAAACTATTGATAAAGTTAACTATTTTTCGAACTTCGAATAACAATCTAAACGTAAACTAATAGTTTTTTTTTTTATTTCTAAAATGATGCATGAATTTGTTGGTAAATATTTGGATAGTAAACTTTTTTACAAAAATATTATTTTTGGGCACTATTTAATTTTAGTTCATATTAAGCATGATGCTAAAGAAAATATTAAATATTTTAAAAATGTCAAAATAAGATACTGAGCATGTGAAGAAATAAATATTATCACCAGCACAATTTTTTTATGATTATTTATAAGAGGTAATTTTGTTCAAATTTCGATATTATACAGAAATATCATTTTTGGCAAAAGTTTTAATTGTGATTCGTTACTTTATGAGTGACTATCTTTTCCACTGGATCCATCTGTGATATATTGACGACACATCATCATTAATAAATATGTAATAGCATATTTGAATTTAATAAACAAATTTTAATCATGTAGATTTATTATTATTATTTATTTGAAATTTATTTTTATAATACTTAATTTAAATATTATATTTAATTGTATGTTTAATTAATTAACAGTATAAAATTATATTATAATTAATTTCTTTCAGAATTCTTATTGAATAATATTTTTATAATATCAGTCAAAAAATTAATACAGAATATTTTTTTATTAAAAATATATCAAACTTTATGCAAGTAAATATATTATTATATTTTCGATAAGGATTTTATAACAAGGGATATATTATTTGAAAGGGGTATTTTTGTTTTAAAACTTGACACTATAGGTAGATGTCACTTCTAACAAAGTTTAACTCGTGCTGCGTTTCTTTACAAGTGACAAATTTTCCTCAGCTATATCCAACCTTAATGTATTGAAAACATACTGCCATTAATAGAAATATTATCTTTAATCAATATTTAGATTTATTTACTCAAAGTGTGATCTTTGTGATTATATCAAAATATAATTATTTTTTATAAAAAAGAAGTTTTAGATTATATTATTCTGAAGTTTTAAAAATGACTATCACTTATTAATAAAGAAAAAATTATTATTTTAACTAATTATAATTTAAATATACAAAATTACATCTGTCTTAATTTTGTATAAATATATATATTTTTTTAATAAACATTACTTCTTGAATTCTCTTTAATAACATATATTTTGTCTATAAAAAAATTATTATTTCAAATATACTAATTAAGTATACCATAAATAATAAATTTGATAAAAAAAAATAATATCGTAAAACATATTAAAAACATTACATCATATTATTATTGTTGTTATTATAATATTCTAGCCAATATACTGAGGGTAAGAGTTAATGTTTTAATATATGGTTTTTTTATCCTATAATTTTTTATCATGTTATTCTAAATGTATAATATTGCTGTTGGTATTTGATTGATTTGGTAAAAGAATTTTGTTGTTTGTTTGATTTTGGACAATATTCGTTTAATAATGTTACCAATCAAAAACACTAATAATTATGTATATGAGTAAATTAACTAATTAAGAGGTGGAACTATTGTTTCATATTATTTGATTTGAAAGAAAACGATTGGACACGAATAGATGAAAAATAAAAATTAAAAAGTAATGGGTACCCTAAAAAATTACTCCCATAGGCCATAGATGTTTAACTTTTGTTATACTGCCATTAGAATATCCAGATTTTATCCTCCGGCCCAAACGTATTCATGTGTTTGTCAGTCATCTTATCCGTTTAACAATGTTTCAGCCGTTCATCTATCACCTGCATTGGGTGGTCTGTCACTGCCGACCTGGCAAATGCAAAGATCAAATGATAAATCTTCCTTTTTTTTATCGATTAATTAATTGATGAAATTTTTAACGCATGTTTAAAATTATAATAAATAATTTAATTAATATTAAATATTTAATATTTTAAATATAGTATGCTTATAATATTTTATAATTTTCGAATGAAATCTTATTATATAAAAATTGTTATTTTATGTTATTATATAAAAAAATGTATTAATTATTTATCCGGAATAAAAGCATGCATCTTACGACCGTCACAAAAAATTTCTAACAATAAAATATTATAATTTAAGAATACATTTAAAACAATATTATTACGATAACTTTTATTTTTATATTATTTACTAAATCTCCCATTTGTCAGATATTGGAGTAGCATTTTTGTTATTTAACATTGTATTGAAAGATATACCACCCCATTGTGTATATACATTTTTCTATCTAGACTTTCTATTCATACAATAAACATTTATAATAAATTTTTATAACGATACAGTTATTTTATCTCGCTCTACCGTATCACTTATGTAATCACTTTTTTTTTTAATTTTTCTTTAACTTGTAAATAAAAACACTGTAAAATTATTATAAATTTGGCATTTCACTTCAATTAATTTATCTTAAATCGAGTAAAATTAACTTATCTTATTATAGTACAATGAAATTAGCTCTTCCATAATTTAATCAATCTTATAAATTAATTAAGAACAACTTAAAGGATAAAATTCCAAAAACACTTAATAAAAAACACATTTACTATTTTCTAAAATAAAATAATTTTTGCGTATCCTAAACAATCGCCTTAAAAGTACTTTTCAACATTTGCACATAACTAGTTTATTTGTTTTGTTGCATATAGTTATTTATCTTATGGTGTTTGTGAGGTTCTTATTAACTTGTTTAAAAGTGCTAATATAATTATTTATTGTATGAGCTGTGGAACATCTTTTGGTCCCTGTCCCTTGTTTAGAAGTGTTATCAAGACAACTCTGCTCAGTATCTTTTTATATGGGACACAAAGCAAAGGCCGAGCGAGGCATGGCGTGCTCCTTCAGTAAGATTTTTCAATTTTGCAGCATAAAAAAGGCAGAAGTCTTTTACAATCTGCATATTATGCACGCATTTTCACTACACAGCTGAGAGAGGCTCAGTGCATCAATATATCGTTATCACTTATCATCTAAGGAAATTATGTCAAAAAGACACGCCAAAAAGATTTAACCGAGAAGTCTCAAGTCTAAAACACCACACATTAGAATAATCATCGGAATACCTTGTTCGTCAAGACCAAATTCACCAAGTATTACATAGTCAAACACATTACAAGTTGACAATGAAATACGTTGCTGCATATAACATCAAATAGATCATAAAGGCCACCTAAAAATGGCTTCACGCATTTACATTCAAAGCTCATAGTTCCACACAGGGTAATGCACATTTACATAGCATTTATACAACAAGACAAACTACTTGCTTTCTAATGTCACAAGGCATTTCGCTTAACGAAATTATGAAATCAGCACGGGTTGGGCGAAACCCAAATTGGGAGAGGGCAACGAAGCCTGGAAAATGAATTTGGGGAAAAACACGGCAACGGCTCAATGCTCTGATCTCGTAATCTAAAAATGCCCAAATCATGTTTCCCATAGGCATCATCGTCATTAGACTCCGAATAATCATCAGTGAAATAGATGCAATTCGCACAACACCCAACAAAATCAGACGCAGAAAAAGAAAGCGAAGAATTCCCCCCAACAAACAACGCGCGCTCCCCCAAACTCTCAATTTTTTGCCATTTCAACGAACCCCAATCCATCGAAAAAACCTCGAACCCCACCGTCCTATACACCAAGTTCGATTCATCCCCTGAAAACTCCTGTTCCAGAACCCGAGTCACCAACAACATTTCGTCCCCGGAAAACACCACGTAGTAAATATCACCATAGAATTGCAATGTCGAGGTTTGAATAATCGAGACACGAGGGGGAAAAGAACCCTCAACATCGCACACCGCAATAGCCCCTCCTTTGCTCACCGCAAAAAACAATCCATTGTGATACACAGCATCTTCCCAACAGTACAGCTCTTCTTCGTTCACGGGAACCCAAGAATCACAACCGTTTCTGCAAAATGCCAAATTATTCCGACCAACGATAGCGAACGCGGCGAATTGATCGCTGAGAGAGGACTAGCCGACAGGACAATCTTTCTGAGAAAAGAGTTGCACATCTGCCTCAGATTGAAAGCGTAGATGGTGCCATTAGGGTTTCTAATAAAGTATTCTCGACCCACGTTGGAATAACTGAAACTGGCGACGTTAGGGAAGGTGTGAAGCGGGGGAAGAGAGCGCGTGGCGCGTGTGATGGGGTTTAAGAGGTGAATCTCGGGGGCATGGTGGAGAATGACGAGCCAACCATGAGAGGAACCACAGATTCGGGTGCAATTGGAAGGGTGTGGGAGGTTGAGGTTGAGGAGATGGGTTTTGTTGAGGGAGAGATCGAAGAATGCTCGGGGAGAGAGCATGAGCCATGGAAGTTGCGGAGGGAGATGGAGAGGGGTTTTGGGAACGGAGGATCGCCAACTGCGACACACTGAGACAAATCGGAGGTAATCAGCGTAGATGGTGAAGCTTTTCGAGATTGATTCAACCAGTTCTGGGGGTAGTTCCGTCCAGTCCACGCCCATCCCTCTGAAATTTTCATGTGGCAATCATGGGTGCGGAAAGAACCATGCAATTTTATTATTGGACTATTTCCAGTCTAGTGCTTGCAAGTACTATTTTCCTTTGTTTGTCTAGTACTTGGGGAGTTATTGGGCCAAATTTAAGTGGAACCATTTTCCATATTTTTCTTGTTTTCAACTAGAGAAAGGCAGGCCCAATTTTGTATCAACAAAAATACGTAAAATGAAGCTCTGATCAAAAGTTTGCTTTATGGGCCCAAAGAAAGTTTGTTTTGAAATTGTGTATGTACAAATTTTACATATCAGACGAATAAGGATAAAAACAAATATTTCAACGATACAAGCAGTTAAGAAATGGTGTTTTACGAACTGAATTTTGTTGTCCCTTTTCAAAGTTTGTTGAGAAATTTGGCACCACGATGCAGAATCTCATTGCTGGTTTTTTCTAAACACATGATAATGGATCAGCATCATTGCGTCAGTGACTCCATGGAACTATGCTTTTCACCCAGAGGGAGAGGGTGTCTTTCACATGTTACCTATGATACCAAGTACAGAGTACTTTTGAAATGCCGAGGAGATACTACAAAACTTTATAATCAACCCATTTTCTTAGTGCCCCCTAATCCCTTTTTTTACCCTGCTCCTTGTAATTCATGTCCCTCTAGTTTTATCACTAAGCTATCAACCACGGAACAGTAACCATGCACTCTTAAACCATACAATTGTCTCGTTTGCTCTCGTAAATTAAACAAATATTTAACAAAAAAAATCGCCATGTTCTTGGTACTTACAATAGTTTTTTTTTTTTTGCCTGCGTCGTGTTCACTAATTTGGACCAAACAGTTCCAATTACTGTGTAGCTGGTTACACATGTACCTTTTGACCGAAGAGTTCTTTTTGACCAAACTAAAGGGACGAAGAGTTCTGTTTTTTAAAACTTCAGCGTTGAACATAGACAACTGATGAGTTAACTTGAAACGGGAATGAACTTGAATGGTCATTCTCAAAAGTGTCCTTAGAAGGTAATCTTTTAAATAATGACATAAACTCCTATATCTCCCTCTCCTTCTAGGGGTGGTTAATACTATTGGAACCTTAAATTGTAATGATTAGTGGATTTTGTTTTTGGGGCCTGATGTATTCGGAAGTATTGTGGTAATAATGAGTATCACTAGCATGACACATGGATGGGGGGTTTTGATCCTTTCGTTTTCTTTAAACATAATTGCCTCCTGAAATAGCCTACGAGATAGTGAAAAGGAGAGTCACGTGCGTCGAAGCTGGAGATTCACCCCCTCATCAAACATCAAATACACATTGTAATAGACTTCATCATTTAGTCTTTGAAACCCTCGTCTTCAAAGTTTAAAACCACCTCAGACTCAGATATGACATCGATGGCCCTAGCCTTCCCCAGATATCCAAACTCGCATTTAACCGTTCAACTCTCTCTTGTTGGTTATCTGTGCCAAACATCTTGTCCCGGTGAGGATTCATTTTATCAAAATAGTTTATTAATTCATTAAGATTAATAAAAAATAGTTATATGTTATTATTTGTAATATATTGTAAAAATATTTATAATAATAAATAGTTAAATTAATATCTCAAGAATGAATCATGTACTTACGTAAATAATAAATAAATTTTTTGTTAATATAAAGTTTATAAAAAATAAAAGTATAAAAAATTGATATATTTAAAAACAAATTTCTTTTTTATTAATAATTATTTTATAAAAAAAATCAATATAATTTTTTTTTAATTCTTAAACTATTGTCATTCGCTAAAGTTAAAAGCTGAAGATAACGAATAAGATTGCACATTATTTAGTGCCTTGTGTGATAGCTGCTCCACTTGGACGCAATGGCTCATAATCATTAAGAATAGTGGATTCTTCTTCATCGAGTTCTTCAAATTAGGTGAAAAACTAGCAAGCCCCTAGTTCCAAGTGTGGATAATACTCCATTGATCTTTTTTAGATTAGCCTCTGAAATTGTTTTGATATTCGGCCACTAATCAATCAAATATGCATATTTAATGGCCTAATGATACTACTTTAGAACAATTTCTATTTATTTATATTTCGTGTCTTAGAACTTGGAAGTAAAAATTTGATGCAGCAAGAATTAAAAACGATAAAAGGTAAGCATCTTTTTCACCCTTTTTGTTTGTGTCCCCCTAACATATATACCTTGGACATCCCCATTACATTAGTTGGCTAAATAGAAGTTTAGTCCCCACCGTTGCACCACCCCTTAATATGCCTTTCAATAAAGAAAACAAAAGAAGAATAAAAGTTGACGCTTACCCTGCATAGAAGGCAGGAAGCAAAGCGCATGTACCTTTTTGAAAGGTTAATCTGAAAGTGGACAGGAAAGTTGTTTCTATTCTGAATATCCTCAAGTCAAAATTTTCCAAAGTATACAACTTTTATGTGCACCTTTCTTTATTCTTCCTCTTTATGCACATACTTGCGCCATTCTTACAACAAAAAACAACTTTACTGAAGCAATTATTTTACATTCACTATAAATATATTTCTTAAAAGTAAACAAAATAAAATAAGCTGTTGTGTTGTAATTTTTTTTATGCTTCTTTTTAATTAAATTAAGGTTTCATATCAATGATTTGTGTTAATTTTTATGCTTCGTTGTGATGAAATATGAAATATACAAATTTAAAAAATAGACAAGAAAAAATAAGTAGGAAAGAAATTAAAAGTAAAAGCAGATAAAAATAAAAATTATATGTTATTTAAATAGATAAAAAAAATGTGAAAAAGGAATGAAAAAATTATTTACTTGTTTGAAAAATAAAAAATAAATAATTTATATGAAATATATTTTTATGGTAATATGATATTTTTTCTTAATACTTCTTTTATTTTTATTATTCTGTATTTTTTAAAATATTCCAGTAAAATATGTATTAAAAAAACTGCAAATCCTCTCCCCAACTAAAATCTCACCACTTTAAATAAAAAAAGCAAATGGTTCGCCCCGTTTAAAAGGAAAATTTCCATCTATGTAAAATAAGACTTATAATTTATCCTGTCACAGTCTTTTCCTAAGAAACAAACAGTGTTTATCTTAAATTGTAATGTCGTATGTTATCGAAATAAATCTCAGATTTTATTTAGAAAATATTGTCAAAAGATAACAATACATTTAAATTTTATTAAAAGAAGAATTCAAACTTGAGCCGAAGAATCCGTGGATTGCCTGCAACTATGACTCGCCATGAGAGACTAGTAGCTGTTGACTGATAGCAAGTCCTCTGCTCTTTAACCTTTTTATTTTTTTATTTTCTCCCGTGTCTATCATCTATCACATTGCTGCGTAGTTCTGTTTTATATGGAAGACACTGAGTTGGTTCGACGATAATACCATTTTCAATTCTTTCAAGTAAAAGTACGAAAGAACTGTATGCTCTGGTTTGCACTTTACACAGCTTTTTGCATACCTTCACTATTTGTTGGATGTTTAATTTTGCGTAAGGGCTCGCTAGTTGACTCACATAATTGGCATTAAAACTTCAACTTATTAACATCGGTTAAATTAGAGCTTGGTTATGCCAAAATCTTAATTTATTTTCAGAATCATATGTTCTCATTGATTGAAAAAAATTATTGATTTTAAAATTGAAAGACCTATTTGTTCAAAAAAAATTAAATTTATAATTCTCTCGCTTACATTCTATTTTATTTAGTACTAACATTTTATGGTTAAATTCCAAATCTTACGTACGTAATTGAAAAACTAGTTTATCGTAATACAAAGTGTTTTATGTTTTTTCCGTTGTTCCAATGATTTAATCATAGCTCTGACAATAATTCAGCAGGCCAACTGGTCTGTACCTCACAGACTAATAAAACGGAGAGGAGACACCTTAGACTAAAAAAGTCATCGTCATCGTCATCGGTTGCAGTCCATAATCCATATGCATGTTTCTGGGATCAACCGGATCCTGATTTTTTCTGTCCTCCTTGTTTGAACTTCAAAATCGTGAAAGGAAAAATTAAATTGGGTGTATAAGATAGTAGGAGGGTTAGATTTGATGCAATAAATAGGGTAAGTAAAATGGGTGGGTCTCATAAATGCACGTAGAAAACAAAAAAGACATGGTAATTATTTGTGTGGGAGTTTGTTCTTGTGATACATCGGGGTTTGGAGGAGCTGGTGAGTATTTCTAAGGGCGTGGCTTTGTGCTTGTGGGCGTGATGAGTGCGACGTATCGGATGACAAAAGGGAAGATTGAATCATATCCTCTTTCGTTGTGTCACTGAGAATTTATTCAATGGAAAAAGAACCCATGAAGAGAAAAGTTTTCAGTTAATATAAATATTATTTTTTTAACGTGGGTTCAAACAGTACATAAGAAAAAATCAATTATTAAAATTGGATTTAAACATATAAGTTTATGTCAAAAGAATATATACTTACTATATTAAAGTTATTAACTTATAATAAAATTTATTAATATTAATTACTTAAAATTAACTCTAATTTAAATATATTAATAGAAGTTTTTTTTTACCAACATTTAATCATATATTTTCATATCAGTAAGAACTATTGATTTTTATAATAATTAATATAAAAAATATATCTACACGGAATTTTAATTGGTTGATAGGGTAAATTCTTTTACACCACCAAAATTAAACCTTGAATAATATTAATGTATTGAATTTGATAATTTTTGTAAAAAAAAAATATTATACATGTATACCTATTTGAAGCACACCTAAAACAAACTGTATCACTATAGGGGAGATTGACCATTTAATCTTACATTTTTTATGACCAATACAAAGGGGTCACTCTTACTACATGTCTAATGCAATAGGTCAAAAGCCCTTTCTTTTACTGGAAATTTTTTGAAGTTCTCGGTTGTTGCGCAGAGTACACTTTGGATTCTTGACTAGTGGGAGGTAGGTCCCTTCCATGAAATGAAAAGGAAGGCTTGATTGGGGGCCTCCGTATTGCATGACGCTCCTCTGTCTCTTTTTTTACATCCTAAAGAATGAAACTAAACCAGCCTATGTAATGTTTAAGGATTAATTTAAAAGAAAAAGTACAAAAACAAAGTTATATATAAAAACAAAGCAGTGTGAGATGTTTTCCTTTGCTTAAATTAAGGACATTTATGTAATGTTGTTACAGAATATCGTATTATTTTCTACAAATCTATTAAAAATTTTGATTTTGAGAGTAAATAGATATTCAAAAGGAAAAGGTAAAAAATATTTAAATTGAAAATTAATTTATTCCATGTTTTAATATAATTTTATTAAATATAATCTCCAAGATTTAGACATCCAATCCCTGTTTTCTTCTTCATTCTGCTTTCTATACGCATAAAAAATATGTTTTTATATTCCTTGTCTTCTTCATTTCCTTTTCTTAGCATTCAAGTATTGTTTTGTTTATATATAAAGAACATGTAAATCACAGAGAGAAAAACTTTATATAAAATCATGTTGATATCATAGATAAATGACTAATCATTATTTTTTAAAAATTTATTCATACATATATGAAAATTTTATTAAACACTGTACTTCAGCATTTTTTTTATTAAATATTATACTCCAATAGTTGATAATACTGAAAATTTACTTATAAATATTATTTTGTTGATAAATTAAATCATAAAATTTTAGATTTAAATTTTTTCCAATTAGATAAATACTTTATTAATTTTTATATCATTAAAATATATATAATATTCCTTCCTATGTTACACAGATGACAGTGCTAATACCAATAATTATGTATGAAGTCATGTAACCATTTCCATGCCAACATGCAAATAAATAAAAGAGGATTTAACATTCATGGTTATTATTTGCATGGCTCTATTTGTATAATTTTATAGTTTGGTACTGGTTTGATAAAGTTTACTTAAAAATTATTTTTTTATAATTATGAAAGAAAATTAAAAAAAGGTTTATAGAATTTAGTCACTTCCAATTATTCCGATAGTCGAATGATAATTTCTGGTAAAGGAGAATCAACGTAGTATCACTAATTTCCTGTCAGCAATGATTCGCATTTGCAATGTTAGAGGAAATATTTAATCACCGTTCCGTTACCTTTTAAATAAAATAGATTCGTGAATTTTAAATTAATAAATCACATACATATACATACATGTCTCATGTCTGACAAAATTATAAGTTTTTAATTGAATTATAAATAATATTAAGAACACATTTTTTATAAACAATTTTTATTATTAGTTAATATTATTAAAAATAAAAATTATTAATTTATGAATAAAAAAAAGTAAGACCATAATTTTTTTATTATTTTAATTGAATTTTAACTCATAATAAAAATATGTTATATGATATATTGATAACATTAGTTTTAATTTATACTAAAAAAAAGCTTTCAAAATGATACCTGTTTTTTCTGTCAAAAAAATTATTTATTTTTCTCTATAACTCATCTTCTACTGCCACCCTATGCTCTTTCAAAGATGGCTCAATGGATTCATTTTGCACCATCCTTTTCTTTGATCTCATCTTCTGTCTTGAGTTTTGTATTATTCTCTTACCCTTGTTCTTTTTCTTTTTTTTTTTCGCTTTGTTGCCTTTTCTTTTTCTGTGCTCCTCATGTTACACATTAATAAATTTTAAGAATAAATATACATCTTGTTAATTAAAATCACAGTTTACAAATTTCACTTAACATATTTTTTGAATTTTTTTCCTATTTAAACATTAAAATGCATCAGTAATAAACTTTTTTTAAACATAATTTTTATTAGAAAAATAACTTAAAATTACATAAATTATATATTAAATTTAATAATTAATACTTGTACTTTTATAGTTTTTAATCAGGTCAAACTAAAAGAAATATATTAAAAACGTTCAAAAGGTATAATATTGTTTTTGGTTATAAAAAATAAATAATATTTTTAAGTCATAATTATAAAAAAAAACTACTTTCCAATATATTCATAGTTAATTTTTTTATCTTTTTATCAATAATATTTATTAAGAAACACTTATTTATTATTTATATAATTGAATGTATTAATTTATGTTTCATATAATATATTAATTTAATTTTCTATATTAAGAATATTTATCGAATAAAATATAATTTAGTGATATATATTTTCATATTTTACAGAATCAAATATTTTTAATAGATAAGACTGAAAATAATATTACTAACACCCTTTCCCTCTATGTTTCCTTGATTCAGATAAATGGTAAAAGCATTAGTTGTTAGTCTCCATGAGATTTTTTAAAAATAAAATACAAATTGATAATTATTAAAAAAAAACATTTTTGGTCATGAAAAACCCATATTCCAAAAATGTTTAGGTCTTTGTCACTTTCTGATGTCATAATAAGGAAAGAATAACACGAAAATGGTTCCCATACTAGGCCAACCCAGCAGCGCAAGCAAGCGGATAGATCCAAGTGCGTTTCGTGGGCATCAAAATCGAGGGTGTGAAAGCGCAGGTAAAAGGGAAGATCGATGGAGGGAGAGAAGAGTGGGTTTCATCAAGAACGAGGGAAGGGGGAAGAACAACTATGATGATCCTTTGATCTTTCTAAATATGCCTTCTCAGGAATGAACCATCCAATCTCATTGCTTATCAATCTTTTTGAGCCTGCAACAATATTTCTCTCTCTCTCTCAATAATAATAATAATTAATTGAAGTTATTAAACAATTAATCACACCCACCTCCTCCCACTTCTCTCTCCTATTTATTCTCATGCTCCGTCACATCTTAAATACGCCACAGCACATGCTCGCCCTTTCTACCCAATATCCCAATCTGGCTCTTGCTTGCGTTCTGCCTGCACGGTGGGGTGAGTCTTTCCAAGTTTCAAAGTGAGAAGCTTGGCTTTGTCTTCACGTGGGTTTAACAAAGGGTTTCTTACAGAGTTTTTTGGCATTCTGTCCACCTCCACTTCCGTCCTTTTCTCAATGGATCTCTCTCGTTGTCCTTAAACATGCGGAGGTGGGCATACTGCCAATAGAGCTGTGTTGGCTTCCCTTTGTAAAGCCTTCGTGATTGTATATCTCAATTACTTAAACATCTTTCCTCATATCTACTGTAAGGTAAAATAACTAGAATCCTTTCTTCTCTCCCCCCTCCCCTTCTTATTTGTTTCTGTATCTTTTGTGTCTGACAAGTACTTTTTGTATAGAATAACGTTTTATCTTATGTTATACATACACCTGAAGAACATCAATATTTTTGTTTGTCTTCTTGAGTATGTGTACTTTGTGTTTTTTCTCTCACATTATGTTTCTACAGGATCCTACTGTGTGCTTGCAAAATTTTGTCACGGGATCAGAGATAAAGGGTATCATGCCATAAGTCGCTGGTGTTGAAAACCCTACAATCTAGTTCCACTTCTTTCTTTTGAAATCCCTATGTTTCTCCTTGCATTAGATGGTTATTTTTTATTGCTTTTCTCTCTTCATAAGTTTGATTACTCTTCAAGTACAGCATGTAGTGGATATTTTTTGTTTTTCTTTATCTCTTTGACGTCGTGTATGTTTCGAGTTCTAAGATGCGAGATCTAGGGTTTTTAGAAGGTGGTTTAGTTTACATCGCTGAGGAGGGATGAAAATTGAACGAGTTTATTACTTTTTTAGGTTTAAAAACTTTTTAATGGTTAGGATCTGCAATTTCTGCAGGGATTGCTTCCTTTTTTGAGCAGATAAGTGCATACATATTTTTTTTTCTTGCTTGACCGATTTAATTTAAAGTTTTTTCCGCCATGGTCGTTTTATGTTAACCTTTTAATGCCAGCTGCGCCAGCTGATTTCTCTGTCAATGGCTTTTTGCATCTCACCGTTTATGTTTTCGATTCCCATTTGAAATTGAAAAATTGGTCGCATTGGTTTTAGTAATATTGATTTGCATATCCAGCGGCAGGCACAGCACAGACTATAAGATTAGATGGCGCTTTACTACTCTATGGCTGACCCCTCTTTCTACAACGCTACACGAGTCCCCTCTGAACGTAAGGGGTGGCTCATGATTGAATACTGACATTAATCTCTTATATAAAATACAAGGACAAGCAAGCACACTCTTTCATGGCGCGTGGGGTAAATAGTAAATAAATGCCAATTCTGGGGAAAAGTTGGTAAAAGTCATCCCAAGCACTCTTCTGGACGGGTGAATATTGTTTCATGATTTATACAAGTCCATGTGAATTTGGCTTTGTGATATTGACGTCGAATTCAAAGCCTTTTGATTAAGTGGAAGCGATTAAATTCTCAGTTCCTAGGTGAAAGTTTCAGTTAGCATTGCATCTCTCGCGGTAATAAGAGGACAACTGGAAAAGATTACAGTTATTTGAATTCTTATAGCTTGAATTCTTTTCCTTTGCGGAGAAAAGAATAGCATTGTAAGAGTTCTTTGATATTTGAATCTCTAAAAGTTTGACACTCTAATACAAGATTGTGTACTATTTTTTCTTTCTAAGCATATATTTTATGAATATATTATACTCATTTATTGTTATTTTAGTATTTAGTTGCAAATTTCAATTGTTTTGTTTTTAAAGTTGAATTAATTATATTTTTCACCTATATTTTTATTTAATAGTTATTGTAAATGAATTTTAATTTAAGTATTCATTTTACATTTTCACATATTTTTCTCTTGATATTAAATAAGGGTATTTTAGGAGAAAAAAGCTTAACTTATTTCTTTGATTAAAGCTTTTTAATATCGTGTGTAAAAATTTCAAATGATGAAACATAAGAAAAGAAGAGAATAAGATAGGAATTTAGTTTTAAAAATAAGAAGAGCATGTATATACAAAGATCAAGGTTAAAATTTATTAATACTTATATGATTATTACTTTTTTTTAAATTGTTAATAATGTTTCTCTTTCGTATTTAATAAGTGTTAGTCAATGTATTAATAATTTTTTAATATATTAATCCTTTTTTGTACACGTTATTGACTTTTAGAAAAGCAATTTAAATAATAGAATCAATTATGCGGGTAGAAATAACATTTTTCGAGTGGACCAAATAATTAACAATAATGACACTGAAACGAAATGTGATGTGAATACGGGACAACTGGGTCACTTTGTTCTATCTGTATACAGTAGTGGCGGCCCCTCAAATCTTTTGGGGAGGGCTTGGCTCTGCATCGGAACAGCTAGCAACTCGTAGACACGGCCTAGCTTAGCTTCAAACATTTGTGTTTTGCAGCGAGTCTTTTGTAGGAGTCAAATTCTTCAAAGTGTACGACTAGCAGAGTGCTAGGAATTAGCCTTAATTGTAGGGACCATTCATTATTACCGAACTACAGCACATGCCTGTTTTGACTATGAAAACCAATACCATCCTTCTCTGAGCATCCACACTGCCCGTTCCGTTTGTTCGCAGCAAAATTAGTAAAGTCGTAACCACTTCCCTTGTTCAAATCATCCAGATGTGTGAAGTTCAAAATAACTGTGTTCGTAGGGAAAAGTGGGCCGAGGAAAGTACCATCAACATAAAATATTGACGTGTGTTTATATCCAACAAGAGGACGCCCTTGCTCCACCATGATGTTATCATTAGGCACAAACTATTTCGTTTTTTAAAGGGTTTGGGTTCTCAACTTCAAATGATGCTAAACATTAATCAAATCTTTATCCTTCCTTTAGTTAAGGAAACAAATAAGAAAGGTTAAAGGCAAAATAAGATAAATATAGGAAAAGTATATTGTTTAAATGAATAGAAATATATTTTTATATGAATAAGAGAAGGAAAATAAAATGCAATGCAACAACAAATATTAGGGGTGTTCTCGGTCCCATTAACATTCGAATCATGAACACTCCTAATAAATATAAATTTGATCAAAAATTAAATTTTTAATAATATTTATTGTCTGATTTTTTTTATAAAAAGTTAAAACAGGGAATGAATTATAAAATATTTTTTTCATCCTTATAAAAGTGTTTTTAATCCGAGTTTCATATTAAATACAGAATATGAAACAAAAAATGTTAACTTTCAGCTCTTGAGCTTGTGTATTTATCATTTTAAAGGTATGAAAAAGTAGTAAATGTTATTTTTTTTAATGTGTATTTAAAAGTGATAAATGTCGTAAAAGTGAATTTAAATTTTTAAATGATTAACAATAAGGTATTAAAAAAATTAACATGCTCCCTGCTCACCTTGCCATCTTGCAAAGAGAATGTTTTTAGGTGGATTTTACACCTCAAATATTTCATCCCTGTAATCTACTTTCAAATCAATAGTTAAGTGGTACATTTCACCGTAGATCTCTCGTATCTATATTATCCTTATTAAAATTTTATCCATCCAGACATAATCAGAGGTGCTTGTGAGATACTTAACGTATAATTTTCATTCTAAAATTATTGAACGAAATTTGTGTAAATTTTATTGAGTAATGTCATACTAGTTTTTCTTAATGGGAATCTATTCAACCGTTCAAATTCATTTATTTAAAAGGGAAAAATGTATTTAAAGCCTAACGTTAATCATGATAGCGAACAGGAAGAATACACGTTTTTTTGACAGCGATTTTAGACTAAAAAGTATTTTCTACCTCAAGGGATTATGGATTATGGACATACATATATGCTGTTTTTCCCTCTAGGTTGATTTTTAAGTGTTTTACAAAAAGTAATAGTTCATGCCTGCCCTTTTGTTACATGCATTATAATTAATATAAAGTGTTTTTTAATAAAAAAATTTATCAATTACTTACAGTGGTTTTATTAAATGATAAATTATTTTATAAGCTTGACTAAAATTATAAAATTTTGCTAAAAGAGTTGTTTCGATAATTTTTAAAATGTAAAACAAGTTAAAGTAAATTTGTAAGAATGTCAAAAACTCCTTTACAAAGGCCAAGTGTGTTCATCTAACTGCCCTCATATTCATTTGTCATTTTTCTGCGTATCAACATTGGGAAATTTGTAAAGTTCATCCCTCATTTAGTTGTTATTGTGACTATTTATTGTTGCATTAATCAATTTAAGGACAAAGAAATAAACCTCAATATTTAATAATGTGTTGAGGCAAATATAAAAACAAGGGTTTCGTTTTTTTTTAATTTTAAACTTTTTTTAACGATATACAATTACGAAGGCTATGGTTAATGAAAAAAAGTAATATTTTGATAAATAAAAAATTGACATCATATCTGATTAAGAAAATTTAGAAGCATTTAAAGAGTAAGGTTTTTTCTTCTCCTTTAAGTGATAAATTAAACTTCGCTTTCATTTAATTTAAAATAGTGGTAATCAAGAAAGCATCTTACATGTAATCATCTCCCCTTTTTTTGACAGCGATTTTAGACTGAAAAGTATTTTCATTATCATTTAATAAAATCACTGTAAGCAATAGATAAAATCGTTTATTAAAAAACACTTTATATTAATTATAATGCATGTAAAAAAGGATAGGCATGAACCATTACGTTTTGTAAAACACTTGTCTTACATGTAATCACTCAAACGAACAACAAAGGAATGCGACTAGGCAGTAAAGAAGAAAATGCTGAAGTCAATAAGTTTTATTCTTAACATAGATGAAGAATAAAAATACACTTTACTTTAAAATAGTGGTATAATATTAGACAAGTGAGAGTAAATTTATAAAATATTTCATTAGGATTTATCGAAATAATTGCAACTTATTTGATTAAGCATTAAGCAACTTAGCCGAATCGTGCATTTTCAATTTCCTTACCAAGGAGCTGTTCTGCTTAGTACTGCTACTAAATCTCGGAGTATTTAAGTGAAACCGGAGCCACTTTCACACCACATCGACGTTTACCAATTCACTTTCACTTCTTTGATTCTCACGTCCTCCAAATAGCATGGCTTCTGTCTGTGCCCTAGACGAACCTCTCCAATACCCCCCTGCTCGCAGAGACGACTCAGTCATCGATGACTATCATGGAGTCAAGATTGCTGACCCTTACCGATGGTACTCAAAACGAAAATCAGTTATTGTCGTTGCTCTATTCGGCTAGATTTTGCCTTATTTTCGAACTTTCTGCAAATAAAGTAAAATTGAACTCGATGAGGAAATTCTAGAGGCAAATCTTATTGAAAAGTATTTTTATATGTTTTTTTTAATATTTGGTTTAAGGCTTGAAGATCCTGATGCGGAAGAAGTGAAAGAATTTGTGGAGAAACAGGTTCGATTAACAGATTCTGTGCTTAAAAAATGCGAAACTAGAGGGAAGCTTAGTGAAACGATTACCAAGCTATTTGACCATCCTCGTTATGAGGCTCCTTTTAGACAAGCCAATAAGTACTTTTACTTCCACAACACTGGGCTTCAGCCACAGGACATTCTATATGTGCAGGTTTGGTAGCTAATTATGTGTTCACGTGAGTTTGTTGAATGTTTTGCTTGGTTTTTCAGCTTCTCGGATTCAATTACGTAGTGAATATTCGCAGGACAGTTTGGAGGGAGAACCAGAGGTTTTGCTTGACCCCAATGCGTTAAGTGAAGACGGAACCGTCTCACTGAGCACACTGTCGGTGAGCGAAGATGCCAAGTACTTGGCTTATGCGCTTAGTTCAAGCGGTAGCGATTGGGTGACTATAAAAGTAATGCGAATTGAGGACAGGAATGTAGAGCCTGATACTTTATCATGGGTGAGTGTCATAGCGTGCCTTTACTAGAAATAAAAATGGAACCACTGATGGTTGGAGATATTTTGTTTCAGGTGAAGTTTTCCTCAATTAGTTGGACACATGATAGCAAAGGTTTCTTTTATAGCCGCTATCCAGCACCCAAGTAAGTGCATTTCCTATGCTCACATTGCTTCCAGGAAGTAAAGAATTTGGTTAAGTTCTCAAATGTGTTTGTTAAAACGTGATAGAATGTAGTCTATGGACTATTAGTGAAAAAGGAAGTTAGTAAACCGGAGCTTGTTATTCTAATTTGCAATTGCTATTTGAGTGCAAATATGGAGAGCAAATGGTTTTGAATTTGCTTGTTCATATCAAGATGATTTGAATTGGTATTTATTTCTATTAATATCTTGTAAATAACGTAGTGATGACAGTAGGATCAGTTCCAGTTCTTTTGACTTAAAGTTTGAATTAATTACCCTGCTTTTACACTTTAGAGATGGAGAAGTAGCAGATGCTGGGACTGAAACACACGCTAACCTGCATCATGAGTTCTATTATCATTTTTTGGGTACAAATCAATCAGATGATGTTTTGTGCTGGAGAGATCCTGAAAACCCTAAATATTCGTTTCAAGGAAGTGTTACTTATGATGGGAAGGTACTTTTTTTTTGTCATTGCTTTTGATTTACTGGACAGTTATCTGTATTCTTATTGTGTACAAATAAAATAACAAAATGTGCAACTGATGTCTTTGTGCCTTTTACTAATGTTACTGACATTTCACTGCTTCAGGCCTTGCATGTCTTACATAGTTTTTACTAGGCATCTATTTGAATCCTTCTGATTTAACATTGAATGTCTTGCTTGGAAAACCTAGTTCTCCATTGTCTTGTTTTGCATGATTTCTATTTTAGCGTTATGTTTTGGTTAAATGGCTGAATGTTATATAGAATATTTTGATAACATGTTTTTGCTCGATAGAAATCTGTCTCCAAGCGTCTTGCTTTAAAAACCTAGAGCTTTACTCTAATGCTTTTCAAGATTCTTATTTAAACTCACAAAAAAGGTACAGGACTCATTGTTATGTAATTTTAATATATTGTTAGATAACCTGTTAGCTTGTTAGTTATAATTAATAGTTAGTTACAATTAAGAAATAGTATCACATGTATAAATAGAACAAAAGAGAGGAAATGATAGTTAATTGTCAATTAGAAAAAGGATTGTACTCTTTGAGAATAGGGAGAGTCCAGGTTCTCTAGAATTACCTTGGAAATTCACTCATTCAATAATAAAACTTTTATTCTTTTTCTCTTTTACTGATTTGGTTTCTCAATTGGTATTAGAGCTTTTCATCATGTCTCTCAATTGCAAATGAGTGGTGCAGGTGGGGATACTGACATTGCAGTGTTCACCTGGGACTAGTCAAAGGGGCTAGTACAAAGCTAGCCTGCTCGAGTGCCAGGGCTTGCAGAGTGTGGTGGGATGTTAGGACCCACTTGAGTCTACATTGGATGTATGAGATTCTGATCTAAAGTTTATAAAGCCTTGGAGACTCAGCTAACCTTTGTGGTGTGGTTCTCCTAAAGTTCTTACAATTAAAAAATGGTATCACTTGTATAAATAGAACAAAAGAGGGGAAAGGAAAGCACAAGGCCTTATAAATGCCATACTTCCAATGTGGGAGTTAGAGTCCCATACCTTGCAATGCTGGCGTTGCCGACATGATGATGGAAATTGCTCCACTTGGTAGCTAGGAGACATGGTGAAAGGAAGAGGGCCTGACCATCATGCTTCAATCAATTGGAACTTCATCCCAAAGACAAAGTGAATGATGCTGGGGAGCGGGGGGGGGGGAAGAGAAGTATTTTAGGTAACCCATTAGCTTGTTAGTTATAATTAATAGCTAGTTTCAATTGGGAAATGATATCACTTGTATAAATAGAACAAAAGAGAGCAAAGGAGGGCACATTGTCAATTAGAGAAAGGATTGTACTCTTTGAGAGTAGGGAAAGTCTAGGTTCTCTCAAATAACATGGGAAATTTACTCAATCAATAATAAATTCAGTTCCTATCATATATCTATTGATTTAAGAATTTATATTCACTCTAAGCATTTAGATAAGATCGAACATAATATTGTTGAATTCATAACTTTGCAAGTCAAGGCATGGGAGAGAGTATATTTCGAATTTTTTCTTTGTCAAGTGCAATACTGTAACAAAGCTACAATGAATTTTATGGACATGATATTCAATTCTCCATGAATCGGACTCTTGGTTTTTGTTGATTTTGCAGTATGTTCTTCTTCATATTGAAGAAGGGTGTGATCCAGTCAACAAACTTTACTACTGTGATTTGTCCACACTTGCTAATGGGCTGGAAAGCTTTCGGAATCAAAATTCCCTCCTTCCATTTGTCAAACTTATTGATAATTTTGACGCACAATATGAAGCCATTGCAAATGATGACACTATGTTTACATTTTTAACTAATAAAGATGCTCCAAAATATAAACTAGTCCGAGTAGATTTGAAAGAACCAACTTCTTGGGTTGATGTTCTCCATGAGTCTGAAAAAGATGTACTTGAGTCAGCATGTGCTGTAAATGGTGATCAACTCATAGTGAGTTATTTGAGTGATGTGAAATATATTCTACAAGTAAGAGACTTAAAAGCAGGTTCCTTGCTACATCAATTACCAATTGACATCGGCACAGTTTCTGGAATTTCTGCTCGGCGTGAAGATAGTGTGGTTTTCATTAACTTTACAAGCCTTTTAACTCCTGGTATCATCTACCAGTGCAACCTGGGAACAGAGATCCCTGATATGAAGATATTCCGTGAAGTTGTTGTCCCTGGGTTTGATCAGTCTGAGTTTCATGTTAATCAGGTAAAGAAAGTATTCTCTAATGCTGCAAAGTTATCTTATCAAATTTTTAGGTTCACATTATTAAATTGACAGTTTCAAATCCCATTATCCTATATGAGGATGGGCATGCTATCTGTTAGAATCTGTATTCTTGTTGCTCAACTTGGTTGTACTTTTCTTTGATTTAATTTCCCCAATTCAGGTTTTTGTGCCTAGTAAAGATGGTACCAAGATCCCAATGTTCATTGTTGCCAGAAGGAATATTATTTTGGATGGTTCACACCCTTGTTTGTTATATGGATATGGTGGTTTTAATATCAGTATTACACCATATTTCAGTGTCAGTCGCATTGTACTCACAAGACATTTAGGGGTTGTTTACTGCATAGCAAATATCCGTGGTGGTGGAGAATACGGAGAGGAATGGCATAAAGCAGGCTCCCTTGCAAGAAAGCAGAATTGCTTTGATGACTTCATTTCGGCAGCAGAATACCTTGTATCTACTGGTTATACTAATCCCAGAAAGTTATGCATTGAAGGTGGAAGCAACGGTGGACTTCTTGTTGGTGCTTGTATAAATCAGGTTTAATTCATTTGTTTTCTCTTCCCATTTTTTCGTCTATACTTTCCCAATCTATAGCTTTGTTCATTAGATTCTCCCCCTCTCATTTATATGTACAGAGGCCTGATTTATTTGGCTGTGCACTTGCCCATGTTGGTGTTATGGACATGCTACGGTTCCACAAATTTACCATAGGTTTGTTTGCATCTGTTATATCCAGTAGTTTGTTTATACGAGTGTGACATATTGATTTAGAATAGTTGTTATTCAGGTCATGCTTGGACCTCAGATTATGGTTGTTCAGATACGGAGGAAGAATTTCATTGGCTAATTAAGTAAGGTTTATCCTATCTCGAAACATCAAGGATATATTTCTATATTTTATGAAAAAGATAATATAGGTAATCATAATAGTTATTAGTGGCAAATTGTTTAAAATTACTACCAAGTCATAGTGCTGCTAGTGCAGTGATGATGGTGGAAGTGTGGTGATGGTGGGGTTAGGTTTGGATGATTTAATTGAGCTGATGGGTTAAAAAGGCAGCATTTCATTAATACTTAATTGATGGACATGGGTATATTTCTCAAAATTTTGGTGCACAATGGGCAGAGCAATGGGTAAATACTTACACCCCACCTGGCCCAGTGTTGAACTTCGATACTATCCTCACCATTGGTCCTTGATTTCATATCCATTTGATCCTTCTTTCTTCCCAGAAGTTCACAAGCTACTCAATACACATGACATGCACCTCCTGGTTTGATAAGCAAGTAATGATTTTCATCAAAGAGATAGTGCCATTAAACCTGAGATATTAATTCTATATGGGATAACATGGCTTCCTCGTGTCTGTCATTTGATAGATTATTGTTGATCAATATAACAGGAAAGAATACGGAATTCTATATATCCGAATGAAGATAATAAACCTTGAGAGGTACTTTGGTCATATATGGCTAAACATTTTGACTCTTGTTGAGTAGCCTGTTTAGATACTCGGTATGCTGAATACACAGCTTATTATAGTTTAATCCTGAAGCTGATAGGTATAGGGGCATAAAACTATACATTTTATACTTGTTCTGTAATAATTCTGCAGCAGGATAATTAGGTTGGTGCAATTTTAACTTCCACATATTCTAGCAGTATCAATATATAGTTTCTTCCTGGTTTGTTGAAGTTGAAGATTCTCACTATTATTTATTCTCATATTTTAGGGTTCATCAAGAAAAATGTAAATAATATTTGGATATGTAATTTGTGTGTGTGAAAGATATGACGTTTATATTATCCTGTGTTATAGATATTCACCCTTACATAATGTCCGGAGACCGTGGGAACATCATCCAGGTCAGTCAATTCAGTATCCATCAACCATGTTGTTGACAGCTGATCATGATGATCGTGTTGTGCCACTGCACACATTGAAGCTATTGGCGGTTAGTCTGCTTCTCATGATTACTTGTATACATTAAAGACTCAAGAATAAGTGATCGTAATCTAAATAAATTAGTCAATTGCAGTTGCACATCGGGGTATCTGTCACTGTGACTTGACCACTGTGTGGGCAAGAAAATCATGTTCACTCCCCCTCCCCTTTTTCTTTCCTCCATTCTCTTTTTAACAGATTTCCAATTTTTATCAGACCATGCAGTATGTCCTCTGTAGGAGCTTGGAAAGAAGTCCTCAGACAAACCCTATTATTGGTCGCATTGACTGCAAGGCTGGACATGGAGCGGGTCGTCCAACACAGAAAATGGTAACAATTACGGATCCAGGTTGTTTTTCCCTTCTATCGGTTTGTTATATTATGTCTCAAGTTGAATATATATTTGCCAGATCGATGAAGCTGCTGATCGATTCAGTTTTATGGCTAAAATGTTGAAGGTGCATTGGATTGAATAGAGACCACTCTCAATCACAGGTTAGAATAATAATGGATTAATTTCAGACCATACCTGTGAACCATTTTATTTCTGTTTTCTTCTACTCTTCGACCAAGGAAATACCTTGAACATGAAATAATCTGAGAAGTGGCCTGTGGGGGTTAGATTATAAGTTATTAATGCTACTACCGTGCCGATTGAATTGTCAATCAAATTTAATTGGTGTTGGGTTCACAGTACATAAAAATAATAGTTTCCTAAATGTTGATTCTTAAGGGTTTGGTATGGTATATAACGATATTATTATGCGCGTTGTTAGTAAGATTGTTAAGCTTTTATTTTTTATTTTATAATAAATGTTTTTACAAACTGGCACAACGTTTAATAAATACGGTAAAATACAAGTACCCAAGTAAACAAATTTTATATACTGCAAGGCATAGTGCCATATAAAATGTAAATCACCATCGGGTTGTGTATTGTCTTCTGCTTTACTTTTGCATTGAGATACTCCATCAATCTTGTATGCTACTACTTTGATAAAAAATAAAAAATGTTGGTTTAATTAAGCTTCTTGTCGCTATAAAAGTTCATACATTTGAAATTAGTCTCTTAAAAAATTTAATCTCATGAGTGACTAAATAATTCTTGTTAAGTGTTAGCTATCAGATTTTAAACCTAACTTTGTCGCATGTCAAGAACTTGGCATACTATTATCCTAATTAGAATATTATTATTTTAATAATCAATTTTATGTTGTCACTTGAGTTTCATTTGCTCTTTGACGTGTTATACCAAACATCAAAGACAACATATGAATGAGACATACAAACATGGGAATATGCAAAGTATCCCGTAAAGTAGATTGGAATTGAAGGTTGGATCACAAAAGAGGTCAAGAAATATAAGGCTGTGACAGAGATTTAAAGGCGTAATGATCATTCTGAGTCAGGCTGTTGTCAGGAAAATTAGAGCAATCTACCTTCGTCTTCTTTCATATTGTTGTATCAAGATTTCACATCTTTTTCCATGCTATTGTATTAAGATTACAAATTTTCCGGACAAGAATGACTCAATGTTTGAAAACTTCAGCCAAATTTCAGTTTCAAAATTTGTCGCGAGCTAACTTGCGACAAAAACTTGCTATCACCATCGTAAAGCATAAGAAACCAAAAAAATTGAGATATTAGCGTGGAGTTCTAATCTAAACCTGTGGCAAACATCGAGTGCAGAAATGTGGTCGAAGAACTTGATGAAAACTTTGTCGTTGGTTTCAGATGCCGATACTCTTCGACCATAGGAACCCTATCTTCTGCATTTTCGGAGATGTGACTGGAACTCTTAAAATTTTTAACGTTAAACCTTTAATGAATTGACCAAGTGAGAGCGACAACTTTCGGATGGTGCTTGAAAATTTTCTGAAGGAATTTAGCACTATTTGTAGAATGTGCGAGGCGGTGGGCTTTTTTCTCCGCCAACTTACATTTGTATTATTTTAATTTTTTTTGTAATAATTGAAGTGTTAGTGTTTCCGTCAATTTAAAGCACTAAACGAATATTTACTAAAATTATAAGTGATAATTCACCTCCTTAAAATACATTAAAAATGTTTTTTATAATTTTAATATACTTCAAATGCGATTATTATATGATTATCGAAGTGGCAATACCGGTTTTAATATTATTATGTTGATGGATGATAGATGGTGAATACGGCAATATTTGCTGTAGGTCTTTAAAATTTTGTTTTATTGACTTTTAATGTATAGGATTAAATTTAAAATATTTAAACAAAAATAATAAATCCAGTTTAAACACCACATAGTAATACAATAATAATAAAATGCTAACAAATAGCCTTTTTAACTCCTAACTCCACAAAGTTTTCATTAAAAAATTGTATTGACTTGTTTTAATAATTGCTCAAAAGTCCATGCTTGTTGAATAATTTTGAAATTACTGTTATCTTGAAATATAGAAAATAAACTAAGATCTTTTTTATATCTATTACATAAAAAGAACTTTGTTTTAAATTTTTTTCTCCATTCAAATTTTAATTTCATTTAAACCATGATAATAACTTCCTATATAGATTCCAATGTCAAAAATCAAAATAATATATTTAAAGAAAGCAAAAGTGTGAAGCGGAATAAAATCAAACCAGAAGTCTACTTTTCTGATGAATTAAAAAAAAAAGGCTTTAATATTTGAGTTTTAAATTTTTTCTGTTAACCTCAATTTTCATAATCGATTTTAAACATTTAGAAGTAGTATGCTTTTATTAAAACTACGAAAGCATAATAAATATTTTTTTTTATAATATCTTATTATTATGAGTTAACTCAATCACAAAAATTCATGTTTTTTTTCCAAATAATAGTTTAGATTTTTTTTTCAAGTCTATGTTACTAAATATTCTACGTATACCAACTTTGAAATTCTAAACATTTAACAAACATTTTACAATTACTTCCAGAGCATTTGAATTGTGGAGTACTTAATTTATGGCAAACCTCCTGCAGATATTATCGAGCTACATGTTACTGAATTCTTTCACAGTGACGAACTCAAACCACGCAGATCAACGTAGCCAGAAAGAACTGTTCGCTGTCGCTCTTTCACCTTAGTCCGATATACAACCCTACACAATTTCACGTTTCAATCACTATTTCTATTCCCCAAGCATTTGAATAAGTTCGGAGAGGATAGTAGAAGATGATAATATATCAACATGGCGCAAACAGTGACTCTACCTTCGATTTTCAAGCCACATCTCAGTGACTAAAGTTTCACCAGGGTAGACATGTAGAAGAAAACGGCCCGCTATGCTTTTTATCAAGTCTGAATCTCCTCTGCATATGCTTTTGATGATTGCCCTAACAGCAAACCCTAACGTGCACAACCCATGCAATATTGGCTGCGAGAATCTTTGGCAATCAATTAAAATTACATTAGCCGAACAATTGAATACAATCCATATGAAGGAAAATGACCACAAAAGGAATAGCCACATCACAAACTGATGGCATTACATCTTACAATCCTATGCAACAACCCTTTCTTTGTATTGAACTCATATGACAAAAATCCTATTTACTTATAAAAAACACCATAGCTGAAAAGGAAGGAAAATTTCCATTCACCTAGGTACACCCGAACATAAACTTGGGGAATCTAATTTCAAGTATTTAACAATCTACTGGCATTCAGAAGACAGGATGAGAGTACTAACCCAGCAACCTTTGCAACTATGGGATCTGAATGCAGAGGATTGTAGTCACCAGATAGCCTATAGATCAGTGCCTGCCAAAAGGAAGACACACTCAGAATCCGTGTAGAAATTCATAAAGAAGCACGTCAGAAGTTTTCAAAGATGAAACGTGTTCTGGTTCTATAGCTTTAAGAATCTCAACAGAGTGCAAGAATAGTGAAGAATAGACAGTACAAAGATAGGAATGGGAGATAGGGTGAGGAATGAGTTATTAGAGAATTGTATTGTATGGAGAGAACTCTATGTCTACCTCACAAAGGCTGTCCCTTCTCAACTGAGTTCGAAGATTCAGCTCATTTACAATCGTTCTCCACTCCACTTGAGCTCTCCTATTTGAACCTCCAACCAACTAACTGAGCCTTTTGACTGAACATCTTACTGCTTTAACTACCCTAACTATTTCGATTCCTTCTAACATACACTTTCAACATCCTCTCCTAATTCTATTTTTGTTCAAACATCCTCTCCTTATTCTGCGTTAGTATTTAACCATCTCTTTTTGGGCTTTTCTTCTTAAAAGAAAAAACTGGGCCAAAAATTCCTTTAATAAAAGCTGTAAACAAAGCAGCTTATTTTTAGTGAAAAAAAAAAGGTATTAACTTTTAGAAAAACTAAAATGAGGATTGTTTTTCCCCCATCCTTCTCTGTTGAAATATGATGCCAAGCCGCAACATCTATAAGCCACAGAACCAGATCATAAATGCTATCCACCGGCATGCAGAGAACATCACTGCCCAAGTTGCCCAACCTCCATTGCAGAACCATAACCATCGACCACACTCCCAAGCTGCCTGACCACAGCAAACCAACGACCACCCAACTCCTAATATATTCACGTCTCTGCTGCCAGAAGCCTCTCCCATCTTCCCAGTACTGCTCTGGCCAGTTGGCTTCTCACTCGGATTGCTTTCTTTTGAATTTACAGGAATTTCCTTTCGAGGAAGAGGGTGCTCTGTTTTGTGTATATTGTGGAGAACGCACTCAAAAGTGACTTTTAAGCTAAACAAAAGAACTAAAAATTATCAAACAACTTTAGCTTTAATTTTTAAAAGCTCTTAATTCTAGCTTTTACTTTAAAGTGACTTTTAAAATGTTAAAAGCTGGGCCAAAAGGCTACCTGAGGCCTAACAAAATGAATTACAGATTATGAAGAGCAAAATAAAGGGTGAATATCTAAAAAAGGACAAAACTTAGATCAAGTTCCTTACAATCCTTGTGGACATGTGGATTTTTCTTTTTGAAATGTAACAATATATTTTTCATTGAAATTATTCAATGTAGGAAAAAAAAAAAAAAGGTCCACGTGTCATTTTTTGATTGGAGAATTGATGGCAAGGATATACAGAACTTGATGCAAGCTTTTTCCACTTAGAAATTGAATTGACAGCATAATTTAAAAATTTAACAAGATATTCCTAATGGAGGTTATTTAATGTAGAAAAAAGTTCCCCATGTCATTGTTTGATTGGAGAATTTGATGTAAGTTTTTTCTGCTTAAAAATTGTATTGACTGCATTACTGATGGAATTTGTGTTGCCATTAGATAGTTATAATAATGTAATTAAAACTGTTAACTTAATCAAAATTGTTTATTTAATAAAAGGAAAACTGAATTACGGAAATTGAACCTTACATGCACTGCATGAAATACTAATCCATTTTTAGACATTACAACTGTTGTATTCACAAAAAAGAATGATAATAAAATTCAAGGAAAAAAAAAAAGACAACTGTACTGAACAAGGAATTCCTTTTCCAAAATATTTGGTATAAGTTGGAATATTTTAATATATTTCACATTGCTCCACAAAGCAACCAACTGATTCCCTCAACTGCTTTACTGCAATCATTAGTGCACAAGGAAAGTTTCATACCAAGTTGTACCACAAATAAGCATTTTATAATATCTTGCGGGAACAAAAAAAAGACACAATTGCTTGCAACGCTACTTAATGAAAGATTTTGGAGAAAATAGATTTCATGAACAACTATTGTGGTCAAAGATATAGGACAGCCAAATATCTAAGGAAGGTAGAAAGCTAAAGGCTGAAGAGATAAATGAGGTTAAATTAATTAAATATGTAATATAGATTTACGATGTTATTATATGCTGATTCAGAATTGAAGATACAGATCCTACATTGCTTTCAAATATGCTACTAAGTGAATAACAGAGCACAGCCAAGTAAATGAGGGAAAGGCCCAAAAAGGATGGAAAAATGACGTAAAAGAACCAGCCAATTTATGTCAAACAATATTAAATAGTTTTAACATGCCTGAGATGGTTGGGTATGATCCTCAAACACTGAAAAAGGTTTACTTTCAGGAATTTTCGCAGCTGGAGTCTGGTTCAAAGGGTAGTTTGAGTAAGAAAATGGGTTAGATGACTTTGAGAAGCCACCAGCACCACGTAGATAGATAGTTGACCTGCAAGCCACAAGGTAATTTGAGTATGATGATAACAAAGCATTAAAAGGAACATTTTTAGCATTACCTGTTCATGCATAATAAAGCACCAGACTCCTTCTCATAGCTTTTTGTTTCAATCTCCAAAATTGCTGCTTTACCTAAAATTAAAAAAATGAAATTCAATTTTTAAGAAGCAGAATAAAAGTAGTAAAAGGAATAAAAACTTCAAATATGCATACATAAGATATATATTTTCCAGAGGTGTTAAAGTGAAACTATGCAGCAAACAAATGCACGACAAATCAAGTAAAAACTGTTTTTGCAAGTCAACCTTTATCATGCAATCCAGCAAGACTGGCTTTATTGAGTATCTGTAAAAACAATAATGTATCATGAGCCTATCTAGAAAGAATAAGAGAGAAAAACATAATAATTAGTAAATTAACCTCAGCAAGCTGATGAAAATCACACAGAACTGTTTTAGACTCTCAATTGTAAAGGTCCCGAATTAGTTTAACAATTCAATCTAAATGTGCAGTATAACAAATTTTCATAAAAAGAAACTTACATGACAGCTGGAAGGAAACGGTTTGTACAATTCTATATATTGCTGTCCATGAAGCAGAAGGCGTGGATCAAATCTAGCATGCATAAGGTTTTACTTTTGGTTAAGTGTCAAAAGATCAATATGACAGACGACGGAGTAAAAAAGGGAATGAATTATACATTCACCGATAAAATACATGCTGTGGAGATTATATATAAACAGCACATGAAATATAAGCACAGAATTAATGGAAGTAGTAAGCAGCACTCACTGCAATCCTGGGAGATCAAAGCCATTCGGCGCAGATCGAAGTGAAACCACAGCAGCAAACGTAGGCAAGACCTATAAAGTTAGAAATATTTTCCAATTATGTCAGCAGGGACTGCCTAAACAAAGATGAATTATAAGCAACATCTTTGCATAGGTTGCGGTTGAAGCAAATTGTGTTAAATTGTCCATTCTTATGACATACATAAGTGAATTCTAAGCAATATTTTTGCAGATGTTATTGGCGAAGAAATGCGTGAAATTAAACATTGTCCAAGAATAGTTTTAAAACAAAAAATACCTTGATACACTTCTGACCATTCTCATGGTAAACATATTTAAGTTCATCGGTATCAACAGCATCCAATAAACATGCCCCTACGCCTAAGGCATAAAGTGCTGCATCTCTGTTCAACATGAATTAAAGCATATTTACCCATCCATTTTCTATTTTGCATGAAATCAGACATGATAGCTAAGCCCTTACCTGTCTGTATAAGAGTATGTAGTCTGCAGTTCATCAAAATGATAACAGAAGTTTAGAATTCTGAATATGAATATGCTAATTCAAGAAATGCTAACGCAAGATAAAGGAGAAAGAGAGAGACATCGGGGAACTTGTGAGAAAGCGCAAGCGCTGGATCGAATTCTGATGAACCTGCCATGGAGCTGATATCACGCAAATTTTAAAACTCAGAATCGATAGATACAATATTTGGATATGATTAAAATAACATAAGTTGCGAAGTTACAATACACGAGAGAACTCGCCTGCCCTCGCAGATCGGGAAAAGGATCCTCCAGAGTGTGGGAGAAGAATGAATTCGGGTCAACTAGACCTCTTTTTCGTGAAATTACAAATATAAGATATTTTAATCCCTTAATTTTAATAATTTTATAAATTCAATAAATATACTAATTTATGTTTATAATTTCAAAAATTGTGGTCAACATTATCCGGCTTTTTTATATAAATAAATTAAAAAATTATTATTACTCCTTACATATTCTAAAAAAAAATTACGTAATTTTTTTTAAAAAATACATATAACAGAAATTGATTTACATTCTACTTCAATTTTTTAAAAATAAAATTTATCTAAATTAACTTCAATTATATATATAAAATTAATTATAATCAAATTTTTTATAAAACATATTTACGTGTGAATAAAATTTAATTTAAATTAATTAATGTGTAAATAAATTTTAAAATCAAAATAAAAGTTAAATTAAATTAATTTTTATATAATAATTCAAAAATAAAATAAATAAATCGACTGTATAAAAAAATTTTAAAAACATTTAAATTGACTTTTATATAAAAAAAATTAAACTTATAACAGAAGTCGGTTAAATTGATTTTTGTATAAAAATTTTTAAAACAAAAATAAAGATATATACTTTTAAGATATTTTCATAAATTATTTTTAAAAAAAATATTCAGCAAATAATAATTTTTTTGAATTTATTTATGTCAAAAAGTCACTTTATCCTTTGCTATTAACAACGTATTTGGACACCGTGCGACGTTTTCAGCAAGAAAATGATAGTTATATTAAAGAAGGAGTGTAATTAGACATAATAAAAAATAATAGTAAAAAAATATCGCCACTTGTGATTAATTTCAATCACAGACATGGTCGAAAAAGTAATAGTGAATTTAAGCATAAAAATTTACTCGTACTTTAATTAAATTCATTGTAACATGCTCAAAGTTTTAGCGTTTATAATGAAAATGATAAATATTTTCTGGACGTCCAGCGAGGATAAATTGTTGCTGTTTTTCTTTTCCTATAATGAATACAATATTTCTGAGACAAAGGGAAAAATAGAAGAAGAAATAAATGGTGAATTACTTAATTCTGATCCTATTATTCGTCTTTAAGATAGTGAATTTAAAAGAGAAAAAGTTATTACAAATTTTTTTAAGATAAAATGTTTATTTTTAACAAAATATCCTAAAATTTGAGTCTGAAACTTATCAAATCGCATTATAATTAGAGCAAGCATCACAAAATTGTTGATTAATCATGATTAGAGGAAAACTAAAAAATTAAATTAAATTGCACCGGATCCTAGACTCGAACCGGATCATCTGCAGTTTAAAATTAAACTGCACAACATTTTAAGCTAATTTTGAATAGTAGATAATTTTGAGAAAGCTTTCACGATTTATTTCAAATAAACATGAAACCGATAGATTGAAAACAGGCACTACCATGCAGTAGATCCTGGACACCGTTAGCCCAGTTCCAAATGCTAAACTTTCCCAATCCTCATCACTCTTTTTAATATAAAGGATTCATATATTAAGGACCTGTTTGTGTACAATGCAAAACGGAGTTTAAAGGGCAAACTCCAATATACAAAGCATATGATAAGAGCTCTATCAAAAAAAAAGTTTTTAAAAGAAGGAGCTTGCATGTCTAAGGCCGTAGAATAAAGAATAACATCACCTTTATAACCATACCAGTAAAATTATAGAAAATACAATATAATATGTTCTCTCGGAAAGAATGTGACCTCGAGCTGGGGTCATTTAACGATAAAATCATACAAGTTCATCATCCCACGGAAGCATAGCATAAATAAACGAAAGCACTCAACAACAAAATTAGAAGTAGATAACTTAACTACTTTTTATATTCTAAAGCTAGAATGCCTTCTCAAGCGTGGATTCTTTAAACCCTTGCAAGCTCAAAGGGGTCGCGTGTGTCTCCCACTTGCCCTACCACATAGAATTGCATTCTTTGGAACAGGAAACTCGTCTCTGATTGAGGTTGATGTTGTGTAAACCCGCAAATAAAACTGTTGGCCAAGGTATTGTCGTGCCCAAAACTCA